>NC_088376.1:45081250-46324687 GCF_037993035.2 Macaca fascicularis
AATTAGTTAGGCTCTGTGGTGCGTGTCTGTAGTCTCAACCACTTTGGAGGTTGAGGCGGGAGGATCCCTTAAACCCAGGAGTTTGAAGTTGTAGTAAGCTATAATCATGTCACTGCACTCCAGCCTGGGTGAGAAAATGAGACCCTGGCTTTACAAAAAATAAACAAAACAAAACAAAACAAAACAAAAAGAAATGATATATGTATGGGTGATGGATATGCTAACTACCTTAATTTGATTATTATACAACATATATGTATTGAAATATCAAATTGTACTCCATAAATATGTAAAATTACATGTGCCAATGAAAAAGTAAAAATAAAACCACAATGATATAATTTTAAAAAATTATACAATAATGTTAATGTACAAAATGCTGATATAAAACAGTTAAAATTGCTTACTTCTTAGGTTTTCACTAGAAATTAAGGTTACTAAGATTTTAAAATTGGAATTAATAGATGTAATTCAGTATACAAAGTGTACCAAAAAATTAAGATGGGTTTTGATGAGAAAAATTTTAAGAAAGATATGAGAATTATAAGAAAGATATGAGGATATGTTTTTTGTTTAAAAAAGACATGCTTTTTGTTTAAAAAAGAATAATTTTGTCTGGTTTGGGGGTTATTTCAAAATAAACAAGAGGCCCTGGGCCTTCCAGCCAGGGACTCTGCACCAGCCGGTCCCAGCTGCTGCACACCGCCCTAGGTATCTGGGTGATCACAGGCAGTAGCAAGGGCCGTGATGACAGATGATGGCGAGGAGCAGCTCAATGAGCTGGAGGTTCTGGAGTCCATCTACCCTGACTCCTTCACAGGCAGATGTCTCTCAGTTATCCCTGTATAGCTCCAGTCCTGTTCATGTTATCTCTCACTTAGCAGTACATCTGTGCTGTGAGGGTGTAACAGGGTATAAGGGGATAAGTGAAGAGAGGTTTGAGGGTTTCATTAACTGGCTTGATTGCACATTGATCCAACCCTCCTAACAACTAGTCTTCCAAAATATACATGGACTTTCCTCATACCACATTCTCCTTCAGTAGTGCTTCACTTGACAGAGTCCTGCTAAGTAGTGTCAGAAAATCCACCCAGCTTCACCATACTGTGACATCTGAGGCTGGAGAAAATGATGAAACCCTCAAGTTTACATACCATGGAAAATAGCCAGACAGAGCTTCCTTTTATGAAATATTCTCCCAGGAAAATCTAGAAGATAATGATGTCTCAGATATTTAAATTACTAGCATTACAGCTGAAGGAAATCTCGGTATGGTGGTGATCTTTATCTAGTGACAGCTGTACAAGAAAAATTAAATGAAATAGTAGATCAGATAAAAACTAGAAGAGAGGAAGAAAAGAAACAAAAAGAAAAAGAAGAAGAAACTGAAAAGCAATTATTCCACGGTACTCCTGTTACAGTTGAGAATTTTCTTTCTTTCTTTCTTTTCTTTTCTTTTTTTTTTTTTTGAGATAGAGTCTTGCTCTGTCGCCCAGGCTGGAGTGCAGTGGCATGATTTCAGCTCACTGCAACCTCTGCCTCCAGGGTTCAAGCCATTTTCCCGCCTCAGCCTCCGGTCCTCAGCCTGGGACTACAGGCATGCACCACCATGCCCAACTAATTTTTTCGATCTTAGTAGAGAGGGGTTTTGCCATGTTGGCCAGGCTGGTCTCAAACTCCTGACCTCAGGTGATCCACCCGCCTCGGCCTCCCAAAGTGCTGGGATTACAGGCGTGAGCCACCATGCTAGGCCAAGAATTTCTTAAACTGGAAGAGCAAGCTTGATGAGAAACTCTTGAAAATTAAAAAGAAATGATTGAAAGAAGAACCAGCAAGAAAAATAAATTAAGTGGGAAACAAGATTTTGAAACAGATCATAATCTTGATACATCTGATATCCAGTTCTTGGAGGATGCTGGAAACAATGTGGAGGTATTATAAATGAGTTGTTTTTTTCTTTTTTTTTTTTTTCTTTTTTTTTTTTGAGATGAAGTTTCGCTCTGTAGCCCAGGCTGGAGTGCAATGGTGCAATCTCGGCTCACTGCAACCTCTGCCTCCCAGGTTCAAGCAATTCTCCTGCCACAGCCTCCTGAGTAGCTGGGATTACAGGCATGCGCCACCACGCCTGGCTAATTTTGTAGTTTTAGTAGAAATGGGGTTTCACCATGTTGATCAGGCTGGTCTCGAACTCCTGACCTCAGATGATCTGCCCACCTCGGCCTCCCAAAGTGCTGGGATTACAGGCATGAGCCACTGCACCTGGCTTTTTTTTTTTTTTTTTTTTTTTGAGACAGAGTCTTGCTCTGTTACCCAGGCTGGAGTGTAGTGGCACGATCTTGGCTCACTGCAACCTCTGCCTCCTAGGTTCAAGCGATTCTTCTGCCTCAGCCTCCCAAGTGGCTGGGATTACAGGCGCAGGCCACCACGCCTAGCTAATTTTTTTTTTGCCATGTTGGCCAGGCTAGTCTCAAACACCTGACCTCAGATGATTCACCAGCCTCAGCCTCCCAAAGTGCTGGGATTACAGGTATGAGCTTCCGCCCCTGGCCAGATGAGTCTTTGTTCCAGGAAATGGATGACTTGGAGCTGGACGATGAGGAGGATGACCCAGACTCCAGTCTTGCAGACCCAGAGAGTGACTTCACTGACTAATGGAACATCTCCACCTGCAGAGAGGCTCGACTGAAAACAGCACCTGTGGCTATGCTTAGAGGGTTTTGATTTTCCTTTCTTTTTTTTCTAAGAAAAAATAAGTTTCAGTAGAATGTTTTTCTGATAGCTTTCATCATTGAACTTAATAAACTGACCTTAAAATTTCAAATAGAAAAACCAAAATAAATAAAGAAAAGAGTGACACAGCTAAAACTACAATATGAAAAGTTGGGAGAAAAAATTAGAGAGAATCTTGTGTTGTTAGAGTGATAAAAAAAAATAGTATTTTTCGTTCCAAAGTAAAATGACTGGATTGTTATTGTTCCAAAATTGGAAAAAAAAAAAACCCATATATATATCCCATATGTACACATACACACACATATATAAAAACATATACATACATACATATGCATACACATAAACATATACATACATAATATGCATACATATATATAACTAGATTAAAGAGTTGTAAAATATTTTGTGAAAATTTTGTGAAATATCCATCTTGTAAAAGGAGATTTTGTGTGATCAAGCTAAGTAATATTAAACATACATTATGTGTAAGTTTTTCTAAAAACTGAGCATTCATATCAAAGGTATGCTGATATAAAACTAGAATTTTATCTCCTATGTGAAAACTACAAGATGTTCTTAGAGGATTGATCTGCTTGTAATAGAAAATAGTGAACGTTTTTTCTTTATCTTTTAGGTAATTGGCCTGTGAAATGAAGATTTGGTGTATTATCAAAATAATTCTCTATGCTTTATGCTTTCTTTACTAGGTCTTTGATTACTTTTAAAAACTAAGTCTTCTCAATATCAAAGAGCTACTTTTTTTGTTCACAACTGTGTAACCTTTTGTATTTGCCTTCATAATATTTTATTGTCATTTATACTAAATAGATGACCAAGATCATATTTGATGTAAAGCTTTAAGTTTTTTGACATTTTTGACAAACTTTCCAAAATGAAATTCCAAATTAAGTCCTTTTTTGACCTTGAAATAACTTTGGGATTTTCCAGTAGGGCCCCTGGAAAGCTCAAAGGACATGTTTCTTACCTTTAAAAAGAGCAATACTGGCCGGGTGTGGTGGCTCACACCTGTAATCTCAGCACTTTGGGAGGCCGAGGTGGGCAGATCACGAGGTCAGGAGATAGAGACCATCCTGGCTGACACGGTGAAACCGTCTCTACTAAAAATACAAAAAATTAGCGGGGCATGGTGGTGGGCACCTGTGGTCCCAGCTACTTGGGAGGCTGAGGCAGGAGAATGGCATGAACCCGGGAGGTGGAGGTTGCAGTGAGCTGAGATTGCACCACTGCACTCCAGCCTAGGCAACAGAACGAGACTCTGTCTCAAAAAAAAAAAAAAAAAAAAAAAGAGCAGTATTAAATTAATTAGGCTTATTTGATAAGTTATATAGAAAGCATTGTCAAATTATAAGTAACACTAAAGCTTCTTTAAGTTATATCTATAAATGTTATTAATATGAGTCCTCCAGAAATGGCATGACATTCCTAAAAGTCTAATACGTTATCAACTATAATTTTAGTTATTATGTTAAAATGTTATATGCCACAGAAATAATCAAATTTCCTTGTTAATGTCTCATTATAATTAACTGTCATCAGATTTTTAAGCATGGCCATTTAAAATCTTTGTCATCCATGGAGAGTTACTGTTTCACTTTAATTCTTCTTTAAGGACATTAACAGGCAGCTAGAGTTTAAAATAATTTCTTCTTCTTCTTTTTTTTTTTTTTGAGACGGTGTCTCACTCTGTCTCCCAGGCTAGAGTACAGTGGTGTGATCTTGGCTCACTGCAACCTCCACCGACCGGGTTCAAACAATTCTCCTGCCACAGCCTCTCAAGTAGCTGGGATTACAGGTATGCACCACTGTGCCTGGATAATTTTTGTATTTTTAGTAGAGATGGGGTTTCATCATATTGGCCAGGCTGGTCTTGAACTCCTGACCTCATGATACACCTAGCTTGGCCTCCCAAAATGCTTATATTACAGGTGTGAACCACCATGCCCAGCCAAGAATCTGCTTTCTTTATAACAAGATACAATTATAAAGAATAGTTTGTCTTCTTAGCCTCAAGAGGGATTTAAAAACCTGATCCATGATTCCTTATCAAAAGTTCCAGCAAAACAAACTTAAAAAGAGCCAATGTGGTCAGTCACTATTCTTGCTGCACTTATGTATATAATCAGGCCAAGTTTAATGAGGCTAAGCTTATTCTGCAAGCAAATTAATCTTACTCTGATTATCTTTGGTCAAAATGGGGGTAACTGTAGAGAGAAAAATTGTTTCTGAAGAAAAGTATAATACATCAGTTATTAGATTATAACCCTGTTCATTGATTTGGGATTTTGTTATCTACCTGTAGAGCAGACTGGATCCTTAATTCTTCTAGTTTCCTCCAGTATCTGACTACTACTCTTCAACTAAGAACAAGAACTCCTGTCAGGCACAGTGACTCACACCTGTAATCCCAGTGACTCTGGAAGCTGAGGTGGGAGGATTGCTTGAGGCCTGGAGTTTGAAGTGTCCGGGGCAATATAGCAAGACTTCCCTCTATAAAAAAAAATTTTTTTTTAATTAGTTGGTCATGGTATTCCCAGCTACTAGGGAAGTTGAGGAGGGAGAATTGCCTGAGCCCAGGAGTTCTAGGCTGCAGTGAGCTACGATCATGCCACTGCTGCTCAAAAAGAAAAGAAAATAAAAGAAAAGAAAACAAAACAAGAACTGCTTTGCCCCAGAATGCCTACCATAAACCTGAGGCTGGACAACTTTGATGTAAATTTCAAGGAACAAGTCTCATTTCTAATGGTTAGCCTCACAGACAGTTCACTAGAATGCCTGATGTCATCATCAGAGACATGCAAACTGCAAATCAGGACAAGAAGTTGATGACTTCATGCTATGGACAGCTCTCTCCAAGACACCAGAACAAGACTTTGGAGGAGACTCTCACCTTTCTTAATTTTCCCTTATGTATGTTGAGCTTTTTCATTTGGCAGAATGATGCTTTTGTCTGATTTTCACAATTGGTAAACTCCTTTTGCCTTGGCTTGGTAAAAACACCAGTGAACATGTGATTAAAAATTTATCCATCACCTTGGGTACCTTTGCAGTCTCCTCTGTAAAGCCCATTTCTATTCAGCTGCACTCATTAGACTGTCTTTCCAGAGTAGTCACAGATAAAAAATAGCTTTTGATTATCTGTTGGTTGAATCAGAAGGTGTCTGTGTCAGCACTAAGAGTACATGCTGTACCTGGATAAATTTCTCTGTGAAAATTGAGACTCAATTGCATAAAATTAGGGAACAAACCACTTGGCTATAACACATCTCATTCAGTCCCCCATGGTCATTTGTTTAGTTGACTGCCTCCATGCCTAGCTTTATGGCTCAAAACCATTATGCAAACAGGGGTTCTTATATTGCTGTTATTTTTATTCTATATTATTCCTTTTTAAACTTTGAACCTGTTACCTGTCAAATTTCTACAGAAGTACAGCTCCTAACAGAATAATGCTTTCCCAGTGCTTTAAGATAATAACCAACACCTATGGAACAGATGAAATTAAATGTGTTAATAAGATCCAGACACACATAGCCTGAGAGCTTCTCCTCTCTCAGAGAGGGAGGGAAATGTTCAAATGTGTATCTTGGTTTTAACATCAACTTCTAATTGTTGGTCTGAGCCACTTCTGCTCCACGTGGGACCAGACCCATTGGGACAATAAAACCTAATTTCAACGATTGATCAGTGATGCTTCTGGAGAAAGATCTTGATCAAAAGGGGGATATGTGAAAATTATCAGTATCAAAATAGAGTCACCTTGACCTCATGATGGGGGCAAACAACAACAACAACAAAATGGAATCACTTAGGTCAAACCCTCACACAATGGTGCCAGGAGGCCATAATGAAGGAGCCCTTATGCATGTATGGCTCTAACAAGACTTAACCATATGGAATCCCCAGATGCATGTCTACGATGGAAGCCATACAAGAAATTCCTCAGAAATGCAGTATTCCAGATAAGCCACTTGCACAAGGACACTAGCACAACGACAGCTGCCTCCACCAAGGAGTTCATACCACCTCCTGCAACAAGTCCTTGTAATCAATGGTCTTTGTTTCAAAACAACTTACATGGACTTCTCCTTTTCTTATCTTTAATAGCCTCCCCTATCCCCAGCCTCTTTGGATGTACCTATGGTTCAAAATAGTATGCTATTCCTGATTGCAATTCTCTGCTATTCCTGAGACACAGTTATTCAAACTCTGCCTTTGGATAGTCTCTTTCTCTCTCTCTCCCTCTATCTCTCCCTCTCTTTATTTTTATTTTAAGTTCACACCATAGACTCCATCCCCAGATTCAGAGCCCTGACTCAGAAATTTGCCTAGATGGAGGAGTGAGGAGTAGGCTATGAAACAGATAGCTCCTGATCTCTCTCCATTTTTTTTTTGTTTTTTTTTTTTGTTTGTTTGTTTTGTTTTTGAGACGGAGTCGCTCTGTCGCCCAGGCTGGAGTGCAGTGGCTTGATCTCGGCTCACTACAAACTCCGCCTTCTGGGTTCAAGCAATTCTTCCTGCCTCAGCCTCCCGAGTAGCTGGAATTACAGGTGCCCACCACCATGCCTGGCTAATTTTGGTATTTTTAGTAGAGGTAGGGTTTTGCCATGTTGGCCAGGCTGGTCTCAAACTCCTGACCTTAAGCGATCCACCCACGTCAGCCTCACAAAGTGCTGGGATTACAGGCGTGAGCCACCGTGCCGGCCTCCTGATCTCTTTCTAATGTGAACTGACTTAATTTGTAACAGAAATTTGGGAAGCCTTAGTTTAAGTGAGGTAGGAGATCAGCAGGACTAGTATCCCAAAACAAATGGCAATGTTGGTTTCCCAAGACACAGGTCACAAGACTCTGCTGATAAGACAAGATATAATAAAGAAGCCAGCCTTGCCAGGCATGGTGGCTCACGCCTGTAATCCCAGCACTTTGGGAGGCTGAGTTGTGCAGATCACGAGGTCAGGAGTTTGAGACCAGCTTGACCACCATGGTGAAACTCCATCTCTACTAAAAATAAAAAAATTAGCTGGGTGTGGTGGCACACACCTGTAATCTCAGCTACTCAGGAGGCTGAGGCAGGAGACTCTCTTGAACCTGGGAGGCTAAGGTTGCAGTGAGCTGAGATTGCACCACTGCACTCCAGCCTGGGCAACAGAGCAAGACTCTGTCTCAAAAAACAAAACACAAAACAAAAAAGAAGCCAGCTCAAACCAATTAGAAGTAAGACGGCAATGAAAGTGACCTCTGATTGCCCTCACTGCTCATTATAGGCTAATTATAATGCATTTCACATGCTAAAAGACACACCCACCAGTGCCCTGATAGTTTACAAATGCCATGGCAACGCCTGGAAGTTACCCTATATGGTCTGTAAAGGGGAGAAACTCCCCGTTCTGGGAGCTCCTTGCCCCTTTTCGAGAAAACTCATGGAACAATCCTCCTGTTTACCATGTCATCAAGAAATAGCCATCAAATAGCCAGGTAGCAGCAACCCTCACAGCACACTCTGCCTGTGCTGTAAGCTTTCTTTCATTTGTTTCCTTAATAAACTTGCTTTCACTTTATTCTGTCAGCTCATTCTTGAATTCTTTCCTCCATGAAGCCAAGAAAGGGTTGATTTCCCAGGTTGAACACCAATTTTTCGGGTTCCCCTGTGTCATAAGGGTGCTCTCAAAAACAGAAGAGGTTGTGGTGAAAGGCAATTGAGAGGAGATTCAAGACACAGGCTAAACCATGGGCCAGCTTGTCTGCAGGAGAGAACCAGAGAAAGACACAGCTGGGAGGAGTACCCTGGTGTCAGAACAAATATCCAATGCTGACACCCAGACGTATCTCTTCGAAGGAGCCTGAATTTTATTAGATTCGTTTCTAGATTAACTTATGCCCCTGTAACCGCCCAAGGGGTTCACCTTGCCCGATGGGTAAGCAGAGCCAATTCATCAAGATAGGGGAATTGCAATAGAGAAAGAATAATTCACGCAGAACTGGCTGTGCAGGAGACCAGAGGTTTACTATTACTCAAATCAGTCTCCCCGAGAATTCAAGGAGCAGAGGTTTTAAGGATGACTTGATGGGTGGGGGTGAAACCAGCGAGTCAGGCGTGCTGATTGGTCAGAGATGAAATCATAGGGAACCGAAGCTGTCTTCCTGCACTGAGTCAGTTCCTGGGTGGCGGGGGCCACAAGAGCAGATGAGCCACTTTATTGATCTGGGTGGCGCCAGCTGATCTAGCAAGTGCAGGGTCTGCAAAATATCTCCAACACTGATCTTAGGAGCAGTTTAGGGAGGGTCAGAATCTTTCAGCCTCCAACTGCATGACTCCTAAACCATAATTTCTAATCTTGTGGCTAATGTTAGTCCTACAAAGGCAATCTAGTTCCCAGGCAAGAAGGAGGTCTGCTTTGCGAAGGGGCTGTTACTGTCTTTGTTTAAACTATAAGTTTCTCCCAAAGTTAGTTCAGCCTGTGCCCAGGAGTGAACAAGGGCAGCTTGGAGGTTAGAAGAAAGATGGAGTCAGTTAAGTTAGATCTCTTTCACTGTCTCAGTCATAATTTTGCAAAGGTGGTTTCACCCTCTAAGACTTCTTTGAAAACAATAGAACAACTAGCTAGCAATTCATGGAGTTTAACAGATGGATGTAGTCAGGGAAAGAGATGAGGTGAACACAGCCAAGTCCACTGCCCTGCCAGGGTGACTGTGTTCATCCCCACCTGGGCCTCCTTGAGGAGCAACATCAGAGGCTTAGTAGCACAGAGAGGCTGGGGGTGGGGGAGAAACTAGACTTCACTAAAATAGTCCAGCCAGTCACTAAACAGATAAACAGCAAATAACACGAACAACCTCGGGAAGGGGTGGGGACAGACCCAGAGTGGCTACCATATGTTATCTACAATGTATCACACCTGTAATCCCCTTGGGAGGCTGAGGACCGAGGATCCCTTAAACTGAAGAGTTTGAGACCAGCCTGGGCAATATGGTGAGACCCCATCTCTACAAAGATACAAAAAATTAGCCAGATGTGGTGGTGTGCCGCTGTAGTCCCAGCTACTCAGGTGGCTGAGGCGGGAGAATTGCTTGAGCCCAGGAGGTCAAGGCTGCAGTGAGCCATGAGTGTGCCATGCACTCCAGCCGGGGTGACAGTGAGACCCTGTCTCAAAAATAAATAATAAATAGGCTGCCCTGCCTGTGGAGTAGCCATTCTTTTATTCTTTTACTTTCTTAACAAACTTGCTATCACTTTACTCTACAGACTCGCCCTGAATTCTTTCTTGCTTGAGGTCCAAAAACCTTGTCTTGGGGTCTGGATGAGGACCCCTTTCTGGTAACAATCACACCACTGCACTCCAGTCTGGGTTTTGGGAGTGAGACCCTGTCTCAAAAAATAAACAAATAAATAAATATGTTCAAAGACCTAAGAGAAACCACAAAGAAGTAAAGGAAGTTGTGAAGACAATGTCACACTAAATACAAAATATCAATAAAGGGATAAAAATCATAAAAAGCACCAAATGGAAATTCTGCAGTTGAAATTTATAAATGGAAAAAAAATCACTGAAATTAAAAAAAAAAGATTTGAACTAGCAGATGAAACAATTAGTGAACTTGAAGATAAATCAATAGAAATTACATAATCCAAAGAACAGGGAGAAAAAGAAATGAAAAATAATAAAGCCTCAAAGAAACGTGGGATACTATTTAGCACACCAACATATATATAATGAGAACACCAGAAGGAGTAGGGAGAAAGGAGCAGAAAAAACACTCAAAGAGATAATGGCTAGAAACATCCCACACTGAAAAACACCAACCTATGTATCTGGGAAGCTCAAGGGACTTCAAGTAGGACAAACACAAAGAAGTCCAAAAACAGACCATCATAGTAGAAATACTGAAGCTCAGTGACAAAGGGATAATCTTCAAAACCACAAGAAAAAACAGTTCATCACTTACAAGGTAACTCTAGGAAAACATAATTATGAAAGATAGTATAAATGCATATTTTGTTTTTTCTTCTCTTATTTAAAAAGCAATTATGCAAAATATGTATATATTACTGAGCCTAAAACATATAGAAGTAGAATATATTTTTAATATATTTGCCAATAACAACCCAAAGGAGGTGATTGGAAGCAAAGCTGTATTGAGCTAAGTGAGTACAGATGGTAAAATAATAATTATAACAACATATTACTTGGTATGCAACATTACTAGAGTTAATATGTACAACAAAACCAAAAAAGGAAGAGGGAAGAATAGACTTACATGAAAATAGTGCTTCTATATCTCACTTGAATTAAGTTAGTATAAATCTGAAGTTGATTTTAATGTGTTAAGAAGCCCTTGTTACCAGTGGAGCGTGTCCAGGTTCCTGGCATCTCAAACAAAGAATTCGACAAAACGCACAAACAAAGCAAGGAAAGAATGAAGCGACAAAAGCAGAGATTTACTGAAAACAAAAGTATACTCCACAGCGGGAGCGGGCAGGAGCATGGGGCTTGAGAGCCGAGTTACAGACTTTTCTGGGGTTTAAATACCCTCTAGAGGTTTCCATTGGTTACTTGGTGTACGCCCTATGTAAATGAAGAGGCTAAAGTGAAGTTGCAAATTTATTTATTTGGTGTACACCCTGTAAATGAAGAGGATATTTCCTGTCATAGCCGAAGTGTTTCCATTTGACTTAGTTCTAGGAAGTCCTTAGGTTCCCTGCCTCCAGGCCCTATTCTTCTGCCTCACACTGAGAAAAAACAAACCTCAAAAAGTAGGAAAAAAATAATTATAGAAATTTAAATGCTTCATTAAAAAATATTCACTTAATGCAAAAAATATCAGTAAAGGAAGAATAGAGGACCAAAAAAGAGATGAGACACATAGAAAATAAGTGAAATTGTAGACATAAATCCAACTGTACCAACAACAGCATTCAATATGAATTCATTAAACAATCTAAGGGCAGAGCTTGTAAAACTGAATTTAAAAAAACAAGATCTAACTATATAATATCTATGGAGAATATAATTTAGATTCAAAGATACAGATAGATTGAAAGTAAAAGGATGGAAGAAGATATGCAAATCACCACCACAAGAATTGAAATGGCTGTCCTAATATCAAACAAAATAAAGTGTAAAACAAAAATGTTAGTGGAAATAAGAGGAAATTTATAATGAAAAAAGGTAACACTCAAATTGTTGCCAGAGAGCTTAGGTTGGTCTCCAGGTGCTGGTGAGACCCCAGCCCCAGGCAGGTGTTTCAGGTTCTTGAAACCATTGCGAGAAAGAATTCAGGGATGAGACAGAACGAAACAAAAGACGAGAAGGTTTTGTTTTGTTTTGTTTTTGAGATGAAGTCTCGCAGTCTGCAATGGCATAATTTTGGCTCACTGCAACCTCTGCCTCCTGGGTTCAAGTGATTCTCTCATGTCAGCCTCCGAAGTAGCTAGAATTACAGGCATGCACCACCATACCCAGCTAATTTTTGTATTTTTAGTAGAGACGGGGTTTTGCCATGTTGTCCAGGCTGGTCTCAAACTCCTGACCTCAAGTGATCTGCCCACCCAGGCCTCCCAAAGTGCTGGGATTACAGGTGTGAGCCACTGTGCCCGACCAAGAAGCTTTTATTGCAAAGCAAAAGTACACACTCGAGAGCGAGAGTGGCTGGGGGTGTGCTCAGGAGACTGAGTCACAGGCAACAGAGTTTGGGTTTCTAATTTTATGGGCTCTTCTAATAAGGGAGTAGAATAATCATGAGGTCTTCTAGGAAAAAGGTGTCGATTTACTAGAATTGGGTTGCCACATATTTTGGCATGCCTGGATCTATCATGGCGTTGGTGAGTGTGTGCTTTAGTATGGTAATGAACATATAATGAGGTCTGGCATAAGGTATGGATCAAATCCAGCACCATGGTGAACCCAGTTGGTCTCAGTCAGGTTAGCACCATCCTGTTTGTTAGGGTCTTACCATCCCAAGCTTGTTCTTACCCTTGTAGCTAATTTTAACAGCTCCCTTCTGGCTGCTACCTGAAATTGCTGGGTGTTTCTTAATTAGAAGAAGGAATAATGGCTGGGCCCAGTGGCTCAGACCTGTAATCCCAGCAGTTTGGGAGGCTGAGGTGGGAGCATTGCTTGAGGCTAGGAGTTTGAGACCAGCCTGGTCAACATAGTGAGACCCCATCTCTATAAACAAAAAAAAAATTAAGAAAAAAGAAGATGGAATAATTATTAGGTATTTAGGAAAAGTAGGGGATTTCTGGGAAAACCCGTCTCCTTTGTTTGGGTTTCCCTGGAAGAGTCATGGACAGGTCACCCAAACCCGAATTTTGGCAATTTTCTCTCCCTTATTTTGGGTTTTCTATTATCCTGTAGTTTCTTTGCTCAGTTCCTGTTTTAGCTGTTTGGGGTTTTCCATCCTCCAGCCACCACCCAGTGCTATTCCTCTCTCTCAAGATTACTGGAATCAGGCAGTGTTACTTCTGACCTTACAGACATGAAAAGATTATATAGGAATATTATGAATAACTGCATGCCAATAAATTAGATAATCTATGGGTTGCGCACGGTGGCTCATGCCTGTAATCCCAGAACTTTGGGAGGCTGAGGTGGGTGGATCACTAGAGGCCAGGAGTTTGAGACCAGGCTGGCCAACATGGCAAAACCCTATCTCTACTAAAAATACAAAAGATTAGCCGGGTGTGGTGGCAGGTGCCTATAATCCCTGCTACTTGGGAGGCTGAGGCACTAGAATCACTTGAACCTGGGTGGCAGAGGTTGTAGTGAGCCAAGACTGCGCTACTGCACTGCAGTCTGGGTGACAGAGTGAGACCCTGTCTCAAAAATAAATAAATAAATAAATAAATAAATAAAATAACCTAGATCCTAGATAAAATAAATTCCTCAAAGACACAAACTATTCAAACTGACTCAAGAAGAAATAGAAAATTTGAATAGACCTATAACAAATGAAGAAACTGAATTAGTATTTAAAAATGTAAAAACTGCCCACGAAAAAGTCCCAGGTAGCTTTAATGCTCAGTTCTACCAAACATTCAAACATTTACAGAAAGCTAATACCAACTCTTTATAAACTCTTTCAAAAGTTAGAAGAGGAAGAAACACTTCCCAATTCATTCCATGAGGCCACTATTACCCTAATATTAAATCTGTACAAAGGCAACACAAGAAATCTACAGACTGGCCAGGCCCATGTGGGTCACCCGCTATAATCCCAGTGCTTTGGGAGGCTGAGGCAGGTGGATACTTGAGGTCAAGAGTTTGAGACCAGCCTGGCCAACATGGTGAAACCCCATCTCTACTAAAAATACAAAATTAGCTGGGTGTGGTGGGGCATGCCTATAGTCCCAGCCACTTAGGAGGCTGAGACAGAAGAACCGCTTGAACCTGGGAGGCTGAGGTCGCAGTGAGCCGAGATCACACCACTGCACTCCAGCCTGGGCAACAGACCATGACTGTTTCAGGGGGAAAAAAAAAAGAAATACAGACCAATATATCTTATGAGTATGAATGCAAAAGTCCTCAACAAAATACTAGCAAGCAGAATCCAGAAATATATAAAACAAATTATATTCCATGACCAAGTGGAATTTATCCCAGAGTGCAAGTTTGTTTTAACATCCAAATGTCAATTAATGGAATATGTTATGTCAATAGAATTAATGTAATATATCATACCAGTATCAAACAATCATCTCATTAGACACAGAAAAACCACTGGACGAAATTCAACACCCTTTCATGATAGAAACATTCAACATACTAGGAATAGAAGGAAAATTTTTCAACCTGATAAAAGGCGTCTATAAAAAAACTAATTTAAAAATAGACAAACGTGAGCCATGATCATGCCACTGCCCTCCAGCCTGGGTGAGAAAGCAAGACTCTGTCAAAAAAAAAAAAAAAAAAAAAAAAAAAGGACAAAAGATCTGAATAGATATTTCTCCAGGAAAGGCCAATAATCACAATGAAAAGATGCCTGACATCATTAGTCATCGGGGAAATACAAAGCAAAATCACAATGAGATACCACTTTACATCCACTACAATGGTTAGAATAAAAAGATCAGGTAATAAACTGGGCACAGTGGCACACGCCTATCACCCCAGCCCCAGGTATTTAAGAGGTTGAGATGGGAGGATTGCTTGAGCCCAGGAGTCTGAGCCCAGCCTGGGGGAAACATAGTGACACCCCATGTCTCTCTCATTCTCTTCCTCTCTCTCTCTTTGGTTCTTCTTTTGAGACAGGGTCTCACCCTGTCGCTCAGGCTAAAGTGCAGTTGGGCAATCAGAGCTCACTGCAGCCTTCAGAGAGGGTCTTTGAGTAGTTGACTTTCTTAGTTTTTGAATACTTGAAAATATCTTTATATAGCTTCACTTTTAAACCATAGTTGACCTTGGTTAATAATGCTAGTTCTTTTCCTTTTTTTTGAGACAGAGTTTCGCTCTTTCACCCAGACTGGAGTGCAGTGGTGAAATCTTTGCTCGCTGCAGCCTCTGCCTCCTGGGTTCAGGCAATTCTCCTGCCTCAACCTCCTGAGTAGCTGGGACTTACAGGTGTGCACCACCACACCCAGCTAATTTTGTACTTTTTAGTAGAGACAGGGATTCTCCATGTTGGCCAGGCTGGTCTCAAACTCCTGACCTCAAGTGATCCACCCACCTCAGCCTCCCAAAGTGCTGGGTTTACAGGTGTGAGCTACATGCCCAGCCAGACAGTTACTTTCTTTCTCTATTTTGAAAATACTGTTTCATTGGCTTCTAGCACTATTATTGCTAATGATAAATTAGCTGTCAATCTAATTCTCATTCTTTTGAGGGTATCTGTCTTGTTTCTCAGGTAGCTTTTTTTTTTGGTTTTTGGTTTTTGGGTTTTTTTTTGAGACAGAGTCTTGCTCTGTTGCCCATGCTGGAGTGCGGTGGTATGATCTCAGCTCACTGCAGCCCCCACTTCCTGGATTCAAGCGATTCTCCTGCCTCAGCCTCCTGAGAACCTGGGACTACAGGTGCATGCCATTATACCAGCTGATTTTTGTATATTTAGTAGAGATGTGGTTTCTCTGTGTTGGCCAGGCTGGTCTCGAACTCCCGACCTTGTGATCTGCCTGCCTTGGCCTCCCAAAGTGCTGGGATTACAGGCATGAGTCACCATGCCCAGCCTACATATGTTTTATTTTTTCATTCTGTTCTTCATTTATCTCTCTCTTTTTTTTTTTTTTTTTTTGAGATGGAGTCTCGCTCTGTCACCCAGGCTGGAATTCAGTGGCACGATCTCGGCTCACTGCAACCTCTTCCTCCCAGGTTCAAGAGATTCTCCTCTCTCAGCCTTCTGAGTAGCTGGGATTACAGGTGCCCACCATAATGCCTGACTAGTTTTTGTATTTTGAGTAGAGATAGGGTTTCACTCTGTTTCCCAGGCTGGTCTCGAACTCCTGACATCAGGTGTTCCAAACTGCTGGGATTACAGGCATGAGCAACCATGCCTGGCCACATATCTTAATAGCTCTTTCACATGTTCTGTTTATTTATCACTTTGTGCTATATTATGGGTGATGTCCTCAGCTCCATTTTCCAATCTAATCATCCTCTCTTGGGCTATGTCTCTGATCTAACCACTTAGTTTTAAAACTGACTATATATATATTTTTTATTTTCCAGACTTTCTACTTAAAATTACCTGTTCTTTATCACTATTTTACATTATTCTTGCCAGAGAGGGTTTTTTCTTTGCTTTACCTATTTGATTATTTTTAACATACTGATCTGCTTGTCTGTGTCCCCACCCAAATCTCATCTTGAATTGTAACTCCCACAATTCGCACCTGTTGTGGGGAAACCCAGTGGGAGGTGATTGAATTATAGGGGCGGGTCTTTCCTTCACTCTTCCTGTGATAGTGAATGAGCCTCAACAAAATCCCGATGGTTTTAAAAATGGGAGTTTGCCTGCACAAGCTCTCTCTTTGCCTCCTGCCATTGACGTAAGATGTGACTTGATCCTCCTTGCCTTCTGCTATGATTGTGAGGCCTCCCCAGCCATACGGAACTGTAACTCCAGTAAACCTCTCTCTTTTGTAAATTGTCCTGTCTCGGGTATGTTTTTATCAGCAGTGTGAAAACAGGCTAATACACATACTTATTTCAAATTCTTTTTCGGATTGCTCTATTATCTCTATCTCTTGAAGTGTAAATGCTTCCAGTTGCTGTGTATGTTCCCTCACCCTCACAGTGCTAATTTTCTTCTGTGGTTTTTTGTCTTGTAAATTGTAAAATTATCTCTGGTGGAGTTTTTTTTTCATGGAAATTCTGTGCATTGTGGGTTATGTGAGCATCCCTATAGAGCAGTTTCATGTTTGCGTCTGCCAGGACCTTGAAGGTTTCATGGGTTTCCAATGAGTTTCCATATTAATTTCTCAGTTTAGGGTTCCTACCATATGAAGTATTGTGAATTCAGACCCTGCATTGACGGGTGACATAGTGTCAGGCAGTCCTTAAGTGCCACTGACTACAGTTGCTGCTGGGTCAGCTCACCACACTTCCATATATTCAGCCACTAAGGAGACAAATCCTGATGGCTTAGGCATAGCAGGCAGTGCAAGCCTCATGCTCACTTTGGGGCACTCTGTGCATTCAGACAAGTCCTGAGGTACTAAGAGTGCTGAGGAGTAGCTCAGTGCTTCTCGGCTATGTCACAGTGACACAGTGACTGAAGCACTGAGCTTAGGAAACCTCCAATCTTTTTGAAGGGACTGCTGGCAAATATACCAATCTTTGCCCCTGAGGAAAATATTATCTTTATTATCTTTATCAAGGAACAATCTGCTCTCTTATCCGGAGGGAGGCACTATCTCTAGTTTCCAAACCCATCTCCGGTACATGCTTGAATAGAGAGTTTGGGACAGAACTTGTCATAAGACTAGTAGAAATGCCATGGAGGGCCAGGTGCGGTGGCTCATGCCTGTAATCCCAGCACTTTGGGAGGCCGAGGTAGGCAGATCACCTGAGGTCAGGAGTTTGAGATCAGCCTGGCCAACATGGTGAAACCCCATCAATACTAAAAATATACAAATTAGTTGGGTGTGGTGGTGCACATCTGTGGTCCCAGCTACTAGGGAGGCTGAGGCAGGAGAATTGCTTGAACCTGGGAGGCAGAGGTTGCAGTGAGCTGAAATTATGCCACGGCACTCCAGCCTGGGTGACAGAAAGAGACTTTGTCTAAAAAAATAAAAAAATAAAAAGCCATGGAGAATTGTATTAGTCCATTTTCATACTGCTATAAAGAACTGCCTGAGACTGGGTTATTTTTTTAAAGGAAAGAGGTGGCCAGATGTGATGGCTCACATCTGTAATCCTAGCACTTTGGGAGGTAGAAGCATGTGGATCACATGAGGCCAGGAGTTCAAGACCAGCCTCGCCAACATGATGAAACCCTGTCTCTACCAAAAGAAAAAAGAACCAAAAAACAAAAATTAGCCGGGCATGGTGGCACACACCTGTAATCCCAGCTACTTGGGAGGCTGAGGTGGAAGAATTGATTGAACTGGGGAGGTGGAGATTACAATGAGCTGAGATTGTGCCACTGCACTCCAGCCTGGGTGACAGAGCAAGACTCTGTCTCAAAAATAATAAAGATAAAAAAAAAAAGAGGTTTAATTCACTCACAGTTCAGCATGGCTGGGGAGGCCTCAGGAAACTTACAATCATGGCGGAAGGCAAAGCAAGACACCTTTTTCACAAGGCAGCAGAAAGGAGAAGTGCCAAGGGAGGAGGAGGAGAAGAGCACCTTATAAAACCAACAGATCTTTTGAGAACTCGCTCACTATCACAAGAACAGCCTGGGGGAACCACGCCCATGATTCAGTTACATCTACCTGGTCTCTCCCTTGACAGGTGGGGATTATGGGGTTACAATTCAAGATGAGATTTATGTCAAGACACAAAGCCAGGCCGGGCGCGGTGGCTCAAGCCTGTAATCCCAGCACTTTGGGAGGCCGAGGTGGGCGGATCACGAGGTCAGGAGATCGAGACCATCCTGGCTAACACAGTGAAACCCTGTCTCTACTTAAAAAATAGAAAAAACTAGCCGGGCGTGGTGGCGGCGCCTGTAGTCCCAGCTACTCGGGAGGCTGAGGCAGGAGAATGGCGGGAACCCGGGAGGCGGAGCTTGCAGTGAGCTGAGATCTGGCCACTGCACTCCAGCCCGGGTGACAGAGCGAGACTCCGTCTCAAAAAAAAAAAAAAAAAAAAAAAGACACAAAGCCTAACCACATCAAGAATTATCTCCAAACACAAAGGTTCTAGTTTCTCATAAGGGACTTTTTCCACCCATAGCACATCCTCACCACTCTAAGTACTTCAGGATTCGTCTTTCTTCGTTTCAAGTATAGTAATAATTAAAATAATTTTTGGTTGCTGTTGTTAGGCGTTAACCAGCATTTTTATTTATTTGACTGGGAGTGGGCATGGTTGGGGGCAAAGCTTCCGCATCTGGTCAGCCCTCACTATTTACTGAATGTCAGTTATTACTTGTCTACTTCCTTGTTTAAACTGTTCTGAGTATAAATCTCAATCATACCTATCACTAGTTGTCAGTGCCTCCTTACTATCACCAAGGTTGGACTCTTGCCCCAGATGTCTAACCTGAATCTAGTAATGAGAAAACAACCAGACAAATCCAAACTGAAGACCTCTCTTCACAACAACTGGCTTGGAACCTTTAAAAATATCAGTGTTATTAGGGAAATATGCCTGAGGACTTAGATTAAGGGAGATTAAAGAGACATTAATTAGGCAACTAAATTCAGTGCTAATCTGATTCTTTAAAAAATTTTTTTTTTAATTTTTGAGACAGAGTCTCGCTCTGTTGCCCAGGCTGGATGGAGTGCAGTGGCGCGATCCCTGCTCACTGCAGCCTCCACCTTCCAAGTTCAAGTGATTCTCGTGCCTCAGCCACACAAGTAGCTGGGATTACAGGCGTGAGCCATCATACCCGGCTAATTTTTGTATTTTTAGTAGAGACAGAGTTTCACCATGTTGGCCAGTCTGGTCTTGAACTCCGACCTCAAGTGATCTGCCTCCCTCGGCCTCCCAAGGTGCTGGGATTACAGGTGTGAGCCACAGGGCTTGGCCCCAATCCTTATTTGGATTCTAGATTGAACAACAATAACAACAAAAAAAGCAGTTATAATATTGGGAAATATGAATATGTTCTGCATATTAGTTATAGAATTACATCCAGGTTAAAATTCCGTATTGTAATATTCTGTGTTTTAGTAGGAGAATGCCCTTTTTTCTAGAAAATATATGTCTAAGTATTTAGAAGTAAAAGATCAGAAAAAAAGAGAAGGCTATGGAGAGAAAAAGAGAAAGACTTAATGTGGCAAAAATGTCAACAATTAGTGAACCTGGAAGATGGCTATATTTATATTTAGAAATACATATGATCCCATCCATTCATCTACATTTAGAGAGAGAGATGTTTATCATAATCTCCTTGCAGCTTTTCTGTAGGTTTGACTTTTTTTTTTTTTTTTTTAAATGAGGAGTTGGGGAGGGGGAAAAGGCTCAACACATTTGTGCCTTCTTTATGAAGCCTGTCCTGATCGACTGGAATGCTATCTTTGCCGTGCTCCACAGGGCCCTGTAGACACTTCTATGTCAGCATATATCCATTAACTTCATGCTCCAATTCTTTTCCCTGCATAGAGACCCACCTGAGCACAGGGACTTTGTTTATTTCATCTTTGTATTATCATCACCAACCACACAGCAGGGTGGAATAAATGTTTGTTGAATACATCAAGGAAAGATGCAACAAATCTTTGAGTTCAGCTAAACAATTTTGGGAACCATTCCCATTTTTAGATCTAGACAGTAAGCTTTCAGAGTTGAACTCCCACCATGAGCTGCTGCTGGGATTGATGTTTTATAACTCAACAGTTTGAATTCATCAGACAACCTAAATATGTCACTGTGAACTTCCTCTCGTAGAATGATAATCAAAATGTTAAATGAAACAAGTGTGCATTCTGATTCCTGAGATGACAATTTTCTGTTTGAGAGGAGTTCGTTTATACTTGCCCTGTTTCTTATCTCGAAGGCAGTTCTACAGATAAATTTTCCTTAAGACCAAGGAATCTCTTTAAACACTTTTTTTTAATGTCACACTAATTTTTGTAGGCAAAATACATTTTATCCTTGTTTATATGTATTGTGTCCACTTATTTGGCACTTTAAGATATTTTCCGGAGTACTTTGGCCTCCTTTCCACTTAGAGAAACTGTGGTTCCTAACCAGGTTGATTCAAGCAATATTAACTGACTTAGATTTTGTGGGTTCCCTGACCCTTGGGTGTTTACAATGTGGTGTATATGAAACGTAAACCCCTCAATTTGATTATGTTGGCTATGATTTTCTTGGTTATGATACCATTTGCCCAATGTAGGCATTAAAAATAGCATAGAATTAAGGTCATTAAGGCCTCATTTTCTATGAATTTCTAACAGTATTTTGTCTACATTAAAAACTATTTTGGAGGATTAATGAGGTTTAATTGAGGAGACTCACTATTTCTCCATTGTGTTTAACTTCTTCGATTACAAAAGCAGTGTTTTTGCCACCGGTTCTGATAATAGGATTTAAAGATTTGAATTTCAGTGTAATGTAATGCCTTCTAATCAGGATATTCAGCTCCTTTCATAAAACTAGAATAGCATCATCTGAAAAGTTGATCCTTTTAGGTAAACAATGCACACTCTTTGTTTTACCATGCCTTAAAAATATCACATGTTGGAATAAACAAACCTTAATCCCCTATTAACACTGCAAATACTAAATATAAGATAAAATTATTTGGAGAAAGAAGGTTGTTTTTTGGAGTTAAAAGAGACTTCCTGTAAAAAGGCAAACAACTCAATTTGAACATGGGAAACAGACTTGACATTTCTTAAAAGAAGTGATACAAATGGCTCGCAAACCAGTGAAAATATTTTCATTGTCACTAGTCATTAAGGAAATGCGAGCTAAAACCATGCTTACATACCACTTCACACCCGCTAGGATGGTCATAATTTTAAAAAATAGAAAACAAGTGTTGGTAAGGATGTAAAGAAACACAGCACATTGCTGGTGGAAGTGAAAAATGATGCAGCTGCTGTGGAAAATGCTTTCCTTTCACGGCATCTGCGTAAGTTAAATCATAACCCCCAGCAATTCCATCCTAGGTATATGCCCTTGAGAACTGAAAACAGGTGCACAAATAAAAACTTGCACATTAATATTTACAGCAGCACAAGTCTCCACAGCCAAAAGGTAGAAGCAACCCACATGTCCATTAAGCAGCTGAATGAATAAATAAAATATGGGATACAATGGAATAGTATTCAGCCTTAAAAAGAAAGGACCGATACACGCTGCAACATGGATGACCCCTGGATGCACGGTTAGGTGAGAGAAGCCTGACGCAAAAGGCCACTGTAATAGAATATTTCACAAGTTCTGTCTTGACCCAGTTTTGAGTCAAGCTAAAACTTGGCTAAAAGTCTTGCTGCCCCTTTGTGGACAGTTTGCTAATTCTCTCTCTAGGTGACTTCCCACCTCAGGTTCTCGTTGTTCACGGGTGCTATAATGTGTTATTTCACAAATGCTGTCTTGATCCTCTTTTGAGGTCATGGCAGTAAAATCATATTTCACAAGTGCTGTCTTGGCTCAGTTTTGAGGTCGCGGCTACACCTCTCAATTCCCCTTCATGGGCAGTTTGCTAAGGCTCCACCCTAGCCACTTCCTTTCTTGGGCTGTAGCACTCTGGATTTCTGTTCATACACACTCAACGGCAAGAGACCCCAAGATACCCATAGCCAGGGACTGGCTCTTCTTCCTGGGGCCCATGGAATTATTCAGAACAGCCAATCTGTGGGAAGCCAGCACCACCCAGCTAACCCCACCCTGTTGGTCATACATAAGCTGCTTCTACAGTTCCAGCTTGCTGTCACCCTGTCCCCAAGTGCTTCCCCAAGTGTGCTCCCGCATGGTAGCCCTTTTCTTCTTTTTGTTTTTTGTTTTTTTTTTTGGAGCTACAAGTAACAAAAGGTTCTGTCTTTCATTTGAATGTCTGGCCATGCAAAGGAACTATAATTATACCTTATATCATATAATCATAAAACAGCCACATACTGTATAATTCCCATTTGTATGAAATATCTGTAGTAGGAAAATCCATACAATAGGAAGCAGTTGGCCGGGCGTGGTGGCTCATGGCTGTTATCCCAGCACTTCGGGAGGCCTAAGCTTGTGGATCACTAGAGCCCAGGAGTTCAAGACCATCGTGGGCTACATAACAAAACCCCATCTCTATAAAAAAAAAAATACAAAAAAATTTAGCCAGGCATGGTGGTCTGTGCCTGTGGTCCCAGCTACTAGGGAGGCTGAGGTGGGAGGATCACCTAAGCCCTGGAGGTGGAGGTTGCAGTGAGCTGAGATTGTGCCACTGCACTCCAGCCTGGGCAACAGAGCAGGACCCTGTCTCAAAAACAAACAAACAAACAAACAAAAACACAGTAGGCAGTGGATTTGTGCTTGCCTGGGCTGTGAGGAAACAGGGTAGAGAATGACGTCTTAATGGGTACAGAGTTTCCATTGGGATGATAAAAATGTTCTGAAATTAGGTAGTGGTGATGGCTGTACAACACCATGAATGTTCTTAACACCAAAAATGGCACATATTATTATGTGTATTTTACCACAATAAAAAACTACAAGTCCAAAAATAAAATAAGACAGGGTCTAAGAAAAGAGAATATAAGTACTTTGTAAAATATCCTAATTTTTGGCAGGGCGCGGTGTCTCACAGCACTTTGGGAGGCCGAGTCGGGCAGATCACGAGGTCAGGAGATCAAGACCATCCTGGCTAACACAGTGAAACCCCGTCTCTACTAAAAATACAAAAAATTAGCCGGGCATGGTGGCGGGGGCCTATAGTCCCAGCTACTTGGGAGGCTCAGGCAGGAGCATGGGGTGAACCTGGAAGGCGGAGCTTGCAATGAGCCGAGATTGTACCACTGCACTCCAGCCTGGGCGACAAAGTGAGACTCCGTCTCAAAAAAAAAAAAAAAATCCTAATTTTCCAGTGAAATTGTCTACCACAGGGGGGAAAAATAATATATATATGTGTATATATATATATATAAAATAAAATATTCTAATTCCCTGAGTACAAGAAAACAAAGTTTTATCAATTTCTCTAAGTGTGCATGGCTGATTTTTCTAAAACTAATCTGACTTTGTTGTCTAAAGTAGAAAAAGTAAATAGATCTGGTTGTGTTAATGTATTTGTAAATAGATCTGGTTGTGTTAATGTATTTATCAAAAAATAAGTTGGAATGGTGGCTCATGCCAGTAATCCCAACACTTTGGGAGGCTGAGGTGGGAACATCGCTTGAGCTCAGGAGTTTCAGACCAGCCTAAACAACATAGTGAGACCTTGTCTCTACAAAAACTTTAAAAATTAGCCAGGCCAAATTAGTCTGGCACATGCCTATAGTGCCAGATACTTGGGAGGCTGAGATGGGAGGATTGCTTGAGTCCAGAAGGTGGAGGCTACAGTGAATCATGATCACACCACTGCGCTCCAGCCTGGGCAGCACAGTGAGACCCTGTTTTGGTAAATAAATAAATAGAGCCCCTATATATCAAACAGACTGGCAAAAATTGAAGACCGACAAGACAAATGTTGGTGGGGACATGAAGTAGCCTGGATTCTCATCTGTCATTAGTGGGAGCATAAAATGGCACACCCACTTTAGAAAAAGCCTGACACTTTCTTCTGAAAAGAAACAAATGCTTATCTTAGACCCAGAAATTCAATTCCTAAGTATTTACCCAAGATAAAGGAAAACAAATGTCCCCAAAAAGACTTGTACAAGGATGTTCATAGCTGCTTTATTCCTAAGAGTAGCAAACTGGAAATAGCCCAGCTGGCCATCAGTTAAAGAATAAATAACTAGCTGTATTCTCCACACAATGGACTACTATTCAGAAATAAAGAGAATCAAATTACTGATGCACACAATAGCATGAATGAATCCCAAAACATTATATTGAGAAAAAGAAACCTTATGCAAACAATACATACTGTATTATTCCATTGATATAAAGTTCTACAACTGGGAAAACTAATCTATGGTGGAAAAATTTCAGAACAATGGTTGTTTCTGAGGGTTGGGGGTGGAGAGTCATTGGATCAGCTATGAAGGAATTTTCTGTGGGTGATGGTAATGCTCACTGTCTTGATCATGGTTTAGGTTGCACGTGTATATATATGCCAGACCTCATGAATTAGTACACTTAAGATTTGTGCATTTCATTTTTTGTAAATTTTACCTCAAAAGAAACAAAAACAAACCATACAAATATTGCACTCTAGTTAATGATATGCACATTGAAATTTTGGGGGAGAAAGTATACTGATGTCTACAACTTACTTGGAAACGTATACAAAATAAGATGGATTGTTAGATGGAAAGAGAGATGGATAGAAGGAGCGGTATACGCTGAAGTAAGAAGAGAAAAATGTTAATGGTAGAATGTAAGGAATGTGTATGTGGATGTTCACTGACATATTGTTCACCTTTTATGTACATTTGGAAATATTTATAATAAACTGTAGTGGGAAAGCAATAATAAGTAAAGAAATAACAAAATATACGTCATCAAACTCATCCTTCTTATTGTTTGGTGTCTTAAAACTTGGCGAGGAAATTAGACAGACATTTTTTTCAGCAAGCCAAGGACCCCACATTCCAAGAATGATTTTTCTTTGCCTAAAAATCTCAGTGATCACCATGAGCAACAACAAAGCTTCTTTGTCAGTCTTGACTGTGCTGACTTCATAACAGCTGGGCCAAATGCTGGGAGCCAAAGCCTGTTGGTATCAATTACTAAGCTTTAATAGCCAATTACAGTGTGAGCAGATGACACTCTCTCATTTGAATGAATTAGTATGAATTATTTGTTGCCTGGGAGTAACCACTCTGCAATGTCACTCTCAACTTCCCTTCCCAGCCAATATCTGATGGTGGTCTTTTAATCTCCATGTTTTTTTCTACTTCTTCTTCTTTTTTTTTTTTTTTAAATTATACTTCAAGTTCTAGGGCACATGTACACAACGTACAGGTTTGTTACATAGAAATACATGTGCCAGATTGGTTTGCTGCACCCTTTAACTAGTCATTTTAGTCATTTACATTAGGTATTTCTCCTAATGCTATCCCTCCCCCAGCTCCCCATCCCACGACAGGCCCCAGTGTGTGATGTTCCCCTTCCTGTGTGCAAATGTTCTCATTGTTCAATTCCCATCTATGAGTGACAACATGCAGTGTTTGGTTTTCTGTCCTTGCAATATTTTGCTCAGAGTGATGGTTTCCAGTTTCATCCATGTCCCTACAAAGGACATGAACTCATCCTTTTTTATGGCTGCATAGTATTCCATGGTGTATATGTGCCACATTTTCTTAATCCAGTCTGTGATTGATGGACATTTGGGTTGGTTCCAATTCTTTGCTATTGTGAATAGTGCTACAATAAACATACATGTGCATGTGTCTTTATAGCAGCATGATTTATAATCCTTTGGATATATACCCAGTAATGGGATGGCTGGGTCAAATGGTATTTCTAGTTCTAGATCCTTGAGGAATCGCCACACTGTCTTCCACAATGGTTGGACTAGTTTACACTCCCACCAATAGTGTAAAAGCATTCCTATTTCTCCACATCCTCTCCAGCATCTATTGTTTCCTGACTTTTTAATGATCGCCATTCTAACTGGTGTGAGATATTATCTCATTGTGGTTTTGATTTGCATTTCTCTGATGGCCAGTGATGATGAACATTTTTTCATGTGTCTGTTGTCTGCATAAATGTCTTCTTTTGAGAAGTGTCTGTTCATAACCTTTGCCCACTTTTTGATGGAGTTGTTTGTTTTTTTCTTGTGAATTTGTTTGAGTTCTTTGTAGATTCTGGATATTAGCCCTTGGTCAGATGAGTAGATTGCAAAAATTTTCTCCCATTCTGTAGGTTGCCTGTTCACTCTGATGGTAATTTCTTTTGCTGTGCAGAAGCTCTTTAGTTTAATTAGATCCCATTTGTCTATTTTGGCTTTTGTTGCCTTTACTTTTGGGGTTTTAGTCATGAAGTCCTTGCCCATGCCTGTCCTGAATGGTATGGCCTAGGTTTTCTTCTAGGGTTTTTATGGTTTTAGGTCCAACATTTAAGTCTTTAATCCATCTTGAATTAATTTTTGTATTAGGTGCAAGGAAGGGATCCAGTTTCAGCTTTCTACATATGGTCAGCCAGTTTTCCCAGCACCATTTATTAAATAGGGAATCCTTTCCCTATCTCTTGTTTTTGTCAGGTTTGTCAAAGATCAGATGGTTGTAGATGTGTGGTATTATTTCTGAGGGCTCTGTTTTGTTCCATTGGTCTATATCTCTGTTTTGATACCAGTACCATGCTGTTTTGGTTACTGTAGCCTTGTAGTACAGTTTGAAGTCAGGTAGCGTGATGCCTCCAGCTTTGTTCTTTTGGCTTAGGATTGTCTTAGCAAAGGGGGTTCTTTTTTGGTCCCATATGAACTTTAAGGTAGTTTTTTCCAATTCTGTGAAGAAAGTCATTGGTAGCTTGATGGGGATGGCATTGAATCTATAAATTACCTTGGACAGTATGGCCATTTTCACGATATTGAGTCTTCCTATCCATGAGCATGGAGTGTTCTTCCATTTGTTTGTGTCCTCGTTTATTTCGTTGAGCAGCGGTTTGTAGTTCTCCTTGAAGAGGTCCTTCACATCCCTTGTAAGTTGGATTCCTAGGTATTTTATTCTCTTTGCAGCAATTGTGAATGGGAGTTCACTCGTGATTTGGCTCTCTGTCTGTGATTGGTGTATAGGAATGCTTGTGATTTTTGCACATTGATTTTGTATTCTGAGACTTTGCTGGAGTTGCTTATCAGCTTAAGGAGATTTTGGGCTGAGACAATGGGGTTTTCTAAATATACAATCGTGTCACCTGCCAACAGGGACAATTTGACTTCCTCTTTTCCTAACTGAATACCCTTT
Organism: Macaca fascicularis; assembly: GCF_037993035.2. NCBI lineage: Eukaryota > Metazoa > Chordata > Mammalia > Primates > Cercopithecidae > Macaca > Macaca fascicularis. The sequence goes on from NC_088376.1 coordinate 45,109,108, forward strand.
ATTTCTTTCTCTTGCCTGATTGCCTTGGCCAGAACTTCCAACACTATGTTGAATAGGTGTGGTGAGAGAGGGCACCCCTGTCTTGTGCCAGTTTTCAAAGGAAACCACCGTTATTTTTATCTTTCTTAAGAAAGAACATAAATCATGAAGCAGGTATTTACTCACTGTGTGCTTATACTCCACAACCTTGTGGTATCTGGCCTTGCTGATCTTACAAATCCCATCTTCTTAATACTATTACCACTATCTTCTCTTGGCTTTTTTTTTTTTTTTTTTTTTTAAAGACGGAGTCTCACTTTGTCACCCAGGCTGGAGTGCAGTGGTGTGATCTCGGCTCACTGCAAGCTCTGCCTCTCGGGTTCACGCCATTCTCCTGCCTCAGCCTCCTGAGTACCTGGGACTACAGGCGCCCACCACAAAGCCCTGCTAATTTTGTTTTTGTATTTTTAGTAGAGATGGGGTTTCACTGTGTTAGCCAGGATAGTCTTGAGCTCCTGATCTCGTGATCTGCCCGTCTTGGCCTCCCACAGTGCTGGATCTTCTAGCATTTTTACAGTTTCAGGTTTTAGATTTGAGTTGGTTTTTGCATAAGGTGAGAGACGAGGATCCAGTTTCATTCTTCCACATGTGGCTTGTCAATTATCACAGCACCATTTGTTGAAAAGTGGGTCCTTTCCCCACTTTATGTTTTTGTTTGCTTTGACCAAGATCAATTGGCTGTAAGTATTTGGGTTTATTTCTGAGTCCCTATTTTGCTCCATTGGTCTATGTGCCTATTTTTATACCAGTACCATGCTGTTTTGGTGACTATGGCCTTATAGTGTAGTTTGAAATCAGGTAGTGTGACACCTCCAGATTTGTTCTTTTTGCTTAGCTTTTCTTTGACTATGTGGGGTCTTTTTTGGTTCCATATGAATTTTAGAATTGTTTCTTCTAATTCTGTGATGAATGATGGTGGCATTTTTATGGGAATTGCATTGAATTCGTAGATTACTTTTGGCAATATGGTCATTTTCACAATATTGATTCTATTCATCCATAAGCATGGGATGTGTTTCCATTTGTTTATGTTGTCTATGATTTTTTTCAGCAGTGTTTTGTAGTTTTCCTTGTAGAGGTCTTTCACCTCCTTGGTTAGGTATATTTCTAACTTTTTTTTTTTTTTTTTTTTTGCAGCTATTGTAAAAGGGGTTGAGTTCTTGATTTGATTATCCTCTTGGTCCGCTGTTGGTGTATAGAACAGCTACTGAATTGTGTACATTAATCTTGGATCTGGAAACTTTGCTGAATTCTTTTATAAGTTCTAGGAGCTTTCTGGAGGAGTCTTTAGGGTTTTCAGGTATATGATAATATTGTCAGCAAACTGACAGTTTAAAGTCCTCTGTGCTATTTGGATTCCCCCCTTTTTTTTTTTTGAGATGAAGTTTCACTCCTGTTTTCCAGTCTGGAAAGCAAGGGCCAGAGCCTCAGGTCTAGAACTGGGATGGGAGCAGAGGGGAAAGATAAGTGGCAGTGAGCGTGGGAGAACTGCAGTAAAGTCACTGAGAGACATCTATCTGGCTGGAAGAGAAAACTTGAATCTTTATTTTATGTAATGTTTTACCTAACACTACTTTCACATCAAAAAATGGGAAGAATCTTATGAATGTTTTCCGTTAAACTGTGGGGGTCCACACATCTCTTGGCACTACCATTGCAAGTCAGCTAGATCTCCACACCTGTTCCGAGCATGTCAGCTACATTTTTATCTGCTTTAGATAGAAGAATAATGCTTTCAATCTTGTTGATTGAAACAATCTATGGCTTTAAAAAAGATTCCCTGCAATTGGCAATGGGGTGCCATTGAAGAATTCTGAGCCAGGAAGCAGGTCAGGTTCATTTTAGGAGAAGCCTCTGATAGCAGAGTGGGGAGGGAGGCAGTGTTGCATGGTGACTCGGTCTCTGGCTTTAGGATCATGCAGATTTAGATTTGAATTACGCCTTTACCACTCACCATCTGTGCGTTCCCGTGTAAGTCACTTTACTTCCCTGAGCTTTAAACAGAAAACAGGAATACTAATGGCTGTCTTATGACAGTGTGGTAAGGGTTAAATGACAGAATGCTTATGAAGTACTTGATCTATGAACAGTATTTCTTATTGTTACTTTTATGGACTGAAGTGGAATGAAGTGGTTCAAGACTGAAAGGAGGGAAAATAGTGGACTATTGAAACAGTCCAAATATGAGAGGAAGAGGACCTGCATGAAGGCATTAACCATACGGATGGAGAGCAGAGGGCAGATACAGGAGATAATAGCACACCAGGACTTGGGAACCAACGGATTTGGGAGGCAAGGAAGGGGGAAGGAAAGGCAGAATCAAAGATGATTCATATAATTGTAACTTGTATTACTGGTTGTTCGTAAGTGTAGAAATACCAGATGATGACATTTCTGGCAAAAAATGATGACTTACTTCACTTAGTGGCCTAGAGGAAATGTAATTGAGAAATCATTATGTGATAACCCCATAAATACCGGTTAAGACTGCAGGTTCCTCTCCCTGCTTTGTGGTGAGAGAGAGAGAGAGAGAGAGAGAGAGAGAGAGAGACTGCTAGTATTTTACTAAGTTCTTGATTTGGGAGAAGTGTGTGTATGTGTCTGTGTGTGTGTGTGTGTGTGTGTGTGTGCATGTTTTGAATTCAGGAGAGATTTGTCTGGCAATGGTGGATTACAGATTTAAAAAATCACAGGCTGGGTGTGGTGGCTTACACCTGTAATCCCAGCACTTTGGGAGGCCAAGGCAGGTGGATCACAAGGTCAAGAGATCGAGACTATCCTGGCCAACAGGGTAAAACCCTGTCTCTACTAAAAATACAAAAATGAGCTGGGCGTGGTGGCGCACGCCTGTAGCCCCAGCTACTTGGGGGCTGAGTCAGGAGAGTCACTTGAATCTGGGAGGCAGGGGTTGCAGTGAGCTGAGATTGTGCCACTGCACTCCGGTCTAGCGACAGAGCGAGACTCTATCTCAAAAATAAATGAATAAATAAATAAATGATCACAAAGGCCACAAAAACTGCCTTACTAATTTGTTTCAGTTTATGCTGCAATGTGTGCAGATTCTGGGGTTTAAACTCCTGAGACCTTTGCTTATAAACACCAGCATTTGTCTCATAGCTGCTAATTTGAGATTGGCATCCTACTCTGAGTTACTTTCTTATATCACCCCGTAGTGATTTTTCCTTCCAGGGAGGAATAGATGAAATCAACAAGCTGTGACTAATGTCTGCTGTTCTCTAGCAAGGGCCTCTGTGCTCATTCTCCAGAAAATACAGTATGTAGCAACAAATGAAGAGAGTAATATTTTCTGTCAAAAGAATTGCTTTGCCTTGAAATTATGCCAGCTTACTTTTTTTTTAATGTTCTGATTAAAGAAGAGAGAAGAAAAATTGCTCCTTAAGGTTCCGAGTGAGGCAAGAGCATTGTGTAGTAAGCACACAGTCCCCTTTCTGTGAAGGAATTGAAGTCTGTATGCTGGTTGAGCCCAGGGTTCTCTCCCCACTCCTTTGGAGTTCTTCTCTGGAAGGCCGGATTTCCTGGCAACTCCTGGAACACAGCAGGCCCCTGCTATGGTTTGCATGTCCCTGTGATGTGTGCCTCTCCATTGGAACTGAAATCCCAAAGTGATAGTACCAAGAAGTGGGGCCTTTGGGGAAGTGATTGTTATGGGGGCTCTGCCCTCATGAATGGGATTAATCCCCTTATTACAGAGGCTTCAGAGACTGCCTGAACTTTTGGCCCACTGCCTTTCACCACGTGAGGATGCAGCGAAAGACATCATCTATGAAGCAGAGAGCAAAGCTTCACCAGACGCTGAATCTGCTGGTGCCTTGATCTTGAACTTCCCAGACTCCAGAACTATGATAAATAAATTTCTATTATATATAAATTACTCAGTCTAAGGTCTTTTGTTATAGCAGCAGAAGGGACTAAGACAGCCCCCAGCTAATACTTATGAAACTGCATTGAACGATCTCCTTCAAGCCGTGTCGTAAGTTCTCCCTTCAGCATGGCCAGCCCCACAGATTCTGCCCCTGGTCCTTGTTGACATTTCCTCCAATAATGTCCTGCCCTCTGGCAGAAGGCTTACCTTTTCGGCACTGCATCATCTATTACATGCTTCAAGGAACACCTTTGAATGGGGATGCCACAATGGCCTTCCTGCTCTTACATGTCGCAGGCCCAGTAACCTGAGTCACCGATGTGGGAACACACTCCTGGAAGAAGCCTACGCGAAGACCCCTACAGACAACACTGCAGCTAGAATGCTGTGTGCCCCTTAAGTCCTGCTACAACTAGTCAAAGCCAGTTTTGAGATTCTGCTTTATGTTTTGAAACATTGATTAATTCACTCTTAGTCACATTCTTTAAAAATAATAGGTGTGGAGGGAGACGAAACCTGGCAAGTTGGTACCTAGAGGTCTGTACTATCTTAGCCTGTCCATCTGTAGGTTTAGCCACACTTGATCACAAATTCCCTCATCTCAAGTGAAATAAAGATAGACTTATTGTCATAAATGACAGTTCTTGCCATTCTGGTGCTGCAAATAGTTGGTTCAGGGCTGCTGCCCCAGAGGTTTGAGTTGGATAGGAAAAGACATTGATCCATTTTGGGAAGTCATCCTTGAAGTCTTCTTCCTTGATATTAACCTGGATTCTTGACGAAGCTTTCCTGGTGCCTTCTTTTGGAAAAGTGAATGGTTTATTTTTAAATTAAATTTTTATTTTTGGAGACAGAGTCTCATTCTGTTGCCCAGGATAGAGTGCAGTGGTGTGATCTCAGCTCACCGAAATCTCCACCTCCTGGGCTGAAGCGATTTTCATGCCTCAGCCTCCAGAGTATCTGGGATTACACTGGTGTGCCACCATGCCCAGCTAATTTTTGTGTTTTTAGTGGAGACAAGGTTTCACCATGTTGGCCAGGCTGGTCTCAGACTCCTAACCTCAAGTGAGCCACCGCACCTAGTCAGAAAAGCATATAGTTTTACTACTTCTCCCCACTCATGCAAGGAGGCATAATAGTCATTCTCTGACATTCTAAGTGGAGCAGATGACTCAACACAGTGCTCCCAGGAGCTCTTCCAAGATTAAAATATTTCTGTAGATGGATAGATGAATGGATATATAATAAAGCAAGTACAGTAAAATGTAAGTGGTAGACTCCAGGTCGTGGGTACATGGATGTTCACCTGATAATATTTTAAACTTATTATCTATTAGAAAATTTTCATAATAAAACATTGGAAAAAAGAAAAAAAGCCCTTACCAGTGCCTGTTGCTGTCAGTGGCTATTATCAGCTGAGACCTTTAGCACTAAGAGTTAAGAAGAAATTACTTAGGCAGATATTGAGGGTACGGGAGTCCTTGGTAAGGTTTTCCTTTTAATAAAAAGCAGCCCCAAAGGATATGAACAGACATTTCTCAAAAGAAGACATTCATACAGCCAATAGACACATGAAAAAATGCTCATCATCACTGGCCATCAGAGAAATGCAAATCAAAACCACAATGAGATACCATCTCACACCAGTTAGAATGGTGATCATTAAAAAGTCAGAAAACAACAGGTGCTGGAGAGGATGTGGAGAAATAGGAACACTTTTACACTGTTGGTGGGATTGTAAACTAGTTCAACCATTATGGAAAACAGTATGGCGACTCCTCAAGGATCTAGAACTAGATGTACCATTTGACCCAGCCATCCCATTACTGGGTATATACCCAAAGGATTATAAATCATGCTGCTATAAAGACACATGCACACGTATGTTTATTGCGGCACTATTCACAATAGCAAAGACTTGGAATCAACCCAAATGTCCATCAGTGACAGACTGGATTAAGAAAATGTGGCACATATACACCATGGAATACTATGCAGCCATAAAAAAGGATGAGTTTGTGTCCTTTGTAGGGACATGGATGCAGCTGGAAACCATCATTCTTAGCAAACTATCACAAGAACACAAAACCAAACACCGCATGTTCTCACTCATAGGTGGGAACTGAACAATGAGATCACTTGGACTCGGGAAGGGGAACATCACACACCGGGGCCTATCATGGGGAGGGGGGAGGGGGGAGGGGGGAGGGATTGCATTGGGAGTTATACCTGATGTAAATGACGAGTTGATGGGTGCTGACGAGTTGATGGGTGCAGCACAGCAACATGGCACAAGTATATATATGTAACAAACCTGCACGTTATGCACATGTACCCTAGAACTTAAAGTATAATAATAATAAAAAATAAAAAAATAAAATAAAAAAATAAATAAATAAAAAATAAAAAAATAAAAAGCAGCCCCAAAATCATTTCCTTTTCTAACAAAGAACAGCCTGTAAAATTGAGCTACAGACATGGACAAGCAAGCTGGAAGCTTGCACAGGTGAATGCCAGCAGTTGTGCCAATAGAAAAATACTATGTGGGACTAGGCAAGTTCAAAATGGTGGCTCCATCTTCCCTTCTCTTTGTCAGTCATGTGTACAGTAAGGAGCAGACAAGATGGCACTGGCCAAGTGGAAAGTCAATTTGCATAATAAGATTAGGGTGGGGAAACCAGCCTTTCCTGTGGGCTATGTAAATGTCAAACCTGATTGAACCGATCAGTGGGCCGTACCAAGCCTACCTATAAAATCTGCTATAGTCTGCCACTTTTCCCTTTTATGGACACCTCTCTCTCGCAAGGAACTGCTCTTCTCTCTCCTTTCTTCCGCCTATTAAACTTTCTGCTCCTTAACCCACCCACATGTGTTTGTGTCCTTAATTTTCTTGGCATGAGACAATCAATGAACCCTGAGTATTTACTCCAGACAACAATGCCACTTCATTTGGGGGCTCATGCAGGATCAGAACTAAAATGGAAAGTATAAACATCACAGCGGTAAGTATGGAACAAACTTCACATCTGACCTTTAATTTCAAGGCTCTCAGCCTCCATTTAAAAATGCTTCAAACCAGTTTCCTTTCACAGAGGACCAAGTCATTGCGTGGGGCTGGGAGAGGTCCTGGAGCAACTGAGGATTTCCAGCGGGGGCACATCCTGGTGTTATCCAAGGGTTTCTGGGTTGAACCCAGCCTTTGGTCACCCATCTGAGTGCTGGCAAAAAGGATCTCCAGCTATCCTGTCACAAAATTTTCCTTCTTTTCTATCCATGGTCACCGTGTCTCCTATTTTCTCTGTATGCAATGTGCAGGAATTTTTACAGTTCAGGGAAGTAATCCTGTTAGGAAAGATCAGGAAATGCTGTAGTAACTGGAATATAGCTCAGGGGAATGGCATTGTGATTTCCTAGGAACAGAGGGTCTTGTCCCACAGTGAGCATTTCACTCTGGAGAGCACATGGCATCTCCAGGTCACTTTCTGCCCTTGGTCTGGAGAGCACATGGCATTTTAAAGATCAATAGCGCCACCTAGTGAAATAAAAATCATCTCCGTGAGGCATTGTCGGTCCTTTGACATAACACTGTAGCTTCCCAATTCTTCTCCCATTTTGCACCTCTCTACTAGAAACCAAGCTTTGTACTGCTTCTGTGGATGGGAAAACTGCGTTCAACAATTAGGAGTAAAATGTCCTCCAGAACAAAATTTTAGTTCCAATACTGTCCCTTCAGCAGGAAAATCACCATTAGGTCCATATGTTCCTCTAAGGCACCTATTATGTCTCCAATTAAAACAATACTTAATTAGTAAGGGGATTTTAAGTCCAGAAGTTAACGAGAACCATTCTCTAGGGGAAACACTTTAGCATGGGCCATAGTAGTAAAATATGGAGTTCAATCTACTACTCTCCCCCTATTAAAGGAGACTTGCCCAAAGGCAACAATTTTTTTTTTTTTTTTTTTTTTTTTGAGACGGAGTCTCGCTCTGTCGCCCAGGCTGGAGCGCAGTGGCCGGATCTCAGCTCACTGCAAGCTCCGCCTCCCGGGTTCACGCCATTCTCCTGCCTCAGCCTCCCGAGTAGCTGGGACTACAGGCGCCCGCCACCTCGCCCGGCTAGTTTTTTTTTTTTTTTTGTAGTTTTTAGTGGAGACGGGGTTTCACTGTGTTCGCCAGGATGGTCTCGATCTCCTGACCTCGTGATCCACCCGTCTCGGCCTCCCAAAGTGCTGGGATTACAGGCTTGAGCCACCACGCCCGGCTTTTTTTTTTTTTTTTTTTTTGAGATGAAGCTTTTGCTCTTTCACCCAGGCTGGAGTGAAGTGGCCCAATCTTGGCTCACTGCAACCTCCATCCCCTGGGTTCAAGTGATTCTCCTCCCTCAACCTCCTGAGTAGCTGGGATTATAGGTGCCTGCCACCAAGACTGGCTAATTTTTGTATTTTTAGTAGAGATGGGGTTTTGCCATGTTGGCCAGGTTGGTCTCGAACTCCTGACCTCAGGTGACCCACCTGACTCGGTCTCCCAAAGTGCTAGGATTACAGGTGTGAGCCACTGCACCCAGCTCCAAAGGCAACTATTACATAGTCCTTCCCAAGATCTATTTTTCAGGGAGGCACACAGATCACACAAGTGTAGGAAGTCAAAGGGAAATCACAGGCAGAGGACTAGAGTCACATGGGTAAGCATGACTAATCTCAATCGCTTAGTTCCTCTGGTTCCATGGTTGGGGGTGGTCACACTGACCACCATGGGTGGCATGTTCAACAAGGTGCCAGGACCTAGGAACCAAGGAGGGAAAACAGCAGAGGGGACGCCCCCATTGTCTTTTCCTCCACCCTTGGTCACACCAAAAGGAAGGAGACAAAAGGGATGCCTTTTTCTTGCTTCTCTTTCTAAAGGGTAACAAACCATCTTCAGCTTGCACCTTCTGGGGGGCATACGGAAGCACAGGGACTCCTTTAACCCTGCAACTTTGAAGAAAAAGCGGCTCATTTTCTTTGGCACAAGGGCATAGCCTTCTTACTAGACCTTTGCAAGTACTGCACAGTCAACCCAGCTCTTGTAGCAGTCATTATCAGGCAGGCCTATAGAGAATGTTTCCCCAAAATTGGAGATGTAACTTCTGGGGGAACCATCTGAGGATCCCCCTGACTTGGGGTCCCCTGAAGTTCCCTTATCATTACAGGACCTTAGTTTACCTAAAGGGAGATGTAGGCTGATTTTCTGACAGCCCTGATAGTTATGTAGAAGCTTTCCAAAATTTAACTCAGGTGTTTAACCTCTCATAAAGTGATGTTATGCTGCTCCTAAACCAAACCCTACCCGTAACTGAAAAACAGGCAACTCTGCAGGCAGAAGAGCATTTCAGAGATGAGCAATATGTCTCCTACGGCAGGCCAAAAGGGAAAGGAGAAAATAGGGAATATGAAGAAATAGGGGAAACACCATTCCCAATAGGAAGAGAGGCACTACCTCTTGACAATCCTGATTGGAACTCCCAGACTTTTCTCTGGTAATTTTAAACCTCTTTCATGGTTTAAAATGGCTTCTATCTCTTCTTTTATAATGTTCTTCCAACCTGGGAAGAGCTAATTTCTCCAAACCTTAAAATGCTTGGCTTAGAGTTGAGCTAGGGGTAAGGGAACCCAGAAGCCTGACATGCTGACAAAAGGGTAAAAGGTGTGTGTGTGTGTTTTTTTTTTTTTTTTTTTTTTTTGCTAGTTGAGCTTTTGGCTTCTCTTTCCCTGAACAAACTGGTAAAAGTGGAAATAAGGATTATTGTTGATATTCTTTATAAAGTTTTAATTAATGAAAAAGGATTTGTGCGGTTGGTCTTAAGCTGTAGCCATCTATTGTACTTTGTGTGTCTTTCTGCATGGTTTTGTCAAAAGAAAGGGTACCTTAGGATGCAGGGCCAGCACCCCTTAAGACTGCTATTCAAGCCAGCCCAACAAAATCGTCAGTAACAAACTTGGCTACAGGCCTCCATCTTGTTTCATGTCCTTGGAAACAAGACCTGTAACCACGTGGCAATACTTTGTTTTAGTCTCCCCTGTTTTACAGTGGTGGCTGTCTTCTTGTGCTAAGTCAGTTCCTGGGTGGGGGCCACGAAATCAGATAAGCCAGTTTATCAATCTGGGTGGTGCCAGATAATCCATCAAGGCCAGGGTTTACAAAATATCTTAAGCGTTGATCTTGAGAGCAGCTTAGGGAGAGTCAAAAATGTCATAACCTCCAGCTGCGTGACTCCTAGGCCATGGTTTCTAATCTTGTGGCTAGTTTCTTGCTCTGGTCCCTAGGCAAGAGGGAAGTATACCTTAGGAAGGGGATGTTATCATCTTTGTTTTAAACTATAAGCTGCAAACCAGGGTCCTCCCAAAGTTGGCTCAGCCCATGCCCAGGGATGGGTGAGGACAGCTTGCAGGCTGAAGCAAGAGGTGGTTACTTGGGTTGGCTCTCTTTCACTGTCTCAGTCACAATTTTGCAATGATGGTTTCAAAAGCTGCTTACCACCCCTTTGAAAATACCTCATACACTCGAGGTTAAGTTATAACCTAATTAAGGCTTGTTGGTTTCACCTGTGGGGTTACTGTTTGTAAAGTTCAAAAGCTGAAAATCTTAACTGCTTCGCGTGGCTAAAGTTGAGTAACAAAAGATTTAAAAGGATTTTCTTAAAAAGCGCTCAGCTTAATTAAAAATGGATAGCCAAGTTATAGGTATATTTAAAAAGCATTCATGTTTTTCTCTTCTTGGATCTTATTTTTCTGGAAAAGGTTCTTTTCTTCTCAGTCAACTGAAATATTTTTCTCCATTTTTTTTGTCTTTCCACTCTTAATGCACACATGAGAGGCCCTAAGATAACTTCTGGTAGCCTGGGACTCCTTGGGAAAAACAGAGGAGGCACCATAGATCCCATTTTGGGGAAAAACAAACAAACAAACAAAACCAAACCCTGTTTTCCTCATGTAATCCTAGGAAGTAAAAGTAGATAGATCCCTCTCAAAATCAAAGGCTCTGTTCTGTTTTGCATTGTGTTGTCTGATGGTTAGGAAATATAATTTAAGGGATGACTAATAGTGTTCATGGAGGGATACTTAACTCTTTGCACATTTGAATCAGAGAAGCATGCTCTTGTCCACCTGGAAGATATGGAAACATCCCTACTCCCCATTAAGAGATGAGACTCCATAGAGAATGGGCTAATGACAAAACAAGCCGACTGGCTTTGGGTTGCCTTGCAATGATATGCATGGTAGAAGCACTGCTCTGTCTCCTCCTGTAGTATCTCCCTCCTTTTGGGGATCCAAGATCCAGTATAAAATGGCACCCTTAATTTTGGGGATCTGTCTTTGCCTTCAACTGTGTCTGCTTATTAGGCCCTAAAAATGCATTCTTTCCTGTTCCTCCAAGGGCTCTACCCTGAAGCCAGTAATCCAGTTAATAAATTGGCAAATGCAAAATCTTACAAGTGCTGAATCTTCTGTCTGTCTGTGTATATATATGTTGTGTGTAATGTCTATAAAAGGAGCTCTAATCAATTGGCTTAAAGAAAAATGAGTGCTTAAATCAAGTATTTTTAAAGGAAAAATAAAAAGCTGTAATGCTTTTTAGTTCATGTGACTTTAATCTTTAAGAAATAAAAATTGTCTTAAGAATTATTGGTAAAATAAAAGGGTCATAAACATGGAAATAGGTGGTCTAAATCATGTAAGTCAGATACTAGGTTTGCCAAATATTCCAAGGTTGTAAACTACCTGCTTTACAACTTGGTAAGGCCTGGGGACATACAAAATTAACCACACCCCTAAGTATGCTGGAAAAAGTCAGACTTTATCTGTGCCTAATACATAATCAAAACAACCTACCAGGTTTCACATTAAAGTTAAAAATTACCAAAAGTTACTACCATAGTGATACAAGAGTTAAGAAGAAATTACTTAGGCAGATAGTGAGGGTATGGAAATGCTTGGTAAGGTTTTCCTTTTAATGAAAAGCAGCCCAAACAATTTTCTAACAAAGAGCAGCCTGTAAAGTTGAGCCTCAGACATAGACAAGCAAACTGGGAGCTTGCATGACTGAATGCTGGCAGGAAAGAACTAGCTGGGACTAGACATGTTCAAAATGGTAGCTCCATCTTCCCTTATCTGTCAGCCACCTGTACAGTAAGGAGCAGACAAGATGGTGCTGGCCCAGGGGAGAGTTCATTTGCATAATACGATTAGGGTGGGGTGAGAGCCTTCCCTGAGAGCTATGTAAATGTCACACGTGATTGAACCAATCTGTGAGCCCTATGTAAATCAGACACTGCCTTCTCAAGCCTGACTATAAAATCCAGTACATTCACCACTGACCAGTTTTTTTTTTCCTCTCCGAAGTCCCCTCTCTGTCACTAGAAGAAGAGTTGTTTTCCTTTCTCTTTCTTCTGCTTATGAAACCTCCAGTCCTAAACTCCTCGTGTGTGTCTGTGTCTTAAATTTTCCTAGTGTGAGATGATGAACCCTGGGAATTTACCCCAGACAACATAGCCACTTCAATAACATGTAATTTAAACTACTAAAAATAAATTTATATGCAAGGCGTGTAAAAACAGTAGAATGGACCAGGCACAGTGGCTCATGCCTGTAATCCCAGCACTTTGGGAGGCCGAGGTGGGTGGAATATGAGGTCAGGAGATGGAGACTATCCTGGCTAACATGGTGAAACCCTGTTTCTACTAAAAAATAGAAAAAATTAGCTGGGCATGGTGGTGAGCACCTGTAGTCCCAGCTACTTGGGAGGTTGAGGCAGGAGAATGGCATGAACCCAGGAGGCAGAGCTTGCAGTGAGCTGAGATTGTGCCACTGCACTCCAGCCTGGGTGACAGAGCGAGACTCCGTCTAAAAAAAACAAAACAAGCCAGGCGCGGTGGCTCAAGCCTGTAATCCCAGCACTTTGGGAGGCCGAGGTGGGCGGATCACAAGGTCAGGAGATCGAGACCACGGTGAAACCCCGTCTCTACTAAAAATACAAAAAATTAGCCGGGCGCGGTGGCGGGCACCTGTAGTCCCAGCTACTCAGGAGGCTGAGGCAGGAGAATGGCGGGAACCCGGGAGGCGGAGCTTGCAGTGAGCCGAGATCGCGCCACTGCACTCCAGCCTGGGCAACAGCGTGAGACTCCGTCTCAAAAAAACAAAACAAAACAAAAAAACGGTAGAATGTATTTTCTAGGAAAAAATTACAAGAAGGCATGGAAATGTACATTTTTCCTAGTCATAAAAGATTGTCTTAAGTTAGATAAGAAAGCTGAAGGTTTAAGCAAGTTATAGAGATTGTGAAAATTAATCTTGCAAAAATCCCATGTGTAAACATTAACTAAATCTAAAAGGGAATTATATGGTTGTTTCATAAATTAAGCATTGAAATAAAGGTTGTTTTAAAACGCTAATCTTAGTCCTGAGTTCTAGTTTGATTGCACTGTGGTCTGAGAGACAGTTTGTTATAATTTCTGTTCTCCTACATTTGCTGAGGAGTGCTTTACTTCCAACTATGTGGTCAATTTTGGAATAAGTGTGATGTGGTGCTGAGAAAAATGTATATTCTGTTGATTTGGGGTGGAGAGTTCTGTAGATGTCTATTAGGTCCGGTTGGTGCAAAGTTAAGTTCAATTCCTGGATATCTTTGTTAACTTTCTGTCTCGTTGATCTGTCTAATGTTAACAGTGAGGTGTTAAAGTCTCCCATTATTATTGTATGGGAGTCTAAGTCTCTTTGTAAGTCTCTAAGGACTTGCTTTATGAATATGGGTGCTCCTGTATTGGGTGCATATATATTTAGGAAAGTTAGCTCTTCTTGTTGAATTGATCCCTTTACCATTATGTAATGGCCTTCTTTGTCTCTTTTGATCTTTGTTGGTTTAAAGTCTGTTTTATCAGAGACTAGGATTGCAACCCCTGCTTTTTTTTTTTGTTTTCTGTTTGCTTGGTAGATCTTTCTCCATCCCTTTATTTCGAGCCTGTGTGGGCGTCTGCATGTGAGATGGGTCTCCTGAATACAGCAAACTGATGGGTCTTGATTCTTTATCCAATTTGCAACTCAGGACTAAGAAACTCAATCAAAACCGCTCAGCTACATGGAAACTGAACAACCTGCTCCTGAATGACTACTGGGTACCTAACAAAATGAAGGCAGAAATAAAGATGTTCTTTGAAACCAATGAGAACAAAGATACAACATACCAGAATCAATGGGACACATTTAAAGCAGTGTGTAGAGGGAAATTTATAGCACTAAATGCCCACAAGAGAAAGCAGGAAAGATCTAAAATTGACACCCTAACATCACAGTTAAAAGAACTAGAGAAGCAAGAGCAAACACATTCAAAAGCTAGCAGAAGGCAAGAAATAACTAAGATCAGAGCAGAACTGAAGGAGATAGAGACACAAAAAACCCTCCAAAAAATCAATGAATCCAGGAGCTGGTTTTTGGAAAAGACCAACAAAATTGATAGACCGCTAGCACAACTGATAAAGAAGAAAAGAGAGAAGAATCAAATAGATGCAATAAAAAATGATAAAGGGGATATCACCACTGATCCCACAGAAATACAAACTACCATCAGAGAATACTATAAACACCTCCATGCAAATAAACTAGAAAACCTAGAAGAAATGGATAATTTCCCAGACACTTACACTCTCCCAAGACTAAACCAGGAAGAAGTTGAATCCCTGAATAGACCAATAGCAGGTTCTGAAATTGAGGCAATAATTGATAGCCTATCAACCAAAAAAAGTCCAGGACCAGACTGATTCACAGCTGAATTCTACCAGAGGTACAAGGAGGAGTTGGTACGATTCCTTCTGAAACTATTCCAATCAATAGAAAAAGAGGGAATCCTCCCTAACTCATTTTACCAGGCCAACATCATCCTGATACCAAAGCCTGACAGAGATACAACAACAAAAGAGAATTTTAGACCAATATCCCTGATGAACTTCGATGCAAAAATCCTCAATAAAATACTGGCAAACTGAATCCAGCAGCACATCAAAAAGCTTATCCACCATGATCAAGTGGGCTTCAACCCTGGGATGCAAGGCTGGTTCAACATATGCAAATCAATAAACGTAATCCAGCATATAAACAGAACCAAAGACAAAAACCACATGATTATCTCAATAGATGCAGAAAAGGCCTTTGACAAAATTCAACAGCCCTTCATGCTAAAAACTCTCAATAAATTTGGTATTGATGGAACGTATCTCAAAATAATAAGAGCTATTTATGACAAACCCACAGCCAATATCATACTGAATGGGCAAAAACTGGGAAGCATTCCCTTTGAAAACTGGCACAATGGGCCGGGCGCGGTGGCTCAAGCCTGTAATCCCAGCACTTTGGGAGGCCGAGACGGGCGGATCACGAGGTCAGGAGATCGAGACCATCCTGGCTAACACGGTGAAACCCCGTCTCTACTAAAAAATACAAAAAAAAACTAGCCGGGCGAGGTGGCGGGCGCCTGTAGTCCCGGCTACTCGGGAGGCTGAGGCAGGAGAATGGCGGGAACCCGGGAGGCGGAGCTTGCAGTGAGCTGAGATCCGGCCACAGCACTCCAGCCTGGGTGACAGAGCGAGACTCTGTCTCAAAAAAAAAAAAAAAAAAAAAAAAAAAAAAGAAAACTGGCACAAGACAGGGATGCCCTCTCTCACCACTCCTATTCAACATAGTATTGGAAGATCTGGCTAAGGCAATCAGGCAAGAGAAAGAAATAAAGGGTATTCAGTTAGGAAAAGAGGAAGTCAAATTGTCCCTGTTTGCAGATGACATGATTGTATATTTAGAAAACCCCATTGTCTCAGCCTGAAATCTCCTTAAGCTGATAAGCAACTTCAGCAAAGTCTCAGGATACAAAATCAATGTGCAAAAATCACAAGCATTCCTATACACCAGTAATAGACGAACAGAGAGCCAAATCACGAGTGAACTCCCATTCAAATAGCTTCAAATAGAATAAAATACCTATGAATCCAACTTACAAGGGATGTGAAGGACCTCTTCAAGGAGAACTACAAACCACTGCTCAGTGAAATAAAAGAGGAAGAAATGGAAGAACACTCCATGCTCGTGGATAGGAAGACTCAATATCGTGAAAATGGCCATACTACCCAAGGTAATTTATAGATTCAATGCTATCCCCATTAAACTACCAATAACTTTCTTCACAGAATTGGAAAAAACTACTTTAAAGTTCATATGGGACCAAAAAAGTGCCCACATTGCCAAGACAACCCTAAGTCAAAAGAACAAAGCTGGAAGCATCACGTTACCTGACTTCAAACTATACTACAAGGCTACAGTAACCAAAACAGCATGGTACTGGTACCAAGACAGAGATATAGACCAATGGAACAAAACAGAGCCCTCAGAAATAATACCACACATCTACAACCATCTGATCTTTGACAAACCTGACAAAAACAAAAAATGGGGAAAGGATTCCCTATTTAATAAATGGTGCTGGGAAAACTGGCTAACCATATGTAGAAAGCTGAAACTGGATCCCTTCCTTGCACCTAATACAAAAATTAATTCAAGATGGATTAAAGACTTAAATGTTGGACCTAAAACCATAAAAACCCTAGAAGAAAACCTAGGTAATACCATTCAGGACATAGGCATAGGCAAGGACTTCATGTCTAAAACACCAAAAGCAATGGCACCAAAAGCAATGGCAACAAAAGCCAAAACTGAAAAATGGGATCTAATTAAACTAAAGAGCTTCCGCACAGCAAAGAAACTACCATCAGAGTGAACAGGCAACTTATAGAATGGGAGAAAATTTTTGCAATCTACCCATCTGACCAAGGGCTAATATCCAGAATCTACAAAGAACTCAAACAAATTCACAAGAAAAAAATCAAACAACCCCATCAAAAAGTAAGCAAAGGATATGAACAGACACTTCTCAAAAGAAGACATTTATGCAGCCAGCAGACACATGAAAAAATGTTCATCATCACTGGCCGTCAGAAAAATGCAAATCAAAGCCACAATGAGATACCATCTCACACCAGTTAGAATGGCGATCATTAAAAAGTCAGGAAACAACAGGTGCTGGAGATGATGTGCAGAAATAGGAACACTTTTGTACTGTTTGTGGGACTGTAAACTTGTTCAACCATTGTAGAAGATGGTGTGGCGATTCCTCAAGGATCTAGAACTAGAAATACCATTTGATCCAGCCATCCCATTACTGGGTATATACCCAAAGGATTATAAATCATGCTGCTATAAAGACACATGCACACTTTTGTTTATTGTGGCACTATTCACAATAGCAAAGACTTGGAACCAACCCAAATGCCCATCAATGATAGACTGGATTAAGAAAATGTGGCACATATACACCATGGAATACTATGCAGCTATAAAAAAGGTGAGTTCATGTACTTTGTTTGGACATGGATGAAGCTGGAAACCATCATTCTCAGCAAACTATTGCAAGGACAGAAAACCAAACACTGCATGTTTCACTCATAGGTGGGAACTGAACAATGAGAACACTTGGACACAGGAAGGGGAACATCACACACCAGGGCCTGTCATGGGATGGGGGAAGTGGGGACGGATAGCATTAGGAGATATATCTAATGTAAATGACGAGTGAATGGGTTCGGCACACCAACATGGCACGTGTATACATATGTAACAAACCTGCATGTTGTGCACATGTATCCTAGAACTTACAGTGTAAAAAAAAAAAAAAAAAAAGATAAGGACAAGAATGTAGCCAGGCCTGTACATAGAACCATGGCTGCCAGAGGAGCCCAGGTTTCTAGACCCATCAACTCACTTGCCGATCTTTGGCTTTCTCGTTTCCCTTCCCAAGCCTCAATTTTCCAGCTGTACTTTGTGTACTTGTGTGTGTGTGTGTGTGTATATGTGTGCGTGAGGGGAGGGCTAGGCTACTCACCTCTGAGGTCTCTTCAAACTTGGACACACTGTGGTTCTAATGAAGTAGTTAAAGCCTGAGGCAGGAGTCTGGCGGGGGAGCTGGGGCTCCTGAAAGCTATCTGGGGGAGTTGGTACATTGTGGTCTTTTTCTAGAGTGCTTGGTTGCTGACTGAGGACTGGGGAGTTCCATCCCTGCTCATTATCATCTATATAACCTTCAGCAAGTCACCGTAATGCCTCTAATGTCCCAAGGCCAGTTTTACCCCCACCTCGGTAGGACATTGCCCTTGTGGAGAACAGAAGATCCCCTTTGCATCTGATAAGAGGGCTTGCAGCATAGCTGTGAGAGGGACCCGCACCAATAAGTCTCCATTGTGGTTCCCACATCCAGCCTGGCCAGCCCCCTGCACAGCTGGCTCCTTGACAGGCTGCCACCAGACCTCTCAGCCTCCAGGGCTTTGAGCAGACTGGCTCGCCTCTGGCTGATTCTCCTGGGGCAATCACGGGTCTGGACTGTACCATTCCTCCAGCAGGTGCCCCTCTCAGCAGATGGCAGGGGGTTTCACCTTTACCCTGAGTTCATGACATGTATTCATTTATAGGGCTTTAAATTAGGCTGGGGCCAGGCACAAAATGATCAAGACCAGCGAGAGGGAGATGTCTGTGTTGGCCCCTTTAGTTGTGGCCCTAAAGGACATACGCGGAGGGGAAAAAGAAGTTATTTGGAGACACAGTGAGTTCCGAAAGCCCAGGGCTGGCTGGGTCATTTGGAGAAGCCAAAGAGCTTGGTCAGTTAGAAAACAATATCAGCATAAGTTACAGTAGCTGGAGAGAGTTCAGGGAGGGAGGGGAGAAGGCCAGAAGCTCAAAGAGCTCCCTCCTCAAGCCCCCTGACAGCCAGCCAGATACTCCTCATGGAAAGAGGCATTTCAGAAACGATTCCCAATGTCAGGGTCCATTGGCAGAGGTCAGGTGAGGAGAAGCAGTACTAGAAGTAGTGTATGAGCCTGACTGTCCCTTGGTTCTGTAACATACTTCCCTGCCTCGCTGGGTGCCTGCCCTTTCTCTGAGGTTGGTTCTTCCCCTTCCCCAACAAAACTATGAGCCATCCCAAAGCTTTCCAAGTAAATCTGTTTTTGGTTTAACTTAAAAAACAAAACAAAACAAAACAAAACAAAATCACAAAGACTCCTCTAGAAAAACTTCCAGAACTGATAAAAGAATTCAGCATCCGGATACGAAATAAATGCACACAAGTCAGTAGCTCTTCTATACAACAACAGCGACCAAGCTGCGAATCAAATGAAGACTCAATCCCTTTTACAATAGCTGCAAAAATAAAATAAAATAAAATAAAATAAAATAAAATAAAATACTTAGGAGTATACCTAACCAAGGAGTTGAAAGACCTCTACAAGGAAAACTACAAAACACCACTGAAAGAAGTCATAAATGACACAAACAAATGGAAACACATCCTATGTTCATGGATGGGTAGAAGCATTATTGTGAAAATGACCATACTGCCAAAAGCAATCTACAAATTCAGCGCAATCCCCATCAAAATACTACCATTGTTCTTCACAGAACTACAAAAAAAAAAAAAAAAAATCCTAAAATTCATATGGAACCAAAAAAGACCCCACAGAGCCAAAGCAAGATGAAGCAAAAAGAACAAATCTGGAGGCATCACATTGCCTGATTTCAAACTATGGTATAAGTCCATAGTCACCAAAACAGCATGGTACTTGGTATAAAAATAGGCACGTAGAACAATGGAACAGAACAGATAACTCAGAAATAAACCCAAATACTTGCAAGTGATCTTAGATAAAGCAAACAAAAACATAAACTGGTGATAGGACACCGTATTCAACAAATAGTGCTGGGACAATTGGCAAGCCACATGTAGGAGAATGAAACTGAATCCTCATCTCTCTCACCTTATGCAAAAATCAACTGAAGATGGATCAAGAATTTAAATCTAAGACATGAAACTATAAAAATTCTAGAAGATAACATTGGAAAAACCTTCTAGACATTGGCTTAGGCAAGGATTTTATGACCAAGAACCCAAAAGAAAATGCAATAAAAACAAAGATAAATAGCTGGGACATAATTAAACGAAAGAGCTTTTGCACAGCAAAAGGAAGTCAGCAGAGTAAACAGGCAACCCACAGAGTGGGAGAAAATCTTCACAATCTACACAACTGACAAAGGACTAATATCCAGAATCTACAACAAACTCAAACAATCAGCAAGAAAAAAACAAACAATCCCATCAAAAAGTGGGCTAAGGATATGAATAGAAAATTCTAAAAAGAAGATATACAAATGGTCAACGAAGATATGAAAAAATACTCAACATCACTAACAATCAGGGAAATGTAACTTAAAACCACAATGTGATACCACCTTACTCCTGCAGAATGGCCCTATTAAAAAAAATAATAAAAATAAAGATAAAAAAATACACGTTGGCGTGGATGTGGTGAATAGGAAATACTTCTACACAGCTGGTGGGAATGTAAACTACTACAGCCACTATGGAAAACTGTGGAGATTCCTTAAAGAACTAAAAGTAGAACTACTATTTGATCCAGCAATCCCACTATTGGGTATCTACCCAGAGGAAAGGAAGTCATTACATGAAAAAGATACTTGCACACGATTATAGCATCACAATTCACAATTGCAAAAACATGGAACCGGGCCGGGTGTGGTAGCTCACGCCTGTAATCCTAGCACTTTGGGAGGCTGATGCAGGTGGATCACCTGAGGTCAGGAGTTCAAGACCAGCCTGGCCAACATTGTGAAACCCCGTCTCTACTAAAAATACAAAAATTAGCCAGGCGTGGTGGCATGTGCCTGTAATCCCAGCTACTGGGGAAGCTGACACAGGAGAATTGCTTGAACGCATGGAAGGAGGAGGTTGCAGTCAGCTGAGATCATGCCATTGTACTCCAGCCTGGGTGATAAGAGCGAAAACGCCATCTCAAAAAACAAAAAAACAAACTAGAACCAACCCAAATGCCCATCAATCAATGAGTAGATAAACTGTGGTGTGTGTGTATATATGTATATATGGTGGAATACTACTCAGCTATAAAAAGGAATGAATTAATGGCATTTGCAGCGACCTGGATAATAATGAAGACCATTATTCTAAGTGAAGTAACTCAGGAATGAAAAATCAGACATTGTATGTTCTCACTCATAAGTGGGAGCTAAGCTATGAGGATGCAAACGCGTAAGAATGACACAATGCACTTTGGGGGTCAGAGGGAAAGTGTGGGAAGGGGGCAACGTATAAAAGACTACAAATATGGTGCAGTGTATACTGCTCAGGTGATGGGTGAACCAAAATCTCACAAACCACTAAATAACTTATTCATGTAACTAAACATCACCTGTTCCCCCAATAACCCCAGGCATGGTGGCATGTGCCTGTAGTCCCAGGTACTTAGGAGGCTGAGGCATGAGAATAGCTTGAACCTGGGAGGTGGGGGCTGCAGGGAGCTGAGATCTCCAGCCTGGGTGACAGAGCAAGACTGTCTCAAAAACAAATCAAAAGACTAATGTTTCTACTTTTGATATCAACATAGTAATAAAAGAACAAACAGCTTATAAAATCATTCTCAAGTCTTTAATTAAAATCCATAGAGCATTTAACATGAACAGATGTTTAAACTCTTTCAGTGACTCTCATATTTTAAAATCCTTTGCACAGCATTGTGAGGCTAACTTCATGCTAGAAATCTACAGATAATGTAACACCACAAAAATACATTCGGAGTCCATTCCAATGCAAGTTTAAAACACTTTAATTGGCAGACAATGTAAAGATATTTAAAAACAAAAATTACAAAATGAGCACATAAAAGTCTTCCCTTTTGAATTTTTAATAAAATACTTCTCTGTATAAGATCTAATGAAAAATTCCAGTTATTTATAAAAGTTATGTGAGAAATCAATTAAGATATGTATCTATATATGATCTATATATGTATGAATTACACTATTGTTTAAATGAACAAAATGTTGAACACTTTGACGACACAGCACACCATCTATCACTCATATTAAAATAGATGAAAATACTCAAAGAAGCAGTTGGATACAGGCAAAAGAAAGTATGATACTTGAGGCCAAAAGAAAAAAAAATCCAAAAAACAAAAACAATCTCCCCATCCCCCACCAAACCCTTAACTGTAAGGGAAAGAAAGGAAGAGAGAACTTAAAGCAAACTGTGGACCAAATTCTCATTATTATTATTTAATGAGAAACAGCATGAGAATTTGGCTTCAAATTACTAAAACAGCTACAGAAACTTATTTGGCCTGGACAATTTAATAGTATACCAACTGCTGAAATAACCAAGCGCAGCTGGTATACGGCTGGAGGAAAAAAAAATCAGACTTTTTACAGCTTTAACTTTGTAAAAAAATGTATCTTTTGGAAACCATAGTCTCCTTCACAAATTGCACTTGAGATAGCTGAATGCATTGATTGAGCAAGGCATTATTATTTGTTCACTGACACACACACACAAAAGCAGCTACAGATAGTTGACATTTTGGACTACTAAAACTATTTTAGACATGTTTTTCTTCTCTAAGAAAATGATCTATGATGTTTGTGAAACTTAACGGCCTGTCTGCTCTGCCATGTTTCCGGAGACCTGATGCTGGTTCAACACTATCTCTTACTGTAATGGAGGAGTTTGATGGAAATATGAATAAAGTCAGTCCAAATGATATTAATTTCTGGAATTTTAAGCTTTATCTTGACCAGGAAAGGAAGCTCCTGCAAAACTGATGGTTTCACTGACAGAGCTTACAAAATGTACATAATGAGCACTGCCAGTTTGAATACTATAATTTATCTCTAGAAAATGACAAATGAACTCTGTAATTGATTTTTAAAGATAGAGAATGACTTTCACAGCCACTTCTCTACAATAAATTGTCTTTTACAGTAAAAACAAAATTTGGAAGCAACATGATACTAAGAAATACAGCAAGCTCATAAGGCTGAGAAATTGTACGGTTGCTTTAAAAAACCTTGCTCTAAATAATGGGAAGAAGTGTGACAGAACTAACTTCAGTGAAGATCTGCACAGTTCTCATATAATAAAGTAAAAATTAGACAACCACTATGAACAGCTATGACTAACACAAAAACTGATACATAAAGAGTAAAAAAGACCCTACAGTTTATCTATTTCCTTGAGCTAGAAAGATATAGTATAGTCCAAAAATGCAGTGACTGGGTATGTCTTTATTTAACTGTTTCTCTTCTTCCATCTGCCTCCCTTTCTCTGCCTCCTCTCATTAAAACCAAGATTCTAGCTTAGTTTGGAAGCAGCAGTCTAAAATGAAAGCAGATACCTGATCATAGAAAAGAAACAATGAAAAGCTTGCATCAATAGTTCTTCATTCCTCCGACCAACTGGGAAAAAAACCCTTCAATCTTTATCAGTTACCCCTTTGAAAAGCAAGAAAAATCTTAAATTGAAACCAAGGTTCAGTACAGATGACTTTAATTTTTTTGTGCAACTGAGTCTTAGATGTTTAAGACTTTAGTATACATGATGTTTAAATCAATTAATACATTCAGTCAAATTCTAACACTGAGGTAATTATTAGATAATGCAGGAAAATGTGAAAAGGAACAAGACTGGAAGGAGCAATCTTCAAAATTCACTTAAGTTGCTCAAAAAAGAAAAAACTTATTGAATAGAAATATTTAGAAATGTTTCAGTTAGGAGACAAAGGCTTAAATAGACTGAAGTGCTCTAGTTATGTGGAAACATAAAGCAATTTGGGGAATCTGTCCTGTGTGCCCTAAACAGTCCACCATTTTCACAAAAAGCTCTCAGAAGATTCAAGTTGAATGAGCATATTTTTAAACTTTGGGGGTGGTCTTAGTCCACGCCATCTCAAAGAGAAGGTTTTAAATTTATTGAAGTCCAACTGCTTTTCAGATATACTCTAGATTCCAGGCCTATCAACAGATCGTTTCCTCATCACGGGGCAGAAATGGCCTCTGCCTCTTACATCCTCCATAGGGAGGGCACATCTCCCATTGACCTCAGGCCCACATTTGGAATGGGTCTACAGGGGAAAAAGAAAAGAGAATGCCTGACCACTACCCAGCCATTATGGAGCTCTATCCTATCTTAATCTCTTCTCAGTTTTGGCCTTTAGAATAATAATGTTAAAAAAAAAAAGTAAGGATAATACAACTTTTTCTTTTTGTTTTTTTTGAGACACAGTCTTGCTCTGCTGCCCAGGCTGGAGTGCAGTGGTGCAATCTCGACTCACTGCAGACTCCGCCTCCCGGGTTCAAGTGATTCTCATGCCTCAGCCTCCCGAGTAGCTGGGACTACAGGCATGTGCCACCATGCCCGGCTAATTTTTGTAGTTTTAGTAGAGATGGGGCTTCGCCATGTTGGCCAGGCTTGTCTGGAACTCTGGACCTCAAGTGATCCACCTGCCTCAGCCTCCCAAAGTGCTGGGATTACAGGCGTGAGCCACTGCACCTGGCTGGAAAATAAAACTCACTGCCTATCTGCATAGAACTGTCAGCTTGCTGTGCTCAAATATTGGGGAAGTATCCTTATGGGTTTAGCGCACTATGTTTACTAAAATTTCCCTTTGGAGTTTTCAGAAGATGGCAGGTGCTGCTTCTTCTATGCTCTAAAACAGATGTGAGTTACATGCTATTTATATAACTGTCACACAGGAGTAATGAGTGAGGCAATTTCTAAATGCTGGAGTTTGTACAGCTGAGGTGAAACATTACACACTTTAAAGTAGGAAGAGGTTAATATAAGATTACTGTCACAATTTAACTTTTCTTTGTATTACCATAATAGATGTTTCCTTTAAACACAAATAGAGTTTATAAGGCAATAACGATAAACATTGAGGATTTACTTGAGCCTCATTACTCAAGATCCCACTACAGATAAAGAAACAATGTTGGGAACTGATATACATCTGAACTTATGAAAATAACAGAAAATAAAATCATGGAAACTTATATGACTATGATAAATGACAGATAATGAATATTTCTCTTTTATACTGAAGGCACTGCTAATACACAAATATCCTGCTAACATTTAAACTCTGAAATCAGAAGTTAGTGAAAGGAGTCCATTTAGTTTAATACCAGCATTTTAAAAAACAAATAAGACTACTTTAAGAGTCATGGCAGAGTTTCCAACGAGCTAAATGAAAATCAGATATAACAAGCTGCTCCATATAAAGATTGTGGTTCCTACTTTTAAAAAAGTATGCTATAACTTACTTCCTTAAAAATATAAGCATATCACAAAAACTAAATAATAAATATATATATATATAAACATAGGCCCTGCTGAGAAATCTTCATAAATTCTAAAATAATTTCAACAGTTATAGGTTGAACCACACATTCACATATAACATGCAAAGAGAGAATCCCAGCATCATTGAACAGTTCAGCATAAAGCTAAAAATACAGAATTAGAATGAAATAGGCGGTAAATAATGTATGTCACAAACTGATGACTGTGCCTCCTATATTGTAGCACACCTTGGAACAATTAGAATTTCTTCAGTCCCAGGAAGCACTACATACCGACCAACCATGAAGCTCTCATAAAATGTCAGGTAAGCAAATAAAAAGCCATACAAAATAATACAATTTATTAACATGACTAATATTTCATATTTTGTTAGAAGATTAATTTGTAATCATTGTACCCTGTAGATTTTGAAACAATTTTATTAGAAATTCCTAATGCTGGTTCTTGAGTAATCTAAAAAATTGTATTTACTCAAATTTAGAATGCTATTTATAGTTCTAAGCAGTTAGATGAAATATTCTGATTATTCTAAAGTTGCTTTGGTACAAAATTTAGAATAAAGCAAAACTGGCAGCACCACAACAAATGTGATCCTTTCGCAGCAGGTCTAAGGGTCCCTCAGAGACAACAAAGCGTAAGTTAAAATACATATAAATAAGAGCCATTCTCCTGACAATTTTCTCACATCATTAACAAGGGAAATAAAATCCACATTCAGTAAGTTATACTGGAGGCCCAAATTTCATGCTCCATGTCATTATTCCTCAATGATAGTGTAAAAAATGCTTATTATTGCTAAATGATGTCTAATTCATAGTTCTGGATGCTTCAATGATGAGGCCAATGATTAGAGTGGTACATTTTAATGTTTAGTCCACTGATACTGTGATGTTATTTTAATGCAAGGTTTAATTTAGTTTTTTATTACAGATTTATTGAGGTATAATTGACATACAACAAACTGCACATACTTAAAGTGCACAATTTGATACACAGTCTTTTAAACAGCATGAAAAGTGCCTGATAAATTAAAAATGAAAAAATTTCAATTTACACATCTTTTTTTAAAATAGTACATTCTAATTTTTATGAGATATAGATATGGATTTATAAAAAGGTAGATGGAAAGAGAAGAAACTAATTCCAACAGCCAAATTTACTCAGAAGGTTTAGAAACACCAAAATTGACAGCCAGTTTTCTTGATTTTCTTCTTGAAGAAGAGCTTGGTGTTGACTTATGGTGAGATATACTACGGCCCTGAGAGGCCGTTTCAACTTGAAAAGAAGATGCAGGTTGAGCAATCTGAGAGGACTTCAAAGAAGCTGATGAGCTCTCCTGTGGACTTACTTTGACAATGTTGGAAGAATCTGGCTGGCTGGTCTGAACTGGAGTGGCTTGAGAACTCTGGGCTTCCTTATTCTCAAAGTTCTTTTTGTTTGCAACCCTTTTTTTAGTAACCTGTTAGGAATAAAAGCATCACTAATTAATAATGTAGGCAAAAAAAAATTGGAAATTACCATAAACCATGCATGCTGCTAATATGTCAATCACAGCTGATCTGTGACTTCCACTTATAATTTCCAAGTAAGACTTTAGTAATTCAAAGAACTTAATTACAAACAAAATATTTAAAATTCTTGGGCTGGGTGCAGTGGCTCACAACTGTAATATCAGCACTTTGGGAGGCTGAGGCAGGTGGATCGCTTGAGATCTGGGGTTTGAGACCATGGCAAAACTCCATCTCTACAAAAAAATTACAAAAACTAGACAGGCATGCTGGCACATGCCTGTGGCCTCAGGTACTCAGGAGTCTAAGGTGGGAGGATCACTTTAGCCCAGGAAGTCAAGGCTGCAGGGAGCCGAGATTGTGTGTGGGCTGCGTTCCAGCCTGGGCTACAGAGTGAGATCCTTCTCCAAAAAAATGAATAATAATAATAAAAAAACAAATAAATACAATTCTCCACAGGTTAAATATTTTAAAAATGTTTGTGATTTTATTTATATTTCAGATTTTAATCAATCTGTATTAGAATAGCATATTACTTGGTACAATTATTATTTATTAGAACACAAACTCAGAGAGCAGGGACAGGTCAGACTTGTCAATCACTGCCTTCTTACTACCCACACTAGTACTGAACTTCTAGTTGGCACTGAATAAGTAAACTGAACAAAAAAATCTTTATCAATAGTCTTTCAGCATTAAACAAATAATTATCTTAAAAATGTAATTTTTCTCACCTGCAGAGGTATAAACTGATTGTGCACACCCCCTGGCATTCCCCCAGCCATGGGCATGGTCCCAGAATATAAAGTATGATGGAAGGGCTTCCCAGGAACTGGCACTGATGGTCCCCATGGCATTGAGCCAAAGAGATGAGATGATGAAGGCATTATATTAGCTGTTAAAAACCAAGGAAAATTTTTCTTTTAGTAAAATGGTATCATCAAAGCTCTGAAGTTTGAGACCTCCTTCTGTTAGCCTGTTTGGGCTTTTTGTTTTTTTTGCCTTTAACAAAAGGCCTACACTTACTTCACCTATAATTACTCTTCCTTACAACATTTAACCTCAGGATCCCTTCCTAGGACTGTGTGGACTATCTACAGAAATGAATTTATCATTATACTGGCCTGAAAAGGAGAATACTACTACTAATATCATATGCTGATACAAGTTTTAGGAATATTTGCAATTATATTTATAAAAATAATAAAAGGGTCATGAAATTGTCCCTTGTGAGAGAAAAGCTTGGGCACAAAGAGAGAAATCTTAAGGATCTCACCTGCCCCCAGTGCATAGTTGCTTCCATAGTGATCCCAGCCTACAAAAAAACCAAAAAAGCTCAAGTCCTGAAATCTCATCACCTTCATATGACAGGTAGAATCTTTCTTTTTTCTATTTTAATAATTGGAAGTCAAGGCCTTTTTTCACTTATGGTTTGTTTCTTATTAAAAATGTATTGAACCAATGGGTTCCAAATCTAATTTGTATATCTGAATCACTTGAGGAGCTTGTGAAATACAGATTCCTGGGCAGGGCCTCAGATCTAGTAAGCCAGACTCTGATGGGCCCTAGAGTTTGTATTAAGCTCCATAGGCGATTCTTACGGAGACAGCCTGTACCAGTGCAGCATTTCAAAACTACATTAAACGGTGACAAGGCACCAGCACACTGCCACTGAAGAAGATATGCACTATGTTCAAATATTCTTTTCATAGAGATAAAAAGCAGCCAGACCCATAAAATAGTATAGCTTAATTAAAGTTCAGCTATTTAAGACATTTTTGAATTAGGAGAGAAGAATCATAACATATTTCAGTGTTATGAAATACACATACACAAATTCTAAGAGGAAGAAAACTTGTAATATGAAAAACACTAATAAGATTCAGAAAATTATGTAAAAATAAATGTTAAAAATAATTTTTTTAAAATTTATTTTTTTTATTTTTTATTTTATTTTATTTTTTTTAAACATGAGCAGTGGCTCATGCCTGTAATCCCAGCACTTTGGGATGCCAGGCATGGCATGTGGCTGTGGTCCCAGCTACTCAGGAGGCTAATGTGTGAGGATCGCTTGAGCCTGGGAGGCGGAGGTTGCAGTGAAGCAACATCAGGTCATTGCAATTTAACTTGGCTGAGAGAGTAGAGAACTTGTCTCAAAAAAGAAAACAAAAGTAGAAAATTAGGTCTTGAAACTATCTACGAGCAACTTTGGTGGGAGTCATAATGCTAAGAAGGTCTATTTAAAAGATGCTATGCTAATCTTATACAATGGTCAACTCCGTAATTTCCCCAATAGATCACTGTTATAAATATGAAATACATATTCCTCAACTGGGACATTTTATGAGATAAATTTTTTTATAACATAAAATAGAAATTTACAAAATAACTTTAAAATGTTAATTTAATGCTTAAGTTGTTCTCTGCTGATTAACCTTCAAATATCTTGGCATTTATGTATTTACATATTTTAACTGGAATATTTGGAGAACACCTTTATAGGACCAAAAGCATTCCAATTATAACCTTAAAATTATTAGTAGGTATGAATAAACTAATCAACATGAAAAAGGCTAAAATATCAATAATAAATGGGGAAAATAATCATTCCTCTTAAAAAATATATGATCATAAGACAATTCTGTTTTTAGAGAAGTTTGTGTGCAAACTTTTAGGTACTCTACACATATTAATTAAAATTAATCTATATATAGCTACTGTATTCATTTTTGAATGTGAAGAAGCAGCAGTCAAATTAGATTTTATAAGTTATGGGGATACTATTATATTGAGCTATACAAAAATATCAGATCCATTATGTCATGAAAACTTTATGACTAAAACATTGTTGGCCGGGCACAGTGGCTCATGCCTGTAATCTGGCACTTTGGGAGGCCGAGGCTGGCGGATCTCTTGAGCCCAGAGTTTGAGACCAACCTAAACAACATGGTGAAACCCTGTCTCTACAAAAAGACACGAAAATTAGCCAGATGTGGTGGTGTGTGCCATAGTTCCAGCCACTTGGGAGGCAGAGGCAGGAGGATCAACTGAGCCCAAGGAGGTCGAGGCTTCTGTGAGCCCTGATCATGCCACTGCACTCCAGCCTGGGTGACAGGAGTGGCACTCTGTCTCAAAAAAAAAAATCCAAGTCTGTCGTCATCTGTGTGTGTTTTTTTTTTAGACCTAGGCTAGAGTGCAGTGGCATAATCTTGGCTCACTGCAGCCTCCACCTCACAGGCTCAACCAATTCTCCTGCCTCAGCCTCCTGAATAGCTGGGAACTACAGGCGCACGGCACCACACTCAGCTAATTTTTTCTATTTTCTGTAGTGACAAGGTCTCCCTATGTTGCCCAGGCTGGTCTTGAACTCATGGCTCTAGTGATCCTCCCACCTCAGCCTCTCAAAGTGCTGGGATTACAGGTATGAGCCACCACACCGGCTATCTGTTTTCAAAGCCCATGCTTTTGTTACTGTACTGAATTGGCATTCCTTTGACTGTATAAAAAATGTTTTCTTTTGTTTTGGTTTGGGCCTTTGGGGGTTTTCTTGAGACAGGCCTTCCAAAGTGCTGGAAATACAGGCATGAGCCATCATGCCTGGCTCAGACTTGGATTTTGAATGCCAGTTTTGCTAGATAATAACTTACGACCTTAGACAAATTACATTAAAAAAAAAAATCAAAATACTACTATACATTGTACTAAAAAAGATTTTCTTCTTTTTTTTTTTTTGAGATGAAGTCTAGCTCTGTAGCCCAGGCTGGAGTGTAGTGACACAATCTCAGCCCACTGCAACCTCTGCCTCCTGGGTTCAAGCAATTCTCCTGCCTCAGCCTCCTGAGTAGCTGGGACTATAGGTGTGTGCCACCATACCCAACTAATTTTCAAATTTTTATATTTTTAGTAGAGACGGTTTCACCATGTTGGTCAGGCTGGTCTTGAACTCCTGAGCTCAAATGATCCACCTACCTCGGCCTCCCAAAGTGCTGGAATTACAGGCGTGAGCCACTGTGCCTGGCCTAAAAAAGATTTTCAGCAGAAAACAGCAGACATCTGTTCTACTCTAGGTTTAACTGTTTTAGATATTTATTTCCACACTGTTCAATAATTTGCTTATGCTACTTGTTAATAATTTATTAATTTTAGGCATTTTTATGTCTACTGACTTCCTATTTAGATAGAACAAAATTCAGTTTTTTTGCATTACCCCTCACTACTTACCCTGTACTCCCAATGTAAGTACATTACATCATTTGTTTAAATATACAAGCAGTGTTATCTATTTGTGGTATGTGGCTATGTAAATATTATCACTGCAGAGCCAGGCTGGGTACTCTGATTATGTTTCTTGTAAGAAGAGATCCATTATGTACTTTCTTGTAAAACCTTTTGTTTTTACTTGAGTTGGTCATAATTTTTTTTTT
The DNA here is from genome assembly GCF_037993035.2 of Macaca fascicularis. Lineage (NCBI taxonomy): Eukaryota > Metazoa > Chordata > Mammalia > Primates > Cercopithecidae > Macaca > Macaca fascicularis. The sequence goes on from NC_088376.1 coordinate 45,140,252, forward strand.
CTTTTTTTTTGAGACAGGTCTCATTCTGTCACCCAGGCTGGGGGGCAGTGGCATGATCACAGCTCACTGCAGCCTTGACCCCCCAGGCTCAAGTGATCCTCCCAAGTAGCTGTGACTGTAGGTGCATGCCACCATGTCTGGCCACTTTTTTATTTTTTGTAGATTAGAGATGGGGTTTTATCATGTTGCCAGGCTGTTTCGCCATGTTGCCCAGGCTAATAATTATTTTTTAAAAGCTTAGTCTTGCTTATATCAATTCTTTAGGAAAAATATAATAAAAGCTGCTCAGTCTTCTCTATATCCCTCCTTAATGTCTTCCTGTTGCTCATCTATTAATAACCTTACTGCCAAGACTTCCCTCTGCCTCTCCAGTTGGGACTAGTCACTTTCTAGACCCACTGAGCAGCTGGCATCCTGGGATTTTCATTCATTGTATAACTATACTAGATCTGCAATTTGTCATTTTGGTTTCCTAATTTTCTTTTTTAAACTGCTGCTTTGTTTTGTTGGAGCATATAATTCAGTAGTTTCTTAAAAGAGGGTAGGCAAGGCATGATGGCTCACGCTTGTAATCTCAGCATTTTCGAAGGCTGAAGTGGGAGGATTGCTTGAGCCCAGGACTTTGAGATCAGCCTGGGCAATATAGTGAGACCTTGCCACTTCAAAAAAAAAAAAAAAAAAAAGGTACATAAGAAATACATTTGCATATCTGAAAATATCTTTTTGTCTCCTTTATACTGGATTCATAGTTTGGCTATACAGAGAAATTAGGATGAAACTCATTCTGCCTCACGGTTTTGAGGTATTCAATGCTTTCTGGCTTCTAGGCACTGTTCAATAGTGCAGTACCATCCTAATTCTTGTTCTTTTATATGTACTGTATTTCTTCTCTTCTCTGAATCTCTTAGGACCATTTTTATCACTAGTATTCAGAATCTGAAGATAATCTGTGTCTTTATTCATTGTGCTCAACATTTGGGGGCTCTTTTAGAGATGCACATCATTTTGTTTTAGAAAAGTTTCTTATTTGTTTGACACTTACTCCCCTTCCTTCATCTCTGATTTCTTTTTCTGGAACTCCAATAACGTGGGAGCTGGATCTGTGCACTAAATCTCTGTTCTTTCTTATTTTACAACTTTTATCTTCCTTAGCTTTGCTAGGACTTTATCTACTAAATTTTAAAATTTTAGTTAACAATTTTACTTGTTCTCTAATTATTCTTTTTTCATCTTCCAATTTCCTATCTGGGGAGAAGGGTATGACTCGCTACAATCTGAGAATAGGATGAGGAAAAGGGAACTTTTCCTTAATCTCTGTGTTTTCAGTCTCACATTCCATTCTCTTCTCTGCCTGGTATTCCCATATCTAGAGAGCTCCTCTAGAAAACACACCTCCAGTTTTTTGCTTGTAGCGGTCTGGCTGCGTTGCGGAGGGATGAAGGGGGTAGTCTTACCACTCCACACGTAGACTTTCAACTAATCCCTCTCTTTTTAGCACATGCCTCCTCTTTATCTTCTCTAACAGTTTCTGATGCTTCCAAGTTCTGAACCTCTTGGGAACGGTGAGGGACGATCTACTTATCATGCTCATTTGTAATCTCTTCTATGGGTACTTTAGCTTGTAGCTTTTAACCTTGCTCTGCTAAAATGGTTACTTCTTCAGTTGTTTTTCTCAACACAACCTCTTTTCAAATCTCTAATCTGCTGATATTTCTTCTCCTGTCTCTTTGTCCTCGTAGATTTACACTTTTGAAATCCTTTATTATTCAGTTTAATGAGAAGAGATAACTGCATGTCATAAATTTAATCAGTATTATTCACTTTTCTAATGCTTATTGTAAGCATTATTTAGAATTCCTGGAATATTGCCTGGCAGTAGATGCAGAAAAGTGATTTTCTAAACTTAAATAAATTATTATTATTATTATTATTATTTTTTTTGAGACGGAGTCTCGCTCTGTTGCCCAGGCTGGAGTGCAGTGGCGCGATCTCGGCTCACTGCAAGCTCCGCCTCCCGGGTTCACGCCATTCTCCTGCCTCAGCCTCCCGAGTAGCTGGGACTACAGGCGCCCACAACCGCGCCCGGCTAATTTTTTGTATTTTTAGTAGAGACGGGGTTTCACCGTGGTCTCGATCTCCTGACCTTGTGATCCGCCCGCCTCAGCCTCCCAAAGTGCTGGGATTACAGGCGTGAGCCACCGCGCCCGGCAAATTATTGGCTTTAAAACAATAATAATTAAGATACAGGGAAGCCAACTGCTATTAGGGAAAAAAGCTGAGTGATTTAGAAAATCTCAGAACTTAAGATTTAGAATTATAAAATGTTAGTCTCAACAAAATTTTGGACATAGTCTACTACAAATAAGAAAATACAGTCCTGAAGAAATTATATGATTTTTTTTTACCTTTTGATATCTAACTTAAACCCAAATTCATGTTAGGAGCTATTGGAGAATAAGAGCCTACCTACTCAACCTTTTCTTACTACTCTAGCCATACTAGAGGCTATAGGAAAAGAATGGCATTTCTAGATGAATCTGCAGGCTGTGGCTTTGGACTTTCTCACAATTTCTTAACATTCCTAGATATTTGAGTACATTTTTTATTTCTTAAAAGAGACGCTTCTTAAAAGAGCTTAGTAAAAATAACAATGACAAATACTTATACATGAAAAATATCTTACCAGTAGGTGGGGGAAAGACTGGAGGAATGGTTCCAGGTGGCACAGCTGAAGGATAATTTGCAAATACTGGTGAAGGCAAAGGGAAATTCGTGCCTAAGGATCCCTGTGGAAGTATTTAAAAGTTACAAGAGAGTGAAATACAAGCTTTCTACAGAGACTAATAAAACATTTAATAGAGAAGTCATGGACAGTTCTTACCAATTGTTGTAAAGCAAAAAGTGCAGCTTTCTCCTTGGCTTCATTTTCAGAGTGGCACTGTGGCCCATGTATCAGTAAGCCATTAGATAATTTTACTTGGCAAACAGTCATTGTCTAAATAAAGAGAATATATTTGTCTATGAAATTCTCTGTCCAGGAAGTTGATCTCCCCCCAAGTTTAGTCTAAACAAGTAAAATAATTTTATCAAGAATTTAAAAAAGGGCTTTCAGTTCAAGTTTTCAATTGCCAGGCAAAAATTTTAGAGTTGTTGCCTTATATTTTTCAGTGTTTACAAAATAAAAAGCTTTCTAAGCTGGCTGAAGGGTCAAGCAACCGAATGCAAATGAAAGCCAGCAAAACTGTTTCCTTTATACAGGGGTTGACAAACTACGGAGTTCTACCTCTTTTTGTAAATAAACTTTTACTGGAACATAGCCACATCCATTCTAATGGCTACTTTCACACTGTAACTGTAGAGTTCGAAAGCTGTGATAGAGACCATCTGGCCCACAAGGCCTAAAATATTTACTATCTGACTCTTTACAGAAAAAATATGCTGACTCATGTTTATACCATCCTTTACTTAGGAGGTATTTTGGTAATATGAGTTAATTGCCAAAATATAAAAGACTCAGATATTCTGATGTGTTTTCTACTCATATTTAAATTATAACTACATTATACTTTAATTTTCCGTTTTATAAAAAAGCTTGTTTTGTTTTGGTGTACCTTAATTTTTTTTAAAAAATAGACTTGGGGGTACAAATGGTAGTTACATGGATATACTACATAGTGGGGAAGTGTGGACTTTAGTGTACCCATCGCCTGAATAGTATACATTGTACCCAGTAGGTCGTTTCTTATCCCTCGCATCCCTCTTAACATCCCATCTTTTGAAATCTCTAATGTCTATTATTCCACTCTGTATGTCCATGTTTAGCTCCCATTTATAAATGAGAACATGTGGTATCTTTCTATTTCTGAATTATTTCACTTAGGATAATGGCCCCCAGTTCCATTCATGTTGCTGCAAGACACATGATTTCATTCTTTTTATGGTTGGATAGTATCACATGGTGTGTGTATACATACACACACACACGCACACATACACCACATTTTCTTTATCCAGTCATCCACTGATGGACACTTAGGTTGATTCCATATCTTTGCTACTATGAATAGTGCTGTGATAAACATACAAATGCAGGCATACTTTTTAGATAATCATTTCTTTTCCTGGGGCAGATACCCAGAAGTGAGACTGCTGAATTAAATCATAGTTCTATATTTAGCTCTTTGAGAAATCACTATACTGTTTTCATACAGGTTATACTAATTTACATTCCAACCAACAGTGTATAAACACTCCCTTTTTGCCACATCCTTGCCAAAATCTGTTGTTTTTTGACTTTTTTAATAATAGCCATTCTGCCTGGTGTGAGATGGTATCTCATTGTGGCCCAAAACTGCACTTCTCTGGTAATTAGTAATGTTGAACATTTTTTTCATGTTTGTTGGCAACCCCTTGAGATGTCTTCTTTTGAGAATTGTTCACTCACGACCTTTGCCTGTTTTCAATGGGGTTATTTGTTTTTTACTTGTTATTTGAGTTCCTTGTAGATTCTGGATATTTAAAGTCCTTTGTCAGATACATAGTTTAAAAATACTGCAGATTGATTGTTTACTCTGTTGATTATTTCTTTTGCTGTGCAGGAGCTTTTTAGTTTAGTTAAGTCTCATTTGTCTATTTTTGTTTTTGTTGCATTTGCTTTTGAGATATTAGTCATAAATCTTTGTCTAGGCCAATGTCCAGAAGAGTTTTTCCTATGTTTTCTTCTAGGATTTTTATCGCTTCAGGTCTTACATTTAAGACTTATTTTCTAAGTTCTCTATATATTCTGGATATTCTTTTTTTTTTTTTTTTTTTTTGACACGGAGTCTCGCTCTGTCGCCCAGGCTGGAGTGCAGTGGCCGGATCTCAGCTCACTGCAAGCTCCGCCTCCCGGGTTCACGCCATTCTCCTGCCTCAGCCTCCCGAGTAGCTGGGACTACAGGCGCCCGCCACCTCGCCCGGCTAGTTTTTTTTTTGTATTTTTTAGTAGAGACGGGGTTTCACCGTGTTAGCCAGGATGGTCTACGATCTCCTGACCTCGTGATCCGCCCGTCTCGGCCTCCCAAAGTGCTGGGATTACAGGCTTGAGCCACCGCGCCCGGCCTATTCTGGATATTCTTTATCAGATATATCATTAGGAAGTATTTTCTCTTATTCTATGAGTTACCTTTTTCACTCTTGTTATTGTCTTTTGATGCACACAATGTTAACATTTCCATGAAGTGCAATTTGTCCATGTTTTCTTTCATGGCCTGTGCATCTGGTGTCACATCCCAGAAATCACTGCCAAATCCAGTGTTGTGAAGCTTCTGCCCTAAGTTTTCTTCTAAGACTTTTATAGTTTTAGGCCTTATCTTACATTTAGGTGTTTGATCCATTTTGAGTTAATTTTCATATATTATGTTAGTTAGGTAAGTTCTTTAAAATGTGAATATCCAGTTACCCAGCACCATTTGCTGAAAGATCATTCACTTTTTTTTTTTTTTTTTTTTGAGATGGTGTCTCACTCTGTTGCCCAGGCTAGAGTACAGTGGAGTGATCCTGGCTCACTGCAACTTCTGCCTCCCAGGTTCAAGCAATTCTCTTGCCTCAGGCTCCCAAGTAGCTGTGATTACAGGTACATGCCATCATATCCAGCTAATTTTTTGTATTTTTAGTAGAGACAGGGTTTCACCACATTGGCCAGGCTAGTCTTGAACTCCTGACCTCAAGTGATCTGCCTGCCTCGGCCTCCGAAAATGCTAGGATTACAGGCATGAGCTATTGCGCCTGGCTATCCACTTCCAATTGAATGGTCTTGACACCTTGTCAAAAAATACTTTGAACATGTATGCAAGGGTTTATTTTTGGGCTATCTATTCTATTCCACTGGGATTTTGATAGGGATTGCATTGAATTTGTAGACTGCTGTGGGCAGTATTGAGATCATAACAATAATAACTCTTCCAATCCATGAACACAGTGTGTCTATTTATGTCTTTTTACATGTCTTTCAGCAACATTTTGTAGTTTTTAGTGTATAAGCACATCATTTCTTTTGTTACATTTATTCCAAAGCATTTTATTATTTTTGATATTATTATAAACACTTTTGATACTATCATAGTTTTCTTAATTTCCTTTTCAGATTTTTCACTGTTAGTGTATAAAAATACAACTGATTTTTGTGAGTTGATTTTGTATTCTGCAACTTTGCTGCATTTATTAATTGGGATTTTTTGTGGAATCTTTAGGGTTTTCTACTATAAGATCATATCATCTGCAAACAGATACTGCTTTACTTCTTCCCTTCTAATTTAGATGTCTTTTATTTATTTTTCTTGCTTAATTGCTCTGGACAGAACTTCTGTTACTGTGCTGAATAGAAGTGGTAAAGTAGGCATCTTTGCGGTGGCCCTGATTTTAGAAAAAACTGCTTTCTGTTTTAGGTTAGAGGGTATCAAGAACTGGATATAAAGAGAATAAAAACTTTCTTGTGGCCAGTAGATCTCAAAGTGCATTCTGGGGATGGCTGAGGGTCTGTGAGACCCTTTCGGGAGCCACTGAGATCAAAACTATTTTCATAATAATATATGCACATATTTTTTAGAGTTGGGGTCTCATTCTGTTGCCCAGGCTGGAGTACAGTGGTGTGATCAAGGCTCACTATAGCCACCAACTACCAGGTTTAAGCAATCCTCCCACATCAGCCTCCTGAATAGCTGAAAAAATAGGTGGGTACTACCACACTTAGCTGTTTTTAAAGTTTTTTTAGAGATGATGGCCGGGCACAGTGGCTCACGCCTGTAATCCTAGCACTCTGGGAGGCTGAGGTGGGCAGATTACCTGAGGTCAGGAGTTTGAGACCAGTCTGACCAACACAGTAAAATCCTGTCTCTACTAAAAATACAAAAATTAGTTGGGTGTGGTGGCGCTTGCCTGTAATCCCAGCTACTCTGGAGGTTGAGGCAGAAGATTCGCTTGAACCTGGGAGGTGAAGGTTGCACTGAGCACGCGCCACCGCACTCCAGCCTGGGAGACAGAGCAAGGCTCTGTCTCAAAAAAAAAAAAAAAAAAAAAAAAAAAAAAGATGAGGTCTTTCCCAGGTTGATCTCAAACTACTGAGCTCAAGTAATCCTTCTGCCTCAGCCTCCTGAGTTGTTGGGCTTACAGGTGTGAGCCACTGCACCTAGCTTATGATAATACTAAGGTGCTATGCCCTTTTCCCCATTACTTTTTCTTATTTCCTGCTTTCTCACAGTATATGGAGGACAAAATGTTTATTGATAAGATTTCAGATTCCACACTGCAAGATTCTACACTACAACTAACCTTAAACAAAGTACCACTTTTAAGGTGTTTTTTTTTTCTTAATGGAGTTTTGCTCTGTCACCGAGGCTGGAGTGTAATGGCACAGTCTCAGCTCAGTGCAACCTCTGCCTCCCGGGTTCAAGCGATTCTCACGCCTCAGCCTCCTGAGTAGCTGGGAGTACAGCTAAGCACGACCACGCCCGGCTAATTTTTGTATTTTTAGTAGAGATGGGATTTCACCATGCTGGCCAGGCTGGTCTCAAACTCCTTATCTCAAGTGATCTGCCCGCCTTGGCCTCCCAACGTGCTGGGATTACAGACGTGAGATACCACGCCCGGCCCACTTTAAAGTTTTAATGTAATATTAAAGTATAGCCAAAACTATCTGAAAAGGCTACTAAGATTCTCTTCATTTTTCTAATTTTATATCTGTATGAGGTCATATATTTCTACCAAAAAGAAAACCATATAACTAGTGATTGACAGTATTAAGCAGACAGGAGAATCTAGCTTCTCCTATTACAATTGTGCTGAGAAAGATGATTAAAATGTAGAGCAGGACGGGCATGGTGGCATGTGCCTGTAATACTAGCACTTTGGGAGGCCAAGGTGGGAGGATTGCTTGAGGCCAGCCTGGGCAACAAAATGATACCCCATCTCTTTAAAAAAAAATTAGAGTAATATCACTCTTCTAACTAAATTTTTAAAGTAGTTAATATTTTTTACTTTGTTTTTATTAATTTTTTTTGTTTCTAGTTTTATGAATACATAATAGTTATAATATACATTTATGGGGTATGTGTGACATTTTGATACAAGGATACAATGTATAATGATCAAATCAGAGTAACTGAGATATCCATCACCTCAAGTATTTATGATTTTTGCTGTGGTAGGAACATTTCAATTCTACTCTTTTGGTTATTTAAAAATATACATTATTGTTAACAATAGTTGCCCTATTGTGCTACTGAAGACTAGAACTTATTCTAACAGTATTTTTGTATCCATTATCATGCACTCTTCCTCTCCTATTAATACCATCCCCATTCCCCTTCTTTCCCTCTAATAACCACCATTCCACTCTCTATCTCCAAGAGGTCAAATTTTTTAGCTCCCATGAGTGACAAAATGTGTTTTTTTGTGCCTGGCTTATTACTTTTAATACAGTGCCCTCCAGTTCTATCCATGTTGTTGCAAATAACAGGATTTCATTCTTTTTAGGGCTGTATAATATTCCATTATATATCTATATCTATATATATTTATAGATACACACACATTTTCTTCATCCATTTATCCATTGATGGACACTTAGGTTGATTTTGTATCTTGGCTTTTCTGAATAGCACTGCAATAAACATGAGAGGGCAAATATCTCTTATATATACTGATATCTTTTCTTTTGGACCTATACCCAGCAGTGGAACTGCTGGATCACATGGTAGCTCTATTTTTATCTTTTTGAGCAATTTCCATACTGTATGTCCTTCATAGTGGCTGTACTAATTTACGTTTCCACCAACAATGTATGAGGGTTTCCCTTTCTCTGCATCCTTACTAGCATCCATTATTGCCTGTTTTTTTTTTTTTTTTTGGTAAAAGCCATTTTAATTGGAGATAATATCTCATTGTAGTTTTGATTTACATTTCTCTAATGTAGTGATGTTGAGCATTTTTTCATATACCTGTTGGCCATTTGTATGTTTTCTTTTTAGAAATGTTTGTTGAGATCATTTGACCATTAAACATTGTTATAGTTATATTTTATTTTTTTAAAAATTCAACTTTTGTTTAGATATGGGGGTATATGTGCAGGTTTGTTACATCGGTATATTGCATTTGCCCACTATCAAATGGGATTATTATTTTTTTTTTCTCTGAGTTGTTTGAGCTTTTTATATATTCTGGTTATTAATATCTTGTCAGATGGGTAGTTTACAAATATTTTCTCCTTTTCCGTGGATTGTCTTTTCACTTTGTTGATTGTTTCCTTTGCTGTGCAGAAGCTTTTTAAGCTTGATGTGATACCATTTATACATTTTTGCTTTAGTTGCCTGTGCTTTTGATGTCTTACTTATCTTTGCCCAAATCAATGTACTGGAATGTTTCCCCACTGTTTACTTCCAGTAGTTTAATAGTTACAGATCTAACATTTAAGTCTTTAATCCATTTTGATTTGATTTTTGAAAATGGTGAGACAGGCATTTAGTTTCATACCCTTAAATATGGATATCTAGTTGTCCCAGGACCATTTACTGAAGGGGCTGTTCTTTCCCTAATATATGTTCTTGGCATCTTTATAAAAAATAAGTTGACTGTAACTATGTGGATTTATTTCCGGATTCTCTATTCTGTTCCGTTGGTCTGTGTGTCTGTTTTTAAGCCAGTACCATGTTGTTTTGGTTACTATAACTTTGCAGTATAATGTCTCCAGCTTTGTTCTTTTTGCTCTGGATTGCTCTAGCTATTCAGGGTCACGTGTGGTTCAAGATAAATTTTAGGATTTTTTTTTTTTTCTATTTCTGTGAAGAATATCATTGGTATTTTGAGAGGGGTTGCACTGAATCTGCAGATTGCTTAGAGGTGGTTTAGACATTTTAACAATATTGATTCTTCCAATACATGAACATGGACAATCTTTCCATTTCTTTGTGTCTTCTTCAATTTCTTGCATCATTATTTTATAGTTTTCATTGTAGAGATCTTTCACTGCTTTGGTTAATTTGATTAATTTCTAGGTATTTTATTTGCAGCTATTGTGCAGGGGATTAATCTCTTGATTTCTTTTTCAGATTGTTTGCTGTCAGCATATAGAAATGTAACTGTTGATTTTGTATCCTACAACTCCACTGAATTTATCAATTTTAACAGTTTTTTTCTAAATATAAGATTATATTGTCTACAAACAAGAGCAGTTTGACTCCTTCCTTTCCCTTTTGGATGCCTTTTATTTCTTTCTGTTGTCTAATTGCTCTGGCAAGCATTTCCAGTACTATATTGCATAACAGTGGTGAAAGTGGGCATCCTTGTCTTGTTTCCAGAATTTAAAGGAAAGGATTTCATTTTTTCCCCATTCAGTATGATACTAGCTGTGGGTTTGTTGCTGTTTATTATGTTGAGGTATGTTCCTTCTATACCCAGTTTGATGAGAGTTATCAAAAAGAGATGTTGAATTTTATCAAACACTTTTTCAGTATTGAAATGATCATATAGTTTTTGTCCTTCATTTTGTTAAAGTGTCAGTTATTGACTGCATATATTGAAACATCCTTGCATACCTAGGATGAATCCCACTCGATCACGATGAATTATCATTTAAATGTGCTGTTGAATTCAATTCACTAGTACTGTGCTGAAGATTTTATATCTAGTTCATCAGATATATCGGCCTGTAGTTCTCATTTTTTGTTATGTCTTTCTTTGGTTTTGGTATCAGGGTAATATTGGCAAGTCTGGAAGTATTTTTTCCTCAAGCTTTTGGAACAGTCTGAGTATAACTGTTATTAGCTCTTCTTTCAGTGTTTGGCAGAATTCAGTAGTGAAAACACCAGGTCCTGGAGACTTTTTAACTACTGCTAGGAGTAAAAAGTACTTTTTACTACTGCTAGGAGACTTTTTACTACTGTTTCCATCTTGTTAATGTTGTTGTTCTACTTAAGTTTTGGATTTCTTCATGGTTCAATCTTGGTATGTTTTATGTGTCTCGGAATTTATCCATTTCTTCTAAGTTTTCCAATTTATTGTATATAGTTGCTCATAATAGTCTCTAAAAATATTTTGAATTTCTGTGATATCCGACGTAATGACTCCTTTTTCATCCCTGATTTTATTTATATGGATATTCTCTTTTACAGTCCGGCTAAAGGTTTGTTGATCTTGCTTATCTTTTCAAAAAACCAACTTTTTCTTTCATCAATCTTTTGTACTATTTTTAGTATCAATTCATTACTTTCTGCCCCAATCTTTATCATTTCTTTTCTTCTAATAATTTTGGGTTTGGTTTCTTCTTGCTTTTCTAGTTATTATTTATTTTAAAAATTTGTATAAATGTAAGGGGTGCAAGTGCAATTTTGTTACATGGATTTACTGCACAGTGGTGAAGTCTGGGCTTTTCTTATATTCATCACCTGAATTATGTACATTGCAGCCATTCAGTAATTTCTCACCATCTACTCCCCGCCCATTCCCCACCCTTCCAAGTCTCTAATGTCTATTATTTCACACTCTACATCCATATGTACACATTATTTAGCTCCCACTTATAAATGAGAACATGTGGTATCTGTTTCTGAGTTGTTTGCTTAAGATAATGGCCTCAGTTCTATCCATGTTGCTACAAAAGACATGGTTTCTTTCTTTTTTAAATGTCTGAACAATATTTCATTGTGTATGCATACACCACATTTTCTTTATCCGATCATCTGTTGATGGACACGTAGGTTAATTCTACATCTTGGCTATTGTGACTAGTGCTGCAATATACACACAAGTCAGGTATGTTTTTTATGCAATTTCTTTTCCTTTAGATAGATACCCAGTAGTGTGACTGCTGGAACTAATTCTTCAAGACACACTGTTAGGTTGTTTATTTGAAGTTTCTATACTTTTTGGATGTAGGGATTTATTGCTATAATCTTCCCTCCTAGTACTACTTTTGCTGTATCCTTTAGGTTTTGGTATGTTGTGTTTCCATTTTCATTTGTTTCAGGAAAATTTAAAATTTTCCCTTTTTTCATTGACCCAATGGCCATTCAGAAACATAATGTTTAATTTCCATTTATTCATACAGTTTCCAAAGTTCCTCTTGTTATTGATTTCTGGTTTTATTTCACTATGGTCAGAAAAGATACTTGATTGAATTTTAATTTTTTGAATTTTGTGAGACTTGTTTTGTGGCCTATCCTTGGACCAATATCCAAGGATATTTGGTCTATCCTTGAGAATGTTGCATTTGTTGAGGAAAGAATGTGTATTCTACAGCTGTTGGATGAAATGTTCTACAGATGCCTATCAGGTGAAAGTTATTTTTAATAAACAATAGATTAATAAACATATAGGTTTACTTATAATATTTTATATAGATAAAATTTTATATATATATACATATATAAATAAATATTTCAGAGACAAGGTCTTGCTCTGTTGCCCAGGCTGGAGTGCAATGGTATAATCATGGCATCATGGCATCATGGCTCACTGAAGTCCTGACCTCCTGGGCTTCTGTCCTCCTGCCTCAGCCTTGTGAGCAGCTGGGACTACAGGCTCACAACACACGTGGCTAATTTTATATTTTTTTGTAGAGAAGAGGTCTTGTTATGTTGCCCAGGCTGGTCTTGAACTCCCAGCCTCAAGCTGTCCTCATGCCTTGGCCTCCCAAAGTGCTGAAATTACAGGCATAACCCACTACACCCGGCCAATTTTTTTGTTTTAATTTCGAACACAGTAAATATGGATATAAGCAAACAAAATCTCTTTGGGGTCCTCCAAAAAAAGTGTGGAGTTTCTGAGACCAAAAAATGTGAAAACTGCTACTGCAGGCCAAGGTCCCTGGCTCTATTAGTCTGAGTAATCTTGCCAGGATACCTGTAGCCCAGTTCCTCCCTGTCAGTGTCTCTTAGGGCTTTGGTTATGTATAAATATTAAAGCTAGGGTAAAAAGCATAAATCTATGCTGCTCATAAAGTTAAGAAAATTAGGCCCCATTACATTTTTTCTAGCTAAACATTTTCAACCTATTTAAGCTTAATGTTAAATAATTTATATAAATGGAACAGTAGTATACTATACCTGCGGCGTCCTAAGAAAGGAGAAATCAGGTTGTGGCATTCCAACAAGGGAACAAATTCGAGAAAGTTCAGTTACTGGTGTGGATACAGGAGGGATCTGGCTGGGGGCAGGCCAACACACATTGTCCATAGACTGAACATTATGGTACTCATGAGCACTGTGAGGCTTGTTCACATAAGATGCTACCAAAAAAGAGAAAAGAGTCTATCTGTATTAATAAAATACTATCTCAAATTATGAACTTATTGTAGGGTTTTATAGAAGAGCAAGCAGGAAACTGCTAAAAAGTGAAGTGAATTGCTCAAGGCCACCCATTATTAAATAACAGAATCAGGATTTCAGGTGCCTCTTGTTCCAAATCCTGGACTCTAGCAGTACAATCTCCCATCCAAGTGACTGTCAGCTTACCTTCAGTGGCCCTCTGGTCACACACCTTATAAATTTGGTTGAAAAGCCTGAGAAATTCAGTTAGATGCTATAGAGCCACCAACTGCATTAAAAAGATGAGTCTTCCACGAAGCACATATAAAGAACTATTTAGTACTTCCTAAAATTATTGCGACTTCAGTAAAGGTTTTTCAATGAGTATAACTGATTAATGATAAATTAAGATAAAGATTTTAAAATATGATAAGTACCTAACTGCCAAAAATTAAAACTTTGAGCAGCTAATGACTACATGGTACTGTTACAGGTAAAAGTTGAACAAATAGCTTTCTTGTTTTGCAGAAGTAAGAAGAGAAAAATAAAACAAAAGAATGAATAAACAAATGGCTTTCTTGAGCTGAAATATAATTAATCCTTAAGTTTTGAAGTTTTGGCTTCCATCTCAATTCTTGCAATTCCACCTTACATTCTGAGACACATGGATGAATATTTTTGTTGCTCTGAAATATTAAAAGTTTTTTTTGAAATTGTCTTCTAAGTGTTTTTATATGGAAGATAATTTTAAAATTCTGAGTGTTCACATTCTTTATGATTAACAAACTCACTAACAGAACGAGAGCATACCTCATTGAAGAATTAATTAATATATTCTTGCTAATATAGATTTAAAAAGCAGTTAAGTGGCTTGCTCAAAGTCACGGAGCCAGTTAGTACTATAACAGGGGGTGGATTCTGAGCTAGTGATCCTAAGACTCTAAAGCCTATGAGTTTTGTTTTTTTTTTCCTATACTGAAACAAAGTAAAACTTGTTTTTGACAATGGGACCATCTTTATCTAGTTTTGTCTTAAAATTTATTTGGTTCTATTTTAGGAGAGCGTCTGTCACTATAATAAATAATCAGTTTCCTAATACTTTTTGGAATTTTTAATTAATTATCATTGAAATATAAATGGGACAAGGTTCTGCTTTTATTCCAGGTTTTTTTTGTTTTTGTTTTGACAGAGTTTTGCTCTTGTTGCCCAAGCTTGAGTGTGATGGCGCGATCTCGGCTCACTGCAACCTCCACCACCCGGGTTCAAGCGATTCTCCTGATTCAGCCTCTGAAGTAGCTGGGATTACAGCTACTTGGTGGCACCTGCCACTACGCCCGGCTAATTTTTTGTATTTTTAGTAGAGAGGGGGTTTCACCATGTTGGCCAGGCTGGTCTCAAACTCCTGACCTTAGGTGATCCACCCGCCTCGGCCTCCCAAAGTGCTGGGATTACAGACGTGGGCCACCACGCCCGGCCAATTCCAGGTTTTGATCTTTAATACACTTAGATCTGCTTATTCAAAAATGTTTTTCACTTCTCTGAGAAACTTCTGCCCACATCCACTTTTGTATCAGTCATTCTTCCTGGCTGCCTTTGGCAGATCATTACACAGATAAAATGCTAAAGTATAAGGGTAGGAACAAATATGGCAGATATTTACTGAAATCCAGTTATGTGCCACATGTTATGTTATAGGCTTTACAGACTTAAGATTATGACCCACTTTCCTATATCTAACTCTATTAATTATTTTTAATCAATTTTGTAGATTTTTCTATTTTTACAACGGCTATTTTAACATATTAGTATCAATTATTAGCACCTACAATGTGTTGGACATAGTGCTAACTGCTTTATATTTATACATGTTATATAACTGTCACAAGTAATTTGCAATGTATTATTTTATAAATAACAAACAAGATTTCAGAAAAGTTAAATAATGTATTGAAGTTACATGATCATTTTTAAATTACTGAGGACAAAAGCTAGAATGTGCAAACTTTTAAAGGTTTGGATGTCTACAGAATGAATATCTATAACACTACAATTAAGTAATCACAAGAAGACATTTAGTGACTGTAGATCTACTGGTTACATGGTTATATTATTACTGTTCTTTTTTTCTTTTCTTTTTTTTTTTTGAGACAGGGTCTGTCTCTGTTGCCCAGGTTGGAGTGCAGTGGCATGATCTTGGCTCACTGCAACCTCCACCTCCTGGGCTCAAGCAATCCTACCATGTCAGCCTCCCCAGTAGCACAAGCCACCACACCCGCTAACTTTTTTATTTTTTACAGAGATGGAGTTTCTGCCATGTTGCCCAGCTGGTCTTGAACTCCTGAGCTCAAGTGATCTGCCTGCCTCAGCTTCCCAAAGTTCTGGGATTACAGGCATGAGCCACACCTGGCCAGTTACATTATTATATAACTGAAACAAGTATAAAAATTATAGTTTTAAGAATAAAAGTAGTTTTGGGCCAGATGTGGTGGCATATACCTGTAATCCCAGCACTTTGGGAGGCTGAGGTGAGAGGATTGCCTGAGGTCAGAAGTTTGAGACAAGCCTGGCCAATATGGGGACACACCATCTCTCAAACAAACAAATTAATTAAAATAAAAGTAGTTTTATCTTTAAAAGTACCCAATAAAAAGAACCAAATGAATTTTTAAAATGATATTATTGGTAATAGTATTTAGTTTACTTACCTAATTTCTTACTTTGTTTAGGCTGAGAGGGTAATCCATATTCATCTCTTCTAATAGAGGAAACAGGGATTTCATTACCAATCTGTTTCATTTCATTCTTACGGTCCACAGTGTTAGAGCCATCAATTTTTAGAATTTCTTTAAGCATCCGTGTTCCCTTCTTTTTGAAAATGATTCACATGGAGATGGTGAGGGTGAAGCGAAGAAAGTCAACATTAGAGTTATAGAACTTACTGATCTTTCTTGGAAAGAATTCCATTGTTAAAAATTAAGACACTAACTACATTCAGATAGAAACTGAAAAAAACCCACCACCCACATTTCTGATATAGAAATGATACTTATCCTCCTGCTTAACTTTTACCCCAGTTACCTAGTAGCAATGTTTGAAAAGCAGGGGAATTGTGGTCTAAAGAGAAAAAGTATGGCTAAATTGCCCAGGGCAGCCTGGCTTCCTCACAAGATGACAATAATGATGTAACATACCAGCCTCCACGAGGGAAGTGTTTGAACACTTGCATGGGATATGTCTGCATGGTCAACAGTCGAGAAATTACCATAGTAAGAAAGTTCCTAGAAAATACGAACCATGGCAAATGATTGTGGTGACAAATGCTCTTCACTTGGAGGCTCCCCATGATGAGATGACTGTACTTCATTTTCTTTGGAGATATTCAAAGACGCTAAAAAGTTCTCAATTCCAGAATTAGGCTAAAAGAATAAATATTTTGGGCATGAAGATGAAAGTATAACACAAGAACACACAAAAAGCTGAGTTTTATATACAAAAACGGTCATTCAATTTCACTCAACCATCTTCCCAGGTGTTAAAAGTTTGGGAAGAGAATTTGAATAAATAGTTTTTTACTGTAACAATAGCATTTGAATAACCAGTCACAACCTTTTGGGTTTCTGAGACTTCTGGACTTTCATTTCTCTTTGATAGCTTAATATCATATTTGGTAGGCCCTTCCAAAGTCTACAAAAAAAGTAAGAATAAACTTTTTGTGCAAATATATTTATAGTTAACATGTAATAGTGTTCTAAATGAATTGTTGCAAAAAATTTTATGTGCTATTTTCCCTTTTATATCGTAAGAAAAGGGTGCCTATAAACTTGGATGGGGAAAATTACACCTTTATCTTCATTAACCTCTAAATGAGATTTAGCATTTCCTGCAATTATGAATATAGGCAACAAACCACTTACATGGTCTGCATGTTTGTATTCCCCCAAAATTCTTCTGTTAAAATCCTAACTCCTAATGGGATCATATTAGGAGGTGGGGCCTTTGGTAGGTAATTAGGTTTAGATGAGGTCTTCAGGGTGCAACACCCATGATGGTATTAGTGTCCTTATATGAGAGAAAGAGAATAGAGCTCTTTCTCTCCATCATATTAGATTATGAGAAGACGCATTATCTGCAAGCCAGAAAGGGAGACCCCACCAGACAATGGCACTTTACGAGATTCTAACTGTATTTCAATATAACTGGTTTTCTTTTAAATCTTTTTAGCATTAAAGACATTATTCTGCTAGTGCCTTGATCTTGGACTTCTCAGACTCCAGAGCTGTGAGAAATAAATGTTTATTGTTCAAATGTACCTAGTCTGTGGTATTGTTATTACAGCAGCCCAAATCAACTACGAAAACCACAACACTGGTGATTCTAATTGTATATCAGTATAACTGGTTTTCTTTAAAACCGTATGTATTTTATTTTAGCATTAAAAATACTGTTCTGAGAATAATAATGGCTTCGCCAAAAGTCCATGGGCTTCACCAAAGATGTCTATTGCACAAAAAGTTTATCAATCCCTTTTCCAGAAGAAAGGAAATTACAGTATAAGTTTCAAAAGGAGAGGGCCTTAAAAGTCAAGTAATTAAACCGTTTACCGGTATCTAAACATTAATGGGTTCCATTTACTACCTGTTATGTTCCAAATATTTAGCTAAGACACTGTTTATAAATTTAATATATTACTATAAGAGATCAATTTTTAAAAATATATATTAAAATATGATAGGCATACAGAAAAGTACACATCTAATAAATACACATGTCAAATTTTTTTAGATCAAAACTTTGTTATTCTTTCATTATAAAATGTATACAAAATCCTTGTAAACAGCAGAGACTATATAAAGTAAAATATAAATGATCTCAGCTTCCCCCACACCAATCTAATTCCACAGAATTTAGCCTAAGTTTGCCATTTTGTTCCATGTACTTCAACTGTATATGTAAACATATATTTCCATATTATATATAAGTGTGTGTGTAAATATATACATATAAAAGGCCATATATATGTCATTATATGGTATATATGTGTGTGTATATATATAAGAACATATATATGTAAGACCATACACGTCTGTGTGTGTATATATATGACCATATATATATGTCTATGTGTATATATAAGACCATATATAATGTCTACGTGTGTGTATATATGTGTATACACACACACACACACACATATCAAAGACCATATATACTGGGAGCAACTACAAGGGATTAATTTTTTTTTTTGAGACAGATTCTCACTGTTGCTCAGGCTGGAGTGCAGTGGCGCAATCTCGGCTCACTGCAACCTTCGCCTCACGGGTTCAAGTGATTCTCCTGCCTCAGCCTCCCAAGTAACTGGGATTACAGGCACATGCCACCACGCCTGGCTGATTTTTTTGTATTTTTAGTAGAGACAAGCTTTCACCACGTTGGCCAGGCTGGTCTTGAACTCCTGACCTCAGGTGATCCACCCACCTCCCAAAGTGCTGGGATTACAGGTGTGAACCACCGCGCCTGGCCAAGAGATTGATATTTTTATCTCCACTTAAAGATGAGAAAATTGAGACTGTGAGAGGTAAAGTGAATTGCTCAAGGCCACCCAACTATTAAATGAGAGAATCAGGATTTCAGGTGCTTCTAGTTCCAAATCTGGGACTTTAGGTGTACAAACTCCCATCCAAGTGACTGTCAGCTTAACTTCAGTGACCCTCTGGTCCCATATCTTATAAATTTGGTTGAAAAGGTTTAGAAATTCAGTACAATGCTACAGAGCCACAAATTGCATTAAGAAACTGGTAACCAGAAATTTGATTTTAAGGAAGCTTACCTGCTTATTGGACATTTTTTGGGACCAACACTCAGCTTTAGGACTCTTACCCTCTTCTTTAACTAGAGACAAGAAAACAGAAATTTTCATAAATGGAAGTATTTACTGCACAATTAAAACTACCAAATATTTATAATAGCAAGGCACTGTGTTAAAAACTCAGATAATTTTAAGACACAGTCTTTGAACTTAAAGGAATTTATAATATAGATAAGGGGGAGAAGAGACACTTAGATAAGAGTAGTGAAAATGGAAAGGTGGCATCTGAATTGGGCCTCGAAGGATGGTAGGTTTCTAAAGGGCAGACTAAGAAGTTAAGTACTCCAGGCAAAGGAAATAGTGGGAAAAAAGACATGGAAGCAGAAAGTTAAGGAGTAAAGTGGAGCTTAAGAGAACTAAAAAAGCAGGTTAGAGCCTTAATTTGCAAGTTACTGAAGACTAAGCTATTATATTAAGTTGGTAGGCAATGGGCAGCCAATAACAGAGAGTTTTTGAGCAGGTAGTAATCTGATGAGAACTGTGCTTTAGGATGATTAAAATATGGCAATAGCCTATTGGCTAGATAGAATAATAATACAAGACCAACTCAGGCAGCTATTTGAATAGCCCTGTTAAGGGGAAATTGGGGGATGGTAGGATAAACGAAAATAATGAATTTGAAAAATTCTAGGATTCAGCTAATGACAGGATGTGAAGATGAAGGAGATAGCAAAGGATGAATCTGAGAGATTACTTTCATAGGATTTGGTAAATGACAGAATATGAAGATGAAGAATACGAGGGGCATGAGGTAGATTTGAAGCAGCAAAAAAAACATACTTTGAAATTATTGCATAATATTCTATTATACTGGATATACAGGATTATATAGATCTACTATAACTTATTTTTACCACTTTCTATCACTAGACTGTTCATTAAGCCAGCCTGGAAAAATAAAAAGGTGGGTGGAAAGAGAAGAAGAAAAAGGAAGGAAGGAAGGAAGGAAGGAAGGAAGGAAGGAGGGAAGGAAGGAAGGAAGGGAGGGATGGAGGGAGGGAGGGAATATTAAAAAAGAAAGACTGAGGAAAGAAGCAGGGGAAGGGGAATAGTGAGGAGGGCATGGGAGGGAGGGAATGCGATCAGAGACAGGGGAAGGAAGCACAAAGGGGAGAAGGAAGGGTGAGAGAGGAATAGAGAAGGGGAGGAAGGGGAGGAAAGGAAGGTAATGGAGGTAAGGAAGAGAGGAAAGGAAGAAAGTGATCTTATGAAACAAAGGAAAAGAAAATGTGAGCTGACATGCCTTGACAGTGAATATTTGTTGAGACATACACAAAAGAAAACTAATTGAAACTCCGCATAACTCAAATCGTTTACATACATTTATGTAAATATTAATTTGAAGAAAAATTAAAATCCATTTGAATATAACACCTTTATGCTATATTTATCATTATCAGATTACAGGGACATTAATCTGTATTTAACTTAAAGAGTAAAATAAACCAAAATAACATATAGATACTGGTATTAAAAAAGGTATAGCAGTTACCAAACTGAACCAAAGTTAAAAACCACAAAATTTTTTTGAAAACAGCTTTTTAGAAAAAATGTTTAAAAGATTTTACTACCTATAATATACAGATAAATAAAGTGTCATGCATATATAAAATATAATAAGTTAGACTCAGGGCTCTGCACTTGATATTTCCTTTACTGGAAAGTTCTTCAGCTAGCTTTGCACAGTTCATGCCTTCTTGAACCCTTTATTAGGGTCTCTGCTGGAATCTCATCTCCTCAGAAAGACCTTTCTTGTAAACCCAATTTAAAAGAGCACCCCTGTCACTCTATCCTCTTAATCTGTTTTACTTTTCATCATAGCACTTATCATTACTTCAGATTATGAGATTTACTGTTTACTTGCTTATTATCGGTCTCCATCTTAGAGTGTAAACGCCATTATACTCTAAGAGGTCAGAAAATCTGTCTTCTTTTTCAGTTATATATCCTCAGCATCTAGAACAGTGCCTTGTACTCAATAAATAGTAGTTGAATCAATAAACGAGTCATAATTTGAACATAAAGAATAATTTTCTGATATTTGGAAATACTTTGGTCAAGGGAAGAGAAATAATTACTACAGGATGAAGATTCTCATTCCTGACTGTGCCTGAACACAGTAGACACTACTGAATAAATTTAAAGAGTATAAATATATAAATTATGTAAGAGAGAATATTAACAAAATATTTGCACCTATTTTAAAGAAAAGCCTGTAATATAATTTGGAGTATATAATAGGTAAGTGTTTATAAGCAAAAAAGTAACTGGATCACTCTAAGATTTATCTCAAGTAGTTAGGGAAGGGACATCAGCAAAAATGTCAGAGTAAGGACCTCCAGAAATACTCTCCTCCATAAAAGCAACAAGAGAATGGGCATAAATTAGCAGAATTCATATTTTCAGAACCACAGAAGTTAACCAAAGGCTTGCAGCAATCTAGGGAGTGTTTATTCAAGAAAAAAGGCAGTGGGAACTTGAGTACCTGCAAGCCTTGCCCCCATAGACTGAAGTGCTTTGGAGCTCTAAATAAACCTGAAAGGCTGTCAAGGCCACAAGGACTATACATCCTAGTGCTGAGTTGGGCTTGCAGCCTTGGATTTGCTAGGCATGTGACTTACTGAGACTCTTGCTGGGGCAGCTAAGGGAGTGCTTTTGCCACCACTCCCCCAACTCCCCCAACCCCAGGCAAAACAGCTTGAGGCTCCAAAAGACATCCCTCTCTGAGGAAAGAAAACGGAAGAGTAAAGAGGACTTTTGTATCTTGGATACCAACTCAGTAAGGCTTGTGTCAGAGTCATGAGATCCCATTCCAGGCCGTAGCACTCCTGGATGACATCTCTAGACATGCCCTGGGCTAGAAGGGAACCTACAGTCCTCAAGGGAAGAACCCAGTCTTAGCAGGATTTGCCACCTGTTAACTAAAGAACCCTTGGGACCGAAACAACCAGCAGCGATACCAGGTAGTACCCATATGCCTTGGATGAGACTCTGAGACATGCTGGCTTCGTAAGAGACCTAGCACATGCCCAGCTGTGGTGGCTATGCTGAGAGAGTCTTACTTGAGAAAAACAGAGGGAAAAGTAGAGGAGATTTTGTCTTGCATCTTAGGTACCAGCTCTGCCAAGTGGGACAGAGCACTAAGTGGGCTCTCAGGGTCCCCAATTCCAGGGTGTGGTTTAGATGGCATTTCTAGACCTGCCTTGGGCCAGAGGGAACTCCACTGCCCTGAAGGGTAAGTCCCAGGCCAGGCAGCATTTATCACAAGCTGACTGAAGAGCCAGTGGGCCTTAAGAGAACATTAGCAACAGCCTAGCAGTACTCCCCATGGGTGTGTGGTTGGTGATGGCCACAGGGAAATACTCCTCTGCCTGCAGAAAGTGAAGGGAAGAGTGGGAAGGGTAATGTCTCAAGGTTTCAGGGCCAGCTTAGCTGCAGTACAACACAAGGTAGATTTCTAAGGTTTTTAAATCCAGTCCCTATCTCCTGGATGGCACCTCAGGATCTACCTGGGACCTAAGGGAACACATTTCCCTAAAGGGAAGGACACAAGCCTGGCTGGTTTCACCATCTACTGATTATAGAGCACTAGGATCTTGAGTAAACACAGGTGACAGCCGGGTATGGTGGGCTGCGGGCGAGATCCAGTACTGTGGTGGCTTCAGGTCTGACCTAGTGGAGTCCCAGTGGTGGTGGCCACAGGGGTACCTGTGTCACCCCATCCCCAAGCCCAGGTGGCTCAGAAAGAGAGAGAGAGACCCCACTTGTTTGGGAGAAAGTAAAGGAAGAGAACAAGAGTCTGCCTGGGAATCTGGAGAATTCTTTTGAATCTTCTCCAGGACCACCAAGACGGTACCTCTGATTTTCTAAGAACCACAGAATTATTGGGCTAGAGGTGCTCCTTAATGTAGATACGGCTTAGATCACAAAATCCAAGTCATTTCAAATACTTAGAAAGTGTTCCCAAGAAGGACTGCTACAAACAAGCCTAGACTTTGAAGACTATGAGAAGTATCTAACTCTTTAATCCCCAGACACCAATGAATGTCAACAAGCATCAAGACCATCCAGCAAAAAACATAACTTCAACAAATTAAGTAAGGCAACAGGGACCAATCCTGGAGAAACACAGATATGTGACCTTTCAGACAGAGAATTCAAAATAACTGTTTTGGTCACGTGCGTTGGCTCATGCCTGTAATCCCAGCACTTTGGGAAGCTGAGGTGGGAGGACTGATTGAGCCCAAGAGGTTGAGCCTGCAGTGCGACGTAATAGTACCACTGCACTCCAGCAACAGGGCAAGACCCTGCCTCAAAAACAAAAACAAAAAATAAAAACAAACAAACAAAATCCCCAAATAGCTGTTCTGAGGAAACTCAGAGAAATTCTAGATAACATAGAGAAAGAATCAGAATTCTATCAGATAAATTTCACAAAGATATTGAAATAATTAAAAAGAATCAAGCAGAAATTCTGGAGTTGAAAAAAGCAACTGATATACTGAAGAATGTATCAGAGTCTCATAATAGCAGAACTGATTAAGCAGAAGAATTAGTGAGCTTGAACGGGTTATTTGAAAATACATAGGCCAGGCACGGTGGCTCATGCCTGTAATCCCAGCACTTTAGGAGGCTGAGGTAGGTGGATCACCTGACATTGGGAGTTCGAGACCAGACTGACCAACATGGAGAAACCCCGTCTCTACTAAAAATACAAAATTAGTCAGACGTGGTGGCGTATGTCTGTAACCCCAGCTACTCAGGAGGCTGAGGCAAGATAACTGCTTGAACCCGGGAGGCAGAGGAAGCGGTGAGCTGAGATTGCACCATTGCACTCCAGCCTGGGCAACAAAAGCGAAACTCCATCTCAAAAACAACCAACCAACCAACCAACCACACACACACAGAAGACAAAAGAAAACAGAATAAGAAAGAATGAAACACGTCTACAAGATCTAGAAAACAGCCTCAAAAGGGAAAATCTAAGAGTTATTAAGCCTTAAAGAAGGTAGAGAAAGAGGGGTAGAAAGTTTATTCAAAGAGATAATTTCACACAACTTCTCAAACCTAGAGAAAGGTATCAAAATCCAAGGACAAGAAGGTTATAGAATCCTAAGCAGATTTAACCCATAGAAGACTACCTCAAGGCATTTAATAACCAAACTCCTAAAGGTCAAAGATAAAGAAAAGATCATAAAGCAGCAAGAGAAAAGAAACAAATAACATACAATGGAACTACAATACATCTGGCAGCAGACTTTTCAGTGCAAATCTTACAGGTGAGAAGACAGTGGCATGACGTATTTAAAGAGCTGAAAGAAAAAAATTTTTATCCTATAATAGTATACCTGACCAAAAAAAAAAAAAAAAAATCCTTCAAACATGAAGGAAGAATAAAGACTTTCTCAAACAAAAGCTGAGGAATTTCATCAACATCACATCTGCCCTACAAGAAATGCTAAAGGGAGTACTTTAATCAGAAAGCAAAAAATGTTAACGAGCAATAAGACATTATTTGAAGGCACAAAACTCACTGGTAACAGTAAGTACACAGAAAAACATATAATACAACACTGTATGGTGTGTTATATTATTATAACTGATGAACCAATGAAAAATAATAACTGACAACTTTTCAAGGCATAGACAATATAGTAAGATATAAATAGAAACAGCAAAATATTAAGCGGCAGGATGAAGTTAAATTACAGATTTTTTATTAGTTTTCTTTTTGTTTATGCAAGCAGTGTTAAGTGTTAAGTTGTTAAAAATAATGGGTTATAAGAGTATTTGCAAGACTCATAACTTCAAATCAAAAACATAAACAGATACACAAAAAATAAAAAGCAAGAAATTATATCACACCACCAGCAAAAATCACCTTCACTAAAACGAAGTCAGGAAAGGACGAAGAGAAGACCAAAAAACAACCAGAAAACAAATAACAAAATGGCAGGAGGAAGTCCTCACTTGTCAATAATAACACTGAATGTCAATGAACTAAACTCTCTAATGAAAAGAATTGTCTGGAATAAAAATTGAGGCATGAAAACTACTCGTGCAACACTAACCCTTGACACGTCAGGGTCAGGATGTAGAGGGAAATAGCCCTTTCTTCTATAAATACATCTCACTCCCCTTCTCAGCAAGAAGACCACCCTCCATGGGCTTTATTAAAATTTAATCACCATTTTGAATTGAGCTTATTGTAATTATGTTTGTAGACAATAAATCCTTTTCTCTCTCTTTTCAAAAAAAAAAATAAATAAATAAAAATAAAAATAAAAAGGAACTGAAAAGTGTGCTTTATATATATGCTGATAAATACCATAATAAAGTCCTGCTGTCAACTTAAAAAAAAAAAAAAGAAAAGACACACAGTGGCTGAATGGATTAAAAAAAAAAAGAAGACCCAATGATCTGTTGCCTAACAGAAACACACGTGACCTATAAAGACACATGCAGACAAATAAAGGGATAGAAAAAGTTATCCAATGTCAATGGAAACCAAAATGGAGCAGGGGTTAGCTATACTTATATATTAGACAAAATGCATTTCAAGACAAAAACAGTAAGACACAAGGAAGATCATTATATAATGATAAAGTGGTCAATTCAGCAAGAGGATACAACATCTGTATAAAAACAATTGTAAAAAAATATATATCCAACACTGGAGCACCCAGGTATATGGAGCAAATATTATTGGCACTAAAGAGATAAATCCAAATATAGTAATAGCTGGAGACATCAACATTCCATTTTCAGCATTGTACAGACCTTCCAGATGGGAAATAAACAATATTTGGAAAAACCTGAAGACTCCACCAAAAAACTATCAGAACTGATAAATTCAGTAAAGTTTCAGGATGCAAAATCAACATACAAAAATCAGTAGCATTTTTATATGTCAACGGCAAACAATCTGAAAACGATATCAAGAAAGTAATTCCATTTACAATAGCTACAGATAAAACTAATTATGTAGGAATTAACCAAAGAAGTACAAGTTCTCTACAATGAAAACTATAAAACATTGATGCAAGAAATTGAAGACGACACAAAAGAAGAGAAAGACATTCCAAGGTTCACAGACTGGAAGAATCAATATTGTTAAAATGTCCTATTACTCAAAGGGATCTATAGATTCAATGCAATCCCGGTCAAAATACCAATGACATTCTTTACATAAATAGAAAAAACAATCCTAAAATTTACATGGAACCACAAAAACCCCAGAATAGCCAAAGGTATTCTGAGCAAAAAGAACAAAACTGGAAGAATCACATTACCTGACTTCAAATCATACTACAGAACTATGGTAATGAAAACGGCATGGCACTGACATAAAAACAAACACACAGACCAGTGGAACAGAACAGTGAACCCAGAAATAAATCCACACATCTCATTTTTGACAAACGCACCAAGAACATACATTGGGGAAAGAATAGCCTCCTCAATAAATGGTGCTGGGAAAACTGGATATCCATGTGCAGAAAAATGAAACTAGACCTCCATCTCTTGCTATATACAAAAATCAAACTGGATTAAAGACTTAAGTCTAAGCCTAAAGTATGACACTACTAACAGAAAACATTGGGGAAGCTCCGACACTGGACTGGGCAAAGATTTCTTGAGTACTAGTCCCCCACAAGCACAGACAACCAAAGCAAAAATAAACAAATAGGATCACATCAAGTTAAAAAACTTCTACACAGCAAAGGAAACAATCAACAACATGAAGAGACAATACACAGAATGGGAAAAAATATCTGCAAACTATCTATCTGATAAGATGGATAATAACCAGAATATATAAGGAGATCAGACAACTCTCTAGGAAAAAAATCTAATAATCTCATTAAAAAATAAGCAAAAGCTTCAAACAGACTTTTCTCAAAACAAGAGGCATAAATGGCAAACAGGTATATGAAAAGGTGCTCAGCTGGATGCGGTGGCTCACGCCTGTAATCCCAGCACTTTGGGAGGCCGAGGCACATGGATCACGAGGTCAAGAGTTTGAGACCAGCTGGCCAAGATGGTGAAACCCTGTCTCTACTAAAAATACAAAAATTAGCCAAGGGTGGTGGCACACGCCTGTAATCCCAGCTACTCGGGAGGCTGAGGCAGGAGAATTGCTTGAAACAGTGAGGCGAAGGTTGCAGTGAGCTGAGATCGCACCACTGCACTCCAGCCTGGGCAACGAGAGCGAAACTCTGTCTTAAAAAAAAAAAAAAAAAGAAAAGAAAAAAAGAAAAGGTTTTCAACATCATTGATCATCAAAGAAATGCAAATCAAAACTATAATGAGATATCATGTCACGCCAGATAAAATGGCTTTTATCCAAAAACAGGAAGTAACAAATGCTGGCGACGATGTGGAGAAAAAGGTACCGCTGTATACTGTTGGTGGGGAGGTAAATTAGTACAAACACTGGCGAACAATTTGGAGGTTTTGTAAAAAACTAAAAATAGAGTTACCAAATAATTCAGCAATCTCACTGCTGGGTATATACCCCAAAGAAAGGAAATCAGTATACTGCAGAGATTATCTCCACTTTCATGTTTGTTGCAGCACTGTTCACAATAGCCAAGATTTGGAAACAACTTAAGTGTCCATCAACAGGTGAAGAAAGAACATGTGGTACATATACATAATGGAGTACTATTTGACCATAAAAAAGAATGAGATCCTGTCATTTGCAACAACATGGATCAAACTGGAGATCATATGTTAGGTGAAATAAGCCAGGCACAGAAAGACAAATTTCACATGCTCTCATTTATTTGTGGGAGCTAAAAATTAAAAACGATTGAACTCATGAAGATAGAGAGTAGAAGGATGGTTACTAGAGGCTGGGAAGAGCAGTGGGGCGGGGAGAATGGGGATAGTTAGCAGGTACAAAAAATAGATGAATTAGACCTAGTATTTGCTAGCATAATGGGGTGACTATAATCAAAATAATTATATCTTTTTAAATAAATAAGAGAACATAATTATATTGTTTCTAACATAAAAGATAAATGCTTGAGGTGATGAATACCCTATTTACCCTGATGTGATCATTATGCATTGCATGCCTGTATCAAAATATCTCATGTAACCCATAAATATATACACCTACCATATATCCACAAAAATTAAAAATAAAAGATAAAAAACAAATAAAAGGCAAGGATGTATGTCCTCACCACTTCTATTCAGCACTGCACTAGTTGTTGTAAACACAGCAATTAGGCAAGAAAAGAAATAAAAGGCATTGAGATTATATAGGAAAAAGTAAAACTATCTCTATTTGCAGAAGCCACAAAAAATTAGGGTTAATGAACAGTTCAGGAAAGTGTCCAGATCAATATACAAAAATCAGTTTTATGTCTATAACAGCAATGAACAATCAAAAAATAAAATTAACAACCCAGTTCCATTGAAAAAAGCATGAAAAAGAGTAAAATATTTGGAAATAAACATAACAAAAAAGTGTAAGACTTGTATAACTGAAAACTACAAGACATCATGGAAAGAAATTAAAGACCTAAATAAATGGAAAGACATCTTGTGTTCATGGATCATGGACAGGAAGACTTAATACTGTTAAGATGACAATACTACCCAAAGTAACCTACAGATTTAATACAATCCCTATGAAAATTCCATCTACCATTTTTGCAGAAATAAGCAAGATGATATAAATTCGTACGGAAATGCAAGAGACCCAGAATAGAGAAAACGATCCTGAAAAAGAAGAACAAAGAGGGCTCAAACTTCCTGATTTCAAAACTTACAACAAAGCTACAGTAATCAAGACTGTGTATTTCACATAAGGACAGGCATATACATTAGTGGAATGGAATTGAGAGTCCAGAAATGAACCCATACATCTAAAGTCAACTACTTCTTAAAAATGAGATGGTGTCTTACTGTTTCCCAGGCTGGACTCAAATTCCTCGGTTCAAGCAATCCTCCTGCCTCAGACTCCTGGGCAGCTGGTACTACAGATGCATGCCTGGCTCTATAATCAAATAATTTCTGACAAGGGTGCCAAGACTACTCAATGGGGTGTCAAGAAAATTCAATGGGGAAAGAGTAGTCTTTTTAACAAACAATGTTTGGATAAATGGATATCCGTACGTAGGAGAATGAATATGAACTTGTATATCATATCATGTATAAACTTTTACTTAAAATGGAAAGAGACCCAAATCTAAGAGCTAAAACAGTAAAATTCTTACTAGAAAACACACTGTAACTCTTTGTGACTTTGGATTAGGGAATGGTTTCTCAGATGTGACACCTAAGGTACAAGCAACCAAAGACAAAGCAGAAAAAAACACATAAATTGGACTTCGTAAAAATTTAAAATTTTTGTGTTTCAGGAGAGTATAAAGAAAGTTAATAGAAAACCCACAGAATGGGAGAAATTTGCAAATCACATATCCAAGAAGCATGTAATATCTAGCATATATAAAGAACTCTTACAAATCAAGAAAAAAGATAAAAAATCCAATTCAAAAATGAACCAAGGATTTGAATTGACATTTCTCCAAAGATGATATACAGTTAGTAAGTGAGCATGTTGAGCACATGAAAGATAATCAACATTATTAGTTATTAATAAATTACAAATGAAAATCACAAGGACATTCCACCTCACACCTACTAGGATGACTATCGTCAAAGAGAGGGACAATAACAACTGTTGTGAAGGATGTGGAGAAATTGGACCTTCACACATCGCTGGTACAAAGGTTAAATGGTAATATCCAATTTGGTAGTTCTACAAAAAGCTGAACTTAAGAGTTACCACCATACAACTCAGTAATTTCACTCATATGCATACACCCAAGAGAACTGAAAACATATGTTCACACAAAAACTTTTCCACAGATATTCATAGCAGCATTATTCACTATAGCCCCAATGTGGAAACAACCTCCATGTCTACAAATGGATGAACAGATAGACAAAACGTAGCATTCATACAATGGAATATTACTCAGCCATAAGAAAGGATGAAGTACTGATACAGTTGTCCCTCCGTATCTGTGGAAGATTGCTTCCAGGACCTCCTGTGGCTATCAAAATCCACATACACTCAAGTCCCTTAGAGAAAACAGTGTAGTATTTGCATACAATCTACACACATACTCCTTATATATTAAATAATCTCTAGATTACTTACAATGCTTGATACAAGGTAAATGCTGTGTAAATAGTTGTCATACTGTGTTGTTTAGGGGAATAAGATTAAAAAGTGTGCACATGTTCAGAGCAGACACAATCATCCTCTTTTTTTTTTTTTTTTGAGAAGGGGTCTCACTCTGTCACCCAGGCTGGAGTGTAGTGGCCGATCTTAGCTCACTGCAACCTCTGCCCCCCACCCAGGCTCAAGCAGTCCTTCCACCTCAGCCTCCTGAATAGCAGGGACTACAGGTGCATGCCACCACACCTGGCTAATTTTTATATTTCTGGTAGAGATAGGGTTTTGTCATGTTTTCCAGGCTGGTCTTGAACTTCTGGGCTCAAGTGATCTGCCTGCCTTGGCCTCCCAAAGTGCTGGGATTAGAAGCATGAGCCACCGCACTCTGTCTTTTCTGAATGTTTTTGATCCTCAGTTGGTTGAATCCATGGATGTGGAACCCACAGGTATGGAGGGCCAACTGTACATGCTACAACATAGATAAATCTTGAAAATACACAAGTGAAAGAAGTCAGTCATAAAAGTTCATATATTTTCTGATTCCATTTATATAAAGTGTCTAGAACAGGCAAATCAATAGAGGCAGAAAGTAAACTATGGGTTGCCAGGGCCTGGAGGAGTGACTGCTAATAGGTATGGTGCTTCTTTTTCAGGTGACAAAAATTTTCTAAATTTAGATGGTGGTGTTGGTTATAAAGTTTTGTGAAAATACAAAAAACCACTTACTGAATACTTTAAAAGAATGAATTTACTTTATGGTATGTGAATTATATCTCAATAAAATTGTTTATTTTTTTAAAAAAGAAGCAGATAGCACACACAAGTACACCTTTCTAATTTAAAACTTACATTTTCTGTGAGGGTCATGTTTTCTTTGCTGATATTTAACACTGTTGTCATTAAAGCCAGATTTATGATGTTGGTTTACTTGGCTTATTTCTTGAGGTAGCACTGCACCCTGAAAATTAAAATTCTTATAAATTAAACAAAATATTAATATTATAACTACTTATTATCTTCAACTTTTAATAATTACATTATTTTTATAAATTATATAGTTCCTTAGAAAAAAACTTAATATAGAAAAGTATACAGACTTCGAAAGCCACTTGAACTCTACCACCAGACTCATTAACATAACGATCATCATTCTATTTTTTCTATGCATTCGTTTGCAAGATATAAAGAAAACAATCATTTTATAAAGATGCTACTTTTAAAATTTGAGACAGATTCTTGCTCTGTTACCAAGGCTGGAGTGCAGTGGCGCAATCTCGGCTCACTGCAACCTCTGCCTCCCAGGTTCATGTGATTCTCATGGCTCAGCCTTCTGAGTACCTGGGACTACAGGTGAGTACAATCATGCCTGGCTAGTTTTTGTAGTTTTAGTAGAGACGGGGTTTCACCATGTTGGTCAGGGTGGTCTCAAACTCCTGGCCTTAAGCAATTCTCCCAACTTGGCCTCCCAAAGTGCTGGGATTACTGGCATGAGCCACCGCACCCAGACAAAAATGCTCCTTTCAATAAAATAATTAAATCTAATTTTGCTTGATGTTAACAAATGCAGAAACCAAACAAAATACTAAACTTTAGGTAAATGTTTCTTCACAACAGAAATATCAGTCTCTAAAGATCCCCCTAGATTTGCTTCAAAATAATCCCATCCAATGGGTAGGTGGAGGTGGGAAATGAGCAAGGGTTATAGAAGAAATAGTACTGGACTAGAGCAAGGTAGGGAATGAGTACTGGTGGGTTCATTCATTCTATTTACTTGATATCATTATGGTTAAACTTTTCCATCAAAAATTTTAAAAAGGTTATCATTTCTGGCTCTATATTATGAAAATTGAGGATGTCAGCCCACTTACATTCCCTTCCATGTTAATTTTATTAATCCCATGTTTTATTGGGATTAATAACAATCCCAATACCTGATTTTTATTAATATTTATATTGTCGAGGTTTTTAAATGATGGAAGACTTCACTACTAGATAGCCAGACTGATTATAAAGTTACAGTAATTGAGACAGTTCATAAATAGACAGAATTAGCAAAATGGCATAAGTTTCATATGAAGATTCTATCAGATCCTTTCATTTTTGCATAGGCCTGAATGCAAAAAGAGACAGACAATTTCCCACAGTTGAAGCAGCAAGAAGCAGCAAAAGTGGAGGCTAGAGAAGGTCAATACAAATGAATTATTTCACAGTTTTGCTTTTGGTAGGCCCTATTTACTTTCTTCTCAGCACAGACAAATGGACACTGGGTACGGAGACACAACATGTCCTCGCTGGTAGTGGGCAAGCTCCAAAATAGTTGTGATATGCATGGGAGTACCAAGGAAGATCTAATGAGGTCACATGGATAGAAACACTCAAGGCTCTTCAGTTTTTAAAAAATCTATTTTTTATTTTATTGTAGAGACAGGGATCTTATTATGTTGCCCAGGCTGGTGTCAAACTCCTGGGCTTAAGTGTTCCTGCTGCCTTGGCCTCCCAAAGTGCTGGGATTACACGCATGAACCACTGTGCCCAGCCCAAGGTTCTTCAGTTTTGTTTTTTGTTTTTGAGACAGGGTATTTGCTCTGTCACTCAGGCTGCAGTGCAGTGGCATGGTCTTGGCTCACTGCAACCTTCGACTTCTGGGCTCAAGCAATCCTTCTGCCTCAGTCTCCTGAGTAGCTGGGGCTATGGGCATGTGCCACCATGTCTGGCTAATTTTCGTATTGTTTTGTAGAGATGGGATTTTGCCATGTTGCCCAGGTTGGTCTCGATCTCCTGGGCTCCACGGACCCACCCACGTTGGCCTTCCAAAGTACTGGGATTACAGGTGTGAGCCACTGCAACTGGCCAGCTCTTCAGTTATTAAGACTGAAAATGGCATGAGATTTCTATCATCATGGCACAATGGCTGGTGGGACTTTGGCCTACAGCAGTACATTATAGGTGATTTTGACTCTAAGGAGAGGAATTAGAACATTAGGATAGAACAAGTATTGTCTGAGTGTCTATTATGTGCCAGGTATGGTAAATGAACTGTGTACCCATTATTTTAATATCATTATAGTAATGCTACTGTCATAATAATGCTGTTATTATTTTGATTTTATTTTATAGACAAGTATAAATGAGGCTCAAACTGATAAAGCAATTTATCACAGATCTATGTAACGGGAGAGCTGACATTTGAGGTCTAACTCCAAAATCCATGTTCACAGTACTACTTCAGAGAAAAGGTAAGCCATATGTTTAATCAGAAAGCAAATACTTGGGTGTAGTTCTTTAGGGTGTTCTGTTTGGTATCTATATAAAGGTATTTGTACACATTGCCATGTTTTGCCAATCAAAGCTTGAATATTTTTTATTACAGTGAGTTCTCTTGAATTTGCTCATCAGGTTAGGCTGCTTATTAATGTATATGTGTTATATTTTGGCTCTCATAATTCTTAGGACATTTAAGAGATAAAACATGAGAGTGTTCAGCTGAAATAAACAATGAAATAGCACCCAGTAAGACAGGCTGCATGCAGGAGATAATGAAAAAATATAACATCAAATGATTCTCAAGGAAATAGCAGATTTTGACTGAGACCTAGAGGGTTATTTGTAGTGAGAGAAAAAAATGGGCATTCTAAGTGGAAGGAACAGAAAGAACACATAACCCCAAAAGGGAATCATCTGTGGGAAAGGGAAAGTAAAGAGACCAGTCTGACAAGAACAGACTATTATGTCCAAACGGTTGGATATACATCATATAATTAGGTGGGGTTAGATTATAGAAGGCCTTAGACATTAGTTTGAGGAGTTGAGGCAGGATTCCAACCCTGGAGCTGTATATATTCTAGAGTACGACAGCAATACTATTTTGTGGCTAGAAAAGACCTTAGAGGTCATCTAAGTGAACTTCATTGTATACATGAGGACACAGAAGCCTAGGGAAATAAGCCTCTCTCTGAGGAGATAAGAGTATTCCAGACACATTCAAAGGCCCTGTTGTGGGAATCATCCCTGGCATACTCAAGGAAGAGGAAGAAGACCATTATGGCTGTAGCAAAAAGGTGAGTTAGGCCAGGCGCGGTGGCTCAAGCCTGTAATCCCAGCACTTTGGGAGGCCGAGACAGGTGGATCACGAGGTCAGGAGATCGAGACCATCCTGGCTAACACGGTGAAACCCCATCTCTACTAAAAAATACAAAAAAAAAAACTAGCCGGGCGAGGTGGCGGGCACCTGTAGTCCCAGCTACTCGGGAGGCTGAGGCAGGAGAATGGCATAAACCCGGGAGGCGGAGCTTGCAGTGAGCTGAGATCCGGCCACTGCACCCCAGCCTGGGCGACAGAGCGAGACTCCGTCTCAAAAAAAAAAAAAAAAAAGGTGAGTTATAGAAAATGTGATTAGAGAGGTGACACATCAATATTGTATGGGACATTCCAGGCCATTATATAAAAACAATGGCTTTTACTCACTGAAATGGGGAATCAGTGGAGGGTTTTGAGCTGCAGAAGGACATGATCTCTGACTTATATTTTAATATCATCACTCTGCCTGCTATCTTGAGAACAGACTGTAGAGGAGCCAGGATGGAAACAGATTACTAGACTACTGCAACCATCAAGGTGAGAGTTGGTATGAATTTGGAGTAGGGTAGTAGGAGCCTGTGAGAAATGGTCCAATTCTAGACATATTTGGAAGAGATTTACAGATGATAATGAATTGGATATGAGGGTAAAAGAGAAAAAAAGGAGTAAAGGATGTGGCTCTCAAGGTCTGAGTGAAAGGAGGGAGTGGCTATTAACTGAGATGGGAATGACATCAGGTAACCTAAGTTTGTGAGGGAAGAACGAGAGTTCAATTTTGGATATGGTAGGTTTGAGATGTATATTAAGTATCCAAGTGGAGACACAGAGTTGGACTTTTGAGTGGTGATGAAGGGTTGAACATTGAGTCTAAAGATCATAAAGGACTTCCAAGCTGGAGAGAGAAGTTTGGGAGTCACGATGTATGTGTTTTTGTAGGTATATATGTTTGTGTGTGTATCTATATCTATCTTATCTAAATCTATTTTTTTCTCTATCATCTATCTCTCTATAATTATCTATCAATCTATCTATCTATCAATCTATCTATCAATCTATCTATCCATCCATCCATCTATCTATCTATTTAAGGAAATGGGTATAGATAGAGAAAAAAATCCAATAATTTAGCCCTAGAGGATTCCATCTTGAAAGAGCCCGAGAGATTAGGTAAAACTGACAAAGAAGACTGAGAAACAACAGCCAATGAGACAGGAAGAAAAACAGGGAAGGGTGGTATTCCAATGACAAGTGAAGAATGGATGACAAGGAGAACACAGGGATCAACTGTATGCAATGCTGCTGATGGCTCAATTCAGATGGAAACTCAGACTTGATCACATGGTTTTGTACACGAAGGTCCTTGGGAACCTTGAAAGGGCAGTTTTAGTAAAGTGATGGGAATGAAAGACTGAGTAGAGTGGGTTTAAGAGGGAAAGGGAGAGAGAGGCACCAGTATAGACAATTTTTTCAAGGAGTTTTGTTCTAAAAGGAAGCACTACTCTAAGTACCTTCTTGCCTTTATCTATTTGTTCAACTTTTTAATTAACTCCTGCTCTTCCAATCTTTTACTGAGGACTGTTCCTCCAAATTCAACAACAGTTTTCTTTTCATTTTTTGCCTTACTGCTTGACTAATGACTTTGACTGTTACCTCTCTGCTAAGTATTACTAATCTATATCTCTGATTTGAACCTCAGTCAAGATTTAATCCAGTATCTGCAACTTTCTAGAACAGATATTATAGCTGGATACTCCACCATCACCTCAACCTCAAGGTGTCCCATCTTAGACAAGGCAGCATGAAAGAAGAAGAAAATTTTTTTTTAAGTAAAAAAAAGAAAAAAAGGAAAAGTCCCAGATTTGGCCTCACCTAAAGTCACTTCTCTTACCCTTATTTCTAACACCACCATTCCTCAGGCATATAATCTAAAATGCTTAGAGTCAAAAATTTTTGCTTTCTAACATGATTTTTCCAATGATATTATAAATCATTCTATCATTCTACTCCTTTTCAGTTCCTGCAACTGGACTTTAGATTGTCATTCTTGGCCTAAATTAACTTTCTAACTACGATTCTCGTTTCCTATCTTTTTCGCGTATAGTCCTTCTTACATACTGCTGACTGATGAATCTTTCTTAAAGACCCTTTCATCTTTTTTGACCCCAAGGCAAAATTGGGCAAAATATCTCTTGGGTTTGAACCCAGTTTACACCCTGAAGCAGTGTGGTGCAGTAAGTACAGTACCGGACTCGGAATCAGGAAATTAGGTTTTGTGATTCAAATAGTTTAAAAAAAAATAATTTATGGATAACCTAAAGAAAGCTTATAATAGCACATTGCCTGAGGAGACCTATGTATCTTGTCACCCTAATATTTTTCTTTACTGTTTAGACTGAGTTATGACATATGCACTAATTTTTTATGTTTATTTTACTATTTATATTTATTTTGCCATTTATGTTTATATTTCCTTTGTAATTTTCTCTTTTATCTCTGATAATGCCACCATTACTGCAGGATACTAGAATAAATGAGGGTCTGAAGGTACAGGCTACTGGTTTATAAACTTCAACATTCCTTTTTTTTTTTTTCTGAGATGGAGTCTTGTTCTGTCATCCAGGCTGGAGTGCAGTGGCACAATCTCGACTCACTGCAACTTCCACCTCCTGGGTTCAAGTGATTCTCTTGCCTCAGCCTTCTGAGTAGCTGGGACTACACGTGTGCCACCACACCTGACTGATTTTTTGTATTTTTAGTAGAGATGGGGTTTCACCATGTTGGTCAGGCTGGTTTTGAACTCCTGACCTCAAGTAATCCTCCAGCCTTGGCCTCCCAAAGTGCTGGGATTACAGGCGTGAGCTACCACGCCTCACCGAACATTCCTTTTTGATCTAAGCTGAGAAGATAGGTAACTAGCAAAACATGTAGTAGGAATTTATTCCTTTCCTCTTCCTTTCTTTGTCTGAGTCTCTACTCTTTTAGCAGCACTTTTTTCCTCTTCTTAATCTCCACCAAGGAATGCTTATTTGTTCATTCATATTTAAGATAACCAACTACCAGCATAAAGTGACATGTTCAAGTGGAAAAAAATAAGTTGTTAAATGCGATAAGGGCCTTTGTTAAATTTAAAATATAGTTACTATGACTTTGTAAATAACTAAAAAAAACTAAAGCTGATTTAAAACAAAAATTATCTATACTCTCGACTCATTGGTCCAGAAACTTTTACAGGTCTGAAAATAATTATGAAAATTCATAATCACATGGAACCAGAAAACAGCCCAATAGCCAAGGCAATCTTAAGCAAAAAGAACAATGTTGGAGACATCACATTACCTGACTTCATGTTATACTGTCAGTTTATATTACCATGTATCTGCCATGTAACAAAAGTAGCATGGTACTGGTACAAAAACAGACACACAGACCAATGGAACAGAATAGAGAACACAGAAATAAAATGGCACACTTACAACCCCCTGATTTTTGACAAAGTCAACGAAAACAAGCAATGGGGTGAGGACTCCCTATACATGATGCTGGGATAGTTGGCTAGCCATATGCAGAAGAATGAAACTGGACCCTTACCTTTAAGCATATACAAAAATCAACTCAAGATGGATTAAAGACTTACAACATAAGACCTCAAACTGTAAGAATCCTAGAAGAAAATCCAGGAAATACCACTTGGAGTGTAAGCCTTGAGAAAGAATGCATGACTAAGTCCTCAAAAGCAATCACAACAAAAACAAAAATTTACAATGGGACCTAATTAAACTAGAGTTTCTGCTCACAAAAAAAACTATCAACAGAGTAAACACACAACTACAGAATGGGAGAAAATATTCGCATACTGTGCATCTGACAAAGGTCTAATATCAAGAATCTATAAGGAACTTAATTCAACAAGCAAAAAACAAATAATGCCATTTAAAAATGGGCACAAGATGCTTGCTTCAGCAGCACATATACTAAAATTGGAACGGTACAGAGAAGATTAGCAAAATCTTAAGAAAATTTATATTTTAATTAAAAAATTATTTTTTTTAAAAATGGGGAAAAGACATGAATAGACACTTTGCAAAAGACATATAAGTGGCCAAGAAAAATATGAAAAAAAAGTTCAACATCACTAATCATCAGAGAAATGCAAATCAAAACTGCAAGATAATACCATCTCACACCAGTCAGAATGGCTGTCAAAAAATAACAGATGCTGGTGAGGTTGTAGAAAAAAGGGAATGCTTATAAACTCTTGGTGGGAATGTAAATTAGTTCAGCCACTGTAAAAAGCAGTTTGGAGATTTCTCAAAGAACTTAAAACAGAACTACCATTCGACCCAGTAATCACACTGTTGGGTACATACCCCAGGGAAAATAAACCATTCTTCCAAAAAGACACATACCCACATATATTAATTGCATTTGCTATTCACAATAGCAAAGACATGGAATCAACCTAAGTGCTTATCAATGGTGGATAAGATTGATTCATTGATTGATTGATTTAGAGACTAAGTGTTAGTTACTCTGTTGCTCAGGCTGGAGTGAAATGGGGTGATCTCGGCTCACTGCAACCTCTGGCCTCCCAAGTTCAAGCAACTCTTTTGCCTCACCATCACGAGTAGCTGGCTAATTTTTGTATTTTCAGTAGAGATGGGGTTTCACCATATTGGCCAGGCTGGTCTCAAACTCCTGACCTCCAGTGATCCACCCATCTCAGCCTCTCAAGGTGCTGGGATTACAGGCGTGAGCCACAGTGCCCAGCCAGATTTTTTAAAATGTGGTATATATACACCACGGAATATACACTATGGAATACTATGCAGTCATAAAAAAGAATGAAATAATGTCCTTTGCAGCAACATAGGTGGAACTGAAGGCCATTATGCTAAGTGAATGAACACAGGAATAGAAAACCAAATACTATATGGTTCTCACTTATAAGTGGGAGCTAAGCATTGGATACACATGGTCATAAAGATGGGAATAACAGACACTGGGGGTTACTAGATGGGGGAGACAGGGAGGAGGAGGGAAGGGCGGAAAAACCACCTATTGGGTACTATGCTCACTGCCTGGGTGACAGGATCATTTGTACCCTAAACTTCAGTGTCACACAGCATATTCATGTAACAAACCTGTACATGTATCTCCTGAACCTAAAATAATAAAGTTGAAATTATTTAAAAAAAAAAAGAACATTCATGATCAAAATTATGAGATTTCACAGAAAAATAATCATTGTAGTCTTAAAAGAAAAATATAAAAAAAATTTTCTTTAAATTAGTTGTCCATCAAAACA
Organism: Macaca fascicularis; assembly: GCF_037993035.2. Lineage (NCBI taxonomy): Eukaryota > Metazoa > Chordata > Mammalia > Primates > Cercopithecidae > Macaca > Macaca fascicularis. Next base: position 45,179,977 of record NC_088376.1, read on the forward strand.
AGGAATACTAACCTTCTCTTGTACAGCTGGCTGAAAGTGTTGCATCTTTCCAGATCCCTGTAAGGACTGCCAAATGTTGCAGAATTCATCATCATCTTTAGTAGATACCTAGCAAAGTACAAACAATTTCTTAAGAAAATAGGAAGAAATAAAAATGCATATTAAAAATCAAACAATTTATTTATTAATGTTATTCAGTGGTAGATGGGATATTAAACTAACTTGTTTTTTTTTTGACTCGGGGTCTTACTCATGTGGGGTCTTGCTTATGTCACCTAGGCTGGGAAGCTGTGGTGGGGTCACAGATGACTGTAACCTCGAATTCCTGGGCTCAATCCTCAGCCTCCTGTGGAGCTAGGACTACAAGCATGTTACCACCATGCCCAACTAATTTTTTTTTTTTCTTCTAGGGATGGGTTACCATGTTTTGCTGTATTGCCCAGGCTGGTCTTGAACTCCTGCCTCAAGCAGTCCTCCTGCTTTAGCCTCCCAGAGTGTTGGGGTTACAGATGTGGGCTACCATGTCGACCCCTAAACTAACTTTCATTATGTGAAATCTCTTAGTTCCTTTTTTTTCTAAAGCTCAGCATAGTAATCACAAAAGTATTCTGTGAGAGTGAAACTGGTGTTCTTTATATGCAACTGGTCTTGGTTTTATTTGTTGAAAAATAAAGCATAACAAACACTATAAAAGATTATACTGAATCAATATCCCCATCAATAGGTTTTTTTTTTTTGTCTTCTAATGTAAAATACATTCTCTCACTCAAATTAACACCTAAAAATTTTATTTTAAAAATCTTCACCTTACACAAAATAATCTAATAAATTTAAAAATCAACAATTAAGATTTAAACTCTGGAAAAATAGGCACCAAATTTTGACAGTGGTTACCTATGAGATTTGAAAGGCCGTTTGCTTGTGTTTCCTTTGTTATCATCTACTTCTGTGTTTTCCAATTGGTTTATAATAAACAGGTACTATTTGGGTTAAAAAATTTACTTAATAAGCATGAGATTTGGGGCCATGGAATTAAATAGTGTCTCAAACAAGATAACTCAATTTTTGTCCCTAGAAAGAAGAAATAAAGGAAATTGCCCATAAATTGTATGGTAGAAACTTGAAAATTGCTTTTGATAAATGTGATATAATCTTTGCCCTTTATCTTTCAAATGTGTTATTTATAGCAGATAGCACAGGACATTTGGATTATACAAGAAAAAAATTAAATGTTAACTTGAAAAGTAAACATATAAAGAGAAAACATGGACATTCTTAAGTTCCTTATTTAAATACACTTTTTTCCTTTAATACAACTGTTATTTTATAGCAGAGGTAGAATGCTAGCAATAGCATTCTTTACTAGCCTAGTATCTTAAATTTGGAATTGACCTGAACCAAAACTTTTTAAATAAAAAAGGGAAACTAAGTTAAATTAGGTTTACATTTACAAAGTCTGCCGTGATTTCTGATTTGTAAAAGGGGTAGAGGAGAAGTTAAAAGAAGTTAAAGACTGAGAGTCTTACTTGAGTAGGAACAAAAAGTGATTGAGGGGAATGGTTGAGGCCTCCCAAATGCCCACAGGAAACTGATGAATTTGAGCTATAGTGATGCACAGCTGGTTGTGGTTTTACAATAGCTGTCAACTTCTGATTTCCAGTTTCAGAGCGACTCCCATGAGAAAGGTTCACCAAGGCACTTGTTGGCAGTCGATAACCTCTACCAGGCGAGCATCTAAAAGTAAAAAGTTACATCAGTGTCAGAAGGAAAACAATACTAAATGTGTTAGGGAGAAAAGTCAAATAATTTTTGGTGGACAATCCATCATCAGCATTAGTAAACATCTCTTTTTAAATTCAGTAGAGGAACCTCAAATCATAGAAATAGCTCAATTTATAAGATGATGTATTTCTACAAAGTTTCCTAAGAGCACATTTAGTATTTACTAAGTAGAGAAAACCCAACTATGTTTTAGGGGTGTGTGTCGATTTGTTGTTAAGAAGCTTGCATCTTAATTGTTGAATACAACTGAAAATTTATGAATTTTGTTGTTGTTGAGAGATGAGATCTCGCTGTTACTCAGGATAGAGTGCAATGGTGCTACATCCTAGCTCACTGCAGTGTCGAACTCCTGGACTCAAGCAGTCTTCCTATCTCAGCCTCCTGAGTAACTGAGACCACAGGTGCAAGGCACCATGCCTGGCATGCTTTTGTATTTTTTTAGAGCCAGGGTCTCACTATGTCACCCAGGCTGGTTTTGAACTCCTGGGCTCAAGTGATCCTCCATCCCTGGCCTCCCAAAGTGTTGGGATTACAGGTGTGAGCCACCACGCCTGGCCTCAAACTTCTTAAAAACTGTGGAGCCGGGCATGGTGGTTCACGCCTGTAATCCCAGCACAGCACTTGGGAGGCCGAGGCGGGCGGATCAGTTGAGGTCAGAAGTTCAAGACCAGCCTGGCAAACATGTTGAAACTCTGTCTCTATTAAAAATACAAAAAAATTAGCCAAGCATGGTAGTGCACACCTGTAATCCCAGCTACCCGTAAGGCTGAGGCAGAATTGCTTGAACCCGGGAGATGGAGGCTGCAGTGTGTCAAGATCATGCCACTGTACTCCAGACTGGGCAACAGAACAAAAATCTGTCTCAAAAAACAAAACAAAACAAACAAAAACAAAAAAATGAAAACTGTGGTTTGGGCAGTCTAGGTTATGAAAGCTCAGGAGCATGGAACCATTCTCAGTATGGCTCTTCCTAAGCAACAGGGTAAGTGTTAGCTTTGATTTCATTTGTCTATTGGTCAAATGTGGAGTCCGGCCCTTTTTATCCTCATTTTCCCATCTTAAAGTTCTGGGCCTGTATCTGGAAAGGCTTAAGAGACAAGTATTTGTGATTTCCATCTTTCATGGCCTTGATAAACGTGTTAGATATTAAACAAACCTTCTCTTAAGTTTTCAACTCTATGACCTACTTTTTTCTCTTTGAGAGTATAATTTTCTTATATTGAAAGAAAGTGCAAAAGTAGAGTTCTATGAGAAACCTTTGTAAGTTCAAGGTTGCTAGGAAGTATCTATTTTCATGAGAACTAAACTTACTAAAGATTCTGCATTACATAAATGAATATACTGCAAGCAGGTAATCTTTTACCCAGCTCTCTATCAGTCAATAAATTCACTGTCCCTTACTAGGAGACGGGGAAAAAAGACACTGAGGAAAAAAAACTCACAAAAATATACTTAAAATATATTTTGAAAAGTTAGTGAATCAAAGGCATTGGTTATCAAACATTTTCATGAACAATAAAATCAGACAGGAGATCCGGATTCTGCCACTGTATGTGAAGAGTGCAGACAGGAGAAGTCTTTGAGTAACAAGCATATTTAAATTGCAAAACAACAATAATAGCATCCTGAAGGTAACTACTTGGTATAACGGCCGAAGACTGTGATTTCATGCAAGGAGGTTAAAAAAGGGTAATTTTTAATTTTAATTACTCATTCATCAAAATAGAGGAGAAAAAGAAACTAGATAAATTCAGTTGCTTTCCAGCTGATTTTTAGAAAGTAGAAAACTGGAAAGGATTTCGTTTTATTCTTACAATAACCTAGGGAAGTATGTATATATCTTCATTATAGATGAGGAAATTGAGGGTCAGACATTTAATTAACCTACCCAAGGTAATACCATGTTTAAGTGTGAGAGTACACCACGGTGCCTCTCATTTTATCATGATCCTTGTTCCTATAACTTTAAACTTTCTATTGGCACTTTCTCCCAAAATACTCATCTTATCTGTGTTAAATTTAACTCTCTTCCTTTAAACCTCCTAACCTCCAGTTAACTTTCTCCTTTCCTTTATAGTCAAACTTTCCAAGTGTTGCCTCCATTTCCTGTCTCCATTACTACACTTGCCATTCACTTCTCAAATCATGCCAATCTGTCGTGAGTACCTACAACTCCACTAAAATTGGTGACAAAGACATACATGTCACTAGTTTCAAAGGACATTTCTATTCCTCAAGTTATTTAACCCTAATACCATTGTTTATATATGCTATTCCCTCTTCCTGTGCACATGTCATTATTCCCCCCTTTTTTCCCTCAGTAGCTATTATTCATTCTTCAAGTTCTATCTTAAATACCACTTCCTCAAGGAGGCCTTTCCGTTACTCGCAGGACAGGTCACACTCTTTATAAAAACTTGCACTTCTTCCTAGCGCTTGCCATGTTTTAATTAAATAATATTGTAATCAGTTGCTTAATTACCTCCCTCACTAAAATGAAAGCTCTATGAGGGTAGAAAGCATGTCTGCCTTATTCAGTGTTACATCTCTAGTAGCAAGTATGTCTTACACATACCATGCATTGAAATTGTAAGCAAATAAAAAATAATATAAAGCCACTGGCCACATGAACATATTCACAAAGGGCAATTATCATTGGGAAATACAAACCTTATTGTTAACCCTCCAGGAAATTCTTCATCAAATAATACTTCAAACAGTACATCAGCTTCTCTATTAGCTGTTAAAACACAGAGAGAAAGAGACAATAAAAAATCATATGATGAAAAATCAACAGATAAGTTTTCGGAGTGTTTGGAAGTATTTATTATAAAAATTCTGGATATGATATAAAATATTCAGGATATGAAGAATGGCATAATATTAATAGAAGGAATGTTATATAAGCTAAGAAACAGAATACCAGTGCCTTAGAGGATCATATTGTCCCAATTCCCAACTAGGTAACCATTATCTTCAATTTGGCAGTTATGATTCCTTATGTTTCTTTATACTTCTACTACATACATATATATCTGTGAATAATATATAGTATTGTTTTGCAAGTTTTGAAACATATACATGGTATCATAGAGAATATATTATTTTGCAACTTATTTTTATTTCTTTCAACCTTATATTTGTGAGATTCACCCAGGTAAACGTGTGCATTCAGTTTTCTGGATATACAGTATCCCATCTATGGGTAAAAAATAATTTATTCATTCTCCTGCTGATAAACATTTAGATGATTTCTAACTTTTGCTATTATAAACAATGCTACAATGAACATGCAAATGTGTCCTTTATGCAGGTGATTGTTCCCTAGGTTAAAAGTGAAAACTGCTGGGTCTTAAGGCATGTACTTTTTTTTTTAAAAAACAGCCTTACTGGGCCTGGCACGGTGGCTCACGCCTGTAATCCCAGTACTTTGGAAGGCTGAGGCGGGTGGATCATGAGGTCAGGAGATCAAGAAGATCCTGGCTAACACGGTGAAACCATGTCTCTACTAAAAATACAAAAAAAAAAGTTAGCCAGGTGTGGTGGCGGGCACCTGTTGTCCCAGCTACTTGGGAGGCTGAGGCAGGAGAATGGCATGAACTCGCGAGGTGGAGCTTGCAGTGAGCCAAGATTGCGTCACTGCACTCCAGCCTGGGCGACAGAGCGAGACTCCATCTCAAACAAACAAACAAACAAACAACAACAACACAGCTTTACTGAGGTATAACTGACATATGATACACTGCACATATCTGAAATATACAAGTTAATGAGTTTTAACATACATAATTAACCATGAAGCCATGACAAACAGGATAATCACTTCCAAACCTTTCCATGTCCTTTTGTAATCTGAATCCTCCTAAACCAGGCAACAACTAAAACTCTGCTGTCACCATAGGTTACTTTACATTTGTAGAATTTTATGTAAATGAAATAATACAATGTGTATTCCTCATTCGTCTGGCTTCTTTGAGCATAATTATTTTGAGAGTCACCTATGTTGTGTGTATCAGTAGTTTCTTTTTTATAGCTGAGAAGTATTCCCCTGCATATGGATCCAAGAATTTGTTTAACCATTCACCTATCAATGGGAATTTAGATTATTTCTAGGCTTTGGTTATTACATATAAGGCCGCTATGAAGATTCATGAACAAGGTTTAATGTGGATTTAAGCCCATTTCTCTTGGGTAAATACCCACCTATGAATGGGATGGCTGGGCCCTATGCTATGATGTATGTTTAACTTTTTAAGGACTTACCTTCATCATGATAGCCCACCAATGGGGGGAGAAAAAAAAGAACCCACTAAACTACTTTCCAAAGTGGTTTTATCTTTTACATTACAACTGGCAATATAGGAGAGTTCTAGTTGCCCTATATCGTTGTCAACACTTGGTATAACCACTCTCTTAAATTTCAGTCTTTCTAGTCTGTACATGGTAATATCTTATTTGGTTTTAATCTGTATTTCCCTAACAACGAATGATGTTGAGCAGTTTTTCATATGCTTATTTGCTATCCATATATCTTCTGTGGTAAAGTATCTGTTCAGCTATTTTGATCATTTTAAAAACTGGGTTGTTTGATTTATTAAACTGTAAAAAACTTTTATATAGTCTAAATAAAAGCATTTGTTGGATTTATGTTTTGCTAATATGTGCCTTTTCATTTCTGTAATACGGTCTTTTGAAGAGTGAGAGTTTTTTTTTTTTTTTTAAATTTTGATGAAGTCTAAAGCAGCAATTTTCTTTTTCTGTCTTGTCTTTTTTTTTTTTTTTTTTGAGACAGAGTCTTGCTCTGTTGCCCAGGCTAGAGTGCAGTGGTGTGATCTCAGCTCACTGCAACCTCTACTCTCTGTGTTCAAGAGATTCTCCTGCCTCAGCCTCCCGAGTAGCTGGGATTACAGGCACCTGTCACCATTCCTGGCTAATTTTTGTTTTTGTTTTTGTTTTTTTTTTTGAGACAGAGTCTCGCTCTGTCGCTCAGGCTAGAGTGTAGTGGCATGATCTTGGCTCACTGCAACCTCTGTCTCCCAGGTTCAAGTGATTCTTCTGCCTCAGCCTCCCAAGTACCTGGGACTACAGGCATGCACCACCATGCCTGGCTAATTTTTGTATTTTTAGTAGAGATGGGGTTTCACCATATTGGCCAGGCTCGAACTCCTGACCTTGTGAGCCACCTGCCTTGGCCTCCTAAAGTGCTGGGATTACAGGCTGAGCCACCGCGCCCGGCCCTAATTTTTGTATTTTTAGTAGAGACAGGGTTTCATCATGTTGGCCAGGCTGGTCTCGAACTCCTGACTTCAAGTGATCCACCCGCCTTGGCCTCCCAAAGTACTGGGATTACAGGCGTGAGGGCCCGGCCTTTTCTTCTTCTTTTCCCCTCCTCCCCCCACCGACCCTCCCCTGGCCTTTTTCTTTTTCTTTTCTTTTTCCCTCCCTACCTCCCTCCTGCTCCACCCTTTTCTTTTCTTTTTCTCTCCCTCCCTTCTTTTCTTTATTTCTTCCCTTCTTCCCCTCCTTCCCTCCCTTCCTTTCTTCTTTTTCTCTCTCTTTCTTTTTTTGACAGGGTCTCGGTCTGTCATCCAGGCAGGAGTGCAGTGGTGCAATCAGGGCTCACTACATCTCCGATCTCCTGGGCTCAAGTGATTCTCCCACCTCAGCCTCCTGATTAGCTGGGAGTACAGGTGCACAACACCATGACTGGCTAATTTAAAAAAATTTTTTAGTAAAGACAGAGTTTCACTTTGTTACCCAGGCTTGTCTCAAACTCCTGGGCTCAAGCAATCCTCCTGCCTTGGCCTCCCAAAGTGTTGGGATTACAAGTGTGAGCCACGGCACCTGGCTGGCAATTTTCTTTCAGACTCTCTGTGTGTTATTTAAGACATCTTTACCTAATTCTAGGTTACTAAGATTTTCTCCTTAAAGTTCTATACTTTTAGCTCTTACATTTAGGTCTTTGATTCATTTTGAGCTAATTTCTATAGAAGATGTAAGGTAAGGAGTTGTGGATTTTTTTTTTTTTTTTGCATATGGTGTCTAATTGTTCCAACACCATTTTTTCTTTTACATTAAACAAGTCCTCAATATATACAGCACGATTTTTAAATTAAATTACATTTTTTTTCCTCACCACTATACTAATGAGGACAACAGCACTTGTTAAAGACATTATCCCTTCTTCATCAAATTATCCTGGCACATTGTTGTAAAATCAATTGACCATATACGTCTGGGTCTATTTCAGGACTCTAATTATATTCCACTGATCTATATGCCATCTTTACATTAATTCACACTGTTTTTCATTACTCCAGCTTTGTAAAGTTTTGAAATCAGGTGGATAAATTCTCCAACTTTGTCCTTCTTTTTCAATTTTTTCTGGTTAGTCTAAAGCCTTTGCTTTTAAAATAAATTTTACAACCAGCTTATCAATTTCTACAAAACAGGCTGCTGGGATCTTGATCAGGATTCTTTGACTCTACAAATCAAAGCAACTGATTTCACTGACATCTTAACAATAGTGAGTCTTCCAAAAAAGTAAAAAACAAAATTAGGGAAGAAAATTCTTTTAGTTATATGGGCAGGAAGATATTCAAAGAGGATCTACAAATGGAAAATGTACAGAACCACTGTTCAAATTTAGGTAGGAATTAGGGGAAGGAGCTCAAATCCCAGCTCTGCCACTTATCTATGTAAACACAGGAAGGTTACTTAACTTCTCAGGTGAGACCACCCCTTGGGTGATAGTGAGGGTTAAAAGCAAAATGTGTTAGTGCCTGGCACATTGCTGGCACTAATTAAGCAGTTCTCTTCAGCTAGTGGCCTGCCTGTTCTTCCTACTTTTGGGATAGTGAGACCAAGAAGTCTGATGCCTGGGATATATATAGAGGAACAGTGCTGCCAGAACACTGACCCCTGGGTGCATGATACTGCTTCATGCTGGCACTAACTTTTTTTTGAATCTATGCTATAAATCTGGTTATTCCTGGAATATCTTTGAGGGCACATTCAGCTATTTAGCTGCTGCTTCCTTTTTTTTCCCCTTCTCTGATTTTTTTTTCGCCATCTTAGCCACTTTTAAGTGTATGGTACAGTAATGTGAACTGTATGCACACTGTTGTGCAACAGATTGATAGGTCTGTTTTATATATGTAATTTAGTTGTATTCATAAAGTCCAAATTAAAATACACATTTAATTTTCAAATCTTTTAACTGTAACTAACGTAATATGTATTTAATCTCAGAAACTTAGTGATTATGATTAAAATAAAGCTCTGAGCAAGATTAGACAAATGTTTAACTCGGGAGAAGCAATGAAAATTCTTTATCAGTTTCATGAAAACATATGTATGCTCACCAAGATCTTGCATAATTTTAATGTGATATAAAACTACTAAATTCTCAGCAGCCCCTTCTCAGTTTCTCCTCCTTTTAATCTCTTTACAGATTATACAATAAAAAACAGAAGAGTTTTTTCTCTGAAAAGTATAACCTAAGAAAATTTTAACTAAAACATAAAAAGATCTAGTTTGTTCCTGATTTATAGTCACTTTCTGGTTAGATATAAAAAACAAACAAGCCTGTGTATTACTTTACAATATAAACTAAGTTGAAGACATTTCAAGTATTAGGATATTACCTCCTTTTATTCCTATGATGGTGCCTCGAAGGCCAACTGGAACTGAGAAGTTTTCTCTCACATTTACAACACGGTCAAAAAGACAAAATTCTGCATCCCGATCAGGAATGACTCCATGTTGCTGTTCTAAAGGCTGAAGAGAAGAAAGCTATTAATTCTAATCAAAAAAAAAAAAGTTTTCCTACTGATATACTGAAAACATTTTTGTTCCTTCCATGAATTCAAAGTGAAAGCAACAACTCTAAATTCTTTGATAGGAAACTTACTCTGTATAGCAAATGGGGCTTCACTGTTACTCGCACCTTCTTATTATTCTTTCTTTGCTGAGGAAAAGGAAAAATTGTTAAATATTTTTAAAATATAAAATTATAAAATCACTAAACTACTCACTACTTCTACATGTCTGAATTTTAAAAAGCCAAATGAAGTGATTAATTTTAAAAATATTTAAATTTCTGCAGCTGCAGCAAGAAAAAATAAAATAAACACATATAAAATGCCTGTAGCCTAAATTATCATTTTAAAACTTTAAAGTAAAATTTTTTGTTGAAGTATAAGACAGCATGGGGAGGAAAATGCAAAATTATATGTATATAGGCCAATGAAGTTTTATAGTGTATCTATGTATAACTATACCTGGTTCAAGAAACAACACTGCTAAGTACAACAAAAGAAATTCTTCCATCTCCTCCCAGTTACTACCCTTTCCGGAAGTAACGTTACTTTTAACACAAAATATTACATTTGTCTGTTTTGGACTTTATATAAATGCTATCCTATTCAAATGTCTTTTTTGTAACTATAAAAAGAATTACATACAATGGCCAACAAAGATTTATATATTTTAAAAAAGTATCAAGTACTGACCTATGACAATACCATGAATTTTGTGGCCACTTATAAAAATTATGGTGGCAATCATTTGACAAAACTCTTTGCTTTGAATTTATTGTAAAATTCGATATTAGAATCTTTTCATTATCTAAAAAATGCTGGAAGACTCTTCTCCTATCTTTGATACTTCCTAGTTCTGTGAACTCACACTTAACTACCTTAGGCATCAGCTTCCTTCCATCTGTAAGATGGAAATATTCCCTGTTCTATCTAATAAAAACATGAGAAAAATTTATATCCTTTGCAATTCATAAACTACTATTCATACTAAAAAAATTTGAAGTTAATTCTTACCTAATTTTAAAAATTACAGCTGTTTAATTATATGGCAGCCACCTCTCTTTAGAACATAGCTTATGGGAATAAGTACAAAAGGACACAGAACAGATCCAGGCTATAGAGTCCATAAACTATAGGGTTCATGTATTTACATACTATAAAATGCTCAAGCCTTTAAACAGTGTCTACTTTCTTTTGTTAAGAGACATTTCATTTATTCTTTCAATAAATATTTACCGAGATCTATTTGTGTGCTATATATTGATTAATCTAGGTGCTGGAGATAAAGCAGTGAACTGTTCTTTTACTCTAGTTGAGGGAGATATACAAGAAACAAAATAAGGAAGATATATAGCATGTTAGAAGGTAAAAAGCCTAGAGAAAAATGAAGCAGTTAAGGAGGATAGCAGTAGGGGGAGACATTACAATCTTAACACAGTGAACAGTGAAGGCTTTAATGACAAAGTATCTATGCTGTCAGCCCACAGCAGACTAGATGCACTAAAAGACACACAACAGCCAAAGGAAAGACTATGAAGAGATTTAAGGGAACTTTAAAGAGCAGGCACAGTGGGGTATTGCATATCAAAAAACAACCCATATGCTCTAAGACATTCATAGGCATTATCACACTATGGCATTGATTAGAGGACATGGATCAAAACCGATTCATCAGGAAAAGGAATAAGCTGGGTAATGTTCACAATAGGCCCAATCCATATCTAATGTATGAGAAGTTTGCGGACTGGCTACTCAAAATGTGATCACCTAAGAGCTTATTAGAAATGCAGAATCTTGGCCAGGTGCAGAGGCTCACGCCTGTAATCCCAGCACTTTGGGAGGCCGAGGTGGGTGGATCACCTGAGGTCAGGAGTTCAAGACAAGCCTGACCAACATGGAGAAACCCCGTCTCCACTAAAAATACAAAATTAGTCGAGCATGGTGGTGCATGCATGTAGTCCCAGCTACTCAGGAGGCTGAGGCAGGAGAATCGCTTGAACCCGGGAGGCAGAGGTTGCAGTGAGTCGAGATCATGCCATTGCACTCCAGCCTGGGCAACAAGAGTGAAACCTTGTTTAAAAAAAAAAAAAAAGAAAAAGAAATGCAGAATCTCAAGTCACACCCTAGACCTACCAAACGAGAACTGTATTTTAACAAGATTCACTGGTGATTTGTTTGTATCTGAAAGTTTGAGAAGCACTGCTCTAGAGGTGGAACCCAGAATTGCTCTAGAAATGGACCCCAGAATTTTATTCTAATTTTACTAATGAGGAAATAGAGGTATAGAAGCAAAGTTCTGCCAGTAATTTTGATAATTAGCTGAGTTTGGAAACCACGTTCCAACAAGAAAACTGACTTTTTTTTTTTTTTTTTTTTGTGAGACAAAGTCTTGCTCTGTCGCCCAGGCCAGAGCGCAGTGATGTGATCATGGCTCACTGTAGCCACAAACTCCCTGGCTCAAGTGATCCTCCTGCCTTGGCCTCCCGAGCAGCTGGGACTATAGGCATGTGCCACCACGCCTGGCTAATTTTTTAATTTTTTGTGCAGCTGTTGCTCAGACTGGTCTCAAACTCCTGACTTCAAGTGATCCTCCCATCTCCCAAAGTGTTGGGATTACAGCTGTGAGTCACCGTACCCAGCCAACTACTGATACTTTTAATGATGATCCTGCATTACTTAGAAAAGTTTAAATTATCTTCAGAATTGTTGTATTTATTTTTTAGTTTTTTTCTCCTTCTTTTATTGCCCTAGTAACATAATCCTGAAAGAAAAAAAAAAAACCTCATAACTGCACCTCCCTGACACATTAACAGGTTTAAGAAAACTCCTGTCTTATCTATATGCACATATATGATTATATATATAATATATATGATTACATATTATATATATTAAAGGACATGAAGTTAATATATATTAAATATTTAACATATAAACATTAAATGTTTAATATGTAAACATTTAATTTATAAACATATAAATTTTAACACATACATATATATAAATAATGATATGGAGTCTCACTCTGTTGCCCAGGCTGGAGTGAAGTGGCATGGTCTCAGGCCACTGCAACCTATACCTCCCAGGCTCAAGTGATTCTCCTGCCTCAGCCACCCGAGTAGCTGGGATTACAGGTACCTGTCACCATGCCTGGCTAATTTTTGTATTTTTATTAGAGACAGGGTTTCATCATGTTGGCCAGGCTGGTCTCGAACTCCTAAACTCAGGTGATCCGCCCGCCTAAGCCTCCCAAAGTGCTGGGATTACAGGCATAAGCCACTGCACCTGGCCTATATGCACATATATTTTTAAAAATGTAATCAAACCTGTAGTCCCAGCACTCTGGGAGGCCGAGGCAGGTGGATCACAAGGTCAGGAGATCGAGACCATCCTGGCTAACACAGTGAAACCCTGTCTCTACTAAAAATACAAAAAATTAGCCAGGCGTGGTGGTGGGCGCCTGTAGTCCCAGCTACTCGGGAGGCTGAGGCAGGAGAATGGCGTGAACCGGGGAGGTGGAGCTTACAGTGAGCCGAGATGGCGCCACTGCACTCCAGTCTGGGAGACACAGCGATACTCCATCTCAAAAAGATAAAATAAAATAAAATAAAAAAATAAATGTAATCAAAATAATAGACTAAAACGTTGTATATGCATCTTCTATTTGTAAAGTAAAGGGAAAATGTGTGAAACATTTTAGAAAGCTCTGAATCCAAATGGCTTAAAACTGGGGGTGGGAGGGCTTAAGGTTTTAAAGATTTGTTAACTGGAAAACTTACCTCAAAAATGATGCTGAACAAACTGATTTCACTCTACACTGAAAGGCAATTAAAAAGAAATACAGGCTTTCTATCCTCAGCTGAATATCAATGACCTTTCAAAAATTAAACTCTTGGCTCTAAGCCTTATATTTTTTCCTAAAGAGAAAAAGAGTCATCTAGTGTTGATTTTCTAGACTATAACCACGGCTCTTCAGTGTGTGATAGGATAATTTAAAAAATAATAAAAGCATCTAAGCATTATTAGGCATTAATAATAGCTAGGCATTATTAGAAGTAGTTTACTCAGTATTAACTCGGTTAATCTTTTTGAGGACACTCTAAGGCAGGTACTATTTTATTCTCATTTTACCTATGAGGAAACAGAGGTATGGAAGGAGAGGTTAAGTATCTTGCCAAAGGTTATTAATATTAAAAAACCGATTCAAACTCAGGGTGTTAGGGGAGACAGCTCCAGAGCCCAGTTCTTAACTTATTCTGCAATTAGTTCAAACAACAGAATGCCGTATTGGCAAAGCAACAGCATTTTAATACAACGGGCAAATGTGTGAAAAATGAAATAAAAAGTTGAAAAAGGCAAAATAATCAATTCATTTTCTATAGATAAAATGCACAACTCTACTATAAAAGTTTACTCCGTAAAAGAAAGCAAGACATAAGAAATAGGAGAGATCAAGGGATTTCAAAAATTTTTAGTAACTCAATGAGTGTATGAGTAAGAAAAGTACATTTTAGGCTGGGCACGGTGGCTCACGGCTGTAATCCCAGCACTTTGGGAGGCTGAGGCAGGTGGATCACCTGAGGTCAGGAGTTCAAGACCAGCCTGGTCAACATGGCAAAACTCCATCTCTACTAAAAAACACAAAAATTAGCTGGGCGTGGGAGCAGGTACCTGTAATCCCAGCTACTCGGGAGGCTGAGGCAGGAGAATCGCTTGAATATGGGAGGCGGAGGTTGCAGTGAGCCGAGATCGCGCCACTTCACTCCAGCCTGGGTGACAGAGTGAGACTCTGTCTCAAAAAACAAAAACAAAAACAAAAACAAGAGTACATTTTAGAATTGATTGTCAAAAGTCAATTAAATTTTTTTGTGCTACAAAAAGATGAACTGTGTCCTTAAAGAATGTAGTCAGAGGCCAGGCGTGGCGACTCAAGCCTGTAATCCCAGCACTTTGTGAGGCTGAGGCGAGAGGATCACCTGAGGTCAGGAGTTCAAGACCAGCCTGGCCAACATGGCGAAACACCATCTCTACTAAAAAATACAAAAATTAGCTGGGCATGGTGGCAGGCACCTGTAACCCAGCTACTCGGGAGGCTGAGGAAGGAGAATTTGCTTGAACCTGGGAGGCGGAGGTTGCAGTGAGCCGAGATCGTGCCACTGCACTCCAGCCTGGGCAACAGAGAGAGACTCTGTCTCAAAGAAAAAAAAAAAGATTGTAGTTAGAACAGGAAGAAATAGGGGATTATTAACCTTATTCTCAAACTTTCTATTGTAACTAAAATCACAAAATATTAATTCTCAATATTGGAAACACTACAAGGGCATAAAATTTAAATGCTATGGCTTTTGTACGTTGAAAATATAATTTTATAAGTTTATCATTAGTTATAATGGCTAATGGAGCCATTAACATATTAGTGTTATACAATATAAATTTGGTATAACACTATTGGCTACTAATAGCTACTGTAAACGGTTAGAACTTTTTAAAATTGTGGGATTATCTGATACTAATTAGAATCACTAAGTATATGTTTTATTTGGTTGAAATACAAATGAATTATTTGTAAAGTATAGTCCATTTAATTCCAAATCTCATCAATAATCTTGGTTACTGAAAGTTAGTACCTTGCACTTTTCGACTTCTTCCTCAATTTTCTCAACAATAGCTGCATCCAGAATTTGTAAATCACAAGAAGAACGAGATAAAGTACTGACAGGATGTCCTTTTAGCCAAGTAATAATTTCTTGAACTTTCTCAGCACTAAAGCAAAAACAATAATTTTTAAAATTTGATTAAAACTTTCTCGGGGCTATAAATTATAAAAGACATCAAACTTATATCACTAATAATAGTACTGAACTTAATTGGGACTAAGTATAAATCTAATATAATATGGACATATTACCTCTTAGTAATTAAAAGACACACCAAAAGATTGGTTTAAAAGTATTTGTTGATAGAAACGAAAGAAAATTTGTTAAGCTCTTAAAAGCAAAAATGAAACAATGCAAAAACAAAACAAAACAAAACAAAAACCAAAAAGAAGTAATAGGACACGCCTGTAATCCCAGCACTTTGGGAGGCCAAGGAGCATGGCCTGAGCCCAGGAGTTTGAGACCAGCCTGGGCAACATGATGAGACCCCGTCTCTACAAAAAATTTAAAAAAAAATTAGTCAAATGTGGAGGCATACGCCTACAGACCCAGCTAACTCAGGAGGAGGCTGAGGGTAGAAGGATTGTTTGAGTCCAGGTAACCAAGGCTGAAGTGAGCTATTTGAGCCACTGCATTCTAGCCTGGGCAACAGAGTAAGAATCTGTCTCAAAAAGAAAAAAAAAGTAATATGAAATTCTTGACAAACCAGCTGGCTGCACCTGTCATTGAAAACACTCAACCGAACTACGAGGTAATAAATACCATAAATCTTGCTTACCCATTCTCATTTTCTCCAGGCCAAATGTCATCTTCATAGAACACATCCTCTTGGCTATTTTTGGCTATATAACTAAATAGTTCCGGAGCTCTGGTCAAACAAACAAAAATATTGTCTTAAAATACATATGGTTAACTTCAGATAAACTTCCTATGTAATAATTTCAGATCCTAAAGAGACATATAAAGCTTATTGAGGACTATTATAATACTAATAAGGGATATTATTAAAAGCGATAGAAAGTGTAAGACTGGTAAGTCAGAGTACTCCTAAGCCCTCAAAAAACTCCCACTGGCTAAGGTTCAAGTCATAAACTTACAATAAACTTCAATTACTGTCTCTACCCTCTTTCATTATAATGACAGCTGATAGACAAAAATGGTATCTATAGATTTTCTAATTTTCACAACAAAACTAGAGCACTCCACAATACAATAAATTAAAATAGATTAAAAGCGTTTTCTGATAATCCTCAAAACTCCATTTTTTTCTGAAGAGTGCAAGACTTTTGGATACACATAGCAAACTGAACAAATGTGCTTATCTTCCATCCCTCTCCAATCCATTAAAATGACAATATAGTAAAAAAAAAAAAAAAAGAGCATAGACCTAGAGAGACAGATGAAAAACGAAGCACAGCATCTGGTGGCATATATAACCTGTTAAAATTTTAGAAATTGGAAACTGGATGAATGAATGTTATCTGATTTGACAGACAGGAATAAGTTGAATCCTGAACTACCAGTGGGGAAGTCAATAAGCAGCAAGTTGATTTAAAACACAGAACACTCTGAAAAAGTTCAGGAATTATACGTTCCAGGTACATTTGAAAGTGTGGGGTGAGGTTTAGTAAGATTTAAAGTTTGTATAACAAGCAGTTATACTGTCATGTGGTTGCCTGCCTGCCACCCCAGCATATGACCTGTAGCGTATATTTTAGAGAGGTCAAATTGATACTATAGCCTTGTGTATACCAGTCACAGGGACTTGGGGGTGAGGAAGGCATAAGGAGGAGAGGACAGGTGTTATACTGAAAACAGGGAATTAATGAAAGCATAAATACTATACCATGTGTCACTAGGAAGCATAAGGTCTCTAGGAATGGACTCTGGGATGGAGATAAGCATGCAGAAAGTTTAGTAGGGAGTGCTTGTGTGATCAACACCTGTGAAAGGGAAGGGAGAGGAAGAAAGCACAATTGGGCATGGGAAGAGGTTGGGTTGTGACTAATTCTCAATGAATTCCTTGGCCAGCCGCACAAAGATCTCAAACTGGGATGGCCCTTCAGACTTGCCATGAATTGGGGCAATCAGAATGTCTGGGCTTCTACACCTCCTTACAGATCAGGCATTGATTTGTGGCGGTTGTGGGAAGGGAAAGTAACTTTAGGTGAGGCAGTTCTCTTCATCCAGGCAATTACTGACGAGGGCTCACAGCTCAGGGCTGTCAGAAAGCAGCATTCCTGCTGCAAGGGGATAGGTCTTTCAGTCTTGAAAAGTGATCTGGAAGGTGCATCACAGTATCCACTTGGTAATGAAACCTTCTTTCCCTGGTTAACTTCCAGAACACTGGCAATCAGTTTAATCCACTACATTTATATCCACTGCCAAGGAAAAGGCTGGAGGCCACCTCTCAGAGAAAGAAAAGATAAACATGCAGGTAGTGATACTAGGAGGTCCTCTGTAGAAATAGGCAAAGTCCCTCCTGATCCACCTGATAAGCCCCACCTAAGTACACTAAATTTCCAATCAGCTATTTAGTGCCTCATTCTTAAATATAATTGGATATCAAAGAATCACCAGACAAGAACAACAACAAAACTTTAACATTGAAAGAGAGACTAAATCAAACAGGAAGAAAAAAAGCAATTAGAGAAAACAGAAAACACAAAAAATAGAAGGAAAAATCCTAGAATTATCTTCAGAGAAATAAATGAAGATATTCCATTCACTGTAAGAACAAGATGCTATATATAGCCAGAGAATAAGGACACACTTTTAAAAATTAAAATGATTAAATCAAATATAAATTTTAAATGATAAACAATAAAGTTGAATGAATTTCCCAGAGTAGAACAGAAGTATAACAATATAGGAAATGGATGAGGAGAGATAAAACTAAGAGGATCAATCCAGACAGTCTAAGATTTAACTAAAAGGATTCCCAGAAATAGAAAGCAGGAAAAAAATAGTGAGGAGAAAATTATCAAAGAAATAATACAAGAAAGTTTCTCAGAATGGAAGGGCATCGGTTTCAAGCCTGAAAGAGCTGAACAGGAGAAGGGAAGAAAAAAGATCCATACCAAGGCACACATCCTCACATTATTAAAAAGCACCAATAAATGAAAGGTGCTAAAAAGATTTCAGAAAATGAAAACAGATCACATACAGAAATTCAGAATCGGAACGGCACAGGATTTATCAACAGCAATATGGAAATGAGAAGAGAATCGAACAGTGGCTTCAAAATTCTGAGGGAAGGCCAGGTATGGCGGCTCACACCTGTAATCCCAGTACTTTGGGGGGCCAAGGCGGACAGATCACTTGAGGTCAGGTGTTTGAAACTAACATGGTAAAACCCCATCTCTACTAGAAAAAAATACAAAATTTAGCCGGGCATGGTGGCAGGTGCCTATAATCCCAGCTACTCAGGAGGCTGAGGCAGGAGAATCACTTGAACTGGAGAGGCAGAGGTTGCAGTGAGCCGAGATTGTGCCAGTGCACTCCAGCCTGGGTGACAGAGTGAGACTCTGTCTCAAACAAAACAAAACAAAAACAAAAGCAAAAACAAAACTGAGGGAAAATAATCTCCAATCTAGGATTCTACACCTAGGCAAACTATTAATCAAGTGAAGGAGAAGAATAAAGACATCTCCAGACATGCAAGTTTTCTCAGGAAGCTATTGGAGTAAGTGCTCTATCAAAATGGAGATATAAATCAGAAAGAGTGAGGCACGAGAGTCAGAAAATGAAGGAATCCTATATGGCAGACTGGTGAAGAGAATTGAATTCCTAGGATAACAGCACCGGGAAACTGCAGAAGGAGAGCTGCACAACAGCCGTAGAGAGCAATCAGTTCAAACTGAAGCAGGAAGACAGAGGTTTTAAAAGAAGTCTCCAAGAGGAAAATGGAACTGAGCGATCACCTGATCTGTTTGACCACACTGTAAACAGCTATGGCAAAGAATTTGTTATGTGAATGTAGATAAGAAGCAAATGAAAAAAACAGCAGAGAAAATAAAAATGTGTACAAGAAATAAACTGTAATCTTAATACTCCATAACGTCCAGCTGTGAACATTTACTTCATCTTAAGGAAGTAAACTTTTAATACATATTTAATAAAAAATCTTGATAAAACTTTCGTGAGAGAGGAAATATGTGTGTGAGGGAATCCAGAGTGGTAGAAGTCAAAGAAAACTGAAGCTCAGGGTAGGAAAGCCACTCACAGTAGGAAATCCATAAATATGTCAAGTTAAAAAATTAAGAAAAAGTAGTTTAAACACGACCTTTTAAAGAAATAAGAAAGTGAACAGAAGAAACAATCTAAATTTCCAGATGGTAATATGGGATTGAATTGTGTCCTGCCCCACTCAGAAGTTATGGAATGTGACTTTATTTGGAAATAGGGTTTTTAGTAGAGGCAGTCAAACAAAATGTGGTCATTAGCATGGGCTCTGATCTGACTGGTATTCTTATAAAAAGGGGAAATTAAGACACAGAGACAGACATACAGAGATGAAAGATGATGTGAGACACCCAGCAAGAACATCACATGAACATGGAGGTCTGGAGAGATGCATCTACAAGCCAAATAATATATAAGGCTATGAGAAGGTAGAACAGAGGTGCTTCCCTAGTGCCTTCAGAGGGACCATCATTGTCCTGCAATATCTTGATTTTGGACTTTTGGTCACCAGAACTGGTTGAGACAATAAATTTCTGTTGTTTAAGCCACCCAGTTTGTGGTACTTTGTTATAGGAGCCCTAGGAAACTAATAAAGATATCTTCAAATATAAGGTTAGAAACCAGTGAAATAATAGAAAGAACATTAAATTATGAATCAGATGAAAACATACATCCTGTAAGTCTTTGTCAGTAGTAACTCAGTGAATCTTGGTACTTGGCTTTCTCACTTTTGGTATGAGTTGACTTGCTGATTTCCTTGATAATTTCAGCAATAAAATTCAATAATTCTAAAATAGTAACCTGTGCAGCTACAAAGTTCTAAGAATCAGAAAAAATCCACTATGCTAAGAGCTTTGTTTATCCATATCAGTCCTCTCAGTGCTGACACAGGTATGCAAAGTAGTGAACAATTTATGATAGTAAGTTAAGAAAAATTTTAACTAAGGAGGCCAATTCTCATTACATACTTTCTTTTTAATAACATGGTATTTTTCTACTCAATTTTAGCTAGTGGCTATGATAATCCATGATGCAAAATTAAGTTTACATGTAACATATGCCAGATTTTACTAATGGAAATATTTGTCCACTAAAACTAATGTAAGCAAAAAAATAAACAGTATTTTCCTAAGATTCTGGATGACTACTAGGATCTTATTAGGTACTTACCTCTCTAAGTACTCTGCCAGAAGTTGTTCTGCTGCAGATGAATACATCCATTCACTTCCAACTTTCTTGGTATATCCAGGTACCTCCTCATTTTTCTTGTTGAATTTGAGATTTAAACCCACATTTGCTTTATGGTCTCCATGAGGGCTGAATTTAAACCACACATGCACGCACGTGCACACACACACACACACACACACACACACACACACGTTTTAAAATATTGTTCAAGGAATAAAAAGTTTTGCTTTCAATTCTTAGAAAAGCTCAGTTTTGATTATTCTTCTATATTTTAGTTATTATGGTTATTTCCAAAGTAGCAGTAATTGAAAAACTAGAAGAAAAGCTTCAAAACCCAAGTTAACAAAGCATGTAAATAAATTATGTAACTATAGAGGAAAATGAAATAACAAGATGCAAGGAAATATACTACTGAGGTTCACACACACCCTCTGATACCTTTTTTCAAGGTTCAATTTATTAGCTGCTAAAAAATAAGAACTGTCTTTTCCAACCACCTAAAACATGTGCCATTCAGATGAAAGATTACCATCAGAGAAATTTATGCACAATTTTAAGACAATTCAGAGCAATTAATAAGAAAATAAATACTGAAATATTAAGCATTTAATCTTTATCATTTAATTTTTCTGCCACTTTAAGTAAATTTCTCTAACATAAACTTACTTTCTCCTAGATCCTCTTCCAATAAAAATACTTCCTGTAAACCTTGAAACAAGGTATCCACTCACTCCAAGGCGACTGGCCAACACATATCCTGGGTTGTACTTTATAGAATATTTCTTTAAATATAAAAACAAAAAGGTCAATTATGGAAACACAAGTTTACATTAAATGTTATTTCTTTACCTTTAAAATCTGGAGATAATCAAGACATCACTAACCATTGGATTGTGGCAATATAAGGATTTTCACTTAGATCCATTTCCCCTTTTTTTTGAAAGGATCTGTAGGCAGAATTTTTCTGCTCCTCTCTCTTTCTCCTTAAAGGACAGAATTCCCAAGGATGGATAAAAGGGGGGAGGAAATATACAGTTTGTGAAACTGTCTTAAGAAATAAACTCTACTGTAAGTACTAAATGGCAAACTCCACAGGCAACTTTTTTGTTTGTTTTTGTTTCTACTAATTTTCATATTCCAAGCAGGGCCTAGCAAAGTACTTGGGACAAAATGAGGCCTCAATAATTACTAGACTGAATTAAAAAACAGGTACGTCATCAAAATAGTTGCTACTGAGAAAAACTAAAAGTGTCCTTCATATATGGATATAAGTAATATTCTTTTCCCCTAATATTTACTATCATATGAAAATATACAAGCATGTATAGACCCATAATTAATACAGTCAATGAAATGTAACCTTAATTTATATACTTAAGGGAAGAAAACATATTGTCACATTAAAAAAAGTAAGTAACAGATCATATAATATTTAAACAGGAAGCAAATGACTGATGAATCTAATACTAACTAGGATAAACTACCATATACTCCTAACATCATGTACATAACAATAAAATATACTTAAGAACATAATCAGATTGAGCAATAATCTAATACAAATCAAGTATGCTTTCCAGAAGAGTTCAAAGAATTATGGTAGTAGGTCTCAAACATAAGTAGCAACACTTTTCTAACAAGCATTTAGAAATGTGTAGAGGCACATTTAATTACCATAACTGGCATGGGCTACTAGTACTTAATGCCCTTGAGCCAAAGATGCCAACTGTCCTGCCATATACAAAACAGTTTTATTTAATACATAACTGTCCTGCCCAAATGGCCAATAGTACTCCTTTTGAGAAATAATGGGTTTTGCTATAATTTAAAATTCATTAAAACCATCACAAACATCCTAGAAAATATAAAATAAGTAGCTGAGAATGTTGTGGTAGAAAAAGAAGGCAGCTGGAGTGAAAGTTAAACGTATGTAAAGAGACAGAAACCAAACTGAAGAAGGCATGCCCATCAACACTGTATACTACTATACAAGAGGACAGGCTCTTCGAGATCTAGAAAAAGCCAGGGATGAAGGAACACAAGTTCTTTAACCTTCACTGATTCCCAGTACAAATCTCCAGCTACTTTATTTAATGAGCCACTCTCCTGGTTTCCTGACTATGCTGTCTAAATTTGTTCTTCAAATGGCACCAGATGGTAAGATTTTAGGGATGACTGTCTTCCATACATAAAGTTTCCTCATGGGTGTGCTGATATGTAATGCCTTAAATTCATTTCACAGGATATAAAGCTTTACATTTTACTATTAGTGTGAGAAAAAAACCCCTAAGTAGCAATAGTTGGTTGATTGTGAATTAATTTTAGCTAATTATCCAACCAATCAATAAGAACAAATGACAGATATCAGAACCTTCCCTCTGTTTTAACAGGAGATAAGAAAGCCAGTGGAATTTTTTGGTGAGAAAGTCCTGAAAAAGATGCTGTTAACTTAAATGCATTTTTCCAATATTCTTTAGAATTGAGACCGTTCATTCTTAGCTGAGTGGATACATACAGCCTTTGCAGAAAGGCCATTTGTCACTTGCAACTAAAAATGCAGGCTCTGAATTATTATGAAAGGTTTAAAACACCTAAATCTATTCCCAGAGAGTGTGCTAATCAATGTGCATCTTATAAGCTTGAACACAATAATCCCTAACAATCACTATGGATTAATAATTGGATATCAGTGATTTCCCCCCATAAAGGTCTACATGAAGTTTTGAGCACAGATTCCACACTGATTTTTAAACAGCAGCTGCAACTGGGAGAGAGAATCTAATCAGTATTAAATAAAATATCTGAAATAAATTCAAATGAGGTGGCAAAAATATCCTAATATTTTAAGATTATCAATTCAAAATGCAACGATACAAACTACTGTACTCACATGCTGGTTCTGTATTAAAGCATCAAGATTGGGTTCACATGGAATGCTGAAAATCACACGAATCCTACCTTCTGTAATCACATCACCTGAATCCTGCACCTTAGAAGAAAAAAAAAATCACAGTATAGTCTCTTTCAGTATATTTTATTTTTTAACTTATTTGAACACTATTATTTTTGAAATACAGTATGACAAGTTGGATAGTGGAAATTCTCTTGAAATTTGTTAACTGGGTATGAAAATACTGTAAATTTGAGTCACTGTATCATTGCTTTAATGGTTAACTTCTTTTGAGACAGGATCTACAATACTGTAAATTTGAGTCACTGTATCATTGCTTTAATGGTTGTTAATTTCTTTTTTCTTCTTTTGTTTTCTTTTTGACAGGATCTCACTCTGTTAGACGAGATCAGGTGCGTTCAGGGTGGTATGGCCGTAGACAGGATCTCACTGTCATTCAGGCTAAAGTGGCAGATCACAGTTCATTGCAACCTCGAACTCTTGGGCTCAAGTAATATTCCTGCCTTGGTCTCCCCAAAGTGGTAAGATAATAGGTGGAAGCCACTGCACCTGGCCATTTTTTTTTTTTTTTTTCTTTGGCAACAGGGTCTTGCTCTGTCATCTAGGCTGGAGTGCAGTGGCACTATCACGGCTTGCTGACTTGCTGCAGCCTTGGCTTCCTGGGCTCAAACAATCTTCCCATCTCAGCCTCTCAAGTAGCTGGAGCTACAGGTGTGCACCACTAAGCTCAATTATTTGCAGAGATGGGATTTTGCCATGTTGCCCAGGCTGGTCTCAAACTCCTGGGCTCAACCAATCCCTGCCCCCCGCCTTGGCCTCCCAATGTGCTGGGATTACGGGTGCATACCACTGTGCTTGGCCCAATCATTCTTTTTTAAATTAAGTTTTTACTTGCAAATAATTTCAAAGTACCAAAAAGTTGCAAAAAAAAAAAAAAAAAAGTGGAGGTTGCAGTGAGCCCAGATTGTGCCACTGCATTCTATCCTGGGTAATAGAGCAAGACTGTCTTGAAAAAAAAAAGAAAGAAAATTTATCCAGATTCACCTTTTGTTATTAGCATTGTAAAACAAATGACTTTAACATTTGTGTACTGTGTATTTACCTATACATAGTTATCTTTCTGAACCCCTTGAGTATATATTACATATATCATGTCCCTGACCTCTAAATATTTCAGTGTATATTTCCTAAGATAGATATTTTACTATATAATCACAGTACAGTTATTAAGTATATAAATTTACATTGACATAATACTTTTATCTAAGCTGCCATCCATATTCCACTTTTGTCAGTTGACCTAATAATGTCCTTTATAGAACTATTTTCTTCCTTTATTACAAGATCCAGACTAGGATCAGATACTGCATTTAATTGTCATATCTCTTTAGCATCCTTTAATCTAAAATGTATCCACTGCCTTTCTTTGCTTTTATGATACTGATCTTTTAAGTTATTGTTTTTTTTTTTTTTTTTTTTTTTTTTAACAGAGTCTTGCTGTGTCATCCAGGCTGGAGTGTAGTGGTATCATCTCGGCTCACTACAACCTGTCTCCCAGGTTCAAGCAATTCTCATTTTCAGCCTCCCAAGTAGCTGGGATTATATGCATATGCCACCATACCCGGCTAATTTTTATAATTTTAGCGGAGATGAGGTGTCGCTGTGTTGGTCAGCCTGGTCTTGAACTCCTGGCCTCAAGTGATTGCCTATCTTGGCCTCCCAAAGTGCTGGGATTACAGGAGCGAGCCACCATACCCAGCCAACATTTACATTTTGAAGAATATAATTTGTCCCTCCCTTTTCAACCTACTTTTGTAAAAAAAACAAAAACAAAAAACCAGTTCCTCATTTTGGGTTTGTTTGATGCTTCCACATAATTAGGTTATGGTAATACATTCACAGCCAGAATACCGTATAGGTGATGTGTCCTCCGAAGGGTATTACATCTGGAGGTACACAATGTTTGTCTGTCCTTTAATGCAATGTTAACTTTGATTATACCATCAAGATGTTGCTCAATTTTTTTCCTTCATAATTACAGTTTTTGTTTCCCTTGCAGCTAATAGTCTGTAGGAGACATTCTAAGACCATGCAAATATCCTGCTCCTGATTAAAAAAAAAAAAAAAAATTCACCCTAGATTTAGTTCCCAAAGATGATTCTTACATGATTCAATCTTTATCATAATGGTGGCACAACAGTTTTTCAACTGCAGCACTCTCTCCAAATTTACTTCTTACATGCTACTACAGACAAGAGCCCATCCTTTCCCTATTTATATTTTCACTGTCACTATGGAATCATGAATTTCTGTTTTTCCCCCAATGGTTTATAATTCATTACTGAATTTAATTATTTTATCTCTCAAAGTATCCAAGATTTGGGCAGTGGTAGTACCCTCAACCTGGTTCTTATGTTTACATGACATACTCCCACCATTCTTCTGAGCACCTCCTTACTTTCTGGCATAACAAGATGTTCCAAGTTCATCTTGTATCTTCCCTGCCTCAGATCCAGAATCAGCAATTTCTCTGAGATGCCCTGTTCCTTTTAGTGAGGTATGAAATTAGAGGTCAAGATCTGGGTGGTGCATGTGGTCATTGTGCTAAGCTGTCTTTGCTTCTTATCCCTTTCAGCAAATAGAGCTAGAAAATACATGTATGTATAGAAACATATTCATATGTGTATATATACATACACATATACATGTGCCCATATACATAGATATACAAACATATATACATATTTTAGAAACCGTAAGTTCACACTAATACTTCCAAATTTGTCCCTATAGGTTCTTTCTTGCTTTCTCCCCTTCCATATTTGCATGTACCTTTTTCCATTTAAGAACTGAAGTTCCTTAAATATGAATGCATTTACAATTTCACTCAAGCCTGTTACATATCTAAAATAGTTTCAAAATTGCTTCATCCATACCATTACAATAAACAAAACTGATAAAAAAAAAAAAAAAGAGAGATCAGGATTTGAACACACCACCTCTTGATCCTAATCTGCTCAAGACTAAAAGTATAGAGTCTTTAGTTTTATAGTCTTTAGATATATAAGTCAAATACTGTGTTCATAAGTTACATGGATAAATTCTTTATTTTTTCCCCTCATTATTATATTTTAATTTAAACCTAAATGAAGAGAAGTTAAATAACTGCTTTAAACTAGAGAAAAATGTATCAGTAACAATAATGGAAACTAACTTCTCCAGTGCAGCCATAATAGGGAGTTCCCAGCATAAAGACCATACTTCTCAGAGGAAACAAATCATCCAATGTTTTGATATTGGAGAAACGGGAGTCGAAAGCTCGGATGTCCTACATAAAATAAAAGTAAATCATCTTAGTCACAATTTCTATAGATTGCATATCAAGTTTTTTTCCTATGGGATTATGACTATGCTGTTTGCAAATGTCAACGTGAAGATTTTTCTACATAGTGCTAACAGCTAAAATTTGCTGACTGGTTATATGGCAGGCACTCTTCTATGTGCTTCACACATTTATTGAGTTCATTTAATCCTCATGACAAACCTCTGTGGCAGAGACCATTATTAGCCTCACTTTCTGGATGAGAAAACTGGGGCACAGAAAGGGGATGAATATTGTCCAAGGTCATGCAGCTAAGAAGTCAACTCAGGCAGCCAGTGCTCTTAGTCACTTAGTCCCTACACTGCACTATAACGCCCCAAATTATAGGATAACTACATACTTAAAACATGTTTTGTCCTCTTATCATATCTAAGATTATAAAGGCAAAAGTAAATGCCTTTTACATTTATGAGATTACTTAAGGCAAATATTTTTGAAGGATAAAAATATAAAATTCAAGGGTATAAGTTAATGCTGGGATTTTTTCTTTTAGAGACTAAGTCCTTAAAAAAAGCACAAAAAACAAGTTTCCTAACTACATATAGTGAGTGTCTGAGCATGTAATACTTCTTACAAATAAGTTATTTTGTAAATTATATTAAATGATAATCTCTATTATACATTGCTGAATTAGTCTACATATCATCTTCTCATTATACAGTGTATAATAGTGTACATTAAGATAGAATTGAAATTTGATATAGACTTACCTTGACAATAGTTTGATAAACAAAAGGAACAACTTGTTTTGACCACTGTTTCTCTAGACGAACTTCACCATTTTGATTTATTTGATATTTACGACCTGTGAGTAACTGAGCATACACAACTGCAGATGTTTCATTTATTATTATTCCTTTTCTTCTCAGGTAACTAAAAGAAAGAGTAAAAATGAAATATACATATGAATGAGTAGGCAGACATTCTAGGACAATAATCATTAACTACCATAAACTATCAACTCATAATCAAATGTGTAAATAAACTTTAAATAAATATGCCAGCAGTTCTAGGTACCTAACTTGAGACTTTTTGCATTATTTATTTCTCCAACTGTCTATGCGATTAAATAAGAACTCATAGAGCTATAAGAAATTCCTGTTCTCGAATCCACTAGGATCATTACAATTAAAAAACAGGGAAAAAATGAATTTCGGTGATGACATGGAGAAAGTGGAACATCTGTACATTGCTGGTGGGACTGTAAAATGGTGCAGCTGCTGTCGAAAACAGTTTGGCAGTTCCTCAAAAAGCAACATATAATTAATATATGAGCCAACAATTCTAAGCATTCCAACCCTCCCAGATTGGAAACAGGTACTCAAACAAATATTGATACACAAATGTTCATAGCACCACTACTCAAATAGCCAAAAAGTAAAATAATAGAAATGTTCATAAATGAACAAATGGATAAACAAATGGTGGCATATCCATACAATGGAATCTTATTCAGCCATAAAGAGGAATAAGCACTGACACATGCTACAATGTGTGTGAACTTCAAAAGCACGCTAAATGAAAGAAGCCTGATACAAAAGGCCATACACCATATGATTCCATTTATATGAAACATCTAGAATAGGTATATCCATGAAGACAGAAAATAGATTAGGGGCTGCCAGGAGTATGCGATGGCTTTCCCAATCTAAAGTAATTCAGACAGCCTCCTGGTTTTTTAGATAAAAGTTTACTGGAACACAGTCATCCATTCATTTCCTGTCTATGGCTGCTTTTGTGCTACATGGTAAAGTTGAGTAGTTGTGACAGACACTGTAAAGTCTACAAAGCCTAAAATATTTATTATCTGCCCTTTACAGAAGAAGTTTGCTGACCCTTGATCTAAATATATAATCATTCTTCATTTAAGGAATATTTTCTTATCTCCTTTCCATTTTCTCTTTCTAGAACTCCTATTAGATAGACATTAAAATTCTGACTATATTATTTTCATCTCTTTGTGCTTTTGTACTGCTTACTGAAGGAATTCCTAAGGTTGATCATTTAGCTCACGGATTCAATTTTTAGTATGCCCATATTACCACTCAGTCCATACACCAAGCTCACTTTACCAATCACACTTTGAAAGTTTTATGTTTATACAAATATATTTCATAAAAAAGTATATAATACAGACTATATTTTAAAATAGTATATAATATAGTATATAATTATACAACATATTATATATTTTTTCATATCAGCTTATACTTTAATGATGTTGTCTATACCAAAGTTGGTCTGAAAAAAGCCAAGTCACTTTAGCCAGAAACAAGTTTTCCAACAAATTTCTGACACACACTATTTTCTAAAAATGTATTAGAATTTTTTTTCTACCACTTTTACTTAAAAGTCATTTAGGCAGTAATCTTGATATCAATAGCTGACCAAGACATTTCAAGAAATCTTTATCTTGTAATTATGGGCCAGTATTTCTCATGAAAGTAGATGCAATAATCTTAAACTTTAATGGATAAAATCCAATTATGTATAAAATAATAATATATCATAAATAAATGGGATTTATTTCAGAAATTTAGGGGTAGATTAATATTGGAAATTCAATCAATGTAATTCATCAGATTAACAGGACAAAAATAATATAATCAGTTTGACAGCTGTGGAAAAAACATTTTACAAATCAGCACCAATTAATGATAAAAACTCTTAATCAGAAAAGAAGGAAATTTCCTTAATCTGATAAAGAACAGTAATTAGAAACAAGCCACAGTGACAATTCTATTTAAAGATAAATTACTTAGTTTTCCCCTGAAATTGAGAATGACACAATAAGCCAGTAAAAAAAACTATAAAGCAATGAGAAAAAGATAATCAACCCAAGTTTAAAAAGGGCAAAAGACTTGAACAGGCATTTCACAAAAGAGCATGCATATTCAAATGGCCAACAAACAGGAAAGGATGTTCAATTTTATTAGTCATCAGGGAAATGCAAATTAAAGCAAAATGAGATATTACTACTATACTAAAATGGCTAAAATGAAAAAGCAATAGTAAGTACTTATGAAAACAGAAATCAACAAAAGTTCTTATAAACTGCTGGTACAGTGTAAACTGCTGGTAGACTGTAAACTGCTGGTAGAGTGTAAACTGATACAAACAGTTTGCAAACCTTTTTGGTAGTATCTGTTAAAGTTGAACGTAGGCATATGCTGTGAAGTAGTAATTCTACTCTTAGATATATACCCAAAAGGAATGCATACATACACGTTCACCAAAAGCCCCAAATGAGAAACAACTCAAATGTTCATCCACTGTAGAATAGAAAAATTGTGCTGTATTCATACAATGTAATAGTATCATTAGTGAAAATGAACAAACTATGATTACATGTAACAATATGGATATAAGACTCACAATACTGACCCAAAGAAATCAGGCTCAAGAAGAATACACTCTGTATGAATGAACTTATACTGCATAAAGTTCAAAAATAGAAAATACAAATGTATGTGGTTATAAGTCAAAATAGTTATCCTCGTCACTGGGGGTGGGGAGGGAGCAGCAGATGGTAATGGATAAAAGGGTGTGTAGGGAGACTCCTTGAAACTATTGCTATGGAGTAAAAGATGAAATGCTTCTGATTACTGTAAATAGAAAATTGCATGAAGGATTGTGTAAAGACAATGCCAGGTTGGACTGCCAGAATGAGCCAACAGTGCATGATGTGCTTCCCCGTGCAGAGAGCCTATGAATGGACGTGCAGTCAGGGAGGTTTCACATCACCAAGATTCCTATTCCAGAAAAGCAGATGTTCATAGCTCTGGGAATGGAATGCGACCCTCGTGAAGAGCCTATAAACAGATGCATGGGGGGGGCGCCTGTCCATATGGATAAGATAAACGCCCTCATCTTGCCACGGCTCTTCTAGGCCTCTTTAGAGTTAAGGCATACTCCCTTCTGAGAAATTCTGGTCTAACCGGTTGTCTAACTTCATGCCCTATTTCTATGAATTGTTTGTAACCAGCTTTTGCTGTAACTATTACTGCTGATTAATATCTTGCTAATCATAGGTTATGGAAAGACTGTGTTCCTGTTTTAAGGCTCTTGTTAGAAATTACTGACGCACACACTATATTGTAAATTCTTAACTCTGTATACTGTACTTCTGTGTACAGATGTTATGTTAAAGAATTACTTCATCCCCATGTGACCATCTCACCTCATAATCGAATGACCCTAAATCCCTCACTAACCTACCCCCACCCTCACTAAACTTAATAATAAATGCTGGCATATCCAGTGCATTGTTGGCACCATGGGACCAGAAGGCGGTGACCCCCCTGGACCCAGCTTTCACTATCTTGTGTGTGTCTATTATTTCTCGACCTGCTGATCTGCCTGGGAATAAAGAGAGAACCCTGTTGCATTGTGGGCTGCTGGCCAGATCCCACAATAAGGGTGTACAAGGGACTTCCTTGGATTATGGCAATTTTCCTGTTATTGTTTCTTGACTTGTATTCTTGTTCCACATATGAAAATTCATCAAATATACTTATGATTTCCCTTATGATTAATATACTTATAATTTGTACATATTTTTTGTTCCATATGTATACAGCCATACTTTGGGAGACATTTCAGGTTCAGTTCCCGACCACCAAAATAAAGTGAGTCACATGAATTTTTTTGTTTCCCAATACATACAAAAGTTATGTTCACACTGAGTCTATTAAGTGTATAACAGCATTATGTCTTTAAAAAATTGTATATATCTACTATGGTTTGGATATAGTTTGTTTGGTCCTACCAAGTCTCAAGTTGAAATCCAATCCCCAGTGGTGGAGATGGAGCCTGGTGGGAGATGTCTGGGTCATGGGGTGGATCCCTCATAAATGGCTTGCTGCTGTCTTCCTCGTAATGAGGAGGATACGGGGGTTTATCACTCTACTAGTTCCCATGAGAACTGAGGTTAAAAAGAACCTGGCATCTCCCTCCCTACTCGTCTCTTGCTTCTTTTTCTTGCCATGTGATCTGTACACGTCTGCTCCTCTTTGTCTTCTGCTATGAGTGGAAGCTTCCTAAGGCCCTCACCAGAAGTATATTCTGATGCCATACTTCTTGTGCAGTCTGCAGAACTTTGAGTCAAACATACCTCTTTTCTTTATGAACTACCCAGTCTCAGACTAGGCTAGGACAATACTCTCATTTTCAACTACAGTTGACACTTGAAAAACATAGGTTTGAACAACATAGGTCCACTTACTTGCAGATTTTCTTCCGCCTCTAACACCTCCAAGACAGCAGATGAATCCCCCCTCTGCCTACTCAACATGAAGACAAGGATGAAAACTGTTATGATCAACCACTACCACTTAATGAATAGTAAATATATTCTCTCTTCTTTATGATCTTCTTAATAACATTTTCTTCTATCTTTATTGCAAGAACACACTATATAATACATATACAAAATATGCGTTATCAACTACTTATGTTATCGATAAGGCTTCTGATGAACAGTAGGCTTTTAGTAGTTAAGTTTTTGGGAGTCAAAAGTTGTATATGAATTTTTTTTACTGTATTGGGGGTCAGCACCCCTACCTCCCACACTGTTCAAGGATCAACTGTACTTTATTGCTCAAAAATGCTAACAGTAGGCTATTAGTAGTTAAGTTTTTGCTAGTGGAGGGTCTCACCTTGATGTTGATGGCTGTTGATTAGTCAGGGCAGTGGCTGATGAAGGTTGGGATGGCTGAGGCAATTTTTGAAAATAAGACAATAATAAAGTTTGTTGGATCAGCTGACTTCTTCATGAAAGATTTCTCTGTAGAATGCAATGCCATTTTATAGCATTTTACCCACAAGAGAAGTTATTTCCAACTTGGAGTCAATGCTCTCAAAGTCTGCCATTGCTTTTCAACTAAATTTATGTAATATCCTAAATCCTTTGCTGTCATTTCAACAATGTTCATAGCATCTTCACTATGAGTAGGTTCTATCTC
The DNA here is from genome assembly GCF_037993035.2 of Macaca fascicularis. NCBI lineage: Eukaryota > Metazoa > Chordata > Mammalia > Primates > Cercopithecidae > Macaca > Macaca fascicularis. The sequence goes on from NC_088376.1 coordinate 45,212,868, forward strand.
AAGAAACCACTTTCTTGGTTCATCTATAAGAAGCTATTCTTGGCTGGGTGCGTTGGCTCATGCCTATAATCTAAGTACTTTGGCATGTTGGGATGCCAAGGCAGGCGGACGCTTGAGGGCATGAGTTTGAGACCAACCTGGCCAGAATGGCAAAACTCTGTCTCTACTAAAAATAAAAAAAATTAGCTGCGCATGGTGGCGCATGCCCATAATCCCAGCTACTCAGGAGGCTGAGGCACAAGGATCGCTTGAACCCAAGAAGTGGAGGATGCAGTGAGCCAAGACTACACCACTGCACTCCAGCCTGCGTGACAGAGCGAGACTCTGTCTCAAAACAAAACAAAACAAAACAAAGAAGCAATTCCTCATCCATTCATGTTTTATCACGAGAAAGCAGCAATTCAGTTCCATCTTCAGGCTCCACTTCTAATCCTAGTTCTTTTGCTATTTCCACCACATCTGCAGTTACTTCCTCCACTGAAGTTTTGAACCTCTCAAAGTCATACAGGAGGGTCGGAATCAACTTCTTTCAAATTCCTGCTAATGTTGATAGATACTTTGAAATCCCATGAATCATGAATGTTCTTAATGGCATCTATAATGGTGAATCCTTTCCAGAAGGTTTTCAATTTACCTTGCTCAGATCCATCACAGCAATCACTCAGAGTCTCACTCTGTCGCCCAGGCTGGAGTGCAGTGGTGTGATCTCGGCTCACTGCAACCTCTGCCTCCCAGGTTCAAGCGATTCTACTGCCTCAGCCTCCCAAGTAGCTGGGATTACAGGTGCCCACCACCACGCCCAGCTAATTTTTGTATTTTTAGTAGACAGAGGGTTTCATCATGTTGGCCAGGCTGGCCTAGAACTCCTGACCCCAGGTGATCCGCCCACCTCAGCCTCCCAAAGTGCTGGGATTACAGGCGTGTGCCACTGTGCCTGGCCAAAAATGTATTTCTTGACTACTAAAACTTGAAAGTTCAAATGACTCCTTGATCCACTGCAGAATGGATGTTGTGTTTGCACACGTGAAAACATTATCTCCTTGTACATCTCCATCAGAGCTCTCAGTTGATCAGGTGAACTGTCAATGAGCAGTAATATTTGGAAAGGATCTTTTACTATGACCAGTAGGTCTCAACAGTGGACTTAACATATTCAGTAAACCACACTGTTAACAGATGTGCTGTCACTCAGACTTTGCCGTTCCATTTATAGAGCAAAGGCATAGATTTAGCAGAATTCTTAAGGGCCCCAGGATTTTCAGAATGGTCAATGAGCACCGGGTTCAACTTAAAAGTAACCAGTTGCACTTGCCCCTAACAAGAGAGTTAGCCTGATTTTCGAAGCTTTGAAGTCAGGCATTGGCTTCTCCTCTTTACCTATGAAAGTCCAGGATGGCATCTTATTCCAATAGAAGGCTGTTTTGTCTATGTTTGTTGTTTAGTATAGCCACCTTTATCAGTGATCTTAGCTAGATCAGGATGACTCACCACAGCTTCTATATTAGCATTTGTTGCTTCAGCTCATTCTTTATATTATGGAGATGGCTTCCTTCCTTAAACTTCATGAAGCAATCTCTGCTCACTTCAAACTTTTCTTCTGCAGCTTCCTCACATCTCTCAGCCTTTATAGAATTGAAGAAGGGTAGGGCCTTGCTATGGATTAACCTTTTTGGCTTAAGGGAATGCTGTGACTAGTGTCATCTTCTATCCAGACCACTAAAGCTTTCTCCATATTAGCAACAAGGTTGTTTCACTTGCTTATCATTGGTGTATTCACTGGAGTAGCATTTTTAATTTCCTTTAAGAATTTTTATTTTGTATTCACAACTGTTTGGTGCAAGAAGCCAAGTTTTTGGCCTATATCAGCTTTTGGTATGCCTTCTTCACTAAGCTTAATCATTTCCAGCTTTTGATATAAACCTAGAAACATGTGATTCTTCCTTTCACTTGACTACTTAAGAGGCCATTGTAGGGCTATTAACTGGCCTAATTTCACTATTGCTATGTCTCACGGAATAGGGAAAGAGAAAAAGACCGGGGAAAGAGAAAGAGATTAGGGGACCATTGGTTGGTGGAGCAGTCAGCACACACACAACATTTATTAATTCACCATCTCAAATGGGCATGGTTTATGGTGCCCAAAAACAATTACAATAGTAACATTAAAAAATCACTGATCATAGATGACTATGACAGATATAAAAATAAAAATAATAAAGTTTGAAATATTGTGACAATTACCAAAATGTGACACACAGGCATGAAGTGAGCGCATACTGTTGGAAAAAATGGCACTGATAGAGTTGTGACACAGTTGTCACAAGCCTCTAATTTGTAAAAAATGCAACTATCTGTGAAGCACAAAAAAGAGAAGCACAATAAAACAAGGTATGGCTGTATTTCAATGTTTCCATTAAAATAAAATCCCCCAAATAGTTATTTAGCTCAAAACTTTTAAATTCCCAAGAGGTTGGAAGATTTTCGTACATTTACTTTTTCTTTTACTATATACTTTTATTGCTTTGGCGTCAGTGTTGTTGTCTGTTTTAAAATTTCTTAGCCAGACTTGGTGGCTCACCATTGTAATTCCAAGTACTCCAGAGGCTAAGGCAGGAGGATCACTTGAGGCTAGGTGTTCAACGAGATTAGCCTGAGCAACACAGTGATACCCTATCTCTACAAAAAATTAAAATAGTAGCCTGGCATGGTGGTGCGCAACTATAGTCCCAGCTATTGCACAGGCAGAGGCAGGAAGACTGCTTGAGCTCAGGAATTCCAGGTTGTGGTGAGGTATGATATGAATGTGCCACTGTACTCCACCCTGGGTGACATAATAAGACCCCCATCTCCCTAAAAAAAAAAATATATATAAAAATGAAATAAAATTTATTGTATTTTCTTACTATCCTGCATGAAAGGGTTTTTAATGTATGGTGCATAATCTGATCTATAACTTTTACAACAATGAATTGTATTATTTTGATTATATTTTTACATATTTGTTTTTTGATTACTAGATCTGTCAGGAGCCGGGCATGGTGGCTCATGCCTGTAATCCCAGCACTTTAGGAGGCTGAGGCGGGAGGATCGCTTGAGCTCAGGAGTTTGAGACCAGCCTAGGCAATATAGTGAGATCTCGTCTCTATTTAAAAAAAAGAAAGAAAAAAAGATCTGTCAGGGATAGAATGGTCAGACTCCCAAACTTATAGTGATCCTTAATTTGCTTCAGTTTTTCCTGTAGTTTGCAAGACACTATTTTAAGACATATCATTATTTGATGTACCACTGAACAAGAAAAAGAATCCTCCAATTAAACTTTGACACTGCAAAATACATTATAAGTTCATAAATGACAAAAAGTAAAAAAACGTGTTTTAGAATCCACCAAATACAAGTATATGTCAATTATGTTCTTCAGTGTATACAGGTTTTTAAAAAATCTTTTCCCTTTTTAGTGTATACAGGTTTATGTTTGTTTTATCTACAGTGTGAAATAAACTTTTCGTAAATAATTATCTTTTCTCCTATTTATTCTTTTGGCCTTCAATTAAGCTTTGTCTGATTTTTAATACTGCAATTCTCACTTTCTTTTTACCTGTATTTCACAGGTATATATTTGAAAATGCGTAATTTACAGAGACGAAATCAAACCAAAAGTTTGTTTAATAATTTTTGGAATATAAATATAAAACTATACTTTCTAAAAACTGTAGATGGTGAGGGGTTACTGTGCTTTAGACTTCTAACTTTGGCTTTAGGTGTACTTCTTGTAGTTGGTCAACAGTTGAATGATGATCTTGGTGATGTAACCTAAGTGCTTTTGTATTTTAATAAAAGAACTATACAGCCTCTTAAATTTATTGACACAATTCTTAGTTTGGTCATTTCTGTCATCTTATTTTAGTTCTCTTTTTCAGCTTCCTAAATGATGTTTTATTTTGCCTTTCCATATTCTAGTCGTCTTTCATTTGATTTTTTTTAATCAGTCATTTGCAAGTCAGAAATCTTGTATTTCAATTTCTATTAATGGTTATTTTTTAATTAAATTTTTAAAATATTCATACTTCTTGGCTGGGTGTGGTGGCTCATGCCTGTAATCCCAGCAATTTGGGAAGCTGAGGCAGGTGGATCACTTGAAGTCAGGAGTTCAAGACCAGCTTGGCCAACATGGCAAAATCCTGTCTCTACTAAAAATACAAAAATACAAAAATTAGCCAGGCATAATGGCCCGCGCCTGTAGTCCCAGCTACTCGGAAGGCTGAAGTGGGATAATAGCTTGAACTCAGGAGGTAGAGGTTTCAGTAAACCAAGATGACGCCACTGCACTCCAGTCCAGGTGATAGAGTGAGAGTCTGTCTCAGGGGAAAAAAAAAAAATTCATACTTCTCTAATTTTCTAAATTATAAATGAAATTATCTGAACTTTCTCCTATGTAAAAAGTGTTAGCACTAAAACATTAATTCTATATTTCAATAGTTCCAGTGTTTATTACCTGTCATTTAATAACCACATTTTTTTTTTTTTTTTTTTTGGTTAGTGGGGAGATGGAGTCTCGCTGTTGCCCAGGCTGGAACGCAGTGGCACAATCTCAGCTCACTGCAACCTCCGCCTCCCGGTTCCAGCAATCCTCCTGCCTCAGCCTCCTGAGTAGCTAGGACTACAGGAGCACACTACCATACCCGGCTAATTATTATTATTATTATTTTTTGAGATGAAGTCTCACTCTTTCACCCAGGCTGGAGTGCAGTAGCGTGATCTTGGCTCACTGCAACCTCCCCCTCCCAGGTTCAACCAATCTTCCTGTCTCAGCTACTGAGTAGCTGGGATTACAGGAGCCCACCACCATGCTTGGCTAATTTTTGTATTTTTAGTAGAGATGGGGTTTCACCATGTTGGCCAGGCTGGTCTTGAACTCCTGACCTCGTGATCGGCCTCCCAAAGTGCTGGGATTACTGGGATGAGCCACCACACCCGGCCCCATCTAATCTTTGTATTTTTAGTAGAGACAGGGTTTTGTCGTGTTGGCCAGGCTGGTCTTGAACTCCTTACCTCAGGTGAACCACCCGAATTGGCCTCCTAAAGTGCTGGGATTACAAGTGTGGGCCACTGTGTCCAGCCAATAACCATACTTTTAATGCTGATCAATCTCTTGCTTGATAGAGGTGTAGGGTGTTGGAGCTGTCCTCCAAATTATCCTCTATGTGCATCACTTTCTCCATGATGCCCATAAAGTACTTCCTTGACCCCTTTTCCAGGTCTTCTCCCATTCCTAAATCTTTTCACTCCATTTTATCCTCAATTTCTACCTCCTTGTCTGAAGGTTCCACCACTTCCCTATCAAATGGTAGTTGTTTGTTTTCATACCATGCACCCTCAGGGGTAGGAGAGTGTTTTGGTGTTCTCCTTACAGCCCACTGAGACCTCAAAATCTCTAGTAGTAAACTACCCTCCACTTCCCATTCTATTCTTATGTCAATGTCTACATGTATGATCTATCCATCACCACAGTAATTCATTTTCATAACCTCTTTATCTCCAATAACCTCCTTCATTTCACCTAAGCCAGCAATTTCCAATGGCTATGACTTGGTTTTTGACATTATCTATAACTATCCAACCTCTGAAATCACTAACACAAATATCTTACTGTCTTATAACTTCCTCTTCATCCAACTTGCACGTTCAACTACTTTGTTCAATTTTATCTGGGATTTCCAAACCACTGAACTTTCTATCTTCTCCCAGACTTTCTTTTTTTTTTTTTTGAGACAGAGTGTTGCTCTGTTGCCCAGGCTGGAGTGCAGTGGTGTGATCTTGGCTCACTGCAACCTCTGCCTCCCAGGTTCAAGTGATTCTCCAGCCTCAGCCTCCAAAGGAGTTGGGACTACAGGCAGGCGCTGCCATGCCCAGCTAATTTTTGTATTTTTAGAAGAGATGGTGTTTCGCCATGTTGGGCAGGCTGGTCTTGAACTCCTGACCTCAAGAGATCTGCCCATCTTGGCCTCCCAAAGTGCTGAGATTACAGGCATGAGCCACTGTGCCCGGCTTCCCAGACTATTAACCCTCTACTTTCTTCACTTCTCCCTCTATCCCACTTAGATTCCACCATCCACCATTTCAGTAACATTCTTGCCAGTATTCTAAACTTCCTTGCCTCTTTGTCTCTTCATTGTGCTCATGTGGCAAAATCCAGTGCTGAGTAAATCCAGCCATCTGTTTTTTCTAAGGCTGTGACTGGTGAACTCACTTCTATCCCAAAACACAAGATAGAATGTTTTGTTATAAATCATGACTCCAACTTCAAAAAGGATCCTCAATACTGCTTACCATTCTACCACATTTTCCTGATCAACTGATACTCTTCTATTTCCCTGAATAACTATTTTCAAACCTCCTTCACTCTACTCCCAACTTATGACCAACCTTCCTTTTCCTCCAGCCATCCTCAATAGCTAAACTCGGCATCTACTTTACAAAGAAAATAGAATCAAATGAGAGCTCCTCAGCTTTCCCCATGCCAAACACACAAACCAACTTATATTTGCTTCCCATACTGTTAAAACAGAGGAGCTATCTTATGTCCTGTTTAAGAATCCATCTCCTTCCATCTTAGAATTTATTGTTTTATCTCTGCTCCTTCTCATTGTTTTTACACACGATTAAATCTCTCTGAATAAACCAAAACCCAGCTCTACTCAATTATATATCCTTCTTTAGCTATTTCCTACTGGTGATTTTCATCAGAAAAAAAATTTGTTACACAAGTATACAGAAATTTATTAGGTACTTCATATGTGCTTAGAGGTTTCTAAAAATAAAACTACATGATTTGGTACTTATGGAAATATTTCATGTGTATGTTTATAGGAAAAGAATATACTCAACTTGGTAGAATGTATCTTAGTTAAGATACATGGAGATACGAGATAATAGGTTCTACATTCTTACTGCAAAAGTCATAGAGCCAAATGGTTTGCATAAGGATCACTCCTATTGTTAGAGCCATGGAATCCTCATCTCATGCTACTAACATTCTAACGTGCAAAGATCACAAATAAGTAAACACTCAGGGGCAGAGCAACAGTGATCTTGTGAATTTCACCTTGGAAGATGGAAGAGCTAGGGAGGCATGAAAGGAAGGGACAAAAAGTGAGATGATATCGGGGGGAATATGGTAGCAAAGAAAAGCAGCCTAAGAAAATGGTGACCAGAATAAAATAAAAATAAATCTAAGTGCTCAGGAATCCACATAGCCTTGTCTACCCAAGTTGGTTGACAAGGTTAAACAAGACAGGCTGAATTGGTAGGCACTAGAAACTATTCTCTTGAGTGAACGTGTATACATTGTTATCATCTCTAGCAGTCTTCTGCATTGATGGTTCTCTCTGTCTTTTGCTGCCCTCATAGAAGTTCAAGCTCATTCAGAAGGGGAACAACAGATAAAAGGTCAAGATCTCTTGGTCTCTCTCTCATAGCTAAACTTTTTGAAGAAGTTGTCAATTTCTATTGTGTCTCCACTTCTGCAACTCTCAATCATTCCTTTACCCAATCCAGTTTGGCTTTCAGCTCCATGGCTTAATCAATATAGCTCTTGCTAAATCTCTTCAAGATATATGGCATGGTTTATTACCTTATTCTTGAAATAATCTTTTCCTTTGGTTTACATGATACAACCCTCTTCTAGCTGTTCTCCTACTTCTGAGGTTGCCACTTTCTTTTGTCTTTGTTGCCAAATCTTCCTCAATACACGCTGCTTTTCCTCCTGCCATAGGGCCTTTCATGTAAGTCTTCCCTCATCATGAAACACTTCCTTTTCATTCCTTGCCTAACTCCCAGTCAGCATTCAGATATCAATTTAATCAACACTTCCTTGGGAAACTGTTCCTGACTAACTAAGACAAATTCCTCCCTAGCTAAGTCAAATGGTCTCAGAGCACTACTCCTTCAAGAACAATTATCATAGTTGTCTCCCATGCAGCAGTTGTAAATATCATAAGAATAGGAACTGTGTGTTTTTATTCATTATTATTCATTATGTGTTTTTATTCATTACAATGCATACTACTGTATTATAGTAGGTATCAATACATTGACACTCACATATCAATGTTACATATATAAACAAATGACTAAACACTTTATCTGAAGTACTTTGAATGATTTTTTTTCCAATTAAAGGAGTCTTGACTAAAATATTATCTATTCATTCAAACTAACAATTACTGAGTACACAGGCACTAACCAATAAATTAGAATAAAGAGGTAACAAAAACAGATATGCTCTCTACCCTTATGATGCATAGTATCTAAAGAAAGAGTTATTAAATTAATCATACAAGTAAGTTTATTATTATGGTTTTATTTATATGCTACAAAAGACAGTTTAGAATGATGTAAACTATGATGGGGTATCTAATTTACACCGTTGGGAGGCAAAAATACGTTCTACCTCTCAAGAGCTGTTTATCTCCTTTGGTGTTGATGGTTTTTCATGGTCTTTGAACATTTTCCCAGTTTACTCATCTTTGAATAAGGATACTGTGGCCTGGTATTAGCCCCAAAATTAGATGGAGTATCCTTGAATTCTCCAAAAGCTTATCCATGGATAGGAAGGCTATGGATAAACATTTAAAACAACATTTCACGTGCCAATGCCAGCCCCTCATATTCTGCTTTTGTTTTGGGAATTCTTGTGTTTGGATGGCAAAAGAGAGATGCTGCTGGTGTGGGATCATGGGACATAAAACATTCTGATGATACTGAAAACCAGCATTCCAAGGTGGGTTAGCATCTCAGTTTGGCTGCATTCTAAGCCCTGGGGAATACAGGGCTTGGGTGGAAGAGAGTAAAGGGAACGGGGAACGGGAGATGAGGAAAAAAAGAGGGTTTTTCTTCCAATTTTCATGACTTACAGGTGGCCAAACAATTCAATGGCCTTATACAGTTAGTGAAAATAGCTCTCAAAATCAGTCAATACATTAAGTGTTCTTCCTAGTATTACACGAGTTTGTAATTTTTTTCTATACTTCATTAAGTATGTCAGTGACAAACTGGGCAAGGCTGTAACTACGGCTAATCAGATATCATTTTAAACTAGAACTCATTACTTTCTTTCAAACACAGGATGAAGGTGTAATTAGTATTCCGAGTAACTACTATGTTAAGTGGAAAATAAGTTAGAGAATAAGTACATTAAAGTGGATTTTAGTTCTATGATATTAAATACTGTTAACGATACTCACTGTTCTGAAATTCCTTGTACTTCCTTTGCCCAGTTAGATTGTTCTTTATCTCCAAGATGAACCACTTTAGATGGTGGGGCAGTTCTTCCTGAATAAAGCTTCTGTGTTCCTGGAGGTTCTTCCAAGTAAAACCTTAAAAGTTAAAATAAAAACTATATAACCAAAATGTTCTGGTTTAATATAGAGTTCTAGCAGTGTGAGTCTTCCAAATGAAATTTTTTTTTTCACATGGTATAATAGCAAAAAATCCCACAACTGTTATGTAAATTACAGAACTAAAATAATTATAATTCTTTTTATAAACTATAATATAAATTGCAGAACGAGGGCTTAATTTCATTCAAATTTTAAAAGCATGGGAAGTATAGAGGAAGAAGATAAGCTGGTTAGTACAAAGTTAGATAGAAGGAATAAGTTCCAGTGTCCTGTAGCAACAGTAGGTTGACTCTAGTTAACAATTTAGTGTCCTATATTCGAAAATAGCTAGAAGAGATTGAAAATGTTCCCAACACAAAGAAATGATAAGTGTTTGAGGTAATGGATAATTTGAAAATTACATGTTATATACATGATCAAAATATCACATGTATTCTACAAATATGTACAATTATTATGTATCAAAAAGTGTTAAGGTTGGGTGCGGGGGCTCATGCAGATCATAGCATTTTGGGAGGCTGAGATGTGAGGATTGCTTGAGGCCAGAAATTCAAGACCAACCTGGCAACATATTGAGACAGTGTCTCTACAGAGAAAAATAAAAAACTATGCCAGGTATGGTAACACATATCTGTAGTCTCAGATACTCGGGAAGCTAAGATGAGAGGATCACTAGAGCCCAGAAGTTTGAGGTTGCAGTGAGCTATGATTCGAACTGCACTCGGGGCAACAGAGCAAGACCCTGTCTCTCCCAGTCAGTCAATCAGTCAATAAAATTTAAAAGCATATTATTAGGCCGGGCGCGGTGGCTCACGCCTGTAATCCCAGCACTTTGGGAGGCCGAGGCAGGCGGATCACAAGGTCAGGAGATTGAGACCATCCTGGCTAACACGGTGAAACCCCGTCTCTGCTAAAAATACAAAAAAATTTGCCAGACGTGGTGGCGGCACAGTCCCAGCTACTCGGGAGGCTGAGGCAGGAGAATGGCGTGAACCCGGGAGGCGGAGCTTGCAGCGAGCCGAGATCACGCCACTGTACTCCAGCCTGGGCGACAGAGCGAGACTCCATCTCAATTAAAAAAAAAAAAAAAAAAAAAAGCATATAATTTTTTTCTCTTTAAGAAACTAAACATATAATAAAAATAAACATTTTTAAAGAGTTAAAAAATACAAATTCAATAAGAAGTATGTATTATTATCTATAAAGTTTGTTTTTTTGTTTTTTTTAAAGAGACGGGGTCTCATTCTGTCACCCAAGCTGGAATACAATGGAGTGATCATAGCTCGCTACAGCCTCAAACTTCTGGGCTCAAACAATCCTCTTGCCTCAGTCTCTTGAGCAGCTAGGACTACAGGTGCACGCCACTATGCCTAGCTAATGTTTTAATTTTTTCATAGAGACAGAGTCTCACTATGATGCCCAGGCTGGTCTTGAACTCCTGGCCTCAAGAGATCCTCCCACCTTGGCCTCCCGAAGTGCTGCAATTACAGGTGTGAGCCATCACACCTGGCCCCTATAAAGTATTTTCCCCAAAAAAGTTTAACCTGAATCTAATTAAGCTACTAACCCTAACTTCCAACTTACAGGAAATATGTAGGATAGAGGACAAAGTTAAATGACACTAAAAGGAAACAACAGGGTAAATCTAGAATTCTACAAAATAACTGGCTGTCCTGAACTCTAAAAATAAAATAGAAAAGAAAAAAATATTCTAAGATATAAAATCAACATAAGAAATCAACTGTATTTTTATATACTAGCAGGGGAAACAAATTTAAAACATAATACCATTCATACTCACTCCAAGAAAAATTACATAAGTCTAACAAAACATGTACCTGATCAGTATGACAAAAAAAAAACCAAACACTGAGAGAGAAATCAAAGATCTAAATAAATGAAGAGATATACTGTGTTCATGGATCAGAATATTCAACTTAGTTAAATCTCCCCAAATTGATCTATAGGTTTAATACAATTCCTATAAAAATCCCTCCAAGATTTTTTGGAGATAGAGGAGAATTATAAAATTTATACGGAAAGGCAAAGGACCTAAAATAGCTAAAACAATTCTGGAAAAAAAAAAAAAAAGTAAAGTTGAAGGAATCACACTACCTGATGTTAATTAAGACTTAAAACATGGTAATCAAGCCAATGTGTTAATGTGTCATTGGCATAAAAAAAGACATGGAGGAAGCACAGTCTTTTCAACAAATGATGTTGGAGCAACTGAATATTCATACACAAATATATGAAAGTAGATCTACCCCTTATACCTTATACAAAAATTAATTCAAAATGGATTACTGATTTCATGTAAAATGAGGTAAACCTATAAAACTTTTCAAAGAAAATCTTCAGGATCTAGGGCTGGAATAAGAGCTCTTAGACATGAAATCAAAAGCATAAAAAAATTAATAAATTGGACTTCATCAGAAAGGTAGAGGAATTAAATTCCGATTAAAAAAACCCTCAAGATTTCATATACAAAAGCAGATGCCAATAAAGGAAAAAACCATACTGGCACTGACTTCTCATCAACACTACATTAACGGAGAGATGTATGCAGAGCTCTAAGAGAAAAGGAAAAGAAACTGGGCCTCCAAAATTCGAAACCTATGTGTGAATTAAAAAAAAACAAAACATTTTTGATGTGTAATAACTCAAAATAAAAAAACCATAATATCTACCCATCTTCTCTGAAAAAAAATTATTTCAGAAAATTCTAGCCATATGAAAAATAAAATATAAGAAATCAAGATAAAATTTATATGAATGACTAAAAGAGAAATATACTTGCTAAGTGATATAATGATAACCACTTTCAGAAAAGAATTAGGATACAAAACTTCCAAGCAATTAAAAGGGAAAAAAATAACATAGGCATCTAAAACGTTTCAAGAGAGGTACAATAAACTGTCAATAGTGTTTGAACTTCAAGTGGTGTCGTTAGACTTTCATTTTTGGTATAGCGTGTAAATGTTCTTAATATAATTTTGTCAGTTAAAAAAATGAATCAATAAAAGCCATCAAAGTAACAAAGCAAATATATGTTAGAAAAATTATAAATCAAATCTTACTTACTTAGTTTCTCCATCTGATACAGCCACAACTCTAGCTTCCTCAAGGTGAGGCCAATTAACAAAGACAGATTTTCCGAGCACTGATGAAGCTACATTTTCTATGGTCTTAAAGTAAAAGCAAAAAAGTTCATTCATGATTTCGGGTCTAAGAGAAAACTTTACATAGGCAAAATTTTCCAATCTCCATTTAAGTTTTTTAAATTCTAAAATAAACAAGCTGGGGCTGGGTGCAGTGACTCACACCTGTAATCCCAGATGGTCAAGACCAGCTTGGCAAACATGATGAAATCCTGTCTCTACTAAAATTACAAAAATTAGCCAGGCGAGGTGGCATACGCCATAGTCCCAGCTACCCGGAGGCTGAGACAGCAGAATCGCTTGAATCTGGGAGGTGGAGGTTGCAGTGAGGTGAGATTGCGCCACTGCACTCCAGGCTAGGCAACAGAGCAAGACTCCATCTCAAAAATAAATAAATAAAATGAACAAGTTGGATGAGTTGCTTTACAAAATTCCATCTTTCATCCAGGTGTAAAACTCTATCATTCTAATTATCTTGCTTATTTTTTTATGGTAACTGGGAAAAGTAAAAAGAACAGCAGAAATATCTAGAAAAGAACTATTCACTGTTTCATATTACGTAGTCAATTATTTAAAACAGGATCTAAGAAATACAATCTCATTTCAGTTTATAGCTGGTGTGATGAAAAAAGAATATTAGACTTAAAATCAGGAGACACAGGTCCAAATTTGGGTTCTACCACTTTTTCAGCTATAGAATAATCTTTGGCATATCATTTAATCCCACTGAGTCTCAGTTTTCTTTTATGAGGAATAGGAATAACATCTACCTTACAACGTTGAGGATAAGAGAAAATCATATACATGAAAGCTTTCATAAACCATAAAATACTCTACAAATATACTGTAGGAAATAATATTTTAAGTAAAAAATTTTAGTTTTAAGAAACTGTAGGCCGGGGGCGCTGCAGCTCACGCCTGTAATCCCAGTACTTTGGGAGGCCAAGGCAGGTGGATCACGAAGTCAGAAGTTCAAGACCAGCCTGGCCAAGATGGTGAAACCCGGTCTCTACTAAAAAAACACACACACACACACACACACACACACACACACACACACAAAATTAGCCAGGCACGCTAACTGACAGGTGCTTATAATTCCAGCTAGTCAGGAGGCTGAGGCAGGAGAATCGCTCCTGGGCAGCAGAGGTTGCAGTGAGCCAAGATCGCGCCACTGCACTTCAGCCTGGGTGAAAGAGTGAGACTCTGCCTCAAAAAAAAAAAAAAAGAAAAAAGAAAAAAGAAAAAAGAAACTATATTATCCAATTCAATTTAACCATATTGGCTGGACAGCAATAATTTTGCAATAGAAACTGAAGTTTAAATACAAATGTTCATTCATCTTTTTTCTGTTTATTATCCTTAATCATTATTAATAATTTATTTAAATGATTACAGATAACTATTTTTAGGCTTTTTTGGGGTAACTTTTATTTTGATATTTAGACATTTCTAACTTTGAACATACAAAACAATAGAACACATATTCTGATAAACAAAACAGTTTTAACATTAAAACTAGACTCCCTCAGTTATCCTTTTCCCTTCTATATATCTAATTCTAATTTCATTCTCCCACTCTTTCCTTTAGTTTTTGAAGAAACAGTTGTCTTCCTTTCCCAGATTAATCCTTTTATTTAAGCCCCAGGTGAAATTCCTTATTAAGTCACATGGGGTCCTGTCATGATAAACATCCTTTCCCTCTACACTGCCTTTAAAACCTCCTTTCTCCATTAGCTCTCCCTCATTTCTTTGGTAGGGATTTTGATTCATCGGATTCATTGGCTGCATCTTCTCTTATTTATAGTTATGCTTCTGGCATCCCTTTCAATGATAAACTTCTTGGTCAGGCATGGTGGCTCACACCTGTCATCCCAGCACTTTGGGAGGCCCAGGCAGGTGGATCACCTGAGGTTGGGAGCTCGAGACCAGCTTGGCCAACATTGTGAAACCCTGACTCTACTAAAACTACAAAAATTAGTCAGGCGTGGTGGGGGGGTGCCTGTAATCCCAGCTACTCGGGAGGCTGATGCAGGAGAATAGCTTGAACCCGGGAGGCGGAGGTTGCAGTGAGCCAAGATTGTGCCACTGCACTCTAGCCTAGGCAACAGAGTGAGACTCCATCAAACAAACAAACAAACAAATAAATAAATAACTTATTGACCAAGGGCTTAATACTTGCTACCTTTACTTCCCGTCTACCCAATCTTAGCCTAGTTCTCAGGAACTGAAATTCTGCTTCCACCAATCTACTGAAATGGAATTTTCAAACATCAACATTGATGTTCTAATAGACAAATTCACAGATCTTATTTGAGTTTTTATTCTTCTTCAGATTTATGCAGCCTACATCCTCTGCTCCATGTTTCTGTGGTACTATTTAACTTTGGAATCATTCTTTCTTACCTCTGTATTTCTATCAGCTCCCTCACCACCACCATTTATAACTGTGGGTATTTCTTTATGCTGAGATCATGAACACTCAATGTACCTTGTCTTCAGCGAAATGAACCTCAAAGTGATCAATTCTCTGTCGACAACTTGAATATCCTTATCTCTCTCTAAGCTCTATCTCCAGGTATTTAACTGTACATAAACAGCCTTTCTTTTTTCTTTTTTGAGATGGAGTTTTGCTCTCGTCACCCAGGCTGGAGTGCAATGGCATGATTTTGGCTCACTGCAACCTCCACCTCCTGGGTTCAAGCAATTCTCCTGCCTCAGCCTCCCGAGAAGCTGGGATTACAGGCGCCCACCACCACGCCCGGCTAATTTTTGTATTTTCAGTAGAGACGGGGTTTCACCATGTTGGCCAGGCTTGTCTTCAATTCCTCATCTCAGATGATCTGCCCGCCTCAGCCTCCCAAAGTGCTGGGATTACAGACATAAGCCACCGTGTCCAGCCGTAAACAGCCTTTCTAAACAGGTTTTTCACCTGAATCAGAAAACACAAAATATGTCTACTTTCTCTATTCTCTCAAGGATGGTACATAGCTCCTACTGTTCTACAAGCACAGAAGTTAATGTATTGCTTGCAATGAATGACTTAGGGCATTAAGGCTTATACATCTTGTGGAACACTGGTTAAGAAAGGCTGGCAAGGCAGTTCCAGTTAAACACCCTAGTGTCACCTTAAAATTCCATCATTATTCATCGTTTCGTCCCCCTAAACCATCAACTCCCCTGTTTTAACTTTTCAAGTCCAGTAAACTACAGTTTTTTGTTTTTTAAGTTAATTAGCAGGGATATCTCAGTCACATTTACTATTAATAGTTTCTCTTTTCACCCCCTGTATTTGATCAAATAATGAAACCTATCAGTTTTACTTCGTATTGTTCATCTAGATCTATCGCTACTTCCGCAGTTTATGTCTCTATCACCTGATGCTATATCTACAAGCTTTCCCGCTTTCTTCAATTTCTCTTTTGTGCAATTTAGTTTATTATACTGCCACCAAATTAATCTTTATGAAAATACCAATTTCAAGATAATGGTCATGGGAAAATAAGTCCAAACGCCTTAGCCTGGTACTCAAGGTTCTCCATAATTTAGCCTCAATCTGATTTTTCACCCTTATCTTCTACTATTTCCAAACACAAATCCTCGGCTTCAATAAGGCTTATTTATTCCTTCTACTCAAATATATCACATTTATTCTAAAGAAAAGAATAAGTGTTAAGAAATAGTTCAGACACACAAAAAGGTTAAAAACAATAATATATCACATTTTTTACTGAAATGACTGGCTCATGATATTTCTTTCTACTAGAATGCCTTCCCCTCCTTTTCTTTGTCCTAACCTGTTTTTTCAGCACTCAGCTCAAGCCTATTCTCATTTACAAGTTTATACTTAACTTTTGGTTTACATAGCTTGTCTCCTTTTTAAAATTTCTAGAAAATTTGCATATTCGTTGTGTCACAATGATACAGGTTCTTGAACTATTATCTAATTTGTATGAATGTTTCTTTGCTTTATCCTTATTTAGGCTCCAAATTTCTAGAGTTATAACATATAATACCTCCTTGATAAACATCTCAGCAGTTATAGTTTAATACATTATAAGCATCTAATAAATGAATGATAAATAAAATACTTACAAGTTCATCTGATTCTGCATCCACTAAGATTTCCAACATCATGTTTTCTCCACGACTGCTTTGCTGGAATACTTGAACGCCACTTTTCTTCAAAAAAAACTTTAAAAAAATTCAAAGAATTTAATTTTAATTCTTTCTCTACAATCACTTCACACTTCATAGAAGTGAAAAAATTCTGAATTAAATAGCCACTGACTTTGTGTTTGATGTGTTTCAGAGTAGGAAATCCACAGAAATATAATGCCTTCTGGTCAACTCTGGTTATTTTGTTTTTGTTTATGTCTACACGCCAAGCATCTAACGATATTATTTTATACCTAGAAAATAAATCAAGGTATTTAATTTAAAATTAATACATTACAAACAATTACAGTTTTTAAACTTTCCCTTGAATATTTCGTAAGGTTCATCCTTGTTTTTAAAGAAGAGAATGACAATAAGTTCCAGATGAAGAAAACACAAGCAGATAACCAGCCTCTCCACTGTTATTGGTCTAGACACAATCATCCCTGTAGATTACTAAGTTGAGATCTTCCCCATTAATCTAAAACAAAACTGTATATATAAGTTTTAAGAGAAAATATGACACGTAACACAAATCTCTATATCCTCCATGTTCCAAAACCCAGGATGGAAAATAAACATTTTATAATGCCTATTTTATCCTTCTCTTTCCTTTAACAAAAGGAAAAGTTGTAACTGAGAGATGTTTACTTTATTTGCCACTGAATTGCCATCTAGGTAGATTATCTGCAGGGAAGGTGAGAGAAGAGAAAAAACAAGGAAGTAATGAAGAGAAAAAAATGGAGCTCTTTATTTCTTATTTCCGTCTTTCTAGTTGGGTGGCTGGGGGGTATAATCATCAATGTCACAGCATTACCAAATAATGCTGGGAGCAGAGACATTGACAATGAAAACAAAAATTCACATATCCATTCGAGGGAGACAAAATGCAGGGATATACATTAGAGAGAAAAAATTCAAACGCTTTTAATAGAAGAAGGAAAGAGAAATGCAGAATCTGACCAAAGTAGAGAATTATAGACACAAGTGTGAGAGATCCTTAGATCCTTGGCAAGTTAGATGTAACTCACTGATTATCAATTGACTATAACTGTCATAGACTATTTGCTAATTCTCCAAACAGATATTCAAAGCTCCCTCTCCCCTACTTCTCGCACCCTTGTGTTAGGAGGACTCTTTTGTTGTTGAAAAATTACCAAGTAACATTACCTTGTACAACACCGTTCTATGGCAGGGAACTTTTCCGGCCATGGAGAAGGATAGACAAACTCTGTGTCTCTATCATACCAGCACATTAGGCACTCACTATGTTGGTTTCTTTTCCTCTCTTCTTTTTTGAGGGAGTGGTTACATGTCTCCATGGCTTCCAATAATCGCTTCTGAATATAAGGATTGACAAGAAGGGTTAAAAGTATAAAAATTCTGTAATCTCAACAAACAGAGTAAGTCTTTTTCCTCCATATACAGTATAACCATTTGTGCTCTTGAAAAACAAAATCTTAACTAATGAAACTCTTCCATTTCATTGCATGAAAAATATGCTATTTGTTGTTTCAAAGGGCCCTAGAATACCGCTGCCACTGCAAAGTCCTCTGAAGCTATTACCCCAACAGTAGCCACTAACGTGCAAATAAGCAAGGCAGCAGAAAATAAAATTTTAAGTGTGAATCTATTATAATTATTATATCATAATTCACAGAGCATTAATCTCTTTACAAATTCTGTAGTAGTATAGCACCGTCCATCTTTCCAAATTAACTTATACATTTAAAGTAATTCCAATCAGGATATTAATGATTTAAAATATCTTTTTTTTTTTTAAAAAAAGGGCAAGATACCAGTGTTAATATAGAAGAATGAATGTATGAACAGTAAAAAGTAACCTGGGACTTGTCTTACCAGATCCTATCACTTTTGATAAAGCTACTGTAATCAAAACACTAGTACTGACACTACAAGAGACCCACAGACCAGAAGAACAGAATAGATAGAGTTCAATAATAGACCCAAATCTATGCCAAAACACAGTCCTTTAGGTATTTAAATAATAATGTCCTAACTAGCTATCCAGCTGGAAAAAAAGCACATACAATTCTGAACTTCCTACCATATATAAAAGCAAGTATCCCAATAACAAAATAATAAATGTATCAGAAGAAAATCTAGGTGGTATTGATAATTTAGTGTGATAAACTTTTATTTAAGGAAGACAGAAAAAAACCTAACAGCCTTAAGGGGAAAGACATTTTTTAAGTAAAAGATAATGTATATGACAGAAAATGCCATATACAAATCAAGAGACAGATGTGAGACTGGGGAAAACTATTTCTAATATACAAAGTAGCTAAAAATCAAAAGAAAAAAGAAAGAAAAATGGGGGAAAGAATAAAACAAGCAAATTACAAAAGAGAAAATGCAAAAGGTAAACATACATAAAAGTATTTTCAATAAGACATACAGACCAATGGAACAAAATAGCCCAGAAATAAATCCATAATTTATAGCCGTCTGATTTTTGACAAGGTTGCCAAGAACACACAACAGGGCAAGGATTGCCTCTTCAATAAATGGTGTTGTGACAACTGAACATCCATATGCAGAAGAATAAAACTGGACTTTTATCTTACCATAAACAAAATCAACTCAAAATGGATTAAAAACCTAAACATTAAGACCTTAAAGTATAAAACTACTAGAAAAAAACATAGGACAGAAACCTCTTGACACTGGTCTTGGCAATAATTTTTTGGATATGACTGGTGACACGGCTGAATTAATAAAGTCATATTTGGGAAAAGTACATGGCAAAAAGGCATAAACATTTTTGTTCATGTTTTGAGACAGGGATTTGCTCTGACACCCACGCTGGAGTGCAGTGAGGCAATCATGGCTCACTGCAGCCTCGACCTCCTGGGCTCAAGCGATCCTCTCACTTCAGCCTCCCAGGCAGTTGGGAATACAGGCATACACCACAATATCCAGTTAATTTTTTTTGGAGGGGTAGAGGTTGGGTCTTGCTATGTTGCCCAGGGTGGGCTTGAATTCCTGGGCTCAGGCAATCCTCCCAAAGTGTTGAGATTACAGGCGCGAGCCATAAACATTATTTTTGATGAGAATTTCAGCTGGAGGATGAGCAGAACAGTTGTCAAGATATAACAAAATCTTGCAGTCATCATCCAGTCAGCTTCCCTGCAGTGAGCACAAGCTGCTGGTACAAAATGTTTGTGAAATCAATCTGAAAAGATGTCCCTGGTGATCCATGCCTTTTTATCAGCATAATAATGGATTGGTATTAAATTAACACCTTGAAAACAGTGAGAACGCAAGCTTTTGCCTATCACAGCAAGTTTACACTTATGCATGCCTGCTGCATAAGCATAACCCAGCACAGTTATTTGGTCCTTGGCATCTTTAATTCTTGGAAGGGCTGTTTCATCAGCCGCAGTCAGTGTCTTTCTAGGGCAAAAATGCCCAAACGGTAATGTTTCATCAGCATTACAGACTTGTTCTGACATCACTAGCAAAGACCGTGGCAAACGTGTCAATGAATTTCTCTTACTTCATGATAAGCAGGTGCTTTATCATCCTATTTACAAGTTCAGTGCTGTGACTTTTTAAATTTATTTATTTTTGAGATGGAGTCTCACTCTATCACCCAGGCTAGAGTGCAGTGGCACAATCTCGGCTCACTGCAACCTCCATCTCCTGAATTCAAGTAATTGCCATGCCTCAGCCTCCTGAGTAGCTGGGACTACAGGCGTGAACCACCAACAGGGCTAATTTTTGTATTTTTAGTACGGTCGGGGTTTCACCATGTTGGCCAGGCTGGTCTTGAACTCCTGACCTCAAGTGATCTGCCCAACTTGGCCTCCCAAAGTGCTGGGATTACAGGCATGAGGCACTGTGCCCAGCCTACTTTTTCATTTTTATTATTACTATTTTTTAGTATGGAATGCTTCATGAATTTGTATGTCATGCTTGCGCAAGGGCCATGCTAATCTTCTCTGTATCATTCCAGTTTTTTAAAGCATATGTACACTGACGAGAGCGTTACGTCTTTTTTTAAACTTTTGCAACCAGTATGTTGAATGTTCACACTTCTCTCCAATTTCCAGTTCACTGTGATAGATCTGTTTGTTTCATTATCAGCCTGCCATTAAATGGCATGTATTCACAGCAGTGCTGACAAATGTAGTACTTCAATACATGATTGATATCCTCATTTGTAGCTTTATGCAGTATTCTCTTTTTCATTAACTTCTGCTCATCACTTTCAGCACAGAATGTTAACAGCTCACCCTTCTGTTTCTTCAGGTCATATATGGACATTATAATATCATACTCTTCTAAAAGACAGTTCACACTTACACCGTAGTCAAGTTTCTCCAACAACTTGACTTTCTATGCTACAGGAAAACATAAATGCTTCCTATTTTTCTTGACACCAACACCCATAGGGGTAGCTGCAGTCCTTTTTGACACTGTCAACACTATCTTCACGCCAGAACAAAGAATAAGCAAAATAACACAGTGAGCAATGCACATAGGCCTGGGCCCCATTTGGGGCATTGTGGGGAACCTCCCATTGGTGCATCTGGCCTACACATGTGCCATTTTATTACCCTTTGTGGGTGTGCTTAGGTGGGGGAATCTGGGTGTGTGCAGAAAAGGTATATTGCAGCTGAAGAGGGCTGGGAGGGTCTTCTATCCCTTGGGATGCAATTAAGCTGTGTGTTGTGTACCTGCATTTTGACTGCAACCCATCCCATGATGCCAGGTATAGATTTTCCATTTGCGGCATCAGGTTGATGCTCAAAATTTCTAATTTTTGGAGCATTTCAAATTTCTGATTTTCAGATTAGGGATGCTTAATCTGTACCACAATTTACTTATCTATTGTCCTGTGGACTGGTATTGGGTGGTTTCCAGTTTAGTTATTATGAATAGTCTTGTACAAAAAACATTTTTTAAACATACTTTCCCCTCCTCTTGGTAAATATCTAAGAATGGAATTGCTGGGTCCTAGGGTAGGTGTATAATTTACTTTATGAGAAACTGCCAGATAGATATGAAAAGTGCTTTTATCCATTTTATACTCCCATTAGCAGTGTATAAAAATTCCAGCTGCTCCACATTCTTGCCAACATTGGGTATTGCCTTTTAAGTTTTTTCCATTCAACCGAAATTATAGTACAGTGGTATCTTATCATGTTTTTAATTTATATTTGCCTGATGCCTAATGATATTGAGCACTTTTCCATTGCTTATTATTTGTATATCTTGCTTTGTGAAAATGGTCCTTCAAAAATATTTTGCCCATTTAAAAAATTGGGTTCTATATCTTTGAGTTGGAAATGTTGGTTATATACTCTGGATACCGGTTCCATGCATGTGTATGTTCTGCATATATTTTTTTCTCTTAGTCTGTGGCTTACCTACTCTTTTTAAAATAGCACCATTTGATAAGTGGAAATATTTTGATTTTGGTGAAATCTATTTTCTCAATTTCTTTCTTTTATGGTTAGTGATTTCAGAATCTTGATCAAAATTTTCTCCTAAGTTTGCTTCAAGAAGTTTTATAGTTTTAGCTTTTATTAATACATTTAGATCTATGACATATTTTGAATTAAGTTTTGTGTATGGTGTGAGGTATGGGTCAAGATTCACTTTTATTCACAAATACAGCCAGTAGTTCCAGCACCAACTTTTGAAAAGCACTTTCTTTACTCACTGAATGCTTTGGTGCCTTAATTGAAGATGAATTAACGGCGTAAACATATATTTGGGTGGATTATTTCTGTTCCAATTTATCTATTTGCTTATTGCTATACCAATAACACAGTGTCTTGATTAATGTGGCTTCATGGTAAGTCTGGAAATCAGGTAATGTAAGTCCTTCAACACTGTTCTTTATATGGATTGTTTTGGTTTTCTCCTTTGCAATCTTATAAAAACTTTAGAATCATATTTTCAATTACATAAAAACCTGCTAGGATTTTCACTGGGATTGAGTTTAAATATCAAATTGAGGAGGACATACACCTTGATAATATTAAGTCTTCAAATCCATGAACATGATATAATCCCTTCATCTATTTAGGTTTTCCATCTCTTTCAGGGTAGAGGGCTTCCACATAGGTTGTTAAGTTTATAGCTGTGTATATTTTTAAATGCTATTTTAAGCAGAATCTTTAAGCTTCTTAAAAGTTTTGTATTTTCAAATGGTTTGTTGCTAGTATATGGAAATACAGTTAGTTTTTGTACATATCTTACACTCTGTAACCTTGCTAAAGTTACGTATCAGTTTCTCTTTTGAAGATTCCTTAGAATTTTTACATAAATAATGCCACCTGCAAATAAAAACAATTTTACTTATTTTCTTCATCTTAACACACTAGACCTCCAGTAAAACGTTAGAAAGAAGTGGTTAGAATGGACATCTTGTCCTATTCTTGACTTTACAGGAAAATGGTCCTTCTTTTACTATTAAGTATGTTGTTTGCAGTAAGATTTTTTATATGCCTTTATCATAAGGTTGAGGAAGTTTCTCGTTATCCCTGTTTGTTGAACATTTCTATTAAAATTGGGTGTTTATGAAAAAAATATTCTTGGTCAGATAGTGGAAGGTGGAAAAAAAAAACTGGATGTTGAATACTGATAATGTGGTAAATTACACCACAAAGTAACCTTGTATTTCTAAAATAAATCCCATTTGGTCATGAGTATTATCCTTCTTATACACTGCCAGATTCTATCTCATGTTTTTTGTTTGTTTGTTTTTGAGATGGAGTCTGGCTCTGTTGTCCAGGCTAGAGTACAGTGGTGGGATCTCTGCTCACTGCAATCTCTGCCTCTGAGGGTTCAAGCAATTCTCCTGCCTCAGCCTCCCAAGAAGCTGGGACTACAAGCGCCCGCCACCACGCCCTGCTAATTTTTGGTATTTTTAGTGGAGACGGGATTTCATCGTGTTAGCCAGGATGGTCTTGATCTCCTGATCTTGTGATCCGCCTGCCTCGGCCTCCCAAAGTGCTGAGATTACAGGCATGAGCCACCGTGCCTGGTCTCATGTTACTTTCTTAGGAGTTTTTGCATCTACTTTTAGGAGGAGTATCAGTCAGAATTTTCATTTCTTTTAACGCCATGTCAAATTTGAGTATCTGGAATATGCTAGTCTAATAAAATGTTGGGAAGCAATTTCCTTTCTTCTATTTTCTGAAACTGTGTAAAACTGGCATTATTTCGGCCAGGCACAGTGGCTAACGCCTGTAATCCCAGCACTTCGGGAGGGTGAGGCGGACGGATCATGAGGTCAGGAGATCGAGGCTATCCTGGCTAACACAGTGAAACCCCGTCTCTACTAAAAGTACAAAAAATTAGCTGGGCTTGGTGGTGGGCGCCTGTAGTCCCAGCTACTCGGGAGGCTGAGGCAGGAGAATGGCGTGAACCCAGGAGGCAGAGCTTGCAGCGAGCGGAGATAGTGCCACTGCACTCCAGCCTGGGAAACAGGGCAAGACTCCATCTCACACACACACACACAAAAAGATTGGCATTATTTCTTAAATGTTTGCTAGAATTCACAAGTGAAGACATCTGGGCCTAGAATATATAAAAGACTATTTGGATTTTTATATTTTTTTCTGTGAGTTTTGCTAAGTTGTGATGAAATATGTTCACTTCATCTAGGTTGCTGAATTTGTTGACATAAAGTTTGATCATAACATTCCTTAACTATCCTTTTACTATACGTAGGAACTGTAAGATATCTCCTTTCATTCCCAATATTGGCAATTTATGTCTGTCTTCCTCACTTTTATTTAACTTTCTTGATTAGTTTAGGTAGGATTTACTGACTTTATTAATCTTTTCAAAGAACCAACTTTTGATGTCATTAATTTTTCTCCATTGTTTGTTCATTTTCTGTAAATTTCTGCTTCTTTTTATTTCCCTCATTCTGCTTGA
Organism: Macaca fascicularis; assembly: GCF_037993035.2. Taxonomy (NCBI): domain Eukaryota; kingdom Metazoa; phylum Chordata; class Mammalia; order Primates; family Cercopithecidae; genus Macaca; species Macaca fascicularis. Next base: position 45,237,505 of record NC_088376.1, read on the forward strand.
GTTTAATTTGCTCTTCTTTTTTTATCTTCTTAAGGCAGAAGCTTAAGTAGTTTATTTTACATCTTCTTCTTGTTTAGCATAAATATCTAGAACCTTAAATTTCCTTTTAAGCCCTGCTTTTGTCATATCCTACCGACCATGGATCCTTTTTTTTTTTCTTTCCTGAGGGGAAAAAAAGCAATCCTCCCGTCTTGGCCTCCCAAAGTGTTGGGATAACAGGCTACCACGCTCAGTCCCAATTATGATGTATTGTATTTTAATTATCATTCAGATCAAAATATTTTCTAATTTTTCTTTTAATTTCTTCTTTCATCATAGGTTATTTAGAAGTGTGCTATTCAGTTTCAAAACATATGGGGATTCCCCAGATCTTTGTTACTATTTCTAATTTAATTTTATGAATAGGCTTATAGCATTATTCAAATCTTCTTTATCCTTATTGAATTTTTGTCCTCTTGTGTTATTCCTCAGAGAAAAGTGTTGAAATTTCTAGCTATAATTCTGATAATTTTTGTTTCATGTATTTTAGGCTCCTTATGAGGTACCATATATTTAGGATTTTTATGTCTTCTTGAACTGAACTCTTTTATCTGTATAAAACATCTCTTTATCTCTGGTAATATTACTCCTTGTTCTGAAGACTACTTTGTCTAATAATAGTAAAGCCACTTCAGCCTTATTATAATTAGCATACCTAGAAGTTTTTATGCACATAATGAAGAGGGTAGTTAAATCTCATTAACAAAACATAAATGGTGATTAAAATCCATTGCTCATTAACTTATGTGAAATAGTCTCTGATTAAGAATATATGTGTATGTAATGATTATTTCATGCACTGACCTCATCAATAAAAGGGATTAACACCACAGCTTCCCATTCCTGTTGTTTCCCATTTAGGTCAGTTTTAAAATCAGGTGGGTAATATTCTATAATTGGTGAATCTTCACTGGTCATCAAATGCTGTGAAAATATAAAATAGCATAATAGAAATATAAGAACCAATATCAATATAGCTTTTTGTCAATGTATTTATAATATTTCCTCATGTTAGTTTAAAATTTATAAGCAAACTAAATTTTTGTATCTTAGATATGTCACGATATACTTGCTATATTTTGATTTTCAACTATAAGAATTCTGATTTCACTGCTACTCCTCATTTACATATTTTACTAACCTAGTTATGTAGCAAAGTCATCCTTACTCTCAACATTCATTTTAAATTAGTTTTTCTTGTTTTTTTCACTCTACAAGACACACAGCTAAATTGTTTTTCTATTCAGACTTCATTCAGTTCACCTAAAAGGCATCTAGTAGTCCTCTATTTTTAGCCTCAAATTGACAATTCACTTTCATGTCATGAAGAACTGATTCTATTAAGTAATGTAACATCCAAGATAGTTTACAAGAAAAATATCCTAAAATCCAAGAACCACTGCACCACTAATATCAAAGAGAAATAGTTCAATAACACATTTCTATGACTTTATAATGGAGGTAGACAAAGAAAGCATAAGGAAATAAAGCAGTATACTCTCAGGGTAATACTCAAAATATTTAAAATAACCAGTATGGCATGGGCACTGTACAATAAAACAGACTGTAAAACACTTGCATGGTCATGCTGGTCCAGAGTGGTTGAGTATTAAAGCATATTGTATCCAAAGGCAGGAAAAAAAGAATCAAAGAAACTTATGAAGAAAGGGAAGCCAGGACCAAGAATGGGTTAAGGTTCAGAAAGATGCAGAAGGGAGTCTGACACTGCTAAAGAAGTAAAAGGTGTGTGTGTGTCTACTCCAATTCCTGACCAAACCATGGAATTAAAAGAACAGATTGTTACCCTCGAAGAATGATACAAAGTATAACTTCAGAATCACCTTAGTAGGCTTAGCATAATTTTGGTAACCTTATCACTCCTGAAATATTTTCCTCCTGTTACATGAAATATGTTAACCAAAGAAAGCTTTTTATTTCACAATTTGATAAATAAAATGTTTAAAAACAAACATATACTGAGGTAGTACAGCTGTTGGGATAAACGACTTATTAGAACCATCCCTGTACCAAAAGGTAGAGAATAAAAGGAAGAGAAATGAATCTATAAATGTTAGACAAAGTAGATAGCTTCAGATTTTGTCTGTTTTAGTCTACTTTCTTCAGTGTAGAGACAAATTGAAAATCTGTTAAAAGGTGCTGAAAATGAAGCCAGGCTCTGAATGGTTTACAGAGTTTCTTTGCATCTTCAAAACAAAGCTAACTTTAAATCAAGGAATTACTTTTCAAGGGACTTGTTAAACAAATACTATAGTTTAAAAGTGAAAATAACTATTTAGCCACCAAATAAATTTGAGTATTATTGTTTGTCCTAAATATCAAAAAGGACATAAAAACATTTAATTCTAAAGCCCACCTGGTAGCATGTAGGAAGTAAATTTTTGCTGGCTGCTGGAAGTACAGCAAGAAGCTGTTCAAACGGCTTAAAAGGTTTTCCTAGTTCAAAATGGATTCTGAGTGTACTGATGTTGCGTATATCAGATAGGAAAGGTGCATAATGATAAGGATAATACCTATAAAACAAAACTGAGTTTTAAACAACTGGCATCTTTATGAATTAGGTTAATAAGCATATGCTTTTCCCCATATTTTAAACACCATATAAAAATGATTTTGAAAAATTAGTACTGCCCATAATTCTACCATTTGAATATAAGAAATTAGCACTGTTGGAAAACTTAGGTCATTTGATGGCAACAATGTTACATTTCCTGAATTTTTTTTTTTTTTGGATGGAGTCTCACTCTGTCGCCCAGGCTGGAACACAGTGGCGCAATCCTGGCTCACTGCAAGCTCCGCCTCCCAGGTTCACGCCATTCTCTTGCCTCAGCCTCCCAAGTAGCTGGGACTACAGGCACCTGCCACCACCCTGGGCTAATGTTTTATATTTTTAGTAGAGACAGGGTTTCACCTTGTTAGCCAGGATGGTCTCGATCTCCTGACCTCGTGATCCGCCCGCCTCAGCCTCCCAAAGTGCTGGGATTACAGGCGGATTACCGGCCTATTCCCTGAATTTTTAAAGTGTGGTTTCACATTTCTGAAATTGGGATGAATGATGAATCAGATAATTGAAAAACATGTATAATGTAAGGCTTTTTTGCTTTTTTTAATTCTCAAAATGTTGATTGTGAATCTTCCAATCAATAGATTGAACCAGAAATAATGAGGTAGTCAGAAGACTTTCAGTTTGGTCACTTGAGCCTGGATCATTTAAGGAAGAGGCTGGAAACAGTTGAATGTTCTGGTAAAAGCTCACAAGGAGAGGAAGAAAAGTGAGTCTGAGCTTATCTGGCCATTACCAGTCAGATCTAAGAACTTTTATCTTTGAATTAGCATGCTTATTATTGTATTTGTGATAAGGATGAAACCGTGTATCGATCACATACACTAATTGTTTTTATTACCTTCTTATCTTAATTACAGGTATAAATATTTTATAAAGCTTTGAACAAACAACTTTTAAAAATTTCAATATGCTCGTCATGTTTGACTCAGGATACCAAAAAAATTGAAATATTTTTGTATTCCATAATTATGGCATACATTTCAAAAAAAAATGGGGAAGTTTAGGAGGCCAAATGCCATGTGGAATAGAAAATGGATAGACTTTGGAATCAGACAGGCTTTGACTTGATTCTTGGGTTTATAATCTTTAGGAAGATTACCTAACCTTTCTTTCTTTTTTTTTTTTTTTTTTTGAGACAGAGTCTCGCTCTGTAGCCCGGGCTGGAGTGCAGTGGCCGGATCTCAGCTCACTGCAAGCTCCGCCTCCCAGGTTTACGCCATTCTCCTGCCTCAGCCTCCCGAGTAGCTGGGACTACAGGCGCCCGCCACCTCGCCCGGCTAGTTTTTTGTATTTTTTAGTAGAGACGGGGTTTCACGGTGTTCGCCAGGATGGTACCTAACCTTTCTTAACCTTTCAGAGCCTCAATTTCTTCATCTGTAAAAGGGAGAAAACAATGTTTACTTTAAATAGTTGTGAAGATTATGTGAGAGCATGCTTTTTATGTGCTTGGCCTTAATGTAAGTTACAATAGGAATAACTTACATTCACACTATTTTAAAAATGGCAAATAAAGGATTTTCTTCATGAGATGCTCCTCAGGGAGGCCCTAAGAATCAGGTGATTATAAAACTTTTTTCAAAGGCTTTATTAAGTAAAACCATAATTAATGTCACGTTATTTTGCATTGGTTTGTATTGCTAGATGGCTCTGAAACAAAGCCTAGCACAGGTGCTTTGAACAAAACCAAACCAAATGGAGCTGTGTTATCACCTAAAAGTCTCTAGTATTCACTGTATCATTGTTTGGTTTTTTATTTTTCTACTTTGGTGGATGGTCTGAGAATGCAGATGAGATTTGCTAGAATAGGAAACAGAGAAATAAAACTATTACTATTTCCAGTAAAAGCAAATAATTGGGAGGCTGAGGCACGATAATTGCTTGTACCCGGGAAGGGGAGGTTGCAGCAGTGAGCCAAGACTGAACCACTGCACCGTAGCCTCGGTGACAGAACAAGAAAGAAAGAAAATAACTCCTTTCTCTTTTCTTCTTCACTTTCTAGCCTGTCATACAAGTAAGCCCATTCTTCAGTGATTATTCTTTTTTTTTTTTTTTTTAAGAGACAGAGTCTTGTTCTGTTGCCCAGGCTGGAGTGTAGCAGTGAGACTTCAGTTCAGCTCACTGCAGCCTCCACCTCCCAAGTTCAAGCAATTCTCCTGCCTCAGCCTCCCAAGTAGCTGGGACTACAGAGGCACACCACCATGCCCAGCTAATTTTTGTATTTTTAGTAGAGATGGGGTTTCACCATGTTGGCCAGGCTAGTCTCAAACTCTCGAACTCAAGTGATCTGTCCACCTTGGCCTCCCAAAGTGCTGGGATTAGAGGCGTGAGCCACTGCACCTGAACACTTCAGTAATTATTCTTGATAGAGAATTCTTTAGCAAACACAAAAAATGTAAAGAGAATATAATGAACACCCTCACATAACCATCATTCAAACCCAATAATTATCAAGACTTTGTTAAATTTGACTAACCTTGATAGAGAACATTAAATCTTTACATTAACCAAGACCTCTTATTGTGAGCCTTCTGCTAGGGCTGGAGAAGACATTACCTATATTTCACTTAAACCTGGTTGTATGGAACTTTTAAAAAATTACCATAAGTAGAGGCCAGGCACAGCAACTCAGGCCTGTAATCCTAGCACTTTGGGAGGCCGAGGTGGGTGGATCACCTGAGGTCAGGAGTTCAAGACTAGCCTGCCCAACAAGGAGAAACACCATCTCTAATAAAAATATAAAAATTAGCCAGTCGTGGTGGTGCATGCCTGTAATCCAAGCTACTCAGGGGGCTGAGGCAGAAGAATTGCTTGAACCCAGGAGGCGGAGACTGCAATGAGCTAAGATCATGCCACTGCATTCCAGCCTGGGCAACAGAGTGAGACTCTGTCTCAAAAAAATAAAAAAACAATTACCATAAGTAGAAATAAAAGGAAGTGCTCCCTAAATAAGACTCTAGTAGAATGAATCATTATAAAAAGACAAAACTTTATTTTTGTTTTTATTCTCTCACCAGCTCCAGGACTGAACTCCATGATAGTAATAGTGCAAAATCCACTGTATTGCCTGAACATAACATGCAGCTTGATCAGCCAGAAAGTCACTGAAAATAGAATATTTTCATTATAACATATTTTTTGAAGATATGCCAGTGTCTTTAGAGCATGATATCTGCTGATACAACATTTTACCTCAGATGATTTATGTAATCAATGAATTAGCTATTTATAGCTAAAAATTATAATCCTAAAAACTCCAAAATATTTTTTAAAATTCCATCTTGTTATATTATAGTTTTCCTAAACCAACTTAGATAAACCTGTTATTCATATTTACTCAGTTAATGTACCACTCCTTTGGTCTGAAGATTTACCCAATGAAGCTTTGAATGTACCACAACTTTGGTTTGAAGATTTACCCAATGAAGCTTTCCATAGTGACACTACCACTCTCTTAAATAGTGGGGGTGAGACGGGAGAAAGGGATGGGAATCTTCTTTATATGGGATGATATCTCAGAGAAGCAAAGGAGAAAATCAGGAAGATCTTAAAATTTGGTTACAGAAGCTAGAACACATTCAGAAGTGCTGTATGTGAACAATATTCCCTCTAATCCTTTCTTTGTCAAAAACCAAACGCCATCTTCTAAGTTTGGGTAAAATAAGTCTTCAAATCATCAAAACAAAACAAAACAGAGCCCTGGGCTAAAGGCAAAAGGATTCACTTAAAAATTCCATAACTACGTATTTCTGGGAGGTATGTTTTTTATCATGAAAAATAATTGCTTTTTTATTATAAAAGAACTATTTCCTCATGAGTGAAAATCTGGATAATGAAGAACAGCATTTTTATCATCTTATAACCATCACTTTTACATTTTGTAGTGTTTCGGTCTTTTTTCTGTATCTAGGTTTTTTTAAGTGTTAACGAGAGCATACTGTATGTACGATTTCATGTCTTTCCTTTACAATTTGTACTTAATAATGTACTATAAGCATCCTTCCAAATTGCTATGAACTTTCTGCAAGTACCAGTTTAGCAGTTCTGCAGATTCTGGAGATGGAAGAGGTGACAGAGATGGTGACTGTAATGAAGAAGCAGTGGCCAATTATGATGAACCTTCTTACTGGACATTTAGATTATTTCTAATTTTTTACTATTATAAACAACTTTGTAACAAAAATCCTTATATATAAGGATCATTTTCTCTTCAGCAATTTTTATCACAGTAATATAATACAAGTCAGAATTAATACCATCTTCTTCAAAACCAGATTAGTTGAAACATATACAATAATTAATGAAACCAAAAAATCCTTTTTCTCCCACTACTTTATCAAAATTACGTTGTTTTCTGAATAACTGTAAAATCTGATTTTTTCTATTTTAAAATAAAAGCATTGGCAAAAACGTACTCAGATACTATGTCAACCCCCATCTTCGTCATGTAATATGTTCTTTTATATTGTCTAAACTCAGTTTCAAATAGGTCATCATCTTCAGTCTCATCTTCTAAATTATCTGGGAAAAAAGAAAGATAGTGACTGACAATTATGAATAGCCTGTTTTTCCACCTAATGATTTGATAAATGCATATCCAAGTTGATGCTTATAAGCTATCACAGAAATCTGTTCCACCCAAAATTCGTAATAATAAAGAAAAGGTACAACTATCCTGTCAAAGTAGTAACATATCAAAACATATACTTCGTACTTACCCTTAGAAGTTACCATTTCGCCTTCATTTTTGTCTAAAGCAGCCCAACACAGAGAATTTTCCTGGCCCTATAAATTGTAAATCAACATAAAATGAATGGTAAGATACATTTCAAAATAAGATGTTATTTCTCTTCCATGCACCCATTTGCTTTTCTATAGTTCTTCCATGTTATAACATCCTTCATATCCTGCCCACCTGTTTTTCCTCCCTTGTGATCTCAATCCTTTCTCTCCTCTATTCTCTGATTTCCTATCTACTGCCAATGACTCTCTTTAGTTCTTCCTACTCCCTTATCCCCATTTCCTTTCTTTCATCCAACTTATGGCCTCTACAAACTTCCTGTGTCTGGGCTATTCCTGTACAGTGTCTCTAAAGTTAACTGCATATGGCTGGAAGACTGGTGAAGTTTAAGGACCAAATTGTGGTGGGGAAACCAGGGATTACTGACAGGTAAGTTTTGTGTGTACAGGTTCCCAAAAAGTTGCAGAACGTGTTTTCTTAGGGGAGAAAGAAAAAAAAAAAAACACCACACACAAAAACCAGTGGAATGCAGACTGACTGCTGCCAAGTTTCAGTGAGGAGGAGCTAAGTAGGGAGAAGGACTACACTACAGAAAACAAGGTCAGTTGCCCCTCCTGGAGCAAGAGTCGTTAGGTTTGAACCTAAATAGAACCAGTACAGCGAGGACAGTAAGAAACTCAACAGCATCGTGGCCGGGCGCGGTGGCTCACACCTGTAATCCCAGCACTTAAGAGAGGCCGAGGTGGGCGGACCACAAGGTCAGGAGTTCGAGACCAGCATTACTAACATAGTGAAAACCCGTCTCTACTAAAAAAATATAAAAATTAGCTGGGTGGTGGTGCACACCTCTAATCCCAACTACTCAGGAGGCTGAGGCAGGAGAATCGCTTGAACTCAGGAGGTGGAGGTTGCAGTGAGCCAAGATTGTGCCATTGCACACCAGCCTGGGTGACAGAGCGACACACTATCTCCAAACAAACAAACAAACAAACAAACAACAACAGAATCCAATAATTATGGAGAGGCTAAGGAATTTTCACAAGAGGTTTACTTTTCAAGTTAACACAAGACACTCTTTGGAGATTATCAGAGATGTTTTGCAGGGCACTATCATATTCTAATTGATTCTATTATTCATTTATTAAGCACATAACATTTACTAGATACTGTGCTACTAAGTTTGCACAAAAGTAATTGTGGTTTTTGCCATTACTGTTAGACTATTGTATTTTATATGTAAATCATTTCTAGAGAAAAATCACTGATCTAGTTAATATCTCATATCATTAAATGCTATAAATATCCACATTTTAAAAACTAGTCCATTGTTTTAAAATAACAATTTTTTTTTTAATTAAAAAAAATTGCCAGGGGAAAGCATGAATGCAGTCCTCCACTACCATAAGTCATGCAGTTGAGTTTCCCACATTTGGCGAAATCGCAGGGCATCAGCACATCCAGAGTGCAATGGATAAATCTCGCCCTGGGAAAACCACCCTCATGATCATGGTATCCTCCCTGTCAGGTTTTAAATAATTGTTTTTCTTTTTTTTTGAAACAGAGTCTCACTCTATCAGCCAGGCTGGAGTGCAGTGGCCTGATCTTGGCTCACTGCAACCTCTGTCTCCCAGGTGCAAGCGATTCTTGTGCCTCAGCCTCCCAAGTAGCTGGGACTACAGGTGCCCGCCACCACACCCAGCTAATTTTTGTTTTTTTAGTAGAGATGGGGTTTCGCCATGTTGGTCAGGCTGGTCTCAAACTCCTGACTTCAGGTAATTCACCCACCTCTGCCTCCCGAAGTGCTGGGATTACAGGTGTGAGCCACTGTACCTGGCCTTAAATAACTATTTTTAATAACATGTTTTAAATCATTTTTTAAAAAAGATAAATAATTTTCTGGGCTTTCATGTTTAGAAATGTTTTCCACATTTATTAACATAAAACACAATGTACCTCTTCAACAGTAAAAATAAGAAACTGATTATTGAAGACCTGGTTAAGTGATAGAAGCTAATAGAAAAAAAGAAACCAATTTCTGAAATGCCTATAGAGAGGAAGAAACAGAAATAAAACGAGGCAATCCCAAATCATAAGAAGAAAAATGAGAAACAAAGAATATAATTTTTGCCGTTACAGTTAAAATAATGAAAGGACACCTAAAAAAATAGACACCTTTAATTTTTTCTTTTCCTTGTAGTTCCTGGCTTCTTCTGCTGCTACACCTGCTGCTTCATTGAGGTACTTGTTACCAACTTTGCTTTCAAACCATTTTAGGTCCACAAAAACTTCACTGAAGTGCTCCCGATCAAACTGTACAAAAATATTTAAATTTATTTTAAAATAATTTAAGTATATCTAGAAAAATACAAATCAAACTTATAACAGTGACTACTACTGGGGTATAGGAAATTGGAGAATGTTACTCTTTTGTAAATGTGGGAAACCTCATGTGTGACTCTAAAAATACAAATAGAAAGCAAATAAAAATAAAATTAATTTAGGTAAAAGTGTCTATACTGAATGAGCAACTGGAATAGAATTATAAAACCCCTTTCTTATGTTATTACGTAATTGGTGACTGACCACTGATAGCTACTCTGCGAAAGGAAAACAAAAATTTCTAGTTACTTACATCTGATAGTTTCACAAGGTATTTCTCAAATCGAGGTAAGTTGAGATGCCCACTTTCATTTATATAACCTAAAAGAAACAAAAATTTAAATCTGTACTAAAAGTTGACATTTTTTCTAAACAATTCCACAAAATTCTTTCTACAAAATGTTGAATGTTCACGTTCTACAGCACTAATCAAGAAAAAACAGTGTTGGACTATATACAAACTGGCCCTAGTTTCTATGAATTTTATGCTACTATAATATGCAACATGTAAGTATTGAAGCCAAATATAAGAAATTCCAGGTTCCACAGAATAATCATCCAACATTTGGTAACAATTAATTAAATATGTTCTATAATATATCTAGATCATTCAATTTGATATGTTAACTTAAGGACTGATGTCCTGCTACCCTGTGGTCTGTTTTATTCAGTATCACTATGCTTGTCAATTTTCTGTTTTCACTGAAAAATCACTGCTTCATATTAAACACTCAGATGCATATCTATTCAAAAAAATTGAATTTCTATGCTTAAATATGAAAAAGGTAAAACCAATAAATTACGCTGGCTTTCTTAAGAAATTAAAGGCAAAGACTAGGCCGGGTGTGGTGGCTCATGCCTGTAATCCCAGCACTTCGGGAAGCCAAGGCAGGTGATCACTTGAGGGCAGAAGTTTGAGACCAGCCTGGTCAATATGGTAAAACCCCATCTCCACTAAAAATACAGAACTTAGCCGGGCATGGTGACACATGCCTGTCATCCCAGCTACTCAGGAGACTGAGGCACAGGCATAGCTTGAACCCACAAGGCAGAGACTGCACTCCAGTCTGGGCAATAGAGCAAGACCCCGTCCCAAAAATAAATAAATAATAAAAAATAAAGACAAAGATCAGTTAGCTATCAATAAGTGAGGTTCATTAACTCTGTTCACTTTCTTTCCCCGTGAATCACTGAAAATGACAACCTCAGAGGTTAGCACCTTAGACCAAAATAATTTCTCAATGTTTTTCTATTTTAGCTGTGCATGCAATAATCTACTAAACTAAGTCACATTTTTAGGGTGAGATGGTACTAAATTAAAGTATCCTCGAGAGATCATTAAATTCTTCTTACCCCCAAGTTCTGGCAGGATGGTAATATACGTTCCATAAAGAAGAGGCAGTGCATCATGATTAATATGTAAATGAGGTAGATGAGGGATAAAATCATTACCAACAAGAAACCCCATCAAAATCCAATCATCTATTATCCTTTCAATATCATATTTAAATGTGATCTTTTCCTACAGTAAAATGGAGAACAAAGTCAAATGCAATGAAAATTGCTGCAACGGAAATCCTTGGTCCATGGCTTTATTAATACTTACTTTTAATACTGAAAACTCATAATCAATATACTCTCTCATTAAAGACAAGTGTAGAAGGTGAAATGTAGTTTCTTCTGGAGCACATACCCTGGAATTAGTCAGATGACCAAGATACAGTGAATTGTATTTTTAAGGTCCCAGCTTAAAAACGTAACAAAGCTTAAATCAAAATTATCATCAGAAGATAGGCCTTGTAATTAAGGCATACAATTTATATGAAAGATGAAGGGTAACAAAGCAAAAAATACAACTGCAATGATAATAGATAACACATGTTAAAGTTCAAAACAATTGGTTTACATTATGTATTCTGTGGAAGGATTCTCAGAATTAAGAAGTCCTAAATAACATATAGTAGATATAAGAAACCGCTGAGATCTAGTCCATTTAAGGCTGGTCTTTTCAACAAATGGCGCAAGGCAGATTGGATATCCACATGCAAAAGAATGAAGTTGGGCTCTTACCTTACACCACACACTAAAATTAACTCAAAATGAATCAAAGATCTAACCATAAAAGTTAAAACTTGAAAACTCTTAAAAAAAAGAAAAACAGATGAGTTGGATTGTAACAAAAATAAAAAACTTTTGTGCATCAAAGGACACTATCAATGTAGTGAAAAGGCAACCTACAGAATGAGAGAAAGTATTTACAAATCATATATCTGTTAAAGAATTACTATCCAGGCATAATTTCTTTCTTCCAACATACATGCTATATCATTTACCGTTGTGTTTTCTTGCCACCAAATCGAACTTCTTCTCTTAAGAGAGAAAAATGTGCCTCATGACTTGTTAATCCAAGCATAATCTGTTGAAAAATGATTAAGAAACGTTTTTGTTCTCCTATTTTTAATAATATTAGGTTCACAAAAGCAATTAAAAAACAATTCTACACAAGGAAGAATAAGAAACAATTAGCACATTAAATAAACAAATAACAAAACATGATCTATTTGTAGCTTATGAATGGGATAAAGTGTACTTTTCTAAGAAAAATATGTTCACCTTAGCTCACATGCTTTTCATAACCATTACCCTATCCCCTATCCCCTCTCCTCTTCCTATTCCTCCAAATCCCAAAAGTCTCCTCTTGGTTTCACATATTTCTACTTGCCGTGGGGGAACTGGTTAGAAATTAGAGGTAGCAGCTTTTCTATGACCAAAGAATGCAGGACTCTTTTGGAGACCAGGATAGCCCAGGTATATGAAAAGTCAGAGGAAAAACAAAAAAAATTGAAAAGGGCACTTTCAGTTAATTTTCTCACATAGTATTCTTTTTTTTTTTTTTTTTTTGACGGACTCCAGGCTGGAGCAGTGGCGCGATCTTGGCTCACTGTAACCTCCACCTCCCAGGTTCAAGCAATTCTCCCTGCCTCAGCCTCCAGAGTAGCTGGGATTACAGGTACCTGCCACTATGCCCGGCTAATTTTTGTATTTTTTAGTAGAGATGCGGTTTAGCCATGTTGGCCAGGCTGGTCTTGAACTCCTGACCTTAGATGATCTGGCCACCTCGACCTCCCAAAGAGCTGGGATTACAGGCATGAGCCACCATGCCCGGCCTCTCACACAGTATTCTATTACCAAGTAAGTCAATAGTCTGTTGAGACATACCAATCAAATGCTATGTACTTGCATACTGTTTATTTCATGTGATTCAAACAAGAACAAAATGAAACATTTATGAGGCAATCAGGGAAATGATAATACTAACTGGTTATTTCTAGATAAAGAACGGGTTGTTAATTTCTGTTTTACGTGGGATGATGGCATTGTGGTTATGTATTTTTTTCTAAAAAAAAAAACAAAAACAAAACCCTAATCCTTTAAAGAAACATTATGAAACATATATAAATTAAATGATAAAATGTTTAGGATTTGCTTTAATAATCGGGCGGGGAGCGGGTAGGAGAGAGAAGAGACAGATGATTAGGGGTAGAAATTTAAAATTATTTAAGTCAGATGAAGGGCATAGAATGTTCATTACATTACCTTTTCTATTTTTGTTTATGCTTGAAAATTTCCATAATAAATAAAAGTCTAGTAAAGGTACTTGGAACATGGAGTTTTCAGATCAGGAGGTATCAAAAACCATGTATTAAGCCTGAGGGTGAAAAGGCAGCCCCACTTCTCTGACCTCGACAAAGTATTCACGGCAAAATATTCACAGCACTAGGATTAGTCACATCTGTAGACTAATTAGAGAGACCTGTTGGTCATAAACTATGGCTAAAAAGCTCATTTTCCAATGATTTTTAGAACTTTGGTAATGATAGAAGTAGCAATTATTATGATGTCTCCAATATTTGTTGCCACAGCCAGTAAGCTTCCTGTACAAAATGAAATCTCTTAGATATTTAACTATCTATGCGTAAGTTTATAATAATAAAAATTATACCTACCAAGTCGGCATCTAAACCATAAAGACAGTGTCTGGTGTTTGGATCATGATCTGGCTTTGCTTTCTCGGATCTGATAAATTCCATGATTTTATGCTCTCCTTCTCCAGGAGTCTAAATAAAATGTTTTTAAAAATGCAGTAATATGGTACGCTTGAGAATATTAAATAATTTTTTAAAACTCTTTAAATAAAAAGATAATAACCTCATGGCCTGAGAAGTAGATGGTAACTCCTTGCCATGACTTGTCTGTGGAAATTTTCATATTTACAAAATACTTCAGATGTTCATGTAACCTGGCCATAAATTCAGTTCCTAAAAATAATAAGTTTTAAAAAGGTTAATCTAAGAAAGACATAAAAACATTTAAGTTCTCAGTGACAACACATAACTGAATCTGAGCATGCAGGGAATAGCTAGGTAGGTATGGGATCTCCAAAGAAGGTCAAAAGCTCTCTTGCTTATCCTGAAAAACAAGTAATGTACCTTTTCCTTGCAAATATCACAACTGTTTCTAATGTCACTAGTCCCCCTAAATAAAATCAGTGTCACATAGGGAAAGTCAAGGAATTTTACTAGTGACTCAGCACTGTGCTTCAGGAATTTTCATATAAGGGCTGAGTTTGAACTCTCTAATGAACCTCAACCTTCTATTTCTTCTGCTGAATTCTGAAGTTTTTTTTTTTTTTTTTAAGGCTTGCAGCTTAAATCAGATTGTCAATAATAATAATAATATTACTACTGAAATTATTACTCTGAAAAATTATTACTAATTTGGAACCTGAGTCTACAATGATTACATTTTGGGAAAGGTCAATAGTCAAAAGCAATACAGTCTAAAACCACAATCAGGATAAAACCGTTGTTAAACTGAGCAATGTGTGACCAATGCACTTAAAGAAAGAGCAAATTACCACTGTTAGTAAAGAACTAATAAGAAAGTTAGATTTTAAGATTTTCATTCGAAGTAAAGAATTATAATGACGTTAGACAAAGGTTGTAGAAGTATAGAGTATGCTGCTGCATACAAAATTAAACATAATACTGATAAATTCATTTTCCTTAAAGTCATAAAAATCTTAATCAATTTTGAGAAGCAGAGTAGTAAGTGCACTGGACTCGGAGAATCAGTTCCTTACTCTCACTACCACAATATAGCTACATCAACTTGATAAGCTACAACCTCACTGAGTCTGTTTTAACACAAATAAATGGCAGGATTAGGACAGAAAGATATACAAACATAAGTTTCTTCAAGGTCTGCAATTCTGTACACCTGGGAGATTCCTGTCCATATGTGCTCTAATTTATCTACATTTGAAAATCTCTACAGTTTTTGTAGGAGTATTTATGACCAAGGTGACCAAACCATCTCATGAGCAAACGTAAGTGGGAGAATACAGTAAATGGTACCCTAAGGCCAAAATAAATAGAGCACAGAAAGTAAAATTCATTTAAAAACCAAGTTTTCAATTTATATTTCAATTCTGTCACAATTTTTCTCCCAGCGAATTTACCTGGTGTGATACAGTTGGAATCAAATCTGGCCTCTGTAGGAAGAGTTTCTCCCTTCTCTATTGCCTTTTTAATTTTGTCTTCTGCCTCCTTTGCTGACCTTAAAGGTTAAGGGAAAAAAGTACCTTAAGTTTTCTGAAAAAAAGTGAAGATCTTTATATAAACTGCTATGTAGGTGCCTTTATAACTAAAATAGCAATTCATCAGTTTTAAGGTTCAAAACGCCCAAGTTTTGAAATGATTATGAATGATAAAAATGAGCCTCAGGCTTGTTTTGTTTATTTAAAGAACTGAATTTTTCAGGCCAGGCGCAGTGGCTCACGCCTATAACCCCAATATTTTGGGAGGCCAAGGTGGGAAGAATAATTGAGTCCAGGAGTTCAAGACCAGCTTGGGCAACAAAGGAAGATCCCATCTCTACAAAAATAAAAAAAATTAGTCAGGTACAGGGGCATGTGCCTATAGTCTCAGCTAATTGGGAGGCTGAGGCAAAAGGACCCCATGAGCCCGGGAGCTCGAGATTGCAATGAGTGATGATTGTACCCATTGCACTCCAGGTTGTGTGACAAAGTGAGTCCCTGTCTCATTTAAAAAAAAAAAAAATTGAATTTTTCAGATTAGGAATACAAAAGTAGGACATTTTAACAGAACGTTAAAAACATAATTATTGTCACAAATATATAGCAAATTCATTCTAAAAATAAGAGCAAAATATAGCTTTAAATGTTCATTTTATATATACTACATCTAATGATAATGACATTTAATGACCTTAATCATTTAATGTATACTTTTAAGATCATTAAAATTATCCCTAAGATTATATAAAAATACAATTATAAAACTGAAATACCTATCTCTGTGTTTCCTAAAAACATTTAAAATGAAAGCCTAATGACATTAATGAAATCAACTGCCAAATCATCACACTTTTGAGGCAACAGAATTTACTAGAAAGAACCTGAGTTTTACAGTCAGGCAAACCTGGTATTTGAATATGGGTGTCCTACTACCTGTCTGACTTCTACTGTAACCCCTTTGCAGCATACCAGCATGCCACATGGCATACAAGTTAGGAAGCTCTACTTTGAGTGTAGTTTCTACAGCTTTGCTACCAGCTTCATCTACTGTGCCCCACAGAATTCTATTTCTGTGATGAACAAACTCTTCTTCATGTTTAACCTCTCTCTACCAACCTCTTTAACATAACAAAAACTCTGAGGATACCAACTCATTTGTATTATCTGCAATGTCTTCTTTCCTCTTTTCTTCCCTTCCTTCTTTGGCTGACCAAACGATTATTCAATGTTGTTATGTCACAAGGTCTTGGGATATAACAAAAGAGAAATTATTCTTGGCCATGTGTGGTGGCTCACGCCTGTAATCCCAGCACTTTGGGAGGCCGAGGCAGGTGGATCATCTAAGGTCAGGAGTTTGAGACCAGCCTGGCCAACATGGCAAAACCCCGCCTCTATTAAAAATACAAAAAAATATCAGCCCGGTGTGGTGGTGTGTGCCTGTAGTCCCAGCTACTCGGGAGGCTGAGACAGGAGAATCGCTTGAACTTGGGAGGCAGAGGCCGTAGTGAGCTGAGATCGTACCTCTGCACTCTAGCCTGTGCAAGACAGAGCAACACTCTCCACAAAAAAAAAAAAAAAAAAATTATTTCTGTTCTCAGAGATTACATTCTAGTGGGGAGGCAGAAAATTAAACAGCCATAATGTTTAATCTGGATGCAATAAAGAAAACGGGACAGGAATAAGGTAAGACTATTGAAGTAATCTAGATTAAGATAATGGTAGTCTAGGCTGAGATCGTAGCATTAAAGATGAAAAGTACATAGATGTGACAAATCTGAGACTGGATAAAGAGGATTGGATGTGAGGAATGAGAAGAGCGAGATGTCCAAATAACTCTTGGGACTTTTGGATTAGGTAGCTAGTGGCAGGTGTTGCCATTCATTGAAATAGGAAACACAGAGGGCAGGCTGTTCTAAGGGGAAGATGAGTTCAGTTCTAAATATGTTAACCCTGAAGTATATCTGGGGTTTCCAAAAGGAGACATTCAGTAGGCATTTGGATATATAGGAGCTCAGGAGAAAGCGATCCACCAGAAAGATAAATTTGGAGTCATCAGCAGAGATACAGTAATCAAAGCCATTGTATGAAATCACTCAGAGCCTAGGACAGAAACTTAAGAAACATTAATATTTAAGAAAAGCAGAGAAACAAAAGAAGACAAGGAAACTAAGAAAGTACAAAGAGAGAATGTGGTTACATGATGGTCAAAGAAAGGGAGAAGTTCAAGAAAGAAAGGTCAACATTGTTAAATGCTGTGGATAAATGAAGTTAAGTTGAAGAAAGAATTATTCTTTGGATTTAGCCATAATCTTTTTTTTTTTTTTTTTTTTTTTTTTTTTTTTAAAAGGCGTAGTTTTGCTCTGTTGCCCAGGCTGGAGTGCAGTGGTGTGATCTCGGCTCACTGCATCCTCCACCTTCCGGGTTTAAGCAATTCTCTGCCTCAGCCTCCTGAGTAGCTGGGATTACAGGCGCCCACCACCACGCCTGGCTAATTGTTTTTGTATTTTTAGTAGAGACAGGGTTTCACCCCCTTGGCCAGGCTGATCTTGAACTCCTGACCTCGTGATCCACCCACCTCAGTCTCCCAAAGTGCTGGGATTACAGGTGTGAGCCACTACACCCGGCCTGGATTTAGCTGTAATCTTGTCAGGAAATTTTAGTGGCATCGTGGGGATAAAAGAAGGCAGATTTAGAAACAAGTAAAACAGGGAATTATGAATGGAGAAGGTCATTACTATAGAGAATGGCAGAAAACTGACTAGGGGATTTCTAGGAAAAATGTAGTGCTCAATACCAGCACAGTATTTAATAAATGCTTGTGGTGGTTATAATGCATTGGCCCTCAACTTCCATTCCATTCTCCTTCTAGTTTGCCTTCTGATACCAGGGAGGTTAAAAAGTTCTCAGGCTTCCCTGCAGCTAAGTATCTTGATATGACTCAGATTTTGCCAATTAGATGCCTTCATATAAGGTTTGGAAGGTGGAAGTGTGGTGATGCCTGCATCACAATTGAGGCACTGGAGCTCTGGTGTCTGCGTATATTTCAGCAATGGTAAAGAAGATCCCAGTATTCAGTATCTTTGGAGGTGCTGATAAGCAAGGAACAGGGAATCAGTTTTTTTAGTACAGATCTAGCAGGTGCACTGTAGCTCTGGAACTAACAGATGCAGCAGTAGCTTCCTAATTGCTGAATTGTAACTACAGTGATGTATTCGTAGAGCCCCAGGTGACACCAAAACCTGGTCAGACATGGTGGCTCACACCTGTAATCCCAGCACTTTGGGAGCACAAGGTAGGCAGATCACTTGAAGGGTCAGGAGTTCAAGATGAGCCTGGCCAACAGAGTGAAATCCTGTATCTATTAAAAATATTAAAAAATTGGCTGGGAACGGTGGCTCACACCTGTAATCCCAGCACTTTGGGAGACTGAGGCGGGTGGATCACCTGAGGTGAGGAGTTCGAGACCAGCCTGGCCAACGTGGTGAAACTCTGCCTCTACTAAAAGTACAAAAATTAGCTGGGAGTGGTGGCAGGTGCCTGTAATCACAGCTACTTAGGAGGTTGAGGCAGGAGAATCACTTGAGCCCGGGAGGTGGAGGTTGCAATGAGCCAAGATTGTGCCATTGCACTCCAGCCTGGGTGACAAGAGCAAAACTCCGTCTTAAAAAAAAAAAAAAAGAAAAAAAATTAGCTGGGTCTGGTGGTGCCTGCCTGTAATCCCAGCTACTTAGAAGCTGAGGCACCGATAATCACTTGAACTGGGGAGATACAGGTTACAGTGAGCTAAGACTGTACCACTGCACTCCAGCCCGGGTGATAAGAGTGAGATTCTGTTTCAACAAAGAAAGAAACAAACAAACAAAAGAACCTCCAACATATGTTTTGAGAAAGGATATCTCACTGCGTTCCTAACTCATTACTTGACTGGTAAAATATGAAACTGAGATATTTCCATTTCTGGGGGAGTTTACGCAGAAAATAAACATGAACAGAAGATTGTGTTAAATCAATTATCTTTACAATAATGTATTTTTACTAAGCTAAATAATATTCCAAAATAAAACATAAATGTTTTACCTAAAACGCCTCCCACGCTGCTGGTTCATTTTTGCTCGAGGAGCCACACCATCGACAGCCATAAAGAACACTTTCCTGGGTTTAATAATGCGAAACAACACCTCCAGGTAGTGAAAAATATCAGTAAAGATTTTATCATCTGAAATTCTAAAGTGAACATCATCATCATTAGGATGGGAGCACTGATGTATAATTCCATTCATATCCAGGTACAAGTTGTCAAATTCAGGAATCTGAAAAACAAAGAAAAATGCTTGAGATAATTTATTTTAATCAACTACAGATAAGCAGCAGGGAAAAGTGATTATTCAATTATAAAAAGCAGGATTTGTGTATTCTACTATATAAAAACCGAGCAAACAATCACAGATGAATTAAAAAAGTAAAGAATTGGTAATATGGTGACAAATTTGGTTATATACAATGCACCAATGACTTGATCAAATTTACTGTCAGGAAATAATCTACTTATTCAAAATAATATGCTCCAAGAAAACACCAAATAAAGTGCTTGGTTCATTTGGTACTCAAAATATTAGTTTAGTTCCTTCCTACCATTTGACATTAACTCCTCAAGACCTCAATTTCCTCTATAATGGGTAACAAAAAGCCCATTTACATCAAAAGGCTGTTTCTACATGGTTATCGAAAGGTTTAACATATGATGTAAAGCCTAATTGTATACTTAGTTTCATTGAAACAGTCACTGATTGGTTATATTAATTTTTACAATGTTAGATTATGCCAAGAAATTTATGAAACTGAAACCTGAAAAACAGATTTCTTGTTTGTAATATGTGGGTTAATAGTTTGTAAAATCCGACTAACAAGCATCTGCTTTTATAAGATCTTAATGGCTCTCTCATTTGTTTTTCCTCTATTTAAACGTTTGTGTTGGAACTCTTGGTCCCATCAGGAACAAAAATTTTTTTAGAAAGAAAAAAAATAAATGTGTGTGAGGAAGGGGAACATTACTGAAACAAACATACATTAAGATGGAACTGAAATGGGTGCAACTAAGGAGTTATATTTTGTAGTGTAATGAAAGAATCTTAGAATAGAGTCTGCCTTACACATTCATTAAAGTAAATTACTTTGAATTTTCAAACATAAAAACATAAGGAGCTCTCCTTGTATAAACATAATAGAATCACTTCTGAAACAGTAATTCAAGTTTTACAACATGTACAGGTAACAATATATTTTCCTGCTATTGAGAAAATGGCATGCCTTTGAGTTTTGGGAGTAAAAAGTTTTGGTCTCTGAACCAATGAACACCATCTAGAATGTTCTTACTGAGTAACAAGCTCAACTGAAACGACAGCTGTAACCATAAGATTTTTAAAGTGCACTCAAGATTAACTATTTGTTCCAAGAAATCTGAAAACCTCAATCAAAATCTCAGTGTGACTGTTCATCAGGGGTATTTTTATTTTTATTTTTTGAGACAAGGTCTCGATCTGTCACCCAGGCTGGAGTGCAGTGGTGCGATCTTGGCTCACTGCAGCCTCCATCTCCCAAGCTCAAGCAATCCTCCCACCTCAGGCTTCAGTGTAGCTGGGACCACTGACACATGCCAACACACATACTAATTTCATATCTTTTTCATATGCTAATTTCATACATTAATTTTCATATATTTTGTATGAAAAAATACCAGTGATGTTGCCCAGGCTGGTCTTGAATTCCCGAGCTCAAGCGATTTGCCTGCCCAGGCCTCCCAAAGTGATGGGATTACTACAGGTGTGAGCCACTGCGCCTGGCCTCAGCACCAATGACTTGATCAAAAAAAAAATTTTTTTTTTTACATTTTACATTTTATAGAATGTTTTACATTTTATAGAACGATTCCAAAGTTTTCCTAGAATAAATATGCAATAATGGCCAAGAACAGTATTAAAAAGAAGAGTAAGCTGGGTGTGGCAGCAAGTGTCTGTAGTTCCAGCTACTTGGGAGGCTGAGGTGAGAGGATCTTTGAACCCATAGGTTCAAGGCTGCAGTGAGTGGTGATTGCATCACCAAACTCCAGCCTGGGAGACAGAGTAAGACCCTGTCTCTATAAAACAAACAGACAAAAAGAAGAATCAAAGGAAATTTTCCCTAGATAAATTATCAAACAGATGGTTTGATTGGAAATACAGTATATAAAAAATAAAACTCCATCTTACCCTAAAACAAAAGAAATTCCAGAAGGATTAGAAATTTTACTGTGAGAAATGTAACCAAAAAAAATTACATACACATATTTTGAAACTCTTAGGGTAGGAAAAGCCAGAAATCATAAAGCAAATAAATGGTATAGTTAGCTATCTAAAAATGTATTGTTTTAAATATACAGGGTTAAAAAGTGCCATATATAATTCAATTAAAAATGACAAAACATAGGGAAATGTTTGCAAATGAGAAGTCAACATCTCTAACACATAAAAAATTCTCAAATATAAGAAAAAGGGCAAATTTTTGGCTGGGCACGGTCGCTCACACCTGTAATCCCAGCACTTTGGGAGGCCAAGGTAGACAGATCACTTGAGGTCAGGAGTTCAAGTCCAGCCTGGCCAAAAAGTGAAACCGTCTCTACTAAAAATACAAAAATTAGCCTGGGTGGTGGCGCGTGCCTGGAATCCCAGCTACTTAGAAGGCCGAGGCATGAGAATTGCTTGAACCTGGGAGGCAGAGGTTCTAGTGAGCTGAGATCATGCCACTGCACTCCAGCCTTGGCAATAGAGTGAGACTGTCTCAAAAAAAAAAAAAAAAAAAAAAAGAGCAAATTTTTAAAGTAATCACAGAAAATGCAAAACTAGTCAGAAAAGAATAAACACAAAAGGCTAATAAGCACATGAAAAGATGTTCACCATCCAAAATTTCTAATTGAAAGGACACATAATTTTCCCCACATTAGTAAACATTAAAGAGACTGATGTTACCCAGTATTAACAAGGCTTTGGGGAAGCACATATTTCATATGTTATTAAAAGCAATGGCTGGCATTTATTATGCAATTATTAGATATTAAACATTGGGCTAAATATGTATATTCATTATCTGACTTAATTATACAACCTTAAAAGATAAATATTTAGCATTCTAATTTTGGAGAAAAGTCGTGGAGCTAGAAAAACAGAAATGGGGTTTACACCCAATAGTATGGGACTAGAATGTAAATTGGCATAACTAACCACAAAGTACGAATTAAAATTTGAAACATGTGTATCTTTGACCCAGGATTTCTACTACTGAAAATTTATTCTGAAAAATAATCAGATATGATAAGATATAAGTATAAAATATTCATGGCAGTATTGTACAGAAAAGATAGAAATAGAAAACTGATAATGGTACATCTATACAATGGAATTCAACACAGCAATTACAAATTATGAAACAGATTCATATTTGGCATGGAATAATGTGCATTATATATATAATCAAGTGACAAAGGCAAGGTATAAAACAGCAGGTAAAGTATCCTATTTATAGGAAATATTTATTTACATATACATCTGCATAGAAAAGTTAGGAAGTATATAAAAACAAGATGTTACTAGTGGTCAACCATGGATGATGAAAGCTTTTACTTTCCTCTAGACTATGTAATAGTTTTTATATCTTTCTGCATTATCTGATTTTTAAAAAATAATGAGCATATATTACCTTTATAATCTAAAAAATACCCCACTATAATTTTCCTTTTAGAAAAGAAATATTTGAAAAATTCTCTTAGGTTTCAGATTAGTAAAAAAGACAAAGAATAATTAATCATTGGCCAATGTGTTGAATAAAGTGAGAACATATAGTAGAATTTTGCTCCCATACAAAGAGATTACTGATAATGTAGTTTCTCTTCTCAGTTATTACATTTGCAAGTGAGAAATTTCAAGGTTATTTTATACTTTCTGCCTTCTCCAATCCCATATCTAATTAGTCACTGAGGTATTTTTCTTTTTAATTTAACATCTAAAATGTTTCTAGAATCTTACCATCTTATCATTTCCACTGTCTTCGGTAATCTCATCCTGTTCTCCATCCCCAGATCTCCTGCACTGGTCCATGACCCTCAGTTTCCCAACAGAACTGCTTGCTTCCAGTTTCCTCTCTCACCACAGTTTAGCTATTTTTCTAAAACATAATCTGATCACATTGCTTCCTCACTTAAACCCACAAGATACTACAAATCCTTAATAGCATAAAAGGTCCTGCATGATTTGGCCACTGTTTTCCCCACCGACTGTATATTCTTTCCTATTTCTATGTATCTTTACAAGCTACTACAAGAAAACATTGAAGAAAATCTCTAGGATATTGGTCTGGGCAAAAATGTCTCAAGTAATATCCCACAAGCGTAGGAAACTAAAGCAAAAATGGAGAAATCGGATCCCATTAAGTTAAAAAGCTTCTGTACAGCAAAGAAAACAATCAGCAAAGTGAAGAGACAACCCACGGAATGGGAGAAATGTATTTGCAAACTACTCACCTGACAAGGGGTTAATAATCAGAATATAGAACGAGCTCCAATAACTCTATAGGACAAAATCTAATAATCCAATAAAAAATGGGCAAAAGATCTGAACAGACATTTCTCAAAAAAGGATATACAAATGACAGACACATGACAAGGTGATCAACATCACTGATCATCAGAGAAATGCAAATCAAAACTACAATGAGATATCATCTTACCCCAGTTAAAATGACTTATATTCAAAAAACAGGCAACAACAAATGCTAGCAAGGATGTGGAGAAAAGGGGACCCTCATACACTGTTGGCAGGAATGTATTTAGTACAACCACTATGAAGAACAGTTTGAAGGTTCCTCAAAAAACTAAACAATAGAGCTACCATATGATCCCAGCAATCCCACTGCTGTGTTAATATAACCCAAAGAGAGGAAACCAGTATATCGCAGAGATATCTGCACTCTTTTGTTTGTTGCTGTACTGTTCACAATAGCCAAGATTTGGAAGCAACCTAAGTGTCCATCAACAAATGAACGGATAAAGAAAATGTGGTACATATATACAATGGAGTACTATTCAGCCATAAGAAGGAATGAGAGCCTGTCATCTGCAACCACATGGGTGGAAATGGCAATCATTATGTCAAGTAAAATAAGTCCAGCACAGAAAGACAAACATTGCATGTTCTCACTTATTAATGGGATCTAAAAATCAAAACAGTAGAACTCATGGACATAGAGAATAGAAAGATGGTTCCTAGAGGCTGGGAAGGGTAGTGGGGGAGTCAGGGGAGAGGTGGGAAAGGTTAATGGGTATAAAAGAAAAACTGAAAGAATGAATAAGACCTAGGCTGGGTGCGGTGGCTCACACCTATAATCCCAGCACTTTGGGAGGCCGAGGCGGGCAGATCACTTGAGCCCAGTAGTTTAAGACCAGCGTGGGCAACGTGGCAAAACCCCATCTCTATTTTTAAAAAGATTTAAATTAAAACAAAACAAAAAAACACAGGCCAGGCACGGTGGCTCATGCCTGTAATTCAAACACTTTGGGAGGCTAAGGTGGGCGGATGACTTGAGGCCACCAGGAGTTGGAGAAGAACCTGGCCAACACAGCGAAACTCCATGTCTACCAAAAACACAAAAATTAGCTCGGTGTGGTGGCACATGCCGTTTGTCTCTTTTTAATCAAATATTTTTGAAAGGCATCACAACGATGAACCAAATTTCAAAATTTATTTACAGTGAAATTTAAAATTAATTCTCCTCCCAGTTTCTATACAAAAACTTTGGTTTCTAGTTTCTCTTTCTGTTTTTACAAGATGATTCAAAGAAACTGAAAACCTATGCTACTGAGGCACAAGAATCGCTTGAACCGGGGAGGTAGGGGTTGCAGTGAGCCAAGATTGCACCACTGTACTCCAGCGGGGGTGACAGAGCACGACCTTGTATCCAAAATAAAAAATAAAAAAAAAGAATGAATAAGACCTACTATGTGATAGCACAACAGGGTGACTATAGCCAATAATTTAAAAACAACTAAAAGAGTATAATTAGATTGTAACACAAAGGATAAATACTTGAGGGGATGGATTCTCCATTCTCCATGATGTGATTATTACACACTGCCTGCCTGTATGAAAACATCTCATGAACCCCATAAATACATACATTTACTATGTATCACAAAAATAAAAAATAAACAAAATAAAAAATCCCAGGCTTCATTTCATTTTTTAAAAAAATACCGTTTTACAACATACTATCATGTCTATTTTAATATGCATTTCTATATACATTTTATATGCTATATGCTATAGCTAATAAATTAATTCACTCAAAAAATATTTACTGAGTACTCATTCTGTTATGCTGCTTTGTTTTTTTTCTTTTTCAGGCGCCTCTATTATTTGTCTTCTTTGCTCATCTTTCTTATTGTTACTTTTTCTTGAATCTTTTAAATCTACTTTATTTTTTAAAATGTCATCTTTCCACCGCCGATTGTTTTCTTAAATGGCATCTTTTGCTCTTGTCTTGTTTCTATTTGAGGCTTCAGCTCTGAAATTCTTTTTTTCATTTACTTCTAATTTTCTCTGTCATCTCATTCCCACATCTTCATAATTGATATATGTTGTTCTTTCATGTCTCATGTCATTTTCTTAATGCCTTTTAACTCATTGTGAAATAGATAACAGTTGTGGTTATAATTTTGGTCTATTTTGTGTGCATTTGTTTCACTGCAAGTTTTTATGTCTGGAGAGATATTCTGTCCCTTTTTCTCGTATAATAACTTTGTGATTTGATCTCAATACATTTCTGTAACTCATTTTTATGTGAATTTAATTTTCTTGAACTTTTAGAATGAGTAGGTTCAGGGAATATAAGTTCACAAAGCTGTTTCTGGGCAGTGTTAAAAAATACATGGGTTTGCTCTGTGGTTTTCTAAGATTTCTTGATTCTATGACTTTGCCTCACTTTTATATGGACTATCTCCTTCTCTTCTTGTCTCTATTTTGTCCCTTTCATAAAATTTTATTCCACTCCCAGCATAAAATTTTCGTAAGATTTTATACCACTCCCTTTTCCTTAGGGGTCTGGTCTAGAATGGCACCTTGGCAAGTCAGTTTTGAGTGTTCACAGGAGGTAAACTACTCCTGCCTAATTGGTCTTTCTTATGGTAGACCTTCACCCAATCAATAATGGAGAGAATAAAACACCTCTGAGCTACTGCTATCTAATTGGCCAGCATAGTCTTTTAGTCGATACTGTTGGCTATTCTGGAATTCTCCTTTTCTAAGGTTCATCAGATGTTGTCCCATTGCTGCCTTCTCGCTTTTGCAGAGATGTCAATATCAACTGTGTCTAGAGACTATTGATAGTTTGCCTCACCTAGTTATGTTTTGGGTTTCACGGCGATAGCAAGTCACATGGTTTGTTGTAATTGTTTTATGGATTTTAAACTTTGGTTTCTAGTTTCTCTTTCTGTTTTTACAAGATGATTCAAAGAAACTGAAAACCTATGCTACTGAGGCCACACCACTGACTTCCCATAACTCACTTCTTCTCCCTATCCTTTCCCCTCAGGACTAGCTTTTCAATGTCTGTGACTTATTAGGCATTACCATCTTTAAGTTCTACTTAACAGAGAAGCTGGTAACCCTTTGGTCTCTTTTTAGTCAAACATTTTTGAAAGGCATCACAACGATGAACCAAATTTTAAAATTTGTTTACAGTGAAATTTAAAAATAATTCTCCTCCCAGTTTCTATATAAAGCTTTCACAAAACCTATCTTTAGTGTCCATGTCATAAAACTGCATTAAAAAGATTTTCATTCTTCAGTAACAAAATTCCTCAGTATGGAGAGAATCTAAGATATTTTCACCAAACCAAATTCTGTGCCACAGACTACAGAATAAAAATATTACTGAATAAATTATGTATTAAATCATCCCGAATAACCATCGCATTATTTTTGCACTTTAGAGATAAAGTGACTGATGTATAACAGGTACTCATTGAAGGATGCAAGAAAAGCCAAAGTTGGTTGTCTCCATTTTTGCAATGTACTGGTTTCCTTTTCAGCCCTCCCCGGGGGAAAAAAAATACTTCTCTAAATCTAACTCAATCAAAGTTTCAAATAAATTCAAGATAAACTAACCTTGGAAAGTTTTTGTAGTCTATTTCTCATCTACCAAATCTGATTGGAATCCAGCAACAAAAAATCCTTTCCAGAAGTAAACTACCTTCATGTTCGTAAATACCGATTAAACCACAATTTAATAGGCTATTTACAATACTACCCATCACGACTGATTCAATCAGCTACACAAATTTCAAACTTATTTTTTTTTCTGTAAAACATCAGACAAGAGATCTATCAAATTCATTAAATGTGACAAACACCAAAGTATTACCCAAAGTCTAGTTTACCTAATAGAGGGCTGCTTTCTCCTCTCTTTCCACAGTTCCAATATATAAACTACGTTTTTGGAATCTAAACACTAACGTTGCCCTGGGGTCAGTACATGCCAAATATTATTAGTAGTATTAATGTTCTATCAATTCGTTTCCCACCCCCCTCTGTCACACAGCAAGGCCTCCAAATAAAAGGTCCTACGCCTCACTCCCCAGCCCGCCCAAGAGTTTTTGTTTTGGCAACGGGGGATTGGTGGTGCTTTTGAGATAACAGAAAGTAACAAAAGGCATCATCAATATGAACCGTCAGCCACGTCGGAAAGTCTAGGCGCCGGGGGGCGGGTGGGCAGCGCTCTAGATCAGGTAAAGTAAACAAGGTGACTGCGTGTGGAGGCGGCTGTTATTGTTTGTACGTGGGTCTGCCGCTCTGGGTGGGATGGGGGAATCTACGAGGACACCCACCCCAGCTTCGCAGCCTCTGTAAGAAAAAGGCAACTTGCAGGTTCCCGAGAGGAAACAGGAGAACGGTAAAAGCGTTCTTTCCCAGGACTTCATTTCGGAATCGCGGAAGGACCAGCCGAAGCAGGAGCTGTCAGAGCGGCCGTGAACCCAATGGCTCTGTCCACACACAGCAACCTGCCTCCTTGGCCCCTTTCGGCTCATCCGGGCGTCCTCAAACCTTCCGTCCCCCTCCCTATGCCACTTATCGTCCAGACGACGAGGGGAAAGAGGTGGCCCGAAAGCCGCAGCTCCAGGGTGGAGAGGGCCGCTGAGCCCAGGGTCCTCGGCCTTCTGAGCCGTTGCCCCTCGCTCACCCACCTGATGCTCTTTCACCACTTCGCTGAGGCAGGGATACCGCTCTGAGATCCATCGGTAAAACTTGGGGACTCCCATTTCGACCGTCAACACTAATCCCAGTCACGGCCAAACCGAAACCAAACGCCCCGCCGGGGCTCCGCCGCCGCCTCCGGCCGTCGCTCCGCGGATGACAACACACCGCCCGGCCGACCATAGAGGAGCGCCCGCTGGGCCTAGAGCGGCAGGATCCGAGGCCGTCCCAGGGGCGGGGCTTAGCCCGCCTGGCCTCGCGCAGCCGGGGCCGCGGTACTGGTCAGTGACGGTCGGGGGATCTGCGGAGTTTTGCTCGTGTGCTTCCACGTAGGTGCGAAAATGCCCCAGGATAGAGCTATGCTTTCTAAGTGGATTTGGAATTGGCATAAAAACCGCACGAAGGTGTGGGAAGGGTATCGAACACTGATTTTTGTTACGCTTCTGTCTCCTAGGGTTGCTAATCTCAGTATTTTTCAAACAGATTTGGAATGATGATTTATTTGGCTTAGTTTGTTTTGCCAAGAATTTTTTTCTCTGAGGAATTTAAACCCACGGTAAAGTTTTTTTAAAAACGTTCTTTTCCAAATTGTTCAAAAATTTCCCAAGTACCCGTCCCCCGCAACTGTTAACATAAGACCTTGGATACGAAATCATTTAATGTTTAGTTTTTACATTCATGCGTCCGCGTTTATCATATTTTTCTCCATCACACTTTCAACCGGACAACAAAGGAGAGTTCTGTCAATTTAAGTGAAATTATCAGTTTTAAATGTAAGAGTTTTCCACTTATTTGAATGTAGTAACCTCGTTACTTTGTATTTAAGTCTTCTGAACGAAAACTTACAGAAAAACCTTAAACATTTAATACTTTTTGGATTTTAAGATCTCAGGAAATGCTAAGTATCGCTGTCTTTCATGACCACTGGATTCTGCATTCTGGGACTGCAGTATGGCAGCATCATACAAATTACAGAATGTTTATTTTGTTCTCATATTCACGCTTCTTGGCTTATATTTTTTCCCTATCACACTTTAAAACAAAGTTACATTAAGTGAACTTAATGATATGCTATTTATATTTATATTTATATTTATATATCTCTCTTACTAGACTGTCACTTCTTGGAGGGCAGGAGAGGGTAACTCTATGCACAAGGCTGGCGCAATGCCTTGCCCACGGTATTTATTCCATATAATTTTGTTCTTCAAGTGAATCCTTACAGTAGCTAGGACTTTTAAAAGGAAATCAATAGAAGTTGTAAAATGAAATTAGGTTAGGCTTGTTTCTTGCAAATACAGTTTTTGACCATAAGAACACATGATATTCCATTTCTCCAATTATAATGCACAGTATGTATTAAGAAAGCAGTTTATTTCTTAATAACTGAATGTTATTTTACATATAATTAATGATCAGAGAGAAATAACAGTTGCTCTGAGAACGTAAATTTATATTGTACTTTAGAATTGAACAGATACAACCACAGATTCATACCAAATGCATTACTTTTAGATTAACATATTCTTTTACATAATTTCATTTCACATATATGGGGTCCAACCAAGATACATCTGGCATAGTAAGTTTTCATCAGTAGCTTCTTGTATAAGGTAATGCACATGTCCTTCAATAGATAATGGCAGTCCTGTCACTCTATTTCGAGTCTTGATTACACCTTGTAGTCGCTGCTCAATGTCAAGAACATGGGTCTTGGCCTAAAAAGAAGAAATATAAAACCAAAAACAGATGTTGATAATTCGGAATTTCTACCTTTCTTTATATTTTGACATTTAATAAATGTTAGTACCATTTTACTGACCAATACCCCTTTTGTAAGAGCAAATACAGGAAAAGAAGCGAACAAATACAGTTAACTTGTGATACTGATTTTGAGGCCTGCAAGATTGATTCAACATCAACTGCTTGGACATGTTTCTGGACTACGTGAAATATCAGGGAATTATTTACACATTACAATTCTAGAAAAATAATTTTTAAAATCTGCTTTGGAAGTGTTTAGTACTTAAACATTTGAATGAATATTTGAATAACAATGATCTACTGCCTAATATTTACATGATGTTAGTACACACAAATGGGTGTTCTAAGTGAGCTACTTGGAACTGTACAATTTCTTAAGCATATCTGAATGCAAAAGGAAGAATAAAGTTATTATAAGAATAATTCTTGGAGGTGGTGCTGGGTGGGCCGGTGGGCTGGGCTGCAGCCCGCGAATGCAAAGAGGAGGGCCACGGGATGGGGGCTGTTGCTGTGCTGTCTGCCATCGACTTTTCCGCCAAGAGCCTGGACTCCAAATGTGACTTATGTTCCAGCAGAACTCCAGGTGTTTAAAAGAACCCCTACAACAGCCAACTTTTCCTTTATGCAGTTGCAAACCAGCTCCTGCTTATTTCTTTGGTGAAGCACTTGAGCCATGTGCATGAACCAAACCCAGTTAACACAGGTGTTTAAGTTACTTTGCCAGACCTTTATCCTAATGGGTCTGCTGTGTTCTTTCACTTGTGACGAGTTTAGCTCATTGAGACTACATCACCACAGAGCTATTACTCACTTAATGAAGTCCACTAAAGAGAGAGTTCATCAGGATCCTTGTGAGACTATTTCTCATATCCAGAAAAATCAGATCAAGGGAAGTAGCCTTTGAAGCACAAACTTCATGTTACTTAAATGAATTTGAAAAACTTGCCATCTTAGGAAAAGGTGGATATGGAAGAGTATACAAGGTCAGGAATAAATTAGATGGTCAGTATTATGCAATTTAAAAAATTCTGATTAAGGGTGCAACTAAGATTGCATGAAGGAACTATGAGGAATGAAGGTGCTGGCAGTCCAGCACCCTAATATCATTGGTTATCACACTGCGTGGACAGAACATGTTCAAGTGATCCAACCACAAGCAGATAGAGCTTCCATTCAGTTGCCATTTCTGGAAGTGTTCTCCGACCAAGCAGAGGAGAGATACCAATACGGTATTAAAAATGGTGAAAGTAGCAGCTCATCCATTATCTTCACTAAGCTCACCTCAGAAAAGAAAAACCCTTTTGAGAATCTGACACTCAGAATAACAAGCTGGTGAACTATACCATCAATTCCATCTTAAGAGACACCAGTGAATTTGAATCATCCCTGGAGCTCCTGGAAAATGGCTTGGCGGGTTTGTCCACCAGGTCAGTTGTGGAACAGCCCCGGCTGCTCAGCTGTAATTCCCTCCAAGAGGAGAATTTCACATCCACTGAGGAATCTTCCAAAGAAAACTTCAACTTGTTGGGGATAGAGGTGCAGTACCACCTGATGCTGCACATCCAGATGCAGGTGTGCAACTCCACCTGTGGGACTGGCTAGCCGAGAGAAACAAACAGGGCCAAGAGTGTGTGGATAAGTTTGCTTGTCCTTATGGCCAGTGTTGCAACAAAAAATATTCAAGAATTAGTGGAAGGTGTGTTTTACATACATAACATGGGAATTGTAAACAGAGATCTGAAGCCTAGAAATATTTTTCTTCATGGCTCTGATCAGCAAGTAAAAATAGGAGACTTTGGTCTGGCTTGCCCAGACATCTTACAAAAGAACACAGACGGCCGGGCGCGGTGGCTCAAGCCTGTAATCCCAGCACTTTGGGAGGCCGAGACGGGCGGATCACTAGGTCAGGAGATCGAGACCATCCTGGCTAACATGGTGAAACGCCGTCTCTACTAAAAATACAAAAAACTAGCTGGGCGAGGTGGCGGGCGCCTGTAGTCCCAGCTATGTGGGAGGCTGAGGCAGGAGAATGGCGTGAACCTGGGAGGCGGAGTTTGCAGTGAGCTGAGATCCGGCCACTGCACTCTAGCCTGGGTGACAAAGCGAGACTCCGTCTCAAAAACAAAAACAAAAACAAAAACAAAAAAAACCCAAAAACAAAAGAACACAGACTGGACCAATAGAAACGGAAACAGTACACCAACACATATATCCAGAGTGGGCACTTTTCTGTACACTTCATCCCAACAGTTGGAAGGATCTGAGTATGATGCCAAGGGTCTCACTCTTGCCCAGGCTGGAGTGCAGTGGGGTCATCATAACTCACAGCAGCCTCCAACTCCTGGGGTCAAGTGATCCTCCCACCTCAGCCTCCCAAGTAGCTGGGACTACAGCAGTGTGCCACTGTACCCGGCTAATTAAAAAAAAACTATTTGTAGAGACCAGGGCTGGCTTTGTCCAGTTAGATATGTATATAGCTTGAGTCTGATTCTGCTAGAGCTCTTTCAGCTGTTTAGAACAGAAATGGAGCAAGCAGAAGTTTTAACAGGTTCAAGAACTGGTCAGATACTGGAATCCCTCAGTAAAAGGTATCCACTACAAGCCAAGTATATCTAGCACTTAATGAAAAGGAACATGTCCCAGAGACCATCTGCTCTTCAACTGCTACAGTGAACTTTTCCAAAATTCTGGAAATATTAATCTCACCCTACAGATGAAGATAATAGAGCAAGAAAAAGAAATTGAAGAACTAAAGAAGCAGCTAAACCTCCTTTCTCAAGACAAAGGGTTAAGGATGACATGAAGGATGGGGGCGTACGGGTCTAGCCTTCCTCAAGCTATATCAGTGGGATGAAAGTGGATTTAAACTCTTAAGGTAGTTAACCGGAATGTAAATTTTTAATCTTTATTAGAGTATAGTTGGTATAATTCATTGTATTTAGTAAGCCTGTATAAGACTTTTTTTTTTTTTTGAGACAGAGTCTTGCTCTGTCGCCCAGGCTGAAGTGCAGTGGCCAGACCTCAGCTCACCGCAAGCTCCGCCTCCCGGGTTTACGCCATTCTCCTGCCTCAGCCTCCCGAGTGGCTCGGACTACAGGCGCCCGCCACCTTGCCCGGCTAGTTTTTTGGTTTTTTTTTGGAAATAGATGGGGTTTCACCATGTTAGCCAGGATGGTCTCAATTTCCTGACCTCGTGATCCGCCTGTCTCGGCCTCCCAAAGTGCTGGGATTACAGGCTTGAGCCACCGCGCCTGGCCAAGACTTGTTAAAGATGTAAGAGTGGCCTCCCCACCAAAAATAATCCTCAGTTTATTCTAACTTATTAAAAACAACTATCTGAGCTAGGTGCAGTGGCTTATGCCTATAATCCCTGCATTTTGGGATGCTGAGGTGGGTGGATCACTTGAGACCAGGGGTTCAAGACCAGCCTAGCCAAGACGGTGAAACCCATCTCTACTAAAAATATAATAATTAGCCAGCTGTGGTGGTGCATGCTTGTAGTCCCAGCTATTTGGGAGGCTAAGGCAGGAGAACTGCTTGAACAGGGGAGGCAGACGTTGCAGTGAGCCAAGATCGTGCCACCGTGCTCCAGCCTGGATGACAGAGCAAGACTTTGTCTCAACAACAACAACAACAACAACAAAACTATCTGCAAGCTTTGCAGCTTCAACTAAGTAAGAAGTGAATTGCTGCATTTGTTAACATAGCTTGTGATATACTCGTATGATATTAAAGCTCAGACCTGTTGTTCTGTAAGTTCAGGCAATTTGTACTTAAGTTTTTCCTACTGTATCTCATAACTGTGAATTGTCTATGGTTAAACAAGTGTGCCATGAACAGTTTTATTATACAAATGAGAATACTGTTAACATTAGTGACAAAAAGAAAACTTATGGCATTGTGATACTAGAGAACTAGATTTCAGAGTAATCAATAGTCACTAACAGTATTTCCAAGCAGTTCTCATGCATAGAGATGAGAACTATAGCTGCATATCAAGTTCATTTGTAGAGATGAAGACTACAGCCCGTATCAAGCTATACCTTCTACTAACCTTTTCGTTGACAACTTCTCCAGTTTCATTCAGTGGTGCTTTGGAATGCCCTTTCACTGGTTTACTCCACTCCACAAGAGGATCATGTAGAAAAGTCTTTAAGACACTAAAATTGAAACAAATATTGGGGTAGGATGTTACCTTTGCACGAAGAAATCTTGCTAACATCAATATTTAAGTGAAGGATAAGAAGCTAATGGTAATACTCTTATAATGCACATTACTACCTCTTCATTAAGTTATGTGAAATTTCTGTTTTGGTGTGAGGGGAGGGTAAGAGAAGGGAAGGCAGGAAAAAAGGCAAGATAGAGGAGAGTCAGAGGTGTTTTGGAGAATAGAGTAAGATGAGTTCTATGTGCCATCTCTAAGTGTATACTGTGAACTGGTAAATGCCTATATGTTGAATGAAGGAGTTTTATCCCTTACCATGTCTTCAATAACCATATAACATCTATAGCTACCATAGAGATCTAGCCCAGACCTTTTTTTCTGCACTCTAAACATAAAATCCAATTACTTATGGGAAATACCCAGTTGGATATGTTCCAAGCACCTCAAACTCAGTATCTCCAAAATAAAATTCATTACCTTTTCCCAACTATTTCTCCGTATTCCCCAAATCATCATCCACCTAGACAAAAATCTAGGAATCATCCTTGCCCCGTCTTCCTCTAACATGCAATTACACCTCCTAAATCTCTTTGGAATCTCTTCACTTATCTCCGTCTCTGCTGCCGTGATACTATCCAGTACACCATCATCCTTTCCTGGGTTACTGCAATAAACCTCTAACTAGTTATGATATACTTCCTATTTCAGAGAATTTGCTTTTGCATATGTCCAACTAACCAGTATTCTACCATAATGTCTAATAGACAGCTTTTAAATAATGAAGGTGAATAAATAAGCTTTAAAGGTCCTTTCAAACAATCTGTTTCCCACAGCTAACTTCATACTTAAAGGTCAAAGACTGACTGCTGTACCCCTAAGATCAGGAACAAGACAAGGATGTCCACTTCTAGCATGTCTATTCGACATTGATTTAGCTAGGGCAAGTAGGCAAGAAAAAGAAATAAAAGGCATTGATATTAGAAAGGAAGAAGGAAAACTATATCTGCAGATGACATGTTGTTGCGGAGAGAAAATCTTAAGGAAGTCACAAAAATAATTATTAGAACTAATACTTGAATTCAGCAGATTGTAAGATACAATATCAATATATAAATATCAATTGTATATCTATACACTAGCAATGAACAATCCAAAAATGAAATTAAGAAAGATTCCATTTAGAATAAAACCAAAAGGAATAAAATACTTAGGAATACAGTTTTAAAAAGTTAAATATAAGACTTGACCCTAAAAACCACAAAACATTGATGAAAAAAATAAAATTCAAATAAATGGAAAAACCTTCCATGTTCATGGATCAGAAGACTTAATATGGTTAAGACAGCAATACTCCCTAATTGATTTACAAATTCAATGTCATTCCTATCAAAATCCAAACTGATTTTAAAATTAATATGGAAATACAAGGGACCCATAATAGCTAAATGATCTTGGGGGAAAAAAGCAAAGTTGGAGCACTCACACTTTCTGATTTCAAAATTTACGACAAAGGTACAATAATCAAAATACTGTGTTGTTAGCGTAAGGTTAGGCATATAGATCAATAGAATATGGCTGAAAATCAATTGACCATTTCAACAAAAAAGCCAAGATAATTAAATGAGGGGGAAAATATTCTTTTCAAAAAATGGTGCTAGGACAAATGGATATGCACATGCAAAAAAAATGAATATGGACCCCTGCCTTACACCATATATACAAAATAACTGAAGACAGATAAAAGTTCTAAATAGCAGAGCTAAAAGTCAAAAATACTTAGAAGAACACATAGGTATAAATCTTCATGGCTTTGGATTAGGGAATCGTTTCTTAGATATGACACCAGAAACACCAAAAATAACCAGAAGAAAAAAACCAAATTAGACTGCATCAAAATTTAAAACTTTTATGTTTCAAAGGCCATCATCAAAGAAAGAGAAGAGACAACCCACAGATGGAAGAAAATATTTGAAAATCATATCTTATAAAGGCCTTGTATCCAAAATGTGTAAAGAACTCTTGCAACTTGGCTGGGCAGGGTGGCTCATGCCTGTAATCCCAGCACTTTGGGAGGCTGAGGCGGGTGGATGGCTTGAGCTTACGAGTTCGAGACCCGTTTGGGCAACATGGCAAAACCCCTTCTCTGCTGGGGAGGCTGAGGCAGGGAAATCGCTTGAACCCAGGAAGCGGAGGTTGCGGTGAGTGGAGATCATGTTACTGCACTCCAGCCTGGGTGACTGTCTCAAACAAACAAACTCTTACAACTCAAGAATAGGCCAGGCATGGTGGCTCATGCCTATAATCCCAGCACTTTGGGAGGCCAAGGCAGGAGGATCACCTGAAGTCAGGAGTTTAAGACCAGCCTGGCCAACATGGTAAAACCCAAACTCTACTAAAAACGCAAGAATTAGCCAGACATGGTGGCTCATGCGCACATGCTGTCCCAGCTACTTAGGAAGCTGAGGCTTGAGAATCGTTTGAACCCAGGAGGTAGATGTTGCAGTGAACCGAGATCATGCCACTGCACTCCAGACTGGGTGACAGCAAAACCCTGTCTCAAAGGAAAAAAAATAAAAAGAATAAAAAGACAACCCAATTTAAAAGTGGGCCAAGGATTTCAATAGACATTTGTCCAAAGATGATCTACAAATGGCCAACAAACACATGAAAAGATGCGCACCATCACTGGTCATTAGGGAAATGCAAATTAAAACCACAATGAGATACAACTTCACATCCCTAGAATGGGGAAAATAAAAAGGCAGACAATAACCAGTGTTAGAAAAGATGTAGAGAAATTGAAACCCACATGCATTACTAGTGGGATTATAAATTGTTACAACTGCTTTGGAAAATGATTTGAGAGTTCTTCAAAACGTTAAGTATAGCATTTAACATATGACCCAGCAATTCCACTCCCAGGTATACGCAAGAGAACCGAAAACAAATGTCCACATAAAACTTGTGCACAATGTTCACAGCCAAACTATTTATAATACAAAAAAGGTGGAAACAATCTAAATGTCTCTTAACTGATGAACAGAAAAAGAAAATACAGTATATCCATGTAACAGGATACCATTTGGCAATAAAAAAACAATGAAATACTGATACATGATGAACACTGAAAATATTACGTTAAGTGAAAGAAGACAAACATGAAAGGCCACATATTAGATGATTCCATTTATATGAAATGTCCTGAACAGGTAAATCCATAGAGACAGAGAATATTATATCTGAGTGGTTACAAGTAGATAGCAGGAGTGGGAGGGCGAAGGAATCAGGAGTGACTGCTAATGCCTGTGGAATTTCTTTTTGGGCTGATGAAAATGTTTTAAAATTAGATAGTGGTAATGGTTGCACAATCTTGTGACTATACTAAAAACCATTTAATTATGTACCTTTAAAAGGGTGAATTTATGGTATGTAAATTATATCTGCATAAAGCTATTATTTAAAAAAACTATTTCAGTCAGTGCAAAGTGGTTCCCATATAAAAACAAACATATGTAGGGGCCAATAATTATATTCAAGGTTACTGTTAAATTATTTACAAAGTATAGATGATTACCTCATTAAAGGCTCTCGCTGATCACGCATAAGCCTCATTGTAACTTCACATGCTCTTCGAAAAAGACCCTCTGTTCCCATAGGACCCATTCCATTAACCATATTATGAGTCAGGCGAAATGGTACAATTTCTGGAACTTCAAAGGTTTCTCCCTTAGAAACAATACATTTTGTTACAAACTAACAATGTTGGAATTTAAAAATCTTTACTCAGAGAACTTCATGTCCAGATTCTTTCAACAAAGAGCAAAAATACCTTCAAAATATTTATGTTGTAATTACATTAGAGGTTTGTAACATGAAGGAGCCATGTAGCTCTCTGCCTTTGCTTTTATAGAACTGAAACCATACTTGATCTTGGATAAGATCTAGGAGATAAGTGGATTACCTTTCACTGAGTTTAGTACAGTGAATAAACAATATTACAGATAAAGTTTGTGCATTCAATATTTAGTCTCATATTTTCTTTGTCTTTCTTGAATAATATGAAATACAAATATTCTCATATATTTCTATTTTTCTTTAACACTTTCATCTTAAGACAAGAGATGAGAAGCAGCCAAGGGTCAGATGCTTACATCCCCTCATAAAGGAAATAAAACATGTCATATAATGAAGTCCAGTTGTTCATTTTCTGCTATCCTCTAATCTGCCTTTTCTAGGGACTTTTCATCCCTCCAATCAGTTACCCTAAATTCCTCTCTTGTATGGTTTAACCCATGCCAGTGTTTTATCTCTGATTTGTTCTCAGTTGGATCTATGATCTTTCTTGATTTCTTGTGACAACACAACGCAATCTGTAGATGATGGAGGTGAAGAAAATAGTGCGCTAACCTACCAGTCTGCCCTGCGGGATTCTAGTACTGGAAAATTGTAGGGGGCCTTAAAGATGGGTCCAATTGCCTCAATTTATTCCCAGGCCCCACTCTGGATCTACAGAATCTGAATCTCCTGGGTATCTATAAATTTTTTTAAAATTATTGGATAATTCTGATATGTTGCTAGAATTGGAAACTATCATATTAAACTACTCTGTCTCTCTAAAACTGAGTCTCAGTAAAATGAACTGATCTGCCCATATTCACATAACTAATAACTGAGTCAGAACCTAAACCTATGTTCTTGGACTTCAAATTCAGTACTAGCTGTACAGTATCACTCTTCTAAGTTCTCTCCATCCTAATATGCATTACTACATGATCCACTGATGAAAACTAGTCAACAAATTATCAATATAACTCAACTGTGAGTATAACTGCTACCAACAGGTATGTCAAGGAAGAACAGTTGTTGAGAAAAGGAAATTGGGGGAAAATATACAATTAGTAAGAATAACTCACATCACATACCTTATTGAAAAGACAGTTGAAATCTACATGTACGCATTCACCAGTCAAAGAATCAAAGAGAATATTTTCACCATGACGGTCTCCAAGCCCCAGAATATAACCAACCATTGACATTACTGCAGTGGAACGGCAGTATGCTGATCTACTACTGTACCTAAAAGAAACACAATGCCTATGAAATATCCATATACCATATGAGGCGAATATAAATCTAAAATATTAAAAATAAACATTCAACCATAACAACATATAATATTCTTGGTAACCTACCATGATGTAGGATCAGGGAATGTTCTCAGAAACCACTCATGAAAAATAGGAGGATGCCTGGGCAGGAGAAATTCTCGGAATACTTTGAGTTTTTCAGATAAAGCTGCTGACTTTGGTAGCATACACTGGCGAAGTTCTTTTCCTGTCATATACACTCCTGCAAGGAAGAGTGATATCCAATAATCACATCAGCCAAATGAAAAAAAAAATTTTTTTTGTTAAAATTGGCCAGGAAACACCTACTTCTTTTCAAATTGTTATTGAAAAACAAGCATAAATGAAAAATTTTCAATAAGCATACATAAAGTTACTGGTTATATAATAAAATAATAAACCACATTATCTTCCCTTGATACAGATGACCCTTGAACAATGTGAGTTTGAACTGTGTGGGTCCACTTACATGTGATATTTTTCAACCAAACATGGATCAAAAACATGGGATGCAAAATCATTATATACTGAGGGCTGACTTTTCATACATGCAGGTTCTGCAGGGCTGACTGTGAGACTTGAGTATGTGTGGATTTTGATATGTGAGGGTATTCTGGAAGCAATCCCCCAGATAAGGGGGGACCACTGTAGTTACCCAAATGAAGCCTCTTATTGATGAAAATTAATGTCAGTTAAAACCAGTGTTGTGAAATCAAATAGTTCCAGAATACAAGACTCAGAATTAAGTCCCAAATGAACTTTTTAAAAATATATATGTACATATCAATATATATGTATATATACATATATTTTACACTGACACAAATTATCAAAGAAAAAATATATTTTCAAATCCAAACTCAGATATATACAATATTTCATAGTTATAAATAAAATAGTCAACAGCAAGTTCTTTGAACTCTGACTCAAGTGTCTTTGAGTTTCAGTTTTGCAACTGTGAACTCAGACAAGTTACGTAAGTTCTCTGGCACTGTCCATAAAATAGGGATAATCAGGTGTGTTAACAATAATAAATAAAATAATGTACATAACATACTTGGCATAATACCTATTATATAGTAATTTAACAGTATTACTTAATGTTATAAATTGAACTTTATCTCTCAAAAAATATGCTGAAATCCTAATTTTTGGTACCCAGGAATGTGAGCTTATTCAGAAACAGGATCTTTGCAGATGTAATGTTGTTAAGACAAAGTCATTAAGGTGGGCCTTTAATTCAATAATCCAATGACTGGTATTCTTGTGAGAAAATGGAGACACAGAGACATAGAGACAATGCTATGTAACAATAAAGGCAATGTGGTACAATACATCCAGAAGCCACAGAACACCAGAAGGTTAAAAGAAAGGCAAGGAACATTAGCCTTCAGAGAGGTCATGGTTCTAGTGACATCTTGATATTGTATCTTTAGCCTCCAGAACCATGAGAAGATAAATTTCTACTGTTTAAAATCGCCTAGTTTGCAGTAATTTGTTATGGCAAATACCATACGAATTATGTATGAAAACATAGACTTATTTTCTACTTCACTTTGATAACTTGATCTATTCATTTTTAATGTATTATACCATATGCACTTTAAAAACATCTTATTTTAAAATAAGTTTAGATGCTACAAAAAGTTACATCATCGATACGGAGTTCCCACATATTCTTCACCCAGCTTTCCTTAATGTTCATTCTTGCATAACAATAGTACAATTATTCAAATCAGGAAATTCTTATTGTTACAGTATTATTAACCAAACTTCTGACTTTATTCAAATTTCACCAGCTGTCCCACTAACACACTTTGTTTGGGGGTCAGGATCCAATCCAGGATTACACATTACATTTAGTTGTCATCAAATGTCAACTCCTTAATGTCATCAAATCTGGGAAATCTCTTTCTTTGTCTTTCATTACTTTGACATTTGTAAGGAGTTTGGACCAGTTATATTTTTGTTTCTCTAAAGTTACTATACTTTTCCCTTTATAATTGATAAGTATCTGATAGGGAGATACTTCAAGATTCTTCAAATAACTTGTTTCTCATCTTTGCCTATTAATTTTAGCATTCATTAATAATCACTGCCTACAATAAGTATTACTATAGTGTTTGTTAATTGGTGATTTCCTATTTCCATCATCCTTTCTACATTTATTCATTGAAATTCTATTAGAATATAAGGAAGAAATTCCTTATTTCCTATTTATTTCTTTCACTTCCCTATTTATTTACTCAAATATTTATTTATATCAGTATGGGCTCATATTTATTTGTTTATTCCATGGGTTATAATAGTTTACAATCATTATTTATTTTGTTGCTCAAATTATCCCAGGTTTGGACAGTTGGAGCCTCTTACTCCAATCTAAAACGTAAGACTTCATTCTAGCCTTCTCTCTTTCCTTTCTCCAACAATGAGAAAACTGGCTCTCATTATACACAACATATTTACTTATTTGCTAAAGACTAGTACTGTATATACATAAAGTAGTTTCAGAATTGTTAACCAATATCTGTGAAAAACAAATATTCATATATAGTTTTGTAAGCTACCTCAAATCCTATTGGGATGAAGACAGGGAAGGAATCAAAATAGAAGGAAAGAAGGAAGGAAGGAAGGAAAGAAGGAAGGAAGGAAAGAAAGGAGGGAAACACTTAAGTGTTTCCATATATAAAATCTAGAAATTTCACTATGGCTTATATCAAAAAATATAGGCTAACATATATTAATACCAATATACCCATATTATATAACTTAATAGCTATTATACCCATACTGTATACTTATAAGAATTAATTTTAGTACCCTTTTCCTTATATAGTTTGGTCAGAATAGGTCTCAAACCAGCAGTGTTGTTCACCCATTCAATAATCCCACATTCATCATTCAGTGGAATAACTGCATATGTTCGAATATGAAGCTCTCTTCTACGAGACTCTGCATCTTTTCTTAAGCACTGTTAAAAAATACACAGAAATTTAAAAACAAGATAGAACTCAAAATTTCTAAACATTATATCAAATATATCTAAAGATTGCTCATTTCATAACAAAAGAACGTCGATGAAGGCTTACTATGTGGTATACATGAATAATTCTTCTAAATGGTAGGGAAGGAAACTACTGGGACAGTATCTCTATTTACAAATTATTAAAAATGTCCTGGGTAGGCCCTTCTTTTTAATTATTCACTATTAATGTGACAAGAATATTGTGTTTAAAATATTTAAGTTGTATATTTAACAATGACAAAATACTGCTGTTTTATTTTCTATTGCTTTAGAGGTATTACTGAAACAGTAAGTCTTTAGGCACAGAGACTGCTATTTAATTTTAATTATTTCTTTTTTTTTTTTTTGAGAGGGAGTCTTGCTCTGTCGCCCAGGGTGGAGGGCAGTGGCGCGATCTCGGCTCACTGCAAGCTCCGCCTCCTGGGTTCTCGCCATTCTCCTGCCTCAGCCTCCCGAGTAGCTGGGACTACAGGCGCCCGCCACCTCGGCCGGCTAGTTTTTTGTATTTTTAGTAGAGACAGGGTTTCACCGTGTTCGCCAGGATGGTCTCGATCTCCTGACTTTGTGATTCGCCCGCCTCAGCCTCCCAAAGTGCTGGGATTACAGGCGTGAGCCACCACGCCCGGCCAATTTTAATTATTTCTAAAATACATAAACAACAGAGCATGAGTTCTATGACATCCTCAAAATGTATTGCTTCTCTTGCAGTTTATCACAACCTTATTTCAAAAGCTATCCTTTAGCAGAAGAAAGGCTTACGTATTTCATCTGATTGATCCTGATATATCAGGTAAAAATAAACAGTATTACGTTTAATTCTAGACCTGTATGAAGTAAGCACACATCTATAATTGTAACCTGCTCAATTCAAAAGCACAATCCCTGACCAAAAATACATTTTACACTTTAGGAAATAGGTTCCATAACTACCAGGAAAACAATGTGGCCATAGAATCTCATATAAAGATCAGTGTGTGGCCTCCAAAACTTACATAGTTTTTTACAATCAGGCTATTTTATCTTACCATGTTCATGAGGGAAAATGTAACAAAATAATTAAAGTAACAAAGCTGATTAATGTAAATTTGTAAACTAAAGCCAGGCCACTTGATACTCAAGTAAATCTGATACTCAGAAAAACACTCAGGGAGCTTTGGAGAGAACATACTAATGGTTCAGTAGTTAATGAATTAAGATACCATTTTAACAAACAATACTTTTTTGTTGTTGTTGTTGAGACAGAATCTCACTCTGTCACCCAGGCTGGAGTGCAGTGGCACGATCTGGACTCACTGCAACCTCCGCCTCCCAGGCTCAACCAATTCTCATGCCTCAGCCTCCCAAGTAGCTGGGAATACGTGCGTACACCGTCGTGCCTGGCTAATTTTTGTATTTTTAGTAGAAAAAGGTTTTCGCCATGTTGGCCAGGATGGTCTCGAACTGCTGGCCTCAAGTGATCTGCCCTTTTCAGCCTCCCAAAATGCTGGGATTACAGGCATGAGCCACCACACCCAGCCCAAACAATGTGTTAAAATAAAAAATAATCCTCCTTTTCATATTGCTTTTGAAATAGGTTTTTAAAGTGGTATTAATTTTTAAATTACTTTTGGTTAAACCAAGCAGACGATAACTGTTCTTTTTTAAAAAACTCATCTAGTGCTACATCTTTTCTATGCTAAAGATCTATGACTTTAAAATGTGGGAAGGCAATGAGAAGAAAGGAGAAAAAGCTTTTAGAAAAATAATGAAGTTTCATCTTTCCACAGTATGGATCAATTTTTACCAATGGAAAAAAACATATGCTATGCATTTACAAATACCTGGTTACAGAATAATT
This sequence comes from Macaca fascicularis, assembly GCF_037993035.2. NCBI lineage: Eukaryota > Metazoa > Chordata > Mammalia > Primates > Cercopithecidae > Macaca > Macaca fascicularis. The sequence continues at coordinate 45,282,035 of NC_088376.1, forward strand.
CAAAATACATAAAACCATACATTTATAATAACCCTTTAATAAGATTCCTCATATCATCTTTGAGATAGAAATCAAATGCCAATAGAACTGAAAAAATGCTAATGATTACCTTTTATTTATCTATTTATTTATTTTTAAGAGTCAGGGTCTTGGCTCTGTCATCTGGGCTACAGTGCAGTGGCATGATCATAGCTCACTGTAGCCTCCAACTCCTGGGCTCAAACAATACTCCTGCTTCAGCCTCCTGAGTAGCTGGGACTACAGGCACATGCCTGGCTAATTTTTTTTTATTTTTTGTAGAGACAGGGTTTCACTATATAGGCCAGGCTGGTCTCAAACTCTTGGCCTCAAGTGGTCCTCTTTCCTGGGCCTCCGAAAGTGTTAGGATTACAAGTCTGAGCCACTGCACTCAGCCTATTTATCTTTTGATAAATATATTAACACAATAGGCAAAAGGTAGAAGCATCTAAATGTCCATCATTGGATAAATAGATAAATAAAATGTGGATGGAAAACATTAGACTATTATTCGGCTTTTAGAGGGAGAAAATTCTGACACTTGCTATAAAATGAATGAACTTTGAATAATGCCAAGTGATTTAAGCCAGTCATAAAAGGAGAAATACTGCACTTATATGAGGTACCTCAAATGGTTAAGTTCATGGAGACAAAGTAAATGGTGGCTGCTGAAGGCTGAGGGGAAGGGAAATGAGAAGTTATTGTTTAATAGATACAGAGTTCCAATTTGGGAAGATGAAAAAAGTTTTGGAGAGGGATGGTGGTGATGATTGTACAACAATGTGAATGTACTTAATGCCACTGAATGATATACTTCAAAAACTGTTAAATGTTAAGTTTTATGCATGTACATTTTATCTCAATAAAAAAAATTAAGTGAAAATGAAAAAGTATATTTCATTCCTGCTTTTTAAGAGTGATCCGTTTGCATACTAAAATGCCTATATCAGATTGATAGTAATTATAGCAACTCTGAAATAAAAGCATTCTGGTTTTATAATTGTCAAATTTTTTTAAAATAAAAAATAAATAAAATAAAAGCAAACTATTTCCAAACCTTATTAATCAAGGAATTGAATTCCATTAGTCTACAATCCTTTCTCAGGTCATCTTTTGGCTTACACATCATGATGTAGAACTTTCCATCTGACCCTTTTAAAGAAATCTTCTTTGGTTTCTGAAGAGAAGCAAGAATTTCCACCTAAAAGATGATGAGTTATATATGAATTAGGGCCAAAAATTTCTGTGTAAATGTCTGTATATTATAAACCTTGAGTTATGTAAAAAAAAAAAAAAAAAAAAAAAAAAAAATATCACAAGCTATATTATGTAGTGAATTTGTATTTAAAAATTTTTTTATTTTAATTATCTATGACCTATGAAAATAATGACTGTCTATGAACAGAAACATTTTCACCCATTAAAAATAGCTATGACATAAAAAGATTACTTCATCGCCAATACAAGTACTTACATATTCAAATCTAGACAGCCCCCTTCAAAGCAGTCAAAATGTTTAAAAGATTTTTGAAACATCTTTTCAGGATCTTTCTGCAAAGACTGAGACTCTGTTTTTCAATGCTTTATCAATTAAAAGTAATTTGATTTCTGAAAAAACAAACTCCTCCAAAATTAAGTGTACCTAATGAAGTGAGTAAATAAGGTGAATAATACTGCTTAAATTAAAAACAAAGCATAGACTGGGTACAGTGGCTCACGTTTGTTATACGAACATGGAAGGCTGAGCAGGAGGATGGCTTGAGCCTAGGAGTTCAAGACTAGCCTAGGCAACATGACGAAACCCCGTATCTTCAAAAAATTTTAAAAATTAGCTGGGCATGGTGACATGCACCTGTAGTCCCAGCTACTCAAAAGGCTGAGGTGAGCAAATTGCTTGAGCCTGAGAGGCAGAGGTTGCAGTGAGCTGAGATCGCACCACTGTACTCCAGCCTCGGCAACAGAATGAGACCCTGTTTCTAAAAAAAAAAAAAAAAAAAAAAAAAAGAAGAAGAAGAAAAATCAAACTGTGAAAAAGTAAAGATTATAGTCACACTAAAACAATAGGAGCATTTGAAAAATCAAAACATTAGGGTGAATGTGAATCATGAATCAGAATTTTTTTTAATCACTGAATTTTTTTGCCATCAGTACAAATGAGTTTAGTTTTACTCTTCTGTATTTCCAATTTTTTTTTCTTCACAAATAAGATTCACGTAGATTCTGTGAAACATACTTTTTATCTTAATTTGAAGTTAACAACTAAATTTTAAAATCATAGTCATATAAAACTGAAGTTTACCATATCATCAAACCCTGCAATATAGGCCCAATGTCCAGGAAATGGCTCATGGCTAGCATGGTTAGCATGGGTACCCAGAATTGATGGAAGTGTAGGTATCATGACTGATTGCAGAGGAATGAGGATTTCACTAAATGTTGCTTCTTCTACCAGTTTTTTAAGCATTTTAAAATGAGTCCTCATGCTTAATGTGGAACTACTTCCATCAACCTGAAAAAATAAATAGTGCATTTTAATTTGTGTTTACCTTAAATTCAACTATAACAAAAATTTCACTTTTACAATATTGTAATTACAAAGGCTCAGCAGTCTGTGGTTTCCTAATCAACCCATTTTAGCCTCTGCCATTTACCTCATTAATAATAGTACCTACATCATAGGATTGTTTAATGATTAAAGGAGACAGTAGAGGCCTAAAATCTATTATCAGATATTAGAAAATCCAAAGAGCTCTGTAAATCAAACTCTCACTGAAGAAACAGTTATGTGTTTGATTATGGGATACTCCAACAGGTTACCCTCAGTGGAAATATCAAATATTAAATATGCACTATATTACCTTAAAAATCTTAAAAATCCTGAATTTCTAGGTGTAGCTTGCCACAAAGGTTTCAGATAAAGAACTGGAAATCTGTACATGTAAAGCACTTACAACAGTGTTAGTGTTTTAATAAATGTTGGCCACCATAACACTGTTTTTGATAATGTCAAGTGCATCAGAGGTCAAATGGGATTAACGGAGATAATAAATGCAGATTACACTTTTGAGATGTTTATTGATAAAGGAAAGGTGAGAAATAGTCTATCTTTTCATCTATAAACAATGATGGACTCTGAATATTTGTCAGGTGAAGTCTAGCTATGTACCTTATTAAAGAGCTTCTCTCTCCCTCCTTATAACCACCCCCACCTCCCACTTTTATCTTTACTATACATCCTTGGGGGTTTTTTCTCTAATACTTTAGGTAGAATTATGGGGTTACTCCTGTAACCATATTCCTACTTTAGTCACAAATCTACTGAAAAAAGTACTTATTACTCTAGATAACCATCTGCTTAGTTCCCTATAAGACTATAAGCACCTCAGGCAGAGAACAGATTTTATTCATCTTGTTTCCCTTAGCATAGTGCTTGTCCCCTCACAGGCACTGAAATGTATACTAAAAGAATGAAAAGCAAAACCCCAACCGTCTTCCCTATCATAAGTGTAGTTTAATAATACATATGAATTTTGAAAGTTTAAAGATATATAATCATAGAGACTACTATAAGTAACTTTGAATATTTTACATACTTATATTTTTATGGCTTATTTCATATTCTCTACTAAAAATTTCTGAGAAACATGGATATCTACCCTCAGAAAATTCTTAATTTACAATAAGAAGAACTTTTATAAATATTAGAAGGTATTTTGAAGTAAGATATATTAGAAATATTAAAAACTGCTTTATTAAGATAAATCATACATAATTAAAATACATAATACATTTTGATATATGTGTACACCTATATGTTAGAATTTTAATTTAATTAATCAAATGAAAAAATCAGCTCAAATTATGTAAATATATATATAATTACCCAACATCAGTTTATAAGCACTAAGATTATGATAGTACCGGTTTATTGCACAATTCTAGAAGCTTATCTGTTAGGCGAGTTGCATCTCCAACAAACTTCTCTAAGGATTTTTTCATATGAATGGCTTTATTTAGGATTTCCTTGCATCTGTTCACACGCATGGGATAAGAAGACTGTCATAAAAAAGAGTTAAAAACTATTTTATATAAGATTCTTGAAAGATAAATTTTTTGAATGACAAAAAACTTAAAAAGTATTCATGATGAGAGTTTATATGATACAAATTTCCTGAAAATTTATTTGGTAATGCTATCAAGAGCCATACAAATATTGCCACCCTATAACTTTGTGAATTATAAAGTTATAAGGATCTGCCCTGAAGAAATAATTAGAAATGAGAATAAACATAGACATAGCTAGATGTGTTACAACAGCAAGAAAAACAGAAATAACCTTAATGATTAACTAAGCAGTTAAATAAGTTACTGAAGGCTATTTTTTAGAATTTTATATATTAAAATTATACCTTTAAATTATATTTAATAACATGGAAACAATAAAGTGAAAAATGTGAAATTGTATGGCAACATAATTAAATTTAGTGTTAAAATATACTAGAAAATATACAAATAAAATTACATCAAAACATTAATGAATGGCCCAAGGTATGAATTTTAATTTTTGTTTTATGTCTCTGTATTGCCTAAATTCTCTAAACATTTACTTATTACATATATTGACCAACATATGAATTCCCTTCAATGATGCAATAACAGTTTTTTAGTATTAAAAATTCAGGTGCTGGCGGGGCACGATAGCTCATGCCTGTAATTCCAGCACTTTGGGAGGCCAAAGCAGAAGGATCACTTGAGCCCAAGAGTTCAAGCCCAGCCTGAGCAACAAAGCAAGATCCCATCTCTACAAAAAGAATTTAAAAATTAGCTGTACATGGTGACACATCCCTATCGTCCTAGCTACTGGGAAGCTGAGGCAAGAGAGTCACTTGAACCCAGGACTTTGAGGCTGCACTGAGCTGTGATCCCACCATTGCTCTCCAGCCTGGGCAACAGGGAAAGATCCTGTTTCTTAAGGAAAATAAAAATAAAAATTCATGTACTTTGGATTAAAATATTTGTGAAAACATAGGTAACCATTCTGCATCAAGCATTAACCGTTTACTAGACTTCATAAAGAAAACACATGCTGAATTATTTGATCTTAAACATGCTAGTTACTTCATTATAGTAAATATATCCAAATATTAAGATATAATGCTATAATTTCTCTCTTTAAAACAATTTAAAATTACTAATCTAATATAGGAAAGAAGCCCTGGAACTTGTATATACATATTAGTATCACATAATCAATTTCAAATAAAATGGTAAAAGACCCTTTTCATATAAAAAGGTAAAAGACCCTTTTACCTTTGACACAGCTGTCATCATCCACATTGCTTGTTGAGGATAGGCTAGAAATACTTTGGCTATTATTTCCATCAAGACAACAAAAACTTCATCATGAGAATGACAAATTCGAGAGATCAATTGTGAAAAAGCAGTCAAAAATTGATATGGAGCTAAATAGTTTGTATGCTCTGTGATAACCTTGTTTATTTTACCCAAATCATTCCTCATCTGTACACGATCGGAACGGCCAGCTGGGGGAAAAAATAAGTTTAAAAAACAGTAAAGGAAAGAGAAAAATCAGTGTATCAGTTCATTTCACAGAACAAAAATTTTGTTTTAAAAATAGCTTTAAAGTATGTTATTCCCATGCCCAAGGCTACATCACTTGCCAATCTGTGAAGAGACAGTTGTCTCTGTCCAACTAGAAAAAAATATTTAGACCCATTCAAAAACCCAAGGGACATTAATTTTCACTATCCATTTTAATTTGTAGGGTAAATTATTTGGCTAAAACTAACACATTTTAATATGTGTTAGGTTCATCAAGAAATAATCAGATTTTTATTTGTGGCCCTGAATTAAAACTACTTTAAATGTCTATGATTTGTCTTTCCTTTTTAACATTTAGTATCTTACTCACACTTACATAACATCTTAATTATCAAAGTCATTCCAAGCTTTTAGGAAATTAGACTGCCCAGCCAAATCTGACTGTATACCAAAGTTATAATTCCTAGTCTTTTAAAATTTTTACGTGAAGAGTTATACCTTTTTCCCATTCATATGCCTTTGTACCATAATCAAGCCATAGAGTTAACATTCGTGGCATTGACTGATATATGAACTGATTTCCATATTGTAGAGATCTGCAATTATATAGACAAGAAACACTATTAGCATAGCTGTCTTTTTTATATTAATTAAAATTTAAAGATTTAAACTACCACATACCCTTTTCACAAAAATTATAGTATCAATATTTCTTCCTAGAAGTTATTTTTGACTCCTCTGTCTCCTTTTTAGCTCACTTAGCTCTATATTGCCTGTACCAAAAACATGTACATACTGTATGTTTCCACTTATACAGAATTTGTACATTATACAAATTCTACTCTAATCAAAGTCTATCAATACTTCTTTCAATTTTTCCTTAGGATCTCTGTGTCTTCATTTGCATTCTTTGGCCATAAGCCTAGGTCAGGTCCAATCACTCCATTTCTGGGAAGTTATAATAATTTGGTCTCCCTAACTAAATACGTATTTCTGCCCTTCAATAAATTCCAGACTAACATTCCTGAAATTCTGGTTTTATCATGCTCTCCCCTTACTCAAAAACAGGAATCAATACCTACATATTAAAACTATATAAATGATTCTGCCTGGGATTCAAATACTCAGAATCTTTTATCTCCATAATTTTCCAATCTTAGCATCTTGCCACTCACCAGTATGCATCTTCCATCAAGTCTGGTTTCCGCACCATCCTACAAACCAACCACTCAACCCTGGTTCTCGTGAAATTTGTGAAAAGTTAAAGTTCTCTCCTTCTTGAATTATTTGGAGGCCTGGATATCAGTTTATTTTCAAAATAAATTTTATTGTGGTTAAATATATATAACATAAAATTTACCATCATAACCATTTTTAAGTGTACAGTTCAGTGGTATATTAATATGGTTGTACATTCACATTGTTGTGCAATCATCACCACCATTCCCCCTCCAGAACTTTTTTCATCTTCCCAAATTGGAACCCCATACTTATTAAACAGTAACTTCCCATCTCCTTCCCTACCCAGTCTCTGGCAACCACCATTGTGCTTTCTCTCTTCATGAATTTGACTATTTGATGTACCTCATATCAGTGGAAACATACAGTATTTGTCCTTTTTGTGACTGGCTTATTTCACTTAGCATAACGTCCTCAATGTTCATCCATGTTGTAGCATATGTCAGAATTTCTTTCCTTTTTAAAGCAGAATAATATTCCATTGTGTCTACACCACATTTTGATCAATTAATCTCCCAATGAATTCTTGCACTGCTTTCATGTTTTAGCTATTGTGAATAATGTTGCTATGAAGATGAATGTACAGATATCTTTTTGAGACACGCAGAGACAGTTTAATGATACAGAATTGCATTTGCCATTCTACAACTATAGAAGAAGTGGGGACTTTCTTTTCCTCTTCTTATTTTGTCAAGATTAATTTAATCAGAAATTAGGAGAGCTAGCAGGTTGGTTTTTTTTTTTTTTTTGAGAGACAGTCTCGCTCTGTTGCCCAGACTAGAGTGTAGAGGCACGATCTTGGCTCATTACAACCTCTGCCTCCCAGGTTCAGGCCATTCTCCTGCCTCAGCCTCCCAAGTAGCTGGGACTACAAGCACCCGCCACCACGCCCAGCTAATTTTTGTATTTTTAGTAGAGATGGGGTTTCACCATATTGGCCAGGCTGGTCTTGAACTCCTGATCTTGTGATCCGCCTGCCTCGGCCTCCCAAAGTGCTGGGATTACAGGCGTGAGCCACCACCGCGCCCGGCCGCAGGTTTTTTTTAAAGGTGCACAACATGATGTTTTTGGTTTTAAACACTTATTTATTTATTTAAATTGACAAATAAAAATTGTGTATATTTATTGTGCACATGTTTTGAAGTATACATTGTGGAAGAGCTAAACCAAGCTAATTCACACATGCTAATTATTTCACATACTTATTTTCTTGTGGAATAAAATCTATTCTCTCAGCAATTTTCAAATAAAACATTTGTTAACTATAGTGACCATGTTGTAGAGCAGATCTCTTTAACTTATTCCTTCTATTTAACTGAAGTTTTACGTCCTTTGACCAACATCTCCCCAACTCCTCACTACCCCAACCCCTGGTAATCACCATTCTACTCTCTAGTTCTATGAGTTCAACATTTTTAGATTCTCCATATAAGTAAGATAATTCAGTATTAATCTTTCTGTGCTGGGCTTATTTCACTTAGAATAATCTCCAGGTTCATCCATGTTCTCACAAATAACAGGATTCCTTCTTTTTTTAAGGCTGAATAGTATTCCATTGTGTGTGTGTGTGTGTGTGTGTGTGTGTGTGTGTGTGTAAGTATACATATATATGCCACATTTTCTTTATTCATTCCTATGTTGATGGACACTTAGTTTGATTCCACAGCTTGGCTGTTGTGAAGATGCTGCAATGAACATGGGAGTGCAGATATCTCTTCAACATATAGATTTAACTTCCTTTAGATATACACCCCATAGTGGGATGGCTACAGCATATGATATTTCTATTTTTAATTTTTAAGGAATATCCATATTGTTTTCCATAATGGGTCTACTAATTTACCTTCCCACCAACGGTGTATAAGGGTTCCCTTTCCCCATATCCTCTCCAATGCTTGTTATCTTTTGTCTTTTATATGATAGCCATTCAAACAAGTGTGAGGTAATATCTCATTGTGGTTTTAATTTGAATTTATCTGACGATTAATGATGCTGAACTTTTTTTATATACCTCTGTTGGTCACTTTTATGTCTTCTTTTAAACAATGTCTGCTCAGACTCTTTGCCCATTTTTTTAATCGGGTAATTTGTTTTCTTTCTTCTATTTTTATTTTTATTTTTTGAGACAGGATCTGGCTCTGTTGCCTGGGCTGGAGTGCAGTGGTATGATCCTGGCTCACTGCAACCTCCACCTCCTAGGCGCAAGCGATCCCTGTTTCAGCCTTCTGAGCAGCTGGGACTGCAGGTGCATGCCACCACACCCGAATAATTTTTGTATTCTTTTGTAGAGATGGGGGTTTCACCATGTTGCCCAGGCTGGTCTTGAACTCCTGGGCTCAAGTGATCCATCTGCCTCGGCCTCCAAAAGTGCCGGGATTACATGCATGAGCCACCGTGCCTGGCCAGGTGATTTGTTTTCTTACTATTAAGTTGTTTGAGTTCCTTACCTATTTTGGCTATTAACCCCCTATCAGATGTGTGGTTTGCAAATACATTCTGCCATTCTATAGTTGTCTTTTCACTCTGTTGATTGTTTCCTTGGCTATGCAGAAGTCTTTTGGTTTGTATAATACCATTTGTCTATATTTGCTTTGTTGGCTGTGCTTTTTGGCTCATACCCAAAAAAATTATTGCCCAAACCAATGCCATGAACCTTTTCCTCTAAGTTTTCTTCTAGTAGTTTTACAGCTTCAGGTCTTACATTTAAGTTTTTAAGCCATTTTGAGTTGATTTTTGTATATGGTGTAAGGTAAGAGTGTAATTCCATTCTGTTGCATGTGGACATCCAGTTGTCCCAACACCATTTATTGAAGAGACTATCCTTTCCCCATTGTGGGTTCTTGGCTCCTTTGTTAAAGATCAATTGACTGTAAATGCATGGATTCATTTCTGGGCTCTCTATTCTGTTCCATTGGTCTATGTAGACATTTTAATACTAATATTATACTGTTTTGATTATTACAGCTTTGTGGTATATTTTGAAGTCAGGTAGTGTAATGCCTTCAACTTTGCAGCTTTGTTCTTTTTTTTTTTTTTAGAGATGTAGTCTCACTCTGTCCCCCAGGCTGGAGTGCAATGGCACAATCTCAGCTCACTGTAACCTCCGCCTCCCGGGTTCTAAAGAAATTCTTCTGCCTCAGCCTCCTGAGTAGCTAGGATTACAGGTGCACGTCACCATGCTCAGCTAATTTTCTGTATTTTACTAGAGACAGGGTTTCACCGTGTTGCCCAGGCTGGTCTTGAACTCCTGAGCTCAGGCAATCCACCCACCTCAGCCTCCCAAAGTGCTATGATTACAGGTGTGAGCCACCACGCTCGGCCAGCTTTGTTCTTTTTGCTGAAGATTTCTTTGGTTATCTGAGGTCTTTTCTAGGTCCATACAAATTTTAGGATTTTTTTTCTACTTCTGTGAAAAAAGTTATTGGATTTTTTTTTTTTTTTTTTTTTTTGAGACTCCCAGGCTGGAGTGCAGAGGCATGATCTCGGTTCACTGTGACCTCCGCCTCCTGGGTTCAAGCAATTCTACTGCCTCAGCCTCCCTAGTAGCTGGGATTACAGATGCACACCACCATATCTGGCTAATTTTTGTATTTTTAGTAGAGACCAGGTTTCACCATGTTGGCCAGGCTGGTCTCAAACTCCTGACCTCAAGTGATCCACCTGCTTCAGCTTCCCAAAGTGCTGGGATTAGGGTGCAAGCCACAGTGCCCAGCCAGAATTTTTAAACAAAAAAAAAAAAAAAAAAAAAAAAAGGAAAGAAAGAAAAAGCTATTGGAATTTTGATAGAAACTACATTGAATCTGTAGATCACTTTGGGCAGTATGAACATTTTAATATTCATTCTTCCAATCCATAAACCCAGGATATCTTTCCATTTGTTTATGTCTTCAATTTCTTTTCATCAGTGTTTTATAGTTTTCTTTGTAGAGGTCTTTTGCCTCCTTATATTTATTCCTAAGTATTTTATTTTTTGTAGTTACTGTAAATGAGATTGTCTTCTTAATTTATCTGCAAGTAGTCTGTTGTCAGTGTATAGAAATGCTACTTACTTTTGTATGTTGTCTTTATATCCTGCAACTTTATTGAATTCACTTATTCTAATAGTTTTTTATTGGAGTCTTAGGGTTTCAGTATATAAGGTCATGTTGTCTGCAAACAGAAAAAAGTTGATGACTTCTTTTCCAATTTGGATGCCTTTTATTTCTCTCTCTTGTCTAATTGCTATGGCTAGGATTCCTGGTACTACACTGAATATAAGTGGCAAGGGTGGGCATCTTTGTCTTAACCTTAGAGGAAAAGCTTTGAACTTTTCACCACTGAGTATGATGTTATCTTTGGGGTTACCATACATGGTCTTTACTGTGTTGAGGTACATTCCTCCTATACATAATTTTTTGAAATTTTTTAGTCATAAAAGCATGTTGAATTTTGTCAAGTGCTTTCTCTGCATCTATTGAGATGACATGATCATATGGTTTTTGCCCTTCATTCTATTAACGTTGTATATCAAATATATATATTTGGATAGGTTGAACCATCCTTGCATCCTGGAATAAATTCCACTTGATCATGGTGAATGATCCTTTTAATGTGCTGTTGAATTTGGATTACTAGTATACCTTCTTCATGAGGCCTACCAGACTTTTGCAGCAATTCAATGCAAAGAAATACACTTTTGAAATCATAAAGCCAGTGGCTTGTGGCTTGACTTTTGACCTCCATGACTTCTGGACTTCTTTGGTTCACTTTTGGTATCTGGCTAACATAGCCATTCACATAGCTGAGACCAATTTATTTCACATAATAAATTAGCCTATGCCTGGCTAATTTATTTATTTTTTGTAGAGATGAGGTCTTGCCATGTTCTCCAGGCTTTTCTTGAACTCCTGGGCTCAAGCAATCCTTCCATTTCAGAAGAATCCCAAAATTCTGGGATTACAGGCATTAATCAACGTGCCCAGCCATATCTGATATTTACTACATTTATTTTGATTTTTTTTTTTTTTTTTTTTTGAGACAGAGTCTTTCTCTGTCACCCAGGCTGGAGTGCAGCAGCATGATCATAGCTCACTGCAATCTCTACCTCCTGGGCTCAAGCAACCCCCTTGGCTCAGCTTCCCTTGTAGCTGGGACCACAGGCGTGCACCACCTTGCCTGGCTAATTTTTGTATTTTTTTGGTAAAGATGGGGTCTTACCATGTTGCTCTGGCTGGTTTTGAACTCCTGCGCTCAAGCAATCTGCCTGCCTCAGCCTCCCAAATTTCTGAGATTACAGACATGAGCCATTGAGCCCAGCCTATTTTGAGATCTAATCTCACATTCTATTATGTACCATTATTTAAATGTTTTATGTATTTAAGGTTTCTATCCCTAATTGGATTGTAGATTCTTAAGGGCAAACATTAATATTTTAATCAGTAATAACACAATTATTCAGTCAGGGGATAAATATGTCTCAATAGCTAAGTTTACTCCCTTAAGCATACAAATATTTTATTTTAACTACTATGGATAGAAACAGGTTTTGAAATGTACTTACATTCCTGAAGGGTACTTTAAAAATACTCATTATACATAACAGTTTTATGCATATAGAGGACTTTCTATAACTACTTGTTTTAAAAGAAATGTGTTAAGTAAATTCTATATCCCAAGGCACATGATATATACTAAGACTAACAGCAAACAAAAGAAGCTATCACTCATTGTTCAAAAGAACTGGGCCAAGAGTGATGGCTCACATCTGTAATCTCAGTGCTTTGGGAGGCTGAGGTGGGGAAGATTGCTTGAGGCCAGGAGCTCAAGATCAGCCTGGGCAACACAGTGAGACCCTGTCTCTACAAAAAATTATTTAAAAACATAGTTGGGCATGGTGGCATGTGCCTATCGTCCTAACAACTCAGGAGACTGAGGTAGGAGGATCACTTGAGCCCAGAGTTCAAGGTCATAGTTACCTTTGTGTGACTGCACTCCTGCCTCAGTGACAGAGTGATACTCTGTCAATTAAAAAAATGATAGGGTACCTTTAGTCATTTTGCTACCCTAATACCATCAATGATGAACTAATATTGCTTTTTTTTTTTCCATTTTTTTTCCCTGTGACATAGCCCTCAGGAGATCCCGAGAACATATGCCCTTTTCTTTCTTCTTTTTTTCTTTTTTCTTTTTTTTGAGATAGGGTCTTGCTGTGTTATCCAGGCTGCTGTGCAGTGGTGCAGTCACAGCTCACTATAGCCTTGACCTCCCAGGTTCAGGTAATCCTCCCACCTCAACCTCCAAAGTAGCTAGGACTACAGGCACACACCACCACCCCTGGCTACAGATATTGCTTTAATTCCTGAAAATATTTAACTGAGAAGTCATAGTACCTCATAATAGGCAATTTTAACAGATTTATTGATCTGAAGATATCCTTCCATGTAAAGCAATAGTATATGAGTATGATAAGGAGAATGTATGGAATGATATTATTTCTTAGTAATTAATAATTTATAAAAATATAAACAGTAGGCCTGAGATTATACTACTTGACTATAATACACTGATATATGAAATTAAAAGTTATATTTCACCTATTAACTAGTTTAAGAATAAGTACTTTCTACAAGTCTTAATGTCAAAGTCATTTTCATATATATATATTATACTACTTCCTATTGGAATGGGCTAGAAGGAAGTATTCCACTGCAATTAAAAATAACCAAGAAGGCTGAGTGGGGTGGCTCACACCCATAATCCCAGCACTTTGGGAGGCTGTGGCGGGCAGATCATGAGGTCAGGAGTTCGAGATCAGCCTGACCAATGTGTGAAACTCTGTCTCTACTAAAAATACAAAAATTAACCGGGTGTGGTAGCACGCGCCTGTAATCCCAGCTACTCAGGAGGGTGAGCCAGAATCGCTTGAACCTGGGAAGCAGAGGTTGCAGTGAGCTGAGATCGTGCCACTGCACTCCAGCCTTGGTGACAGAGCAAGACTCTGTCATAAAATAATAAAAATAAAATAAAATAAAATAGAATAAAATAGAATAAAATAAAATAAAATATAAAATAAAATAAAATACTAATACTACTACTAATAATATATATAACCACAAAATGTGACATTTAGGGTCTTCTGGAATTCTACGACTGGGGACTCAGGGAATGAGGGTCTGGAATGGGAAGGATACTTAATTTGGTGCTGTTGAATTTTTAAAAAATCCATGCTGTAGTATTATAATATGTATATTGGTTTTAGTTCACAGTTACTGGCTCCTAATTCCTTGTTATGTCAGGGCACTTTAGACCTCAGGAAACAGAATCTCTCTCTATGAGCTTCTCCTGTCCTTCACTCACCTGCCCAAGGCAGGAATCTAATCTGACTGTGGGTCAAAAGATTCTCATCCCAGAGAGGATCCTGCCCCACACCCTAGAGGAAGGAATGCTACATAGAAAAGGCCAAGAAAAGTCTGAACAGACAGACCTTGCTGGGTTTACATTATGAGCTGTTTGTCCACTCACATTTCTACATGGTTGTCAATCATGCCCATGTAATAAAGACTCCACTAAAAACCCCACAGGACAGAGTTTGGAGAGCTTCCAGAGAGTTGAACACATGGTGGCTAACAGGAGGGTGACAAAGACCTCTTCCACGCGCCAGGAGGATGGCACACCCCATCTCCATGGAGACAGAAGCTCCTGTGCCGGACCCCTCCAGACGTTACCTTATCTATCTCTTCATCAGGCTGTTTATTTGCATCCTTAAAATATCTTTCTTAATAAACCAGTAAACAGGTTTCCCTGAGTTCTGTGAGCCACTCTAGCAAATTTATTGAACCCAAGAGGAAGTTGTGAGAACCCCAACTTGAAGCCAGTTGGTCAGAAGTTCCAGAGGCCCAGACTTGCAACTAGGGGAAGGAGGAGATGGTCTTGTGTCAACCTTTGAGGTATGACACTGTCTCCAGACACAGAGTGTCAGCACAGAATTGGAGGACATCAAGCTGGTGTCCACCGCTTGGTGTATGGGGAAAAAACCCCACATATCTGGTCACATAAGTCTTCTACTGTGTTGATGATTGCTGTGTCAGTGTGAGAGCAGAGGAATAACATGGTTAGAGAGAGTTTCCAAAACACATGCCTATATCACTTTTTTCATTTAAAAAGTTAGTTTTTAAAGTGAAGAAAAAACTTGCATAAAGGAAAAATTTACATCTTATCTAAGGTGATACACTGAATCAGTCATAAGCCAGAAAATACCTAGAATATGCTAAGACATGTGATAATAGTTTCAATATTAATAGTCATCCTTTCATATTTAATCTGCAAACATGCAGTTCTCATACTCACCTGCCAAAATGAAGAACTATATACCGGATGAGATCACCTTGCTTTTCCATTTTGTTGTCTGTGACCATGGGCATCAATTTGTCATAGTACTTGGCAAGGTAAAAATGCCCATCCTCCCATTCTGGCAGGCACGCGGTCACATCCTGTAAAAAAGAACATAGGATACTCACCTAAGGAAATCCCATGCTATGCTGGGAAGTAAAATATGAATAGATGAATACGGATCAAAGTATGTGACCTTTATCTAGGCGGAGCAAAGTCAAAAGCAGACTCAATCTTTGATGTGGATAAGGAATAGCTACCTTCTTATAAAGGTTTCCTCAGGAGGGCTGATTGGTTCTGATGGGTTGTCCACTGTCCAACATGAAATAGTGTTGGAAAAATTCGCAACTTAGGAGAAGAAAACTCCATTTATGTCACCACTTTAAAAGATACAGAAAAGTAGTGTCTGGATGGGTTAAAGTTTTTTTATATATAAATATGTGTGTGTGTATATATACACATGTATCATGAAAGGCATTTTTAAAAATCCTCAAAGCAGAAGTAATATCAAGTCTCTAAAGAGGGTAGGACTTTAAAAAGCATAAAAATTATGGTAAAATTAAAATCACATATCTTATTTTTCTCCAAGATCTCTCACAAGTTATTGCCCTTTCTCTCAACGCCTTCAGAAGCAGGCTTCTAAAAAGAATTCTCCACCTCACATTGATTCCTAAAACTATGTCTTTTCAGCTTCACTCCATTAAGGAGCTCCTCAAATCCAAGAGATATTTTACAATTCTGATCTCATTTGAACTCTCTTCAATATGTTTCTGGTGTCCAAGTCACGTATTTCAAATGCTTTCATCCCTTGACTTCTGTGAGGCCACCATCTTCCAAGTTTTCTCCTCTCTTTCTGGTCACTCTCACTTAGTCTCCTTTGTCATTTCTTCTTGCTGTTCCTGCCTTAAATATTTGTGTGGTTTATTAATTTTTAATATGACATTAAATGTGATGGGAAATACACAGGATCACTAACAGTTTTTTTTTTTTTTTTAAATTGAAGCTCCACTTTTCATCTAAAGAAGTTTGAGAACATAGTTTAGACCAGAAATCTTAAGTGAGATCTTGAGTTTCTACTGACTTTAATCTTGAGACTCTACAGACACAAACCTGCCTGGGAATAGAGGACAGAATGACATGATTAGATGTGTGGTACATGCTAGGTTCATGTACCTAACCAGCCACACAGGGTAAGGGCTGCCAGAAAAACATATTAGTCAACCTAGTCTTTCCTTCCTTTCTTCCTTCCTATCTGTCTTCCTGCTTTCCTTTCTTCCTCCTTCCCTAACTTCCTTCCTCCTCCCTCTCTCGTTTCAGCTTAGATTTTAAATATTTATTTTGAAAAGTAAAATTCATATAGTGAAAAATACACAAATCTCAAATTTACAGCTTGATCAATTATCACAAAGTAATTACCTTTATATAAAAGCTCCTTCCTCCCTCCCTCCCCTCTCTCTCCCCCTTTTTAGTTAAGATTTTTAAGTTTTATTTTGAAAAATAAAGTTTATATACAGAAACATACACGAATCTTATGTATACAACTTGATTAATTATCACAAATTGATCAGCCTCATACAAGAACTCCAGGAGTTTTGTTTTACCTGTTTTTGAACTTTTATATAAATAGAATCATACTATAATAATTATTATTGGTTGGGCATGGTGGCTTATGGTTGTAATCCCAGCACTTTGGGAGGCCGAGGTGGCGGATCACGAGGTCAGGAGATAGAGACCATCCTGGCTAACACAGTGAAACTCCGTCTCTACTAAAAATACAAAAAAAAAAAAAATTAGCTGGGCGTGGTGGTGGGCGCCTGTAGTCCCAGCTACTTGGGAGGTGGAGGCAGGAGAATGGCATGAACCTGGGAGGTGGAGCTTGCAGTGTGCCGAGATCGCGGCATTGCACCCCAGCCTGAGTGACAGAGTGAGAACTCTGTCTCCAAAAATGTATATATTATTATTAGAGACAGGGTTTTGCTCTGTTGTCCTGGCTGGAGTGCAGTGGCATGCTCATGACTCCCTGCAGCCACGACTCCTAGTCTCAAGGCGATCCTCCCTCCTCAGCCTACGGAGCAGCTGGGACTACAGGCATACACCACCACACCCAGCTAATTTTTGTATTTTTTTGTAGAGATGGAGTTTTGCTATGTTTCCTAGGCTGGTCTTGAACTCAGCTCAAGCAATCTGCCTGCCTCGGCCTCCCAAAGTGCTGGGATTATAGGCATGAGCCACCACGCCCGGCCCTACATGTATTATTTTTTATCTGGCTTATTTCACTCAACATTTCATCTGTGATATCAATCCAAGTTATTGCATATAAATTTGGTTTACTATATAGTATTCCATTATAAGAATATGCTACAACATATTTATCCATTCTATAATTGATTGCCATTTGGATTACTTCCAAAATAAAATCGACAAATAATAATGTTATAAACATTCTTGTATATATCCTATGGGGACATGCTGGGTCATATTCCAGATATGAACCTCTAATGTATTGCAAATATCTTCTAATCTGCAGCTTGCCTCTAACTCACAATGGTATCTTCTGATAAAGAGAAGTTATTGTTTATATTATAGTGTTTTTGTAATGTTTAAGAAGTCCTGACCTAGATTAGCAATCTACCTCGTTTACTTTTGTTTATAGTGGGAAGAAGGGATCAAGTTTGATTTTTTGTTTTCCTGTAGGATACCCAAGTGATACAACAACATTTATTGAAAAGACTATTTTGGTTATTCACAGTTTGCCCCTCCAGATAGATACACTTGCCAACTTTAGCCTTTTCCACTCTGCTCAGTGCCCCAGGACATTGAAATTGATGATTTATATTAATGGGCCTGTTTGCCCTCTGGCTTCCTGTGAACTTCAATCAATGGAAGGTAGTAACAGATTAGAGGGTGAGGAGGAGAGTGAGGTTAAGTTCTTTATACCTGCTGGTTTCCTTCCTGCTGGGCTGCAGTTGACAGTGGTTGTGT
This sequence comes from Macaca fascicularis, assembly GCF_037993035.2. Taxonomy (NCBI): domain Eukaryota; kingdom Metazoa; phylum Chordata; class Mammalia; order Primates; family Cercopithecidae; genus Macaca; species Macaca fascicularis. Next base: position 45,300,203 of record NC_088376.1, read on the forward strand.
TTCTTTCCCTAAGGTTAAGTTCTGGTCCGATGGTCCTTTCCTACAAATTTAGCTCCCTTTATAGGTTCCAGTAAATGCTCTATCCTTTTACTCCTTCAGGTCTAGAGTTAGCAACAACTCTCTGTTGTTGCTAGCCATGGGGTACTTTCACCATCCTTTGTTAATTTCCCTTAATTTAGTTTTTCATTAAACTCTCTCCAATTACTTCTTTTGATTGGGCCAACTATTTTCTCCCTGCACCTGACCTCACACAATATAGTAAAGAGCATCTCAGATAGATTGGAGGTTACTAGGAGATATGACAACTAATGCTATATGGAATCCTCAATTCTAGACAGAAAAAGGACACTATTGGGAAAACTGGTGAAATGTGGTCTACAGATAGTTAACAGTACTGTTTATCAATGTTAATTTCCCACTTCTGATACTATAGTAGTGTAAAATATTAAAATTAGGGGAAACATGCTAAAGGGTAGATATGGAAATTCTCTATACTACTACCAACTTTTTAAAAGTCAAAGATTATTTCAAAATAAAACTGAAAAAATTAAAGGTGACAGAAAAGCTTCTTGGTTATTCTTGGACTTTATGTTTCCACAGAAATTTTAAATTCTAATTTTCAATTACCTGTTAGCATTTGATGAGAACTGCATTAAACCTCTAGGTGAATTTGTAGAGAAATAATTATATTATTGAGTCTTCCCATTCATACATGTATTCTAGCTACCAATTTATTTAGGTCTTTTTTACTTCACTCAATTTTAATGTTTTAATTTTTATTTTCTGGAGAGGTCTTGTGTGCAATTTAATCTTAGGCATTTCATTATTTTTATTGCTATCCTAAATGATATCTTTAAAAATTTTAGGCTGGGCATGCATGGTGGCTCACAACTATAATCCCAGCACTTTGGGAGGCAGAGATGGGAGGATCAGTTGAGGCAGGAAGTTTGAGACCAGCCTTGGCAGAACAGCAAGACCCTGTCCCCACAAAATAAAAAATTAGCTTGGTGTGGTGGCATATGCCTGTGATCCCAGCTACTTGAGAGGCTGAGGTGGGAGGATCACTTGAGCCCAGGAGGTTGAGGCTGCAGTGAGGCATAACCATGCCACTATACTCCAGCCTGGGTTGACAGACCAAGACCCTGTCTCAAAAATAAAATAAAATAAAATTTTAAATCAACTTTCTTAAGACAGAACTTTCATACAATAAAATTTACACATTAAGTACAAATTGGTAACTTTTGACATATATACACCCATGGAACCATCATTCCAGTCAAGAAAATGAACATTCCTAACTCTCTCGAAAGTTCTTACGGGCGCCCACCCTTGCCATCACTCTCCTGCCAACTACCCAGGCAACTACTGATATTTCTATTCATATACATTAGTTGTACCTGTTTTAAAATGTCACATAAATGAAATCATATAAGCACGTAGTCTGTTATGTCCCTCTTCTTTCATTCAGCATATCTATGACATTAATCCACCTTGTTGCGTGTACCAGTAGTTCATTTCTTCTTGTTGTAGGGTAGTATTCCATTATATAACTGTGCCACAGTTTGTTTACCCATCTTCTCTGGATGGCCAGCTGGTCTATCTCCAGTTTTTGTGACTAAAGCTACTATAAACATTTGTGTACAAGTCTTTTTATTGACATATGTAATTGTTTCTGTTGGATAAACATCTAAGAATGGAATGGAATATGGTAGATTTAACTTTTTATAGTCCCACCAGGTGCATTTATTGCATTAACAGGTATTGCTAGTCTTTTAGACTTCAGCCATTTCAGTGTATAATGTGTTATTTCATTGTGGTTTTAATTTGCATCTTCCTAATGACTAATGATGCTAAGCGTCTTTTCATTTGCTTTTTGGCCATTTGCATATATTCTTATGAAGTGTCTTTCCAATACTTTTGCAGATCTTTATTTCTTTTTTTAATAGACAAAGTTTCACTCTAACTCAGGCTGGAATGCAGTGGTGCCATCATAGCTAACTGTAACCTCAAACACCTAGGCTCAAGTGATCCTCCTGCTTTAGCCTCCTGAATAGCTAAGACTATAGGCATTCATCGCTATACCCGGCTAATTTTTATTTTTGTAGAGACAGGTTCTCACTATATTGCCCAGACTGGTCTTGAACTCCTAGCTTCAAGCAATCCTCAGGCCTTGGCCTCCCAAAGCACCGGGATTACAGGCCTGAGCCACTGTGCCTGGCCTCACAGATTTTTAAATTGTCTTGCTAAGTTGTAGGGTTCTCTATAATTTAGCTACAAATCCTCTGTCATATAGGTATTGCAAGTATTTTCTCCAAGTCTATGGCTTACACCTTTTCATTTTCTTAACTGTCTTTCTTAGAAAAGGTTTTAACTTTGATGAAAATCTAATTTATCAGGATTTTTTTAATGCTTAATGCTTTGTGTGATCTAAGAAAACCTTTGCCTATCCTAAGGTTGTAAAGATTTTCTTCTATTTTTTCATCTAGAAGTTTATAATTTTAGCTTTTCAGTTTAGATCTATAATCCACTCTTTTTGAAGCAATTTTGTCTATGGTATGAGGTAGAGGTTGAAGAACATTTTTTTCTTCATACAGATATCCAACTGTTCAAGCACTTTTTGCTTGTAAATGGTATATTTTAAAATCTTTATTGGTTGTCATACAGAAGTAAAATCATCAGGCAATCTTGTTTAACTCACTCAATATTTTGAATAGTTTATAATATTTAGAATTTTCTACATATGTATTCATATCATCTGCAAATTTCCTACATTTTTTTCCTTGTCCTTGTATCTTTTACTTCTTTTTTTATTTAAAGATTGCCATTTGGGTAATATTTTAAAATGACAGCTCTATTGGGATATAATATAAAGTTCACAATTTTAAAGTTGTTTTTAGTATATTTACAGAGTTGTGTAACCATCACCACTATCAAATTCCAGAACATTTTCATCACTCCAAAAAAAAAATTGTACCAATTAGCAGTCACTTCCCAGACCCAACCTCAGTCTCTAGTACCCATTAATCTACCTTCTGTCTCTATGTATTTGCTTATTCTAGCCATTTCATGTAAGTGGAATCATGCAATATGTGGCCCCTTGGATCTTCATGCCATTCTACAGTAGTCAGCCTCTATTCTTTTCTCTACTCATTTCTGTCTACATCATGTATAGGCAACCAGAACAAGAGAGGAGGCTACTCTGGTCTTTATGACAGGAAATTAGGGGTGTACGCAGAGGAAACAGAACCTGAAAAGTTGGTAGTCTGACGACATCTCTCTTCCCTAACCCTGGCTTTAGTACCAGACAGAGATGGGAGAACTGGAATATCCACTATCAAATTCTGCTGTTAAGTACTGGTGAGTTTTTGTGTGCCTCTCACAAAGGCTTAGTATGTAAGTTGTTGCGCCTTACATACTAAAATAAATTCAGAAGATCTCTCCAACTGGAAAGGTGAAATTTACAAGTATGGTTTCAGAACCTGCCTCATTATCACTGCCCTTTAGGATAATATAGTTTTTAATGCAAATCAAGATTAGTTTCTTAGGTGGCATGACATCTTCTTGTAACCAAGGAACAGGAGCTGGACTCCTATTTATCTTCATCAGAACGCAACACTTCCTGGATCTAAAGATTAGCACTGTCTGTGCCATTTGCTTTGGCTCTTGGTCCCATTTAGGTCTTTCTTGTATTTCTGATTCCTCTCTCTTCTCATCATTCTCTTATTTTTGTTTATGTTCTTAAACTTATGGAGTCTATATACAACAGCTGTTTTTACATACTTATCTATAAATTTCATCATCTCTGTCATTTCTAGAACTATTTCTATTGATTTATTTTTTTCCTATGTATGGCTCAAATATTCTTGCTTCTTCATTCACATAGTAATTTTTTAATGGATGCTGGATATATTTTTATGTTGTCAAGTTTTAGATTTTGTTGTCTTGCTTTAAAGAGTGTTAGACTTTGATCCGGTAGGCAGTAAGGTTACTTGAAGATCAGTGTAATCCTCTTAAAGCTTGTTTTACTGCCTTTCTAGTATGGATATAGAGTAGTTTTTAGCCTAGGACTGATTTAGTCCTACTTCTAAGTTGTGGCTCTTTTAAGGTCTTTACTGAATGTTCCATATTATGCAATGAGGCCTCTCAATCTGGCTGGTGGACTGAATAACTCTCAATCCTGTCATCTGAATGAATCTCGATCCCATGTGAGCTCTGGAAATTGTTCTTATAGCTTCTGCATGTTTGTTGTTTCCCCAGCAAGTCTGTTATTCCTAGCTTGGCCTCATAGAATTCTGGATTATTCATGCGCAGGCTGGTATTCAGCCAACACAATTCCTATGCAGATAGGAACTACTCTGTTTAACATTTTTCTCTCAGTTATCTGTCCCACAAATTCCAGCCACCTGCTCTTTGCTTTATTATTTCCTTTCTTCTACTTTTTTTTCCTCCCCCTACTTTTTTAGTTCCTTTTTTAACCCGTTGGAATAGATACTTAGCTCATTAATTCTGAACCTTTATTTTCGTCAAATATATGCAAATAAAAATTTAAATCCCTTTTAAGAATGGCTTTAGCTGCACAGGATTTCATGTGCCATTTTTATTATCATTCAGTTCAAAGTACTTTTAAATTTCCACTGAAAGTTTTCATTGACCCATGGATTACTGAGAGGTATATCTCTTACAACACCATCTATATAAAGTTTAATACCTAGTCAAGAAGTTATAAATTGGTTTTGCTCAAAAATTTTCAGGCTAGGATGTAGTTAACTTTGAGACAGAGGGGGAGAATAGTGATTACTGGGGTGAAGGGGAGTGGGGTTATAGAGCTCAAATAATATTCTATTTCTTGACTTGGTGGCAGTTTCATGAGTATATTTATTTTGTGATAATTCCAATTACTTATGTTATATACTCACTGAAAAGTCAAAAAAATTTCCTGGTTATTTTTATACATATACTTTTCCATATAGACTTAAGTCATTTTACCCAGTCAACAAAGAGTTAACTGAAATTGCATTATACATATACTTGCCTTATATTTTTTCATAATGGCATTGCTTTCAAAGTTAGCTGTTTCTTCCATAAATCGGCCCACTAGTAGCATAGCTCGACCATGGATTAACATGTTCTTACCCTCAGGTGGGGTTTCATTTTCAGGAAAACATAATTCAACACCTTTTTGAAGAACAATTAGTGCCTGGTGAACATCACCCTAAAAGAAAAAAGGCAACAATAAGCCTTTTAATTTAAAAACATATTTCTATTTTCTGCAAAAGTATTAGTTCATTAAGTATGTTTTTGTACAAATCCACGTGTAATTTCATGTTTATCTTTTGTTTGCCTCTTACTAAAGTAAAATTCTAAAACTGAAACATTGCTTCATTTCATCTTATTCATTCATTTACTAATTAATTTTATAACTGTAGTTGGCTGTCTATATCCATAGGTTCCACATCAATGGATTCAACCAACAGTGGATAGAAAATATTAGGAATGGCTGGGCACAGTGGCTCACATATGCAATTCCCGTGCTACAAAGCACAGGCTGAGGTGGGAGGATTGCCTGAGGCCAGGAGTCCAAGGCATCAGTGAGCTATGATCATGCCACTGCACTGCAGCCTGGGCAACAGAGCAAGACTCTGTCTCTCTCAAAACATAAAACTTAAAAAAAAAAAAAGAAATATTATGAACAAAAAATTAAAAATAATATGAATAAGCAATACAAGTATAATAACTGTTTACAAAGCATTTGCACTGTATTAGGTATTATAAGTAACCTAGAGAAGTACACAAGAGGATGTCTGCAGGTTATATGCAAATACAGTGTATGCCACTTTATATAAAGGACTTGAGTATCCAGAGATTTTGTTATCCATGGAGAATCCTGGGACCAATCTCCCCATGGATATCAAGAAAGGACTATAATCAAAGTTCAGGGAACTGAAGACAATCATGAACAAATTAAAATCCCTGGCATAAAAAAGTTCATAGTCACATGAGGAAAGAAACTATGTGAAATAACAGCATATTTGCTAAGTGCTACAACAGAGGAATATACATCGGCATTATACAGGAGAGAGAAGAGTCCCTTAAACCTACCTGAAGAATATAGGAAAATGAAGGAAAACAGCAGTCAGGAAAAGTTATCAACAAAGAAAATTTGAATTAGGTTTTCAAGAATAAGTAGAAATCTTCTTGGCAGAGAATTTAGTGAAAGGCATTCTAGGTAGATGGAATAATTTTAATTGGAAGAAAAGCACATAGTCTGATTTTAGCTGAAGTTTAAAGGGTTTTTGAGATGGTGATGAATGACACTGAGGAAGTAGGCCAGGACTTGATCAGAAAGGGATTTATATAGTTCCTAGAGTTCAGGCTTAATCCTAAAGGTATGAAGAATACTTTGTAGGATTTAATCTTTTTGAAGGAGCAACATGATTCGATGTAGATTTTAGAAAGATCACAAACTGCAGTAAATGGTGAGATCCTAAAAAGGTTGTTAACATTGTTAGAGAATGTAAATAATAAAGTCATAAATTAAAGCAGTGGAAATAAATAAGAGGGAGAGGATTCAAGAGATATTTCTAAGGTTGAAGAACAAAGATTTAGTCTCCAGCTGGATGTGAAAAGTAAGGTTGCAGAAGGAATTTAAGATGATGTCCAGATTTCTGCTTTCGATGGGAGGATGGAATAAAGTCTTGTTCAGAAAAGTAGGAAACGTGAGAGGAGAAACAGGTATTGAGTATTAACAATAAATTGCATCTTGAATGTATTGAGTTTAAGGTATTATAATACATAGACTAGCACTAGCTCAATAAAATGACCAGGTACTGACTAATGCACACTGAATAAACTGCTTTCCCCTCTCATCCAGGAAACATCTCCTCTCCTGTCCTTTCTCAGCCACCACAAGTTTGTGTAACCACAAATGGCACCAACAATAGTTGCTAAGTATCAATTCCAGAACATGCTATTACTATTAGTAATGCCTATTACTAATTCTAAACTGGTGACTAGCCTGAGGAGAAATTTAAGTAATAGCCATTTAAATCTGGGTTATAGGCTGGGCACAGTGGCTCACGCCTGTAATCCCAGCACTTTGGGAAGCTGAGGCAGGTGGATCACGAGGTCAGGAGATCGAGACCATCCTGGCTAACACGGTGAAACCCCGTCTCTACTAAAAATACAATTAGCTGGGCATGGCGCATGTAGTACCAGCTACTCAGGAGGCTGAGGCAGGAGAATCACTTGAACCCGGGAGGCAGAGGTTGTAGTGAGCCGAGATCATGCCACTGTACTCCAGCCTGGGCGACAGAGTGAGATTCTGCCTCAAATAAATAAATAAATAAATAAATAAATAAATAAATAAAATAAATCTGGATCATAAATCTTGCAAGCAGTTCCAATGTTTAAAAAACCCCCTTCTCATTACTTTTGCTTTAATCTGAAGACTGCTGTGAACTTCTGTTCAGATGCTAGGCCCTTCCTGGCCAGATCAGAGCTGAATATTGACAGTAACACTGGCAAGTCCACAGAGAGCTAATTATCTGCCAGCGACTAAGTGACAGAGTTACATTCATTTAACCAACATTTACTGTATGTATACATACATAAGGTGAAAAATTAAGAGGTCGTTTTCCTCAAGGAAAATGTAAGATAGATGAAAACTGAAAGAACTCCACATTCAGCCTTGAAATGGGAAGGTATCTGGGGACTGTAGAGTAAAAAGAATAGTTACTTCCAGGCTATGGTAGATAACTAATGAAGAAAAGTGATAGAAAAGGAAGGTTCTTAATTTGGATTAGTTATGTTCTCTCAGTTGGCCTTTTAAGGAAGTACATAATTCCCAACAGAATATATATATATATATATATATATATATATCTGATGACATTTCCCTGGCCATTACCTTGGACCAGAGCCACTTTGCCCTTTCCACATACAGTTCAGCGAGTCGTGATTCCCCTGCATTAAGGAGAGCATTGTAGGCTGTCTGGTGGTGACCAGCCTTTCTAGCTACTCTGGCACTCTGCAGCCAGCATTCTCCAACCATTTCATCGTAATCTGGTCTAAAGGAAGTAACAACACATGGGTGAGAGAGACCACTGACAAGCGTATGCGACAACTTAACTTAAACAATTTAAATCTAGGTCATAAACTTTGCAAGTAGTTCCAATGTTTTGAAAACCCCTCTTCCTAACACAGAAACTTCTTCATATACTATTTCAAAGGAATTAATGATTAATTTGTTCAAAAAGACTTGACTTAATTTTCTTATAGTGCTCTGTTTTACCTATTATAAACCTTATTCTTGATTTTTATCAGTAAAAAACATATCCCCCAGATATGTATTTAACATCTTAAAAAAGAGAAAGAAATGGCGTAAAAAAGTGATTCTTAAGTTCTAGGTTCCTTTCAACCAGATAATGTAGCCCTGATAATTAAAAGTAGAAAAAGATAGATTCAGAAAGAAAATTAAGAAATACAAATACCCCCAAATAATATCCAAATACCAAATTCAAGATAAGTGACATTTTTAAAATAAAAGTAGTATGAGAAACCTTTTGTTGAGGCTTAGTAAAGCCCTCCGGAGAGCCAGGATAGGCTCCTTGGCTCTGTAGGAATTCTGGGTCATTTCTAGTCGAGCTACCCAGTTTAGAGAATCTTCTTGAGAACTGTCACCTGGAGAATGCTGGAAAAGTGGTTTGATGCTATGCTCCAACTCACACAACATGTGCAATCTGAAGATAGATAGAGCCTATGTTAAAATGTTATCATATTCAGCCTTATTAATCTCATATATAAAGCATGTACTTTGAATCAGAAATAAAGAATTTAAAATACACAGTTGTCTTTGGTAGAACTTTAATATATCCTTGCTAAGTAAACAATTATATTTTTATCTTTTCAAACTGAATGTAAACACCAATTTATGCTGGTTTATGTATTTAGTGCTTTAGCCAGACATGGTAGTGTGCACCTGTACTCCCAGCTACTCAGGAGACGGAGGCAGGTGGGTCACTTGAACTCAGAAGTTCAAGGTTGCAGTGAGCTATGATTATGCCTGTGAATAGCCACTGCACTCCAGCTCAGGCAACATAGCAAGACCCCATCCCTTAAAATAATAAGTAAATAAATAAATTAAATAAAATTAATTACATTAAAATTTTTAAAATAAATATTTAGGGATTTGCAGTGAATCCCAAATTCCTAATTAAATTGGAGAATGATGGATAAAACTAAATTCAAATGTATGAAAACCAAAACTTACCACCTCAATGAAGATAAAAGAAAACACGGATCCAGTATAAATCAACATGAGGTATTTGCATATATTGCTGGTGCTACTATAAGAGGGCCTGGCATAGCAGATGATAGTAAAAAATTGTGAAATTAATGTAGTTTTTTTCCTAAGAGTGATGGAAACTGTGATACATTCACTCTAGCCTTTTCCCCCTTGTATGACAGTCAGTGTCTATGATTCAGTGTTCAAGGCACAAGGATATAGCTGAGTAGCTACAGAACAGAATTAAACTCAGTGGTCCAATCTCTAGTTTCCTTAAGATATCACCAAACGGGTTGATACTAAATATAGCGAATTCTTCTAATTTAAAAAAATGTGCTATGTGATAAATTTATTATACTTTAATTACAGTATTTAGTTTATCATTTTTCCTCAGGTAGAATTCACAGACCTAAAATGTTTTCCAACAGTTTCTTCCTCACCTCTAAAAGTTAATCTTCTTTCTAGTAATGTGATACCTATATTTTTGGGGGAAATATCAAATACATTTCTAAATGAAAAGGAAAGGGAAACAATGAATAAATACCAAGCACCAATGTGCCAGGTGCTATAGATGTCTGTGTTATAACGGGTTATATAGAAAGCAAACTACGACATTACAAGAGGACAAACATAAGTTATTTTTATTGTGTGTTCCATTAGTCTCATAGTTGCCTTTCCTTAAAAGGATGTATGTTAGAATTTTTTTAACTGTAGGGTAATTGTGAGGTAAGAAGAATGAAAGAGCTATCTGGTGTAGCTTTGCATGATACCAAACACTCTCTCAATTATTTACTCATCAAAAAATTCCAATCCTGTCAGGTGACATTTATAGGCCAGGAATATAAAAATGGAAACCCCAAAATACCTCACAATATATTCATATCCTCGTTGGTAAGAGCCTCTTTCAAAGCTTGCAGCTGAAAGAGGTACAATTTGTTCTGCTCTCACTAGCTTCAATGTGTCATAAAAAGCTGTGATATCTCTTTTTTTGGCTGATAATAATAGCTGTCCCAGTCTGACACTCCATGTTGTAGATTTTCCATCTGAAAAACAAATGAAGAGTCAAGAAATGTCATGGTAGCTGGGTCCAAAACTCAGCTTTATTTCATTAGATAAAATGGTCAGCTGAAATATCAAACAGGGGGCTTCATTCCTTTTTTTTGTTTGTTTTTTAGACAGAGTCTCGCTCTGTGGTCCAGGCTAGAGGGCTATGGCATGATTATAGCTCACTGCAGCCTTGAATTTCTGGGCTCCAATGATCCTCCCACCTCAGTCTCCGGAGTAGGTGAACAGGCATGACCCACCATGCCCAGCTAAGTTTTTAAAAAAGCATTTTTGCAGAGATAGTCTCACTATTTTGCCCAGGCTGGTCTTGAGCTCCTGGCTTCAAGCAATCCTCCCATCTTAGCCTTCCAAAACACTGAGATTACAGGTGTGAGCCACCATGCCCAGCCTGGTTTCATTCTACTTTAAACAACTAAACAAGGCAATCATAAAACAGGCTAAGAGATTAAGTATGAATGTTGCTAAGTTAATTAAGTCTGAATATTTTTGTCATATTAAAACAGCTTTTTTTTTTCCTTTGAGACAGAGTCTCACTCTGTCACCCAGGCTGGAGTGCAGTGGCGCGATCTCAGCTCACTGCAACCTCCACCTCCCAGGTTCAAGCGATTCTCCTGCCTTAGCCTCCTGAGTTGCTGGGATTACAGGCGTGTGCCACCACGTCCCCCTAACTTTTTGTATTTTTAGTAGATACGGGGTTTCACTGTGTTAGCCAGGATGGTCTCGATCTCCTGACCTCGTGATCCACCCGCCTCAGCCGCCCAAAGTGCTGGGATTACAGGTGTGAGCCTCCGCACCCAGCCTAAAACTGCTTATATTTTAAGAAGTAATTTTACCTGCTGCCAAATAGTTTTCCACCAAATCCCACTGTGACAATTTCCAAGCTGCTTCCACTCTGTAAGTGTTTAATTCATCTGTCCACTCGGACCTATTAAAAGAAACCCATATCAACTAAACTTTAATTTATTTAAAGTGACATTCAGAGATTTTTCATTGGTTTACATCTCTATTTATTATATTTATTGAATTTGCATTATATTTTGTTCTTAGAAACAAAATAATTATCTCTATCCAGAAACTACCCAGAAAATTTTAATCTTTCCATCCTTCAAAAATATTTTTTCACTAATTACTTCTGATACACCATTCTTCAACAAATTAAAGTGTGCCATATATAAGAGCAGAGTTAATTCCTGAATAATAACTAAGCCCATTGTAAAAATAGCTGCATGCTTAATTTGAACAAAGAGCAAAGAAGAAAAACAGCCAACGGAACACACATAAATTCAGAGATAAGCAGTTCTAATAACTTAGAATGCTGAATTAAATTTAAGACAAAAATACAGGGGGGGCCAGTGGTATAACTTAGGGACAGTTGGGAGGCATCTAGAACAATACCAAGAGCAAAAGAAAGTTACAATGATTTGTCAATGGCATAACAAAGTATATAAAACTAGCTACCTAAAATATATACCTATTTTTAAACTACTTTCAGTTAGTTTAAAATTTGAGTTTGCAAAACCAGTATGATATAGGCTAATTATTTTGTTCTAAGCATTCTATTTAGGTGACATTAGGATGACCAGTGATATTTGAGATTATGACTACACAGAAACAGCTAGGCTTTCCTCATGTTTCTTTTTTATTAATCATACTGTCTGAATTTCTGCCATATGTTTAGATCCTAGGCTAGGCACAATTTTCCATTTAATAATCTAATAACACTGCATACAGCACCTATATATCCATATTATAAATAAAGTAACAGAGAGGCTGGAATCAATATCCTTGAAAGTTTTCCTTGCTCTTTTTATTACAGTAAAAACACATAAAGAAAAGATAACAAGTGATCTAACAAGTTTCATTTTTAAAAATTTTAAAAATAGCAGCTAGAGTATGTTCCAATTTCTAAATTTATGACCACCACCAAGAACAGTTTAGAATAAGGCTAAAGAAATACAACTGAAATGTAATTTTCAAAAGTCCAATTTTCAACGACTCTACAAGCTTACCATCACAGACACCAAAATATAAAACTTTCAGGATAAAAATCTCAGTAGAATCAGGCAGTATTTGTTATCCAAATGTGGGATAACAGATTATCTATGGGATAACAGATCACAGAGGGGATGTGTCACAAGAAGCCTTATAGCAAAAAGTACCAATGGCAATCAGGATCAGGCTGTGACAATGTATCCACATAAATGGGTACATTAAAAAGAATGATAAATAGGGTAAGCACAGTCAATATTTTAGGAAAAGTATTTGCTTAATGCAAATAGAAATTACTCCAAGAAAAACATGCCCCATCCATAATCATTTGCTTCACCATGACACAGCACCCCTTCATTGAATATTGATGCATGCCTTTTTCCCAACCCAAATCAGGAGGCTCTATGTATCCTAGACCCAAAGAGAAGAAAAGAGGAGTCTGAATGTGTAGTCTACGTCAAAAAGAAATTTGACACCCCAATTTGAGCCATGACTCTTCCCCAAATCTCTGTAATCTATCTATTCATAAAGTCTCTCAACTAATCAAGAAAAACACATCTAAACATATAAGCATTCCTTCTCTACTTCTGCAAAACTTCTCTTGTGATTTCATAAATTCCACTACTGTGATACCATCTGACCAACAGTGAACTTCTCTGCCCTTAGACATTGTAGAATGATAGTCTTTATGAATCACAGTTTTGGAACCTATACAAACAGTACTTAGAAAAGGCTGGCTTCAGAATCTATAAAAAGCTTAAATAAATCAACAAGCAAAAAACAACCCCATTAAAAAGTAGGCAAAGGACATGAGCAGACACTTCTCAAAAGAAGACATACAAGCAGCCAACAAGCATATGAAAACACGCTCATCATCACAATTAGTTGAGAAATGCAAATCAAAGCCACAATGAGATACCATCTCACACTAATCAGAATGGCTACTATTATTATTTTGAGACAGAGTCTCCCTCTGTTGCCCAGGCTGGAGTGCAGTGGTGCACTCTCGGCTCACTGCAACCTCCATCTCCCAGGTTCAAGCAATTCTCCTGCCTCAGCCTCCCAAGTAGCTGGGATTATAGATGTGCACCATCACGCCCAGCTTATATTTGTATTATTTTAGTAGAGATGGGGTTTCACCATGTTGGCCAGGCTGGTCTCGAACTACTGGCCTCAAATGATACATCTGCCTTGGCCTCCCAAAGTGCTGGGATTAAAGGCATGAGCCACCGCACCCAGCGCAGCATGGCTATTATTAAAAAGTTTAAAAATAACAGATGTAGAAGGGGCTGCAGAGAAAAGGGAATGCTTACACACTGTTGGTGGGAATATAAATTAGTTCAGCCACTGTGGAAAGCAGTTTAGAGATTTCCCAAAGAACTGAAAATAGAACACACAGCAATCCCATTACTGGGTATATTCCCAAAGGAAAATAATTCATTCTACCAAAAAGATACATACACTCGTATGTTCATTGCAGCACTATTCACAATAGCAACGACATGAAATCAACCTAAGTGCCCATTAATGGTGGACTAGATAAAGAAAATGTGGCACATATACATAATGGAATACTATGCAGCTATAGAAAAGAATAAAATGGGAGCTAAACATTGGGTACACATGGACACAAAAATGAGAACAACAGACACTGGGGACTACAAGGGGTGGGGGAGGGAGGGAGGCAAGAGTTGAAAAACTATCTTTTGGGTACTATGCTCACTACCTGGGTGACGGGTTCAATTGTATCCTAAACCTCAGTATCACATAATATGCTCTTGTTACTAACTTGCACATGTACCCTCAGAATCTAAAATAAAAGTTGAAAAAAAAGAAAAAGGTGGCTTCAGAGTAGTCCAAAAACAGTGGCCTGTATATTCTTTGGTTAAGTGAGATCCCATTCCCTTTTGACTAGATTTTACTGCCCAGAAGAGCCATTTAGAGTCTGATGAATAAATCAAGGAATACAGCTTTCAGCTCTCACAGCAAAGCAGCGGCAAGAGCAGTGCTAATCTCCACATTTAATTTCCAAACTGGAAGAACTACTCAGCCTTAATTTTTTGCCACACATATGTATTATTTTTGGTATAATTTGATTTTCAATAATAAACCCACCATCTTTAGGAAAGGAAGGCTGCTTTCACATTCATCAATCATTTAGGGTAAAATCAGTGCACATAGTCTATAGTGGTATTCCATCAATCAGTCACAAAGTTCGCTCCCCCACCTCTAGCATGGAAAACAACTGGTACTGATACTGTAAGCAGAGCATAGACGCCCTTTGAGGCCCAGGAAGTCCCATATGAGCCTCACCAATAGCCGGTGGGTTCTAGAAGTTCCTTGTGTTAAAGCAAATCTAATTCAAGGATGGCTCTTTAGACAGAAGCTGTTAAGTGGTAGATTGACTATGAAAAATTTGAGGAAAAAAAAATTTTGGTGCTTATCTCCAATACCATGAAAACACATAAAACATTTATTACTCTACTAAACATTAAATTACACAATTCACTAATTAAAAATTTCCCATTCAGATAAAATAACAAAAGAAAATCATTATTTTATAAAATATTACCTGTTAGCATGCACTCCATTCACCTGAGTGATAACAGTAGACAGCTGACCAAGACCTAACATGGACTTTACTACACCATGATAATGAATGATCTAGAAATTTAAAAATATTTAAAATAGCAATTATCACTTCAATAATAGTTTGGGGACCAAAAACAGCTTAACTGATACTCTTTAAAAATTACTATTTACTTTATTGCCCTTATTTTATTTTTTATTATTATTATTATTTTAATATTTTGTAGAGACAGGGTCTCACCATGTTGCCCAGGCTGGTCTCAAACTCCTGGGCTCAAGAGATCCTCCTGCCTCAGCCTCCCAAAGTGCTAGGATTATAGGCACGAGCCACCATGCCCAGCTACACCTTTCTTAATTTGACAATTGACTTTCTTACTTACATGCAGGACCCCCATCACAGTCCTAACACATTTAAAGTAACATAAATAAATGTAGACAACCTAGAAAATCTCAGATTGAAGTTATTATATTTTTCCAGATTTGGACTACTTTTTGGTTCAGATCAAATATTAAAAATATCTAATATCTTTGATATTCTGTTTAAAGATTGTCATATTTCTCACATAAACATTCAAGCTCAAAGGTCCTGATGTTTTCAATATGGATTTCAGGCTTTAGCAACTAAAAAGTTAAAGAGGATTACGTACTATCCTTTAAAACGAAAATAAGATTGTGAAAAATAAAGAACTTATATATCGTACTTCTGAGAAACATGTCAAATATGACAGAAGGCATCATCCCAAAATTAGAAAGAATCTAAGGCAAGATTATAAATTAATGATTCTAAACCCCTTTCCCATCCCAATAGACACACAACTTATTCCCATTACTAACTGTAACTCAGTGATTCTACAGGACCATTTTAGAGATGTGCAGGTGGGTGAGTAGGATGGGGGTAGATGTATAAAATATGAAAATCTTTCTCAGGCTATGGAGAATCCCTACTTCTACAAATTGATCCATGGCTTACACTTTTAATAGCAAACTAAAAATATATACATTTTAGAGTTATTAAATGAACATTTTAATACAGATATACTCCATAATAAATCTCATTCATTTAGGGAATTTCTAAAGTCATACAAATATAGTATTGGAAGGGATTTTTTTTTTTTTTGAGATGGAGTTTCACTCTTGTTGCCCAGGCTGGAGTGCAATGGCACGATCTCGGCTCACTGCAACCTCCAACTCCTGGGGTCAAGTGTTTTTCCTGCCTCAGCCTCCCAAGTGGCTGGGATTACAGGTGCCCGCCCCCATGCCCAGGTAATTTTTTTGTATTTTTAGTAGAGATGGAGTTTCATTATGTTGGCCAGGCTAGTCTCGAACTCCTGATCTCAGGCAATCCACCCATCTTGGTCTCCCAAAGTTCTGGGATTACAGGCCAAAGTTCTGGGATTACGAGCCACCGCACCCGGCCTGGAAGGGATCTTTAAAATCATCTAGTAAAGTCTCTAATTTTATCTGTTAGGAAACTCAAGCTTAGAGAGTTTTCCAGACACTCTGGGACACTGATAGAAACAGTATTAAAACTAAGGTTTCGGCTGGATGTGGTATGGTGGCACACGCCTGTAATTCCAGCTACTCGGGAGGCTGAGACAGAATTGCTTGAGCCCAGGAGACAGAGGCTGCAGTGAGCCAAGATCGTGCCACTGCACTCCAACCTGGCCGACACAGTGAGACTCTGTCTCAAAAAACAAAAAACAAAAAGAACTAAGGTTTCCAGAGTTCCTATTCAGGGCTATTTTCATTACAGCTGCCTTTTAATTATTATCTTACCTGGTCTGGTTCTAGCTGAATAGCCCTATCATAACAAGCAGTGGCATCCCTCAGCAAACCAAGGCTTTCATGTTCAAGGATCTGTTCTTTTAGAGATGGTTCTGCCTTTCTAATTGCGCTGACTCCGGCCACTCCATCAGGTTCATGCATAGCAGCATACAATTTCTTTGTTCAATGATTAAAAAACAATCAAAAACAAGAAAAAAATAGAACTGGAAATAAAACTATAAAACCACCTGTTTATATTGAAAGAGCAATTTTTTAAGAAATTTTTCCTCAAAGTAATAGTAAGCACTTGTTTCATGGCAGAGTCAGAGTAAAATTACAAACTTATTTCTAGACATTCTATTCCCTCAACGTTCTTATTCCTCTTAAATACAAATCTATCAATATCTGTTATTGATCATAAGGGTTATAAAGAACCTCAGGATCCTAAAACTGTCCAGATCCAAATGATAACATATTCTATTGAGTACAGTTTATAAGAGTTTTATTGAATTTTTAAATTTTTAAAAATTTAAATAACCATTTTAATATATTGTTATTGAGATGCCTTCAAGAAAACCAAGACAGCAATCTGGGCTCAAAGGAGATATTCAAGCTAAAGATAAAAATTTAGGAATCAATTAGCACAAAGACATTCTCTCACAACATGAGAAAGAATGGGATGATCTAGGAATGGATAAAGAAGAAAAGAAGGCTGAGGATAGAGACTAGAGTTTCTACATTTATCAACAAGGAAGAGCTGGCAAATGAAACAGGAGAAGCAAGAAAACTTGGAAGAAAACTGGAGAATAAAATATCCCAGAAGCCATGGGAGAAAAGCAAATGTCTTAATGAGAACGGCATGGTCAATGATACTGAGGTTAAGAAAAGGAGGGCTGGGAAAAATTTACTGGATTTAGTAACGTGGCCACCAATTTTCTTAGCAATAATAGTGTCAAGAGAAAAGAAAAAGAGAAGTCTTGTCGAAATGGGAAGAGTGAATAAGAAACAAAGAAGTGACTGTAGTATAAGGAAACTAGATAATTCTTTCAAAAACTGGTTATGAAGTTCTGGAAACAGAGAGATGGGATGTATCTAAAGGAGAAGGTAAGATCAAGGGAATTCTAAAAAGTTAAGGCTTTACCAGAACATGTCTATATGCTCTATATATTCTGGTTCCCAAAGAGAAATTAATTACACTAGAGAAAAAAGGAATATATGAAGAAGTTATATCTTGATATTGAGAACACAAGTAGAAAGACTGAATTTTGAGAGGAAGAAATCCTTCCTTAAAAATAACAGAAGAAGCCAGGCACAGTGGCTCATGCCTGTAAGCCCAGCACTTTGAGAGGCCAAGGCAGGCAGATCATTTGAGGTCAGGAGGTCAGCCCAGGCAACACGGAAAAACCCATCTCTACTAAAAATATAAAAAATTAGCCAGGTGTGGTGGCAGGCCTGTGGTCCCAGCTGCTTGGGAGGCTGAGGTGGGAGGATCCTTTGAGCCTGGGAGGTGGAGGTTGTAGTGAGCTGACATCGTGCCACTGTACTCCAGCCTAGGTGACAGAGCAAGACCCCATCTCAAAATAAATAAATAAACAAAATAACAGAAGGGAAGAAAAAGAATATGGTGCAGATGCTGTGCATTTGCAGATTTTTCTGAATGAATGATGAAGCAAGATCGTCAGCTGGAAGCAGGGAAACAAAATGAAGGTAAGAGATAGTCAACTTGACAAGTGGGAAAGTAGCCTTACTAGAGAAACACTGCAGGCCTGAAGGTAATGTTAGAGTCCTGCAGTTTTAAAGATGTTTCAGATCATGAACTTAAACTGAAACCAGTTATAACACCCACTGTGTAATTTTTCTCCAGCTGCTTATATGGTTGGAGTTTTACAAAGGGAGTACAACGCAGTGGGAAAAAGACAAGAAGTTGAGCATCACTCTAAGGGAGTGATTTTAACCATGAACCATAGACTTAAAGCTGGACAAGGAGGAACACAAAGATAGGACGGGGCTAATATTCATCTTAAGACTGCAAGTTACTAATTTTCTAGTTCTTTTATCACACTTGGCTTTTTGATTTGAAAAGCCCACCAATCTTAAGCTCTTATTTAATTCCACTGTATTCGCCTCACCTGCTCTTACTTTCTTTTCTTCCCTACAAAATCATAACATTGCCTAAATCATTATTTCACCAGCATTTTCATGCCTGATACCTGACATAACCAACACTTCCCCCCACTCACTCACTCCCAAATTCAGGACCACAACTCTCACAAGGAGAAGAGTAATTCCTTGAATCGTAGCCCTTCCAAACTCCTCCTCCATAACTGCCACAGGCATTTAGCTAAAATCCCATTGTGATCATAACACTTCCCTAGTTCACACCCTCCAAGAAGTTTGGGCAACTTAAAAAGTCCTCTATTATTTGTGATCTTTCCTCTGCCATTCCAAACCGACACTTTACTCTTTGGCATATACCATGCTTTTTTCAAACACTCCACAGAGGTGCCTCTGCTTATAATGTCTTACCTCCCTATACTGCTCATTTTTTAAGACACCATCTCCAAGAAGCCATTCCTGACCTCTTGGCTCATCCGCTTCCATCTCCCACCCTATTCCACATGGATGAGTTATGTGTCCTTCCTCGGGGTACATGTATGTTACCATACTTAAAATATTATACCAAATCGATGTTTATCTCTCCCCATTAATCTATAAGCTTCGAAGCATAGCATCTAAAACATTCAATAAAATGAACAACGCAAACATAAAAGACTGGCTACATTAATTTTGATTATTAAATTCACTACATTAACTTCAGACCTGTAAAAATCCAAGATGTTCCTGAATATTTTGCTTCTTTTCTGTAATAAATGATTCAAAGTGCATTACAGCTCGTGTGTATGCTTTGGAGCGAAAGGAAGCTACTGCCAGAGTATCCTGGGGTATGAGGTCTAGAAAACGAGTTACACTCTGATAGTCTTCATAATCCACAGTAGATACTAGATCATAAAAAAAGAAGTGGAGTAATTAAAGACTTTTAAGATAAAACTTTAAAAGTGTCAGTTAAGTAAGTTCAATTTATTTCACTAAACAAATTAAGCTGAATGTATTAGGATATATTTAGAATGTAACTAACAACAGAACAATTATTCAGAGAGTCTTGCTCCAACTCTGCCATTATAACTTACCTTTCTTTGGATAATCATTTAATTTATTGAGCCTCTATTTCTTTACCTATAAAAGGAAAACGTTAGTATCTGTCTTGCCTTCCTTACAATGTTGTTGGTGAGGATTAAATATCAATCTATTATTACGTTTTGAAAAGATATAATGATACAAAAGATACTAGATTAGTTATTTTTTGATGACTATAAAAAATGATTAAATGTAGCTATTTTGTTGGGAAAGTACAGAAGTATGGAAATAACCTTTTTTAAAGTTTAGAATTCTTTTTCTTCACCTATTTTTTATTGGTTGCCAAATGTACAGTATCACCAATTAAAACAGAAATTGAAAGTAAAATTGCCTTCAAAGTAAAACCACAAGTACTTTAGGATAATTTTTCAAGAGTGTACAAAAAGACAAAAATTAAAAACTTCTAAATGAGGACAGTCTAGTTTATAAATTGTTATTTAAAACTTCTAAATTTTAATGATTCATAACAGCATGGAGAAAACAGAAACCAATTTCTTCAAAATTTAAATTAAGGTAGTATATTTTATTTTTTATTTATTTACTTTAAAAAATTTATTTTGATCTCACTCTTGTCACGTAGGCTGCAGTGCAGTGGCATGATCATAGTTCACTGCCGCCTTCACCTCCTGGGCTTAAGCAGATCCTGCCTCAGCCTCCCGAGTACCTGGGACCACAGGCATGTGCCACCATGCCTGGCTAAGTTTTGTATTTTTTGCAAAGATGAGGTCTCATTATGTTGCACAGGTTGATCTTGAACCCCTGAACTCAAGTGATCCTCCTGCCTCAGCCTCCCAAAGTGCTAGGATTACAGATGTGAGCTACTGTGCCTGGCCTAAGGTAGTATATTCTAAACAGATTATATTTAAAATAAGGTCCTTATTTCCATCAAAATTTGCAGAGGATTTCAAATTATGATTTTTTTTTTTTTTTTTTTCTGGAGACAGGGTCTTGCTCTGCTGCCCAGGCTGGAGTGTAGTGGTGTGATCTTGTCTCACCGTAGCCTCAACCTCACAGGGTCAAGCGATCCCCACACTTCAGCCTTGCGAGTAACCTGGGACTACAGGCACATACCAACCACACCCAACTAATTTTTGTATTTTTTGTAGAGATAGGGGTCTCTACAAAAATGTTAAAGAAATGTTAAAGGTATTGTACTTTTCAACCATTACAAATGTTATTCTTAAAAGCTAGAATTTTGGCCAGGCGCAGTGGCTCACACCTGTAATCCCAGCACTTTGGGAGGCCGAAGCATTGCCTGAGCTCAGGAGCTTGAGACCACTCTGGGCAATGTGGTGAAACCCTGTCTCCACTAAAATACAAAAAGTTAGTTGAGTATGATGGCGTGTGCCTGTAGTCCCAGCTACTCGGGAGGCTGAGGCACAAGAATCACTTCAGACTTGGAGGTGCAGGTTGCAGTGAGCCAAGATCGTGCCACTGCACTCTATCCAGCTTGGGCTACAGAGTAAGACTCTGTCTCACACACACACACAAAAAAGCTACTGTCACTGAAAATGGTGATAATAGAGTGTTTGGTTTTACAGTACCATTTTGACATGCAGAAATAAAACCAAACAGGCCGGTTGTGCTGGCTCATGCCTGTAATTCCAACACTTTGGGAGATCGAGGCAGATGGACTGCTTGAGCCCAGGAGTTAGAGACCAGCCTGGCCAACATGGTGAAACCCTGTCTCTACTAAAAGTACAAAAAATTAGCTGGGCATGAGGCATAAGAATCACTTGAATCCAGAAGGTGGAAGCTGCAGTGAGCCAAGATCACGCCACTGCACTCCAGTCTGGGCAAAAGAGAGAGGCTTGGTCTCAAAAAAAAAAAACATTAAAAATAAACATTTAATTGTTAAATATGAAAATATATTAATAGCCAGATTCCAGACAAAAACATTCCCCAAGCAGGTAATTATTGGCAAGTCCAGAAAATTTTAGAAAAATGATAAACTGTTTTGCTTAATAACAGGAATGTATCTGCTTCAACAGAACAACAAGAGGGAGAGGCTCACAAATTGAGAATTATGGAAGGGGAAGGCCTCTTAAAGGATTGTTAGATAGTCAGTTTTTCAATTAGCCTGAAAGCCTGCAGGAAAAACACTTGATGTCCGTGAGAACAGCTGAGGTATAAGGCCAGATTATAACCATCCACTTATTGCAAGAATGAAAAAAAAGAAAGTAAGAATATCTATTAGTGTGTGATGAATATAATTCTCATCAATGCTCATACCATAGGAACAAATTAGCAGGTGTCATTTTTAAATCAAGATTCTTCTTAGTGAAAGTTGTAATATCACAGGAAAAAAAAGTGCAAGGTAAGATATAGCAGGGTGTAGTGTAGTAATGCATATAAGCATATCTGGACAGCTGGCTAGATACCAAACACTACTACAGACAAGAAAAATAAACAAAAATAGCTTCTCTTTAGGCCATGAAATAAATAAAATCTCCCTTGAAATGTAAAACTTAAATGTGAAAAAGATTACAAAGAATATTTTCCAAGTGAAGAATGACAAAGACCAGAGTACACACACACACACAAACACACACACACACACACAAACACACACACACACACACAAACTGAGGGAACATATAATATGTTAACATGGAGGATTAGGTTAATAACAATATTATCATCTCATTTATTTCACACTTTATAATTTCATCATCTCATTTATTCCTCTAAACAATCTCCTAAGGGAGATAATATTAACCCCATTTTGGCCAGGTGTGGTGGCTCACGCCTGTAATCTCAGCACTTTGGGAGGCTGAGGTGGGTGGATCACTTGAGGCCAGGAGTTGGAGACCAGCCTGGCCAATATGGTGAAACACTGTCTACTAAAAATACAAAAATTAGCCGGGCATGGTGGCACACACCTGTAATCCCAGCTACTCACAAAGCTGAGGCAGGAGAATTGCTTGAACCCAGGAGGTGGAGGTTGCAGTGAGCCAACATCCTGCCACTGCACTTCTGCCTGGGCAACAGAGCAAGCCTCCATCTCAAAAAAAATTAATAAATAAAAATATTAACCCCATTTTATACAAAGAAAAAATAAGTATGTGTCTTGTCCAACTAAGAAGAGAGAAAGGTCTTTTGACTATAAATTCACTGTTTCTTCTCAGTGAAAAGGCCACACTATCACCCATTTTAAAAATACACAAAACGGCTGGGTGCGGTGGCTCACGCCTGTATAATCCCAGCACTTTGGGAGGCCAAGGCAGATGGATCACCTGAGGTCAGGAGTTCGAGACCAGTCTGGCCAATATGGCGAAACCCTGTCTCTACTAAAAATACACAAAAAAATTAGCTGGGCATGGTGGTGGGCACCTGTAATCCCAGCTACTTGGGAGGCTGAGGCAGCAGAATTGCTCGAACCCAGGAGGCAGAGATTGCAGTGAGCCAAGGTCACACACCACTGCACTCCAGCCTGGGCAACAAGAGGGAAACTCCGTCTCCAAAACAACAACAACAATAACAACAACAACAAAGACAAAACAAGGTATTTTTTAAGCTAGCGCTTAAATTATGGAACTGATAAAGGGAAGAGTTAATTGGTGAATAGTTTAAAAAAAAAAAAGAAAATAAACAGAAGTGATAACTCACCCAATGAGTCTACCTTATTTCTGTTTGATTTACTGTGTGGACATTTCTCAGCTTTCAGTGCCTGAAATTTGTGCCTTGCCCACTGGGTGAGATGGTCAAGCATGGAGAACACAGTCTGTGTACTGAGTTGACACAGATCAGATGCAATGTCTTGGGTATTTATGGTATGCTGATCGTCATGCTTTAGAACTGCCATAATTTCTGCATAAACCTATGAGAACCATTTTATAGTTAATAATAATATCTATATAATACCATTTAACAATTATATGACATATAAAGCTAACCATTCTAAGGCAAAAATTTTCAAAAGAAAAAACGCAGTCGGCCAGGCATGTTGGCTCACACCTGTAATCCCATGACTTTGGGAGGCTGAGACAGACCAATCGCCTGAGGTCAAGACCAGCCTGGTCAACATGGTGAAACTCTGTCTATACTAAAAATACAAAAAAATTAGCCAGGCATGGTGGCACATGTGTGTAATCCCAGCTACTCAGAAGGCTGAGGCAGGAGAATCACTTGAACCTGGGAGGTGGAGGTTGCAGAGAGCCGAGAGCACCACTGCACCCCAACTTGGGCAACACAGGGAGACTCTGTCTCAAAAAAAGAAAAAGAAAGCACAATTGATCAATAATACATTATTGTTCTTATCTATAATTAAATCTATCCAAATATTAGTCTAAAAAGAAAATATGCTAAAGACTAAAGAAAATTTTAAAAAATTGAAAATATTCTAGATTATTCAACAAATGATAATGAAACTGTTAATAGTGAAAAAATCTTTCAGTAATATCTCACACTATATGCAAAATTAATTTCAGAGTAATTGAAGACAATATAAAAACAGAAGAATTAAAAGAAAATATAGCAAATAAGTTCATGACATAAGGAAAGGCATCACATAAAAGGCTTAAAATTAATAATCTATAAAAGATGTATAAATTTTGCATTTACATTTAAAATTTCTGCGTGGCAAAAGGTGAAAAGGTTAAAAAGAAAATGACTAAGTTGGAATAATTTTTGAAAATACGACTGGCAACAAATTGGTAGCTAGAATATACATAGAACGTCTATCAATTAAAAGGATACACACACCAAATAGGCAAAGATATGTAAATGAACATACATAGCCATACATAGATCTACATTTCCTACTAATAGGTAGTCTTTCTAATACAAATAACATTGGAGAAAATAAGTTTCACATGTTCAAAAACCAAGTAAGATGATTTATCTTACCTCCTGCTGATCTTCTTGATTACAACCCAGTAAGACATACACCAGAATATGTGGAAGAAGATAGATGGTCACTTTGAAATCATGCTTCATCATAATGCTACAGCAGGTGAAAATTTTACTGGCAAGATCATGCCGAACCTGTAAACTCAAAATGTGTAGAGACAGTAACACACTTTAATCTATTGATTAAATGTCAAAAACTAGCATGCGAGATAATTTATCAAGGGCAAGTATTCATTTCCAAATTTTAAAAAAATTTAATTAATTTTTAATTAAATTATTTGGGGTTGAAGTCAAATTTTGTTATGACTTAACTTTTGATTTGCTAACACTGTGGAACTCATAAAATTTTAAAGAGATTTTTTCTTCAAATACAAAGCCAAAAATCAAAAAAAAAAAAAAAAAAACTCACAATATTCCACAGCTGAAAATAGTTAACAGTATTCCACATTTCACACATTATATTTTCAGTATATTCGTTAAAAAAAAGAAAATGTCAGCCGGGCACGGTGGCTCATGCCTGTAATCCCAGCAATTTGGGAGGCCAAGGCGGGTGGACCACGAGGTCAAGAAATCCAGACCATCCTGGCCAACATGGTGAAACCCCGTCTCTACTAAAAATACAAAAAAAAAAAAAAAAATTAGCTGGTGTGGTGGCGGTTGCCTGTAGTTCCAGCTACTCGGGAGGCTGAGGCAGGATAATCACTTAAACCCGGGAGGCAGAGGTTTCAGTGAGCCAAGATTGTGCCACTGCACTTGAGCCTGGTGACACAGCAAAATTCCGTCCCCCCCTCCAAAAAAAGAAAATGTCTTGAAGTTACCAACTAAAATTAGTATAATGATATTTTAAAACACTAACAGAAATGTTAATGAAAGGCGGGGCACGGTGGCTTACGCCTGTAATCCCAGTACTTTGTGAGGCAGAGGCGGGCAGATCACCTGAGGTCAGAATATCGAGACCATCCTGGCTAACACGGTGAAACCCCGTCTCTACTAAAAAAAATACAAAAAATTAGCCAGGCGTGGTGGCGGGCACCTGTAATTCCAGCTACCTGGGAGGCTGAGGCAGGAGAATGGCATGAACCCGGGAGGTGGAGCTTGCAGTGTGCGGAGATCACTCCACTGCACTCCAGCCTAGGCGACAGAGTGAGACTCCCTCTCAACAACAACAACAAAAAAAACAAAGATTAGCCGGGAGTGGTGGCTCATGCCTATAATTCCAGCTACTCAGGAGGCTGAGGCGGGAGAACCTGGGAGACTGAGATTGCAGTGAGCCGAGATCGTACCACTGCACTCCAGTCTGGGGGCAAGAGCAAAACTAAGTCTCAAAAAAAAAAAAGAAAAAAAAAAAGAAATGTGAATTAAAAACAAAAATTATAAATTTTAAATATACTGTAAACATTTTCTTGGAACACAGAGTACCTTTTGTCTATCCAGCAGGTAAAAATTTCTCATTAAGGAAATAGAAATATACCTGTTTTTCCATGAAAATTCATTTTAAAAATCCTTACTTTTATTTTAGAGAAAGTTCAGATAATATAACTTCTTTTAGAAATGCCATTAGAGTATAATATATCTCTTTATTGAATGTCTTTTTATTATGTAAAAAACTCTGACATAGCATTTACATCCTTTTACACAGTATTATTTTACAATATAAAAGGAACAAACATAATGCAATTTTGCACACACATTAAGACCATAGTAATTTTCTTGGTGAAACAATTACTTTTCACTCAGAAACTATTATTAGTAACTACAGAGAAATTATTCTCTATTAGTAAACATTTTCTTCAAAAATTTCTATGATTATCAGCACAAATACTTCAATGACTATTGTGTGTACTATGCATTCAGATAGATGTTCTGGTTTCCTTTAAAATTTCTGTTCAGTGAACAAAATGAACAGGGTTTCTTACCTTTGTTATAAGATAACCTGCCCAAGATGCTGACCATTCTGCAAAGTTACTACCCAATTTACTTAAGTAAATTGGCTTCTTTACTCCAGACCAATCGGTTGACTTCTGAGAACTCTTGTATCTGTAATTTTGAAAATTTGTTTATTAAAAAGATAAATCCACCTGTATAGAATTTTAGTAAATTACAGCAACTTCTTCAGTGACTACTGTAGTACTGCCTTGCCTTTACTGCAATCTGCTTACCTTTTTCCAGCATCCTTCTTAGGGGTGAGGTAGATCATTCTTGCACATCTAAAGTACTTTTAAGGATTCGAGTCTGCCCCCTCGTCTTCCTCAGATCCTTCCAACTTTATTCTTGTATAAGAAAAATCTGTTCCTTTGAAGTTCAAGCCACCCAGGTATACTACTATTTTCTACTCCTCATTATGGGCAACTACTCAACTCACTGATTACCAAACTCACTGATAACTTTAGAACATTGCTCAGGGTTTTCTTTCTTCCCCAGTGGTGTTATCATCCTGGGTGACTTCAGTGTCTAGCTGGAACACTTAATCAAGCTCAGAACTTTCCAATGACTTTCTCCTCTACTTATCAGGCTCAGGAATTATCAGGGCTCCCATGCTAATTCAAAGAATTTCTTCACTTCAAAATCAATTATTTAGACATCTCATTGTATAGTCATAGTTTCCTAAATTTCTAGTTTTTTCACCCAGTTATTCCAGCACATCCATTCTCTCTTGTTGAGATCTTCTGTTCCGTGACCCTGCTAAGCTCTCCTGATCTATGATACCCCCGTCTCTTTGCCTCTTTCCACAACCATCTTAGTCTGTATGGTCCTTCATTTCTAGCATTCTCTTGGTAATATCATCTACCCACTCCATTGCCACACTGTCTTTTCCAGCAGTATTCATCTGCTAACCTCCCAACCTTGAATCCGTCTAAATATTGGCCTTTACTGAAATGATACTCAGGCCACTGCATCGATACAGGAATATCACTAACCCACTTATAAGATTAGTACTACTATGTATTCTTAGTCTTCAATGTCAGTGGGCCGCTAAAGTTACAGAATTCCTTCTAAGTTTTCATTATGGCTCTCTTCTGTTTTCCAGTGATTATTTCAAACCATCACCACCCTCCTAAAGTTACCTACACCAAATTCCATTGCCACTTTCAGCCAATGAGGTCATCTCTTATACCTCCTACTTCGGAGTAAAAACAAAATCATTGCTTCCCGCAATGAAATCTGTAAACTTAGCTGTGTTCCATCCATTATTTTATCTTTCCCTATTGCAAAAAAAAAAAAAAAAAAAGAGAGAGATCTTATTCCTTCTAATTCCCTGTAAAGGCCATGGTTCTCCCATTCTAGATGCTCCTTGGGGTCCTTACTATACCAACTATCACTTCTCTCTCACATTACTTCAACATGGCCCTTTCTATTTGCTCCTCAGCATTAACATTTAAACACGTTCACAGCGCTCTCATCTTACAGCTACCCGTGTGTAGGATTTTTTGAGTGGCATGGGTTTCTTTCAAATCACCAATAAAAGCTTCGGAAATAACAAATAAATGCCTATACCCAAAGTTTTATACCCAAATTTTATATGTATATAAAATTTCACTGTATTCCAAGTTTCTAACAGTTGAAAAATCCAATAATCTCTCAGTTAACCATCACACTAAACCAGGAAAAAAAATTCAAATCCCTATTTTGAATTATCACGAGTATAGTTCTCTAGATGATTTTTATCAAAATTATAGTAAACTTAGCTAGAAAACTACTGATACTGGGATACAAGCCAGGTTCTGCCTAGTCACATCCTAATGTTTTCTCCTAAAGTTATTTCTACGGCAATTTTGAACTGCAGTTGTTCTGTCTGGTTCTAAATTTCAATCTCCCAAATATAGTCATCCTTTAATCCAGACTTAGTGATTACATATAAAGAGCCCGAATTAAAGGAAAAAGAAAAAAAAAAAAACATAAAGTAGGGAGTATAAAGCTAGCAAAAATATGAATATGCTTTTAAGAAATTCTGTATTTCCCTAGGTCCTCTGGAGTAAATATCAAGCAGTCCAAGCTATAAAATTGAGCCACAGGCTAACCTGGTATTTTAGTGTTTCATACAAAAGGGAATCAACGCTACTGAAAATGCGCTCTATCAACCTCTTTTATGTGGCTCCAGTTTCAACAGGCAGATCCCAACCAGGTGAATCTCCTAACTTCTATCATTGAGGAATCATTCAAGAGGTTATTCTAACTGCTCAGGTATAAAAGCTAAAGAACAAAAGAATTTTCATTGCTTTGTTAAGGTCACACTTTTAAGCGACCACTTAAAAGTTGCTTCCTACGAAAAAAAGAAAACAAGTAGGCAGAAACGTTGGCTTCTACTTCTTATGAAGCAGATGATAGCCAACCTCACAAATTCTCCCCCCAAAAACTTGCTAAGTACTTTTTAATATTATCTCCTTTATTCCTAACAATAACCATACAAAGTGGGTAAAATTATCCATGTTTTCAAAATTAAAAAATTAAAACCCGGAAATGTTAAATAACTTGCCCAAGACTTCAGAGCTAGCAAATGCAAAGCCAACATTCAAACCTAAGCCTGTGTGACTCTAAAGGCCATAAACCTTCCAATAGATTACAGAAATGTTTTGACCTCTACAGGTGCTATACAAAACACAGACTAAGAAAATGGGGGAAGTATGGAGTCCTCAAAAACAAAAATCCAAATTTTAACTTTAGTCTTTTACTTTACTTTTTAAATAATGCTAATAGTGGCCGGGTGCAGTGGCTCAGGCCTGTAATCCCAGCACTTTGGGAAGCCCAGGTAGGCAGATCACTTGAGGCCAGGAGACCAGCCTGGCCAACATGATGAAACGCCATCTCTAATAAAAATACAAAAAGTAGCCAGGCATGGTGGCACATGCCTGTAATCCAAGCTACTTGGGAGGCTGAGGCAGGAGAATTGCTTGAATCCAGGAGGCAGAGGCTGCAGTGAGCTGATACCGCATCACTGCACTCCAGCCTGGGCAACAGAGTGAGACTGTGTCTCAAAAATAATAATAACTAATAATTCTTCCTTAATAAGGCTAATAATAATAATGCTAGTCACTTATTTAATAATGCTAGTCATACAACATAAAATGATGTTTAAAAGATTTCTAAGTATAAAAAATTATCTAGGAAATAAATATGCATACCTCGGGGCTTTTATAAAGAATTTTAGGATAAGTCTAGGCACTGTCTAAGGTTCAAAGAAGTTATTTGTCCAAAGTCAAGTATCTAATATGCATGGGTACCTAGGGTACCAAAAAGTACAGTTTCTAAATAGAAATAATTTATAATTGTATGGATTTTTAAAAAACATAAAATGCTTCATGAATTTGCATGTCATCTTGCGTATTTCATCAGTCCTAACAAAGTCATTTAAATTTTTTAAGAGATTAAATACACTTTTTTTTTTTTTTTGAGACGGAGTCTCGCTATGTCGCCCAGGGTGGAGTGCAGTGGCCGGATCTCAGCTCACTGCAAGCTCCGCCTCCCGGGTTTTTACGCCATTCTCCTGCCTCAGCCTCCCGAGTAGCCGGGACTACAGGCGCCCACCACCTCGCCCGGCTAGTTTTTTGTATTTTTTAGTAGAGACGGGGTTTCACCGTGTTAGCCAGGATGGTCTCGAACTCCTGACCTCGTGATCTGCCCGTCTCGGCCTCCCAAAGTGCTGGGATTACAGGCTTGAGCCACCGCGCCCGGCCTAAATACACTTTTTTTAAAAGTAGAGGGCGAAAATATATTCATGAGGAGAAACCGGCAGTAATGAAAACCTTTAATTGGGCTTTTTAAAGGCTTTCTGACTAGCTTTAAACTTTAAATTTCTGTATTAATTATACCTATCAAAGAATTCAACTCACATTCAGCTTAAAGTACATTCTTTCAATTTACTACCGACTGTTGAACTTTTAAAAATCAATCCTTTTAACTTTAATAAATTTATCTGAATATTTAAAGTTGTAGAATTTAACCCAATGAGCAGACTGCACTTCTCATCTAGACAAATTATAAGCATAAATCATAGTGAAAAATACATATAAAGAGATATCAAAATACTTTTAATGTTAAAAAACTATATCAAAAATGGAATTTTTTTTTTTTCCCCCAAGACAAAGTCTCACTCTGTCGCCCAGGCTGGAATGCAATGGCATGATCTCGGCTCACTGCAACCTCTGCCTCCTGGGTTCAAGTGAGTCTCCTGCCCCAGCCTTCCAAGTAGCTGGGATTACAGGTGTGCGCCACCACACCCAGCTAATTTTTGTATTTTTAGTAGAGATGCGGTTTCACCATGTTGCTCAGGCTGATCTTGAACTCCTGACCTTGTGATCTGCCCGCCTATGCCTCCCAAAGTGCTGGGATTATAGGCGTGAGTCACCGCGCCTGGCCAAAAAATCACATTAATTTTTATATAAAAACAATTTTATGAAAATACATTAAATAAGCCTGCATACCTGGTATTTAGATGAGGTTCTAGTATTTCCCGAACATGCTCAGGAAATCTCCTCCACAATTGGTGACCTGGGCCATTGGTCTCCATCTCTCTACAGTCATAAATAGAAAGCAACTCCTACAAATACATATTTTATATTTGTAAGTCCACAATGAAGCAGATAATGCTTTATCTTCATCAATGTTCTACATATTTTAGTTATTAAAACACAGCCATAACTCATTTTACTGCACTTCGCTTGATTTGTGCTTCACAGATGCTGCGTTTTTTCTTGTCTGTTTTTGTTTTTTTTTTTTTGTTTTTGTTTTTTTTTTTAGAAATAGAAGGTTTGTGGCCACTATGCATGGAGTAAATCTATCAATACCAATTTTCCAACAACATATGCTCACTTCATGCCTCTGTGTCACATGTTGGTAATTCTCAAAGTATTTCAAACTTTTTCATTATTACTATATCTGTTATAGTGATATGTCATCAGTGATCTATGATGTTACTGTTGTAATTGCTTTGGGGCTCCACAAACTGTGCCCATATAAGACAGTGATCCTAATCGATAAATGTCGTGTGTGTTCTGACCAGTCCACTGACTAGCTGTTCCGTCCCTCTCCCTCTCCCTGGGACTTCATATTCCCAAAGACATAACAATATTGAAATTAGGCCAATTAATAACCTTACAGTGGCCTCTAAGTATTCATATGAAAGGAGGAATCGCACATCTCTCACTTTAAATCAAAAGCTAGAAATGACTAAGCTTAATAAAGGAGGCATGTCAAAAACCTAGACAAGCCAAAAGCTAGGTGTCTTGCACCAAACAGCCAAATACAAATGCAAAGAAAAAGTTCTTGAAGGAAATTAAAAGTGTTACTCCAATGAATACATCAAATATAAGAAAGAGAAACAGTCTTATTGCTGAAATAATAAGTAGATGTGATGTGAAATAATAAGTAGATGTGAAATCTACTTTGCCTGTGCTCTATAAATGCAGTGACAAAGCCTGAATAACAACACATCTGTTTACAGCATGGTTTACTGAATATTTTAAGCTCACTGTTGAGACCTACTGGTCATAATAAAAGATTCCTTTCCAAATATTACTGCTCATTGACAATGTACCTGTCACCTGGGAGCTCTGATGGAGCTGTGCAAGGATATTAATGTTGTTTTCGTGACTGTTAACACAACATCCATTTTGCAGCCCATGGATCAAGGAGTAATTTTGACTTTCAAGTTTTATTACTTAAAGAAATATATTTTATAAGGTTATAGAGGACACACACAGTAATTCCTCTGATGGATCTGGGCACAGTAAATTGAAAACCTTCTGGAAAGAATTCACTATTCTAGATATCATTAAGAACATTCATGATTCATGAGAAGTCAAATTATCTATCAACAATAACAGGAGTTTGAAAGAAGTTGATTCCAACCCCTCCTGGATAACTTTGAGAGGCTCAAAACTTCACTGGAGGAAGTAAGTATAGAGGTGATAAAAACGGCAAGAAAACTAGAGTTAGAAGTGGAGCCTGAAGATAGGACTGAATTACTGCCTTCTCATGATAAAATTTGAATGGACGAGGAGTTGCTTTTTATAAGCAAAGAAAGTGGTTTCTGGAGAGGGAATCTATTGTGGTTCCACTCAAAATGCTGTGAACACTGTTCAAGTGACAACAAAGGATTTAGAACATTACAAAAACTTAGTTGACTAAGCAGTGACAAGGTTTGAGAGGACTCATTCAAATTTTGAAAGAAGTTCTACTGTGGGAAAAATGGTATCAAACGGCATCACAGGCTACAGAGAAACCTTTCATGAAAGGCAATTGATGTGGCAAACTTCGTTGTCTGATTTTTTTAAGAAATTGCCACAGCCATCCCAACCTTCAGCAACTACCACCATAATTAATCAGCACCATCAACATTAAGGCAAAATCTTCCACCAGCAAAACCATTATGCCTTGCTGAAGGCTCAGATGATGGTTAGCATTTTTAAGCAACAAAGTATTTTTTAAATAAAGGCATGTACACTGGTTTTTAGACATGATGCTATTGCACACTTGATGGACTATAGTATAGTGTAAACATAACGTTAATATGCACTGGGAAACCGAAGAATTCATGTAACTCACTTTATAGAGATACTTGCTTTATTGTGGTGGTCTGGAACTGAACCCATACTATCTCTGGGTTATGCTTGTACATAGAAAAATAAACAGAATTTTATAATTTTAGAGCTGTGAACATCCTTAGGGCATTTATTTCAATGCCTAGAATGATTTAAGTAACTCACTTAGGTCACAAAGCTGAGGCAGTAGTATATATTTGTATATACATACAAACATTTTGAAAGTAACTATACCTATAATAATTGCTTAAGAGGTATGCTTCTGTACTCTAAAATGTTTATCATGAACTTGTATAACTTTGATAAAAGTGAGAATTAAAACAAATAGGAGTTTCACGAGTATAGAATTTATAACGTATTTGAATTAAACAATTTAAAGCCAGTAATGACTATATCCACTCTCACCTGAATGGCATAGGCAGCTGAATCTTGAGCTCGGCTATTATCAGCATACGCAAGGTAAGCTCTTGTTAGTTCCATCAATAATCCATAGGCAAAGCTTGAATCTTCTACTCCAGTCTCAGTTAGAAAAAAAAAAAAAAAGAAAATTCCAGGATAACTGCTATAAATTTTCTTAGGTGTACTTCTTCTTCCATGGTGAATTTAACTTAACTGCCTAAGTGAATTTAACTTAGACAAAGGAAAAGACAGGTTCAAACTAAGTTTGGTATTAAGACTACAATATAATCTGTAGCTACAAAGCCAAAATGTAAAGCTTTTTAGGCTATTTCTAAGGTGTACAAAAAATTATTGAACTTTTGCATATCTCTGACAAGTTGCATTGTTGGTTTTTTAACCCTTAAAAAGCAAAATGTAGGCCAGGCGCAGTGGCTCACACCTGTAATCCCAGCACTTTGGGAGGCCAAGGAGGACGGATCATGAGGTCAGGAGTGCAAGATCAGACTGGCCAATATGGTGAAACGCCATCTCTACTAAAAATACAAAAATTAGCCAGGCGTGGTGGTGCGCGCTTGTAATCCCAGCTACTCGGGAGGCTGAGGCAGGACAATCACTTGAATCCAGGAGGCGGAGTTTGAAATAAGCCGAGATCTTGTCACTGTACTCCAGCCTGGCTGACAGAGCGAGACTCTGTCTCAAAAAAAAAAAAAAAAAACAAAGCAAAATGTATACATGGCATCTCCTACATTGCATTCTGTAGAGCCCAAGAGTCATTTGAGAAACTCTAAGAAATAATTTTAATATACTCATATATTATAACTCTTGGAGATATATTCTTAGAGATTCACAATGCACACAGATACATAAAAAGTCACTTTAAAAAAAAAAGTCACATTTAATTTTGTTCTATATGGATTTCCCAAACTCATTTGACTACAAAACATTATTATTGTTAAAAAAAAGTCACATTTAATTTTGTTCTATATGGATTTCCCAAACTCATTTGACTACAAAACATTATTATTGTAATATCCTGGAAACTAGTTTTCCATGGAAACACTAACAATAATGTTTAAAAAGTAATATTTAAATAATTGATTAGGCTTTTTAAGTATTGTCATTATTATATTTGGAAGCTTTATTTATAAGAATATAACACCCTGGGTGGGGTTCAAACTTTATTGCTTTTGGCTAAAGGTTTCTGCAATAGTATTAAGAAATAAACTCAGAGGTTAACTAATTGTCTGGTTCTAGGTGAAGCTGTCATTAAGAATACCCTGAATAGTTCTTGTAAATGGAATATATAAACCTCAATAGGACAGAGAACTCTTTTGTCATTCCAAATTTCCACTACTTACCACAAACGTAAAATCTTTTCCCTGAGTTTCAGTTGTTGAGAAATCTAATCGACCTGGGTCTATCGCCCCCAATTCCCCTAAACATTCCCCACAGAGCAACCGAGCTTGAGAGTTTGCATCTTGGCAACCTTTCAAAAGCACTGTCACCAACTGTGAGATAATAGGTTCTACTGTTTCACTGTCTGTTGCATACTTTATCAGTTTTTCCTAAAATAAAAGTAGAAAGAAAATTTATATGTAATTTCTACAAACTAGTATGCTTTCCTGAGCTAGGAAGCTTAAAAATATTAAGGAATATCTAACATAAATATTGACAAAATTAAATTTCTGTATCTGCATTCTTTCCAGCTAGTTTTTGATGAGTCCGCATAACATAGCTCACAATATGTCCTGTACAATTAGAATCATTAAATGTCTGAAAGTCTTTAATCATTAATCCATTAAACAAGCAGTTACTGTGCATTCTATCAGTATACAAAAAAATCAGTAAAACAAATCTTAACAAGTTCACAGTCTAAAAGGAAAACAGACAAATAACTAAAATATCATATGATATGTACGATAACAAATATATTTATACAGCAAAGAAGCAATGAATAAGAAAAAAACAGTAACTTTTAAAAGCAGTGGACAGATATTTCAGTAGATAAGTGAAGGAGGAACAACTATTAGTTAAAACAAGAAGTTTGAAAAGTGTATAAAAACTAGTAAAGAAGGAAAAAAGATATAAAAAAGGGTCTGTGAGGATGGAAAAAAAGAGGTAGGAAGAAAGAGGTAGCCTAATGATAAATATGTTAATTCAAATAGTCTTTTTTCAGCTATCTCTTCAGGATGCTGTAATGAATAAAATGTTAAGTAAGAAGAAACTATTCTCAAGACAGTGAAGATTTAGATATTGTACTTGTGTGATCACTTTAAAATTACTTCATTTATATTATATTCTTTCTAGCAAAAGTAAAGTGCATAGGAGCATCTCAAACTCCACGTTAGAACTGTAATGAGTAATACAAATTAGAGTAATACGTTTCAAAAGAAAAACAAAAAGACATTTAATCTTATGCAGAATCTTCAATAGATGATTTCTTAAATAACATTACAGATTAATTCAGCTGTAAAGATCGCCCCCCCCACACCCACACCCGCCACACACACACACCCTGGTAATCAGTTAAAAGTAAAACTCAGATAAGAAGTGTTACTTTTTATCATACACTAAATGTCCACACGTACTTGGGTCTATTTCTAGACCTCCTATTCTTTCCCACTGGTCTGGTTATTCATATACTAATTACCTCTTTGTTATAATTGTAGTGGCTACAAAGTATATTAATGTTTGGTTGGGATACTATATTCTCATAACCTTTTTTTCCAGGGGGAGTTTACTAGCTATTTTTACATGTTTTATTTTTCCATATCAACATTACTATAAACCTCCTACAGTTAAAACAACAACAACAACAACAACAACAACTTTAGCAACATATTCATTGGGGTTGCATTATATTAACTAACCTAAGGAGAATTGAAATCGTTATAACGTCAACCTATCCAATAAGGGATTGATCTAGCTTAGAAATCTGTCCCCTCCAAATCTCATATTGAAATGTGATCCCCAGTGTTGGAAATGAGACCTGGTGGCAGGTGTTTGGGTCACAAGGGTGGATCCCTCCTGAATGGCTTGGTGCCATCCCTGTGGTAATAAGTGAGTTCTTTCTCTATTAGTTCAGGTGTCAGCTGGACTCCATTAGTTCAAGTGAGAACTGGTTATTTGAGAGCATGGCACTCTTCCCATCGCTCTCTTGCTCCCTCTCTCACCATGTGATATACCAACTCCCCTTCCCCTTCTGCTACGAGTAAAGGCTCAGGCTTGCTGAAACTATCATCAGAAGCAGATGTTGGCACCATGCTTCTTGTAAAGGTTGCAGAACCATAAGCCAAATAAACCTCCTCTTTTTAATAAATTACCCAGCCTCAGGGTAATTTACTATAATTCCTTTATAGCAAAGCAAATAGACTAAAACAGTGATGGTTTCCATTTAGTCAAATCTATTACCCTTTTGTGTCTTTCAGAAGCATTTAAAAATTTTCCTCTTGTTGGTTTATACATTTCTTGTTAAGTTTATTCTCAACTATATTGTTTTCCTGTTGCTATTGTAAATGAGGTATTCCAGAAAATTTTCTACCTGGTTACTGCTTGTCATATGAAAATTATTAATTTTTACATTAATTTTATATCCCCTACTTCACTGAATTCATCTGTGGTCGAGTTAGTTTTATCAGTAATTCTCTATAATTTCCGAAGTATATTAGCATAAGAAATGGAGACAGTTTTACATCTTTTCCAATTCTTATGTCTCTGATAAGCATATCATCTGTAAACAAAGATAGTTTTACATCTTTTCCAACTCTTATCTCTCTGATTGCTTTTTTTCCCTAAATTCCTTAGCCAATACCTCCAAGTGAATGTTAAATAGTGCAGGTAATAGGAAACCTTGCTTTCAGTGGGAATGTTTCTTGTTTCCCATTAAGTATGTGTATATATGTATGTACGTATGGGTACGTATCCATACATACATATATAAACATGCATACATATACATACACATATATTTATAAATTAAGATAATATTCATCAATTTGTTTTCTTTAGTGTTTTCATTCGAAGTAGGTGATGAAATATGTCAGTCTATTCAGCATCTATGGAAATAACAGCATGATTTTCTCTTTAGATCTATTAATATAGTGAATTATATTCATGGATTGCTAAGTATTAACTATCTTTGCAATACTGGAATAAAATGCAACTGGTCATGGGGTATTGTGGGTTTGGTTTTTTTGTTTTGTTTTTTTGAGACAGGGTCTTGCTCTGTTGCCCTGGCTGGAATGTAGTGGCATGATCTTGGCTCACTGCAGCCTCAAACTCCCCAGGCCAAGGTGATCCTCCCACCTCAACCTCCAAGTAGCTTGGACATTAGGCATGCGCCACCACACCTGGCTAATTTTTGTATTTTTTGTAGAGATGGGGTCTTGCTATATTGCTCAGGCTGGTCTCGAACCCTTGGGCTCAAGCAATCCATGTGCCTTGGCCTTCCAAAGTGTTGGGATTACAGGCATGAGCCACTACACCCAGCATGGGGTATTTTCTTAATGTGAAATTGATTTGTTTGATAATATTTCATTTATAATTTTTTGCACTGATATTAATATGATAATCTTTAATTTTTTGTTTCATGCTGTCTTTTTTGGGTCCACTGAACACTGTTATATATTGCTGCTTTTATAAAAGTGGAAGTTTTCTTTCATCTCCTATACTCCAGGACAATTTAAACACCACTGAGACTTTTAGTTTGTGAAAATTTGATTAAAAAATCCCCTCATCTGGGCCTGGTGCTTTCCTATGGATGAAGTTCTTTTATAATATTCTCTATTTCTCCTACAGAAACTAATCTTTTAAGCTTTCTATTTTAGCTAGAGTCCATTTTGATACACTATATATTCCAGGAAAAGTACACATGTTTACAAATGTATTTGTGTAAAAGGGTACAAAGGAGTCTCTTGTGATTTTTAAATATCTTCTATGTTTCAACAGTTTATTATTTACATATTTGACATTTACCAGTTTTGCTAGTTTTTTCAAAGACCTAGAATTTTTACTCATTAATTAATTTTACTGCTTTCTGTTCTCTACATTTCTTTTATTTTTATTATTTTCTTCCTGTACTATCTTTTCTTAAATAGTTTTAATGAAGTATTTGTTTCACATACTATAAAATTCACTCTTTTAAGGTATACAAATGAATGATCTTTAGTATATTCACAAGTTTTAGTATATTGAAGTATATCACAAGTGCAACAATCACTTCTGTTTAATTTCAGAACATTTTTACCATCTCAAAAGGAATCTGTACCCATCAGCAATCACTCCCCATTTCCCCCAAACCTCCTAACCCTAGGCGACCAGTAATCTACTTTCTATCTCTATGGATTTGTTTATTCAGGAATACCAAAGATTGCCAGCAAACCACCAGAAGCTCTCAAAAGGAACCAATCCTGCCAATACCTTCATCTCAAACTTCTAGGCCATGGGAACTGTGAGACAATAAACTTGTTTATGTTGTTTAAAGTCATTCGGTTTGTAGTACTTTGTTACAGCAGCCCTAGTAAACTAACACAAAGAGCCAACTAATACAATAATCAATTTGAATATGAAAGTTCTATCTGCTCTTTAGAATAAAGTATGCGTCTATTATCAAGGTGTAATGTCTGACATATATTCACAATAGCTACTTTACTGATTATGTTATTTAGATCTTCCATGTATTTATCTACTAACTATACTGAGAATAGCATGGTAGTCTCCTCTTATTGAGTTTCTATATATATCTTCTTAAGCTTCTTATTTTGGCTTTATCAAGGTGGCTGGTGTATTATTTGGAGCATATTAATAACTAGTAAATCTTCCTTATGAATTATGGCTTCAGGCATTAAAAAGTATCCATTTTGGTCATATTTAACGCTTTTCGGCTTCAGTTCTATTTTGTTTGGAATTCCTGCTTTCATTTATACTTTCCACTTAGCTGGATAATTTTGCTTATCCCTTTATTTTTGGCCTTTCTGAATCACTTTATTTTAGGTATGTATCCTACATGTGGCAGAGAGTTTTTTCTTGCTTTGTAAGCCAATTTGTAAATTTTTTTCTTTTAAGGTTGTTCACACTCACTAATGCGACTGAGATGCTTGGCCACAATTCTGTCAGATTTTTTATTATAATACAGTGAATTTAATTATAATATAGTATACTATAATTAGTGCTTTCTTCCCTCTATTCTGTTTTGTGTTTAAGAAATCATTTATTTGGGGCCAGACGCGGTGGCTCATGCCTGTAATCCCAGCACTTTGGGAGGCCAAGGCGGGTGGATAACAAGGTCAGGAGCTTTGACCATCCTGGCTAACATGGTGAAACTCCATTCTCTACTAAAAAACATTTTTAAAAAATCAGCCAGGCGTGGTGGCGGGCACCTGTAGTCCCAGCTACTTGGGAAGCTGAGGCAGGAGAATGGCGTGAACCCAGGAGGCGGAGCTTGCAGTGAGCCGAGATTGTGCCACTGCACTCTAGCCTGGGTGACAGAGCGAGACTCTGTCTCAAAAAAAAAAAATCATATATTTCATTTATTTGGGTAAGGAGGAAAGTTTATATTTTTGTTCTGGAATTATCACACACACACACACACACACACACACACATATATATATATATACACATACACACACATTTTTTTTTTTTTTTTTTAAAAGAGTCTCGCTCTGTCACCCAGGCTGGAGTGCAGTGGTGCAATCTCGGCCCACTGCAACCTCTGCCTCCCCGGTTCAAGTGATTCTCCTGCCTCAGCCTCCTGAGCAGCTGGGATTACAGGTGTGCCACCATGCCTGGCTAATTTTTGTATTTTTAGTAGAGACAGGGTTTCACCATGTTGGTCAGGCTGGTCTCAAACTCCTGACCTCGTGATCTGCCTGCCTCGGCCTCCCAATGTGCTGGGATTACCAGTGCTACCGCTCCCAGCCTATCCAATATATCAATACCTTTTATTATGTCTACAGTCCCTTTTTTCCTTATTTGACTTTCTGTAACTAGTTTGCCAGTATAGAATGGTATATTTTGACTCCCAGTTATTGCTTATGCAACAATTACTGAGTTTATCTTACTTACTCCTTACTCTCCCCCTTCTCTCATTTAAAAAAATTTCATTATTTCTACTTTACTAGAATATAACATTTACACATAATTATCCCACTCTTGCCCCATTGTTGTTTTAGTCTTAATATATTTTGTTAAATACATAAACAGTAACCATCAGACTTTTTGCCAAAGTCTCCCCAGTTCTCTCTTGACTTAATGAAGCTCATCCTCTAATACATCTCTTAGGAAGGAATCACTTGTGAAAACCATATTACTTCAATTCTTGTAGGTTTAAAACCATGTTCTTATCCATGATACTCTAAAGACAGCTTGACTTTTTCTTGACTCATACTTTATGACATTTTTTGACATTTTTTAAAAATGTTGCTATTTTCTAGGCCCACTCTGTACATTCCTACAGAGAATTCTGATACCAACCTACTTTTTTTGTCCTTGCAAGTAATTTTTTGAAAAAATTTCTTTTGCCAGGAAGCTTTGAAGATTTTTTATTATTAAAGTCTAGGATACATCTCAGAGTTAATTATCCTAGGTCAATTTTCTCCAGGATACAAGTCTTTTCAATATATAGATAAGGTCTTTTTTTCCAGAAAGCTTTCTTGGATTATAATTTTAAATATTAATTCTGTTCTCTTGTTTTGGTTTTATTCTTTAGAGACACTAATTATTTGCACGTGAAATCTTTGCCAATCTTCCATTTCAACTACTTTTTCTTTTTACTCCTTTATCTTTTTTACTCCTTTTTAAACCTTTTTCTAATTTTTGTTGTTGTTTATACCTTTATTCAATGCCCCTTGCTAAATGTTTAGTCAAATACATTCTACCCTGTAGTTCTTGTAATTTAATCTTCATTTCAATTTCTTTCCTAAGTTCAATCACCCTTGTTTCATCTTGGTTTTTGTTTATTTCTCTTGTTTTTTAATTTTTTCATTCAACTTTTTTTATATCTGAAAATGCTTAAAATATTCAATTCAAATTATAGTGCTAAGTTCAATTTTCCTCCATGTTGTGGTTGGTTTTGAGGAGGAACTGTCATCAACTCACAGACTTTATTTTCATTTTCTATTTTTGTCTTACAGGAACCTTGCATATATACATTTTTTTTTCTACACATATTGTGCAATTTCTAAACTGGAAAACCCTCCATAATAGCTATATGCAGTAACAGTAAGCATTCTGCAGTGGCTTCAGGATTTCTCTTTCACAAATATCCATGTCAGCATAGTGAAGTGCAGTTTTCTTCATGAATAGCTTTTTTTTTCTTCTTTTTCTGGTAGCAGGGGGAGGATTTGGTTCATCTCTGATTTTGTACATTTCTTTTACTACTGCAGGACCCTTAAAATTCTCCCTCTTACTTTCTTCTTTCTGTTTATGACTAAGTCTCTGAACAGTGCCTTTCCCCTCCTCTTCTTTTACTACTCCCTAGAAACTAATTTTCAGAGACTACAAACCTTGGGCATACTTTCAAGTATCTTCCCTGTAGCCAGCAGTCTGATATACCACATCCTGGACTTATTTTCAGTAATGTTGCACTTAAGAGTATGACTGTCTCTTTCTGTTGGTGATTTTCTCTTTGCTCCATCAATTCTTAGTTCCTATTCTTCATTTTCTTCTTCTTTTATACAGTCTTATCAGAATGTACCTGCTCTCAGCACCATACATAGTGAATTACTTTCACTAAATCACAAACAAAAATGTCATTCTGTCATCTTTTCTTTAAGCCTCCAATCTTTCTTTGTTATACATTTTTAATTATATCATCTTAGCATACCTGATTTTTATACAAGGTTTCCTTCAAGCTTGTAAGAGCATGAATACGAACATCGACATTTTCATGCTGAATGGCCTTCATAGAGAGCTGAAGAGTTGTTTGAAGATCCGTGCTCTCAGAGGTCTCCTATATACAAAGCACAGAGAGATAGACCTTATTTATTTTTTTTTTTAATTCTTTTTTTTGAGACGGAGTCTCGCTCTGTCACCCAGGCTGGAGTACAGTGGCCGGATCTCAGCTCACTGCAAGCTCCGCCTCCCGGGTGTACGCCATTCTCCTGCCTTAGCGTCCCCAGTAGCTGGGACTACAGACGCCCGCCACCTCGCCCGGCTAGTTTTTTGTATTTTTTAGTAGAGACGGGGTTTCACCGTGTTAGCCAGGATGGTGTCGATCTCCCGACCTCGTGATCCACCCGTCTCGGCCTCCCAAAGTGCTGGGATTACAGGCTTGAGCCACCGCGCCCGGCCGAGATAGACCTTATTAATCGACTATTTTAACAACCATTTCCAAAGGCCTGAATTCCCTATATAGTTACCATTAAACTATACCAAACCAATTTTTTAAAGTAATAAAATTTCCATTCCTTCCTTTATATAGCGTAAGTCATTTTTAGTAATTCTAAGGGAAAGGGATTTCGTTGTAAAATTTTTAGACGTGGAGAAAAATTTTATCCCAACTAAGAAAGAACTTACTTATCTAAAATAAGTACTTCTTGACAGGAAGTATAAGTTTCTCTTAATTTACAGAGGGTTACATAATAGCTTTGAACCAGGTCTACAGATTATGTAAGTAATTCACTTCCTTTCACTACCCAAGGTGACACCCAAGGTCAGATATTCCACTTTCTACCCAGAAGTGCTATGAAATCACCACTAACATCTTCATAATTTTAGAGAGCTAAGATTTAAGATGCTGGAATTATACATTATTCCCCTTCGAAATCTCAGGAATCATTCACATCTGACATTTCTATGTCATGGTTTGTAGCACAACAAAACCAGAATCGTCCCACAGCTTTCCTTTCTTCTCTTAGGACATGCCGCTGTGGTAGCTCTTCTTTTTGGGACAATAAGGACACTTTGGTCTAGGTAGTAAAGGCATAAGAACTGTATTTTTTGCTCTCTGTTCTATCTAATGCTGTTACATCTTTAATCTAAATGCTAAAACTTCCTTCCAAAAGTCATGGATTCATGGTAGCATTATCTACTTACCAGGAATTAGCCATTAGAATAGGACTATATTATCCCTAGATATGATCCTAAAGGATCTTTATTCAATGTATTGGAATTTGGGAACAATTCTATATTAATGATCTCCTAAACCACAAATTAAAAATTAAATACCTTTCTGTATTCCTGGAGAATGGCTTTTATCTTTTTTAATTCTGGATGATCAGGTAAAAAATATATTTCATGAAGAAAATCTTGCACAGCATCCCTAATAGTCGGAATAAAAAGAATTATTTGCCAAGAATATGAATACTAAAAAAATGTAAAGCAAAAGTTGAAACTAAGGCCAATTTAATTCATAATTAAAAGTGCTAGTTGATTACTGAGCTGCAAAGTATTTTCTAATTATGTCTAAGACGCTCAGCTAAATTATTAGTGGAAAATGACCAAAACTATGAAAATCACTCTATAACAGTGCTAAAATCAACCATGCTTCTCAGCATACAAACCCATATATACAGTCCCTTCCTCTTCAAGCTGGGCTGAGTGTGCGACCTGCTTTAGCAAATAGACGGTGCAGAAGATATGCTGTGCCAGTTTGGGACCTAGGTATTAAAAATGCCTGCAAGTTTCGCCATAAAAAAGGATGAGTTCATGTCCTTTGTAGGGACATGGATGAAGCTGGAAACCATCTTCCTGAGCAAACTATCGCAAGGACAGAAAACCAAACACCGCACAGGTGTTCTCACTCATAGGTGGG
Organism: Macaca fascicularis; assembly: GCF_037993035.2. Lineage (NCBI taxonomy): Eukaryota > Metazoa > Chordata > Mammalia > Primates > Cercopithecidae > Macaca > Macaca fascicularis. The sequence goes on from NC_088376.1 coordinate 45,344,628, forward strand.
AATTGAACAATGAGAACACTTGGACACAGGGTGAGGAACATCACACACGGGGGCCTCTTGTGGGGTGGGGGTGGGGGGAGGGATAGCATTAGGAGATAAACCTAATGTAAATGACGAGTTAATGGGTGCAGCACACCAACATGGCACATGTATACATATGTAACAAACCTGCATGTTGTGCACATGTACCCTAGAACTTAAAAAAAAAAAAAAATGCCCGCAAGTTTCCATTTGTGTGTTCTGGAGAGCCCTGAGTCACTATGTCAGAAGTGTGGCCACTAACATGGACAGACCACGGTACAGAGAGAGAGACTCTGAGACTACACAGAATGAGAGAGAGGCCCAGCCCAGTCCACCTGCCAGCTGAATGTGGCCACACCAGGGACCACTTATAAGACCAGTAGAACTGACCAGCTTAGCACAGTCCAGATTGCAAAATTATGAGCAAATAAAAATGCTCATTGTTTTAAGATACTAGGTTTGGGAGTGATTTGGAGTGTAGCAATAGACAGCCAAAGACTACCCCAATACACAAATTATCATGAAGAATTATAAAAATATATATATATATAAGTAATCCTTATCAGGGCTATAATTTTTAATTTCCTTCTAATATAATAAATGCTCTAATATTTCTGGGTCCAAATATAAGTGTTTCTAAATTCTAGTCTTCGTTAACTCATGCAATAAATATATATTAAATAACTACTATGTGCTATTACATGCTAAGCACTCTGCTAGTCACTGGGGATGGAACAATAAACAAAGCCAAAGTAGTGCCTTCATTCAGCAAGCTTAAGGTCTTCTATCTTGCAGTGTCATGATCATAACTCACTGCAGCCTCAAACTTCTGGGCACAAGAAATCTTCCTGCCTCAGCCTGCAGTAGCTAGGATTACATGCTTTTTTTTTTTTTTTTTTTTGACAGAGTCTGGCTCCGTCGCCCAGGCTGGAGTGCAGTAGCGTGATCTTGGTCACTACAAGCTCCGCCTCCCGGATTCACACCATTCTCCTACCTCAGCCTCCAAAGCAGCTGGGACTACAGGCGCCTGCCACCACACGTGGCTAATTTCTTGTATTTTTAGTAGAGACAGAGTTTCACCATGTCAGCCAGGATGATCTCGATCTCCTGACCTCGTGATCCGCCTGCCTCAGCCTCCCGAAGGGTCTTTTTTTTTTTTTTTTAATGTTTCTGTATTTTTTGTAGACGTGGGGTTCTCACTATGTTGCCCAGGCTCCTGGCCTCAAGCAATCCTCCTGCCTTGTCTTCCCAAAGTGTTGGTATTGTTGGCATGAGCCACCATGCCTGGTTGGGATTTTTCTTATGATTATGAAAAAGGTAGAGAAATGACACTTCTGTAATAAACAGCAAAGATATGACTATGTACAAAACACAAATTTTAAAGGTACTTGAAAAGTAGTCCCAAAATCTAACTTAGTGATTTTGTTGTTTTATCATGCACAAAATATCAAAAACAGAAGTATTTTAATTAAATAAAAACACATTAACTTTTCCTTCTTCTATGACTTCTCCCTAATTAGATAGTTACTGCAACTGACTAAAGGGACCAGCAATAGCTTATGGGTGAGTAGGTAAATAAGGAGTACTTCAAACCCAACTTTTCACAAGCAAAGGAATGATTATATACAACGTTAAGTAAAATCACAGGAAAAAAATTAAATATATAGAAAGACATCCCCGTCTAAAAAGCAGCCTGAATCAAAAATACAAATGGGAAAGAATGATGTATGTTCTGTCAACAGTAGTCCACATTGGCTATAGCCTAATGCCTGTTTTGAAAAATTATGGGGGAAGATAGTAAGAAATAGTCTGTGGCCAGATTTTTAGAAAGCCTTCAATATCAGGCTAAGTAATTTGGAATTTGTCAATTAGGAAATGGAGAATCTCAGAATGCCTTTGTATGCCGGAATGACACCAATAAAGAGATATTTTTAAAACACAGTTCTAGTAACAATATCAAGAAAAGTGATAAAAGCTTAAAGGAAGAGAGGCTAGTTCAAAGCTTAATGCAATGAAGTAATAAAGATTTCAACTAAGGTAAGCTGCAGGAAGTAGGTATTTCGCCTAACCTTTCTCATGCTATTCAACTATCTGCCTTTTGACTGTGAAAACAAAGGTAAATTAGGTTTCACACTTACAGAATTAATGAAAAATAATTTTTAACTGCTGACCTATTAATTAGTGAGTTTTAGAAATAATTATAATAGAAGCAATGCCACAACTGAAATAGCATCATGTCAATATGTAATTACATGCCAATTACTTTTGTTACTGATGAACCCTGAAATTCAAAAAAGTGACAGTTCCACATTACCATCGGTAATTTTAATACCTTGAGACATAAAAATACAGTTTAAAAAGTTATTATTTTACTTTAATTTCAGTTACAATACCTGTTTTCAATTATGAGGTAGTGAAAGATAGCTGCAGTTTCTTTAGGCTGGATGTGTATAAGAGGTAACAAAGCTACTATTACATGACTGAGAAGGGAGCCCAGACAAGCATGATCCAGGCAACGAACAAAGCAGTCCCAAGCTCTATGTGAAAAAACAAATAGAAATGAAGTCCAATTAGTTTTATTATTTGTAAAGCTCTATCAATTAGTTATTAGTTGAAGACACACGATATATACAAACAATAGATTAAAAGGCAGCTTTACAGCAAAGATCAGTGCTATATATTCAAATAAAGTGATATCCAAATTATATGAAGTCAAAAAAGCAAGGGGAAAAACAGTGTTTGGGGCAGAATTAATACCAAAAAAAAAAGTGTGTGTGTGCATTTGCTTATTCTTTTACAAAGAGTGGATACACAAAAATGAATAAAAATAGATATCCGTAGAGGTCAAAACTGGAATCTAGATTTCTGACTATAATTTGTTACACAGATTTGAATTTGGGACTATGCAAATGTTTTATATAATTTTTAAATTAAATAAAATAGAGGGGAAAAGCAACCCTTAAAAATTTTAAACAAACTGAAACAAGTGAACATAACTAAATATTAAGTTGGTAGCACATGCACACAGAAAATAATTACTTCACATGATTTTAAAACATATTCTGACTATACATCTCTAACAGGATATATTTTATTGACAAAAAGAGCCTCCAAGAAGCTTAAACTGCACTCAGCAGTCTTACTGTTTGTAGTAATATTGAAATTGTCATTTTAAAGACATATATATGTATACAGAAAGAAAAATTACATAAATGTATAATATAAGTCATTAGGAACAAAGACAGAATAACCGGAAAGAAATATAATGTAAAACAAGAGTTAAGTCAAAACTATGTGATCTTTATTGTATTGGAAATATACATATATATATATATACATATAAACTCAAAATCTTTTTCTCTTTATAAAAATTTTCTAGTAGCTATATTCACTTAAGACTTAGAAGCAATGACAGTAGGCCCAATGAGTGCCTATACTGGGAATTAATCTGGGCTCAAAGGAACCCAAGCTAGGGTTCCTTGAAGAAATCGCTAATTTTAAGTCAGGGGCAGGAAATGTTCAAGATGAGCCCGGGTCATCTTGTCATGCCTAAAAGCAGAAAATCTATAAGAGATTAATGGAGGTCATATCAAAACTCATAGATGCCAACTTGAAAGGATTTCTACTTGCTTAAGATGGGACAATTTCAGCAATAAAAAAGGCTAGTGATTTTAATGGATAAAATTAATCAAACTTATAAAAATCTATGTAATCAAAATGATATTATAAAAGAAGAAAAACTTCACTGGAGGTTGCTACAGCACAAACCTATATTCCTAAATTGATTAACTAAAAGGAAATATTCAAGTAATTATGAACTGCTTTTCCTACATGAACTACAGTTGTTTTGTTTTTAAAGACAAGGTCCTGCTATGTTGCCCAAGCTAGACTCAAACTCAAGTGATCCTTCTGCCTCACCTTCCTAAGCAGCTGGGACTACAGATACGTACAATCATGCCCGGCTAGGCAAATCTTATGAGGAATTTTAAGAGTAATCCCACCTAGTAAATACAGAAGGAATAATAAAATTAGAAAATCACTATTTTATCAACTGTAATGAAATAATGGACTTAGGCAATGATCATTAATTAATGCTAAAATCATCAGATGAAAGATTAATGAGGAATTTTATAATAAAGGGATTCAGGTTGGATAAAACCTACTGTCTAATCTTACCACTACTAAAAGTGGACAACTAGATGTTATTATGTGGCTCATACTGTGCCACAAGAGAAGCACAAAGCCTCACCTATGAGGCATGTTATAATAATAAATTGAACCTAAATCTAATCCAGCATCTATATCTAGGTGCCCATTTATAGAAAAAATAGGGATGAAAGAAAAGATAGAGGGAAAAGTTAAATTAGCTATTCGTCAAATCCCACATCCTAAAATCTTAACAGCCTAAAATAAGTAAAATGTGTGGGTAGGGAATTTAAGGGATGAGGTTGTTTACAAGAGGCACTTAAGGAGCCAGGCAACCAAATACATGTACGTAAACTTCATTTACGTCTAACTCAAGAAACAATGATACATACAAACATCTCTGGGAAATGGCATCTACAACATGATATACAATATCTTTGGGAAAAACACCTTTGAGACAACTGGAGGAAATGTGAATAAGGACTGAGTTTTAGATTAGATATTTCTATTAATCCTGCTAAGTATAACAATTCATGAAGGTTATTTTTTAGATGCCCTCATCCATTAGATACATCTAAAGTATTTACAAGTACAATGATGTGATTCTTGGATATTCTGTAATATACCCCAACTAACAATCAAAAAGGTAGAAGCGGATTAGAAAAAACTAGCAATGTTGATAACTGCCAAGGTTGGGAAACAGGTATTGAGGTTCATTGATAACTCTTCTATTTCCCAGTATGTTAAAAGACTTTCATGGTAAAATGTTTTAAAAGAAGTAAATATGTTCTGTTTTCAATACAAATAGTCTTTCTATTTGTATTGAAATAGACTATTTCAATACAAATAGTCTTTATTTATTACTTGAACCCAATTTCCTTCAAAGAGATAAGAATTCAAGTTAGTGCTACTGGAAAATGCAAAAAAAAAAAAATAATAATAATAATAATTAACTCAGGCAGTCATTTACCTGCAACACAATTCAGGAAATTCATCCTTGAATCGAAGGCCAGTTCTCAGTGTGGTCATCATCTTCACCCTCACAGAACTGACATGTTTGGGTCCCATTAACTTCATCAAAGACATCAAACTGTTCAAGGCCTATAGAGTTAAGTAGTGCTTCAGAGTAAAGCTTACAAACATGCTGCCAGAAGCAGATGAGCCCTAAGGACAAGTGCTTCCCATCCAATATCAGGGGCCATCTATTCTCAGATAACACAAAAGATCGAATCAATGTTGGCCAGTTTGTTTCGTCCAATTGCTTATGTCTTATGTGGGAATTATAAATGTGAAAAATACAAGTTGAGTTCTTTTTTGTTTTGTTTTTTCCCTTGAAGGTGATTTGTTATTTTGGCCCAATATTTGTCTAGAATAGTAAAATTTCTAATGTATTAAAGGTATAATGCATATTGTTTAATTTCTTTCATATCTATCCCAAACTGCCATATGCATACATAAAACAAGCTGAATTAAAATCATTTTAATTTGAGACCATATAAAAATTTTTGAAGTAAATGGAATACTTCATAGTGATCAATAGTTAAGGAAATTTTTGTCCTAATGATATTAAATTCAAGATGTCCTGAATTTAGCAAATAATTAATGATATACTCAGAAAATGAAACACATGAAAAACACAGAACCAGACCTGTTACCAGCAGCTCCAGTTTATAATGAAGGGGTAAAGAAACTCTCTGGTTGACTTTATATGCCAAAACATGCAAGCTCTTTATGGTTTACAAGACAAACTCTAGTTTTCTTAGATTCAAGGTGATTCTCTCACTTAGGATAGCAATTGGAGAAATAACAAGAAAGCAGCCATGTAGATAGAATAGTAGTTGGTTGGGGGATTAAATTTACTAGTTGACACCAAAAGAACAGGCATTGGTTGCTGAAATTTGCAGAGTTTAATATGGTATCATATGTCTTTCTTGACTCCTTAAGATTATTAAAAAAAAAGAGGAAGGGAGTAGTATACACTGAAATAAAAGCTTCCATTCATAGGTGTTTTTTGTTTGTTTGTTTGTTTTTATTGTAATCTTACGGACTGCAGAGGTGGAAAGCAACAGAAAGGGAAATTCTATCAATATCTAAAATTTTACTCCAATCTTTAGGACAAAAATTTCCAATGGTGGCCAACTATTGCAGCAGTCATAATGAAACTTCATTGTGGCACAAGCATTTAAACATAAAGTTGCTTTACATTATAATAACCTAAGATTTCTGGTGTTCAAAAACACTATGGGCCATGACCCACACTAGATCAATCTAAACCAAGGAGACTCAATGATGCAACTTTTGTTTGAGTTTTCAGTGATTGCTAGTCTCTTTCTTCAAATGCTGGACTAGATGTTGTGATGACGTGAGCTTGAAGCCATTGAGGTCATTACCTGGCTCTTAAGTACAGAGCCAATCCAGGTGAATCTGAGCCAAAAGACTGACTCTGAGAAATTTTTTGAGTCCAAAATCAAGTTATGCCCAAAGCTACATTATCCTTACGCTTTTAGTAACACAGCCACAAATTCCTTTTAGTCACTTTGGGTTGGGTGTTCTATCCCTCCTAAACTAAAGAAATGAAACGAATACAATTCCAATTTTTAAGATTCCCAAAAAGCTTATATAAGTTCTTCAGCAATAGAGAATGTCATGTTTGATTATTTCTCATCTTTGAATGTTTGTAGCTAGATGCAGAATTTATCTATATTCTATATGAATTCTATCTTAGCACTTTGGAACTCAACTATCACCACTTACCATTTTCTTATCTTCAATGCCAACACTAGAGCTCAGTAACTGCATGTTAAAAAAAGCCAAAATGCCCAACAATTTGGGTTGTAAATAATCAGCCTAAGAAATAAAAACAGATAATATGTAAGCTTTATACAGATTGAATTTCTTAAGTTGACATTTTAATTATTTAATTAATGTCATTTATATTTTACTTAACTAGATTAGCATATTGGAAATAAAGACTTGGTGAATTAAGTTTCTCCAAAAACATATATCTTCACACGTAGTATTTAAAGAAACTAATGAAATGATTTATAGTCACCTTGAAAAAATATGATTAAACGTATAGTACAAGGAGAAAATGGTAAGTTTTTTAATCATGGAGTGAGCTGGGGTGGGATCCTCAGGATCTGATTCATTTCAGGATGTGGAGTGGAGAGGAAAAGAAGAAAGAAAAGAATAGAGAAAGGAAAGGGACTGTCCTTATTCTATGACATTTAGAGCTAAGGTAGAAAAGTACGATTAAGGAAAGGGTATCCCACCAGAAAAATGATCTAACATAGGGGATAATATCCCCAGAAGTAATAGGGGAAAAGAGGCACAAGACTATGGGCATCAAAAGTTGCAGGCTAGATATCATCATCCATGACACTTTAGGTTTCCTGAAGTAAACAGAATTCCTTTCTTAGTTCCTTCCTTCCTTCCTTCTTTCCTTCCTTTCCTTCCTTCTTCCCTCCCTTCCTCTCCCTCCCTCCCTCCCTCCCTCCGTCCGTCCCTTCCTTCCTCCCCTCTTCCCTTCCTTCCTCCCTCCTTCCCTTCCTCCCTCCTTCTCTTCCATTCCTCCTTCATTTGCTTCCTTCCTCTCTCTTTCTTCTTCCTCTTTTTCTTAAACAGGGTTCTTTCCTTCATTCCTTCCTTTCTCCCTCCCTCCTTCTTTTTCTTTCTTTCCTAGAGTTTTTCTTTTTTCTTAGAGTTCCTTCCTTCCTTCCTACTTCTTTCTTTCCTCCTTTGTCTTTTTTTTTTCTCTTCTCTTCTTTTCTTCCTCTCTCGATCTCCCTCTCTCGCGACAGGGTCTCGGTCACCTAGGCTGAAGCGCGTGGCACAATCACAACTCACTGCAGCCTCAACCTCCTAGACTCAACCAATCCTCCCAGCTCAGCCTCCTGAGTCCCTGTAACTACAGGCATGCACCACCATGCCCAGCTAATTTTTTGCATTTTTTGTAGAGATGGGGTTTCGCCATGTTGCCCAGGCTGGTCTCAAACTCCTGGGCTCAAGCCATCCTCCTGCTTTGGCCTCCCAGAGTGCTGGGATTACAGGTATAAGCCACTGCTCAGCTGAGTTAATACTTTCTTAAGAGACGGTCCTGGAGGAGAGGGCATGGGCTTTAAGTCAGCCAAATCTAGGTTTGAATCTTAATTTTGACACTTCCTAATGTGTGATCATCTATAAGTTACTTAATTCTTCCAAGTCTGTAAAATGTGAACAATAAAACCACCTACTGCATAGAGCTGTTGTAAAGGCTAAATAAGATACTATTTATTGGCCAGGTGCGGTGGCTCACCCCTATAATCCTAGCAATTTGGGAGGCTGAGGCAAGTGGATTACATGAGCTCAGGAGTTTGAGATCAGCCTGGGTAACATGGCGTTTCTACAAAAAAATTAGCCAGACATGGTGGCACACACCTGTGGTCCCAGCTACTCAGGAGGCTGAGGTGGGAAGATCGCTTAAGCGCCAGAGGCAGAGGTTGCAGTGAGCTGAGATTGTGCCACTGCAGTCCAGCCTGGATGACAGAGCAAAACCCTGCTTCCAAAAAAAAAAAAGATATCATTCACTAAGGACTTAGTATATGGTTAAGTATTAAATCAATTTGTTCATATTATTACAAACTGAGAATGTGACCACTCTGTAAATAATATTCTTCTGTTTCATGTCTTTATGTACAGACAGAAGGAGCCAAAAAAAAAAAAAAAAAAAAAGAGCTGGGAATGAGTAGCAACTAAAGCATTTTGAACTCTATAAGAAAGTTGCACTGCTTGATGTTGAGGCATCTGATTTAGGTATCTTCAGGTTCCATGCATTACCAAGAAAAGGGTAGGAGGGTGTGTGCTACCATATAATAGAGAGGAGTGAGGTATCCTACAAGTCTCTCCAGATTAGATGTCAGGATAAATCTTTATCTTGCCTAGCACCGGAAATCATCTGGTGTTTAATGCCTAAAATTGCATTTTGTTCTGCAAACTTCTGATTTAGATTGAGAGTCAACTTTGGCATAGTAAGCCACAATTCACTAATTGTATGGTTCCAGCCTATATTGCTTAAATAAAAAGCAGATAAGGATCACATAATCTATGTTAACATTCCAATATTAAACTTCTTGCACTCAAACAATTATTTGACTTTATCTATCTACCAATATATTATCTATCACCAAATACTTATTACATATGCCTAGAATCCTGTGCTGGGTACAGGTGTACAAGATAAGCAAAGTCATTCTCTCTCATTAGCTTACATGGTAGACTAGTATGAACGGAAGACACTAAATAAGTAAGTATGTAAACAAAGTTGTGATAATGCTATAAGAAAATAAACACGATCCTGTGATAGACAAGAAATGTGGTAAGGGAGTTGAGACAGGGTATTTGGGAAACTCTTGAAATCTAAAGAATGAGAAAGATCCAGGATATTATTCCAAGTAGACAGACCATCCTAGGTCTCAAAGCAGGAAAAACTTTGGCATGTTTAAGAAACACAAAGGAAACCATGTTGAAATACAGGGAGAAAGGAAGAAATAGGTTGTACCATGTGAGAGTAGAAAGGTAGGCAGATCATGCATGGCCTTACAGATTTTATTTTATGTTAAAGGCAATGAAAATCATAGAAGGAATTTAATCAGGGGAATGATATGAGTTTGTAAAAAGAGCACTCCAAAGGCTGTATAAATAATTAATTGTAGAGAGGGAAGAATGAAAGGACAGAATCATTAGGAGGCGTTCACAGTTGTCCCAAGAAAGATGATGGTTATTTGTGTAAGGGTGGTGGTGGCAGAAATGAAAAAGATATATTTTGGAAAGACTTGATAGCATTTGCCCATTGTTTGATTATAAAAGGATAAAGGAAATGGAGGGCTCACAAATGCTTCTCAGGTTTTGACTCATGCAACTAGGTAGATGGTACCATTACTGAGATGGGAAAGAATGGGAGAAAAACAGGTTAGAAAGGGAAAATAAAGATGTCTAATGAACATATTATATTTGGAATTGTTTGAGATGCCTATAAGACATGAGAGTAGAGATGATGAAAAGGTGAATATCTGTTTGCCATCCTCTCTCATCCTCAGGTCTATTCTTTGCCGCCTTCTGCCCTTCTCCGTACCTGGGACACTGACCAGACCGCATTACTTAGGATCCCTTGCCCTCTGGCTTTCCACTGAATTCAGTCAGCAGGAAATACCACTAGAACAGAGGGTAGGAGGACAGAGTATGGTTTTCATATTTCCTGCTCTGTGGTTTGAGGTAGTTCTGGCAGTGGCTACATTCCTCTACAATGAGAGGACTCCCCTCATGGTTCTGGCTCTCAATCAGGTTCTAGTAACACTATTTCTTCCCCTTTCCCAGAACTAAGTGGGGGGATTAAGTTTTCTGCTGTTTATAGTACCTGGGTTCCTTAACATTCCTTGCTGGTTCCCTTAACCTTGCCACGTCACTAAAAGTGGCCCCTTTGTTAAACTATTTCTGTGTAAATGTTTGTGTGTATGCCATCTGTATCCTCCCAGAAACTAACCTATATAAACCAAGCTCAGGGGCAGTCTGGACTGAAATTTCAACTAAAAATTCCCAAAATATAACTCATATTAAAGAAAAAGATCAAAGAAGATCATTAAAGGAGAGAATGATGACTGAAGAAAAACAGCCAGTTACATAGTCCTGAGTTATTCTAACATTTAGAGGATAAAGTAGATAGTTTACAGGGAAAAAGCCAGTAAAGAAGCCTAAACATGAGTGAACAGTGAAGCAAAAAAGAAAAATCAAGACAATGTGGTATCACAGATGCCACGTAGGAAAGGATGGCCAATTGTATTGAATGATACTGAAAGGTTGAATAAGATAGGACAGAGAAGTGACTATGAGATTTAATAGCCAAGAAGACTGTTGGTGATCCTGAAAAAACGAATTTCATAGAATAGTGAGAAAAGAGCCAGACTAGAATGGGAAATGAGAAACCAGAGATAAAAATCTCTCTTAATGAACTGATGCCTAGCATTCCATTATTGGAACGGCAAGCTTGTGGAAGTTATTTATATCCTACTGCTCAAGGTCATCACCAAGGTCTGATTTTTCACAAAAAAAAAATTTGCAACCTCTGGCATAAATGGGTTAAAATATTTTGCCAATAGTCCTTTAAGTCTCTTACAGGAATGAAGGCAGTTGAAAGAAAAAATAATAATTCAATTCTGAGGATTTATATATTTTTTTAAGATAAACAGTAAAGTGATTTCAAATACAAATTTATGGTAGAGAAAGATTTAAAATAGAGAACGTATTTCCTAACTTCCCTTCTATCCAACAATGGATTAAACTACAGTTAGAATTGAAAAGTTTCATTTGTTGAGCTAAGGAAAGAGTAGTTGGAGGGGCAGGGTGAGAGGAGAGCTACAAACATATTCTAATATACACGTAATTTAAAAGTAGTAAAGAAAAATAAACTTCAACATTTTTATTCCGTGAAAAAATAAAATCTACTCAAAACACTTAAAAGTCTACATTTTCCAACGCTAATATATGTTGTTAATAGCCTAAATATGTAAATATGTAAACAAAGTTGTGATAATGCTGTAAGAAAATAAACATGATCTTGTGTTCATGATCTTGTGCATGTGACCATGCAATTTCAATCAACCTTTTCAAAATAAAAATACCAACTTAAAATTTAAACAAATTGCTAGCAGCCAGAAAATGATCAAAAATACGGTTTCTTCAATTTCATAATTAAGCTGCAAAGGGAAGAAAAACAAACAAGAAAACCTCATAGAACATATTCCTTACCATCAGTTCAGGTGATATGATATCTCTTGGGCCCTGATACGGATCATCACTGGATGCAAATGAGGCAAGTATTGACAAACCATTGAAAACCTGTTGATAGTGTTCTCCAATACGCAGCAATAATTCATTATGCAATCCTTGGAAATCTTGTCTCAACAGGCTCCCCAGTTCAATTTCTGTTTCATTCTAACCCAAAGACATGTTTTAAAAAAAGGTTTTTTCTTCATACTAACATCCTGGAAATAAGTATACTGATTTTAACATGCTATTAGTACATCAGGAGCTCTAGACCAGATGACAGGATTTACTAATGGTATTAAGAAAAGGCATTGGAAAAGATTCTAATCTTATTCTATCCTGGTAGGTCTCCCATGGATTATATTTAATGAAGTGAAGTGATCCAACTTTATATAGAAATAAAATATTAAAAAGCAAGTCCTAGTTTTCTCTAAGGTCTTATAATATCATCAACTCATTACTGGGGACACATAACCCTGGCAGGAAATGTAGTATAGTGGCTTATAGCAGTCTTTCTGTTCAGATTGTTTTAGTTTAAATTCTAGCTGTCATTTATCAGATATGCTGACTTGGATAAGTTACCTAATCTAACCTCTCTCTGCCTTAGTTCCTTATCCATGAAACAAAACCAAAAATAGTACCTTTGGCTGGGTGCGTTGGTTCACACCTGTAATTCCAGCACTTTGGGAGGCCAAGGCAGGTGGATCACCTGTGGCCAGTAGTTGGAGATCAGCCTGGCCAACATGGCAAAACCCCACCTCTACTAAAAATACAAAAATCAGCTAGGCCTGGTGGCAGACAACTGTAATCCCAGCTACTCAGGAGGCTGAGGCAGGAGAATCGCTTGAACCCAGGAGGTGGAGGTTGCAGTGAGCTGAGATTGCGCCACTGCACTCTAGCCTGGGCAACAGAGCAAAACTCCATCACAAAATAAATAAATAAAATATGAATAGGACCTTTATCTCATTGGGTAATTGTGAGGATTACATGAAATGATCCATATCAATTGTTTAGCTCAATTTCTGACATGTAGTAAATACTCCATAAACACTTATTATTATCATTCTATCTCTGCAATATACAGTTGTATTATACTTTCTCAAGATGAATAAATATATTTGATATTCACTAACTCTCATGTGGAAAGAGATGTGCTGTTGGCATATACTATGAAACAAATGAAGTAAATTAACATCAGAGAAAACAGTAACGTTATATGCATATTTCTCATAGTTTTTCTGTTCCCATGTAGTTTTATTCCTGAGAGATATTTTGTTAATATGACACCAAAAAAAGCAGCACAGGTTATAATTTTAAACGTAAAACCTACCAAAAAACTGGACCAAATTGTAATCAGAACACCAAGTAACTAAACTAAACACAGACATTATACTGCATTTGAAGGTGATTGCCTCTTCCTATGTACATAATTAAGTGTGTATCATCAGTCAACTTATAACTCCAATCAACTGAAAAGTCCTATAATGAAATAGGCTGAGAACCTCTCCTATAAAAGGATGTCTATCATATCCCATTACGGTGAAATGATCAAAGAAAACAAAAGGAGAATTCTATTTAATATAGTCTCAGGACAAAGATTATTTAACAACACTTAAACTTACATTCTTCTAGGACAGGCTATAATTTACTCACCCTCCTTCCTAGAAGAATGTTACATCTTTCCTATAATGCTAATTTATATAAAAAAGTAAAATATATAGAAATATTCAATTACCTTCAGATAATGAAGGGCACGTTCTAATTCATCTTTGGAACAAGAACAGACCAAATGAGAAAAAATATATTTGAAGTTGTTTATTAAAATCTCTCTACGATTGACATTTAATTGTTTTCCTAAAGTTCGAATGAGAGCAGAAGCTGCAGGGCTTGCTTTGGCAGCAAGATCGGGTAGTAGAACTTGTAATGTCCTCTGAAAAAGAATGCAACAATTACCAAAAAGTACATTTGTCTGGCTGAAAAAAATATTCACATAAGCTATGTGCAAAAATATTTTTAAATGCCACACATATTTGGAGTCCATGTAGGACTTGTATTTGAATTCAGATTTACCATTTATTCACTCAAATAATATTTACTGGGCAATTTGCTATGATTCAGGCACTGCACATAGCAGTAAACAAAATAGGCAAGGTACCTGATGGCACAGATCTTACATTGTAAAAAGGTAGAGAAACAGACAATAAATAAGCAAATGGAAAGGTAAAAAAGATAATTTTTCAGGAGTATGTGTTAAAATATACTCATGCTCTGAGGTAGAAATTACAAGTCTAATGTATTACTTGAACTTGTATTTAAAGAATAAGCAAGAGTAACCATAAATGCAATTTTTAAAGACATTTTTTAAGAGTTGATGTTGAAACATATATAAAAAAATCTTTTAACACACACACCATCCCAATACTGCAACAATTCATTTTTGTCTATTCCTTTAAGACGTTTTTAATAAAATATATACAAAATCCAAAGATAAGAGAAATGGACTTGCATTTATTCATTCTACATGTACTTATTACATGTCAGTTACTATCCTAAGCACACATGTCAGTTACTATCCTAAGCACTGGAGATGTGATAGTGAACAAGAGCCAAGTTCTGCCCTCAGAGACACTTATATGGTACTTCTACTTTACCTTTCAACTTAATATTAACATTATAAGATTGTTGTAATAGTATAAGGTAGTTTCCTCAATGTTATAATAATTTATGATGTTAATGGTTACATAATATCCACCTACCTAAAATTAAGACATTTCGTTTCTACTCAGAGTTTTGCTTTTGTTTTCTTTTGCTACTTGGATAATGTTATAATAAATATCTTTGCTTTTCGATTCCCAGAGTAGAATGAGTGAATGAAAATGTATGAATGTCTTTGTGGTCCTCCCCACATACTAACATATTTCCTTCCAGTATTTGACCAATTTATAAGCAATTTATGTTTGCTAAACTATAGTAATGCTGTAGGGAAATATTCTGCATGAACTGCTATTATAATTTATTAATTAAGAGTAACAATAAACTTTGCCTTTGTGAAAAGGTTAAAAGATAATCTATTTTATCATTTGTAAACCTCAGTACCAATTTCTTTTTTTTTTTTTCTAAACTGAAGTGGTAGAACATTTTTTTTCTGAACCCAATGACTTTTCAAAGGCTTCCTAAACCACTCCATACTATAAAATATGTCATAGTAGATCATTTATACCACTACAATTTTATACTTTATTATTCCAACGCCTTACGAGTAGAAATGATCATATTAGACTTCAAATTACCAATGGAAAAAATCATAGCACCAAAGACATAAGGGCTCAAATAGCTAACTGAATTGATTAGCATTATTCAATTAGTATTAACTTTTCAGGACAGCTAACCATAAAGAGCAATGACTCAAATCCATTTAAACTTAAGTTTTACAGTGTAAGCAATAATCTAGTATCAAAGTCAAAATCTAGAACGGCATGAACAAAATACTGAATTGCAAACCTCAAGTGAACTATATGTTGCAACTTACAGTAAGAAAACGATTAAGATCAGGAAAGTCGAAAACGTTGGCAATTTCAGACAAGGTATTTAAAGCCATTTCTCTTTGGTGAGCCACATCTTGTTTTCGCATGTCAGCATTCTGGCATGGAGTACTCGGAAGTGCTGTCATCTGACTAGAGTGAAGGGATTCTACCAAAAACTAGAGCAAAAACCATTTTATTGTTAGTTTTCACACAAAGAAGAAATTTTAACTAATACTTTTTAAGCTACCATAGAGGGCAGTATCAAATAGTATTCTACATTATCTGAATTGGTTCATTCAATTTTTATAACAACCTTAATGAGGCAGAGTATGTCACAACCTGCCTTTTACAGATGACATAATCAGGCCTAGTTAAAAAACTTGAATATCATGCTAAGGATTATACCACAAATCAGTATTTTAGCATAACCTAACTTTTCAGCCATTAATTGAATATATTTAAAACAAAGTGTCATATAACATAGTATCAAGGCGTAAAAGAGTTTACTATCACTAAAAAGGGTATACATCATTATAAGATGATTTTCTTCCTCTCCCATTTATAACCTGTATCTTCAGACCAATATCCTAAAATATAAAAATGGCAAGATTTCAGTTCTATTAAATAAACTAAATACATCCTTTTTAACAATTATTTATTTTTTTTCTTTTAGACAGAGTCTCGCTCTGTCACCCAGGCTGGAACACAGTGGTGCGATCTCGGCTCACTGTAACGGCCACCTCCTGGGTTCAGGCGATTCTTCTGCCTCAGCCTCCTGAGTAGCTGGGATTACAGGTGCTCATCCCCATGCCTGGTTAATTTTTGTATTTTTAGTAGAGATGGGGTTTCACCATGCTAGCCAGGCTAGTCTCAAACTCCTGACCTCAGGTGATTCGCCCACCTTGGCCTCCCATAGTGCTGAGAATTCAGGAAATGAGTC
The DNA here is from genome assembly GCF_037993035.2 of Macaca fascicularis. Classification (NCBI taxonomy): domain Eukaryota; kingdom Metazoa; phylum Chordata; class Mammalia; order Primates; family Cercopithecidae; genus Macaca; species Macaca fascicularis. Next base: position 45,361,056 of record NC_088376.1, read on the forward strand.
ACCACGTCCAGTCTTAACAATAATTTTTTAAAGCAAGCACAATGCTTTCTTTTTAAAACCAGGCACAGTGGCTCATGACAGTAATCCCAGCACTTGCAGAGGCAGAGGTGGGAGGATCATTTGAGGCCAGGAGTTAAAGAGCAGCCTGGGCAAAATACAGCTGCTCTCTCTAAAACCCCATCTCTATAAATAAATAAATAAATAAATAAATAAATAAATAAATAAATAGATAAATAGCTAGGTGTGGTGGCGCACACCAGTAGACCCAGCTACTCAGGAGGCTAAAGTGGGAAGATCTCTAAGCCCAGGAGTTAGAGGCTTCAATGAGTTATGATCACGCCACTCCATGATCACTGTATGTTGCCTGGACAACAGAGTAAAACTTGGTCTCTAAGAAATATTTAAAATAAAAAATAAAATAAAACTTTTAAAAAGCAAATGGAACAGATTAGATAACTCAGAAATTCGATGACACATCTACAACCATCCAATCTTTGATTAACCTGATGAAAACAAGCAACAGGGAAAGGATTCTCTATTTAATAAATGGTTTGGAGAACTGACTAGCCATATGCAGAAAATTGAAACTGGACCGCTTCCTCATACCATATACAAAAATTAACTCAAGATGGATTAAAGACTTAAATGTGAAACTCAAAACTATAAAAATCCTACAAGAAAATCTAGGCAATCCCTCAGGATATAGGCACAGACAAAGATTCCATCACAAAAATGCCAAAAGCAATTTCAATAAAAGCAAAAATTGACAAATAGGATCTATTTAAACTCAAGAGCTTCTGCACAGTAAAATAAACTATCATCAGAGTGGACAGACAACTTACAGAATGGGAGAAAATCTCTGCAATCTATTCATCTGACAGAGGTCTAATATGCAGAGTCTACAAAGAACTTAAACAAATGTACATGAAAAAAACAACCCCATTAAAAAGTAGGCAAAGGACATAAACAGACTCTTCTCCAAAGAAGACATACATGCAGCCAGCCAACGAACATGAAAAAAAACTCAACATCACTGGTCAAAACTACAATGAGATACCATCTCACGCCAGTCAGTATGGCTATTATTAAAAAGTCAAAAAACAGACACTGGCAAGGTTTCAGAGAAAAAGGAATGCTTTTATACTGTTGGCGGGAGTGTAAATTAGTTAAACCATTGTGGAAGACAGTGTGGCAATTCCTCAAAGACCCAGAGGCAGAAATACCATTTGACCCAGCAATCCCGCTACTGGGTATATATCCAAAGGAACATAAATCATTCTGTAATAAAGATACATGCACATGTAGGTTCACTGCAGCACCATTTACAATAGTAAAGTTGGCCAGGTGCCTTGGCTCATGCCTGTAATCCTAGCATTTTGGGAGGCTGAGACAGGTGGATTGCTTGAGGTTAGGAGTTCGAGACCAACCTGGCCAACATGGTGACACCTCATCTCTACTAAAAATACAAAAATTAGCCAGGCGTGGTGGCAGGCACCTATAATACCAGTTACTAGGGAGGCTGAGGCAGGAGAATCCCTTGAACCTGGGAGGTGAAGGTTGCATTGAACTGAGATTGTATCATTGCACTGCAGCCTGGACAACAGAGCAAAATTCCATCTCAAAAAAAAAAAAAAAAAAAAAAAGCAAAATCATGGAGTTAACCTAAATGTCCATCAATGATAGACTGGATAAAGAAAATGTGGTACATATATACCATGGAATACTATACAGCCACAAAAAGGAACAAGATCATGTCCTTTGCAGGGACATTAATGGAATTGGAAGCCATTATCCTCAGCAAACTAACACAGGAACAGAAAACCAAACACAACACGTTCTCACTTATAAGTAGGAGCTGAATGATGAGAACACATGGACACATTGAGGGAACAACACACACTGGGACCTGTCAGGGGGGTGGAGGAAGGGAGAGTATCACAAATAATAGCTAATGGATGCTGGGCTTATACCTAGGTGATGAGATGACCTGTGCAGCAAACCTCCATGGCACATGTTTACCTATGTAGCAAACCTGTACACACGTAATACACCCCTGAACTTAAAATAAAAGTGAAGAAAAAAGAAAAGCAAGCAAAATAAAACATATATAAATATTCTTCTTTTTTGTAACTCTTAAAAAGTACCGCTGTTGCCTATAATCAAGACAAATGCTCACTCTTACCTGACAAATGGGTTTCTTATACTGGCTGAAAAAATTTTGCAGTTTAACACTTTTAGCTGCAACCAGAGCTCTAATTTCTGTGTATGCTGCTCCAGAGACAGATGCTGACTTGGATAACAAACAATGCAATAAGTGCAAGAGTGCAAAAGGTACCAAATCTCCTTTTGCGGCCCTAAAATTAAAAACAACATACATATGAATACACACACACACACACACACACACACACACACACACACACTTATCTCCAATATCCCAGAAACAAATGGAAATCTAAGAAAACATTCATGTTGACTCACATTTTGTCTATAATTTCACAAATATCATATCACCATTTTTAACAGCAAGCAAATAAAAAACGAGAATGGCCAAAATAAATAAGGAAGAATACAAATGCTGCCAAGTATACCTTCCAATATCCCCTGTTGTAAGAATCAAGGTATCCTTCAGCTCATAATCTCTTGATATTTGGGCATGTGTATATGCTTCCTTCATTCTTAAGACAAAAAGCTAGAACAATAAAATCAACTGGTTAAAGAAATTTTTAGAGCTAGGCTGAAGTAATCTAACTGTTAAGAACAAAAATTATCAACCTCCTTTATAAATCCATCTTCAGAGTCCAAGGATTCCAATATATGCTTGATATTTCCACTAAAAGCCACTCTAACATCTTTGTCTGGATCTTCCATTAAATTTAATAAAGTTCCAAGAACTGCTTTTACATCTGTTTCATCTTCTCTAAAATCAAGATGCTTACAAAGATGATGCAGATTATCTATGAAAGCTGAAGGACAAGAGTATACAATACCTAATTTAACATTAAATGTCAAGGTTGTACTGTAAAAATATTGCCAACAAATAATATGCCACAAAGAATCCTAAGTTCTCTTACAATGTTAATGTTTCATATTTAAGTATGTATAGCACACAAAATCTTAGGAAATTAAAATGAATACTTAGAAATCAAAATTTACTTTATATTTAATAAATGTCACATAGGAGAGAGGGTCTTGCTCTGTCACCCAGGCTAGAGTGCAGTGGCACGATCACAGCTCACTGCAGCATGCAGCCCTGACCTCCCTGGTTCAAGGGATCCTCCCACTTCAGCCTCCCAAGTAGCTGGGACCACAGGTATGCACCACCATGCCTGGCTAATTTTTGTATTTTTTGTAGAGATAGGGCTTCATCATGTTGCCCAGACTGGTCTCGAACACCTGAGCTCAGGCAATCCACCTGTTTTGGCTCTCCCGAAGTGCCGGGGTTAAAGGAGCGAACCACTGCACTTAGCCTGTAAATAATTTAAATCTAAAATAATTTCCAGAATTGTTACAAAATAACAAGTCTCTTTCAGATTTTGTAGACCATTATATGTTACCAAGATAGGCTTAAAAACACATTGCAGGCCAGGAGTGATGGCTCATACCTGTAATCCCAACACTTGGGGAGGCCAAGGTGGGAGGATCACTTGAATCTAGGAGTTCAAGACTAGCCTGGGCAACAAAGTGAGATCCCTCTCTACAAAAAATTTAAAAATCAGCTGGGTGTAGTGGCACATACTATGCTCCCAGCTACTCAAGAGGCTGAGGTGGGAGGAGGTCAAGGCTGCAGGCTGCAGTGAGCCGTGACCATGCCACTGCACTCCAGCCTGGGTGACAGAGCAAGACCCTGTCTCTTAAAAAAAAAAAGAAAGAAAGAAAGGCCAGGCATGGTGGCTCATGCCTGTAATCCCAGTAATTTGGGAGGCCAGGGCAGGTGGATCACCTGAGGTAAGGGGTTGGAGACCAGCCTGACCAACATGGTGAAACCCCATCTCTACTAAAAATGCAAAAATTTGCCCGGCATGGTGGTACGCGCCTGTAATCCCAGCTACTCCGGAGGCTGAGGCAAGAGAATTGCCTGAACCCAGGAGGTGGAGGTTGCAGTGAGCCAAGATCGCGCCATTGTACTCCAGCCTGGGCAACAAGAGTAAAACTCCGTCTCAGAAAAAGGAGAAAAAAAAAAAAGAAAAGAAAAGAAAAGCACATTTCTAAGGGGGATCTTAGCTTTATTGTTAACCTTACATTACAAGATTTAGGGAGTACTTTCTATTGCTTTGAAAACTTGAGAACAAGTTTCAACTTACTACCTAAACAAATGGATCTTCTAAGTATTTGTATAAATCTCATGCTTCGTAAAAACTTATACTCCATTACCACTGGAAAGTGGCCAAGAAGATACACTCTATAGTCCTCAGCTGGGCAAAGTAATCTATTTGAAGTTCTCAAAGTCCAATGTGTCCAACAGGGGACACATTAAGAAGGTCTCTGGTATCACTAAAGAAGATATAGAATATTGAATCTTACAATATTGAAACGACCATAGGTATGCCCCATTTAGGCTGTCAAATCACAAAAGTATTCGAAAAAATCCCAAAATCACCTCTCCTATAGGTTCTGTGATGTGATCTAATACCAGTTATCTCATTTATAACTAATCAATACTGAGCGCTGAATCTATAAAGCAAGTAACTTCCTGTAATTTTTCAAGGCTTCAGCCTAATTCTTTTACTGATTTGAAAAGCAGGGTTTAAATAGGTTTTAAAATATTAAATAAGTCATAATCACTCACCAAGTTTTACTGCACTAGGTGTTTTCTTTTTTAGTAGGAAAAGGAATGGCTTGCAAACAGACGCTTTTAGTTGAGAAGATGAACATTCATGTTGAGAAGTGGCTTTCAAGTTCCTACAGAAGAGGTCCACATGTTCATGTTCAGAGAAAGGTTCTGTTAAAGAGCTTGTCAGATAAAACATGCCATGAAGGGTACAGACAAGTTGACCAAGTATAGAAGCAAATTCTTTCTTGATAATGTCAGAATCATCTTTGACTTTATCTCTGGGGAAAAAAAAAGAAAAAGTACTAAACTTTCTTGCCTCATTTTGTGGTCTAAATAGTCTTGCTTAATTTGGGACAAAAGTACTGGTAAAACAAAGCCTAGAAGGAAAAAATGTTAAATTCTAAAACTAAAAGCAACATTTGCTTTACATATTCAACAATAAACATAACCCTGCATATATAGCCAGAGAATTATGATCTTTCCAATAGAGTGATATATTCAAATTAAAATCTTAGTACATACATTAGAATCTTGGGAACTCTGTTACAAGAATTCTGCTGCTGCAATAAGATAAAAAATCCACTAACACAACTAGCCCGGATTACTTCATGGGAGCTCTGCAGGGCCCAGTTGTAAACTGCTGTTCTCCATTCAAGGAATATTCTTCTTGGAAACAGAGTCAGAAGAAACACACATCGTGACTGTGCCTGTGGTGCTGAAAAAATTAAGTCTGTTAAACATGATTTCTACTAATGTTAATTTTATGTATACACATATACATATGTAACATTTGTGTATATATAAAAAAAGTCAAGTAACATTTAAAATACATTTAATACCTAATTTAATTAAAAGCTCCTTTTCAGAAAATAAAGTGCACTGAAAAAGGTCTATACACAACCTTACTAAATAATCAAGGAAATGCAAATTGAAAATCATACCTACCAGATAAGAAAAAGAAAAAAGTTTTATAACTCCATGACATTTTTTATTTTCTAGATAGCAAAAATTTTAAAGTCAGCTAAGTGTCAGTGAGGATGTGGAACTCATACTCTGCTAACAGGAGTGTAAACTGGCATATCTTTGGAGAACAATACAGCAGAATAGAGGTGAAGATGTGCAAACTCTATAACCCAACAATACTACTCTTACGTAGGTAAAAACGTTAAAAAGTGCTTCTCAAACTTTAATATGGATATGAATCACCTATCTTGTTAAAATGTAGATTCTGATTCAGTAGGTCTGGGTGGAGCATAAGATTCTCCATTTCTTTATTTTATTTTATTTTTTTTTAAATGTGCTCTCTCAGCAGAATCAAAGATGCTCCATTTCTAACAAGTCCCTAAATGGTGGCGATGCTACTGGTCTGTGGACCATACTTTTCAAACAGCAAGGCCTTAGAATGACTAAAGAATCATTTATAAAAATATTCATTTAAATGTTGCATGTAATTGTGAAAAGTTGGAAACAACGTGATTGTCCACCAATAGGAGGTCTGATAGTGTCTATCCATACATTTGGCTACTATTTGGAAGTTTAAATAAAAACTAGAGTTACCCATATCACCAAGGATAAGTCTCATAAAGATAATGTTGACCAACAAAATGTAAGCTGTAAGAAGCAAAACAATTTCTTTTATTATTTACAAATAAACACATATATAGTAAAAGTAATAGAACATTCAACAGAACAATCAACACCAAATTCACAACAGTAGTAATCTCTGGGGGAAAAAAATGAGGGGAATGAAATCATAGAGGAACAAAGGGCTTCCATCATATCTCTAATATTTTTATTTCCTTTTTAAAAAAAATTTCATGAAGAGAGGGAAGGGTGAAGAGAAATTGACTTTAAAGGGCTATGATGTTTTTATTTCTTTTTTCTTTTTTTTGAGACAGAGTCTCACTCTGTTGCCCAGGCTGGAGTGCAGTGGCGCAATCTTGGCTCACTGAAACCTCTGCCTCCTGGATTCAAGAGATTCTTGTATCTCAGCCTCCCTAGTAGCTAGGACTACAGGCACAAGCCACCATGCCTGGCTAATTTTTGTATTTTTAGAAGAGATGAGGTTTTGCCATGTTGGCCAGGCTGGGCTCAAGCTCCTGACCTCAAGTGATCCACATACCTTGGCCTCCCAAAGTGTTGGGATTACAGGCGTGAGCCACCGTGCCTGGCCTAATGTTTTTGTTTCTTAAACTGAGAAGTTGGTATAAGAATTTTTGGTATATTGTTCTTCTTTTTAAAATATTTCTCAAATACTTCCTAATCTTATTAAATGAAGATAATGACACGTGAGGATACATTGCAAATGTTTTACAAAAAGAAAGGAAATGGGATATGTGGGTCAGGATTTTATGTGTTACTTTTTATATATCTAACCCCTTTCTGAATTATTAAAAATATAACTGCTCTTTTAATTATTGAAAAAAATTTAAATAAGTCTTAGAAGTCCTATATAGAGGTGAGTTAAAACAAACCACACAAAGCCGGGCATGATGGCTCACGCCTGTAATCCTAGCACTTTAGAAGGTTGAGGCAAGTGGATCACTTGAGGTCAGGAGTTCGAAACCAGCCTGGCCAACATGGTGAAACCCCACCTCTACTAAAAATACAAAAATTATCTGGGTGTGGTGGTGCACACCTGTAATCCCAGCTACTCAGGAGGCTGAGGTAGGAAAATTTGCAGCAAGCCAAGATTGCGCCACTGCACTCCAGCAAGGATGACAGAGTAAGACTGTGTCTCAAAAATAAATAAATAAATAAAACAAACCACACACAAACATATTCTTGTGAGCACTTACAATAGCTATCTGAAATCCTATGGCTTAATGTTAGAAGATTAGTGGCAAATGTGGTTAACTTTAAACTGCCATCATCAGAATGGGAATAAATCCATGGAAGTGAGAGCATTCCACATAAATCTTCCAGGATATGATCTTCAAATGAACTGTTTACTACAGAAGCACAAAATAAGTCATTAATTATAATTTTTCCTTAATCATATCTCTTTTAAACAAAAATAAAGACATTTGAAATACCAAATACTGTTATAATGATCATTCGATAAGAAGAAAATTCTTAACACAGAGATCCATAAATGATGGTCTGAGGTCTGTGAACCCAAAGAAATTAAATGTGACTTTATAAAAACATGTATCTGTGCCTTTTTTAAAGAAGAACCACAGCATTCCTCAAACTCCCAAATCAAAAAACTTTAAAGTTATAAATAATTTCTATTGACTAAAGAATCAAAATATTACGCACATAAACTGGCAACTCAGAAATTGACAAATTTAATAGAACTGAAATCAAGAACAAACTTCTGGGTATTCCATGCACTTAGGCTTCAGGCAAAAAAGAAAGCGTATTTCTATACTGATTATCTTTAAAGGTTATTCTGATCTATTGCTTATTTGTACTCACCTTGCATATAAATCAAAGCATCATAAATTTTCACCACCTTATCAATGGTTGCCTCCAGGTCTGGTTTCTGAACAGTTTCTAACAAACTTCTACAGCTCTTAAGCACTTTTGTGTAAAAATCCAATGACATCCAAGTTATCACTACAGAAGGTTTCTTCTTGGATTTGTGTTGACAGTCCTTGAAAGTAGGGCTGCAGTAAGTACATTTTATTAAAGACATTGGAATTAAGACGAATTTTGTTATAGTCAAACGTAAAATTGTAGTAAAGCCAAAAGAAATTGTGAGTACAAAATTTACAACAATTTAAATATGCAAATCAAGTAATCATTATTTTAAATTTAATCTATTTATGTCAGCTTAAATCACCCTTAGGATTTGGGAACTAAAATTACTTTGGGAGGCTGACATGGGAGGATCACTTGAGCCCAGGAGTTTGAGAACAGCCAGGACAATACAGGGAAACCCATCTCTACAAAAAAAATTTTTTTTAATTAGGGTATGGCGGCGTATGCCTATAGTCCCAGCTACTTTGGAGGCTCACTTGAGCCCCGTACGGAGATCAAGGCTGTAGTGAGCCATGATCATGCCACCGTACACCAGCCTGGGAGACAAAGCGAGACCCTGTCTCCAAAAGCCAAACACTGGGTTTTTGAGTTGTACACAAATGTGTTCTGGTACTTTCTAACCATGCGTCCCCAAGAAAGTCAGTTTTGGCTTCAGATAAAAAAGAGCCTCAGTTTCTCTGAGTGTCAATTTCTAATTTTTAAAATGGGCATAACAGCATTTACCTTAGAGGACTACTGTAAATATTAACTAAGATATATACAGTGCTTAGCACTGTGCCTAGCATTTGACTCAATAGAAAATAAATTTCTTAACTACTTCAGTGAAAAGTTTGTGTTCTAAGGTCACATGATTCAAGTGAATAATGAGTAAACAGTAAATCCAAGTTCATTACAGGAAACCCAACCCCAAGAAACAAGAAGTTTGTTTTACCAGTTCATGTTTTGATGAGAACAATGAACAGTACACAGAGCAGTCAGTTGTAAGACAACAGCGATTCCTTCTAACATCTCAATAACAGGATTCTTTAGGCCACTGTATTCAAGGGAAATCTGAAGGGATTCAGCTTTCTGTTTCAGTGCACTCCATAATACGCTCTTTTGGTTCATGTTCACATGTTTAATTCTATAATTATGAATACAGTAGAGAGATATTCTTATGCAATATAAATTTGGTTAAAACATGAAACATCTTTAGAATAAAACATACTATGTAATATCAACTATTGAAATTCATATTAAGATTTAAAACAATTAAAACAATGTTCAGAACTGAAATATAGCAATTATTTAGCTACTTTATAAAAACTGTTTGTTAACATTTTAAAAATTGCTAATAGATGCACAGTCTCAAAGATTTTTCACCTATTAAAAAGTTAAATTAGATAAGCATGTAAAAACATGCAAACTAACTATATTTAACCATGAAATGTTTTATACTACTGACAGTCTACAAGAATTATTAAAATATTTTAAGCACTCCCTTGGCTACATTTAGAAAGATGTTCTTTGTGTATTTAAATCAAAGCACTTAACTAATAAGTTGATTTTTAAAAGTGAACAAAGTTTTATTTAATGGCTAAATACAAACTGAATGAAGGTCATCATACTCCTCAGTCTGTTTTGGTGCTCTTTTAGAAGGGTTTAGAGATGAGCTGAGACGACGCCTTTTGGGTGATATTCCATCACTATTACTGCTGAGGTTTTCCTGTTGAGTTTGGCATTGAATCTCCTCAATGATTTCCATACTTTCCACTTTCAAAGCTGCATAAAGTGGGCCCAACAAGTACTGAGAAAATAAAAAATAATTTCCAGAAATATTCCTTAGAAAATATATTTATATTATTCATAGGTAGCAAGAATGTATTAGATGTTAGTCAGATGTTTTCTAGTGAAACTACTTTTAGAGTCTCATAAAACAAAACAAACATCTAAATTGATCTATATTATTTAAGTCTATATATAGACTATGGTTCTATAGTCTCAGAAGGTTTAAGACAAATCCTTCTCTCTATATCCTGTTTTTCCTCTTACCAAAATGCTATAAATTTTAATTCCCTTATAAAAAATGTTGTAAGGGAATTACCAACTTTTTTCATGTAACAAATCCAGCAAGATTAATAAATTAAAATATTTAATCAAGTTACTGCATCTCTGATGATTTTATTGTATTTCCTGACTCCCACAGTCCAAACAGAAAAAAGCACATAATTTGGCATGATTAATCATTCATAGGTTTTCTAAAAGTGATTGATTATAACTTGTCAGACACAAAATCTATTTGAGTGATCAAAGCTTCTGCAATTAAGTTGATAACTGCCCCCTTTTAATTAATAATGCAACAAATACATTTACACATCACAGATTCTACTTAGAAACATTCTACTCCATTGGCAGTTCATTACCAACTTAAATAACAAATCCTTCTGAAATCAAAGTAAAAGTCCATAACAGTGAGCCAGACTACACAATGAAAATCATTATGTTCCAAATATAAATTACTATTAAAGATATTCCATTTCCTTATTATTACATTTTGCACATATGTATACAATTAAATGATGAACAAAATACATACTTAACAAGTAACCTGAAAAATTACTTACCTCTGCATCTACCTGAATTCCAAGCACATCCAAAAGAGCTTTACAAATATTTGTCACATAGACCTTCCTGACTTGTAAAGCAGATTCATACCCAGCTGGCACAAATTTAAGAAAATACTGCAGTAAATGGCACAAAGCTGCTTTTAGCAAATCAGACTTAAGCCGCATGAGCACACCATCTTCAAACATGACACAGAGTTTTTCCAGCAGCATATTTAAATAGACAGGTTCAATATTTCTATAAGCTTCTGCTTCAAAGGGAAATAGTGTCTTTATCAGCTTTGATAATGGCTCTTCATAGAGTTTCAATTGGTCAGTATCCATTTCTACAAGGTGTTTTAATAATTCCAAAAATGAGCTGAAAAAAGTGCTAGCTGGTTGTGCTGGTAGTCCTCCAAGCTGAAAAAGTTCAGTTAAAAAGCTAATTGCTAGTGATTTAATTTTTGGACTACCATACTCTAGCAGTACACAACCTATCTGCCAAAGTAAGAGTTCTTGCCTTCTAAAAAACACAATTGCAATAATACGAGTAAGAACCGTTAATAAAGTGACTTCAATAAATTCTAAATTTTGCATACTTATCAACCGCAAAGGAGCTGATTGTAAATATCCCATGTGTTCATCTAATTGACTTAAAAATCGGCTAATGACCACTGGCCATTCCACAGCATGACCCATCACATTTCTTCTATGGAGGTAAACCAAGTCTTCAAAAAGTTGTAATAATTCTTTCGTGAGTACCCCAAAAATAGCAGGACTCTTGCTTTTAAAAAGAAATAATAATGAACAGATGACTTCACAGATTTTCTTGTGTAACAAATGACAGGAGGGAGTTGCTGCAATCCGCAGAAGTCTTGTTATGATCCAATTACTGAATTCTTTGAAATAAACAAAAAAGATATTAAATAAACAAGTATATCTGAAGTGCTAATTCATTTGCTAAATCCTTGACGATTGACTTTTAAAGAATAAACTTCACTAACAAAAGAGTGTAAAACATTCCTTTCACAGTGGAAACATAATAGTTTAGAACACAGACATACCCAGTTTTATTGCAGGTTGCAGATGCTGCATTTGTCACAAATTGAAGGTTGTGGTAACTCTGCATCAAGCAAGTATATCAGTGCCATTTTTCCAACAGCATGTGGTCACTTCATGTCTCTGTATCCCATTTTGGTAATTCTCACAATATTTCAAACACTTTCATTATTATCATATCTGTTATGGTGATCTGTGATCAGTGATGTTTGATGTTGCTATTGTAATTGTTTGGAGCTGTCATGAACCACATCAATATAAGGTGGCAAACTTAACAGATAAATGTATGCGTTCTGACTGGCCCACCGACCAGCAGTTCCCCATCTCTCTCCCTCTCCTTGTGTCTCCCTATTCCCTGAGACACAGTATTGAAATTAGGTCAATTAATAACCCTTACAATGGCCTCTAAGTGTTCAAATGAAAGAAAGAGTCGCACATCTCTCACTTCAAATCAAAAGCTAGAAATGATTAAGCCTACTGAGGAAGCCATGTTGAAAGCCAAGACAGGTTGAAAGCTAGGCCTCTTTCACCAAACAACCAACCTGTTCAAGAAAAAGTTTTTGGACGAAATTAAAAGTGCTACTCCACTGAACACACCATTGATGAGAAAGTGAAGCAGCCTTATTGCTGGTATGGAGAAAGTTTTCATAGTCTGAATAGAAGATCAAATCATTAAAAGATGAGGAAATTTCCAGTAGGAAAAAAAGAAGATCAAACCAGCCACAACATTCCCTTAAGCCAAAGCCTAATCCAGAGAAAGGCCCTCAACACCAAGGCAAGACCCTCCACCAGCACAAATATTACAACTTGCTGAAGGATCATATAATAGTTAGCATTTTTTAGCAATAAAGTATTTTTAATTGTTTTTTAGACATAATGCTATTCCACACTTAATATACAATGTAAACATAACATATATGCACTGGGAAACCAAAAAATTCACATGACTTACTTCATTGCAATATTCACTTTATTGTGGTGGTCTGGAACTGAACCCACAATATTTCTGAGGTATGCCTGTACCAACTTTGGAGTCAAAAAGACAAGGCCCTAGCTTTCCACTTACTAATTGTATAAACTTTTCATTTCTCTGAACCTTTGTAATTTCATGTATGAAAGGAGAATAATGCTATCTATGTTATGGGTTACTGTGAGGACCAAATAAGACAATGTACATGAAATAGCACAGTTCCAAAGTAAAATAAATGTTCAATAAAGGGTAGCTATTATCATTCCTTCAACTAAAATTTGAGTGGTGACTCTGTCTCAGGTACACAAGAATAAATCAGTCATAGTCCTGTCCTCATGAATCGCACAGTACAGTTTGAGCTTTTTGACTGCAACAAAGAAATAACATTTTATATCACGACCCAGTACATATACATGCATTTTATTTAAATATTTAAAATAAAAGGCTTATGAAATAGTACTTATTCTTATTACATACAATGTACTCTAATATTTTCTTCTTTTTTTCTTGAGACAGGTTCTCACTCTGTCACCCAGGCTGGAGTGCAGCAGCACAGTCTTAGCTCACTGCAATCTCTGCCTCCCAGGCTAAAGCAATTTGTGTGCCTCAGCCTTCCGAGTAGCTGGTACCACAGGCATGTGCCACCACGTTCAGCTAATGTTTTTGTTTTGTTTTGGCTTGGTTTGGTTTTGGTAGAGACAGGGTTTCGCCATGTAGACTAGGCTGGTCTCGAACCCCCAAAGTGTTGGGATTACAGGCGTGAGCCACCACGCCCAGCCGATATTTGCTAGTTTATTTCATCTTGTTTTAAATGCTGGTAATTGCCTAATGTCATAACCCACTAGTGGGTTATGACTTGTAGTTTAAAAACTACTGTAGGAAAGAATATAGACAAACCAATGATTAGAATACAGTTTAATAGCCTCTACGATAGATGAAATGCAGAACACTCAGTACTAAGAGAGAATAAAGGAGTAACCAAGCCAGTTCTAAGCAGTTAGAAGTAGTGCTCAGAAAAAAACTTCTTGGAGGACATGCTATCAAAGTTGAGTTAAAGTTCGAGCAAAAAATTTTTAAATACTTTATCCACTATACAAAAAAAAAAAAAATGTTTATTTTGCATCTCCTTTATGAAGACACCAATGAAGGGACAAAAGTAGTAGGTGCAATAATGAATAAGCCTAGAGAAAAGCTTCAATATACAGAAGAGCAGTCAGCAAACTTTTTTTAAAGGACCAGATAGTATTATTTTTGGCTTGAGTGCCCAAGTTGCCTCTGTAGTAGTCACAGACAATAAGTAAAAGAATGAGCATGGCTGTGTTCTGATAAAACTTTGCTTACAAAAAATGAAGCCAGGCACAGTAGCATGTGCCTATAATCCCAGGTATGCAGGAAGCTGAGGCAGGAGGATCCCTTGAGTCTAGCAGTTCAAGACCAGCCTGGGCAATATAGTGGGACCCTGTCCTATTTAAAAAAAAAAAAAAAAAAAAGGAAACAAAACAAAACACAAAACTTAGGTCACAAAAACAGGCAGCCACACTGTGGACTAAAGCTTGCCAATCTCTGATCTAGAAGAAAGAGATTACCAAAAACAGAATAAAGAAAACTATGCCAAAGTGTTCAATGGCAAATAAACAAATTTGATTATTTCTAAGTACCTAGTATACAATACTAAAAAGAAAACAATAAGGATATGTGAAGGAAAAATAACCATTACCATTTTGCTCCTTCAATTTACAGCAAAGCTGACCCAAAAAAGTGTAATTATGTACTTGTAATATTTCACAAGAGCAGTAAAAGAAGGAGGATTTCATAAAACAGATGACAAGTGAATGCACGAATAACAGCACTTACCAATACAACTGCCTTTGGCCTCATGGCTTCCATTCACATTTACAAACATAAGTGGGGAGGATTTCATGATATGCTGGATGAAATCAAGCAACATTACGGAGGTCGGCTGAGAGTCAGTTTTCTTTACAAGTTCTACAGCAACTAAAACAATAAGATTCATTTTAAAGAGTCATGACAAATTAAACAATGGTCCTTTTGTTAAGAAACCAAACTGTGGGCCGGGCAAGGTGCCTCACGCCTGCAATCCCTGTACTTTGGGAAGCTAAAGTGGGAGGATCACCTGAGCCCAGGAACTCAAGACCAGCCTGGATAAGATGTCAAGATCCCATCTCTACAAAAAAAATTTTTCTTAAAATTAGCTGGGAGTGGTAGTGTGTACCTACAGTCCCAGCTACTGGGGGGCTAAGGCAGGAGGATTCCCTTGAGCCCAGAAGTTCAAGGCGGTAGTGAGCTATGATCACACTATTGCACTCCAGCCTGGAACAAAGCAAGACTCTGTCTCTTAAAATTAAAAAAAAAAGGGGGGGGGTACCAGACTTTGGTGACCAGAATTATATCCAGTGCAGCTAATTTTGGTATTTTTAGTAGAGACAAGGTTTCGTCATGTTGGCCAGGCTGGTCTCAAACTCCTGACCTCAGGTGATCCACCCGTCTCAGTCTCCCATAGCGCTGGGATTACAGGCGTGAGCCACCGTGCCCAGCCAACGCTAGTCTTACCTAATTTTAAATGTTTAAAAATCACATGCATTCCTCCACCATACATCCATTTATCAAACATGTACTTCAGGAATAACATGTCAGGCAGTGCTAAAATCTAAGGATTAAAAACAAAAGTTCTCACAATCCGATGGGGAGTCAAATAAACTAATAATTACAATACAATATGGTAACTGCACTAATCCAGAATAAGGAGAAACAGGTATCTGGGAAGACACTGTGAAGGAAATGATTCCTAGATGAGGAGTTGGTCAGAGAGGGGAAGGGCAAGTAGTCTAAACAGAGGGAATACGAATACAATACAAAAACACATCTTGCAAGTATTAAGCAGTCCTTTATTATTTTTCAGCAACCCATCATTTTTACTGGTTGAAAAAGAAAGGCTTAATGGCTAGTCTAAGTCATAAAATCTATGCCAAATTTAGAATTCAAATTATAAACCCTGAGCCTAATGCCATTTTATATTATCCCTTCCATGCAATTTCAACAGATATGACAAATGTGACACCATTTTGCCAGGTAGGTAATATTCTGTCTATCAGATTGGCACGAACAGGCAATAATTGATTCAGTAACTCACATAATCCTATAATCTCCTACAGGCACAGGCATGAACTTACTTACAGAGTAACTTAATTAAAGAGGTTTTTTTGGGTGGCATTTGCTATTAGTCTACCACTGGCATAAGAGCTAACCAAAATAGGGTCCATGTGATTGGTACTAGCCAAATATTTTTACGTATAATATCCAATATCAAAGAACTCATAGCAAGCAGTAGAAAATCAGATAACAAATAGGAAGAGAGAATTATTTTAAAAGCCTAATCATAACAAGTAGTAAGCAATATTAACAAATAACTTGCTTGAAAATAGTAACTATCATAAATACTCTATATCTAAAACTACATGGAGAAAATGCTACTATAATGTATACATGGAAAAGAAAACAGTCCAATTTATAAAGTTTATATAAGAAATAATTGGTTTCTTACCAACATTTACATCTGTAAGTATCCGGTCAATGAACTGACATAGAATTTGTCTTGGTTTCTGTACAACTGCATTATATTCCTCTGGTGTGGCACTAAAATACAAATTAAAAGCTTTTAATTCTTAAAGTGACTCAGTTTCATTTGCAAAAAAAATTCTCTAAAGTACAACTTATCAAATGCGTTTAGCATCAATGTTGATAGTCACAGTATTCTGTTTAAAAATTGAAAAGAAAATCTGAATGTTACCAACTTACAAGAAAAAAAAAATATGCTAAGTAATAGTAAAGAGATCCAATCAGCAAAGCCTAGACCTGAATATGGTGGCCACTAGCTACAAGTAACTACTAAGCACTTGAAATGTGATTAGTACAAATTGAAATGTGCTATTAATGGCAGTGGCAGCCCAGTTGGAGCGGCCACTGCCATGATGCCCGCTGCAATAAGGAAGGTGGGGCTGGGGCTGCTCGCTCCCTGGAGCCAGTGGGCAGAAGCCCCGCCCCGTTCTGAGTTGCAAGAGAGGTGGAAGCTCCAACCCCCTTCCGAGTTGCAGGGTCGGGAGCCCAGCCATCCGGGGCGCAGCTGCAGCCATCCAACCATGGCTGCAAACCCAGGCATCCCTGCTCTCTCCAGGGCCGGGAAGGCCCCCTGCCCTCACAGACTTGGAAGTGCCTGCTCCCGCCGCCTGGCCTCTCCCCGCTCCCGGCGCCCACACCAATTTCGGAGCAAAGTTGTGGCGGAGCCCAGGTGTTGTCACGACCAGGCCGGGTGTGCAAGTGCTCAGGACGCCACTGACACAACAGCCCCCTGCTGCCTCAGCACCCTCTGGACTTCGGGCGCCTATGGGCAGGCCAAGCGGTGGGCTGAGGGCAGCTCAGTATGGGCCTGTAGGCGCCCCTCGGCACGAACAGCCTGGGTGTAGTGGGCGGCAGGTTGATGGCAGCAGGAAGTAGACAGGCTCCTGGGTGGAAAAGGGTGGGCCCCCAGTGAAGACCTACCTTTAAGCCAGGAATGGCTTGAAGCCTGGGGGCCTGGCTGCCAGTCACATGGACCACAGTGAGAACTTATGGCGCTTTTTCCAGGCCCACCCATGACTGCCCATGGACCAATCAGCATTCACTTCCTCCCTTCTGAAGCACATAAAAACTAAATTTTTGGTGGAACTCTAATACCCTTTTCCACAGTGGCTGTACCATTGTACACTCCCACCTGCAGTGCACAAGGGTTCCAATTTCTCCACATCCTCACCAACACACGTTATTTTCTGGGTGTTTTTTAAATTTTTTTTCCCCTTTTGACGACAGGGTCTAACTCTGTTGCCCAGTTTACAGTGCAGTAGTGTAACCACAACTCACTGCAGCCTCAACCTCCCGACCTCAAGAGATCCTCCCATCTCAGCCTCCTGAGTAGCTGGGACCACAGGTGCATGTCACCACACCCAGCTAATTTTTTGTATTTTTTGTACAGACAGGGTTTCACCACTTGGCCCAGGCTGTTCTCAATCTCCTTGGCTCAAGCGATCTGCCTGCCTTGACCTCCCAAAGTGCTGGGAGCCACTATGCCTCCCAAAGTGCATGAGTCACCATGCCCAACTGTGTTTTCTTGTGGGTTTTTTTTTGTTTGTTTGTTTGTTTTGAGATGGAGTCTTGCTCTGTCACCAAGCTGGAGTGCAGTGGTGTGATCTCAGCTCACTGCAACCTCCATCTCCCGGGTTCAAGCAATTCTCCTGCCTCAGCCACTCAAGTAGTTGGTACTACAGGCACGCACCACCATGCCTGGCTAATTTTTTGTATTTTAGTAGATATGGGGTTTTACCATGTTGGCCAGGATGATCTCATCTCAATCTCCTGACCTCATGATCTGTCCGCTCAGCCTCCCAAAGTGCCAGGATTACAGGTGTGAGCCAACGCGCCTGGCCCCAACTGTTTTTTTATTAATAGCTATCATAATTGGTGTGAAACAGTATCTTGTGGTTTTGATTTGCATCTCCCTAATGATTAGTAATTGTGAGCATCTTCTCATGTGCTTATTTGTCCATTTGTATATCATCTTTGGAGAAACGTCTATTCAAGTTCTTTTTCTATTTTTCATCAGGTTATATTTGTTGTTGAGCTGTAGGAGTTCTTAATATATTCTAGATATTAAACTCCTTATCAGACACATGATTTGCAAATATTTTCTCCAATTCCATGGGTTGCCTTTTCACTCTATTGATACTGCCCTTTGATGCACAGTTTTTAATTTTGATGAATTTCAATTTATCTCCTTTTTTATTTTGCTGCCTGTGCTTTGTGTCATCAAAGAAATCATTGCCAAAATCCAATGTCATAATGCTTTCCCTCTATGTTTCCTTCTTTTTTTTTTTTGAGACAGAGTTTTGCTCTTGTTGCCCAGGCTGGAGTGCAATGGCACGATCTCGGCTCACGGCAACCTCCGCCTCCTGGGTTCAAGCAATTATCTTGCCTCATCCTCCTGAGTAGCTGGGATTACAAGCATGTGCCACCACGTCTGGCTAATTTTGTATATTTTTAGTAGAGATGGGGATTCTCCATGTTGGTCAGGCTTGTCTGGAACTCCTGACCTCAGGTGATCCACCCGTCTCGGCCTCCCGAAGTGCTGGGATTACAGGTGTGAGCCACCACACCTGGCCCCCTCTATGTTCCCTTCTAAGTGTTTCACAGTTTTATTTCTTATGTTTAGGTATTTGATCCATTTTGAGTTCACTTTTGTATGTCTTTTGGACTTTTAAAGTTTTCCTGTAGAGGTAAAGACAGGAGCCAGATTGCAAGGGGCTGAAAAGCTAATGAAATGTGACTACTGAGAAGAGCCAGTTCTTTCCAAAGCTTGATCATGAAATGAAGAGAAGCAGAGTTGGTGATAACTAAAGAACTGTATGAGATCAAGCGGGCTTTGTTTTGTTTCTCCCTTAGAGCAACCGATTCTTGAGATTTGACTCCTCTTCTTGGAACCAGATACAAGTAAAAAGATAATTCTTGGACAGGAGGGTAACTCTTTCATAAACATAGAAATAAAGGATGGGTATAGATGCAAATAATTTAATAAATTCAAAAGGCAAGTAAAACAACATCCTCTGCTTCAAAGAACTCAGAATAATTGCTGGGGAGAGGAGAGGAATGCACTTAAATAATCAAAAGCGGCCAGACATGGTGGCTCACGCCTGTAATCCCAGCACTTTGGGAGGCTGAGGCAAGCGGATCATGAGGTCAGCAGATCTAAACCATCCCAGCTAACACGGTGAAACCCTATCTCTACTAAAAACACAAAAATTAGCTGGGTGCGGTAGCGCGCGCCTGTAGTCCCAGCTGCTCGGGGGCTGAGGCAGGAGAATCGCTTGAATCTGGGAGGTGAAGGTTGCAGCGAGCTGAGATCGCCCCACTGCACTCCAGCCTGGGCGACAGAGCGAGACTCAGTCTCAAAAAATAAATAAATAAATAAATAAATAAATAATCAAAAGCAAGTACCATGTACACCCAAAGCAGGGAATGATTAACTCTACCTAGAGGATTCACAGAAGGTTGTGTGTCAGTGATTAGCAAAGTCCATCACTTCTGACAAAACAGCTTAGGGTATAGTAAGACAGACGGTTACTTATAAATAATAGTATATATTTCATATATGTCACAGTTTATTTCTATATAGCACTGTAAAATGTTCATACATTTTCCCCACTTATTATCTCAAATAGTGGTAAAAGAAAAAGTGATTTTTTTTTTCTTTTTCTGAGACAGAGTCTCGCTCTGTCGGCCAGGCTGGAGTGCATGATCTTGGCTCACTGCAACCTCTGCCTCCCAGGCTCAAGCAATTCTCCTGCCTCAGCCTCCCAAGTAGCTGGGATTACAGGCGTGTGCCACCACACCGAGCTAATTTTTGTATTTTTAGTGGAGGCGGGGTTTCACCATGTTGGCCAGGCTGGCTTAAACTCCTGACCTCAGGTAATCCGCCGGCCTCAGCCTCCCAAAGTGCTGGGATTACAGGCATGAACCACCGCGCCTGGCCTTTTTTTTTTTCTTTTGAGATGGTGTCTCACTCGGTCACCCAGGCTGGAGCACAGTGGCACGATCTCGGCTCACTGCAACCTCCGCCTCACAGGTTCAAGTGATTCTCCTGCCTCAGCCTCCCGAGTAGCTGGGACTACAAGCACGTGCCACCACGCCCGGCTAATTTTTTGTATTTTTAGTAGAGATGGGGTTTCACTGCGTTAGCAAGGATGGTTTCAATCTACTGACCTCATGATCCATCCGCCTCGGCCTCCCAAAGTGCTGGGATTACAGGCGTGAGCCACCCTGATTTTTTTTTATTATTCAAACCACAAAGTCCAATCCTAATTGATTACATATAGGACCAATGGCATTTACAGCTAATAAATGCCATAAAAGAACTGATCCTGGTCGGGCATGGTAGCTCACGCCTATAATCCCAGTGCTTTGGGAGTCCAAGTTGCGCAGACTGCTTGAGCTCAGGAGTTTGAGACCAGCCTGAGAAACATGGTGAAACCCTGTCTCTACAAAAGAAATAGAAAAATGAGCAGGTATAGAGGCACACACCTGTAGTCCCAGCTACTCAGGAGGCTGAGGTGGGAGGATCACTTGAGCCTGGGAGGTGGAGGCTACAGTAAACCGAGATTGTGTCACTGCACTCCAGCCTGGGTGACAGAGCCAGACCCCTGTCTCAAAAAAATAGAAAAAAAAAAAAAAGAACTCATCCCTGGTCCTGGTACATAGTAGACATTAAAAAAAAAAAAAAAAAAACTGTTCAATGAATGAATGGTTCATAAGAACCTTCTTGAATGTTGTGGTTTCTTCATTCCTAATGTATAGCCCTCTGGACCTGTGGAGTATTTACCTATTCCCTGCCACTAGACTATAAGCTCCTACGGGTGGCAGACTGTGCTTTATTTTTCTCTGTATCTCCTGAAGTGCCATTAGACCGTAAGCTCTTATAGGAGAGAGAATGCATTTTATTTCTTTTTGCCTCCGCTACATCACCTAGAACTTGCTTAACAGAAAAACTTACTGAAATTAACAAATGTTTTTAAGTAATACAAACTGTAGACACAAAGAATCAAAGGGCCAGGTGTAGCGGCTCATGCCTGTAATCACAGCACTTTGGGAGGCCAAGAGGGACAGATCATGAGATCAGGAGTTCCAGATCAGGCTGCCCAACGTGGTGAAACTCTTTCTCTACTAAAAGATACAAAAATTAGCTGGGCGTGGTGGCAGGCGCCTGTAATCCTAGTTACATGGGAGGCTGTGGCACTGAGGCAGGAGAATCGCTGGGACCTGGAGGCAGAGGTTGCAGTGAGCTGAGATCGCACCACTGCACTCCAGCCTGGATGACAGAGTGAGACTTCATCCCGAAAAAAAAAAAACAAAAAAGCAAGTTTGTATATGCTACTAAATAAAGTCCTTAAAAAAAAAAAAGAATCAAAGAACAAGTAGTTACATTTGCATATGAAAGCAAAACAACTTAGTGCTATATATCTTATTTAAATCAGCGCTGGCCAATAGAAATATAATGTAAGCCACAATTCTGTATTTTCTGGTAGCCACATTAAGAAAAGAGATAGGCAAAAAAAAAAACAAAAAACAAAATTGATCCTAACAATGTATCTGAAATATTAGTTGAATGTGTAATCAATATAAAAATTATTCATGAGATCTTTTACATTCTTTTTTCTGGTACTAAGTCTTTGAAACCCACTGTGTATCTTATACTTACAGCACATCTCAATTTAGACTAGCCACATGTGAGGTGGTCAATGGCCACATTTGGCTAGTGGCTACCGTAGTATAGGACATCACAAATTTAACAAAAAATTCAAAATCTGTAATTACAAGGTAACATGAATTGTTTTAGACAAAGTCAGGAGACACTGTGACAAGCCAAGGGTAATTTCACAAGTATCATTTAAAAATGTGAACAAAGAGGAACATGGGAAGAGGAGCCAGGATTGTGGGTAGTGGTCAGAATTTCTTACAAAGTTTCATTTTGTAAAGATTATGTACTCATGTATTATTTGTGTAATTTTTAAAAATGAGTTTTAGAAAAAAAGTAAATAGATTACCATTCATTAGATATACTAACAGATGAAAGAAACTTGGCCAGGCGTGGTGGCTTATGTCTGTAATTCCAGCACTCTGGGAGGCTGAGGTGGGTGGATCGCTGGAGCCCAGAAGTTTGAGATCAGCCTGGGCAACATGGTGAAACCCCATCTACAAAAAATACAAAAATTAGCCAGGCATGGTGGTGCACACCTGTAGTCCCAGCTACTTGGGAGGCTGAGGTGCGAGGATCGCTTGACTCCGGGAGGCAGAAGTTGCAGTGAGGTGTGTTCACACTATTGAACTCTAGTCTGAGCAACAGGTGAGCCAGTTTCAAAAAAAAAAAAAAAAAGAAAGAAAACTCACAGGAGTGAGCATTTCTTATTTTGTGACTTCTAGACTTCTACCCTGGAACTGAGCTAAGAAGGTGTAACTTTTCAAAAGTATACTATAAAACGTGAGTATTAATGTAAGTATTATATAAAGCTTAAGCACCTCCTCTGAGGTAAGCATCAAATACCAGGATAACCAAGATAGAATGCACCTACCCTAAAATAATTTGCAGATTAAAGGACAAACAAGAAGTAATTATGGTTAAGAACTGATAGGCCCAAGAAAGAACACAAGAGAGACACTCAGTCCTGAGCAGGGCCCTATCAGTCAGGGCTTCCTTAAGGAGGTGATACAAAACTGAATCCCTAAGGGACAAAGCAGGTAAAATAAGGGTAAGAGGGGGGTAGTCTAAGCACTAGAAACTGTAAGAGGCTCTATATGGCTAAAGCCTTTAGAGATGCAGCTGAAGAGGGAAGATAAGGTCAAACCTCAAAGGACTGGCTAAGGAGTTTGGATTTTACACTGAAGGCAATGTGTAAGCACTGAAGGACTTTAAGGGAGTAAAAATTAAGCAAGTTTTAAAAAACATGAACTCAATTGTTATTTCCCTGTTTAAAAGATTCCAATGGTTTCCCATTATACAATAAAATCTCACTCCTTTTTCTGGCCTCTAAGGTGCTGAAGGATGTGGCCCTTGCCTACCCCTCCCTGTTTAACTCATACCACTCCCCTCTTTGCACCCTGTGCTCCAGCCTTCTTAATATTCTTTTAAAAGTAGGCTCATTCAGGCTCCGCACGGTGGCTTACGCCAGTAATCCCAGCACTTCCGGGAGGCTGAGGTGGGTGGATCACTTGAGGTCAGGGTTGGAGACAACCTGTGCAACATGGTAAAACCCCATCTTCACCAACAATACAAAAATTAGCTGGGTGGTGCAAGCCTGTAGCCCCAGCTACAGGAAAGGGAGGCTGAGACAGGAAAATCGCTTGAACCTGGGAGGCAGAGGTTGCAGTGAGCAGAGATCACGCCACTGGAGAGGGCGAGACTCTGTCTCAAAAAAAAAAAAAAAAAAGCAGGCTCATTCCCACTTACGGGCCTTTGTACTTCCTATTTAATCTCAGATTCACATGACTAGCTTCTTTACACCATCCAAATCTCTAGTGGCTAATGCTGCTGCTCCTCAGAAGCTCATCCATATCCCACTGTTCCATTTAACATTTTAATAGCAACTATCACATTTGAAAATGTCTTACAACTGCAGGAAAATCAGAGAAGGTGATTCTGAATGACATCTAAATGAAACCATCCAGTGTTCAGATAGAAGGAACAGCAAACGATTAAAGGCAGGAACAGCCTTGATGTCCTGGAGAAACAAGGTCAGTATCACTAAAGTAAGCAAAAGAGGGACAGAAGGTGATGAGGTCAGAGGCAGGCTGAGACAGATTATGTAGGACCTTAGAGGCCTGGTAAGGGGTTTGGATTTTATAGTGATTTTAAGTGTGCTGGAAAGTCAAAGGATGGTTTTGTGTAGGAGAAACTTACAATACGACTAATAGATGAAAAATCACTTCACTGAGTGGAAAATCTATTTTAAGTAGGTAAAAGTAGAAATGGAGAGATCAACTAAGTTTACTGTAATACTTTAGGTAAAAAATTCTGGTGGTAGCAGTGGAGACAGTGAAAAGTGTTAGATTCTAGATGTATCTTAAACATATAGTTGTCAGAACTAACTTAAGGATTATTAAGGGACAAGGGGAAAAAACCAAGGATGACTCCTAGGCTTTTGGTTGGTATATTTACAGTAACATGGGAGAAGGAACAAATTCAAGGGCAGTAAATCAGGCGTTCTGCTTTGCATATGTTAATTTTCACTTCCCAGTGTGGATGTTGAGTAAGCAACCTAATATATATCTCTGATCTAGAAATATAAATTTGTGAGTTATCAGCATATGGATGACATTTAAAGTAATGAGATTAGGTAAGATTACTTGGGAAGAGAGCACAGATTAAAAGAGGGCCAAGGACATAGTCTAAAAGCACATGGGAGAACAGTCAAGAATGACTTCTAGATTTCTGTTTTGGAGAAATAAGTGAATATGGTGCCATTTACTGAGATAGCTCTACTTCAATGAATAAGAGAAAAAAAATTTTTTTTTAATTTAAAAAAAGAAAGCTTATGAAGGTTAGGACATGTGGAGAATTTGTATTGGATATGCTGACTTAACTACACATAGGACACTCAGTGAAACTGCCAGTATACAGTAAATATACAATTCTATAGGAGACATGATTTGGAAAAACATATTAGGAGTCATCAAATAGCAGATTATGGTTGAAGGCAGGAAAGTGGAAAGGTCATTTGGCAAGACTATGCAGAGCAGAGTGCTAACAGCAAAAAAACAATAGGACAAAATTTATCTGAGGGACTGAGGAAGAGCAGTCCATAAATTAGAACACTAGTATCTCATTTTTTTTCAGTAGTCTAATTGCCACAGTCAATTAAAGGAAAACGTTTTGGAAGAAAAGGCCTTGAGAGCTTGAATCTGAAACCTAGCTCTGGTATCTGCTAGCTGTGCCTTTGGTTCTTCAACTTCTCTGACCCTTTTTCTTAAACAGTGGTAACACTTATTCCATTCTATGTCATGGACATACTATGAAAATGGATCAGCTTTTTTGATTCAAGTAGTTTTAATGAAAAAGCCATGACAATTAAAAACTATTAGACAACTCTCTATGGGTCAGTTTTTCTATTCTTTCTCTTGGCATAGCTACAAATAAATGAAAGGTAACATAAGCTCTACTGATGAACAGACTATATATAATCCAAGAACCAATTATTTTTATTAACAGGACCCACGGAGGAAGACGCAAGAGGGAAGAGAAGTATTAACCAGCTAATTCTACTTTAAAGCAAAGTGGGAAAAACATACTGAGCTTCACAGTGAGCCTGAAAGATGAAATTTGTAAACCACCTTCCTACAATGATCACTTTTCTTCATCTTCTTTTAGAGATGTAGAAGTTAATTTGTAAACTAGACACGAAGTATATTTGCCGCAGATAAAAAGTGGAAAAAATTCATACACTCAAAAATAGTGACGCAGTTAGGACAAGAATGATCCCTTCATTTATCCTCTTATTCATATATTGAAACTAGATTATTTGGATGGCCAACCAGTGGAAATGAACACAACTGCGCTGCAAAAAGAAAGAGAAGTAGCTATCCCATTGGCTTAATGTCAGCTTTGACTTTGTGTGGGAAGTTTTCAAACAGTTTAAGAAACTGGGAAGCAGTTGTTCCAACTGATAATTTAACTGCAGTAGCACCACGAGCTCATTTATTTCTTGTTCACAGGTTAGAATTAAACAAAACAAAACAAGCCCTACCGAGTCTTTAGGCCTGGTTCAGGGAAGCCTGCCTGTGTATTGATGGGGTGTGGCAGCCATCAACCCCTCTCCCTCCTTCTTTTGGTAAGATACTGGTTTTCACGAGGTTTACAGACAACAAGCATTTGCAAACCAAATATTAAATCGTCTCCAAATTTTGGCAACACTCTGTGCACGCTGAGATTTTGTGGACCCTGAGGTCTATCTCTCCAATTTCTGACTAAAACAACGGATCGGGAACTGGACGATCAATACGAAGGAGGTCACATCTTCAGTACGTACTGTGACTTCAATTCAAAGAAAAAAATTGCCTGTTCCAGCAAGTGATGTCACTTGCAGAAAATAAGAAGCGGTGATTTTCTTCCAAGGACAATTTGGGGACAAAATGTAAGGCTAAAAACCAATTCCTCCACGAGTGATCACGAAGAACAGAACCTGATGGGTCAAGTCCCTCGTCTAAGGAAAAAGATTTTCGAGAAGGAAATGAGTGTAGAAAAGTGACCAGAAAGCGATTATCAGGCACTCTTCCCTCCAGCTGCAGGAAGCAAACTCTCGGGTCGGGGCTAATTCTCGGGTCGGGGCTAACACCCACGGGCTGCTGCGGTAAACCAGGGCCAGCAGACGCCTCTCTCCCCTACGGACCGGCTTCCCGCAGGTTTGTGGCGACCGCCCCATGTCCTATCAACTGGCACTCTGAGGGAGAAGCGCCCAAATCAGCCACGGAGCATCTCCACAAGGGCCGCAGCGCGGACTTAGGGGATGCCAGCCATGGCGCGGCAGGGGAGGGGAAAGCATGTGAAACCCCAGCCGGGACCGGAGGAGGAGGAGGATGCAGGACCCAGGCTGGGCCTACCCCTACCTGCCGAGCTCCCGCAAGGCGGGGATCATGGAAGCCAGCTCCACACCATGTTCCCCCATGCTGGGGCTGCGCGGCACTCTTCAACCACGCCGACTCGGGTTCCCGGTGTCTCCAAAGCTACCGCTGCCGGAAGAGCGCGGCGCCCGACGGAGCCTTGCGGAAGCCAAAACTCCTCCCGGAAGCCGCTACTGGCCCCGTTTGCCAGGCCCTGCGTATTTTCTGCTTAGGACCCGGGGGAAGCCGGGAAGCCGTTAGCGGGCGGGGCAAGCGGGCTGGCGCGCGTCGGTCGAATTTCCCGGGTAGCGTCAGCCTTCGTTCTCAGCACCCAGCGAGCAATGTTCGTGAAGCTTTCGTTTTGAGCGGCCAGACTCTACTGTTCTCAAGCCTGGGAGGCACAGCGAAGCAACATCCCCGGATCGGGGGAGAATAGGGCTTGAGGGCCGCCAGCCCAGACTCTCGCTTCACAAATGTGAGAACGATGACAGCGAGTAAAGGCCAAGAGTAGACTCCAGGTTTCCCCAGAGTAACGCTCTCACATTTTAAAAGTTCCTCAGTTTCCCACCGCTCTTGTCCCTCTTTCTGAGAGATACAGGCCAAAAGGTGGGCTCTCCCTGTTTTTTTCCTTCTAAGCATTCTTTTTCAACTTGAAGTCACTCTTAGGTTTCCTTGAGGACCCTACCAACCTTTAATATTTAAAAATGGGGTTGGTTTATATTTTTGTCTCATCAAATCAGCAGCAGTACTATGTGTGGAAATGCCACCATTACGGGCATCCACAACCTGTGATTTAATTTTTAAAGTAAAGCAATGGGTTTTGGCAATACACATTTTCTAGCTCAATTTATTGGAAAGATGATCACTATAAGAGATTGTTGACATGTCGAAGTTAGGTAGTTAATCACTCAAAGTCATGCAGTATGTTTACATTTGTTCTTTGGTACATGAGGATAGTTAACTGATACAGGATCTTTTAAAAAAGTGATGTAATGACAGCCAAATATGCTCTTGCCTCAAGAACTTTCCATTTGCTGTACTCTGCCTTGAACGCCATTCTGTCATTGCCCCTTTTCCTTCATGTGTTTGCCAAAATAACACCAAAGAGCTTCATATAGACTAACATATATACACACTCTCTCTCGCTCTCTTTTTTTTTTGTTAGAAACATTGTCTTACTCTGTTGTCCAGGTTCTAATGCAATGAATGTTGCAATCATAGCTTACTGCAGCCTAAACCTCCCAGGCTCAAGCGATTCTCTCACTTCAGCCTGGGCTCAATTGATCCTCCTGCCTCAGCTTCCTGAGTAGCTGGGACTACAAACATGCCACAACGCCTGGCTAATTATTTTTTGTAGAGACAAGGTCTTGCTATGTTGCCCAGGCTGGTCTCAAACTCTTGGCCTCATGCGATCCTCCCACCTCGGCCTCGGCCTCCCAAAGTACTAGGATTAGAGGTGAGAACCACCACACCCGGACATACTATGTTATTGTTTCTCTTCAGTTACAATGTAAGCTCCTGGAGAGCAAGGTCTTGTCTATTTCGTTAACTATCAGATACCCAGGACCTAAAACAGTGCCTGGCACATAGGTGGTATTCAGTAAACATTTGTTGAATGAATCACTGAATGTTTTAGTAGAAAGGACATGGGATTGGGAGTTACAGTCCCTACACAAGTTCTCATTCCATCTGCTAGAAACTGTATGTCCTCAGTAAAGTTACGTAATCTCTTAGTACTTCCATTTTTTCATCTGTAAAATGGGATTAATAATGTCTACCTCACAAGACTACAGCAAAGATTAAATAAGAGGTGGTAAAGTCATAAAGTGGCATATAATTTCTTAGTTAAAATGAATGAATTATACCACATTTGCCAACGATGAATCCTGAAAACTATGCTGATTGAAAAAGCAAATTCAAAGATATACAAAACAGTGTCATATCATTTATATACAATCTTAAAACCACAATACAATGCTTTGTGTTTGTTATGTATACAAATATGTATGATAAAAGTATGAAAACATGGTTGGCAGAGATAGATATCAACTCCAGGATAGTTGCACCTGTGGAAGGGAGAGAAGGGAATGAAATGATGAAGCTTCAACATATCACTAAGGGTTTTCTTTTGGTAGAATTTAAATTAATTATTATTGAATCAAAATTTAATGTTATATTTGGGTGGATGTTATATTACTATTTGTATCTGCATAGCTAGGATATTCCAACATGTATTTAAAAAAAAAAATAGCTCCTTCCTCTCTTGCAAGATGGTGGGGGAAAAAGTTGAGAAGCTAGATACCAAGGAGAAGAAACCTGAAGCCAAGAAGGCTGATGCTAGTGGCAAGGTTAAAAAGGGTAACCTCAACTGGGTGCGGTGGCTCACACCTGTAATCCCAGCATTTTGGGAGGCTGAGGCAGGCAGATCACCTGAGGTCAGGAATTTGAGACCAGCCTGGCTAACATAGTGAAACTTTGTTTCTACCAAAAATACAAAAAATTAGTTGGGTGTGATGGTGGGCGCCTGTAATCACAGCTATTTGGAAGGCTGAGGCAGGAGAATCACTTGAACCCAGAGGCGGAGGCTGCAGTGAGCTGAGATCGCACCATTGCACTCCAGCTTGGGCAACAAGAGCGAAACTCTGTCTCAAAAAAAAAAAAAAAAAGGTAACCTCAAAGCTAAAAAGCCAAAGAAAGGGAAGCCCCACTGCAGCCGAAATCCTGTTCTCATCAGAGGACTTGGCAGATATTCCCAGTCTGCTATGTCAAAAAGTCCAGGTACGAGAGGAAGTACTCAGCTACTAAATCCAGAATTGAAAAGAAAAAGAAGAAAGTCCAGAATTGAAAAAGGAAAAGTTTCTTGCCATTGCTACAAACCCAGTTGGTGGCAACAAGAATGGTGATACTTTTTGTGAAGTAAACTTCAGAAAACGCCTAGATCCTTCAAAGAGGTACCTCGAAAGCTGTTGTTGAACCACAGGAAAAACAAACAGAAACACCTCAGCACAGAGAAAACTGCAAACTAGCTTCTCTCCTGGGATCATTCTGCTCATGCTCACTGGGCACCACAGGGGCAAGAGGCTGGTTTTAGTGGAGCAGCTGAGGAGTGGCTTATTAATTGTGACTGGACCTCTGGTCCTTGTTCAGGTTCTGTGGAGAATACACCAGAGGTCATCACAAAATTGAAATCAGCAATGTGAAAATTCCAAAACATCTTACCAATGCTTGCCTCAAGAAGATGGTGCTACAGAAGCCCAAATACTGGCAAAGTGACATCGTCAACACAGAAAGAGAGTAATAGAAGATTACAGAGCAATGGAAGGTTGATCAGAAAGCTGTGGACTCGTGGCCAGGTGTGCTAGCTCACGCCTGTTACCCCAGCACTTTGAGAGGCTGAGGCAGGTGGATCACTTGAGGTCAGGAGTTCAAGACCAGCCTGCCAACATGATGAAACCCCATCTCTACTAAAAATACAAAAATTAGCCTGGCGTGGTGGTGGGCACCTGTAATCCCAGCTGCTGGGGAGGCTGGGGCAGGAGAACCACTTGATCCTGGGAAGCAGAGTTTGCAGTGAGTGGAGATCGCACCACTGCACTCCAGCCTGGGTGACAGAGCAAGACTCCGTCTCAAAAAAAAAAAAAAAAAAAAAAAAAAATTAGAAAGTTGTGGACTCGTAAATGTTATCAAAAATCAAAGCTATTCCTCAGCTCCAGGGCTACTTGCAATCTGTGTTTGTCCTGGTGAATGGAGTTTATCCTAGCAAACTGGTGTTCTAAATTTCTTACCAAGAACCTAATTAAATAACTGATGCATTTAAAAACTAAAATAAGTGTACTTTTAAACTTAAATAGCATATCTGAAAAATAGTTTAAAAATATATTTTTAGAACATAGGAAGAAAGATTGTAAAAATTAGAATGCTATCTGGAAGGCAATAGCTGAATAGCATGGTAGTTCTAAAAAGCAGTATAAACCTGCAAACCTTATAAATAGTAGAGCCTTGGGAATCCCATTTAATTCAAAAAGTCATTTTGTGCAAGATATTGGGTTAGGTACTTCTGTGGCAGATACAAAGATGAGGAAGATGAAGTTAATTTCAGCCAGGCATGGTGGCTCACACCTATAGTCCCAGCTACTTGGGAGGCTGAGGTAGGAGGATGGCTTGAGCCAAGGAAACCAGGTTTGCAGTAAGCCACGATCTCGCCACTACATTCCAGCCTGAGCAACAGAGCCAAATCCTGTCTCAGAGGAAAAAAAAAAAGTTAATTTCAGGTAATGCACAATTTGTGGATACAGAAAGGATGTAATGAGAACATAGACAAGAGCAAAGCGAAATCCAGTGAATGCTAGGAGAGGGATATAAACAGTATGTATTGGAAAAATAGAGGACACAATCTACTTCAGTGGAAAGAAGAGGTGGATCAGGAAGGAGCTCAAGGAGAAGGTGTCACCATATCTGAGATTGGACTTAAAGGATGAGGAGGAATTCAAGAGACAAAAATTGGGGAGAAGGAATATATTCTAACTAGAGGCAGCAGTATAAGCAAAAAGCATAATGAGGGAGGGACACGGTCCCCTTCGGCTGGTATGAGGGAACATTTAGAGTAGTCTGAAACATTTGTACAGACTTCAGTAAGTAGTGGAGAGGCTCTGGGAGATTTTATATAAAGAGTGATGGTCAAAGCTACACTTGAATCTGGCAGGAGGGTGTAGGACAGAATAAAAGGAGAGTAGCAGGTCATTTAGAGAAATCAAACATCTGTAGCAGTATTTTAACAAATGAGTGTTGATTCAAGAAGTCAGCATTCCAAGTAGACATCCTCCCTCTAGTAACTCATGTATTATCCAGGCTGGTTCCATTTCTACACCTTCTACTCAGCCCTAAACCTACATATACTATACTCTCTGTCCTGTTTGCCCTCCCACCCCTTAAGTGCCTCTCACCAGAGTCACCCATGACTTTCATATGTCTGTTGACAGTTCTTGAATTTGACCTTTTAGCAGCATTTGACAATACAGACCAGCAGTCCCCAACCTTTGTGGCACCAAGGACCAGTTTTGTGGAAGATAGTTTTTCCATGGACAGGGAGGT
Source organism: Macaca fascicularis (assembly GCF_037993035.2). Lineage (NCBI taxonomy): Eukaryota > Metazoa > Chordata > Mammalia > Primates > Cercopithecidae > Macaca > Macaca fascicularis. The sequence continues at coordinate 45,393,208 of NC_088376.1, forward strand.
GGAGGGATGTTTTCGGGATGATTCAAACACATTACATTTATTTTGCACTTTTTATTATTACATTGTAATATATAATAACTCACCATAATGTAGAATCAGTGGGAGCCCTGAGTTTGTTTTTCTGCAACTAGATGGTCCCATCTGGGGTAATGGGAGACAATGAGAGATCGTCAGGCATTAGATTATCATAAAGAGCGTGCAACCTACATCTGTCGCATGTGCAGTTCACAATAGGGTTTGCACTTCTATGAGAATGTAATGCCTTGCTGGTCTGACAGGAGGCTGAGCTCAGGCGGTAATGCCAGTGATGGGGAGCTGCTGTGAATAGAGATGAAGCTTCACTTGCTTGCCCTCCACTCACCTCCTGCTGCGTGGTCCAGTTCCTAACAGGCTACTGGCCAGTACTGTGGCCCAGGGGTTGGAGACCCCTAATGTAGACCACTCCTGCTTTCTTGGAAAGCTTTCTTTGGACTCCATGACTCTTTCTTAACAACACTTCTTTGCCATTCCCTTTACTGTTGGTATTCCTCAGGATTCTGACTTAGGTTCTTTTCTCTTTTTTATTATTTCATTCACACTCAAGGCTTCAGTTAACTTTCCGTCTGCTGTTCACTCCAAAATTCATTGCTCTTCCCTTATCTCTCTCCAAGATTTATATTTCCTATGTCTATCTCCCTACTGAATATTTTCCCTTCTGCATTTCCCAGGCACTTTATTTTGTTTAACTTTTTGTTATGGGGACTTTCAAATAGATATAAAAGTAGACACAATAAGGAACTCCTTTATGCCCATCACCCAATCAATGATTATCAGCTATCAGCATATGGTTAGTCTTTGTTTCATCTATAACCACCTTTCTCATTTTCTCTCTCCTCAGTTGTATTAAAGAAAAGTCTAGACATTATATAAATTTATCGGCCGGGCGTGGTGGCTCAAGCCTGTAATCCCAGCACTTTGGGAGGCCGAGACGGGCGGATCACGAGGTCAGGAGATCGAGACCATCCTGGCGAACACCGTGAAACCCCGTCTCTACTGAAAAATACAAAAAACTAGCCGGGCGAGGTGGCGGGCGCCTGTAGTCTCAGCTACCTGGGAGGCTGAGGCAGGAGAATGGCGTGAACCCAGGAGGCGGAGCTTGCAGTGAGCTGAGATCCGGCCACTGCACTCCAGCCCGGGCGACAGAGCGAGACTCCGTCTCAAAAAAAAAAAATAAATAAAAATAAATAAATAAATAAATAAATTTATCTGCAGATACTTCAGTTTATATCTTTAAAAGATAAGGACTAGATTCTATCTCCTAAATATCAAACCCATCCACTTTCCCCCAAATTCCCTTACCACCATTCTAGTTTTAGACCATTATCACCTCTTGCCTAAATTACTTCAACAGGCTTCTAGCTTGCCTATCTGCCTTTGGGCTTGTTTTTCTCTAACCCATTCTCCATCATTGAGGGGGAGGGAGTCTCCCAGACCTTTTCTTTTTCCTGAAATGAGTCTCACTCTGTCACCCAGGCTGGATTGCAATCACTTGATCTCGGTTCACTGCAACCTCTGCCTCCTGGATTCAAGCCATCCTCCCACCTCAGCTTCTCAAGTAGCTGGGATGACAGGTGCGTGCCACTATGCCCAGCTAATTTTTGCATTTTTAGTAGAGATGGGGTTTTACCATATTGGCCAGGCTGGTCTTGAACGCCTGACCTCAAGTGACCCGCCCACCTTGGCCTCCCAAGTGCTGGAATGCTGGAACTATAGGAGTGAGCCACTGTGCCTGGTAATCTCCCAACTTTTTTTTTTTTTTTTTTTTAAGATAGAGTCTCACTTGCTGGAGTGCAGTGGCACAATCTCGGCTCACTGCAACCTCCGCCTCAGGGATTCAAGCCATTCTCATGCCTCAGCCTCCTGAGTAGCTGGGATTACAGCTACTGTAATCCCAGTGTGTGCCACCATGCCTGGCTAATTTTTGTATTTTCAGTAGAGACAGGTTTCGCCATGTTGGCCAAGCTGGTCGGGAGCTCCTGGCCTCATGTGATCTACTGCCTTGGCCTCCCAAAGTGCTGGGATTACAGGCAGGAGCCACCATATCCAGCCAATTCTTAATTTTTGTGGGTATATAGTAGGTTTATATATTTTATGGGGTACATAAGCTATTTTGATACAGGCACACAATGTGTAATAATCACATCAGGGTAAATGGGGTATCCATCACCTCAAGCATTTAGCCTTTGTGTTACAAACAATCCAATTATACTCATTTAAAAATGTACAATAAATGCTTGACTGTAGTCACCCTGTTCTGCAATCAAATACTAGATATTTTTTCTTTTTTCAAAGTCTCATCTGTTGTCCAGGCTGGACTGCAGTGGCATGATCTTGGTGCACTGCAGCCTTGGGCTTCCAGGCTCAAGTGATTCTCCCACCTCAGCCTCCTAAGTAGCTGAGACTACAAGCGCACACCACCACACTTGGCTAATTTTTGTGCTTTTTGTAGAGACGGGGGTTTTGCCATGTTGCCTAGGCTGGTCTTGAACTCCTGGGCTCAAGTGATCAGCCTGCTTTGGCCTCCTGAAGTGCTAGGATTACAGGCTCAAATACTAGATCTTATTCTATCTAACTATATTTTGTAGCCATTAACCATCGCTACCGCACACCCATCACCCCCACTACCCTTCCCAGCCTCTGGTAACCATCATTTTACTCTCTATCTCCATGAGTTAAATTGTTTTTATTTTTGGCTCCCACGAATAAGTGAGAACATGTGAAGTTTGTCTTTCTGTGCCTGGCTTAATTCACTTAACATAATGACCTCCAGTTTCATCCCTGTGGTTGCAAATAACAGGATCTCATTCATTTTTTATGGCTGAATACTACTCCGTTGTGTACATGTACCACATTTTCTTTATCCATTCGTCTGTTGATGAACACTTAGGTTGCTTCCAAATCTTGGTTATTGTGAATAGTGCTGCAATAAACATGGGAGTGCAGTTATCTCTTCGATAAACCAATTTCCTTTCTTTTGGGTATATACCTAGCAGTGGGATTGCTGAATCATATGGTAGTTCTAGTTTTAGTTTTTTGAGGCACCTCCATGCTGTTCTCCATAGTGGTTGTACTAATTGACATTCTCACCAACAGTGTACAAAGATTCCATTTTCTCCACATCCTTGCCAGCATTTGTTATCCAACTTTTAAAAAATTATTCAGTAGTACTGTTGAAAATTTTAAAATGTATGTCCTAATATGTGCACATTTTTATTAACCATATATATTTAGTTCTTCATCCTAATGTACATGAAATTCATGATAATGTAAATTTGAACATAATACAACTGTCAATTGATTTCTGCGTTCCTGTCAGCCCTCTTTTTATCATTTGCGGAGAGGGAGTGTGGAGGAGAGGGTGAGGCAGGAAGCAGAGTGGTTGGTGTGGATGGGTCCCAGTGTCCCTGGTATTTCCTAAGCCCAGTGTCCCAGATCAAGTTGACAAAGGGGCATCAGTCAATGTTCTGGAATTCCAGTGAGCCATATGTATAGAATTGTCCCCATTCATGATTAAACGCGAGTGTGGAAAATGACCACCAGGTGGTACTACAATCCAGTTGAGACTAAAATGTACTTGGTTCTCAGCCAGAGGCCCAAACTCCTGGTTGGTTAGCTATGCAAGTTCCAACATAGTGCACCAGTTTTACAAGTTCCTTTCTACATCTGAATGAACTTCAGTGGACACCTCTTGGCACACACACATTCAATAATACGCATTGTTAACAAGCTTCTAGATGATGCTGATGTTGTTTGGAGTTGTTCTACACAGTAGTCAGAGCAACCTTTTTTTTTTTTTTAAGACGGAGTCTCGCTCTGTCGCCCAGGCTGGAGTGCGCTGGCGCGATCTCCGCTCGCTGCAAGCTCTGCCTTCCGGGTTCACGCCATTCTCCTGCCTCAGCCTCTCGAGTAGCTGGGACTACAGGCGCCCGCCACCGCGCCCGGCTAATTTTTTGTATTTTTAGTACAGATGGGGTTTCACCGTGGTCTGGATCTCCTGACCTCGTGATCCGCCCGCCTCGGCCTCCCAAAGTGCTGGGATTACAGGCGTGAGCCAGCGCTCCCGGCAACCTTTTTAAAACCCAAAGACCATGCCATTTCCCTTCTTTAATAGCTTGGCTATGTATAGAATATTGTCAGACATAGATTGAGGGTAAAAGGGGGCACATGTCTGTTAGTTTTCTTTGGGTAAAGCCTCAAATAATAGACAACGTAACCACAAGCCAACATTCTGAAACCTAATAGTGCAGAATAAATGATCCAGTACGGCCACACTGTCCCATTGAGTAGAAACACTGCAAAAACCCATTACAAAAAAAAAAAAAAAAAAAAAAAAAAAAGCGGTTATAAAGTAACAAAATATTTAAGAAACTTAAAAGTAAGCCATTTGGTTTCCTATTCCTGTGGCAGTTTCACATCTACTAAGACTGTGTTATAGAACTAACATTCCACTGTGTTTGGAGACAATTCAGCAATAAGGACATGGACTACTTCTTTATGTTTCCAAGAGATTTCTATTTCAGTAGTGAATTATTGTCATTTTCATTGCTAGGTCCTGAGTATGACCCTAAGATTATGTAAAATATATTGGAATAGTATGATTATTAGTATTTGCGATTACTATTTTTACTTTTCTGAAAATACTTTCATCTGCTATTATCCTCCAAGTAGCTCTGTAAGTAAAATGCAGAGAGGTTTCAGAGTTCTCAAAATTGAACATGCATCAGAATCACCTGGAGAAATTCTGACTCAATCGGTCTGAAAGGAAACTCAATAATTCGCATTTTTAACAAGCTGCTAGGTGCTATCACTGCTGGTCCACTGCCCACACTTTGAGTTAACACTGTTTTTGGGTAGTGGTTCTTAACTTTGGCTACACATTGAAATTATGTGGATGGGAAGATTTTTTAAAAGCATCTGGGGACTCCCAGAGATTCTGATTTGATTGGTTTGGGTTAAGGCACTTACATGTATGTATATGCATTTTTCTACTTACCAACAAGTTCAAGCATCTGCTCATGTCTATTAATTTTTTGGATTACCTTTTTTTGGTAAATTACCTGTTTATAACTTTATCAGTTTTAATTTGGTTGTGTCTTTTTTATTGATTTATACAAACATTTTAACATATTATGAATTAAACCTTTTCTGATTTATATCTGAGAATATTATATCTTAGTCTGTCACTTGGCTCTTATGTAGGAATTTTAATTTTTATTATATCAAATCTACCCATCGTTTCCTTTATGCCTTCTGGATTTTCATCTTGCTTAGGAAGGCTAACCACAAGATTTAAAATGTTCCTTTATACTTTTCCCTAATATTTTTATACTTCAGTTTCCTAGTATTCATTTTCCTGTTTATCTACAAATCATTTTTGAAACAAGATCAGACAACTCATTTCCCAGACAGATAGTTCATATGTTGGTATTGAAGTCCCTTCTGCCACTTTTAGAATAAAGGGATTTGTTAAGGGATCTAGATGATATACAGAATCTTTGAGAAAAACAGACTTCATCATGAGTATTCAAGAACTCCCCGAATAACTCGTCCAGGCAGCTGCTAACTCTGAAAGGATCAGGACGCTGCAGAATTAGGAATCTGCCCAAAGGGGTTCATGCCTTTCCTCTCTCTTCATGTAATACAAATTTGAATCAGTCTTGCTTGACTTGGTAAAACCTAAATTATTTTTGGAACCATAGCTACAAGTGAATGTGGAAAATACTGGTTTTGGCTTTCCAGGAAGGCATCCAAGAAGAGAGTTGGTTAATTCATGCATGGTATCTGTTACTATGTCACTGACTAGTCCATCAGTTTCCTGTATTTTGAAATGCCGTTATTTTCATAAATACATCATAGATATATTTAATGAAAAGATATTTGGGGACAATCAGCAGCCTTTGCCAGACCCCATAGCTCTTTTATAATTTACCATCTGTTTCAGTTAATGTGGTATAAGATCTTACTTTCTTCCAAATGAGGAAGGGCAAGGTGTAGGGGGAGGGTGGAGAATATAGAAAATTGCCTCAGGGTACCCTTATAGGCCCTAAAGCCATTTTTTTCTGCCACTGCTTGTTGGGGTGACATCATTCTGGGATAAGTGGCCAGCTTGAGTTTCCAGTTACTAATCTATGTCTATTCTGAAACCCAGAGCATTTATTTCATTTTTTAATTTCAGCTATCATATAATATATATCATATATATCTCATATATCATATGTATCATATATCTCTCATATATATATATATATATATATTTTTTTTTTCCTAACAGGGTCTCTGTCACCCAGGCTGGAGTGCAGTGGTGCAATTATGGCTCACTGTAGCCTCAATGTCCTGGGCTCAAGTGATCGTCCCACCTCAGCCTCCCAAGTAGCTGGCTGGGACTACAGATGTATGCCACCATGCCTAGGTAATTTTTTTTTTATTTTTGAGATGGAGTCTCGCTCTGTCGCCCAGGCTGGAGTGCAATGGCGTGATCTCGGCTCACTGCAACCTCCACCTCCCGGGTTCAAGTGATTCTCCTGCCTCAGCCTCCTGAATAGCTGGGATTACAGGCATGCACCACCATGACTGGCTAATTTTTGTATTTTTAGTAGACACAGTGTTTCACCATGTTGGCCAGGCTAGTCTCAAACCCCTGACCTCAAGTGATCCACCTGCCTCAGCCTCCCAAAGTGCTGGGATTATAGGCGTTAGCCTCTGTGCCTGGCTTCCCAGCTAATTTTTGTATTTTTGTAGTGATGAGGGTTTAGCTATGTTGCCCAGGCTGGCCTCAAGCTCCTAAACTCAAGTGATCTGTCTGCCTCGGCCTCCCAAAATGCTGGAATTACAGGCGTGAGCCACCATACCCAGCCTCAGTTATCAAAATTTTAAATTTCCAAAAATATAGTCAAAGTTTTTGTACATAGGACATCTTCTCATGTTTCTCTGAAGATATTAATTATACATTTCAAATGTCTTCTTCTGATTGTTCTCTAGCTTTGTTTTCTCTAATGATAATTGTAAAAATGTTGCCTCTCTCATGGTGACTTTTTTTCAAATGTGTGATAATGTGTTAGCTATCTGTTCAATTTTATATTTTAGAATCTCTCTTCCTTTTGCCTTTTTATTTACAGTAGCTGTTCTTTGCCAATTTTGTGTAGGGAACAGCACTTAAAAGATAAGGGTGTGTGGGAGCTCATCTTCAAAGTGTGGAAGACTGGTGTTCTTCCTGGTGGTCTATTGCTTTCTGGGCCACAATTTAGAACCAGCTGGAGAGGAGAAAGTGGTTGACCAGCCTAGCTACTCTAAATCTGTCATTCTAATTACTCTCCCTGACCATTGTCTCAGTACCCTGCTCCCTAAATCTTGATCTGTTAACTGTGAGTTTGTACATCCTCTCTCCAACTACTCCTACTTTTGCCTTTAGCAGATTCCTCCATATGATTTGAGCTGCATTTTCCTTCCATTTTGTTTTTCTGAGATTTAATCTGTCTGCATTCCATCTTTTCTCAACATTTCTGTTTGTCGATGGCAATTTTTTTTGTTTGTTTGTTTCTAGGATTTCACCATGTTGACCAGGCTGGTCTCGAACTCCTGAGCTTAGGTTGATCCACCCGCCTTGACCTCCCAAAGTGCTGGGATTACCCGCGTGAACCACCAGGCCCAGCCTTCTTTTACTTTTTTTTTTTTTTTTTTTTCTGAGATGGAGTTTTGCTCTTGTTGCCCAGGCTGGAGTGCAATGGCATGATCTTGATCAGTAGCTGGGATTACAGGCATGTGCCACCACGTCTGGCTAATTTTGTATTTTTAGTAGAAGGAGAAACATGGTTTCTCCATGTTGGTCAGGTTGGCCTTGAACTCCCAACCTCAGGTGATCTGCCTGCCTCGGCCTCCCAAAGTGCTGGGATTATAGGTGTGAGCCACCACACCCAGCCTTTACTTTTTAAAAGTATCTCCTGGCTGGGCTCTGTGGCTCATGCCTGTAATCCCAGCACTTTGGGAGGCCGAGGCAGGCGGATCACTTGAGCTCAGGAGTTCCAGACCAGACGGGGCAACATGGTAAAACTCTGTACAAAAAATACAAAAATTAGTGGAGCATGGTGGTGCATGCCTGTAGTTCCAGCTACTCAGGAGGCTGAGGCAGGAAGATCAATCGAGCCCCAGAGGTGGAGGCTGCAGTGAACCATGTTCCTGCCACTGCACTCCAGCCTGGGTGACAGAGAGAGAGCCTGTGTCTCAAAAATAAATAATAATTAAAATAAACAAATAAAATTATCCCCTTTATCATTTCATGAGATTTTAGGTGGTAGGTGGGTGTAGGTGTGTGTGCTTTGTTGGCTATTTTGATCTTATCTGTGTTAGATCAAAACAGTGTGTGTGTGTTAAATTGTGTGTGTGTGTGTGTGTGTGTGTGTATGCATGAGAGAGAGAGAGTTTTGCCCTGTTTTTTGGACTTATTTCTCATATTATTGTTTTCTTCTCTAAATGATTTATCACAAATTCAGAGTCGAAATGAATACTGAATCTCCCATCCAAGTACTAACCAGGTCTGACCCTGCTTGGCTTCCGAGATCACACGAGATCAAGAGTGTTCAGGGTGGTATGGCCACAGACTGAATATTGAATCTTAGTCTTTCTCACATATGTTTTTTTCCTCTACTCTCTTTGTTCTGGAAAACATAAAACCAGGCAAATAAAATAAATATGGTCACATCACACTTGCTGGTATCATTCAGAATGCACCTACTTTTTCTAAAATTGATTGTAAAATTGGTGCCTATATAGTAGTTGATTTCAGGATGCTGATCAGGGCTGGGTGGCAGTGGGGTGTTGTGGTTATAAGCATGTTAGAAACCATCAGGCTCTGGGGAATGAACTAATATTAGCCACATTCACAGAGACTAAATGTTATAACTTTACAGGGACCAGTATTGTAAATAGCAGAAAACTGGAGTTGAATCCTGGTTCTTCCATTTGCTGGTTTTGTTTGTTTGTTTGTTTGTTTGTTTGTTTGTTTGTTTGTTTTGAGACAAGGTCTCACTCTGTCACCCAGGCTGAAGTGCAGTTGTGCGATCTCAACTCACTGCAACCTCCGCCTCCCTGCTTCAAGAGATTCTCCTGCCTCAGTCTCTCAAGTAGCTGGGACTACAGGCACATGCCACCACACCCAGCTAATTTTTGTACTTTTTGGTAGAGATGAGGTTTCACCATGTTGGCCAGGCTGTTCCTGAACTCCTGACCTCAAGTGATCCACCTGCCTCGGCCTCCCAAAGTGTTGGTATGAGCCAGCGTGCCCGGCCCACCATTCCCACTTGAGTTGGAATCCTGGTTCCGCCATTCGCTTTCTTTGTTACCTATTATTACTGAATCTGCACTTTTGTCCTCATGAATATTAAATGAAATAAACAATGTGAACTTCTTGGCACAGTAGCTAGTACATAGAAGACATGGAATAAATATTAGCAATGATAATGAAGATTATAATGGCAGTAATCACTAGAGCTCTGCTTTTTTGGTAGCCCTCTCAGTATCAATGAGCCTGGAAAAATAAATTAATAGTTCACATGGATCCTTGGAAACTGTGAAATTAGCAAAGATTGTCTTTATACAAAATATATTTTAAAAATGTAGTTGTAATTAGTTATTTAGTCTTTAGTTGTGTTATCATGGGAAAAATAACATTTTGTACTTCAATTTTCTCACCGATAAATTGAGGATAATTTCATAGGGTTGGCATGGACATTCAATGAGTAAATACTGTAAATGTTTAAAATGGTGACTACCCAGTAGCAGTTCAATTTTTTTTTTTTTTTTTTGTCAGATAGGGTCTTATTCTGCTGCCCAGGCTGGAGTACAGTGTAGTGAATACAGCTCACTGTAGCCTCAGACTCCTGGGCTCAAGAGATCCTCCCATCTCAACCTCCAGAGAAGCTGGGACCACAGGCACATGCCACCACACCTGGCTAATTTTAGTTTTTTTGTTTTTGTTTTTGTTTTTTTGTAGAGACGGGGTTTTGCCACATTGTCTAGGCTGGTCTTGAACTCCTGAGCTCAAGTGCCCTTTCCACCTTGGCCTCCCAAAATGCTGGCATTACAGGCGTGTGCCACCATGCCCTGCTTTATCCTTGTTTTATTTTTAGTTGGTGATTTTTTATATTATTATTTTGAAAAGCACCCCCCAGCTTAAAAGATGTTTTTTTCAACCAACAGTTGGAATACATGATTAGATATAATTTATGTGATAAGCAAATATTTAAATTAAGACTATTCTAGAAAAATTGGAACATATGGTTATTATAACTACAGTGTACATTTTAAACTAGTTTAAAAACCTTTGTATATATTTTTTCTCATTGCTCTGCAATCCAAAGAACAGTGTACACTTTTGATTACCAGAATACTTAGGTCCACCAAGTATACCATCTCTTTGTGAATTCTTACTACCTGATGCTATTACTTCAATTGTTTTCAAACGATTGCTCTTTTAATTATCAATGACAGCTGGGTATGGTGGCTCACACCTGTAATCTAAGCACTGTGAGAGGCCGAGGCAGGTGGATCACCTGAGGTTAGGAGTTCGAGACCAGACTGGCCAACATAAAGAAACTCCATCTCTACTAAAAATAAAAAAATTAACTAGGTGTGGTGGTGTGCACCTGTAATCCCAGCTACTCGGGAGGCTGAGGTAGGAGCATCTCTTGAACCTGGGAGGCAGAGGTTGCAGTGAGCTGAGGTCATGTCACTGAACTCCAGCCTGGGCAACAGAACGAGACTTAGTCTCAAAAAAAAAAAAAAAATTATCAGTGAATCCCTTTTATCAAATAAGATTTCACAAGATACTACAATGTGTAAGCAGTCTGGGTTAGGGTCCTTGATCCAGAGCCCTGTGCATTTTTCTCTCCATGAAACCCAGGGCTCCTGGAAATACAGTTTGAATACCTGATTTCTCATTGATAGTGATACAATCAGTTAAGCAGATAACAATTTTCTTTATATAATTATTACACACTGGTTGTGCATTTCTTTTTTCTTTCTTTTTTTTGAGACGAAGTCTTGCTCTGTCGCCCAGGCTAAAGTGTAGTGGCTTGATCTCGGCTCACTGCAACCTCTGCCTCCTGGGTTCAAGCGATTCTCCTGTCTCAACCTCCTGAGTAGCTGGGATTACAGGCGCCCACCACCACGCCCGGCTAATTTTTGTATTTTTAGAAGAGACGGGGTTTCACCATGTTGCTCAGGCTGGTCTCGAACTCCTGACCTTAGGTGATCTGCCCACTTTGGCCTCCCAAAGTGCTGGGATTACAGGCGTGAGCCACTGTGCCAGGCCCTGGTTGTGCATTTCTAATGATATACTCTAGTTAGTATTTTACACTTAGAAACACTTTTGGGAAACAGTTTTATTAATGGTATATTTACAAATCATATCTTAGGGTTGGCTGCTTTTACAGAGGGTTGTTACAGACATTTTATATGGATTATTTTTTGCTCCGTTTACAGAGTATGACTTTTTATTTTACCTTCCCCAAATCAGGTTATACCATATTTAGAATCTACATTTCCTCATGAACTTGCCCTGGTCAATATTACCACGAAATAAACAGATTATAAGAGTATTTCATGAAAAAAGTGTTTTCTTATCAAACTTATTGGTGAATAATTTACATACATTTTTCATGTTTAAAGTGTACAATTTAGCGATGACAGTTGCATACACCTGTGAAATTGTCACTACCATCAAAACAGAAAATTTCCATCGTCCCCCTCCAAAAATATTTTTTCTGCTCATTTGCAGTTTATCCTTCCCTCCACTCCTGGCTCCAGGCAATTACTAATCTGGTTTTTGTCATTAAAGGTTAGTTTGTACTTCATATAAGTGGGATTATTCAGTATGTTTTGTCTCTAGTTTCTTCAACTCAGCATACCAAGTTTGAGAGTTATCCATATTGAGTCCTGGGTGAGAGAATATTTCTTCTTTTTTATCGTTGAATAGTATTGCATTGTATAAATATACCACAATATGTTTTTTCATTTACATGTTGATGGACAGTTGGGTTACTTCTGCTTTGGGGCTTTTGTGAAAAACAGCTGCTATGAGCATTCCTGTTCAAGTTTTTGTGTACGCATATGTTTTACTTTCTCTTGGATAACATCTAGGAATGAAATGGCTGGGTCATATGTTAGATGCATGTTTACTTTTTAAATAACTATTTTGCTTTATTTTGTGAGAACTTAACTCCCCCTGCATATCTAGATAAGTATCAGATAAGGATACTAAATTTACCAGATTCTCTAGGTGGCAGGTGGGAAAAATCAGATAAGAGTCCTAAATTTACCTGATTCTGTAGGTGGCAGGTGGGAAAAATTCCTTATCTTCCCTCTCTGTGGCCCACCTACTTGCATAGTTCATTGCTCGTCCAAATTCTTTGGGTTCTTAAAATAATTTCAATTTCGCTTTTTTTTCTATTGTTACCATCTCAAGGTTGGTTGGGTGCCTATTCCGTATTGAATATTGTGCTAGGCGCAGAAGGGGCACGTGGGACTTTGAGTTAAAGGGGCAGCAAAACCTTGTTCTGTTCTCTGGACTGAGTTGGACAGACCACAACTACGGATTATGCTTCAGGCAAAGTATGTGAGAACTCTTGAGGCAGCATTCCACTTACTTGACTCACATGCGAGGGAAAATATCCCACTTTTGTTTGTGTGGGCTTTCGTTATATATTTATTTTAATCAGGTGTGGCTGTTAAATGACAAGTAAGCAATACGTGAAACAAACGAAAAAAAAGAGAGAGAGTGAGTAGGGGAGAGAAGCAAATCTTCTTTAGTAACGTATACCCTCTCTTTTGACCTGCAGGTCCCAAAGTGTGGTACCCAGACTAGTAGCACCAGTTTTCGCTGAGGACATGTTAGAAATGGGAACTGTCGCGCTACGCTCCAGACCTAACTGAATCGGAAACTCTGGGTTTGGGATCTGTGATTTTAAAAAGCTCTCCAGGTGATTCTGATCCACGCTCAAGTTTGAGAACCGCTGTGCTAAACTCATTCCCAGGGTGTAGGTGGTCATCTTTAGACTTGGGTAACTGTAGGGGGTAGAGATAACGTTGCCACAGCGCCCATCCACCTCTCCCCATCCACGCTCCCAGCGCCTGCAACTCGTCTTTCACCCCTAGCCTGAACCCAGGCTCTGGGCTTCCCTTTCCTTCCCCCTGGGAGCCGCAGGCAAAACGTGGCAAGTGGATTCAGAGTTTGCGGGCCCGGGTGCCGGCCGAGCATGCGCAGTGGCGCGAGCGCAGCGGCTGCGCGGGCGCGGAGAGGTAGCCGCAGAGTAGACCTGCAGGTACTTGGATCTCCAGTGGGAGCTGCGCTCTCTAGGGCAGGACGGCGGCGGCGGCGGCAGGTACGCGGGGGTGGGGATAGGGCCCAAAAGGAAGGCTGGACAGACAGATGGAAAGCGAAGCGTTACTCCTTTCGGGGCGCGCGGAGGCTCGGGGGCAGTCTCTCCGGGTCCCCTCGCTCGCCTCTCGTCTCCCGGCTGTGCAGTGCGGCGCCCACCGTCCTCCGGGCGCGCTTCTGCCCGGTCCGGGCAGGCAATGCCCGCAGGTGTTAAATCGCGTATTTATGCTGCTTAAACAATAATCCTGTTAACTGAATTGTGATTCCCTGCATTGAAGTAAGGTATTTCATTAAGTTTTCTGTTTTCAACTTTGGGTGGCTGCCGGTGAGGCTTTCTGATCCAGCCTGTTTTGTTTTAATTCTGAGACTGTTTTATTTGCCTTTGGCCTTTCGGTGCATAGGATCAATAGGGCTGTAGTGAAATCCCATCCGTGCTTTCTGTTTTTGGTACCTTTCCTGGAGCATAGGGACCTCTGGATGCGGCATAAAAATGTCAGTTTTCAGCGAATTTCACTGCCAAAAAACTTTCCGTGTTTCAGCTGCATTTTCAAGTGCAGAATTTACAAAATTTAAGATTTCCCCCTAACTTTTCAATTATTACCGTATTTCGGGCTTCATTTGGCATTACTAAAAGGAAGCCGTCGTTCAGATGAGTAACAGAGTTCTCACCTTTCCCCCTTTACTTACTGTGTCACATTTTATGGCTTATACCGTGATATTTTTCCCTCCAGCCACGGTGTTGGATATACTTGTATGAGACTTAAGCTGTGTTGCATAAATTGCTTGAAGAACCTGTGAGCCAGAAGCAAAATTTCAGGCCAGGGGGCCCACACAGAACTTGAAGCAAGTTCTTTTACACGCCCCCCCCCAACCACCTTTGTAATCAGCTCTCCTTTAAATTGAATTATGTAATGAAATTCTATAGTAAAGTGTTAAATGTGGAGGCATATATATATATATATATATATAGACAGAGAGAGAGAGAGAGAGGTAGTAAGTTTAGGAAGAGGAAATTTTAAGTTCAGGAAGAGAAACCTATATGGAAAGGGAATACAGGTATTCTGCCCCCCTTCATTCCTCCCATGATAAATGTTTTAATGGCAGAAATAATATACAGTTGGTCTAGTTTGGGCTGTAGAGACCTTTGAGGTCAGCCAGTTCAGCTGCTTCAGTTTACAAATGAGAAAACTGAGACCAGCGAGGTTAGATGACTTGCTGTGGCCACCCAAGCCCCTCATTAGCAAAGCTAATTAGCAAATCCCCTCATTAGCAAATCCAGGTTTTCTCATTTTCTGGGGTCTTTTTACCACTCCCTGCTGATACTCTTCTTTGCCTCGATTATTAAACTTCCTTTTTCTCTTCTATCTTCTTATACCATGAAGTCTGACTTAAGCAGAAAATTAGTTGTTTCTCTTACTAAGCTTGCTGGTGCCTTGCAAACTGCTTTCAAAAAGTGCCCTTTCACTGAAGCCCCACCTAACAATTTGCTGGTCCTGAAACCGCCCTCCTTCCTTCCCTCAGTCACTTGGGCCCTTGGCCGAAAATGCCTGTTTGCCTCCCTCTTTCCGTATTGAAGTCCTGCCCATGGTGCAAGGTGTAGCTCGGGTGTAACCTCTTTTTGGAAGCCTTCCTTGATTGCCTTAGCATGAAGTAGCTCTCCCTCTTCTGAACCCTATAGCACTTACTGCTGTTGTTTGTGCTGTTAATATCCCCATTGTATATAGTATCCTGAGTATTTTAGCACCTCCCAACTTCCCGACCAGGAAGTTGACAGGTTGTGTAAGCCTTGGAGGTTAAAGCCTACGACTTAAACATCCCACCCAGCACTAAGCACAAAGTATATTCTTAGCTCCTGTTTGTAGGAGGGAGTGGGGGAAGGAAGTGCAGTATGGATAGTTTTGTAAAGGGATTTCATGTGTGTTCTATAATATGGGGAAGGCCGTCTTAGAGCTGTATCAAGACAGCAGCCAAGTCCATTTCTGATTCCTCATATTTTGTTAACAGATCACAGATTAGTTAGGGTGAGTATGGGAGACAGGTGTAAAAACATAACAGGGGGCGGTTGGTCCAGGCCCTAGATTAAGCCTGTGACTCAAAGTGGAGAAAGGAGGGCACAGAATTAAGAAATGTAAAGGAAGAAGCATGTGGTGAAAGACTAGATGCAGAGAAGGAAAGACATGTTGAAAATGAATTTCAGGGTTGGGGTGTTAGTAATGGGTTTATAATGTTCTTTTTATCTTAAAAGTACCTCCAATTGGCTGGGTGCGGTGGCTCATACCTGTAATCCCAGCACTTTGGGAGGCCGAGGCAGGTGGATCACGAGGTCAGGAGATCGAGACCATCCTGGCTAACACTGTGAAACCCCGTGTCTACTAAAAATACAAAAAATTAGCCGGGCGGGCATGGTGGTGGGCGCCTGTAGTCCCAGCTACTTGGGAGGCTGAGGCAGGAGAATGGGGTGAACCCGGGAGGCAGAGCTTTCAGTGAGCCAAGATCACACCACTGCACTCCAGCCTGGGCAACAGTGCAAGACTCTATCTCAAAAAAAAAAAGATACCTTGAATTGTGACATTGTCTCTGTTTCTTATAGTTAGTGATGTGATTGTCTTATTTCCCATTCTAGATGATAACCTCTCTGAAGGATGATCTTTAACCCCTCACAATACCTGGCACGTTGCTTTGCAATGTCAGATACTCAATAGTTATTACATGAATGAAAAAACAAATAAATAAGTGCATTTTGCCATGGGGAGGGTGGGCATTTAGGATCTTAGAGCTATATGGTAGCATATCCAGACTATCCCCTAATTGTATAGAGGAGGGACTCAGATATTCTTAACTAAGCTAGTTAGCGGGATAGCCAGAAGCTCTGTTCAAAATTCCTTATTACTAGACCCAAGCTCTTTTCATTATCTATTTTTGAGGTTGTTGGCCCCACAATTATTTTTATTTATTTATTTATTTATTATTTATGTTTGAGACAGGGTCCCACTCTGTCACTCAGGCTGGAGTGCAGTGGCATGATCACTGCTCGCTGCAGCCTTCATCTCCCCGGGCTCAAGTGATCCTTCGCACCTCAGCCTCCCGAGTAGCTGTGACCACAGGGACGTGCCACCATGCCTGGCTAATTTTGTATTTTTTGTGTTTAGAGATGAAGTCTCACTGTTTTTCCCAGGCTGGTCTTGAATCCGTTGGCCTGCCTCAACCTCCCAATGTGCTAGGATTACAGGCCTGGGCCACCATGCTCAGCCTCCCAAGATTAATTTGAGTTGGTAGCAAGACATTCCAGTTCAAGAAGTTTTGTGGATTGAAAGCCCTCAGAAACCAATCTAAAGGAGAAATCTAAAGGAGAGAATGCATGTGTCATTGGAAGAGGTGAAACACAAGGCTGCTGGCCAGTTCAAGGTTGAGTGTACACAGTAAGGAGGGAGTGCGGCTGGGGTCCTAGGAATCTTCACACTGGGGAGTTGAATTCTGGAAAGGTCATGGTAGCTTAGCTTGTCAGAGGCAGACACAAATGGGTTGGCCCAAAGTCCTTGGGACTGAGAGTCTATTTCCTAAAGACATTCTACACTACCAGGAGGTGGTGAGCAGTGGCTTTGGAGAGGGTAGGCCAGGTGCCGTGAGGCTAGGCCAGGAGGGTAGCACCAAAGGTTGGTGTTTATGGCCCAAGAACATGGGGCTGAGGTAAGGCTGATAGAGAGACAATTGTGATCAGGTTCTACCTGGAGAAACAAGACAGAAAGCAGTGGTGCTGACTCCAAAATTCCAGTTCAAGAGGTGGTTTGGAATATTTGTTTACTTGGAACAAACGTTGCATTTTGCAAATCATAACCATTTTGCAAATCAAAACACAGCCTTTCCATTGAGCTGCACTCAGCGATGAGGGAGCTGTTGGATGCCACATCCTTGCCATTGACTTGCACCCTGTGGTTGACCACCATCTTCGTATTTCCACAGGCAATGATGGTCCATTAAAAATGTCAAGGAGAGAGAGAGCAGTTGAGAGGAGAGACAGAACAAATGAGCTTGAGAAATGGCTAGTGGGGGGAAGGGAAAGGTTGGCCTGGTTTTATATATTTTATATATATTTATGTTTTTCATGACGACGTTAGTGAAAATTGATGAGGCAAATGCAAAATCAGGTAGTATGTTGAAGTTAATGTCTCATACACTGAAATGTCCAAATATTAAATCGTAGCATTTGCCATGGCCCTTTGTAAAATGACAAATATCTTTCTTAAAATAATAGTAATATTAATAACTAGTATTACAGAATATCTTCCATGAACCAGGCACTATACTAAATACTTTACAAGTAATATATCTTTTCATTTTTATAAACCATCCTATGAGATAGGTGCAATAATTACCCATTTATTTTTAATTTTTATTTTTTGAAAACAAGGTTTCAGTCTGTCACCCAATCTGGAGTGGAATGGCATGATCATAACCCACTGTAACCTTGAACTCCTGGGCTCAAGCAGTCCTCCCGCCTCAGCCTCCCAGGTGTGCACCACCGTGCCCAGCTTATTAAAAAAAGTTTTTTTTGTAGTGATGAGGTCTTGCAATGTTGTCTAGGCTGATCACAAACTTTTAGCCTCAAGCAATCCTCTCACCTCAGCCTCCCAAAGCCCTGAGATTACAGGCATGAGCCACTGCACCTGGCCTACTTTCATTTTCTAGATGAGAAAATTGAGGCTTAGGGAGATAAATAAAAGCATTTATCTGAGGTCACACAGTTTACAAGTGGCTGAGCTGAGATTTGACCTCAGGTCTATCTGACTTTATACACTGAGCGCTCAAAAAACTTAATCAAATGTCTTAACAAAAATGCAAAGCTCTTTCTGAGGTAACTCTAACAGATGCTTAGAATAGCCACAGGTTTCAGCTGGTGGAACCACCAACATTCTTTGAGCCACATTTAAAAACACCAAAACAATAGTGATAAATCATTCTTTTTGTTTTCGTTTTTTTCATTCCACTTAGTCTTTATCTCCTTTTCTCTTGAAGCGTTCCTGAAGAAAGAGACAGCAGCTTTTTCTCTGGGTACACCATTAAAGCCACTTCGATCTGCTCCCACCCTCTTTTGGGGTGGAGCTGTGGTGGAGGAGTGAGTTGGTGGTCATCCAGGGGGTGTCTGTGGAGTTGGCAATGGGAAACTGGGAAACTCACCTTGTGTAGGAGCCTAAGAACTTTGGAGTGACCAGGTGTAAGGATTTTTTCCCCTGGGGTGTCAGGATCCACTGCTGGAAGCTCCTGGAATATCTATGGGTCATGACTCTAATCTCAGGCCTTTGAACTATGGCCATATGGAAGAATCCAGGTGTGAACACATTCTCCCCCAATTTTTAAGATCGGGGAGTTGTGAAGTCCCTGTGGACTAATTGGAGGTGGGTGTGGATACCTCAGGAAAGGCCCCAGGTCAAAGACAAATAATTTAAAGACCTCACTTGTAGGCCCCAGCTTAGACCTGTGAGAAAATGTGCTCCTCTCTCTCCTCTTGATGAACCTAATTACATAGAGAACTTACTCACTCCTGGGAGTCTCAAAATGGAACCCAGCTGAGAGCATGCTTCCCTCCCTTGCTGCCTGAGCTCTCTTTCCATTTCCTGGTTGTGCTTTACCTTCCCCTGAGTGGTTCTGTGTTCCCAGGGCCTTTTCTCTGGATATGAAAGGCAGGGCCGGCAGCTTCTGGCTTCGCCGGGCTAGTTTTTGTATTTTTAGTAGAGTTGGAGTTTCACCATGTTGGCCAGGCTGGTCGCCAACTCCTGACCTCAAGTGAGTCACCTGCCTCAGCCTCCCAAAGTGTTGAGGCTGAGGCCACCGCATCTGGCCCTCATTATTTCTCTCAACATTCAAAAGCTTGTCACTTCATCCAGTTCCGAATTAACTTTTACTCTGACTGATGATGAACGTCAGGGAGAAAGAGAAAGAGGCATTTGTGCTGCATATGGGTTTATTGGTTATAAAATGGTTATACAATTTTGATTGTTGGAAACTTTGCTGACATGTAAGGTCACATGAGATGTGAGGCTGTTCAACTTTGATCATCTGATTTCTTTTCAGCACTTCGTCTGAAAGGGCCTATGTACCGTTTTCGGTGAGACATATGTAGCATGGCTTCTGTAAAAGCATATTGCTTTTTATTATAGTAATATTGTAGGCACAGAAAGGATGAGGAGTTAGATGATTGGGTGAGTTTTTTTCTTACTTAAAACACTTGTTTCATCAGAAAATATTTCCTAGCAGAGTTAGACATGGCTTTGGTCATAAAGTCCAGTGGTGAAGGGACTTCAGACTTTATGATAAACTAAATTTTATGATTGACTTTTGTGAGCAATTCACAGCTATAAAACTACGAGACTGGGCATGGTGGCTCACACCTGTAATCCCAGCACTTTGAGAGGCTGAGGCAGATGGATCGCTTGAGCTCAAGAGTTCAACACCAGCCTGGGCAACATGGCAAAACGTCGTCTCTACAAAAAAATTATCTGGGCATGGTGGCGCGTGCCTGTAGTCCCAGTTACTTAGGCTGAGGTGGGAGGATCATTTTGAGCCCAGGAGGTTGAGGCTGCAGTGACCTGAGATTGTGCCACTGCACTTTAGCCTGGGTGACAAAGTGAGACACTGCCTCAATAAAAAAAAAAAAAAAATGCTTACAAGAATATCTGGGTAATAACTCACTGCACACAGACATGCCTCCTTCAAAAGATCCAAGCTGACCACAAAAAAAAAAAAAAAAGAGAGAAACTGTCTTTTCTTGATAGTAAATTGGATGGAGACATTAGTAAGGTACAAGGTGTCTGAGGGGCTTCTTCATGATAAAAAGCAAAAGGTTTTGGGTGTTGACCCAAAATATTAGCAGGAATCAGATTTACTCTATTACTGAGGAACACAATACATTAAATTGTTTATAGATCCAGTTTCAAGAAATAAGATGTTTTGGCCGGGCGCGGTGGCTCAAGCCTGTAATCCCAGCACTTTGGGAGGCCGAGACGGGCGGATCACGAGGTCAGGAGATCGAGACCATCCTGGCTGACACGGTGAAACCCCGTCTCTACTAAAAAAAATACAAAAACTTAGCCGGGCGAGGTGGCGGGCGCCTGTAGTCCCAGCTACTCGGGAGGCTGAGGCAGGAGAATGGCGTAAACCCGGGAGGCGGAGCTTGCTGAGATCCGGCCACTGCACTCCAGCCTGGGCGACAGAGCGAGACTCCGTCTCAAAAAAAAAAAAAAAAAAAAAAAGAAATAAGATGTTTTTATTAAAAAAAAGACAAAAGCTCCTTCAATTTTTTTTTGAGAACTAAGAAATAAGAGATTTTAGCAGTACAGCGAAAATACAATTTGGATTTAAGTTTAAGACCCTGGTAAATGGCTGTGAAAGGATCGGTCTTGTTAATTACGCCTTGGACCAAGGGCTGCTTGTAATGAATAAAAGAGGGGGAAAGGTTTAGACAAGTAGAATCTCTAGGTTGATATCAAGTTGGTATTTGTAACCTTTGTGAATAAACCAAAACCTCTCAAAGACTCCCGCTCTCTTTTCCTGGAGAGCTCTCAGAATTCTTTCCTGGCGGTCTCCCTTTTCCTTCCCCTCTCCCCAGGTTTAAGATCATTGGGACATCCTTTTAGGCAAGGAAATGTTTCTAAGAGTGACCCAGTTATTGCAATTTTAAGTGTTAATCAGGTCAGTGAGGTGCCAGCTGTGAAACCCAGCTCACAAAAACCCAATGATGTTTTTTTATCAGAAGTTGTCATGGAAGTGAGTTAATTTTGAGTTAATTTTTTGGAAAAAACAATAATAACAATTTGCTTGATCCCTTTCTTATCCTCAAACAGCCAAATTAAATTCAAGATTATTGGTTGGGTGTGGTGGCTCACGCCTGTAATCCCAGCACTTTGGGAGGCCGGGGAGGGCGGATCACGAGGTAGGGAGATCAAGACCATCCTGGCTAACATGGTGAAACCCGTCTCTACTAAAAAATACCAAAAATTAGCTGGGCGTAGTGGCAGGTGCCTGTTGTCCCAGCTACTCAGGAGGCTGAGGCAGGAGAATGGCATGAACCTGGGAGGCGGAGCTTGCAGTGAGCCGAGATCACTCCCCTGCACCTCCAGCCTTGGTGGCAGATGGAGACTCCGTCTCAAAATAAATAAATAAATAAATAATTCAAGATTATTATCAGTGGAAAAAGGTAATCTGAAAATCTCTGAATGTTTAGTGGTCAATTAAAATGAGCCTTAGGGCAATTTAAAGTTTAGATACCTGAAACCAGTTGGCCATGAGAACCATGAATGAGAAGTCAAAGTCTGTGATTGTGTTTCTGACCCCATGAGAAGGAAGGCCTTCTCTTCAGCTGTAGGTTTGATGATCAAACAAGATAGTGAATGTGAAAGTAACTAGTCAACTACAAGATAAAGAGGTAAGGCATTTATTGAGGTTTAAAAAAGCTTTCTGATTTTGCTTCCTTTCACTGATAAGTGACCAAGACTTAGGGAATGACTTGCCTCCTGGAGGTTGCCTGATTTGAAAGTGGCAGAAATTAAACTCGTAACTGTGTCTCATAATTTCAACATTTGAAAAAATGTCAGGGTTTATTTATTTTTTTGAGACAGAGTCTTGCTCTGTTGCTCAGCGTGGAGTGCAGGGGCACGATCTTGGCTCACTGCAACCTTTCGCTTCCCAGGTTCAAGTGATTCTTCTGCTTCATCCTCCCCAGTAGCTGGGATTACAGGCATGCGCCACCACGCCCAGCTAATTTTTGTATTTCTAGTAGAGACATGGTTTCTCTATGTTGACCAGGCTGATCTTGAACTCCTGACATCATGGGACGTCACTCTAGCTTCAAATCTAGTGCTCTTCCAGTCAATTCATATTTTCTTCTGTTACCAAATAAAATAATTTCTCTATGAAATTTATATGCAATTTTTATAAAAGTCTAAATGTATTTTATGACTAACCCTCAACTATGTAGCATTACAGTTTCTCTAATTTTAACAGTAAAATGAGTTCTTGAAATAAGAGTTGATTAACATGGGAAAATATCCATCTCTTTCATCTTGAACAAAGTAGTTTTGTTTTAAAACTTATACTTCCTGCTAATGTACAGCTGGCATGTATAGGATAAAAGATTAAACTTTCTAAATATTTTACAAAGTTATATTCTCCCCATGTGATATATATAGTTCTGTGGGAGACTAAGCCTTAATTGAAGTATTTCTGCGAGGTTACTATAAGCATTTCTCATAGCACTAGGACAATAAATAATGGGAGAGCCCAAAACATTGTAATTTTCTCATAATTCAGAGGAAATGACTGAATCCTGAAGCATTGTACAAAAGGGTACACAGTGATACCCATTTTTGCATGTTAATGTATTGTTAAATATCAGTGGGAATATTCTGCATGCTATTTCACATCTCAGGCACACTTAAGGAAGACCTTGTGATGTACATGTTGCTCATTTAATCTAGAAAGGATACCAAGGTTCATTTACAACTTCTTTATGCACAGTTTTTTTGACTATGTTATGCCCTGAGGCATTAAGGGTATTACTAAAGCAAGCAGCAGGACTTCTCAGAGAAATTAAAGGTTTCATATCAACCACACATTGTCAAAATCTTCACTTTGAATAGGATTAAATGATGTTTCATCAGTATTCTTGGCACTTATGACATTGTTTTTGAAATAACAGTTTTATTACTCTTGGCTGTGACAGTTTCTCAGACTTTCCTTAATACCATACAATTTGCCTATTTAAAATGTACAGTCAGTTTTACAGTATTTTCATTACCCTGTATTCATTAGCACTTTCCTCATCTTCTACTACCTCCTCCCCAACTGCCCCGTCCCAGGCAATGCCATATCTACTTTTTGTCTATAGATTTGCCTCTTTATTTGAAATTTGAAATTTCAAATAAATGGAATCATGTAATATGTGGCCTTCTGCGTCTAGCTTATTTCACTTAGCACAATGCTGTCAAGGTTCATTCATGTTGTAGCACATATCAAGACTTCTTTTCATGGGTGTGCATAATATACCATTGTGTGGACATACCACATTTTATGTATTCATCATTCAGTTCATAGACATTGGGGTTGTTTCCTCTTTTGGGCTATTATGAATATTGTTGCTGTGAACCTTTGTGAACTGGTTTATTAGGGACATTTATTTTCATTTCTAGAAGTGGAATTGCTGGGTCATGTCACCTAGCATTTTGAGGAACTGCCAAACTGTTTTCTGGAGCAGCTGCACCATTTTACATTCCTACCAGCAATGGATGGAAGTTCCTGTTTCTCCACATCCTCACCAGCACTTAATTATCTGTCTTTTAAATTATGGCCATTTTAATACATGTGAAGTAAGTATAACATTGTAGTGACTTAAAAAAAA
This sequence comes from Macaca fascicularis, assembly GCF_037993035.2. Lineage (NCBI taxonomy): Eukaryota > Metazoa > Chordata > Mammalia > Primates > Cercopithecidae > Macaca > Macaca fascicularis. Next base: position 45,417,006 of record NC_088376.1, read on the forward strand.
TGAATAGACTATCTTTTAGAACTGTTTCAAATTTACAAAGAAATGAAGCAGATGAAACAGTGCTCCCATATACTCCCACAATGATATACTGTTACCCTATTATTAACTTTTTTTTTTTTTTTTTGAGACAGAGTCTCACTTTGTCACCAGGCTGGAGTGCAGTGGTACGATCTCGGCTCACTGCAACCTCTGCCTCCTGGGTTCAAGTGATTCTCCTGCCTCAGCCTCCCGAGTGGTTTGTACTACAGGTGTGTGCCACCATGCCCAGATAATTTTTGTATTTTTAGTAGAAACGGGGTTTCACCATATTAGCAAGGATGGTCTCGATCTCTGGACCTCATGATCCACCCTCCTCGGCCTCTCAGAGTGCTGGGATTACAGGCGTGAGCCACCGCTCCGGGCCGTATTAATAACATCTTACATTAGTTAGTATGACATGTTTGTTTTAATTAATGAACTGATCTTGTTATTATTAACTAAAGCCCGTAGGTTATTCATATTTCCTTTGTTTTTAGCCAAAATCCCTTTTCTGTTCCAGGATCCCATCTAGGATATTACATGACATTTAGTTGCTGTGTCTCCTTAGTCTCTCCTTGGCTGTGACAGTTTCCCAGACTTTCCTTGTTTCTTGATGATCTTGAGAGTTTTGAGGAATAGCAATCAGATACACTGTAGAATGCCTCCATGTTGGAATTTGTCTGAATTTTTTTTTTTTTTTTTTTTTTTATCATTAGCCTGTGGTGACATTGATTTTTAGTATCAGGGCAACTTACTTGGATTATAAAAATACATGATCAGAATTGGAAATCAGCAGAATGTGGTTGGTGGGAAATTATTTTACTTTATTTTTATTTTTAAAATTTATCTTATTTATTTTTAGAGACAGGATCTGCCATGTTGCCCACGCTGGTCTCAAACTCCTGGGCTCAGGCAATTCTCCCGCTTTGGCCTCTCAAAGTGCTGGGATTATAGGCACTATGCCTGGCTGGGAAATTCTTAGGAATTTTTAAAAGTCGGTTGCCTCTAGAAGATGAGCAGAAATTTAACTCAAGATATGTTTTCCTAACAAGAGCTTGATCATATTGGAAGATGATCAGATTAGGTAGTGGAATTTATCTTCATGACTATTATGAGACAGCATCTAACCTAAGGGTAAAGCCAAAGATACATTTTTCACTGCTTTAAATGTAGCAGAGAATGTTGTTTTAATAAAACATAAAGTTAATGAAATTCAGATTGACTTTTAGAATTCCATAGCACTGTGGCAGCATCCAATGTATATTGAGTACTTCCACCTACATCAATCCCAGTAATTCTCAAAATGCTTTGTGAAGGGAGTAGGAACTGAGACTCAAAAGAGGTTGTGTCATTTGGCCTGAGACTCACACAGCTTGTCAGTAGAAGAGCTGAGATTTGAACTCAGGGCTGTGGAAGCCTATACCCTGCTGCCTGCCAGATTCCAGAGTTTCCAGTGGTTTTAAATCATGAATGTATCAAAGGACACAGGCTTGAGTCCTTATCTTACTGGATATTTTTACTGCCAGCCAAAGGAGATAGCATCTCTCTGTGTTTAAGGCCCCACTGAAATTGGTTGGTCCGATTAACAGCATACCTGTTGACTGCTAACAAAGGGAAACTAAGCCAGCTTTGCCTGGGGCACTAATTCCTGCCACATGTCTTCTGAAAATGAAGCCCAAGGGTCATAAAGCAGGCAACCAACTATGTGAGAGAACAACATTAGCTGAGTATGTTTGCCAGTGGTTACATTGCTCAATGTATGTCTTAGTTACCTCTCAAGTTTTTTCAATAAGTAAGTGTCAGAGAGGATTTGATTTTAAATATTTATCTTTAAATTGGAGTAGATGTGGTAATAATGTGTGAATGTACTTGAAATGAAATAGTAAAGTTGCATAGATAGCTGTCTGAGGAAGGTTTGGAAAATTTCCCTGCTTATTCAGCTAATTTTTGTAAAGTGCCTGAGATGACTGATCACAGATTAATACAAAGTTTCTTTCTATACTACCAAAATATCAGACTTTATGTATTAGTCAGGATAGTTTGTGCTGCAGTAACAAATTAACCATGAAATCTCCATTGCTGTCTTGCTCATGTAAATGTCTGTGTTTATTGGCTGTTCTCCAGGGCAGCTCACCTATACGCAATGACTCAGAAATCCAGGCTGCTGTCATTTTTGCGAATTTGCTTTCTTAACATGGAGCTTTCAAGTGATCCCACCAGAGGAAGGGGAACTGGATAATCATGTACCAGCTCTGAAATGCTTTGGCCTCGAGTGACAAAAATCACTTTGATTCACAGCTTATTGGCTAGAACTAAGCTTATCACCCTGCTTAATAGCAAGGGCCTAGAAGTGAGAGGGAGCACATGGGTATTCAGTGAACAATAAATGTCTTTTGCATCCCTGGTTTTAGAGCAACAGAAGTAGTTAAATTGTTTGCCAAAGTCTCCTCAGTAGAGATAGAAAAGTGGACTGAATATTTAGTGATAATTACTTGATAAAAAATTGTAAGTAAATTTTGCCATAAACTATTAACATTTGCAATAATTTATATATGGCTGATTTAGCAACCTGATTTCCATTTGTGGATATGGTTATACCTTCTAAGGGTATGACAGTAAAGTTAGCTTCTTTTACATTATAATATTTCAGCTGATGGTGCTGATGATCAAAGCTTGTATGTATTTATTTTGAGATGGAGTCTTGCTCTTTCGCCCAGGCTGGAATGCAGGGGTGCCATCTTGTCTCACTGCAATCTTCACCTCCCTGGTTCAAGCAGTTCTCCTGCCTCAGCCTCCCGAGTAGCTGGGATTACAGGCACGGGCCTCCATACCCAGCTAATTTTGTATTTTTAGTAGAATTGGGGTTTCACCATGTTGGCCAAGCTGATCTCGAACTCCTGACCTGAGTTGATCCATCCTCCTCAGCCTCCCACAAAGCTTGTATTTATTAAGTATCTCCTATGTGCCAGGTACTCTAAGTGTTTTATATGAATTACGTTAATTTAGATGGGGACTGCAATTTCATCTCTATGGTAGCTATTCTTCAGTTCCATCAACTTGCCTTGTTTGAATGGTGCCTAGATTAGACCCATCACTGTGCAGATAGCTCCCCTCTAGAAACCAGGTTGTCACTAAATTACCTTAAAAATAAGGCTCCGTAGGTTGAATGTGACACTCTGGATATTGTCTAACTAGCACAGAGTACAGTAAGATCTAACATTTACTGTGATTCGGATCATACTTACATTTAGCAGCTTAAGACTTTGTAAACCTTTTAAGCAGCCATATCTAAAAATAAGCTTGAGGTAAACTAAGCCCATAGGATTTTTTTTAATATAACTTTTTCCAAAATGAATTCTCCTGTATTTTTGTGATTCTCATATTGTCTCAAAATGGGTATATTTGATGAATGCAGAATTCTCTTGTTGGTTTGTCCTTTTGATGTCCTCTTTCCCTACTCTCTTCAGTGTGGCCTCAGATTCCACCATTAGAATGATAGGATGACAAAGATCCTCGCTGGGCCACACAGACTGGGGCAGTCCTCTCTCACTCAGTTTTCAAAAAGGCTCTTGGTTGTTTGAGAACAACTATCTTTACCATGTATGAGGAGCCCCATCTCAGGCTTTTCATGTTGATTCCACATTTATTCATCAAAAAGCTGAACACAATTTTGGGCCCAGGCGCTGAGCTAGGCCTCATCTGTCTCTACCATCATAGAGCTAACAGTCTAGACCAGAAGTTGGCAAACTTTTTCTGTAAGGGGCCAAGTAATAAATATTTTAGGCTTTGTGTTTCATATGGTCTCTGTCTCTGCTACCTAACTCTGCCCTTGTAGCGTGAAGGCTGCCATAGACAATATGTTCATGAATAAGCATAGCTGTCTTCCAATAAACTTTCTTTGTGTGCACTGAAATGTCAATTTCTTGTAATCTTCCCTTGTCACAAACTATTATTCTTTTGATTTTTCTCTCTTAGCTGTTTAAGAATGTAAAAACTGTTTTTAGTTCACAGGTTATATGCAAGCAGGCAGTGGACCAGATTTGGCCTTCAAGCTGAATTTGTCAACCCCCTGGTCTAGAATGAGCTCTGTGTTGTTTTATTCTCACAAATACATACTGAACTGCCTTAATAATTACTTAAATTGGTCAAGCATGGTGACTCATGTCTGTAATCTCAACACCTTGAGAGGCCGAGGTGGGAGGATCATCTGAGGCCAAGAAATCAAGACCAGCCTGGGCAACGTAGTGAGACCTTGTCTCTACAAAATTAGCCAGATATTGTGGCATGTGCCTGTAGTCTTAGCTACTCTGGAGGCTGAGGCAGGAAGGTCACTTGAGCCCAGGAGTTTGAGGCTGCAGTTAGCCATGATCGTACCACTGTACTGCAACCTTGGCAACAGAGCAAGACCTTGTCTCCCAAAAATTTTGTAAAAATAGTATGTATATAGTACTATATATAGTATGTATGTAGTATTATATAGTATGTACATACTATATACATAAGTGCATACACATATTGCTTTTGAGGACCACTGATTTTATGATAATCATGAATCACCAATATTGAAAATAATAGCCAATATCTATTGGGCATTTACTATTACATATATTAGGCTTTTTTTTTTAAGCCTTTTGCTATTTGTTTTAATTAAGCCTCCCTGAAACTGTATGAAGTTGGTATTATTATCCTCTTAACTTTTTAGCTATGAAACCAAGACTCAGAAAGGTTAAATCACTTGTTTAAGGTGATATAGTTAGTAAGAAGCAGACATTCTCGAGAATTCTAACTCTAAAGCCAGTGCTCTCAATGACATATTATGCCTCTTTAGGTACTGAAATATATGTGTAAAAGTCGTTAGGCCATTTTTTATTACAATGTAAGAAAACAGAAGTAAAGATTAAAAAATTATTTTTCCTAAGAAACAAGTATGTCATTGAAAGAGGAATTTAGCAAATAAGTGCTTGAATAGTTCTCACTGGTTTAATTTTAACTAGTTTCTGTCCATGAGAAAGAACAATCAACTCCAACTCAGGATAAACAGCATGCTGGGACCTTTCCCTTTTCGAAACTGAATTAACACTGATAATCAGGGCCAGGCTGGATTTACAGTATAGTGATGTATCGTGTCCAGTGCCAAAATCGTAATACAGATACGTTGTATTTGTTTATAAGGTTTACAGAATGCTCTGTTGTATGTGATAAGTTATGTGAAAGTGCTTCGTGACCTGCAAATCATATTCCAAAGGGATCATTGTTCATCATCCTGGTGGCTCATTCCACTGTAGATAGAGCCTTAGTCCGACCTTCATTGTTGCTTTAGCTGGATCAGTAGAAAAGGTTAGATCTCTAGTAAAGATAACTGAAAGATTCCTAGTGGACTATTTAAAATTTCCCTTCACCAGCCAGTTGTGGTGTTGTGCACCTATAATCCTAGCTACTCAAGAGGCTGAGGTGGGAGGATCAGTTGGAGCCCAGGAGCTGGAGTCCAGCCTGGTCAACACAGCAAGACCTTGTCTCAAAAAAAAAAAAAAAAAAAAAAAAAAGAAAAGAAAAGAAAAAATAATCCCTTATTTAATTTTGAGCCTGTTTTATTTTTAATTTTTTTTTTTTTTTGAGACAGAATCTCAGTCTGTCGTCCAGGCTGGAGTGTGGTGGCACGATCTTGGCTCACTCCAACCTCTGCCTCCTGGGTTCAAGCAATTCTCCTGCCTCAGCCTCCTGAGTAGCTGGGATTACAGGCATGCGCCACCACACTCAACTAATTTTTGTATTTTTAGTAGAGACAGGGTTTCATCCGTGTTGGCCAGTCTGGTCTTGAACTCCCAACCTCAAGTGATCCACCCGCTGCGGCCTCCCAAAGTGCTGGGATTACAGGCGTGAGCCAACGTGCCCGGCCAATTTTGAGTCTGTTTTATGTTGAACTAGGAGAAAAGGACTAAAGACTCTATTCTCATCCTGGGAAGTCTGAAAAGAAAGAGAAGTAGGATCAGATACAGTTTATTTTTCCATTTAAGTTCTGGTCTTAGGGCTGGGCGCCATGGTTCATGCCTGTAATCCCAGCACTTTGGGATGCCAAGGTGGGCAGATCACTTGAGGCCAGGAGTTCAAGACCAGCCTGGCCAATGTGGTGGAACCCTGTCTCTACAAAAAATACAAAAATTAGCAGATGTGGTGGCTAAAGCCTGTCACCCCAGCTACTCAGGAGGCTGAGGCAGGAAAACTTGAACCTGGGAGGCGGAGGTTGCAGTGAACTGAGATCATGCCGTTGTACTACAGCCTGGGTGATAGAGCAAGACTCTGTCTCAAAAGAAAAAAAAAGTTTTCAACTTAGAAAAGAAAAAAGGTAAGTTCTGGTCTTAGAAGGAAAGAGGTATGAAGGAGAAGGAAGGATTTTGAAAAGAAAATATTATTTACCTTGACGCTGACTCACTAATCTAATCTTGTGAGCAAAGACCAGGAATTCAAAAGATACCCACATTTGTGCCACCCTGGGGCGTATCTCTTGCTGTAACACTGAGGTCATAGGATGGCATAGTAGTATCTTCAACCAGTTCATTGTACATGCAAATAACAGATGATTCAAGACAGGAAAAGATCTTTGTACACTTTTATTGCACTGTGATTGTTTCCTGTTCCATAAAAATTCTCCTCTGAGCTACTCTGTAGTAGAGCTTATTGCTAAATGAAGAGGACTAGCAGGTGACAGGGTCTTTCCAAAAACAACATACTTTTATTTTCTTTATGTATAATTAAAAATTAGGTGCACCATAAAATTCTATATTTGGTACCTTCTGATTATGGAATTTCTGTCCTGTAACAATACAGGATATGGCTACTTTTTGCTTCATTAGTCCAGATCTTTTAAGGAACTAGAAATGTTAAAAAGAGGATTGCCTTTTTATTTTGAGTCCCTTGACCATCTCTCTCCTCACCCTCTGTGAGTCAGGCCACTTTGGGATTTGCCATTTGTTCATGATCCTTACAATTACAGTTTCATGACTGAGAATGGAAGCAACCACCAGCTGAGGAGGAAAAAGAATACATATATTCTTTCTCTCAACAGCACCATACCATATAATTTCAACACAGGGATAGCTCAGGAAATTAGCAGTGGCAGGCAGTAGAGCTTACACTTAACTACCAAGGGTAGAAAGGGTGTGTAGAAGGGGGTAGTCGTTCAGGTATGCTCTGTGGAAGAAGGCAGTGAAAGAATGAGGATGGCAGGGAATCACAAGGCCTGTGCCAGACTTCAAGGTTCACATGTTATCTAGAGGGCACAGCAGCCCTGGCTTAGCCCAGTGTTACCATATAGGAATGTGGGTGCAGTATTGCCGGACATTCCGATTTTAAATGAAAAAATAGAAATCTGAACTTTATGCTAATCTCTGAATTTTTATATTTTTGCTCCAAAATTAAAAAAAAAAAAAATCCAACACTCAATGAGCCACAGAGGACATGTGTCCAGGCAGTGTTTGGCCCATGGGTGCCATTTTGTCCTTTTGTCAGCCAGGAGAGGCTCTTAGTTTGGTGAAGGAGGAGTTATAAGAGCCTGTGATGGGTGCCCCAGGAGTATGGCGGCTATAGAGTGTGAGACCTGGCCTGGGCTCCACCTGCTACTTTCTTTTTCTGTTTTGTGGAGGAAGGTGTGTTTTAATTCTGCTTAAGGAAACTCTTTTGCTCTCTAGATTTCCTTCCTGGAGAAAGAGGGGTTGGAAGTGTTGAATGCTGTTGGGGACTTCAAGAGCTGGGTGAGGCTGGGCAGTGGTAAGGCAAGCCTGGCGAAACTACGGGTTTCAAGGCAGGGTGTCATTTGAAAATTGAACAGAAAATTGAACAGACAGAGAAGCATCCATCTGCAGGATGTGGGTAGGGTGGGAGAACACAGAACAGAAACAGAGCTTCCAGACCCAAGGATGGAAAATGAGGGTAGAGTGGGAGTAGTTAAGAGGTGCCCAAGGCACTGAAGAATAGCCCCAGGTCTAGGTTTAGTTGTGGGTGGGAAGGAAGCTGTTGAGGCAGCCAACGTGGTCTGGACAAGTTAGTTGTTGATGATTGACCCAGAGAAGTGATGTAGGCTGAATTTCTTGAAGATCCTATATCTTCTCTCCATTTACATTACTTTGGTGGTAAAAGCATGTTCCACAGGAGCAAGAACATTATTCATTGTATACAGATGATATCATCTGGCTTCAGCATTATGGCTGAGACAAGGCAGGGTCACTGTGCTTCCAGAGTGAGGTCACAGACTTTGGAATTCCTAGTTATCTTCCCGATCATCCCACAATCATGATCATGATGGATACTCTTGAGGGCCTGATAATTCAGACTCTTCTTCCTTTTATTTTTTGAACCAACTGAGAAATAGATACAGGTCTCTCAAATGGAGTTTGAAATGTCAACTTTATTCTTGGTGGAGCGAGACCAGGATTGCAGCCTGGGTCTGTGGCCAAATGTCCTTCCTAATATTGTTCTTCCCAGAAGCTTAACGTCTACTCACCACATCCCCAGGAAACCTAGTGAACAATTGCCTTTGGGTCTTTTACCATGTGAAGGAAGAGGAGAGCTTGTGTCCTGAGGACAAGCAGGTGCTAAAGAGGGAAGGGGCAAACCATGTAAGGACAGTGATGTTTAGCACTTTACCCCACCCCGCTCAGTAAAAACCACTTTAGCTCCATTGAGTATAGCAGTGGTTTTAAAAGTGTGGCCCCCAGACAAGCAGCATTAGCATTCCCTTGAAGCTGACTAGACATGCAGACTTTTGGTCTCCATTCCAGACAAACTGAATCAAAGATTCTGGAGGATGGACCCTGGAGTCTACGTTTTAACAAGCCCTTTTGGTGATTCTATTGCATTTAAAGTCTGAGAACTATTGCAGTAGAGGAATGAGGTTCAGTGGGCCCAAGACACTTACTGTCTCTCCAGTGAGGTAAATCAGTTCCCATTTTATGGAGGAGAGAGAGAGAAGTGCAAAGAGGCCAGAAGTGCTGCTTTGACAATAGGTCCTCATGGAAACATAAAGATAAGGGTTTCCCCCAACAGATAATCCTGCCCTGTAGTCTGGAAGATGATAGTTTGAGAAAAAATAGCAAGAGCAAACATGAAGACTTTCTTCAGATGCCCCTTTTCTTATTAATGTTTTCTACCTTTTCTATAAAGGATAAGGTAGAGAAAAAACAATGGTGGAGGAAGACACACTAGCAGGAAGAGAAAGAACACTAAATGATATAGAAAATAATAGGTATTATATTTCTTCCTTTACAACTAATCACTAACTTTTCTATATCATTAATTAAATTTTTAGTCTCTATCGCAAGAACAGAAAACCAAACACCGCATGTTCTCACTCATAGGTGGGAATTGAACGATGAGATCACTTGGACACAGGAAAGGGAACATCACACACTGGGGCCTATTGTGGGGATGGGCGAGGGGGGAGGGGTAGCATTAGGAGATATACCTAATGTAAATGACGAGTTAATGGGTGCAGCACACCAACATGGCACATGTATACATATGTAACAAACCTGCACGTTGTGCACATGTACCCTAGAACTTAAAGTATAATAAAAAAATTTTAGTCTCTGATTTGTTTTTCTAGTTGTGACCCCAACAGCAGGCCATTTGACTGTGATCATGTCAGCATGGACTGCAGTGCTATTTACTTTTTGTATCTATTAATTTTCATGTTGAATTGTGTGTACTGTTTAGTGACACAATTATTATAATTGTATTATTATTATTATTTTTGATGGAGTCTCGCTCAGCCACCCAGACTGGAGTGCAGTGGCGCGATCTCAGCTCACTGAAACTACCGTCTCCCGGGTTCAAGCGATTCTCCTGTCTCAGCCTCCCAAGTAACTGGGATTACAGGCACCTACCATCATGCCCGGCTAATTTTTGTATTTTAGTAGAGATGGGGTTTCACCATGTTGGCCAGGCTGTTCTTGAAACCTTGACCTCAGGTGATTGTAAGCCCAGGCCTCCCAAAGTGCTAGGATTACAGGCATGAGCCACCGCACCTGGCCAGTGACACAATTATTTATGTCCTTCATATTCACCTGGAGTTGAGATTATTTAAATTGCTTTGTAACCTTGAGTAGGTCATTTAATTGCAGTTTCAACAGTCTTCAAATCACAATGGACCCTATCCCAGTTAGCCACTAAAATAGCCTGTGATGGCAAGCTCTGGTCACAATAATCCATATAGTTGGCATTTCATATTTTAAGGTTAAAAAATGGATACATTTCCAAAATGTTGTGATTAGGAAGTTTTTTTGTTTGTTTGTTTTTGTTTTTTTTTTTTGCTTTAGCCAACGTTTTTAGAGGTTTGGAATAAAATTATGCCCCCTTGGGTACATGTAGCCTTAACTAGACATGGATGCCAATCTCTTGTAAACACGCTCAATTCCTTGCAGTCCAGAATGGAAGCTTGTTTCCATTAAATGTTTAGTCTTTCCAGATACTCCAGGAATGAAAAATGCTAAAGAATTCAAGCTGCCTCTGATTTCATATGAAAATGGAATTATGGTGGTAGTGATCATCATAGTAACTGAATGGTTACCATGTTCCAAGAACTGTGCTTAATCTGTCATAACTCTGTGGGCAGGTAGGTATTTCATTCCTTTTATACAGATGAGGAAACTGAGGCACAGAGAATGTAACTGACTTGCCCAAAGCACCCCATCTGTGCTTGAGAAACAGGAGCCGACTCAAATCCAAGTCTTCTCATATCAAAGCTATGTCCTTAATCATCTGGTCTGCTAGATGGGCTAACTCCTGACAAGATTTGCACTTGGGGCCTTGATCAGCATAGCAGAGGTCTCAGGTAGTTGGTGGGAGAAATGGGGAGTGCTTCAGCAATATTAACCATTTGTTCGAGGAAAAAGTTCAGAAATACTTATTTTAGATCTCATTCAGATTCCTAGGCCCCATCCTAAAACTTCTGAAATGAGACTCGTTGGGTTGAGACCCAGGAATCTGCATTTAGAATAAAGTCCACATGTTGATTTTATGACTAATGAAAACCTGCTACACCTGGCCGGGTGCAGTGGTTCAGTCCTGTAATCCTAGCACTTAGGGAGGCTGAGGCAGGTGGATCACTTGAGGTCAGGAGTTCAAGACAAGCGTATTCAATATGGTGAAACCCCATCTCTACTAAAAATACAAAAATTAGCCGGGCTTGGTGGCATGCGCCTGTAATCCCAGCTACTCGGGAAGCTGAGGCAGGAGAATTGCTTAAACCCAGGAGGCAGAGACTGCAGTGAGCCAAGATCGCACCACTGCACTCCAGCCTGGGCAACAGAGCTAGACTCTGTCTCAAAAAAGACAAGACAATTACTGCACCTAATTGCTAGGCATCATTTCATGTCTATTTCAGTAATCTGTGGGGCCCAGTCTCTCAGGAAGGGTTAAGACAGAGGTATTCCTGCTCATCATCATTGGCAGAATCTAGAGTATTTTTATTTTTGTAGTGTTTTTCTTTTTAAGCTCCTACACTAAATATTTGACTAACATCTAATACGTATATGTTATTGGAGGGAAAATGTATTTAAGGAGAACTGTAAAATTGACATTGATCTCTCTCCTCAAACTCTGCCTACCCCCGCCCTGCTGCATCTCCCAAATGATAGCTGTTCTCTCGTGGATAATCCAAGGCCAAGGTGATAAGAACATCCCATTCTGAATAAAACTATCCGAGCCTGTATTAGCTTTCTATTGCTCCCATAACAAACTTCCACAAGTTTAGCAACTTAAACAGTACAAATTTATTATCTTACAGTTCTATAGGTCGGAAGTTTGACGCAGGTCTCACCAGGCTAAAGTCAACACAGCAGGACTGCATTCCTTTCTGGAGGTTCTAGGGGAGAATCGTTTTCATGGCTCATTGGGTTGCTGGCAGAATTTAGTTTCTTTTGGTGGTAGGCCTGAGATCTCCGTTTTCTTCCCGGATGTAAAGGGAAGGCCATCCCCAGCTTGTAGAGGCCACCTGCATCCCTTGGCCCATGGTTCCTTTCCTTTGTCTTCATAGCCAGTGACAGTGGGTCAAGCCCCTCTTACACTTTAGTTCTCTGCTTTTAAAGACCCATGTGATTAGGTTGGGCCTGCCCAAATAATCTAAGACAATCTGCCTCATCTCAAGGCCCATACCCTTAATGAACATCTGCAAAATCTGTTTTCCCATGTAAGGTACCATATTCATAGGTTCTGGGATTAGGATGCAGGCATCTTTGGGGGACGGGGTATTATCCTGCCTGCCACAGATGCATTGTCTGCCTTTGTTGACAAATAAGATAGCGGTGGTTATCACTACCAGCAGGGCTCCAAGCATTCATGTTGATGTACATGAGAAAATGTGACTTAACAGGATATCTTTCTAAATAGAAAACATTTCAGGGCCAGATTCCAAAACAAATAGTTTTGAAAAGGATGTTTCAGGGCTTTTGTGTAGTCAAGCAGAGCTGCCACAACATTTGTCTCTGTGAGTAGGAAAGGAAAGTAATTCACATTGAGCCTGCTTCTCTGGTAGCTTGGATTCAGAAAAAAAATTCTGATATGAAATAGGCACACCCATTCAGCCAGAATATTTGCTTTTTGTGACTCATTGCCTACCATATGCTCCCCTGCTTCCACACCTTTGTTCATGCACTTTCAGCTGCTTGGTGTGCCCTCTGTCTACCAATTTATCTATGATACACATTTATGACAAGTTTTGACACCTACTTATTCTAGACAACATTTTCCAAGATGCTAAAAGTATGGCATCTACTCATTTTCCCCAAAAACAGAAGTAAAATGCTAAAAATAATCCATGTCATCTGCCAGATTTCCAAAGGCTGTTTTTGAGTTCTTCTCTATGATGTTTTCCTCCATAAATGTGTTGAGCATTAAAGAAACCCCTGCAGCATCTTGGCTATAGTGAGTACTTAGTAACTAGTTACTGAAGTACTAAATTTAAGTAATTGATTATATTATCTTTATACCAAAAGTCTGCAAGATGTATGTATGTATTGTATCCTTAGAATATTCTAAACAAAAGAACATTGCTAAGAGTGTTTCATATAAGCAAGTAAAACTGGGATGGTTAGAGGTGAGGTTTCCAATTCATCTTTTACTAAATATGTTAATTCATGTTCAGTCAGATTACTCAGAGGTATAATGAGCAAGGGAGTGGACTTTTTTCTTCTATTTTTAAATGTGATGTATAGTATATATGCAGAAAAACATAAAAATTGTGTGTATAGATTGGTGAATTTTCACAAATGACTACTCCCACAGTCAGCACCCTATTGAGAAACCAGAATTACTCCTGGCTCCCCAGAAACTCTCTGACTGCTTTCTAGTTGCTGTCATTCTCAGGGGTCATCACTACTCTGATGCTTCAGAAGTTTAAGAAGTAGACCTTTTTTTTTTTTTTTTTTTTTTTTTTGAGGCAGAGTTTTGCTCTGTCGCCCAGGCTGAAGTGCAGTGGCATGATCTCGGCTTACTGCAATCTCCGCCTCCCAGGTTCAAGTCATTCTTCTGCCTCAGCCTCCCAAGTAGCTGGGATTACAGGTGCCTGCCACCATGCCCAGCTAATTTTTTTGTATTTGTAGTAGAGATGGAGTTTCACCATGTTGGCCAGGCTGGTCTCAAACTCCTGACCTCAGGTGATCCACCCACCTCAGCTTCCCAAAGTGTTGGGATTACAGGCGTGAGCCACCGTGCCAAGCCTGAGAAGTAGACTATTTTTAAGATACAGAAAGATATTCTCACAGATGATATGACAATCTTAGAAACAAATCTCTAAGCAAATGTTTATGGGTTTATAGAGATTTTTTAAAATGTGACTCTTGCCTTGAAGGTGCATTTAAACATGGAATAGTAAATTCTTTTCTAAATGTTCTTGCTTTATCAAATAATTTGAATTACATATACAACTTTGACTCAGTTTATTATTCTCCAGTATTTATTGAGTACTTGTGATGGTTCAAAATATTCATAGGCTGTTAAAGCTGCACCATACAGGCCGTGTGCAGTAGCTCACACCTGTAATCGCAGCACTTCAGGAGGACAAGGTGGGCAGGTCACTTGAGGTCGGGAGTTTGAGACCAGCCTGGCCAACATGGTGAAACTCTGTCTCTACTAAAAATACAAAAATTAGCTCAACACGGTGGTGGGCGCCTGTAATCACAGCTACTCGGGAGGCTGAGGCAGAAGAATGCTTAAACCTGGGAGGGGCAGAGGTTGCAGTGAGCCGAGATTGTCCCCCTGCACTCTAGCCTGGGCGACAGAGTGAGACTCTGTCTCAAATAAATAAAATAAAATAACAAACAAGAACTGAGCCATATCCTTGGCCCTGATCAGTGATATGATCTCAATATCAATAACAAGATTGAGATCAAATTAGAAAATTTTTCAGTATTTTTTTTTTGGAATTTTGGTTTAGGCTCATAGTGGATATTGAAGAAGAATATATTGTCAGCAAAAGTGGCAGTCTCCATACTGTACATCTTAACTGTCTACTGTGACATTTACCGACAAAGGGGAAATTGAAATGGCTTGTAACAGAATGGAATGGGTAAACTCTTAGAGCAATTGGATTCACAGCTGTAATGTCCCTCATTCCCCATCTACCCTCTGTGTTCAAGGATGTTTGCTGAAGCATTATTTCTAAAAGTAAAACATAGGAAACCACCTTAGTTAGCAACCTGAATGCTTAAAAAAATCATGGTATAGTCACAACATGGACTGTTATGAAGCATGAAAGGCATACTTTCAAAAACTGAAAACTTTAGTATTAAGTAAAACTGTATATAGCAAATACCAATTTTGTTTGGAAAATTGTATATTCAAACACATGTACATAGAAGAAAGATTGAAAATTTATAACATTTTGGCCTTGGTTATTTCTGAATGGTGTGCTTGAGAACAATTTAGATTTTATTATTTTCCAAATATTTTTAATTCTGCATATTGCTTTTCAACAATCAGAAAATAACCACACAGGATCCATTTTTATAAAAGGACACATAGGGCAGATAATTGGTTTTTCCCGTGAAGTGAAGTCCTACAGGAAATCAGAGCAAATACATGTTTAGTCAAGAGGTTAGCAGAACTCCATGCAACAGCAGCAGGACTACAGCCATCCACAGGTGGTCTCCTTGAAATAATGTAATTTTCAATGCAAAAAACATTAATGTCACCTCATCCAACTTTCCATGTAGGGATTCCCAAAGACAACAGCCTGTGCACCTCCAAAATTGACTCTGAGCTTTTGGACACACAGGTCCAGTGTTCCGGGTATAGAACCTCACTGTTCCAGTCCAGGTTGTCTCTGGACCATGTGGACAGAATATTTCCTTACATTGGTGCAGAATTTGTCTCCTGGTATTTCTGCCAGTGGTTCTCACTCTACCAGCTTGTGGCCATAAAGAGCAAGAATAAGCCTTCTTCAATACAGATGTCCTTTAAAATATTTAAATATGAGTGTGTATTTTTAACATTCATTGAGGTATAATTTAGGTATGCTAGACTGTACCCATTTAAAGTGGACAACCAGCTGTGTTTAGACAGGTATATACAGCCACCAAATCACCACCACAATCAAGATGTAGAACACTTCTTTTCCTCCAAAGCCGCCTCGTGTATTTTGCTTTCCATCCCTCCTTTCACCCCGTTCCAAGCAACCTTTGTTCTGCTGTCACCATAGGTTAGTTTGTATTTTCTAGGGATCGTGCAGTACTGTATGTACTTTAAACAAAAAAAAAAAAAAAAAAAAAAAAAAAAAAAAAAAACTGGCTTATAAAAGTCCTTAACTTTTTCTTTCACTTTATGAAACAGTTTTATAACATCCATTCTTTACCTTTATGGAGCCATCATAAAAGCTGTTTTAGACTTTCCCTTGAGATAATTAACCAGACAGTGAAAATGCATTATACATTTTGTAAGTGAAACTGTTCTTGCCTCACTTAAATGGTAGTATTGGACTATAACCCTTGGGGCATCTTCTGGTTTTAACACTGTATGATACTATAACATGTTTTCAGTTACTATTCAAAGATAATTTTGGATATTTGCTTGAAATTTGTCCAGTGACTCTAATTGAAATTCAGTAAGATGTTAGGGTTTGTTTGTTTGTTTTTGGTTTTACAGTTTTCTAATTATTTCTGGGAATTAATTCTTCATGACTTTTTACATGGTGAAAACAATATTGGTATTTTCTTCTCTTTTTTAAGAGGTAGGGTCTTGCTATATTGCCCAGATTGGAGTGCAGTGGCTATTCACAGGAGTTATCATAGCACACTACATCCTTGTTCTCCTGGACTCAGGTGGTTCTCCTGCCTCAGCCTCCCAAGTAGCTGGGATTATAAGCACATACCACTGTGCCCAGCTTAACATTGCCATTTTTGAATTAAAGTGACAGAGGAACATTTATAAAAAGAATATGGAAGCTCATAGGTACTCCCATTCCATAGGAAGAAAACCTACTTGGGTAAAATCTAAGTGGTAAGGTGAATACAACAATATATTTTCAGCTCCCCAGCTATAATCAAATGGAAATGATTACGACATCCACATTTTTGTCTCTTGATTTTTTTTATGGTTCTAAACCACACCCATGTTGCAGGTTGGCCTTTCTACTGAGAGTAAGTTCCGTCGAGATTAAAATCTGTAGTAATAGG
The DNA here is from genome assembly GCF_037993035.2 of Macaca fascicularis. Taxonomy (NCBI): domain Eukaryota; kingdom Metazoa; phylum Chordata; class Mammalia; order Primates; family Cercopithecidae; genus Macaca; species Macaca fascicularis. The sequence continues at coordinate 45,433,685 of NC_088376.1, forward strand.
CAGAACACTTCTGTGTGGAATTGCTTCTTTTCTTTGGTCAAACACCAGCTTTGGCAGAGGATAGACACAGCTTAGGAAGACTGAATTTTAAGTCTTCTGAACTGTTTTTCTGGACTTCCAAATCTCAAGTGATAAGACCAGCAGAAGCAGGTATACAAAAATTTCTCTCTGTCAATAGCAATAAGACAGCCTCGGATTCCAGTTTGCTTTTTCATATAATTGTTAGACTGAGAAAAGCACCCTCATAGTATTTCTTTTTTAAATGCATTGTTGCTTTGGGACTCTAGATGGCTTTGCATAATCAATGTAAATAGGAACCTTGGTGTGAAGATATAATGCTTAATTCTCTCTTCATTTTTCTGTTTGAATACTTTCTTCTATAAGCACCACTGGTTAGAGAAGAAAGGACTGTTTTGGTTTATTCGGGGCTGGATAAAAATATTAGACTCATAATTCTCGGTTGGGCCTTGATTTTCCTTTCAGAAATGGATATAAGTTGTTAGGAGGATGCTGAAGTGACTGAATTTACTCTTTCTGTGCCATCTAGAATGTGTGTGTATTATTGCTTGGAAACTTGATGCTTTCAGTCTGATGGAAACAGCTCTTCCAGTCTATAGTTTAATTGTGGATAAGCAAAACTCCGCTTTTTTCCAGAGAAATTTCACAGATTATAAGACATAGTAATAGAGGGTATCTCCAGTACTAGGAATGTAATAAGATTCTGTCTAAGCAACTGCAGTCTGAAGAAAATATCTAAATGGAAATACATTCTTTATCATTATATTTGTTCTTCAGCATTTCCAAGTACCAAAATGTACTTGGGGATAACAACTTTGCTTAAAACCTTTTCACGGTTTCATTGAATTTGGGAAAGGCCTGAAAGCTTTCAGAAAGATGATTTTCTTATAAATAGTGTACAAATAAGCAAGTTGCTCTTTCGTGAACATTTTTAATGGTTTCTGAGGCTGGCCAAAAAACTCTCTGTCTTTACCCTACGCAGCCCTAGAAGCTGTAGCAGCCTTACCTTAAGTTCTTTTCTTAGTAAAGCAGAAAATGAGCAGTTCCCACCCTGTGTAAAGCTGAGAAGATCTTGAATGATGCATGTCGAGGAAACTTGGATACTGATACTGCTGGCAATTTATATAGGCCCCAGTGCCAAAGAATTAAAGACTCTGGAGTTTTCTTAAAAGAGGCCAGCTTTTAAAAAGTTATGTTTTCTTTTTCACAGTGACCTGAGCTCTTAAACCTAAGTAGAGAATTAAGACTTGCTCAGTTTTGTGAAGCAGTCAACTTATTTGTATGCACCATAGAATGCTCTGTGGCTCTTGTTAGAGAAGTGAACACATTGTGACCAATTAACCATGGAAAGTGAGTGCCATGGGAACATGTTATGTAGTTAAAACAAAACACATGGCTTTCTTAGGAACTGGAATTGCCTTTCCTATATTATACCTGGAGTCCAACAAAGGCTATGCCTTTGTGCCAGTCCTTTTATAATGAATCAACCAATTGCTCAATTGTATTCTTGTGGAGGAGGGGGATAACATTCCTTTATGATCCCCAGTTTAGATCAGTTTACCACCCAAAGCATGATATTTGATTACCCTTATTATGTTTCTTTGCGTAGCTACAAATGTTACTAATGGTGTGGCCTTGTCTAGCCATTTAAAAAAAAGTCTGCCTCTGTGATGACTTAACAGTCAGTGCTGTAAAAGGCACTATTGCTTGCAACCCTGGAAATATGAGCCCAAAGAGAATAGAGCAGCACTTTGGGGTTAGGGATAAACTGCAGAAACAAACCTCTTAAACTCCTGAATATGCCAGTGAGTGCCTGACTGCCTACTTTTTCTTCTAAGTGCTGATTTTAATCTCTAAAGCTCCCCGGGTCTGGGCCTCAATTGCTTTAAGAATTATAAAAGTTTAGCTACCATTTCTGACTATGTGACTATGTTCTTCTATTAGAATTGAGGTTTCTAGGGTTCCCTGTTTCTCTTTCCTTCCAAATGTTTCCAACTCAGTTATTGGCATTACAGGAAAAACAAAGTGTTGTCAGAAGCTACTAAATGCTTATCCCTGTATCTACCTACTCCAGCTGAGATGGGAGGTCGAGATGCTTCTCCTCACATGTTGGAGCAGTGGTTCCCAGTCTTCTGGAATTTGTAGCTCATCAGTAACAACATGTTGTGCATATACTACTTGCAAGGTCTATATTTTTAACTTTTATATACTAAATATATGTGTTATACATGTTCTACTTAATGTGTAGGTTATATATACTAGGGTATATATGAAGATAAATGCTGCTGGATGTGGTGGCTCATTCCTGTCATCCCAACACTTTGGGAACTGAGGCAGGTGGATTGCTTGAGCCCAGGAGTTCAAAACCATCCTGGGCAACACGGCAAAACCCCATCTCTACTGAAAATAGAAAAATTAGCTGGGTGTGGTGGCATACGCCTGTAGTCCCAGCTACTTGGGAGGCTGAGGCAGGAAGATTAATTGAGCTGAGGAGTTCGAGCCTGCAGTGAGCTGTGACTGTGCCACTGCACTCCAGCCTGGATGACAGAACAAGACCCTGTCTCAAAAAATGAATGAATGAATGCATGAATGCATGAATGAATGAATGAATGAATGAATTCATGCATGCATACTACTCAGGAGGCTATGTCTTCCTATGTTGGGATTACAGGCATGAGCCGCTAAAACTAAACTTAAAAGGATAAGAAGGGGAGCTCATAGAGATTGTGGCGCACTCCTCTTTTGCTAGGGGGCTGCTACTTCCTCCCAAGTAGAGCACAGACAGAGTTTTAGCAACAAGAAGAGTGGGGATGATGGAAAATCAGGAAGAGGGTATCTTAGCAAACACATGTTAATAAGCAATGAGACATGGATTTGTTTTGTTAGGGAGGATGGAGGGGGAGGAGTCTAGAGCAAGCACCCTCGCTGCTGCTGTTTGAGTGCTCTCTACATCACTAACGTTGTGCTGGGTGTTTTTTGTACATTATCATTTCATCCTGGCAGCCAATCATAAAGTAGGGTTTAAGATGAGGAAACTAAGGCACACAGGAGTTAAATGAGAAATAAAAACATAAAATAAGATGATTTTTAAAATCTATTGTTAATTGGAAAGACTTTATCATATCATTAACTAATATCTCGTACAATATATGCACAAAATACTGTTTATTAATGAGTGAGTATAAAGTTGTATTTTAAATAATCTCGATAATTTTGACTTTTTTGCCCAACATGCGATCACACTGCTCCTCTTTTGTTTTCTGATGTAGCTGATGAAGACTCCTACTAAGATTAAAGGTGTGTGTTCTATTGTTTTCTTATGCTTATATGATTTGTATTTTTTACAGTCTCCAATTGCTTTGCAGACATATTTTTAAAGCTACTTGCTTATTTAGTGAGTGTAGCTTTGGTATCAACGGGGTTATATAATCTGTTAATCCACTCAACCAGGCATGCACAGACTGTAGAACATCACAAATGCTGGAAGCGAAAAAGGAATGACAGTCACTGTCCAGACTCTTTGTGGACTGTCTACTCCTCTCTTGGGATATCCCTTGAACTGTTTGCGTCATGGGATCTGGTCATAAGGACCAACTTAGGATTCTACAAAAATATACACATTAAATATTTGTAAAGCTAATTTTGTTTCCTTATTTTTAGTTTTAAAAATATACATTGTTCTTATATTTACTTCCTACACTCTGGTAGAGATCATTGTTCTTGGTGACTCTTGTCTTCTGAGTAGACAAGGTTGTGACCTCAGTTTTCTCATCTGTTAAACAGGGAGTTGGACTAGATGACTTTTTAGGTGTTTGGGGAGGGGATTTTTTTTAACCACATTTAGTTTTGTACCTACTTTTTTGTACTGGCATATGCCTATTAACTCATCCTTCTAAGTAACACTCACTGGTTGGAAGTTTCTGTAAGGAATAATGTTCAGAAATAGGAGTGACATATTAAGGTTTGCTTTTTAAGTCAAGATTTTGGAAATATCTATTACACCCAAAATGGAACTTGAAAAGCTTTCTTACTCTTCAAGGCCCATCCAGTTTAAACCCTATCCTCTCAGGATAATTTTTGTCAGACCCATGTTTGAAGTATCTGCTATCTGTTTTTTTTCTTCTATAGAATTCTGCTTGTACATTCATCAGTAGACTTGAATTATGGTTGTATGTGTACATGTTTGCTTTCTATGAGGCACAGCTGTTTATTGTTTGTTTTGTTTTTGAGACAGTGTCTCGCTCTGTCACCCAGGCTGGAGTGCAGTGTTGCTATCAGAGCTCACTGCAGCCTCGACCTCCCAGGCTCAAGAGATCCTCCTGAGAAGCTGGGACCATAGGCATGTACCACCATGTCCAGTTAATTTTTTTAAGACTTTTTTTTTTCTTTTAGAGACAGTCTCCCTGTGTTGCCCAGGCTGATCTTGAATTCTTGGCCTCAAGCAATCCACCCGCCTTGGCCTCCCAAAGTGCTGCAATTACAGGTGTGAGCCACCATGCTGGGCCAATCATATTTTAAATGTTTAGAAAAAAATGAGGATTTGGAGTTCAGTTAGAATTGAGATAGTAAAAAGAACCATGTACAGGAAGAATTGTTTTGTAATTCTCTATACTGAGTCATCTAATTTCAATGTCTACATAAAAGAAGCTCAGATCTCTTTCTTGAATATCATGTAGAAAGATGATACCTTGGTTCCCTTGAGAACCTGATTCATGACATCATTGCTTTTGGCCATTCAAGAGTCATTGTGGTTTATTGAAAGGAACATGGAACTGGGACTCGGGCACACTGGAAATACTACCAGCTTTGACACTTACTAGTGGATGACCTAGGCTGTTTAGCTTGATCCCTCTGAACCTGTTTCCTTATATGTAGAAATGGGAATAAAGATGGGTCCTAGAACTGAAAATACAGTGTGTGTGCGTGCGCACACGTGTGTGCAGTGTACCTGTGTGCATGCACACATGTATGTGTATAAATTTATGTAGTGTAATATTATTTTTATTCCCATTTTACATGTGAGGAAACAGCTAATAATTCTATAATATGTAATATTCAGTCCTGTTCCTTAGATCACTGGGCTGATGTGAAAATCAGATGTGATAATACATCTGAAAGTGCTTTATAAATTAGAAAACATTTAAATCTGAAATGTAATTTACCTTGATAATGGCACCTGTTACTTATAATATCATGGTGGCCTTCCTTAGTCTTTGGTTTTAGGCCACCATGAAGAATCACTTTCAGACTTACTTCTTTCTTTCACAACATTTGTCATTGTTATTAGCTGAGAATAAAATCTCTAGTGAATTTTTACTGAGACATTCATACTACCTTATGACTTAATGAAAAAACCCATCACTTTGAAACAAACAAAAAACACTGGGTCAGCCGATTAATGCTACTTTAAATAATGAAGTTAACTAAAGTAAAATATTCTAAGATTTCAAGAGTTGTATAGAGTCAGACTAACTCTGTAAGCAGAATGACTAAATTCTCTTATGGCAGGTCCAGAGGGGAAGCTTCCTGGACCCATCTTTATATTAAATAGTGATAACGTGGACTTTCACACACTTGTTTCAAGTTTGTTTCAGTATGACTCTAGTTGTTTTGATGTTAATGTGTGCCTACTAACTGAGTGGTGTTGGGCAAGTTAGTTAACCGTAGTGAGCTTGATTTTATCAGTAAAAATAGATATAACAACTACTACTTTTGGGGGCTGTTTTAAGGATTGGAAAGTTTTTTTTTTTTTTTTTTTTTTTTTTTTTTTTTTTTTTTTTTTTTTGAGATGTAGTCTCGCTCTGCCGCCCAGGCTGGAGTGCAATGGCATGATCTTGGCTCACTGCAACCTCCGCCTCCCAGGTTCAAGCGATTCTCGTGTCTCAGCCTCCCGAGTAGCTGGGATTACAGGTGTGCATCACCATACCTGGCTAATTTTTGTATTTTTAATAGGACGGAGTTTCACCATGTTGGCCAGGCTGGTCTCGAACTCCTAACCTTGTGATCCGCCCGCCTGGCCTCCCAAAGTGCTGGGACTGTAGGCATAAGCCACCGTGCCTGGCCGGATTAGAAATAATTTATTTAAAGTTCCTGGCAAGTATTCATCAGAATTCTGGTTAGCACACATGTGTATGAGGAAACTCACTGGAGACCTGGGAAAGAACTGTTGGGAAGGATTAGAAGGAATAGTGCTTAGCACTCACACAGACCAGCAATAGTGCCAATTCTTACCAGCCACACGGTAAAAAACCATGTAGTAATGTACAGGTTATTGGGTACTCAGAACCCTCTTGCCTCAATCATGGGGAATAATTAGCCCACAGACAGTGTGGTTTCTCAACCTCAGCACTATAGGAATGTTAGACTTGATAATTCTTTGTTTTAAGGGGATCTCCTGTGTATTATATGATGTTTAGCAATGTCTCTGGCCTCAACACACTAGATGCAAGTGATGCCTCCTTTTGTGAAAGTAAAAAATGTCTCCAGACCTTACCAGATGTCCTCTGGGGAGCATAGTCATCTCTTGTTGAGAATCAGAGCCCTAAACTCACTTCTGCCCTGGTCCTGCCTAATGAAGCTTAAAAGCAAGACCTAAGGGTCAAACTCTTTCGAAGAATTTAACTGCATCCAAGAATAAAGATCAAGAATGGTTATAGGGCTTCCCCCTACCTACAAAAACAGAAAAAAAAATTTAAAATTTTGCCCTGGCAAGGTGGCTCACACCTGTAATCCCAGCACTTTGGGAGGCCGAGGCAGGTGGATCACTTGAGGCCAGGATTTTGAGACCAGCCTAGTCTCATGGTGAAACCCCATCTCTACTAAAAAGACAAAAACTATCCAGGCATGGTGGCAGGTGCCTGTAATCCCAGCTGCTCAGGAGGCTGAGGCGGGAGGATTGCTTGAGCCCAGGAGGCAGAGGTTGTAAGTAAGTAAGTAAGCTGAGATTGCACCACTGTACTCCAGCCTGGGCATCAGAGTGAGACCCTGCCTCACAAAAAACCAACTCTAAAATACAAAATCTTGGCTGGGTGCAGTGGCTCATGCCTATAATCCTAGCACTTTGGGAGACTGAGGCAGGCAGATCACAAGGTCAAGAGTTTGAGACCAGCCTGGCCAACATGGTGAAACTCCACCTCTACTAAAAATACAAAAATTAGCCGGGCATAGTGGCGAGTACCTGTAATCCCAGCTACTCGGGAGGCTGAGGCAGGAGAATTGCTTGAAACCAGAAGGCAGCGGTTGCAGTGAACCGAGATCACGCCACTGCTTTCTAGCCTGGGCAACAACAGTGAAACTCTTCTCAAAAAAGAAAAAAAAAAATCCCAACGGACCTTGAATATCCAAAGCCATCTTGAAAAAAATAAAGTTACAGAGTGTACACTTCCTGCTTTCAAAATATACTACAAAGCAGCAGTCTGATATCAAGATGGTATAGTACTGGCATAAAGACGTATATATAGACCAATGGAACAGAATAAAGAGCATGTAAATACACACACACACACACATATATATGGAGAGAGAGAGAATATCAAATGATCTTTGAGAAAGGTCCCAAGACTTACATGTTGGGGCAGAGACAGTCTGTTCAACAGATGGTGTTGGAAAATTGGATCTCCATATGCAAAACAATGAAGTTGAGGCCGGGCATGGTGGCTCATGCCTGTAATCCCAGCGCTTTGGGAAGCCGAGGCAGGTGGATCACCTGAGCTCAGTGGTTTGAGACCAGCCTTGGCAACATGGCAAAATCCTGTCTCTATAAAAAATACAAAAAATAATTTTAAAAAAAGGCCGGCATGGTGGCTCAGGCCTGTAATCCCAGCACTTTGGGAGGTCACGGTGGGTGGATCACTTGAGGTCAGGAGCTGGAGACCAGTCTGGCCAACATGGTGAAACCCTATTTCTACTAAAAATACAAAAATTAGCCAGCTACTTGGGAGGCTGAGGTAGGAGAATCGTTTGAACCTGGGAGGTGGAGGTTGTGGTGAGCCAAGATCATGCCACTGCACTCCAGCGTGGGTGACAGAGTGAGACCCCATCTCAAAAAACAAAAACAACCAAAAAAATCCCAAAGCTGGCGTGGTAGTGTGTGCCTATGGTCCCAGCTAATTGGGAAGCTGAGGTGGGAGAATTGCTTGAGCCTGGGAGGTTGAGGGTGCAGTGCACCAAGATCATGCCACTGCAGTCCAGCCTGGGCAACAGAGTGAGACCTGTCTCAAGAAAAAAAAAAAAAAAAGGACGAAGTTGAACCTTAAACCATATGCAAAAATTAACTCAAAATGGATTAAAGACCTAAATGTAAAACCTAAAACTCTTAGAAGAAAACATTGGGTGAAAGCTGCAGGACACTGAATTTGACAATGATTTCTTGGATATGGCATCAAAAACACAGGCAACAAAAGCACAAATAGACAAATGGGACTTCCTCAAGCTAAAAAACTTCTGCACATCAAAGGAAACAATCAGTAGAGTGAAAAGGCAACCTTAGGTGTGGAAGAAGATACTAGTAAATCATATGACTGATAAGGGGATAATATCCAGAATATATAAAGAGATCTATAATTCATTAACTAAAAACAACCTAATTAAAAAGTGGGCAAAGGATTGGAGCAGATGACATTCCAAAGATGACATACAAATGGTCCATAAGCATATAAAAAGATGTTCAGTATCACTACAAATGGTCCTTGACTTACAGTGGTTAGACTTACAATTTTTTAACTGTATGATAATGCAAAAATGATAGACATTCAGTACACTCCTCCACTTACAATGGGGTTATGTACTAATAACCCCATCACAAGTTGAAAATATGTCAAAAGTGAGTTTTCTATGCACTTTCATCATCAGGATATAACATCACTATAAGTTGAAGAACATCTGTATTCATAAGAGAAAACAAATGTGCATCAAAATTGTAATGAGGTATCACCTTATGCCCATTAGGATGACCAACAGCAAACAAACAGAAAATTTAAAAAGTGTTGCTGAGGGGATGCAGAGTAATTGGACCCCTTTTGGGAATGTAAAATAGTGTAGCCGTTATAGAAAGCAGTATGGAGGGCCCTCAAAAAATTAAAAATAGAATTAACATATGATCCAGCAATTCCACCTCTAGGTATATATTTGAAAAAAATTAGAGCAGGATCTTTTTTTTTTTTTCCTTTTTCTGAGACAGAGTCCTGTTCTGTTGCCCAGGCTGGAGTGCCGTGGTGTGATTTCAGCTCACTGCAACTTCCACCTCCTGGGTTCCAGCAATTCTCCTGTCTCAGCCTCCTGAGTAGCTGGGATTACAGGTACACGCCACCATGCCTGGCTAATTTTTATATTTTTAGTAGAAATGGGTTTCACCATGTTGGCCAGGCTGGTCTTGAACTCCTGACCTCAGGTGATCCACCTGCCTTGGCCTTCCAAAATGCTGGGATTATAGGCATGAGCCACTATGCCTAGGCTAGAGCAGGATCTTAAAGAGATATTTGCATACCCATGTTCACTGCATCATTAGTCACAACAGCTAAGATGTGGAAGCAAACCACATGCCTACTTGCAGGTGACTAGATAAAGGAAATGTGGTATAGAGATACAATGGAATATCATGCAGCCTTTAAAAAGAAAGAAATCTTGTCATATGCTACAACATGGATGAACCTCAAGGCCTCATTTTGCTAAGCAAAATAAGCCAGTCACAAAAGTACAAAGACTGTATGATTCCACTCATATGAAGCATGTAGAGTAGTCAAAATCACAGAAACAAATTAGAAGGGATTGCCAAGGGCTGGGGAGAGGAGAGAAGGGAAGTTAGTGTTTAATGGGTATAGAGTTTCAGATTTGCAAAATGACAAAGTTATAGAGAACTGTTGTATGACAATGCAGTATAATTAACACTACTGAAATATATACTTAAAAATGGTTAAGAAGGCTGGAGCAGTAGCTCACACCTGTAATCCCAGCACTTTGGGAGGCTGAGATGGATGGATCACCTGAGGTCAGGAGTTCGATACCAGCCTGGCCAACATGGTGCAACTCTCTCTACTAAAAATACAAAAATTAGCTGGGCGTAGTGGCTACACCTGTAATCCCAGCTACTCGGGAGGCTGTGGCAGGAGAATCACTTGAACCTGGGAGGCGGAGGTTGCAGTGAGCTGAGATTGCACCATTGCACTCCAGCCTGGGCCACAAGAGCGAAACTCCATCTCAAAACAAACAAAACAAAACAAAAACAAGGTTAAGATGGTAAAATTAATGTTATGTGTTTTTTACCACAATAAAAAAATTTATGGGAATGCAAAACTGTTACCCAACAAAGTAAACTTTACAGTGTCTTTTATCCAGTAAAAAATTAGCAGACATGCAATGAAGCAGGAAAATGTTACCCATAACTAGAAGGGAAAATCTATGAATCAAAACTGACCCAGAACTAATACAGTTATTAGACTTGTCAGACAATGAAATTAAAATGTAATTAGCGCTGTATTACTTATGCTTAAGAGAGTTAAGTGGAGACATAGAAAATATTTTAAGATACCCAAATCAAACGTCTAGAGATAAAAACACAGCATCTGAGATGAAAATACACTGGACAGGATTAAGGGCAGATTAGACATTGCAGAAGAAAAGATTAGAGACCTTGGAGACATAACAATGGCAGCTGTCTAAAATGCAACCAAAAGGAAAGAACTACAAAAGTACTTAAAATAGCAGTAATCTGCATGATAACTTTAAGTGGTCTAATATTTGTATACTTAAGTTCCCTGAAGGAGGAGGGAGGAACAGAAGAAATATTTGAAGAGATCATGGCTGAAAAAATTTTCCAAATTTAATGAAACCTCTAAACCCAAAGATCCAAGATGCTCAATGAACCCCAAACAAAAGCTATATGAGGAAAACTACATCAAAGCATAATTGTTTTGTTTCAAATCCACTGATAAGGATAAAAATCTAAAAGAACCCGAAGAAAAAAGACACATTACATAGGAAGAAAGGTAAAGATGTTGTAGATGTCTTTTGCTTGTATTCAATTGAAGTCTTCAACTATGCTTGTGGATTTATCTATTTCTCACTGCAGTGCTGTTTAAGTTTTGCCCAAGATGGTATAGTATAGATAAGATAGTGGAGGAACATCATTAAGGTAATAAAAGAAAAACAGTCAACCTAGAATTCTATACCCAACAAAAATATACTTCAAAAAAAAAAAAAGAAGAAATAAAGACTTTTTAGACATGTGAAAACTGAAAGAATTCATCACCAGCAGCCTTGCCTGACAAATGTTAAAGGAGGTCCTCAAGGCAGAAGGAAATACGGGTCTATACAAAGAAGAGCTTCAGAAATGGTGCTACATGAGTAAACAGATAAGATTTCTTATTGTTTAAATCATTTTGAAAGCCAGTTGTTTTAAATAAAAATAATAAAATATATGGAGCTTGAGGGGAAAAATGGAAGCATACCATTGGAACTTTTTTTTTTCTTTTAGAGACAGGGTCTCACTCTGTCACCCAGGTTGGAGTGCAATGGTGCAATCATGGCTCACTGTAGCCTCTGAACTCCTGGGCTCATGCTATCCTCCCAACCTTAGCCTCCCAAGTAGCTGGAACTTCAGGCACATACCACCACACTGTAAAATTCTTATCCTAGATTTGTAATGGTGTAATAGGGCTTGAAGATAAGCTGTAGTAAGTTAAAAATGCGTATGCTATAAATCCTAAAGCAATCACTAAAATGACAAAGAATTATAACTAATAAGACAAGAAAGGTGATAAAATGGAATTATAAATAATATTTGGGTAATCCGAAAGAGGAAAAAAGAAAAAAGAAAACAAAGAACAAATGGGACAAATAGAAAACAAATAGCAGGAGGAAAAACTTAACCTTATCAATAATCACATTAAAGATTAATTGTCTACATATCTCAATTAAAAAGTAGAGATTAACTGGCCAACATGATGAAGTCCTGTCTCTGCTAAAAATACAAAAAAAAGAAAAAAGAAAAATCCGGGTGTGGTGACGCAAGTCTGCAGTCCCAGCTACTCAGGAGGCTGAGGCAGAAGAATTGCTTGAATCTGGGAGGCAAAGGTTGTAGTGAGCCGAGTTCGTGCCACTGCACTCCAGCCTGGGTGACAGAGTGAGACTTTGTCTCAAAAAAAAAAAAAAAAACAGGTTTGAATAAAGAAATATAACATGGTGATGAACTCTCGGTATTGTTCAGATGTCAATTCCCCAAAATCAATCCTCAGGTTTAGTGAAATTCCAGGCTAAATCACAGAAGACTATTTTGGTAGAAACGGACATCCTGATTCTGAAATTCATATGGAAATATGAATGACCTAGAATGGCCCAAACTATTTTGGACAAAAATAACAGAATTGGAGAACTAGTGCTACCTGATTTCTAGAGCTTTTTGTTTGTGTGTGTGTGTTTTGTTTGTTTGTTTTTAAAAGACAGGGTTTTTTTCTGGTGCCTAGGCTAAAGTGCAGTGGCACCATCATAGCTCACTGCAGCCTTGAACTCCTGGGCTCAAGAGATCCTTTCGCCTCAGCCTTTCAAGTAGCTAGGATAACAGAAGCATGCCATCATGCCTGGCTAATTTTTTTTTTTTTCCTGTGGCGACAGGGTTCTCACTATGTTGCCCAAGTTGGTCCCAAACTCCTGGCCTCAAGCTGTCCTCCCACTTCAACTACCCAGAGTGTTGCGATTGGGTGAGCCACCACACCTGGCCCCTCTAGACATTTTATAATGTTACAGTAATTAACAGTGTTGTATTTGCACGAAGATAGACATATGAATGGAATAGAATAGAAAGTCCATAAATAGGCTCACACATATGGACAACTGAATTTCAACAAAGATGCAAATGCCATTCGGTGGAGAAACAGTAATTGCCCACAAATGGTGTTGGAAAAATTGGATACCCGGTTGCAAAACAAAGAACATTGGTTCATACCTTGTATTATAAACAAACCCAAAATAGACTGTAGACCTGAATATCAGTCCTAGAAAATATAAAACTTCTGAAAGAAAAAATGTTGTGACCTTGGGTTTGATAAAAATTTCAAAGATACAACACCAAAAGCATAGTCTATTATAGAAAGGGTTGATAAGTTGGACTTCATCAAAATGTAAAAGTTCTGGCATTTCAAAGAAACTATTAAGAGAATGAAATGACAATTCTCAGACTGAGAGAAAACATGTACGAAGTATATATCTAATAAAGCACCTATATCCATAATATGCAAACAACCCTCAACTCACTAAGAAGACAAAACACACAATAAAATAACAGGCAAAAGATTTGGACACTTAACCAAAGAAGATATATAGGTGCGTAGATAAACTCATGAAAAGATGCTCATCATCATTAGTCATCAGAGAAGTGTAATATAACATACCATAGTGAGATAGCACGATTTGAATGGCCAAAATTGGAAAGATCAATCATACCAAGTGTTGGTGAATATGTGGAGGAACCAGAAATCTCATACACTGTTGATGGGACTGCAAAATGGTATAATTATTTTGGAAAACAACTTGATAGCATCTTAAAAAGTCAAATATACATCTACCACAATTTCCAGCCATTCTACTATAGGCATTTACTGAAGAAAAATGAATGTGTTTGTCCACACACAGACTTGCACACAATAGTTCATAGCAGCTTATTTGTAATAACCAAAATCTGTGATCAACCTAAGTGTCTTCATGATTTATCCATTCAAGAGAACACTACTCAGAAATATAAAGGAATGAACTATTAAAACATACAACATAGATAAATCTCAAAATATTTATGCTGACTGAAAGAAGCCAGAATAAAAGAGTATGTACACATGATTCTGTTTATATAAAACTCTAGAAAATGCAAATTAATCTATAGTGACATTAAACACATCAGTGGTTGTCTGGGAACAGAGGAGGATGGGAAGGAGGGATTACCAAGGAGCATGAGGAATATTATAGGAATCATAGACATGTTCACTTCTTAATAATAGTGACAGTTTCAAATTTGTTGTAATATGTCAAAACTTCACATTTTATACGTTAAATATGTGCAGCTTAGTGTATGCGAATTATAGCTTAAAGCTGATAAAAATCAATTTATAGTTTAGAAAAATGTTCATGAAAAGCTTAACATCATGGGAAAATACCATGTAATATTCAAAGGTGGATAAATAGTTTTGTATAAATTATGTTTTAAGAAAAAGCCTGTGAAAAGCCTATGAAGGAACAGTCCAAAAAATTGAGTGTAGTTTTCCCCCGTGTATATGTGTATGTGTATTCAGGATATGTAATTAAATATGGAAAAGAAAGTAGAAAGTTAAAGGTTATCCTAGATCCCATCATCCTGATTAATACTTTTTATCTGTAGATAAACAACATGCCAGCGCCCCCCCGATTCTCTCTCTCTCTGTGTGTGTGTGTGTGTGTGTGTGTGTGTGTGTGTGTGTGTGTGTGTGTATGAATGAGAGATTTGGAGCTGCTTTAATGGACAAGAACTCTTTCTCCATTGTTTATTCCTCTACTCACCCTCCTGCTGTCACTACTCTCGAAGAAGCTAGCCAGCGCCATCGGAAAAGGTGATAGTTGCATTTCGTGTGTGAGATGTGAGTATAGGGACCCAGGGGATCCCTTTTCCCCAACATACCTGTCTGTCTGCTCACTTAACCTGAGATTCCGAAATTCCTAGAGAATAAAGCTGTTTATTCTATAATTAAGAAAGTCGTTTTAAGCATACAGTCTCTTGAAAGAGGCAATAAAATAGTGCCTGGCCTTTCACATGTGCTTTCTCATTTGATCCTGACAATGCTATGAGATAGGTATTATTTCTTCCAGTCTAAAAAGTGAGATCCAGAGAGGTCACATACCCCAGATTGCACAGCTGGTAAGAGGTGAAGCCAGCATGGCATTCTGGATCTGCCACATTTCAAAGCTCAGTTGAAGGCAAGAAAGCATAGGGTGTAGAGAAGGCAGAAGTGCTGTCATGAAGGGTTGACACCTGTAATAACTGTGGCCCCCTTAATTGGTCTGGGAGCAGTCTCTGAATACAGGGACAACAGTGACACTTCAGGGTGGGCAGAAACATGCCTGCTTTTGAGTGCTGTAAAAAGGATGCCTGAGTGGTGTTTAGCATGTGTCTTTAAACTCTTTCTAGCCTTACCATTTGCTTCTCTGAGGCACATTTTCTCAATATTCATTTTGGAATGTAATGATGTACTAGCTTGTATTATATTTGATTTAAAAATAAAAAACAACTCTATAGCAAGGATGAATTCCCAGGCCTCAAAATTTAGGTGTGTAAGAAACATTTTATTTTATTTTATTATTTTTTTGAGACGGAGTTTCGCTCTTGTTGCCCAGGTTGGAGTGCAATGGCGTGATCTCAGCTCACTGCAACCCCCACCTCCCATGTTCAAGCAATTCTCCTGCCTCAGCCTCCTGAGTACCTGGAATTATAGGCATCCGCCACCATGCCCGGCTAATTTTGTATTTTTAGTAGAGACGGGGTTTCTCCATGTTGATCAGGCTGGTCTCCAACCCCTGACCTCAGGTGATCCACCCTCCTTGGCCTCCCAAAGTGCTGGGATCACAGGTGTGAGTCACTGCGCCCAGCCTATCTTTATATTTATTACAACATGATTTCTATCATCAGTACTTACATAATAGAAGACTTCCTTAGGGTAAAACATACAGGGCAAAACTCAGTCATTTAAGGCTGAGCTCAGTTGTCATCCCTGGGTGATAGCAGTAAGTTTTCAGAAACTTCATCATGTCATAGCATGGATAGGAGGGCGAGGAGTTCAGGGCTGCCATTTCTCTTAAACCAGCTTCTGCTGAGACTTTGTGTAGTCCCTGGGTGTGGTTGTCCCTCCCTGCTGACGTCTGAAGTGTCTGAATTTCCCCTTAGTCTGTAGTAATGAGGTCCATGTGGGGCCCCTTCGTTAAGACCCTGAATCCCCTTCAAGTCCACTTGGTTTTAGTAGTGGAATGGTAGAGGGAATGGGTTGAGATTGTCAAAGAGTAAGTTATTGTTTAGCAGTTTTACACCACTACACTTGAGATAACATTGCTTTTCTCTAATACCTACTTCTCCCTTGAATACTTTCTGTATCATTTGAACATATGGACACCTCTTCTTCCTCTCACCTCCTTAATTCTCTGTGTCTAGACTGCACCGGATGGTAAATTTTATTGATTACACTTATACTAACATTGCTCTTTAGCTTACTAATTTGTTTTTCTTACATACCCCCAACTAGTTTGAAAGCTCCTGGAATCCCTAGACCAGAAATTAAACTTCTTGATGCCCTTCACAGTGCTTAGCATAGGACTGAGTGCACAGGCAGTTCTTAGTATTAGCTAGATGAATAAATGAATGAATTTAAACTTTTTGAGTGTAGAGAATAAATCTAATATTTCTTTCTATATCCCCTGTGATGTTTGACATAGTGTTAAACACTAAGCAGTCATAAACTATTTACTTAATTCAATTGAATTGGGAGCCATTTTGTATTACTAGTTCTACATGTATTTCTAGTGTCTAACGAAGCCTCGAAAAACCATGTCTGCTGCAGACTGCTCATTGGAAAATATTTTAAGCTATTGATTAAAATTGACTGGGAGAATTGAATACAATAGAGGAGATAAGTGTGATTCCATACATGGCATATCAGAGACAGGAAACAATACAAGACCAGAAACATTTAAAATCCTGTTGATATTATTTGAAGTGTGTGTTGTTTAAGTGGACATAAGCAAACAGGAGGCAGATGAATCCACCTCACTTCTCTGAAGGTATGGGAGAAAAAATGGACTAAGAAGATGATTTTCTTGAGTTTATCTTTTGGTAGGGTTTTAGTGACCTTCTGTACTTGGGTTCATACAACAAATTTTTATCGAGCACCAACTATGGGTAAATAATGCTTTCGACAGTTTTCAGAGATAACCTGAAAAAAGATGTCTCTTATTTCCAAGAAGGCGTAGACCTTGATGAAGGCAGGATGAACAGTAAATACTGTATGCAAAATGGCATTAATCAGAAGGCTCAGTGAGTTCCTTTGACATCACTGAGTGATATGATTGCTTATTCAGGCTGAAGGATTTGAGGAAGACTATACAAGAAAAATGGTATTTCATTGGATCTGGAATGATTAGCAAGACTTTACAGGGTGAAGAAAGGATGAAGAGAATTTCAGGAAAAGGGCATCTATAGAGGGTTAATATTTAAAAATAACATGTACAGGATCTTCTGATGTGCTCATGTGGTATGGAGTGTGTGGTTGGGTGATGTCTGATGTGGGTTTGGCTAGGTTGTAGGGGCATTCATTAGAGGCCAGTTTGGATTTATTGTAGTAGTTTATCAAGGTTTATACCCTTCATTTCTCAAAAATTCTTTTTAGCCATCACATGGCAATAGTTAAGTGTGAATCTTCACCTTTTTTCTTCCTCTCTTGTCTGTTATAAAAGTAATATTTGAGCCGGACCTGGTGGTGGCCCATGCCTACAGAGACCAGCCTGGTTAAAAGAGCGAGACCTGGTCTCTACAAAAAACAAAAACAAAAAAACTTTTAGCCAGGTATGGTAGTGCATGCCTGTAGTCCTAGCTTTGAGAGGCTGGGATGGAAGAATGCCTTGGGCCCAGGTGTTTGAAGTTGCAGTGAGCTATGATTGCACACTGTATTCCAGCCTGGGTGACAGAGCGAGACCCAGAGTGATTATATGTATATATATAATATGTATATATATAATATGTATCTATAATATATATGTATATATAATATATATATTTTTAAAGTAATATTTGGTCATTGTTGGAAATACACAACTATATAGAAAAAATTTAAGGCATTCATAATCTCACCACCCTCACCCCCAAAATAGCTCCTATTATCATTTTTGTATATATATGAATATATATCCTATTCTTTTAAAAAGATATGTACTTTTTCTTTTTAAACATTTTCTGTTCTTATGAATGAATTCCTTTTTTCTTAATCTCTGAAAAATTTAGACATATTTATTACAAAGTCCTTTTTGTGATTCCCAGTTTGGAAGTGTCTTCCTTTCATGCTGATGGATTCTCAGAGTGCGTAAGTTTTGTCCGTGTGAGTTTTGTCTTCAGGGCACTATCTTCAGCTGGAGTCCAGCGTGTACTCTGGGTGGTGCCAGTCTTCCTACCAAGCACTTCTGCTTTCGCCTTTGTGAGATCCTTATGGTTTCCTTGGTTTCTTGGGTTCTGGGTTTCTTTAGGGGAAATGGTATGAATTCAGGCTCCCCCTCACACCTAGGGCAGTTTTGGGGTTCAGATTTTTCCTGGGTGCCTTTTTTTTTTCTGTCTGTAGTATGTGTGAAGTATACCTCTTTACAGACAGGACTGCCTCTTCCCAGGTTTGGGCTTTCTGTTCCACTTCTAACTTTCCCCTGTGTTCAGGATCCGAGGTCTCACTCCGTTGAGTTGTGAATGTTGTCCTGCTCTTATGCAGCTTCCCACTTCATATCTGGCTCTGGAGATTTCTTTTGCTTTCTCTAGATCATGTATCTATCGAAAAAATTTAAAGATGTGTATTTTATTAAACATTTCTACGTGTTTCCCTATCACCTCTGTCTAACCTGTCTTTTTTTCTTTGCGCAGGTGTATACTTTAAACAAAGTTGGGAATATACTATACATATTGATAATCTCCTTTTTGGAAACCTGAATAGTATATGGTGAATTTTTTTCCATGTTCTTTGAGAACAATGATTTTTAATTACTATCTGATTTTCCTTTTATTGGGAGATTTACCATATATTATTAAATAAATTCTCTATTTTTTAGAAGTTTAGGTTGTTTTCATTTTCCGTTATTTTAAGTAAAAATGAAGTAAAGATCTATACCAAAATCTTTCCGCTCACTTTGGAATACTTCTGTAGAATAAATCCTACAAATGGAATTGTTTCATCAACATTTTTGAAGAAAGCCTTGTTCATTTGAGGCTTTTGAATCCATTGCTGCTAAATTGTGCTACAATGTTTGTTCCAGTTTTCACCCTATGAGTGTGGTCTGTCAGTTTGTGCCCCATATAGCGGGGTCTCTGTTTCCCAGAACATATTATCCGATTATTATCCTTTTAAAAGTATGGTTAATTTTCTGAGCAAAACAATGGTATTAATATTTAATTGTTATTTTAATTTTCATTTAGTTTAATGGCCTTTTAAAAATATAGTTTGAATAGATCTGTGGTATTTTCAGCTTTGTAGCCTCGACTTCCTGGAGCTCAAGTAATCCTCCCACCTCACCCCTCCAAGTAGCTGAGGCTACAGGGATGTACCACCACACTGGGCTAAGTTTTCTATTTTTTATAGAGACAGGGTTTTGCCAGATTGCCCAGGCTGGTCTCGAACTCCTGGACTCAAGCGATCTGCCCACCTCACCACCATCCTTCACCCAGTCCATTTCCCACCCAGGATTATAGGCATGAGGCTGTTCCCAGCCTTCTTTTGTTATTTGCTGTCTTCCTATTGCCTCCCAAAAGAGTTGGATCTTTAGGTGGAAGTTGTATTTGTTAAGGGCAATGATGGATGAGAGAGCTTGCAAATTGTAGAAGCTGAGGAAAAAATTAAATTGCTCAACATAAGAAAAGCTGTTGAGATGGAGGTTGAGGGGAAAAGGCCTTGGTGAAGGGAAGACTGGAGCCCAGAAAGGAAGGGCCAGGAATTGTGTCAGGGTAGAGAATTTTAGAGTGATCAGAGAGGAGGTGGCTCTCTTGCAGAGAAGAGCTTTGGAGAAAGAACAGTTAAAGGAAATTTTGCAGTTTTGCCCAGTGGTGTGTAAAGTAAATTTTTCTTCTTGATTTCTCCACAAAGTCGTAAGTAAGATATTTCTTGTTAAATGCATTGTGAGGTTGGCTGTATTTGATAGGAATGCATTGAAGCTGTGGTTATGGCCTATGATGGGCACAAGGTGAGAGGCAAATACTGGAGGGAAAGAGGTCGAGCAGCAATGAACCTCCTGAAGTAGCCCTGGTAAAATATCAGAGTACTGAAGCAAGGCTCTGCTCACTGATGACAAAAGGAGTCCAGTTTTTCCTCTTATATAAGTTCTGGGGTCCTGGTATATATCAAAGAATGGAGAGGGATCTACATAACAACTAGCATTGGTCTTCTAATACTGAGTATGCTTAGAGCTAACTTTGATTTAGTTAGGAAAATAAGGAACATAATTTGAGAATTATAGAATATGTTAGTCAAATTCTCTTTATCTTCATTTGCTCTTGATTAAACTACCAACAGCTAAGATCTCCTACAGTAGTTCTGCTCTTGTTAATTTCTTCATTGCTTTTTTTTTTTTTTTTTCTTTTTTTTTTGAGATGGTGTTTCGCTCTTGTCACCCAGACTGGAGTACAGTGGCATGATCTTGGCTCACTGCAACCTCCACCTCCCGGGTTCAAGCGATTCTCCTGCCTCAGGCTCCCAAGTTGCTGGAATTACAGGCATGCACCACCATGCCCAGCTAATTTTGTATTTCTAGTAGAGACGGGATTTAACCATGTTGGCCAGGCTGGTCTCGAACTCCTGACCTTAGGTGATCCTCCCGCCTCGGTCTCCCAAAGTGTTGGGATTACAGGCGTGAGCCACCATGCCTGACCTCTTCTTTTATTTCTAAAGCTATACAACCCATGGCATATAAACATTAATGTCTATTGTGTCTTAATTTTGGCTTGAACCTCTTAGGCATAAAAAATGACAGTGGTTTTCTTTGGTCATTTTTTTGTTTGTTTGTTTGTTTTGTTTTGTTTTTGAGACAGGGTCTCACTCTGTCACCCAAGCTGGAGTGCAGCGATACAGTGATGGCTCATTCCAGCCTCGACTTCCCAGGCTCAAGGAATTCTCCTACTTCAGCCTCCTGAGTAACTAAGACCACAGGTGCGTGTCACCACGCCTGGCTAATTTATTTTTATTTTTCATAGAGAAGGGGTCTCTCTATGTCGTCCAGGCTTGTCTCAAACTCCTGGGCTCAAGTGATCCTCCTGCCTTGGCTTCCCAAAGTGCTGGGATTATAGGCATAAGCCACAGCACCTGACTTCTTTAGTAGTTTTTTACTTAAAGTCCTCTTTTGATGTGCATACTCTTACTCAGCATTGTCAATGACTTGTTCTGGAACATGAAGCATATCATTTTACCCCTCAATCTATATGCTGTTTTTCTTAATTGTGGAGTGAGGAGTGTGGACAGGACTTTATAACTTATAAATCATTAAACTTGAGTGTCATGATTCATTTATGAGGGTAACTTTGTCTAATAATGAGGTAATGGATGTGGAACTGCTTTTAAAAGTATAAAATGCTTGATCAAGTGCAGTTATCAGTTTTTCTAATGCCAAGATTCTAGTGAGAGACAATTTCCAGAGTTGGTAGTGGGCACCACCTACCTCCTCCAAAAGCAAAAGGTATAATTACTTCATAGTTCTCTGGCAAATATCTGGTTTCCCTAAGGGGCATCCATGTTTTGCGAGTAGGAAAAACTCTAACCCGTTTGATAGAATCCTTCAGTGGTGGCATTCAGACTATTAAAAGAATTATAAAACATAGATTTGTTAATTAGTTGTATTCTTTAAGTAAATTGTGTTAATAATTTGATAGTTGTTAATTCTTTGTTATTATGGCATTCTTTGTGATTGATATTTTTCAGTACCTTTTCAAATCCATAACCTATCAAAACTTAGGATTTTAGGAAATACTTCTATGAATCCTTGGAAAAGAATACATGTATAAGACAATTCCTTTTGTCTTTTAATAGGGAAGGCCAGAGTTGGATTATGTAGGTTGCAAAATGCGGTACCTCAGACTTGCAACTCTGAAAAGCACTGCTTGAAATCTCTGCAAAGAATGAAAAATTTCAAGTTTTAAACAATGTGTGTTTTAGAGGTTAAAGTTTAAACCCTGACTTGGAAGCACGCTGGGTAGGACTCTTCTGCTTACTCAGATGCAAGTTGGATCAGAATCTCTCTTGTGGTGCTGTGAATCATTTACACTGAAATTCTCAGCTACAGCTGGAGGAAAGAGGATTACAAAACCAGGAGGTAATACCTGGGTTATTCCAGAGCACTTGGAAATGACTCACAGCTTCCTGCTCTCTGACAGTTCTTCAGTGTTGGTCTTGAGGCATTCATTCTGAATGAGATATTTGGCGTTATAGGGAGTTACAGTTTGAGCATTATCCCTAATGTATAATTTCCTGTTACTAAATAATACGTAGAAAATAGGAACAAGGTGTTTTCAGAGGAAAGAAATGTGATGTAAAAAAATTGTGTCATAGAGGAAAACTAATGTGATGTAAAAAAAGGGTGTCATTTTCACAAAGCTCATTTCAATCTTTTGATCCATTCCCTGAGTATCATAAGACAGGTCACATTCTGCCCACACTTCACCCTGGCAGTTCTGTACCAACAAGTCAGGTTCTAGGGCAGCTTCCAACAGGAGAAGGTCCTAGGGGGTACAACATAAGATGCAGGCATGGAAGGGGCTTGGTGGAGACCACCAATATGAAGGCATTGTATAATTAAGGGTCTGGACTTAGCAGACTCCTTGGGTTCAGAGCCCAGCTCTGCCACTTATGTGAAGCGTTTGGTCTCAATTTCTTTAATTCTAAAGTGCAAACTGTAATAATATCAACCTCATAGAGTTGCTGTGAGGATTCAATGAGTCAATACATGTAGTACTTAGAACAGTGCTTGGCCTATAGTGAACGCCCATGAATGCCTATTATTAAGGCGGTAAGGGAAGTCTTACTTGCTGTGTTTGGACTGCCACTGTGTATGAGGCATGAGTGCTGTGTTTTGTGTTTTTTGGGTAGGGAGTTAAGGGGAGATTTTATGAGCCATGTTTATACAACCTTCATGTGTTTTTGATTGGATGCAATGAGTTCAGGTCAGGAGAAGATTCTGAGATGGCATGCTTGCATTT
The DNA here is from genome assembly GCF_037993035.2 of Macaca fascicularis. Classification (NCBI taxonomy): domain Eukaryota; kingdom Metazoa; phylum Chordata; class Mammalia; order Primates; family Cercopithecidae; genus Macaca; species Macaca fascicularis. The sequence continues at coordinate 45,456,633 of NC_088376.1, forward strand.
GCTTCGGATTCAGATTTAAAACTTCATCTTTGCTTCATGCAAATAAAAAGACTACAGAAGGCAAATGAGTATAGGAAAAAGTTTCTCCATAGCTCCAGGTCTTGTCTTCCTGATATCCCTTTACTACAGGCATGGGCATGTTGCAGAAGCTCTGCCAATCACACAACATCCTGGGAACTAGACTGTCATCCTCAGACAGCAGCAGAGGCATCTGGAGACAGTGCTGTAAAGCAGCACATCATGGTTCTTACTGTGGAGCTCCGTGGAGTGGTCTGGCACCTGTTCTTTGGGAGTCTATTTCTTCAGCCCTCTCTTGATTCTTTGAGTCAATGCCCTGAATCTAGTGCATTCCTTTTTTGACAGATGTTACCAGAATCAGGTTTGTTTGTTGCTTATAGTGAAAATACCTTAACTGGTACAAATAGCAAGTAGGAAGATTAAATATTTCCATTGTCAGTAGATAAGGGGACACAGTTGAAGCTAAGAGTCCTGGAAGTCATAGAAAATTCCTTCTTAGAAAGCATGGCTTGGAGGGAGTGAGAATATCCTTTCTTTTCTGAGGTACATAAGAAGAAATGCACTTTTGACCTATTTGGGTGGAAAAAGGGAGAGTCCTTAAGTTGGCCAATATTGGGCTGCTCTAAACACAAGGTGCAGCATGTAAGTGTGTTTGGAGATGGGAGTGGTGATTTTTCATGTGCCGGAGATGCAAATTACCAATAGGCAAAAAGACTAACAGAAAATTAAAGGCTTTCAAAGAAGTGACATTTTTTGAATAGAATCATCACCATCATTGCCACTGAGAAATTAAAAGTGATGTTGTTAACTGAAATCTATATTGTATTGCATCATCTTATCACCTTAGGGGTTTCTTAAGGATAATGGTGTATCTTATATTTCTTCTATACTTAAAAATTACAAGGTGATAAGATGCTATAATACAATATAAATAGTCAAGAACTCCGTTTGTCAGATTATGAGTGGTCTGTGGGGAAGACCAGTAAGGTTTTCTTTTTCTTTTTCTTTTCTTTCTTTCTTTTTTTTTTTTTTTTTGAGACAGAGTCTCTCGCTGTTGCCCAGGCTGGAGTACAATGGCACAATCTTGGCTCACTGCAACGTCTGCCTCCTGGGTTCACGCGATTCTTCTGCCTCAGCCTCCCGATTAGCTGGGATTACAGGTGCACACCACCATACCCAGCTAATTTTTTGTATTTTTAGTAGAGACGGGGTTTCATTATGTTGACCAGACTGGTCTTGAAATCCTGACCTCATGCCTGTTCATTTTTCAATTCATTTTTCAGCCAATTGGTACCTACTCTAGAAATCCTTCCTTGAATCTTCTAGTCAGATGATTCTTTCTTTCCTACTTACTTAATTCTAGCCTGTAGAGGGGTTCTAGTTCATTTTGAGAGCTGACTCTCCAGTAGGGGCTGTGTGGAGGACTGTGTTGAAAAGGGATCCTGAACCACTCAAGGCTCAGTGAGAAAGAACTGCAATTGGTGAGGCATGTCTGCAGTGGGTAAGGGAGTCATGTGTTTGCCATTGCTGTCATCTTTGGTTCATTGACTCGCTTACTAAATTGTAAACTCTTTGAGAGTCAGGTCTGTGTGTGAGTCACCGTTCGATTGCCTCCAACACTTGGCACAACACCTAGCACCTTAGATGTTCTCAATAAATCTGTGCTGAAATGAGGGCAATGAAGGAAAAAATTCGTGGTGGAATTTGAGCTTTGCTTTGAATGGGGGTAAAGATTTGGCTGTGGGAGAATAGAGTTTCTAGGGACAGGAAATGGCATGAAGGAAAGTTGTAGAACAATATGGAAGAGGCCTCCAGAGAAAGAGGAGGCCTTTTTCAGGATGTAGTGGGAAATCAAGATTGTTAAAAGGAAAGGTTTGGAGTCTATAGGTAAAGGTTTAACTAAAATTGTTGAGGCTGTGATCTCATGAAGGAAATTGTTTGAAGTATAGTTTAATGGAACAAACTAAAAAAAAGAGAAAATTCAGCTGTGGGAGGCATCAGTTTTTGGAATATTTTCCTCCTCCAGGATTTGAAAATAGAGAATTGGGCAGCTTGTGTGATTATGATTAGCAATATAGTGACATTATTATTGTCAACTGGAACTTCAGAACAACAATAAAAACAACAAATAGATTTGATAAAGAAGCTCTCATTTCTAATGTTCCTACATAAGGTTTATTTCAGGCCAATTTTTTTGAGCAGCTGTACCTATGTTAGATATCTGACCATATATAAAAATGCCCGTACAAAAATGAATGGAGAATTTTGAATTTTTTCAGCTTCATTCGCTCCTGAATTGTCTGCCGTGCATCGTTCTTGTTCCCTTTGTGCTTTGAAAGCACATTATCACGCCACACAGCAAATTACAGTGTGGGTCTTACTGAGATCTGGGTCAGGCACCACTTTGGAAATCTAACTAACTGAAAGGGACTTGCCACTCAGTGTACCTGTTTTTGGTAGGATGTTGGATAAATCTGCAAACATCTTGGACATAAATATTTTTTAGTCTCAGATACTAAGTAAATTGCTTTTTTCTCTCTACATGCAATACTTTAGAAGTTTCCTGATTTTAATGATTATTGACTTTGTATGTCATTGCAGCTAGATTGCCCTGCCCTGCCTCATGCCAGAAAGACCTGCCCATTTCTCGTAATATATTACTACTCACTTTGTCATATCTAGCTGAAGGTGAATTAAAAGTTAATAGGAGCCAGGCTTGGTGGTACACGCCTGTAGTCCCAGACACTCAGGAGGCTGAGGTGGCTCACCTGAGCCCCGGAGTTCCAGGCTGCAGTGAACCATGATCATGATACTGCACTCCAGTTTGGGTAACAGAGTGATACCCTGTGTCAAAAAAAAAAAAAAAAAAAGACAAAAAGCCAGGTGTGGTGGCTTACGCCTGTAATCCCAGCACTTTGGGAGGCTGAGGCGGGTGGATCACCTGAGGTCAGAAGTTGGAGACCAGCCATGACAAACATGATGAAACCCCGTCTCTACTAAAAACACAAAAAATTAGCCAGGCATGGTGGCTCATGCCTGAAATCCCAGCTACTAGGGAGGCTGTGGCAGGAGAATTGCTTGAATCCGGGAGATGGAGCTTGCAATGAGCTGAGATCACGCCACTGAACTCCAGCCTGGGTGACAGAGCAGGACTCTGTCTCAAGAAAAAAAAAAAAAAGTGAATAGGAAGAATTTTTCTGAATGAAGGGAAAGGGAAGAAAAGGTGCAAGTAGTCATAGGTCTAGAGACCTTTAGGCTATGAATATAATATTTAATACAATACTACTGATCAGTATGGGAGCAACTATAAACTGACTTGTGGTTCACTGATGCACTGAGTTTCTGGGATTAGGTGAGGTCGTGGTAAAATACAAATTATGACCAAAGTAACGCCTATAATCTAGATGTAAACTTATTTGGAAAATATAGGTAATTTTCTTTCCCAATTCAGAATGACCAAATATTCTCCATCCTTTGAGGAAGTGACTTGCCTCCCATTTTCTTCATGTAGATTGTTTGTTTTTGCTCTCTCTGTATATTCGTTTAGACACTTGTTGCTGAAAGCAATAGAAACCCAGTTTAAATGGCTTTTAATAAATTGTTTCGAGTAACCACCAAAAAAAAAAAAAAAAAAAAAAAAACCAAAAAACAGAAAAACCACAGTGGAATTCAGGACTCTGAATTCCTGACAACTCTGCCAGAATGTGTCTTGTCTTTACTGTTTGTCTTCTGCAGCGTTGGTTTTGGCAGCTGCTGCTGCTGCTGCTGCTTTCTTTTTTTTCTTTCTTCTTCTTCTTTCTTCTTCTGTTTTCTTTTTCTGTCTTCTTCTTCTGTCTTCTTCTTCTGTCTTCTTTCTTCTTCTTCTTCTTTCTTCTTCTTCTTCCTCTTCCTCTTCCTCTTCTTCCTCTTCCTCTTCTTCCTCTTCCTCTTCTTCCTCTTCCTCTTCCTCTTCTTCTTCTTCTTCTTCTTTTTGACTGAGTCTCGCTCTGTCGCCCAACCTGGAGTGCAGTGGTGTGATCTCAGTTTACTGCAACCTCTGCTTCTCGGGTTCAAGTGATTCTTGTGCCTCAGCCTCCTGAGTAGCTGGGACTACAGGTGCCCACCCCCATGCCCAGCTAATTTTTGTCTGGTTTTGGCTCCTTCTTAGCCTTGTGTTCTCTCTTTGTTGGAGGCATGATGGCTACAGCTGCTCTAACCTCTACTTCCTCTCTGATTCGGGGGATCATGTGGGGACTCTCATTATAGAATGTTTTACAAAAGCCTTGTTATGTCTTGTTGGCTCCAGCTGGATTTTATGCCTATTCCTAAAGCAAAATCACTGTGGCCAGGGAATATGATGTGCTGCATGGCTTGGACCTGGAACCTTAGCCAAAAATGGCATGGATGTATCATTACAGGTGGAACATCAGAACTAAAGTTAGGACTGTTGCCAGAAGAAGGAAAATAGTTGTTGAAGGAGAAAACAAAACATGTTGAGGAAATTATACTCAAAGTGTTAATACTGACATTATAATGATGGGGACTTGGGTAATACTCATGTGTTGAATTTTCCCAGAGAGCCAGTGAAGGCCTAAAGTGGGAGAAGGGGTAGGGGACAGTAGATGGGATATAAATACTAAATGAGAAGAAAAAGATCCTGGGATGCCGGGTAGGCCCAGTTGCCTGAGCTGGGAAAGTCTCTGTGGTTAATAGGCTTGTGACCTGCTGGCCCCTTATCTTTCAGAGGAGGCGACAATTGGAAATGCCCCTTATTGGGTTCAGGGATGTGATGAGTGGTGTAAAACTGAAGTTGGGTTTTTGACAAATTTAGAGACAAAATGTTTTCTTTTGGCCCTCAGTGAGCTAATTTGATGGGAGTGTTTCTTTTTCTTTTTTCTTTTCTCTTTTCTTTACTTTTAAGAGATGGAGACAGGACCAGGCACAGTGGCTCACATGTGTAATCCCAGCATTTGTGAGGCCAAGGCGGCTGGATCACCTGAGGTCAGGAGTTCGAGACCAGCCTGGCCAACATGATGAAACCCAGTCTCTACTAAAAATATACAAAAATTAACTGGGCATGGTGATGGGCACCTGTAATCTCAGCTTCTTTGGAGACTGAGGCAGGAGAATCACTTGAACCCAGGAAGCAGAGGTTGTAGTGAGCCAAAATCGTGCCATTGCACTCCAGCCTGGATGACAAGAGTGGAACTCTGTCTCAAACAAACAAACAAAGAAAACCCCAAAAAACAAAAAGAGATGGAGACAGGGGGTCTCACTGTCTTGCTCAGGCTGCATTCAAACTCCTAGCTTTAAGCAATCCCCCCACCTCAGCCTTTTGAGTAGCTGGGACTACAGGCACATGCTACTGTGCCCAACCAATGGGAGTGTTTCTAAAGAAACACAGCATTTCCATCCAGGCCCCCTGGGAGGCCAATGAATGAACAGAATCGAGGTGAGGAACCAAACTTAATAGACTGAAGGACTCATCTGGCACACACAGTGCTTTATAATAATTCAAATTGTTTGCCAAAGCTTAAAAATCAAATTTCACCTAAAAATATGGATCTGTGACTTCCCTTGAAAAATCAGAAGATCTAGCAACCCTGGGCCTCATTCCTCTTGGCAACTGTCCACTGGAGCTCAGCAGTGGCTGCTCCTTTTCAGAGCCCTTCCCATCCCCTACCAGGTCTGAATCACACTTCTGACTTTCCCTGCCTGGCCCTTGTAGGCTTACAAATGTGGATGGGATTTCCAGGGGACAGGCATTACGGACACATTAAGAAAGGGGTAAAGGTTAGGAGTCAGATGGGGAGGGGCCTCTTTCTTCATCCAGGATTTCAGGAACTAGGAAGAATATTCATGGCTGTAGATAGGAAGTGTTGCTGAGCTTGTGGCCATGAGGCATCATTGTTCAGCGGGTCCTCAGAAGAACTGATTCCCACTGTGTGGATTCTAATTTCCTCAGCTTACAAGTTATCTATCACCCAGTGTTGGATTTAGAGAGGACTTAAGGCTTTAGGAAAGTACGGGGGACTAAGTCATTCCCTTTCTTTCTCCCCTACAAATAGTTCCAGTCAGTCTCCTATTGATACTTTTTATTGTGCGTTAGCCAGTAAATCCTACTTTGCACCATTTATATATACTTTTAATCTAGTTTCCTATTTTTCAGCTAAGAAAACTTACTAACCTTGGCTCTGCCAACAGAGGCAAAGATTTTTGTGCCCCTTGAACAGGCTGCAGTGAGGGAGCAGTGCCTGAGTCCTCGGAGGCGTGGCAAATCCACTAACGCATCTGAGTGGAGCTGAGGGCACAGAGTAGGAGGCGGGGGGACCAAGTTGAGTCATACGTTTCACATTGTCCCTCTGTGCCTAGGCCATCCCTTCAATATGTACTTCCTCACCGATCACTTGAAGTGTTTGGGTTTCAAAACTGAATAGCGCCTGTTTGGTGGTAGCCATGGATAATGGTAGAACTCTGGGATAAAGGCCTTGTGAGAAGAGACTACGTTGTTGTTGGTTTTTGTTTGTTTTTGGCATGCTGATTTAACCATTCAGTGAGCAGCTCTAACTCTGCACACTCATTCATTCAGTTGCACAAGTCAAATAACATTTGAACATCTGTGCTTAAGTGACCAAATCCCATGTATTAAAAAGTAAAGTCAGAGCTGAGGTGCCAGCAGCTTTCACTTCAATATGTTGTCTTTCCTTGGGAAAGTGATTTCCTCTAAGTCCTTCTGTACAGCCAGTTTTTGGGTCCGCATCCGTATTTTTCTTCACCAAATACTTGCTGACTCATTGCATGTTTTTACATTGTTATTCTGCCCTGACTTGCACTTAGCTTTTTATGAAGAAAGGGATAATTTTGCTGCAATGTGAATCTTTCTCATATCAAATGCTTTTCCAAGAGCTTGTTTCTGTTTTCTTCAAGTCTTTGGTCTTTGTCTTTCTCTTATTCTTGTTTTCTCTTAAACTCATGCATGTGAGTGTATGTGTACATATGCCTAGTCTCACCCACCCCTTTTAGCCTTCTTCTCACATCACCATTCCATATAATACAATTGCTTTGGTTACAATTAGTTCAGAAACTTTTTTTTTTTTTTTGAGATGGTCTTGCTGTGTTGCCCAAGCTGGAGTGCAGTGGTGTGATCTCGGCTCACTGCAACCCACACCTCATGTGCTCAAGTGATCCTCCCACCTCAGCCTCCAGAATGGCTGGGACTACAGGCTCAAGCCACCACGACTGGCTAATTTTTATATATTTTTTTAGTAGAGATGGGGTTTTGCCACGTTGCCGAAGCTGGTTTCCATCTCCTGAGCTCAAGCGATCTGCCCACCTCGATGTCCCAAAGTGCTGGGATTACACGTGTGAGCCACAATGCCTGGCCCTAGTTCACAGACTTCTAACCTAAAGCCATATATGATATATGCTGAGTAACTCCTATAATATGTGGTATATAGTATAAAAGAGACTCCTTTATATCTAGATTTAAACAGAAAGTGAATTAGAAGATGATTCTAATTTGTTCATCAAAGAACAATAATCATAAGATTGTACTATTTACAAAAAATCCGTTTAAGTTAAACTTTTCAGGCATTTACAGTTGAACCTGATAAGCGCTATGTCGTATGAGTACAGTTTTAGGAGAAACTGATTCTTACTCATCTTTATATCTTCATTTAGCCAAGCCAAATAGGATGTATTTGTTGAATACATGAATGAATGAATTTAAACTCCCTTACTAGGGGCCACATGTTGGGACTTTTAAGTAAATAGTAGAAAACTCTTGGTGGTGAGTCTAACAGCCACTGAAGGCCAGTCCCAAATTGCCAATGCATGGGAATCCTCCTAGAGGATCAGTTCCTCTTCCACTTTTCTTTTTTTCTTTCTTTCTTTTTTTTTTTTTTTTTTGTTGTTGTTGTTTTGTTTTGTTTTTTGAGACAGAGTTTCGCTCTTGTTGCCCAGACTGGAGTGCAACGGTGCAATCGCGGATCACTGCAACCTCTGCCTCCTGGGTTCAAGTGATTCTCCTGCCTCAGCCTCCTGAGTAGCTGGGATTACAGGTGTGCACCACCACGCCCGACTAATTTACTTCCACTTTTCTTTAAGCACAAATCATTTTAAATGGGACCTTCTTTCACCAATTAAAGCCTCTTTTTTCCTTGCCTAATCCTCAAGAGTACCATGACACAACCAAATATATATTTGGAAAGTTACGCACATTCTAAAAGAGACTTTTGAAAATTTAGATAAAATTGGATTTGATCTTTTATCCTCCCTCAAATTTCTTCCTTGAGCCTTTTAAAAGTTTACCAAAGTTAGAGCAGTTCTTTATGATTGGCAGAATCTAAAAGCCTTCTTAGAACAGTTTCAGGAAAAAAAGGCAGTAGAAACAACCCTGAATTGCCATGAGACTGACAATGTAAAATCACAACTGTTACCATTCTTTTGTACCCTTCCAGAAAATGTTTTATAAACATACTGCTGATACCATCACTCTCCTTTCCCTGCCACACTTACTTTTCTGCATCTTGTTTTGTTTTTTTGAGAGTACAGATGCTCCTTAACTTACAGAGTCCCATTTCAATAAACCCATCGTACGTAAAAAGTGCATTTTGTACACCTAATCTACTGAGCCTCATAGCTTAGCCTTGCCTACCTTAAATGTGCTTAGAATGCTTACAGTAGCCTAAAGTTGGGCAAAACTTTCTGACAACATGGTAAATGTAGAGTATTGGTTGTTCACCCTTGTGATCGCGTGGCTGACTGTGGCTCACCACCTCTGCCCAGCATGGTGAGAGTATCATACCACTCTCTGCTGACTGTGTATAACTTCCGCACCATTGTGAAGTTGAAAAATTCTAAGTCAAATCATCGTAAGTTAGGAGCTGTCTGTGTATCTTGAAGATCCTTTTATATTTTTCTATTTGTTTCATTTTGGTGTCAAAGGATTCAAAGCAACATCTTTACACTTATTAGCTATAAAAACAAAGCTTTAAAGATAGGAAACAGCGTTGTATGGGTTTGGCTTTTTTGAGAAGTCTACATGTTGCTTTTGCCTGATTATAGGAGACTAAAAATATTTTATGTAATTAACAAATTATATAAATTTGAATAGGCATGAGCAAAGAATATAACCCCAGGTTTATTTTTATCGTTTCAAATGCAAGGTCAACACAAACACTGTTAATTTGCAGTCTTTCTGTGGAGTGCAAATGCTAAAATTGGGCCACTATTTTTAAAACTTGAGGCAAGGGATAGCATTTTGAATACAGGAAAGGATATACAGGATGACTGAAACCACAGAGATTCAAAGCCAGCCACAACACAACTAGCATTTTGCAGACCCAGGGAATTATGCTTAACAATCCTTAAAAAAACGATTTAATCTATTTGAACACAAAATAAGTATGCCTCTAAATAGTTTTAAATACACTAAAGCTTTCTAAAGGTGAGAATCCAATGAAATGAATATTTAATGCTAAGATGTAAGAACCTGCATCTGGGGAGTAAGATGACTTCTATTTACTCCTTTTTCTACTGACTTGAGCGCTTTAGAATTTTTTAAAAAACAATATAGAATTAAATAGCGGACAGTAGTATATTTAAAACAAGACCAAAAGATTTAATTGCACATTTAATTAGAACCAGGTTCCAGAAAAATTGTAAGAGATAGAAATTTGTGATTTCGAAAGAACGCCACAATTTCTGAATAAATTTGTGTACAGATCACAAATGAGCCATACTCTTAGAGGGCTTCACACAATTTAATGTAATTTTTCAATGATGAATGAAATTTCAGTGAATAAATTATTTTGAAAATTGATGTGCTTCACTGAAAAATTAGGGATGATATTGAACCTTCTATATAAATACAAGTCTATAAAAGTGTATAAAAAGAGGATTTTCCACTTAGCTTCAATTCCTATTGTTTTATAAAGCACTTGTCACTTATTTTCTGAGGCATATATTAACTATATGATAGAACTAAGTGTTTATGAGGAATACAATATAATTTGTATTCATCTTTAGCTTTATAGTGAATAGACAAGCCACTAAGTCATTTTAAAAATAAGAGTTGTGGCTACTCTATGAAGTAGCCATTCTTTTATTCCTTTACTTTCTTAATAAACATATTTTCACTTAAAAAAAAAATAGGAATGCTCTTACACTGTTGGTGGGAGTGTAAATTAGTTCAACCATTGTGGAAGACAGTGTGGCGATTCCTCAAAGATCTAAAACTAGAAATACCATTTGACCCAGCAATCCTGTTACTGGGTATATACCCAAAGGATTATAAATCATGCTGCTATAAAGACACATGCACACGTATGTTTAGTGCAGCATTATTCACAAGAGCAAAGACTTGGAACCAGTCCAAATGCCCATCAATGATAGACTGGATAAAGAAAATGTGGCACGTATACACCATGGAATACTATGCAGCCATAAAGAAGGATAAGTTCATGTCCTTTGCAGGCACATGGATGAAGCTGGAAACCATCATTCTCAGCAAACTAACACAAGAACAGAAAACCAAACACTATGTTCTCACTCACAAGTGGGAGTTGAACAATGAGAAGACATGGACACAGGGAGGGGAACATCACACACTGGGGCCTGTTGAGGGGTGGGGACTAGGGGAGGGATAGCATTAGGAGAAATACCTAATGTAGATGACGTGTTGATGGGTGCAGCAAACCACCAGAGCACATGTATACTTATGTAACAAACCTGCATGTTCTGCATATGTATCCCAGAACTTAAAGTATAATAAAAATAAATAAATAAGAGTTGCATTGCTAGATATTGGAAGTCTTAAAAATGTAAATAATTCTACTTTTAGATATTTATCACACAGAATAAATATGGAGAAGAACAAAGATTTATCTGCAGGGATGTTCATTGAAGCATTATTTGTAATGAAAAATTAAAAGCAGTGCAAATACTCTGAAAGAGGGGATTTACCAAATAAGTTATGATACAGTAATATGTAGCCATTAAATATTATGTTGATGAACCAACATGAAAACATAGTGACAATGTGTTATTACCAACAAAAAGGTTATAATATAGTATGGTCACATTGTTCTCACCCCCAAAAGGTACACATGTGTTTTAAAAGTAGGTCAGAAGGGGGCCAGGCGCCATGGATCAACATCTGTTATCCCAGCACTTTGGGAGGCTGAGGTGGGTAGATCACTTGAGGTCAGGAGTTCGAGACCAGCCTGGCCAACATGGTGAAACCACATCTCTACTAAAAATACAAAAATTAGCTGGGCATAGTGCCACATGCTTGTAATCCCAGCTACTGGGGAGGCTGAGGCAGGAGAATCACTTGAACTCGGGAGGCGGAGGTTGCAGTGAGCTGAGATCGCACCATTGCACTCCAGCCTGGGTGAAGAAGCAAGACTCTGTCTCAAAAGTAAAAAAAGAAAGTAGGTCAGAAGGATAAAGACAACGAAATGATATTTGTCGATATTTCTGTATAGTAGGATTATGAGTAATGTTAATTTTCTGTTTGGGACAGTCGTTATCAATTATTTTCTGTAATGAACACACACCACCTTGTGACTTTTCCTATAGCCCAGTTTTACATAATTTTTTCCTTTTTAGTTTGTCTTACCTGCTCAGAATACGAAGTCCCCCACCCCCTCACCGCTCAACTTTCAAAGGCTGAGACAGGAGGACTGCTTGAGGCTAGGAGTTCAAGACCAGCCTGGACAACATAGTGAGATCCTGTCTCTACAAAAAACTTTTAGCTGGGTGCAGTGGCAGGAGGCTGAGGTGGGAGGCTCACTTAAGCCTAGGAGTTTGGGACTGCAGTGAGCCACGATCATGCCAAAAAAAAGAAGAGCCCCACAGACCCTCAGAGACTTCACACGGGGGAGGAGAATGTGGCAGTGGCTGAATATTGTAAAGCTGAATGTTAAAACCACACATCCCATTATAAGATAAGCAGATTCTGAATTTACCTTTTTTGTGGACATTATTCGTGTCTTAAAAAGTTTTACTTTCTGACCTTATGCTGTACATTTATAAATGCTCTACTTTTCTCAAACTTGAAATGCATTGCTTGTTTTCTTGAAATTGTGGGGCAAAATGCAAATAGAAATTAATATTAATTCATTAGGCTGTTGAGAAATATCTGTGTAAAAGCACGAGGTGAGAAAAACAGGTGTTTCTTCCCCTTACTGAGTCTCAGTTATAGTTTGGCTGGCCTATGCTGAGAGATTGTTACCAGGGGACCTACTCCTATTTGTTCTTTGTCAGCCATATCTCATAGATAATTTCTCCTAGAGAATGTACTTCCTCTGTACCTTATATTGCTTAGATAAATGTTTCCAAAGGTTTCATGCTCTTTTTATAATATTGCTTTTTCTAGATATAAAGACCTGAAGATAGTCTTTTCTGTCCAAAGATGGAAAACAGTACTACTACCATTTCTCGGGAGGAGCTTGAAGAACTACAAGAAGCGTTTAATAAAATAGGTATGCTTGAGAAAAAGTAAATACGATATTACTGGTCTGCTTGATGTCAGACTCCAGGAATGAAACAATACCTTTTATTTCATCTACCACCAGCCAATTACCTCCAGATTTATTCCTTTTTTTCTATCTAGGTTTCACTGGATTCTTTCTTTCTGAAAGATAAGCTAAGACTGGCTTGAATTTCTAGGTGAATTGGACTTTGAATTCTTTGATCATTTCTTTACAGAGGATAATCCAGGTTAATGAATGACAGTGTAATTGAATACACTTAACACGGTATCCTTATTACAGAGAGAAAAAAATATAAAAATACTTCCTTGTGTATAAACTGAACTCTGGCCTTCACATCTTTGTCACTAACTATAACACTTTCTGACTTCATGCAGAATATTTTTAAAATCTCAGTATTGTTTTTAAATGCCATGTATCTTATTTTCCTTCTCCCACATGCATAATTTAGAAAGTCTTAGTATTGTTTTTAAAGGCCGTATGCCTTATTTTTCTTCTTTCACTTTTTATAGCCATTTAGTGTTTTGTCTTTATGACATTATCATTTTGACAGTTTTGTATTTTTCTTCCAAAAAAATGTTCCTCATACTCTGTTGGATCTCAGTTCTTCTGCAGTTTGCTCTTAGGAAACCTATGGTAAACAAGGAGAATACAAATACCTTTTTTTTTTTTTTTTTTGCTTTAGTTTGCAAATGCATGCAAGTGAAAGGTGAACCCAGTGAAAGGTGAGTGCAGTGAATAGACATTGGGACAGTGACACCACCACGTTTGCCCCTTACTCATCAAGCTCCTTCTCTAGTGTAATAGAGCCCTCCATGAGAAACAGTCATGTGGTAGATCAGGGAGGACAAAATGATCACCGCTGGTCTTGTGCTTAGATTTCTCACAAACCTAATAATGACTAAAGTTAATGTGAGTAAAATATCATGCAGCATGAGTTTTATTGACCAATACAAAGAAAAAAAGATATGTTTAAAAAAATAAAGCGCTCCAAAAAAAAAAAAAAAAACTGTAAAACTCAGGAAGCTCATGTTTTACAAATCATTACTGTGAAATAAAGTAAATTCTACAGATCTCTGGGCTATTCCATTTCTCCCTGGGAATGGCATATTTGTCATTAGAGCATTGTATGAATATGGTACGATTTTCAGAAAACAGTCATACATTTTATAGAGAATTACATGTAGTGTCCAGAATCTTTTCAAGACAAAAACTGGGCAATTGTTGAAATGTTCTGCTCATTTTGAGCGTTGAAACAGAGGAAGTAATAAAAATGTATCTCGTAGTTTGTTATTTCTGTTATTTTATAGATGCAGTTTGGTAGCTTGAATAAAAGTTCTACCTAGGTCTTGGTAAAATAAATGAATTAGTAATATATTTGCTTTGTTTAGCACACCAACTGTAATCTTTATGACTCATGAACATATTAATATAATCTTGCAATATTTATTTAATGACATATTGAATAAACAAATCACTGATGGAACAATGTCTTTTTTTAAACAAAAGCTTGTATGGAGGGCTGCCTTTCAATAGATGGTAGTGAGGGAGCTGCTCTGCTATGTACAAAATCCCAACCCAGAAGCAGGTCCTTGATAGAACAATTTTGACAGCAAGATAATTTGTTCTGTTTGAGCAAAGCAGTAACACTAGCAGAATATGTACTTGCTGACTTTATTTACAAGACAAACTGCTACTCTGTGAACTCAGAAACCTCTGCTAATTCCTGGCACACTTTTCTCAGGGACAGAGGGACATGGCCATCCAATGTTATTAGATGGAGTATTTTGGGGCCACTGGAGAGAAGGGGGAAGTTAAAATATTTCTCAGTATTGTTTCTTTTTGAAATTGTGGTTAAATATACATAACAGAATTTACCATTTTAACCATTTTTAAGTGTATAGTTCATTAGCATTTAGTACATTCACACTGTTCTACATTCATCACCACCATCCCTTTCCCAAACTGAAACTCCACATCCATTAAACAATAACTCCCACTTCCTGCTCCCCCAGCCCCAGGTAACCATCATCCTACTTTCTGTATGAATATGACTACTCTAGGTACCTCATATAAGTGAAATCACATATTTGTCTTCTTATGACCGACTTATTTCACTTAGTACAATGTCCTCAAGGTTCATCCATGTTGTAGCGTGTGTCAGAATTTCCTCCCTTTTTAAGGTTGAATAATATTTTATTGTATGTATATGCCACATTTTGCTTATCCACTCATCCAGTGATGGCCATGTGTGTTGCTTCCACCTTTTGGCTATTGTGAATAATGCTATGAACATGGGTATACAAATACCTGTTCAAGTCCCTGCTTTCAATTATTTTGAGTGTAAACATAATAGCGGAATTGCTACATCATATGGTAATTCCATATGTAATTTTGAGGGGGAACTACCGTACTGTTTTCCATAGTGGAAGCACCATTTTACATTCCCACCAGTGGTGTACCAGGATTCCATTTTTTTCACATCCTCACCAACATTTGTTTTCTGTTTTTTTTTTTTTTTGGATAATAAGCATTCTCCTGGGTGTGAAGTAGTATCTCATTTTATTTGCATTTTCCTTATGACTAGTGATGTTTAGCATCTGTATGTGCTTATTGGCCAATTGTATATCTTCTCTGGAGAAATGTTGTTTCAAGCCCTCTGCCTATTTTTGAATCAAGTTGTTTTGTTTTGTTGTTGCCGAGTTGTAAGAAAGTCTTGTTTTCTTTTCAAACTGTGACCTTTATGGTTATTTAATCTAAGCCTTTATTTCCTCACTTTTAAAATGGGGATGACATTAGTAACCACCTCAAAGTTATTGTAAGAATTTCGTGAGATGGCCAGGCGCAGTGGCTCACGCCTGTAATCCCAGCACTTTGGAGGCTGGGGCGGGCAGATCACGAGGTCAAGAGATTAAGACCATCCTGGCCAACATGGTGAAACCCCATCTCTACTAAAAATACAAAAGTTGGCTGGGTGTAGTGGCTTGCACCTGTAGTCCCAGCTACTCAGGAGGCTGAGGCAGGAGAATCACTCGAACCCCGGAGGCAGAGGTTGCAGTGAGCTGAAATCGCACCACTGCATTCCAGCCTGGCAACAGAGCGAGACTCTGTCTCAAAGAAAAAAAGAAAAAAAGAATTTCATGAGATAAGTCAAGTTCTTAACAAGTCACTTGGCTAAGCATATATGTTCATTAAGTGGTTTCTGTTAGTTCTTGTCATGTCACACCAAAACCACAGAGGGCCTAGGGATGGAGCTGGGAGCTTAAGTCCCCATATCTGTCTTCAGAATCCTAGCTCTTAACTAATCTTGTTAGTTTAACATGATAGTTATTAGGCAATAGCTTCCTCAGTCTTGTTTATTTTAAAATATTTCCTACTATTATGCTGGTTTAGAAATAAGCCAGCCTAATCTATGTGTGTATTTCAGAATTATGGGAAACAGTTCTGAACTGGTGATGTAATGAGATTTTTCTCTAAATTCAAAGAAAGCAATATTATTGCAATATCAAGCAACTTAGCTTCCTAGCTGACTTTTGCAATTATACCAATATTTTGGTTATCAGTGGTTCTAGTTTAGAAATATTCTATCATTCTGAACAGTATTAATTCCAAAACTTTCATATGAGCGTTCCAAAGAAAAATTTCTCTCCTAACCATTAATTCAGTGAGTATGGCATCTCTTTTATTAAGAATAACAAGAAATATAGGAAACAAAGCAGCTATTACCAGATGAGCAAAGAGAGCCTATCCAAGGCAGATCCAGGCAACAAAACAATGCAAAGCTCTGCTGTCAACTCTGGGCAGAAGTGTTTTGTGTCGCCTTTGTTCTGAGTCAAGAAGTGATACCCAGTCTCTAGGGAAAACCTAGGGAAGGGCATCTCTCAATGATGACATGAAAACACCTGGAAACCTGTTTCCCAAAGTCCAAATATAGTTGTGAATTTCTGGAACACCTAATCTCAAATGACATCAAATGATTCAGCATATGTAATGGTATCATGAATACATAATGAAGCAGCAATGAATTATTGACAGATTAAACAGAATTGCCACCAAGTGAAATGTAGAACACAAATATCTTATGTGTATTTTACACAGCACACATATTTTATATGGAATGTGGGGTCAGCAGATTCATTTTCTAAATTCCCTCAAGAAGTTAAAGTCTGAGTGGGTGCTCCCTTTTTAGCTATCTGTGACTTCCTCATGCTTATTCCTCTTTTTTTTTTTTTTTTTTTGAGATGGAGTCTTGCTGTGTTGCCCAGGGTAGAGTACAGTGGTGCAATCTTGGCTCACTGCAACCTCTGCCTCCCAGGTTCAAGTGATTCTCCTACCTCAGCCTCCTGAGTAGCTTTGATTACAGGTGCCCGCCAGCATACCCAGCTAATTTTTGTATTTTTAGTAGAGACAGGGTTTTGCCCTGTTGGCCAGGCTGATCTCAAACTCCTGACCTCAGGTGATCTGCCCACCTCGGCCTCCCAAAGTGCTGGGATTATTAGCTTGAGCCACTGTGTCTGGCCTCTCCCCCCCAATGCTTATTTCTTTGATGCTTAGTCATGTGCTAAAACTGAGTTTTCTATCAGAGTAACAGTACCCTTAAAATATATATGGTGGCCCTAAATCTATGGGGATATAGCAGGGAAACCCACCCCGATAATTCTTTGTGGGTTCTTTTCTATCTTCCCTAAGTGTTGGCCAGTCTGAGAAATAAAGGGAAGAGTACAAAAGAGAAATTTTAAAGCTGGATGTCCGGGGTAGACATCACATGTCAGCAGGTTCCGTGATGCCCCACAAGCTGCAAAACCAGCAAGTTTTTATTAGTGATTTTCAAAAGGGGAGGGAGTGTACGAATAGGGTATGGGTCACAGAGATCACATGCTTCACAAGGTAATAAAATATTACGAGGCAAATTGAGGCAGGGTGATATCACAGGACCGGGGTGCAATTAAAATTGCTAATGAAGTTTCAGGCATGCATTGTCATTGATAACATCTTATCAGGAGACAGGGTTTGAGAGCAGACAACTAGTCTGACCAAAATTTATTAGGTAGGAATTTCCTCGTCCTAATAGGCCTGGGAGCGCTATGGGAGACCGGGGCTTATTTCATCTCTATCTGCAACTGTAAAAGACAGACGTCCCTAGAGTGGCCATTTTAGAGACTTCCCCCTAGGAACGCATTCTCTTTCTTAGGGATGTTCCTTGCTGAGAAAAAGAATTCCAAGATATTTCTCCTATTTGCTTTTGAAAGAAGAGAAATATGGCTCTGTTCTGCCTGGCTCTCAGGCAGCCAAGACTTTAAGGTTATGTCCCTTGTTCCCTGAAAATCGCTGTTATCCTGTTCTTAAGGTGCCCAGATTTCATATTGTTCAAACACATGCGCTCTACAAACAATTTTTGTGCAGTTAATGCAATCATCACAGGGTCCTGAGGAGACATACATCCTCAGCTTATGAAGATGATGGGATTAAGAGATTAAAGTAAAGACAGGCATAGGAAATCACAATAGTGTTGACTGGGGAAGTGATAAGTGTCCATGAAATCTTCACAATTTATGTTCAGAGACTGCAGTAAAGACAGGCGTAAGAAATTATAAAAGTATTAATTTGGGGAACTAATAAATGTCTATGAAACCTTCACACTTTATGTTTTTCTGCCATGGCTTCAGCCGGTCCCTCTGTTCGGGGTTCCTGACTTCCCGCAACAGAGATAAACTCCATTTAAATATATACAAGGGTTTTGTTTTGTTTTTGTTTTTGTTTAAGAGATGGGGTCTCACTCTGTTGCCTAAGTTGAAGGGCAGTGGTGTGATCATAGCTCACTACAGCCTTGAACTCCTAGGCTCAGGTGATCCCCTCACCTTAGCCTCCCAAACAATTGGAACTACCAAGCCTGATTTAAATATGAGTTTTTAAAATAAAGCATATAGCATATTCTGTACAGTTTAGATACAGGAAAAAAGGTTACTGCCACCTGTGAAACAAATGTGGAAGGCTCTGTCTGCATGTCTGTGAGTCCTCCCAAAAAGCCTTCTTAGTGTACATCTTCAACAAAGATTACAAAATATATTTGATGATATATCTTTACAGATATTGACAATAGTGGGTATGTCAGTGACTATGAACTTCAAGACCTGTTTAAGGAAGCAAGCCTTCCTCTGCCTGGCTACAAGGTGCGAGAGATTGTGGAGAAAATTATATCAGTTGCTGACAGCAACAAAGATGGCAAAATCAGTTTTGAAGAGTTTGTGTCAGTAAGTAATCTCATCCTTTTGGGCTACTGATAATCTTGCTTAAAGCAGAATTGTAATAATGTCATCACTAGCTTTGGTTAAATCCAGCTTCAGAGGCCAGAAAAAGGACTGCTTTAAAATGATGATGATAATGACAATAACTATTATTATTGAAATAATTTCCACAACTAACTCATAAAACAAAGGAAAAAATTATTCTCAAATTGTTGGAATGGAAATCAGGTTTAGATAACAGTAATTCATTCCCTAGAATAACTAGGTGAGTTCAATGCTTATTGTCCATTAATATAATTGAATAAATATTTATGAAATATAAATTGACTTTGCATTCTTTATTGATTAAGCAGATATTGTAGCTCTTCTCTTCCTAGAAACTTTGCTAGGCACTGTGAGTAATTTGATGAGTAAAAAGAAACGTGATTCCTGCCTTCATGGAGTTTATATGTGTTGGGGAGACTGTAATGCACAAATTGATAGAAGATAACTGAGAATTGCTATGACAGAGTGGTACAGGTCCTGTGAGAGTTTGTGGTAGAAGGAATTGAATTTGGAGGCGAGGCTGGATAATGCAGGGACTCAGGGAAGGTATCCCTACAGCGTGAAGACTGTGATGTGTTCTGAAGAAAGATTTTAAAAGTGGGTTGCAGTAAAATGAATAATGTGGGAGACAGGTAGACATGACAGCATGTGTAGAGGCCCTGTGGCTTTAGAGATGGTGAGTATTCTCAAGCAACTGAAAGAATGTTTGTGTGGCTGGAGCTGAGATGGTAAGGGTAAGGAATGTAGCTGGGGAAGTCAGTCAGAATCAGGTCACACAGGGCCATGTCGAATTTTTGTTTTTATCCTAAAAGCAATAGGAAGCCAATGAAGTGAGAAGAATAGAATGTGAAGTGACAAGATCAGATTCGCATTTTTAAAAAACCCAATCACTTTGCTGCATGCAGAACTGATTGAATTCAGTCTTGCCAATCTCTGGTGAGTCCAGTGAGAAAGTGATTGGGAAAGGGAGTTTCTGTAAGCCTATGTTATTTCCTTTAAGAGCTGACTTATTTTAACATGAATACATTTGAGATGTTCAGCCAGGAAAATATCTTCATTAAGGCATTCTTTTATTTTTAGCATGTAGTTAGTTATATCTTAGGTTTTCAGTACAGAAGATTATGGCAACCCAACAAGAATAATTTCAGTGTGTTCAATTTAAGCTTAGGTATAAAAAATTTATTTCACTGTTTGGGGTTCAAGTATTTGTCTATTTTGTGTTATTGGTAAAATGATGAAAGTTATCTGTGAATACAAGCAATAAGTACAACTGACTAGTATTTAATTTGATGTTATTTCTTATTAAATAAAGAAGTATAAATAAATATCCTTCATCTTGTCAGGTTTTTGTTATCTGATTCTCAATTTTACTTATGTTCCATTCCAGCTAATGCAAGAATTAAAAAGCAAAGATATCAGCAAAACATTCCGAAAAATAATTAACAAGAGGGAAGGGATTACTGCTATTGGAGGAACTTCATCTATTTCCAGTGAGGGCACACAGCATTCTTATTCAGGTAACTGACTCCTCCAAATCTGATCTTTTAGTCACTGATTCATTCATTAAGTGACGTATTTAATCAGTTCTAAGATGCCACTCATTGTGATTCATACCATTATTTTATGTGCCATTGAGGAGAAAAAATAGTGCAGAGCACAATATAACATGCCACTGAATTTGAAATACATGTCAGTTTCAGAGATGTCAAAATGAAAAATCCTAGAATCATTGAAATCAATGAGTTCCTACTATGGATCAGGCTCAGTCTACAGAAAAAAGATTATAAACAACAAAGTGGAAGTTGTTTGTACTCCAGCATTAGATGTATTTAAAAGTGGCTTTTGAATGGCTTTTCATCCTGACTGATGAGATGGCTTTACTTTTACACCTGAGCTAGGAATGGTGGAGAGGCTTATATTGCAAGGATTTTTCTCTTCCATTTTCTGAGATCTGAGATACCTGATTCACCTTTTATCTAGTAACCAAGTGACTAGAGAGCATAGCACCTGATTTGCTTGATCTCATTAATTTGCTGGACCATTGCCCAGTGGGAAATGCAGAGGCATATTAACTTTTAAGATGAGGTATCTTCCCCATGTTAAGCTATCTAAGATGTCTAAGAACCTTTGGCCAAGTTCTTTTTATTCATACGAACATAATTAGAACTATGGTTTTTGGTCTTTTGACAAAATTACCTGTAACCTTTTCCCCTCTTTCTTCATTTCAGACCTGAATCTGTTAATTATCTTCTTGATTCTGTCCCTTCCTAATTGGATTTTCCTCTAGTCATACACTCAAATTTCTCTCATCTATTGTATGTTTTTCCTAACTTTTTACCATAGAGGTACATAACTGTTACCTTCACTTTTTGAAAGGTATTCACCCCTTAACCCAGTTTCTGCCTGTCATTTCTACTGAAGTGGCTTCTTTTTAAAGACAAAAAAACAAATTATTGAGGTATAATACACATTCAGCAAAGTGCTGTAATCTTAAGTATACGGCTCAATGAATTTTTCCATGTGTATATATTCATGTAGCTGCCAACCGGAACAAGATATGGAATCTTTTCATCACCTGAAGACTCCCCCCAATAGTAGTAACTATTCTTCCCTAGAGGTTACCTCTTTTCTAATGTTTGTCACCATAAATTTTTGTTTACTTGTTTATTGAGGTATAAGATACATGTAGTAAAGTGTGTGACGTGTACTGGTCTTTTTCTTTATTAAAAAAAAATTTTTTTTGAGACGAAGTCTCGCTCTGTCACCCAGGGTGGAGTGCAGTGGTGCGATCTAGGCTCACTGCAAGCTCCACCTTCCAGGTTCACATCATTCTTCTGTCTCAGCCTCCCGAGTAGCTGGGACTACAGGCATCCGCCACCACGCCCAGCTGTTTTTTTTTTTTTTTTTTTTTTTTTTTATTTTTATTTTTTGTAGAGTTGGGGTTTCACCATGTTAGCCAGGATGGTCTTGATCTCCTGATATCATGATCTGCCTACCTTGGCCTCCCAAAGTGCTGGGATTACAGGTGTGAGCCACTGCACCCAGCCAAAGTGTGCTATTCTTAAGTATATGGCTTGATGATTTCTTTAACCTATGAGTACACCTATATAACTATTCTCTAGAAAAAGATATGGAACATTTAATGGCTTTTATTAAAAAAAAAAAAGCAGCTTTATTGAGATATAATTGACATACCACAAAATTCATTTTTAAAGTATACAGTTCAGTAGTTTTTAGCATATTCATAGTTGTGCAATTGTCATCACTATTTAATTTCAGAACACTTTCATTACACCAAAGAAAAACACCATACTTGTTATCAGTCACTCCCCATTTCCTTCTTCCCGAAGGCTCTGCAACCATTAAACTACTTTCTATTTCTATAAATTTGCCTATTCTGGAAATTTCATAGAAATGGAATCATACTGTAAGTAGCCTTTCATTTGATAGGCTTCTTCACTGGCGTAATATTTTCAAGGCTCATCCGTGTTGTCACTTATATCATACTTCATTCCTTTTATTCTGACTGCAGCCTCGACCTCCAGAGTTCAAGGGATCCTCCCACCTCAGCCTCCCAAGTGCACAACCATGCCTCCCAAATGTGCACCACCATGCCCAGCTAATTTTTCTATCTTTTGTAGAGATGCGGTTTTGCTGTGTCACCCAGGTTGATCTTGAACTCCTGGGTTCGAGAGATATGCCTGTCTTGGC
The DNA here is from genome assembly GCF_037993035.2 of Macaca fascicularis. NCBI lineage: Eukaryota > Metazoa > Chordata > Mammalia > Primates > Cercopithecidae > Macaca > Macaca fascicularis. Next base: position 45,479,128 of record NC_088376.1, read on the forward strand.
CTCCCAAAGTACTGGGGTTACAGGTGTGAGCCATGGTACCTGGCCCCTTCATTTCTTTTTATTGCTGAATATTCCATTCTATGGCCAATACCACATTTTGTTTATCCTTTCATCAGGTGATGGACATTTGGGTTGTTTCCAGTTTTTGGCTATTATAAATAATGCTGTATGAACATCATGAATGCATTTCTGTGTGGACATATACTTTGAATTCTCGTAGGCATATACTTAGGAGTAGAATTGCTCGAATTTTTGTTAATTCTGTGTTTAACATTTTTAAAGAACTGTCAAATTGTTTTCCAAAGTGGTTACACCCATGGCTGTAACCACTGTCTGCCTGTGGTTACAGGCAGTGACATCTGGCTGTGACATCTGTCACCCCATTGATTGCCAGGGTTGATTTGGCTGATCTGGCTGGCTAGGCAGGGTCCCCTTCCTCCCTCACTGCTCCATGTGAGTCCCTCCCGAAGCTGTGTGCTCAGCTGAAGAGGACAACCATCCCCAATAGAGGTTGACTGGTCTTTGGTCAAGGGTATATGAGTAGCTGCACTCCCCTGCTAGAACCTCCAAACAAGCTCTCAAGGTCCAAAGTGGCTGCACCATCTTACATTCCCACCAGCAATGTATGAGGGCTCCAGTTTCTTCACTTTCTCACCAACACTTGTTTTTGCCCATTTAAAAAATTACAGCCATCCTAGTGGTTGTGATGTGGTATCTCATTCCTGGTTCCTATACCTGAAACATCCTTTCTTTCCTTGCCTATATTCACCTATTGAAAACCTGTATTTCAAATAGTACCTTCTCCATAAAGCCTTTTCTTGATCACCCTAACTAAAAGTGATTGCTTCTTTTTTTAAATTCTGAAAACATTGCATATATATTTCTGGTGGTGTGTGTATTTCCCTTATATCACATTTCTTTGTATATTTGTTTTATAATTACACTAAAAAATTCCTCAATGGCAGGTACAGTATTTTAGTGATCTCTGAATACCTAGACTCCAAATCCTTTTAAGGAGGTCTGTATGAAGAGGCGAGAAGATAAGGCAGATTATGATATGTACAAAGAGGAAATATTAGTACATATTTGTGTTTTTGTTGGCTTGTGTGTGTATGTATGGATTAAATTTTGGGGGTACCTGCAAAATATTCCCTTGGGAAAATTACCTAATTCTAGGAACTGTGGCAACAATGGAGAAGGCCAACTCATTATGTGCTACCCTCTGATGGAAATGGGGATTATTTACTTTAAGGATTTATAATCTTAAATGATTTTTATATCTACAGAATAATAATAAAGCTGTACAATGTTTTTACTTTAAGTTCCTTCCTATTTTCCCTACTGCATAACTCATGGGAAAATATTTTCTACTTAAGATCAATGTACCCATACTAGAAGCCATGTGTTGAGAAGTTGGTGGATGAAGATGGCCAAGGATAGTGCTGGTGTCTAGATTTGTGTCAGTTTTTTTGTTTTTTTTGTTTGTTTGTTTGTTTTTGAGACAGTCTCACTCTGTCGCCTAAGCTGGAGTGCAGTGGTGTGATTTCGGCTCACTACAACGTTCATCTCCCAGGTTCAAGCAATTCTCCCTGCCTCAGCGTCCGGAGTAGCTGGGATTGCAGGTGCCTGCCACCACACCTGGCTAATTTTTGTATTTTTTAGTAGAGATGGGGTTTCACCATGTTGACCAGGCTGGTCTCAAACTCCTGACCTCAGGTGATCCGCCCGCCTCAGCCTCCCAAAGTGTGGGGATTACAGGCATGAGCCACCGCACCCAGCCAATTTGTGTCAATTTTTTAATAGTAAAAGTTCCATGGAAATTGAGCTGTTTTATTCATTTGAATAACTCTTGACTGAATTCAGTATTTCTGTTGTAAGCTAAAAATCACAGCTCTCTAAATCTTTTTGGGGAGGATGGATTTTATTGCCATGGTCTTTGTTTCTTGTATTTTTTTCCTTATTTAATTACATATACATATTTGACCTCTGATGGTCTGCTTCTGATTCATTAGCTTTCAGAAGCAATACATATTTGGAAATATTTTTGAATCAAACCAAATATATATTGTGCTCATTTAAGATATATACCTTCATTTCTCCTAATATATCAGGTGGAAATGTGGAATGAATTCCCCTCCCCTGTCCTGTCATTTCTTTTTTTTTTTTTTTTTTTTTAGACAGAGCCTTGGTCTGTGGCCAGGTTGGAGTGCAGTGGCGCCATCTTGGCTCACTGCAAGCTCCGCCTCTCGGGTTCACGTCATTCTGCTGCCTCAGCCTCCCAAGTAGCTGGGATTACAGGCGCATGCCACCAAGCCCAGCTAATTCATTTTTGTGTATTTAGTGGAGAAGGGGTTTCACCATGTTGGCCAGGATGGTCTTGATCTTTTCACCTCGTGATCTGCCCGTCTTGGCCTCCCAAAGTGCTGTGATTACAGGCGTGAGCCACCGCGCCCCTCCCGCCCACCTGTTTTTTGTTTGTTTGTTTGTTTGTTTTTTTTGAAAGAGTCTCTCTTTGTGGCTTAGGCTGGAGTGTAGTGGCATGATCTCCGCTCACTGCAACCTCCACCTCCTGGTTCAAGATATTCTGAAGCCTCAGCCTCTCGAGTAGCTGGGACTACGGGCATGTGCCATTATGCCTGGCTAATTTTTGTATTTTCAATAGAGACGGGATTTCTCCATGTTGCTCAGGCTGGTCTCGAGTTCCTGACCTCAAGCGATCCGCCCGCCTCGGAATTGCTTTGGGAAGTGCTGGGATTACAGGCCTGAGCCACCACATCCAGCCCCCTTTCGTCTTTTCTTAAACCCTTTTGTGTTTTAGTAGGTTTTTAATAATGGTCAATTATTATCTTTGAGCAGAAATTAACAAGTATGTTTTTGTAGTGCAATAAAGTTTGTGAAATGAGATTTGCCTACAAAGATTTTCTCCTTTCAGAGGAAGAAAAAGTGGCTTTTGTTAACTGGATAAACAAAGCCCTGGAGAATGACCCTGACTGTAAGCATCTCATACCCATGAATCCCAATGATGATAGTCTTTTCAAGTCACTTGCAGATGGCATCCTTCTTTGGTGAGTTCATCTTCTGGTTAAGGAAGCTGTGTTCTTCCTGATTACATTGATGCGCATTCCATGAAAACTACAATTCAGCCGTCCATTGTCTTTTGGAATCAGTAGCTACTTAGGTCCTGGAGAATGTATATTGCATAGAAAATGAACTACTGTGTATCTATTGGAAAATTTCCAAAATTTTCTTTCAAATACAATCCCTTGTTTTTATGTTGTCTTTTACGTGTGTTACTATAATAATTGCCAGGAATCTTTTATTTGTCTGGTGCAGTTTTAAATATTCACAGGGTTTCTCTTTTCTTTTTCCAGTAAGAGAGTACTGATTATTGACTGGAACAGGAACATGAGGAGATGCAAAGGGAAGATATTCCTTATTTGTACCTAAATGAAAATTATGTTTTGATTCAGCCTTGTGTTATCCTTGGCTCTTTGCATTCTATTTTTTCTCCCTATATTGTAAACTCTCGGAGGGAATGTCTTTGTCGTCGTCGTGTGTACCACAGTCCCAGCATACTCCTTTGGATAAAGCGGAGATCTTTTCTTTAGTTTATAAAAAGTACAGAAGATTTACAAAGTAGAAAATAACCATCACAAATATCCTTACCATCCATAAATGACTTGCTAACATTCTAACACATTTCCTTCAGTCTTTTTTTTTGATGCTTTTACTTAAAAAGGAAAACAAAACCTTACCCGTAAGTACAGGATGTTAGATTTTAGGACATTAAATGTAAAATATACCTTGACCTCCACCTGCAATTCTTATGTTTCTTTGACTCTCAGAGAAATTCCTATTATGAACTCAATGGGTATTTTCCTAATCTTGTTTTAAAAGGTAAAATTCTAAAATATAGAGACAAAATTTATATTAATTTCTCTGAAAATGTCTAAATTATTGGTCTGAGATGAAACCTCTGGCTTCGTATCTTTCTGCAACATCAGTAATTTTACCAGTGTTGATACTACTTTATGAGGCTTCTTGGAGAATTTCTTTGTGTTTTAGGCTGTTGAATGCTGATGACCAGTAAGTGAAATAAAGACAAAACGAACATTAAGAAAATTCAGGGTGATGGCTGGGCATGGTGGCTCACGCCTGTAATCTCAGCACTTTGGGAGGCTGAGGCAGGAAGATCATTTGAGGTCAGGAATTTGAGACTAGCCTGGCTAACATGGTGAAACCCTATCTCTACTAAAAATACAAAAATTAGCTCTGAGAGGTGGCACACACCTGTAATCCCAGCTGCTCGGGAGGCTGAGGCAGGAGTATCACTTGAACCCAGGAGGTGGAGGTTGCAGTGAGCTGAGATCGCACCACTGCACTCCAGCCTGGGTGACAGAGGTAGACTACATGTCAAAAGAAAAAGAAAAAAAAATTCAGGATGGTTAAAAAAATTAGGAGAAATGCTAAGATTACTCTTGTAGTGAGTGATGGATTTGTTTTAGGAATGGGAATATTTCTTGGATTTTAAGAATTAAGTTCCTGAGCCGGGTGTGGTGGCTCAAGCCTGTCATCCCAGCACTTTGGGAGGCCGAGACAGGCGGATCATGAGGTCAGGAGATCGAGACCATCCTGGCTAACACGGTGAAACCCCGTCTCTAGTAAAAAAATACAAAAAAACTAGCCGGGCGAGGTGGCAGGCGCCTGTAGTCCCAGCTACTCGGGAGGCTGAGGCAGGAGAATGGCGTAAACCCGGGAGGCGGAGCTTGCAGTGAGCTGAGATCGCACCACTGCACTCCAGCCTGGGCGACAGAGCGAGACTCCGTCTCAAAAAAAAAAAAAAAAGTTCCTGGCATGAATTACAGTTTAATTATTATTATTATTTTTTTTGAGATGAGGTCTCTCTGTTTTGCACAGGCTGGCCTCAAACTCTTGGGCTCAGCCTCCCAAGTAGCTAAGATTATATGCATGTGCCACCATGCCTGGCTTACTGTTTAATATTTTAAGGTAATGAATTGTTATTTTCAAAATTTATCTATTTTGGCTGTTTGCAATAATAAACTAAAAAAAATTTCTTTGAGTATTAAACTATTCTCATTTTCTCTTTAGCAAAATGATCAACTTATCTGAACCAGATACAATTGATGAAAGAGCCATCAATAAGAAAAAGCTCACGCCATTCACTGTTTCTGTAAGTATTTGCCCTTTGCTTATAATCATGTTACTCTGCTGAGAAATGTAAGACCTTTATTAATGAATGCTTGGACCCAGATAAAACCTTTGATTTAATGTAATGTTGTTCTCCTATAAAAACTGTTTGGTTTTTTTTTTGTTTTGTTTTTAAGAGACGAGGGTCTTCCTATACCCCCCAATATAGCTCACTGTAACCTCAAACTCCTGGGAGCAAGTGATCCTCCAACCTCAGCTTCTTGAGTTGTTAGTGCTATAACCATGTACCACTATGCCATGCTAATCTTTTAAAGTTTTTGTGGAGATGGGATCTTGCTATGTTGCTCAGTCTGGTGTTGAACTCGTGGCCTCAAGTGATCCTCCCACTTCAGCCTCCCAAAGTGCTGGAATTATAGGCATGAGCCACCATGCCTGGCCAAAACTGGACTTTTATTAAATAAAAATTCAGTTGGATTTTGTAATGAATGAAATGAAGATTCAGGGTACTTTGGATGCACTTAAGCTGTAGTATTCAGTTTATATTATTGTAATTATTGAGTTATTTATTAATGAGCACTTGCTTGATGCCAGTGCCCTTATTGGGTGGTTGAAAAATAACACTGCAGGTTTATCATTTCACAAAATTTTAAATTATTCTTTTTGTACTAAATTGTTCTGTAGTTGGCTTCTCCATACAGATCTTGTAAAAGTCCGGGTATTTATACATACCACACTTTCCCCCTCAAAATCTCTAGAACAATGAGTGGATAGTAATATTTACTGAGTATTTACTGGGTGTCAGTCACTGATCTAAACACACTATGTAAATTATCCTCCCAGCAACTTTATAATAAGGTATATACTATTATTTTGTAGATGAGGAAACTGAGGCACTGACAGGTTATACAGAGGCAGAGCCAGGATATGATCCCAGTGGTCTAGTGCCAGAGCTCATTTCTTAATCACTGTGTTATACTGCCACTCTCATGTGGTGGTAGTAATAGCAACTATTTAAGGTGTGGTCACAATAGTAGCTATTAAAATTAAGCTACTGCTAACCTGTGTCCTTCATTTGGCAAGTGCAATCCTTGATTTTGCTAAAATTATTGAGTCTTCTATAGAAAGCTAGTCTTCTATAGACTATTACCCCCTGCATATATTGGAAGTATGCTATCTCTAAAAATAAAACTGCATGATAGCCCCTCAGATCCACTCTGTGGCTACCACAAAATACTTACAGAATATTTTTTCTTTATTTTCTTTACTGCACTAAATATAAATATTAAAAGTAAAACCAAGCAATAAATGTATACAATAGTAAGAATTGCCGTGTTTCAGATTCAGTGGCAAAAAAATGGTCATGTATGTATCCTATAAATAAGATAGACGTGAATATTTTCAATAATCATCGATATTAAATGAAGATTCCAGTACAACATGTGAAAAATAATCTGGCAATTGCAACTGGAAATAGGCTTCTTCAAGAATGGTAATTTCTATTAGTGATATGCAACATTATTGACCTATTAGCAAGCAGGGAACAAGAAAGCCATGTAGTCAACATCCAGTTCTGTACTTCTCAAAGATAACAGGAAATGAGGGAACCTGTTAGACAGTCCAAGCCTAACCATGTACCACTGCCCTATAGAAGGCGGGGCCACCTCTCGTGTGTCCCAATTGTTTGTGGTTCCCTACTGTCCCTATCTTTCCGCATCAACACAAGTCTTCAGGAAGGCTGGGCATTCAGAGCAGTTGTCCATGGTAAGAATTGTATAGCAACTTCTCCATGGGGTTCTCCTATTACTTCTTGTTCTTAAGATATTTAGAAGTAGCTTAGTGTGACCACTCCATTCCCTACTAACTGATAGGGCAATAATGTTGTTATTTATCAAGTAGAAACTACCATTTACTTGAAAGAAACGTTGCAACTCCTTATTTTCTACCCATTTTTTAAAGCCAAATTACTTGTCAGACATTTGATATGCTTGCAAAGCAAACATCTTTGAATAAAATTAACATCAAAAGCAGTTTTTCTCCTATATGACCAACACGACCCGTTGATAAGACAAAGCTGAGTTAACTGTTTATTGCAGTAAGAGAAAATACTTGCAAAGCTTTGTTAGTGTCTTGGTGCTGGGAAAGTGAGGGCAGCATCTGAGAATTGGAATTGTGGTTTAGGGCAGGTCTTTCAATATGAGAGAGGGCAAGAGGGCTCTGATCCAGATTGGGCAAGGTTCTCAATGCACCGGCCCAAGACTGGTGGAAATAGCAAGGGGAGGATTTTAAGGTGAAGAGGTCAAAGATTCTTAGAGTATAAACTGTCATTGATGTTTTCATTGAAGAGTTAATGGGTCTTTTAGGTAGTGCCTGCAGTGAAAAATTTTTGCCTAGGCTCAAGACTCCTGGAAGAATAAGATCATGCTAATGAAGACAGAATAGTCATGCCAGTGAAGACAAGAGGATAGCACACAAGGTCATATTAATGTAGGCAGTAACACGTGGTTTTGTTTGTTATTGTCCAGGCTGAGAGTAGTGGTAGGTTTTGGTTCTTACTAGTATTGTAATCAATTTAGCGAAATTATACACTTCTTTTGGCCCACAGTACATGCTGTCAATTGCATATGAAATGGGTTATTGTGAGATTAACACTATTATTGGCTTCATTTTCAGTCCAGTTCTTTCCCCTGCTGATGCATTCTGGGGAATCACAACTGGAGCAAACATCATTTATGCTCTTGGAAGCAAAGAGAAAAATATTAGTGATCATGCCTAAATCAGCAGCAGTTGTCTCTTGAAAGTTGCATAGATTTGATTTATGGTAACTTAAAAAACATCTGAAGCAGGAATGTTAATTAAAAACACCTGAAGTTATTAAAAATCTTAGATTTCCACAAAGTATTTGCAATTTGCTGTTAATGTTTTCATGTTTATGTTTATTTGTAGTGAATTATGAGGTTATAAAAATATTGAAGGTTTCTCTGGTTCTGCTTCTTTCGGGAGAACTATATTTAAATGAACATTGCTTAATACTGCTACAAAAATAATTCAAAATGCTTATTTTAATCACCCCAGATGAACCCCAAAGATACAGCCATTTATTTACTTGGAGCTCAATAAATCACTTCAGCACACTATAGGAGGAAGCCATTGAAATATTTGCTATGCTTTGAGAACCTCTGTGCTTTGCTGCTGTTGTGACCAGCACATTAAATTGTTGCTATTACTGCTACAATATGAGAATGGCAGTAATGCATGGCGATTAAGAGGATGGGCTCTGGGCCGGGCGCGGTGGCTCACACCTGTAATCCCAACACTTTGGGAGGCCGAGGCAGGCAGATCACAAGGTCAGGAGATCATCCTGGCTAACATGGTGAAACCCCATCTCTACTAAAAACACAAAATATTAGCCGGGTGTGGTGGCGGTCACCTGTAGTCCCAGCTACTCGGGAGGCTGAGGCAGGAGAATGGCGTGAACCCGGGAGGCGCAGCTTGCAGTGAGGTGAGATCGTGCCACTGCGCTCCAGCCTGGGTGACAGAGCGAGACTCTGTCTAAAAAAAAAAGAAAAGAGGATGGGCTCTGGAGACCACTGGGATCAGACCCCAGCCTTTCCACTGTGGAATCTGTCAGTGCTGCAGTTTCCTCATTTGTAAAATCCATCTTAAGAGTTACTTTAAAATTCTCTTAAAACCTAATTGTACATAATTTTTTAAAGAAATACTTCCAAATGAGCACTTTACAGAAATATCATGTTGAGTTGGAGGTATTGGCAGAACATCCAGGTAGACATAACAAAGTACATATATAGATACAGAGCTTAGAGTGGGGACTCAGAGGAGGTCTGGGTGGAAATAGGGATTTGAAAGTCATTGGCACATAAAGTAACAGTTAAAACCATGTGATTTTTTTCGAGTAGTGGTATTTTCATTGTATATATATTATGTTTATAAATCTGAAATTTGGCAGTTCATTGTTTCTTATAGATAATTTTTATAGATAAGACCTAAGAAAGTACTTCCTCATGTGTACTTTTTTTTTTTTTTTTGGCAATTCAGGAAAATTTAAACCTAGCCCTGAATTCTGCCTCCGCCATTGGTTGTACAGTGGTCAACATCGGTGCATCAGATCTCAAAGAAGGAAAACCTCACTTGGTCTTGGGACTTCTCTGGCAGATCATCAAAGTTGGCCTTTTTGCTGATATTGAGATTTCCAGGAATGAAGGTAAGATCATTAGAAATATTTGCTGCTCATTGCATGTACTCGCTATGGGAAGAATTTACATTTCGCTGTTTTGCCCTCAGCTCTGATTGCATTGTTAAATGAAGGTGAGGAACTAGAGGAGCTGATGAAGCTTTCTCCTGAGGAATTACTGCTGCGATGGGTGAACTACCATCTGACCAATGCAGGATGGCATACCATCAGCAACTTCAGCCAAGACATTAAGGTTTATACTTAAATGTTCAAATTTGTGACATGAAATAAAGGATGTGGAGTGTAAAAATAAAAGGGGTTCAGACTTAAATTTGAATTAAATTCACAAGAACACTTGGGATAGAAAATGAAAATTTGCATTACTGTGTGAAGTAGATCCCCCAATTATATTCACGAAATATATATTTTCTAAAAAACCAGATACATTGGCTTTTAATAAGAACTACAACTGGCTATGAGAGGAAAGAGATGTTAACCTCAACAGATTAAAACACACTTTCTCATTTTATAGGCCACAGATCTGCTAGATTATAATGAGGATGTCAGTCTGTTCATTTGGACTAATAATTCTATCTGTTTACTGGTTTAACACTCTTACTCCCACTTTGTCAATAACCAGCTAACAGGAAATCAGATTATCTGAGGGCACAGTGAATCAGTAAACAAAGGGATCTTAAGGTTTGTGCCTTAACCAGCGTAGCTTAAAACACTTCCCTCTCTACTGGGAGAATCTTGTCAAGGAGACTATAACAGGCATTTCTGTCTAACGACAACTTTCCCTTGCTTACTGCCTGGATGGGCACTGCCAAGCCAGGGTGCTGTGACTTTCTTCTCTCTGTTTTTTTATGTCCTCCCCTGCCCTGCCCCCTGCCCCCAGAGTAATCAGTGCTGGCTCTAATTCATGTTCCCTCTTTAGCTAGATAACCTTCAGTCAGGTTATCTTTTTCCATAATGGCCTAGAGGACAGTCTCTCAATTTGAAGTGACATTTTATTTCTCTGCTTTCATTCTGAAATCTCTTAAAATTCAGCTAAGCAAACATTTATTCAGCTCTTCCTAAAGGGCATTATGCCCAGGGGATGCAAAGACTCAGCTCTTGAGAAGCTTGCCAATTCTACTCATAGACAAGCATGTACCAGAAGGATATTTCAGTTACCTATTGCTATATAGCAAACTATGCAAAATTTGCTTATAATGATTATTTCTCATCATTTTGCGGGTTGATGCATCTTGGCTGGGTGGTTCTTCTGCTTCGCACGGTTTTGGCTGGGATTACTAACTTAGTTACGTTCAGCTGTCAGTTGGGCTCATCTGGAAAGTACACAAAGGCCTCAATCACATGTCTGGTGCCTCAGTGCTCCTCCACAAGGCCTCTCTACATGGTGAGCTCAGGCTTCCTTACAGCATGATAGTCTCAGATAGTTGGACTTCTTATGTAGAGGTTAACTTTAAGACAGAGGAAGCAGAGGCTCTTAAGATTTGGGCTTGGAAGCCCCAGAACATCACTTTCACAGCATTCTCCTAGTCAAAGTGAATCATAAGGCCCGTCCAAATTAAAGAGGACAGCACATAGCTTCTGCCTTTTGATGGGAAGAGTTCATGTATATATGGGGAAGAAGCATGATATCCATCTTTGGAGACAATGACATTGGATGATGAATAGTGTGGTCACTGTTTACACTGAGGTAGGCAAGGGGTGCGGTGCACTACAGAGGAGTGTTCTTAGTTCATCCTGGAGAATCCAGGGAAGGCTTCCAGGAGATAATGCTTGGCCTGAATCTTAACTGATGTGGATGCTTGGGTGTGTAAACAGATGGAAAAGTAAGGGAGGGTATCCAGGTGCAGGAAACAGCATTGCTATAAACTCTGAGGTGTGAAACAGGATTGCTTTGAAGCTCTGAAGTGTGAAACAGCATGGTACATTCAGGAACCTACAAGTAATTCTGTATTATTCAAGTTATTCCATTCTTTGAGATAGAGGCAGTTTCTTCAGTTTGAGCACTTGTTTTCCCTAAATTCAACGATGATTTTATTCATTTTAAAAATGCTATTTCGTGTCTTTCCTTGAAGGACTCGAGAGCCTATTTTCATCTGCTTAATCAGATTGCCCCTAAAGGTGGGGAAGATGGACCTGCCATTGCCATTGACCTTTCAGGAATTAACGTGAGTGCAATTTTTAACTTTTAAAATATATTTTGGTAAAAGAGACATAGAAAATTTACCATTTTTGTCATTTTCAGTGTTCAGTTCAGTGGCATTCAGTACATTTGCATTGTTGTGCAGCTATCACCATTATTCATCTCTGCAAACTTTTCATCATCCTGTAGGGAAATTCTGTACTCATTAAACAAAAACTCCTCATTTTCTCCTCCCCCCAGGCCCTGGTAACCACTGTTCTACTTTCTGACTATGAATTTGAATTTGAGTAGGAGGTACAGTCAAATTTAAAGTACAGTTCTCTACAGGCAGCATTCCCCGGTAGAGCCCTCAGCTCTCCATTAAAGTTTGGTGCTTTGCTCTATGGAAGTTTTTTCCATGCCCCAGACTCCAAACCTCCATGTCAAGCTAACTGGCTGTCATGACAGAAGAAAGGGAACTGCATAATTGTGACCTTGAATATTTGTGGAATCAATCCTACACTCACGTTTCCCTGGTGCAAGGCAATTGGAACTCACCAGGGTGCTCTTGTGACTGTCAACATATGCCAGGAAAGGAAGCAACAACCTGTTGTTAGATTTTTAAGCAATCAATTATCAGTTTTAGCAGCTTATATTTAGAAATAATACAAAATAAAAATAGATATTCCTAGTATTTATGGTGTTCCTAGGAAGGACTGATAACAGATTCTGACCTACCAAACACACTTCCTAGGAATCTCATTCTTTTAGCATAAGTTATAAATACCAGGGATGGTTATATCTAAATCAGGATGTCCAGTCTTTTGGCTTCCCTGGGCCACATTCGAAGAAGAATTGTCTTGGGTCACACATAAAATACACTAACACTAATAATAGTTGATGAGCTTAAAAAAAAAAGTTGCAACAAAATCTAATAATGTTTTAAGAAAGTTTACAAATTTGTGTTGGGCCACATTCAAAGCTGTCCTGGGTTGCATGTGACCCACCGGCCGTGGGTTGGACAAGCTTGAATTCTAAACATTAAAATCTGGTCAGATAATAGATTGTATGAAAATATGTCATGTACTTAAAGTGCTGTATCCATAACATTTGGTTTTAAAGGCAACTTGAGTCATTACTAATTAATTATATCTCACATTATTATAATGACATATTTCAGAAACAGTACTGCAACGCTCTGTAAAATTTGCAAAGCATTTTAATTAAAAAAATTAGGAACTTAAACTTATGGAAAATTTTGACTATATTCAAAAGAGAACAGACTTAGTATACTAAACTGTCAGGTACTCATCCCTCAGTTCCAACATCTGCCAATTCATGGTCAATCTTATTTATTCCCTATTTCCCTCCTCCTCTGTATTATTTTGAAGCAAATCTTAGACATTACTTCATGGATATTTCAATATGTATTTCTAAAAGATAAAGACACTTTTAAAGTAAAACCACAATACCTTATCATACCTTAAAAAATTGCAACAATCTGTAACATCATCAAAATATCTAGTCAATGTTGACATTTCTACTTGCCTCATAAATGCCATTTTTTTCATAGTTTATTTGAATTAAGACCTAAAATAAGGTCCACATATTGTCTTTATTTGTTTGGTTGGATTTTTTTTTTAGATGGAGTCTTGCTCTGTCACCCGGGCTGGAGTGCAGTGACACAATCTTGGCTCACTGCAACTTCCGCCTCCTGGGCTCAAGTGATTCTCCTACCTCTGCTCCCTGAGTAGCTGGGATTACAGGTGCACACCACCACGTCTGGTTAATTTTTTTATTTTTAGTAGAGATGGAGTTTCACCATGTTGGCTAGGCTGGTCTCAAACTCCTGACCTCAAGTGATCCGCCCACCTCGGCCTCCCAGAGTGCTGGTGGCATGAGCCACCACGTCCGGCCACATATTGTCATTTTTTGATGTCTACATTGGTAACTTTTCATCGTTGTTTAATTTAATAATCTGTTGCTTTCTCCGATTTCATTTACATGATTATTTTGCAACTGTGGTGCACAGAATTAGGTAGGTTATCTTTGGTCATGATATACTCATATGGGTCTGTGCATACCCATTTTTAAATTTATTTTTGTGTGTGGTTGTCTTGAAATTGTAACAAGCCTCATGAACTCTCAATCTAACAGGAAAACTAAGACCTTGACATTACATTTTCTGTCCAGTTCTTCCCTATTCCATCTCTGTTTCAGCCCAGTGTGGTAACCACAGTCTTGAATCTTGTGTTCACTGTTGTTTTGCTTTTCTTTTCATGTAGTTTCCCTTCATCCAAATGTATCCCTTACAAAATTAAATTCTTCATTTTACTTTTAACTTCCTTTAAAGTTTATCATGTTATACTTAAATTTCTAGTACTTCTTTTTGAATTTGTGTCTCTAAGAGTTACCCATATTGGATGTCATTGTGTGAATATACAAATTCATTCATCTACTCTCCTGTTCATAGGTATTTGGGTTGTTTCATTTGTTTTCAGGGTTTTGCAATTGTGAAAGGTGCTTTTCGCTATGATTTTAATTTTTAAAATATGTAATTTCAACTTGTTTTTCATCAAGAAGAGCCTTCTGGAAATTTCACTCAGTGTACAGTGGGTATGATAACTATACCTGTTATCCAGAGGGCACTCTACTAGCTGGCCTTGAATAAGTTACGTATAGTGCGACCACTGTGAGCTTACTGATAACAATATTTGAGGATTTTGCTGAGTATTTTAGCAAAAAGGGTAAAATATAACTCAGTTATCCCAGCAAGGAAACTCAGAGACTTTTTTCCCTTTAACTTAAAAGGCATGGAGGCCAGGTGTAGTGGCTCATGGCTATAATCCCAGCACTTTGGGAGGCCGAGGTGGTTGGATCAGGAGTTCGAAACCAGCCTGGCCAACATGGCAAAACCCTGTCTCTACTAAAAATACAAAAATTAGCTGGGCATAGTGGCATGTGTCTGTAATCCCAGGTACTCAGGGGCTGAGGGAGGAGAATCGCTTGAACCCAAGAGGCAGAGGTTGCAGTGAGCCAAGATCATGCCACTGCACTCCAGCCTGGGGAACAGAGCAAGACTCTGTCTCTAAATAAATAAAATAAATAAATAAATAAAGGAATGGGTAAGTTGAGTTGGAATTACTACACATTTTGATCTTATTTTGAGTTATTATTTGATATATTTGTGGAAAAGTAATTGCTTATAAATACGTATACCAATAAAAATTATGCCAGTTAAAACCTCAATTGTAACCATTTTTGCTTTATTGTTTAGGAGACAAATGACCTGAAGCGTGCTGGACTCATGCTTCAAGAAGCAGATAAACTGGGCTGCAAGCAGTTTGTTACTCCTGCAGATGTGGTTTCAGGCAATCCTAAACTTAATTTAGCTTTTGTAGCTAATTTGTTTAACACATACCCATGCCTGCACAAGCCGAATAATAATGACATCGATATGAATTTACTGGAAGGTGTGTTCTTTCTGCCTTTCTTTAATTGACTTACTATATTTATCTTCTTACGGTGTTGTCTTACTTCACTGTCAGAGATAGGGGCTGTAGTGGGAAATGCAATTTAGTGTGTGTAGTAGGTGTGTGTATCCATTGAAAAATTCAAATTATGGAAGGTGGTTGCTGGTTTTGATTAAAAGAGAATGCTGGGGTAAATCTTATCTTTCATTTCTCCATAAGAGGTTAGTGAAAAGTATCATACATTTAAAATATTCTCATAAATGATCACATAACAGCTCTACCACCAATATGGACAATGAATTATCTATTAGAATAAAATAATTATTTGTAGGTGTTTTTCTCCTTTGAAAGCTCCAGTTTGACTCTAGTATTGTTCTCTTTTTAATGTTTTTAGTGTACATGAAAAAATTAGTGTTCGTTATTTGTCTTTTGTGTGGTCTATCGTTATCTGTCTCATAATATATAATACTTTCCTGTTTTGCTTCATGAAATGCAGATTTGACCCCTCCTAATGTAGGTACTGTATTTAGTACTTTTCTATACTCTATAAATATATTCATTCTGAATGTTCTTTTTATTAGTACCATTTATTCTTTCCATCTGGATTGATATTTTATTTTTTGCATTGTTCATGCTGTGTTATTTCTCTCTTAATATGCCCATAGAATGAAACACAAAACTTAATTAGAATAGCAGAACAAAGCTTTGATTTTTATAAAATTTCTACCTAATTTGCCTTCTATAATGATGGGGTATTGTAGTTGTAAACACATTAGAACTCAATTTTGAGAAGTGGACTTCATGATTTGATGTAAAACCTTTATCCCTCTCCTGTGATAAAATGTATCTTTTATCACAAGTAATCTTTGAAAGGATTAATTTAGGTTCTATAACATATTATTTTGTATCAATTAGCTATGTTATATTTACTGAACCTCACTGAAGCTTACAATCTATGAATCATAATGACAAAACATTCTTAACACCCAGTTCTTACTCATTTTTTGTTTCCCAGCCTTTCTTTTTTCTCCCACTCTCACACATACCAACACCCACATTAGTATCAGAACTTAAAGTAAAAACAGTGGCAGTAGTAATGGCAGTTGTTGAAGGGAGAGGCAGTTGTCAGAGGAAGGCGCCAATCTTAAGATTTTTCTTGCTAGTTGCCCTGGTTTGGAGAAAGCGGGGATTCTTCTTTGTAGGGAGAATCTGATGTGCAGTATTCATGATCTCAGTGTTCATCCTCTCACATAATTCACACTTACTCCCTTCTTTCCCAGTGAGACAGAATGAGAAATCAATTTCATGGTCTTTTTTTGCTTGACTGCCATAACCAAAGTTCCAATGTCCTTGTCACCTCATAATTACAGTTTTGTGATTAATGAAAGACGCTTCAGATTTAACAAATACATTATTCGAAGAATATGAGTAATTCATTTTTTTGAAGGTCCCGTAAAATAAAATAAAGATTATATTTTCTATGTAGATATGTAACTGAGAGGGAAAGTAGACAAAAAATGTAGATTTTTCAGCAAAGAGAAATTTAGGGTAAGAGATTAGAACTTGAAAAAAAAAATAAGCCAAAGGAACACTGCTAGGTTTTGGCAGTCTGGAAAATTTCAAAATCCCTCTGTCAGTAGAAGGCATTGTTTAGAGTGGCATATTAAAAATGATCTGCTTTTTATAGTCACTGAATTCTTGCTAGATATCTTTTCCAACTTGCTCGCTCTCTTATTTTTCATGTTTGAATTCTTTTGCTAGTGTTCAGCATGCTTTTGGAATTTTTCAGTGTGAATAGGATTGCTAAATATTTCCGTTATTATTTACTATCTATTAAGATAACATGGGAAATATTTATCAGTCATCTTTATTTAGAACATATGTATGTCCTCATACATCTGTCAAAAATGTATTTGACTTTGACTGTCATTGGATTATTTTCCTCTGTAAATTTGAGTTTTAATATATCCTTATGAAATTTGAAGCTTGATCTTATCACATCCCAAATTCATATGTTAGTATGTCCTCATTGGCAGAGAATTTTCTCTCTAGAGAATTAAAGAAAACACAATTAAATATTAAACCCTCACATCAAATTGAGCCAGATATGTGGGCTCTGTATAGAAAGACCATCTCAGAATTCATTTATGGTTACAGAAGGTACATAGACCACAAACTATCAGACTTTGTTCAAATCTTAGTTCCACTATTTAATCTGAATAACCTCTGTGAGCCTTGGTTTTTTTCATATATAAAACAAGACTAATAAACTTAATTCGAAGAGTTACAGAGCAAGCTAAATGTGATCATGAATGAAAGAATACAGTATGTGTTTATTAATGGTCAGGGAGGGAGGAGGAAAGCACTTCATGTGTCACAGCACATTTATTGAGTGTTAAATATATGTTAATTCCTTTTTTCCCTCCTAGTAGCCTACTTCTAAGATAGTTGTTATTTTTATTGCTATTTTTTATTTTATTTTTTATTATTTGTAGATGTCAAATTGAGCCTGCAAATGAAAAGAATGTTTTATAGTTCTTTCAGTCTTGTATATCAGCAATTAAGATTTTACTTCTTGAAATTGTATATCAGATCTAGGGGGAAAAAAGATTTTACCTTGAAGATTGCTTTAGCTGTCTGTAATCCAGACATTTTCCAATCTGGAATACATATATTTTTGTAATGCTTTACCATGGCTCTTGCACAAATGCATAGTGCCTCTAGCTTTGAGCATTTATGTACCAAGACATTTTGAAATGTTATTAGGTAAATAAATGCTCACTTAAAAAATCTATTTTACTTTCCAGGTATCAAAAATTAAAATAATTATATAATCAGTTGAGAACAATAGGAAGAAATATGAACCCCTGAAGATAGTTTCAGAACTCCATTAAAATGCAAGTTTAGTTATTTTAAAATATTACTGCATCATTAGGTTCAACAGAATTTGGATATTTTAATTAAAAATTAAACCAATAAGGCACTGTTAATCTTCATAATTTTAAGACATTTAGATTTTCCTAGATGGAAATAATGTAAAACTTCTGTAACTATTAGAAAAATATATATATATATCTTTATGATAGATAGTAATAGAGAAACAACTGAGAGGTAAATCCAAATCAAAGGCATCAAGTTATTGATCACAGTATGTTTATATTTATGTCACTTTGGGAATAGTTCATAGATTTAATTTGTACCTGTTTAATAATTCCTACAAATAAAACTGGCATGGATTCTGGAAATATTTAGTTTAGCTTGGTTCTTCTTAAAAAAAATTCTCATTTTTTAAAAAAAGATTCTCTTTATAATAAAGTGGTGGTAGCAGATACAACAGACTGATCAGTTACCTTTTATGCAGACCAGAGGGAACAAAATTTAAGCAAGAAATTATAGGGCTATATAATAGAGCAATAATTAAAGCAGATTCTGGGAAAGCTGTTAGATAATGGCATTGAAACCACATGAAACTACAGTGAGTAGATTATTTCCTGAACAGTTGGCACAAATAACAGAATTCTTTAGCTCTGACAAGGCTTGGGTTCCTGTCCTGGGTGTGCAGGTTTATACTGTCTTTGGCACTCAATGTGAAGATGACTGTTGCAATGGCTCTATACGAACAAGCCCCTGGAACGCAGATGATTATAGATTTATGTGCCAAATTGTCACATGGGCCAAAATCTAGAGTTACTTGAACTTGCCTATAACTTAGAATTGATGAGAGGTATAAATGTTTCAGTTTTTCAGGAGTCTGGTGGTAAGATATAAATTGGGCCATTCCACTGTCTACTACCTTTGCTGAAGAACAAATAATCATGATAGTTACTTAGGACTATTAGCCATCCGGAGATGACTAGAAGGCAGACAGTGGTAGAACCAGCCCACATTCCTGCTCACTTTGTGGTATACCATAACCCACATTTTCGTTATAGATTATGTAAGCACTGTTATGAAGGGAATGCTCAGGGAGGTAGGGTTAAATAACAGCACCTGAAGGAGTTATCTCCTTGAATGGATCTTTGAGGTCCAGGAACTTACTATGACGAAATGTATCTCTCTCTTATCAATCTGTATTGGGTCTGTGTTCCTTATGTATTTTCAGTAATGACAATCTAAACTAACTCAGGAAGCCTGTAAAATAGTTATATTCCCTTCATTGTGTGTTTTTATATTTACCTGTAATCTCCTATGCCCTTCATTGTGTGGTGTAAAGTGTAGTTTGTGTGCGTAAAACCATAATTTGTACAAATTTAGAAACCCTGAATCGAGAAAGGTATAACTTTTCTATTTGTGTTTAATGTGCTAATGTTATCCTGACTGCTAAAAGATTTTATTTTTATTAATGTTTAGTGAATCCCTTTTGCATCTAATCATAATTATAGACCACAGAAGTGTATCTGTTATTTCTAGGCAGAGAAACCCATGGCTCAGTACTAGTTCACAGACATCAAAGGGAATCTAGAAGAGATTTAGAGCAAATGGAGGCTTCCTAGGTAGTAGGAAAGAAGGGACTTTGGCATTAAGAGACTTTTTTTCTCCCTTTAAAGAAACTGTAGTATCTAAAGAACCATGGCAAGGTAGGTTTGACCAGTTTGTACCTGCTAGAATGGTTTAACATATAGTTCCTGGTTCCTTTTGTCCTGAGTCATCAGTGTCAGCTTGTGTCTACTCTAGGAGAGAGCAAGGAAGAGAGAACATTTCGGAACTGGATGAATTCCTTGGGAGTCAACCCATATATTAATCATTTGTACAGGTAAATATTTTATTGTGCTTCAGCTGTACTGTCAGGGTCAAACTTTTCAAGTTTCAAACTGTAGGCATGTTTAAATGGAACATTTTCTCAAGTCGCAAGAATTTTAGCCAAATTTTAGAGTTTCAGGATGCTGGGAATTGGCAATACAATGGATTTTAAAAGAAAGTTACTATTCAAAAAAGGAATAATAGTTATGTTTTTGATGATATACATAAATCAGTAAAGATAATCCTTTTATAGTTATTGATCATAAAAATAATTTCAACTTTAACAGAGTAACAGTAATAACTGATAAATTATTATGTTTTTCATTGTCATTTTTCATTTATTTTTGCCAAAACCTCAATTATTCCATAATTTATGTGTATATTTTTTCTAATTTGTAAAAGTAACTTGTTTTCCTTGAATAATTGTTATAGCTTATCTCATTCTTTCTTGTTTAAAAATGATAACACATTATTGGCATTAGTAGGGCTAAGAAAATATTTCACTAAATCAATTCCTGGGCTAACGATGCATCTTTCTAAGTGTGGATGAGAGGAAACCGTTCTTCTCTCTTTATTATACAGTCTACCAGCCTGCCTTAATAAAATGCAAAAGAAGCCAACTTCAGCTAGTTGTATTTCTTTTTTTTTTAGAAAAAAGTTCTAATTAACTAAATGTATTAATAATTTACATAACCAAGAAACTCCTTAAAGAAGATTAACTAAGATTAACTCCTTAAAGAAGATTGTCACAACAGGCCAAGTTCACTGGCTCACTGAGGATTTATGATGCTGTAATTTCTGCTGCTTGGTGTTTATTCACAATGTTCTTTAAAATTGAAAACCAGTGTTACCTTATTATGGTAACTGGCTTTGATTGTGGTAGACCCGTATTTGTAAAGCTCTTGAAGAGTGTGTAAATTTCAGCTAGATGAGAGGAGATATACGTCAATTAGACCGGAGCTCCTGTTACAGTAGCAGGGAAGTTAAAACACAAATATTGAAGGCGAGGAGGGGTCCACTTTTTATGGACTGATTTGAAAGAATGTCTCTAATATATAGTCAAGAGAAAAGAATAACAAAGTGTAGTATGATCCCATTTTGTTTACAATTTGAGTGTGTAGTATTTGTATTCGAATTTTAAAAGAAAATCTAGAGAGGTACCTAGCAAACTGTATGTAGCCTGGGTAGTAGGAGTAGAGAACAGTAAGGAGACTTTTATTATTATTATTATTATTTTATTTATTTATTTGAGATGGAGTTTTGCTCTTGTTACCCAGGCTGGAGTGCAATGGCATGATCTCAGCTCACCACAACCTCTGCCTCCCGGGTTCAAGTGATTCTCCTGCCTCAGCCTCCCGTGTAGCTGGGATTACAGGGATGTACCACCACGCCCAGCTAATTTTGTATTTTTAGTAGAGATGGCGTTTTTCCATGTTGGTCAGGCTGGTGGCGAACTCCTGACCTCAGGTGATCTGCCTGCCTCGGCCTCCCAAAGTGCTGGGATTATAGGCGTGGGCCACTGCGCCCAAGACTTTTAATCTTAGTAACTTAAACATGATTGTATTTTTTTTGAACCATGAACATGTATTTTTCTATAATTAAAGAGTAAGCTTAAAAATAGCAGATTAAGAGTTGTTGATACTCATGTAATTATTTCACAAATATCAGAAACACTAGATTCTATCATTGACAGTGGAGAAGAGAATTGCCCAAACCTTTTAGCTAAAGATATCTGAAGGATATCTTTATTCAAGAAGTACCAGCATTGGGCTTCTGAGCATATAGTATTTTTTCTTGGGAAAAGAACTGTTCAGAAACTGTTTCAGAAAATTCTTTAACATAATCTTAGAGAACCATCAGATGCAGAAGAACAATAGGTGGACATCTAGTTGACACTGGAACCATGTCTCCATAGAATTGTGTCTGCATCATATTCCTAAACCCACCCCCAAGAATTTTTAGGTTCCTGCCTATAGTATAGCCAGCCCAAACCAAAACAGCTAGATTTTCCCTGAAAATTCTCTTCTCTAAAATGTTATAAATATATTTCAAGAACTGTTAGTCCTAGAGGTTTTCTATGACCAGTTGGTTCCAGAACTCATCTTGAAGTCTCTGGAAATCATTTAAACTCTCTGGGCCTCAGTTCTATTTGCAAAATAATAATAATACCATACTAGACAGGAATAAGAATGAATTCATTTAAAGTAAAGAAGAAAAATACATAAAACAGATAAGATTCCAGAACCTGTAGAAATACTTTAGTGATTCTTTTTTTATACAGAATGTTTCATGTGCCTAAAGATAATCTACTCAGATCTTAATTACCTTCATATCAGACTTTCTCCCTCTATCACCTAGTACTGGGCCCAGCTGCCTTCACTGCCATGTGGTGTGTGCTCAGAGAATGCAAAGTAATTTAATATGAACCTTAGCGAACCATAACTCATTGGACAAGCTGTTGGAGGAGAAAAGTCATGTAATACATCACAAAGCTAGCAATTTAAAAAATCAGTTGCTATTGCTTTATGTCCTTAGCATACTGCATTAAAAATAGACTAAACAGGCATACATTAACCTTCTCAGGAGAATATATTTTTCTGAATCCAAAGTAGTTAATATTTTTACTTCGAGAATTCCTACTTGTTCATAAGTTCCTTCTTCTTAACCTTCATTCCTGAACACAAACGGCTGCCTACTGGGTAGCTATTGTGATTTTCCTATAATTATTTTTAAGTTAAAAAATAATGTATAAATAATACATGAACTTATTCTTACTGGACAAGTTCCAGAAAGTATGTAAGTATATAGAATAAAATAAAACATTCCACCCTTACTCTCTCGTACTCCCCTTTTCCTGACCTCTTTCTTTACCTAATAGAGGTAATTGCTATTAACTGTCCTTAGCATGTATAGGTATATAAACATATTTGACTCTAAATTTTTTTAAACAAATGAGATCAAATTGTATGAAATGTTCTGCCATTTGTTTTTTAAAGTTTGATATGTCTTGCAAAGCTTTTCATATCAATACATAGAGATCTACCTCATGTCTAATGGTGGCCAAGGAGTTTATAGTATAGTTTACTCAACAGCTCCCTACTGCCAGGCAGTTAAGTTGTTTCCAAATTTATAAATACTGTGGCAATGAATGTCCTTGGATGTATATACCTTTGTAAATATTTATGTAAACATTTTAGACAGATTCTTAGACTGGAAGTTCTGGGTCAAATGATATGTCCTGTCATTCCTTAAGGATTAAATGACTTACATTCTTAAAGATATAAGTCTGTCTCCAATGTACTTAATACAATTAGGTAGTACCCAACATTTCCTCCTCCTTTATCTGCTTTTCCTTCCTGTTTTAGTGACCTCACAGATGCTTTAGTGATCTTTCAGCTCTATGAGATGATCCGAGTGCCAGTCAACTGGAGCCATGTCAACAAACCTCCTTATCCTGCCCTTGGAGGGAACATGAAGAAGGTGAATGAAATAATGGCCATGGATATATTGTTATTGTTCTGATATAAAACAAAGAATTTAGAGTTTCATGGAGTTGAATGAAGTGTACTCTGTCCCCACAATTCTGATTCAGACCAAAATGTGTTAAGCTTAATAGCCTTTTTACAAGTTTGCTTTAATAAATGCAAAGATGAAGGCAATCCCTGTAGTCAGACACTTTATATAACTGTTTTCATCTTTATCAAGTCATAGTACTTAATGTTCTTTGAGATGTACTGTAAATGTATTCTTATTTTACAATTGGTATAACTTGCTGAATTTTTATTGGTTATCCACTCATTTATTCAACAGATATTTATCAATTACCTGATACCTGTACAGGGTTATGCAGGATATAACAAAAAGTATAAAGCATGGAGTTGGTCCTCAGGAAAGCCTAAATAAATTAGGGAAATATGTGTGCAAACAACTACAATATGGTACATGGTAAACAAAAGTGAATATTATGATTTCTAGGGAAGAAAGTTGAAGAGCTACTGAAGTAGTAATAGCAAAATGGGAACAACACATGAGTGAACAATTCATAGAAAAATAATGATGAATAGTAAACATACAAAAAACTTTTCACCCAGAATAAAGAAATGCAATTTAAAACAAGAAACTATTGAACTGCATCCAATGTTAGAGGAAGTATTCATTTGTATAATCTTTCTAAAACCAGTTTGGCAATACATATTAATCTTCCAAAAAATTCTTTGACCTAATTTCACCTTTTTCCACCTATCCTGATGAAAAAATCAGAAAGACACAAAGTTGTGTGGCAAAATGCTAATCATAGCAGTGTTTATACAGCACACAAGAAAACAACCCAGTTGTTCAATAAAGGGTTAATAAAATTGACACACTCATAAGATGAAGTAAAATGTGCCATTAAAAATAGTGTTTGACAGGAACAGAAAACCAAACACTGCATGTTCTCACTCATAAATGGGTGTTGAACAGTGAGGACACAGGGACACAGGTAGCGGAACATCACACACCCAGGCCTGTCAGGGGGTGGGGGGAAAGGGGAGGGGGAGAGCATTAGGACAAATACCTAATGCATGCGGGGCTTAACACCTAGATGATGGGGGCCGGACGCAGTGGCTCACACCTGTAATCCCATCATTTTGGGAGGCTGAGGCAGGTGGATCACGAGGTCAGGAGTTCGAGGCCAGCCTGGCCAATATAGTGAAAATACAAAAATACAAAAAAAATACAAAAATACAAAAAATTAGCTGGGCATAGTGGCGGGCACCTGTAATCCCAGCTACTCGGGAGGCTGAGGCAGGAGAATGGCTTGAACCGGCGGAGGTTGCAATGATCCGAGATGTGCCATTGCACTCCAGCCTGGGTAACAGAGCGAAACTCCATCTCGAGGAAAAAAAAAAAAACCTAGATGACGGGTTGATGGGTGCAGCAAACCACCATGGCATATGTATACCTATGTAACAATCCTGCATGTTCTGCACGTGTATACCAGAACTTAAAGTATAATTAAACAAAGAAAAAATATTGTTTTAGTAATAGTGGTATGGAAATGAGCAGGACACAAAATTATATATATACATAATATGAATCTAATTTGTTTAAAATACATAACACACACAGAGATGCATTCAAAAGGGACTTTGGGTTTTTCACGTCTATAGAATGAAAATGTATTTATAGATACTGTAATTTTTAAAGAAAAAAATTTAAAAAGACCTTTAAAGGGAAATATATCATAATATTAAAAGTAGTTAAATGTGTGGTATAATTATAAAGAGTTATATTTTTCAGCATTTCTAGTCATTGGACTGCCTGCATTTTTAATTTCATTTGATTTGCATATAATTCTTTTCATGGGAGTGGAATTCAGAAAATTTTATTGACTAATTTCATGTAAGTTTTTTTCTCCAAAATTCTGAATGCAAAATGTAACAGGAAAACAGAAATTAACCATTCATTATACCTGGAATTTTAATGTGAACTACAAATAAATACATATGTCACAAATGAATCATATGCAGAATACTTTTTCAACAAGTATAGAAGGAAACATAAAGCCTGAAATAAATTCAAGATGTTTAAAAAATGAAGAAGCAGTACTTTCATGACATAGTATCACAGGGAATTACTTTATGGAATTATTTTATGGAATTTGGGCAATAATCAATAGATGTCACTTTTCCTTCGGTTACAAAGTTCTTAAAGCTGCACCGTTAAAATAGCCTTTCTTCATTATTATTATTATTTTTGAGACAGAGTCTTGCTGTGTTGCTCAGGCTGGAATGCAGTGGCATGATCTTGGCTAACTGCAAGCTCCGCTCCCAGGTTCATGCCATTCTCCTGCCTCAGCCTCCTGAGTAGCTGGGACTACTGGCACCTGCCACTACGCCCAGCTAATTTTTTTGTATTTTTAGTAGAGACGGGGTTTCATCGTGTTAGCCAGGATGGTCTTGATCTCCTGACCTCGTGATCTACCTGCCTCAGCCTCCCAAAGTGCTGGGATTACAGGCATGAGCCACCATGCCTGGCCTTCTTCTTTATTTTTAAGTATTTATTTTCACTTGAACCCTTGTGTCCCATTACGTAACTCTTCTCATTGTCCAAATGATCTAAGCTTCATTTTTGTCCAAAGCATTTAAAATACTTGGTAATTGATATAGTTTGGCTGTGTCCTCACCCAGATCTCATCTTGAATTGTACTCCCATATTCCCATGTGTTGTGGGAGGGACCCAGTGGGAGATAATTTGAATCATGGGGGCAGTTCCCCCATACTGTTCTCATGGTAGTGAATACGACTTAGGAGATCTGATGGTTTTATCAGGGGTTTCAGCTTTTGCATCTTCCTCATTTTCTCTTGCTGCTGCCATGTAAATAGTGCCTTTTGCTTCCCACCATGATTCTGAGGCCTTCCCAGCCATGTGGAACTGTAAGTCCAATTAAACTTCTTTTTCTTCCCAGTCTTGGATATGTCTTTATCAGCAGCGTGAAAGCAGAACTAATATAGTAATCATTTCTTTCGTTAACCCTGTGAGACTGCACTCCAAGTTTTTCTTGCTTTCTTTGTGCTCATTCTTACCTTTCATAGGTTCTTCATCTTTTAGCCTGACAACTCAGTATTTCCAAGGCCTGGTTCTTGGCCCAAAGGTCTTAACTTCTATATTTACACCCTCAGGGAGCAGATCTGTTTTTAGGGTTTTAAGTACAGGCTGAGCATCCCTTATCCAAAATACTTGGGACCAGATGTATTTCAGATATTGGAATATTTGCAGTATGCTGGTTGAACATCCTTAAGCTGAAAATCTGAAATGTTCCAATGAGCTTTTCTTTTGAGTATTGTGTTGGTGCTCAAAAAGTTTTAGAGTTTGGAGTATTTTGGATTTTTGGATTTTCAGATTAGGGATATTCAACCTGTACTACCATACACATGGATTACCTCTAGGAACCTAATTTCTTATTCCTTCTCTAGTTTGGTACCTCTCTAGATCTCTTAGAAGTGTTCTGCCAAATTTGGAACCAACTATTGCCAATACATAGAATATATGCTTTCCCTTATGTTAGCACCTGTTTCCAGTTTCTCTTTCAATGCTGGTCATATCAGTATGTTCTTAGGCCTCTATACTAGCAACCCTGAACTCCTTTCTCGCCATCATTTCCCTTAGGAACTTTGGTATAACTGTAAAGCAGATGGCTCTTCATTGAAACACATGTGATTACTGCAGTTTGCTATAAAATTCTCCCACTGAAATGGGTGTCCATGGTAAATACGCTGGCTTTTTACTCTTCTGTACACAGTGTTAAGTAATTCAAGTGCTAATGTTATTTTCCATAAATTAGGAATCTATTCTGTTTTTTAAAATCGACATTCTTATAGCATATATTTCTTTTAAGCGGTCTAAGCCTATAATTTAATATGATTCCAAACAATTTTTTGGAATATTATCTCTGCATTAAAAAACTCTTTAAAAATTTTTTTAGAAATAGGGTTTCACTATGGTGCCCAGGCTGGAGTGCATGCTATTCACAGGCATGATTATAGCACACTACAGCCTTGAACTCCTGCCCTTAAGTGATCCTCCTGCCTCAACCTAAGTAGCTGGACTACTGGCATGCCACCACACCCAGCTTCTCCTTGGATTTAAAAAAAATGAATACATATCAAACATTTTACTCAATTTGTGAAGTGAGCCAGGCAGATGTTATAGCAGGCTCAAAGATCTTCCATTTTTATTTGTAGTAAATTGAACTTTGGGAATTTGGATTCTCTTTTTTAAAGAACAATAACCATGTATTTGTACAAATTCTTTCATTAGCTGTCTCACATTTCCTGGAAATATTTTCTTACTATTGGGAAAAATGTATCTATGTACCTTAGGTTAGACTATTTTGTAATGGTGCCTTAACTAACTTTTGGAAGAAAATTAAGAAAAATAGTGTTCTCCTTTTAAATGTTTATTCCAAAAAGTACTTAGTGTAAGCACTTTTGTTCCTACTGGTGATAAGATTATGAGAGCTTATAATTTCACTGGAGCAAAAAGACTCAGATACATAAGAATTTATAAGTTCTGATATAAGAAACACAGCACTAGATGATGGAGATAAAAAACCCTATTGACTCCAGGATAGACAAAAAAAGTGTTAGAGAAAGGACCCAGCTGGACCTATATCACTGGAAAGAAGTATGTGTGTGTGGTTGGGGAGGGTAAACAATTTATTAGGTGTTTATGTATCAGATTCTTACTTTAGACAGGGCATTGTGCTGGAAGTGGATAGATTGGTGCATGAAAAAATTTTTGTCCTTTAGAAGAAGCTTATACTATAGTTGTTGAAAGGAAACACATAAAAGGCTAAGTATAAGTAGAAGATGGTGCATAAGCATTACAAAATAAGCATTCTTAGGAGTTCAAGCAAAGGATAGATCATTATTAGCTGGCACAGTTAAGGTTAAGCCTTTATTGAAGAAAGGGGCCAAAAGCTGAATTTCAGAGGATGAGTAAGATCTGGGTAAAGAATATTGGAGATGAAGTTAGATTCTTAATAAAACAATTACTTTCTTCTCTTTTTTTAAATTTTAAATCTAAACAAAACATCATCTATTACTTCATTAAAGGAAAGCAAGAAACCTTGTCTTTTAGTCACAGATGTACCACTAATAAGCTATTTCATCTTGGATAGTCAAGAAAATTTTTTTTTGAGACAGAGTTTTTTCTCTGTTGCCCAGGCTGGAGGGCAATGGTGCGATCTTGGCTCACTGCAACCTCCACCTCCCAGGTTCAAGTGATTCTCCTGCCTCAGCCTCCTGAGTAGCTGGAATTACAGGCACCCACCACCACGCCTGGCTACTTTTTGTATTTTTAGTAGAGATGAGGTTTCATGTTGGCCAGGCTGGTCTCGAACTCTTGACCTCAGGTGATCCACTTGCTTCGGCCTCCCAAAGTGCTAGGATTACAGGCATGAGCGACCACGCCCGGCCTGGATAGTCAAGACTTTTAGAATAGGAGGGGATCTTAAAACTTTCCAGCCAGTTGTTCCTCTATTTAGGTTAACCCACTCAGTGCTTTAAATCTTCAACTATAAAATGGAAATAATTATGTCCTTGCTTTCCCTGGGTTATTATTATGAAATTGGTCATATAAATTTAAGGTGTCATCATAACTGTTTTTCAGATGGCTGAACTAGGCTGGTGTATTCAGGAGATATGTTTTTAAAAATCTGTTTTATACCCAAACTTTTACTTATTTATAGATTGAAAACTGTAACTATGCAGTGGAACTTGGGAAGAACAAGGCCAAATTCTCCTTGGTTGGCATTGCTGGGCAGGACCTAAATGAAGGGAATTCAACACTTACCCTGGCATTGGTATGGCAGCTGATGAGAAGGTAAAGGCTGATATGTTGGTACCAACACTGCCTGTTTCCTCCAACAAGTAATCTGAACTAAACTTTTAGCTATTTTTGAACAATAATGAACACAGAAGAAATATACAATGTAAAATATTTTAATTTTTAAAGGATTTACTGTTGCTTATGGTTTTTTTGTAAATTGTATTTTATTTAAAAATGGGTCAATATCCAGAAACACTATCACTTTTATTAATGCCTCTTAAAAATGGCTTCATAAGGAATTGCTTTAAGTTTTAAAACTACCATGTAGTAGTTTTTGTTTCAGATTAATGAGGTTTGTAACTTTGGAATGTAACTGGGTGCAAATGCCAGACTAAAATTAGAAATATTTGTTAGAACTGAACTGTTCCTTAAGTATTTATCTAAGCATTGATATAAATTATGTGAAAGCAAATTTTACCCTTTTCAGTCTCAAATATACATCTTTTCTGTTGCAGGTACACATTGAATGTGTTATCAGATCTTGGAGAGGGTGAAAAAGTAAATGATGAAATTATTATTAAATGGGTCAATCAGACTCTTAAAAGTGCAAACAAAAAGACTTCTATTTCCAGCTTTAAGGTAAGCAAGACTCTTAAATTTCTTTCTTTTTCCATTGCTATAGGAAGGAATTTTTTTCTGTTTTGAGACGGAGTGTCGCTCTGTCACCCAGGCTGGAGTGCAGTGGCACGATCTCGGCTCACTGCAAGCTCTGCCTCCCGGGTCATTCTCCCGGGTCATCATTCTCCTGCCTCAGCCTCCCAAGTAGCTGGGACTACAGGTGCCTGCCACCACGCCCAGTTAATTTTTGTGTGTGTGTTTTTAGTAGAGACAGGGTTTCACCATGTTAGCCAGGATGGTCTCGATCTCCTGACCTTGTGATCTGCCCACCTCGGCTTCCCAAAGTGCTGGGATTACAGGCATGAGCCACCGCGCCTGGACAGGAATGAATTTTTATTGGAAATTACATTGGTTTGGCTTAGAATTATATTGATGTTGTATGTCAGAAACATGATTTATGAGTTTAGGCATACTAATTATTTGGCATGTGTAAACTTGAAATATTCAGTTTTAATTACTAAATTTTTGATTGGTTGTCCAGTTAAGTATAAATGCAGGTTAATATTATCTGACTCTGGTAATCTAATCTTAAAAAATAAACAGAATAGAGCCAAAAAAAATCCAGTTATCAAATGAAAAAGATAAGCCATTGTTTATATAGGACCTATAATGTTTTGTGCTCCCTAGCAGCAGTCTCAGAATTGTATTGACATCATTTCCAAGGCATAACAGAGCCAGCCAAACCGATCCAAGTGGGAATTGAGAAAACTGGTAGGAAAAAAAAATCTTGTCATCTGGCTTCATAATGGCACTTAACACTCACTTCCGAGCATTTGTGGATGATTCATAAAGCACTCAAAATGTAATCTGTACATACCTACCCACTAATTTTCATGCATTTCCATTGTGTTTTGCTTTTGCATGCAAGCCGATGTTAGCTACAAATAAGCATGTCTGCTTGTACACATTCATTCAGTGAGCCTTGTGTTTGTGCTTTTATTATGTGTGAAAAACTGCAATCAATTTGTGTTTTTTTACTGAAATAAAGTACAAAGAGATGAAACACTAAGCTATCCTAAGAGATATCTACCCATTTTTATTTCTCTCTTTGCCCTTGCTTTATATGCTTAACAACATTACAAAGTGAAAGAAACGTCAGAAATTTATCAATTCAATCTTCTCATGTTTGCCAAAAACTGAGGCCCAAGGCGGTTTTAATAGGACAGCTGGATATTGGCAGAGATGTTGCCTGAGTCCTAGTTCAATTGCTTTTTTTTTTTTTCTTTTTCCTTTTCTATCTTGGAAGAAACTAATGACACTGAGTTTTTGTTACTTCTTATTTTTTTTTGAAGTAATTTTCAATCCATGATTTGTCTCTCTGTGTTTTAGACATAGAACACAAAAATATAAAATAGCAAGGGGCATTGTATTATAAAATTCTCTAATTGGCAGTTATTCTTTAAAATTGTTATGTTGAAATTATATGCATTTGCACATTAATTTATAGAAAATATTAAGCATGTATATAGCTAATACAATAGAAAATATTTAGGAGCAAATTAATATTTATTGAGCTCCTATTAAGTAACTTTTCTAAGTAAAGAAAAGGGTATAAAGTATAGGAAATTAATTTGGCCCTCAGAGTGTTCACCATTTATTTTAAAGACAAAGATTGTATAACTGAGAAGGTAACAATACTATAGAGTAAATGACAAAATTCAAGTAATACAACTAATATTGTGGATGAAAAGTTTGATCATTTCCAATTGAATGGTCAGTGAAGAGCCGATAAAGACAGCTGGATTTGAACATCATAGATGGCGGGAGGATTTGAATTGGTGGAGAGAAAGGGGGATAACAAACTTAGAAGGGTCCATCTTGAATAAAGGCATGTCTAAGAAAGTTAGGAGAAATAAGATGGTTCCTAAGGGATGTTGTGCAAGACATAAATTGGGTCAAGATTGTGGAGGATTTTGGCCTAAATAAAGGATATTGAGTAAAGGGGGTAATAAGAAAGGCAGTTATTTTAGGAATACTAATCTGCATGTGGTGAACAGGATGGGGAGGGAGAATAGTGTAACTGCAAGGACAGTGCAGAAGAATCCAAGGCAGTACTCAAGGTGTGAAGTAATAAGGGGGTTGGGGCTGGGAATGGAAATGGTAAGATTAGAAAGCTATAAGTTATTGCAAAAGAAGAACTAGGATTTGGCTTCCTGATTTGGGGAAGAAGAGGGGAGGGAAGAGCCAAAACTCTTGATGTTTTGGGCACGGGTAACTGGAAAACAGATAACACTAATAGAAATGGGGATGTCATGAGGTACAGCTTCTTCCTGGAAAAGGTGATAAATTCAGTTTTAGGCCTGAATTTGAGGTAATTTTAGGAAAATGGGGGTGGTGAAAGGAGACATTAAAACTGGAAAGACAGACTTGGTGATCAGTTGAATAAAAGAGTTGAGAAATGGGAGTGCATAAACCTTTTAAGGGAGAGCAACCATAGAGAACAGCCGACTTGAGAGTTTGGCTCTACTTAGAACTGAGGTGGCAGAAACATCGCAAAAGTGCTTGGCATTTTGCATATGCTTAATGATAAAATCTTTAAAGAGAGCACAAATAGTGAAGAAATGAGGCAGTGAATGCTAAAACATAGTTGAGGTGAGGGAGGCTTTTTTCCAACTACAGAAGTCATTATGTTTGAAGGCTACATTAAGTGGTACTAGCAGAAAAAACATTTTAATTATAATCAAAGTAGCACTATAACTAGGAATTTCAGAAAAGACAAATTTACCCTTTTTAGCCACAAAATAAATTTCTCTTGCTAAGAAGATAGAGAAGGTGGTATATCAGCAAATAATAATCATAATTACCATTTATTGAGTCCTTTGTGTCACTGTGTTAAGCACTTTACATATTGTTTCTTTTAATTAAATACTCTGAGCAAAAAGGTGAGCATTAGAGAAGTTAAGTAACTGTCTACTGTCATACAACTTTTAAGCAGAACAGCTGGGTTTCATATCCAGGTCTGTCTATGCACAAGTGGAAAGCCAAGCTTTGGAGTTTTTATGGTCCTGGGTTGACTCTTGGCTGAGCTACTGATTAGCTGTGTAACATACTGCTCATTTATTACATAAATATTCAAAGCTTGCCCTGTGTCAGCTGCCTTGCTAGTAGCTGTGGCTACATAGTGCCCTCAAAGAGCTCACTATTCAGGGAAGGTGGCAAATAAAACAAGAATCACAGTATGGGGTGTCAGCAATACTATATAAATTAGCTAAGCGGGGGAGTGTGGGACCACATGAGAAGGGCATCTGTTTTACAGAAACCTTAGCAATTTATACTAACAGCAGGGCTACATCTACTGATGAATAAACTACTGGCTCAGCATTTAGTATCTGTGTGACCATGGGCAAGTTATTAATTTCTCTATCTTCAGTTTCCCCATATCTAAAATGGGGAAATTAATAATCCCTATCTACTAAGATTGTTGTTAGACTATGTAAGTTAACAAAATGTAAAGAGCTTAACAGTACCTAGCACATATTAAGGGCTCAATAAATGGGGCTTACCACGCTGTTGGCATTGCTAATATATAAAGGGCATCATATGTGGCGGGGCAGGGGAGTCTGCTGAGCCTTTTAGGGAAGTCTGGTGGCCACATCACTGTTTTTCTACATTTATTTATTTATTTATTTATTTATTTATTTATTTATTTAATTTTTTTGAGATGGAGTCTCGCTCTGTTGCCCAGGCTGGAGTGCAGTGGCGCAATCTCAGCTCACTTCAACCTCCGCCTCCCAGGGTCAGGCAATTCTGCCTCAGCCTCCTGAGTAGCTGGGACTACAGGCGCCCGCCACCACGCCCAACTAATTTTTTGTATTTTTAGTAGAGATGGGGTTTCACTGTGTTAGCCAGAATGGTCTCAATCTCCTTACCTCATGATCTGCCTGCCTTGGCCTCCCAAAGTGTTGGGATTACAGGTGTGAACCACCATGCCCGGCCTTTCCATTTTTATTTTTTAAAATGACAGAAACAGCAGTGGAATGAAATGTTCTAATATGTATCAAATAAAGGGAAAAATGATTATCTTGAAAATCAAGCTCTAGGTAATTCTAGATTAAGATAATGAAATTCTTTTTGCTGAGGTCATTTCTTTATGATTAACTTAAGGAAATAAAAGGAAAAATAGTGGAAATGTATTTATATACTAACCTAAGGGTTTTCACTGTAACCCCTTTCCCTTTGCAAAAGTAAAATGTCTTTCACTGATAATGTACGAATTAGAGGATTTGGAAGACAGGGCTATTTTATCGAAAACAAGAAGATAAGAGATCTGATACAATCTTTAGAAACTTAAAATTTTCATTCAACTCAGTAGAAGCTTTACCCAAAGTAACTCATAAGAAAATGGGTGGGAAAAATACTTGTTTCCTAAATCTAAATGAAATATTTAAAATAACACATATAAATAAGGAATCAAATTATAGCACAATTAAGTCACTTGTCTTTTAAAAAATTAATCATAAATATATGAAAGATAAGCCCATAGAAATTAAAATTTATTCTAGAATGAAATAAATATTATTTTTAGAAAGTATAATACAGTACACATTTAGAATCATCTAGAGAGCTTATTAAAAATGTAGATTCCCAGCCTCATTCATAGATAACCTGACATTAGTTTGAGTGGAGCTAGATTTGCACTTTTAACAAGTACCCCACATAATTTTCATGTGGGTGGTCTGCAGACTACATATTGAGCAAACAGGTATGATAATTTCTCAGAAACAGAGAAGATACGAAAAGCAGATCCAGATTACCAGCATCAGATAGACTTAAAGGACCTAATTATTTTTACCCTTACCCCTGCCCAAAGATCTGTATCATAAAATGAACATTCCTAATAAGAATATTACCCCTGCCCAAAGATCTGTATCATAAAATGAACATTCCTAATAAGAATATAAATTTTTGTAAAATTAATAAATGAGGCCGGGCACAGTGGCTCACGTCTGTAATCCCAGCACTTGGAGGCTAAGGTAGGCGGATCATGAGGTCAGGAGATTGAGACCATCCTGGCTAACACGGTGAAACCCTGTCTCTACTAAAAATACAAAAAAAATTAGCCAGGCATGGTGGCGGGCGCCTGTAGTCCTAGCTACTCAGGAGGCTGAGGCAGGAGAATGGCCAGAACCCAGGAGGCAGAGCTTGTAGTGAGCCAAAATCACGCCACTACACTCCAGCCTGGGCAACAGAGTGAGACTCCGTGTCAAAAAAAAAAAAAAAAAAAGTAATAAATGAAGTGGCTGATCGTGGTTCAAAGAAGTCTGTTACTGTTCTTCACATGGCTTCAAATTGTTTTATTAGATATTGATTAAGAACTGACATTTGGCTAGAGCCTATACTAGATGCTTTCACCTATACCACCTCAATATTCCTAAGAATCCTATGACATTCTACTTTAGAGATTAGGAAAGGGTGCTCTGGCTTCAAGTAACAGAAACCCAATTTCAAGTGGTTTAAACTGAAAGGAAAGGTATTGACCACAATAACAGTAATCCAGAGGTAGGGTAGACTTCTGGATTGGTTGAACCAATAATTGAAGAATGTCATTCGGAACTCAATTTTTTTTTCCCATCTCTGCTTTGCCATCTAATGTGCCAGCTTCACCCTAAAGCTGGTTTTCCTTTTGATCATAGGATAGTTGCTGCTTGTGACAGAGGTTTCATCCGCCATTCACATCCAGGAGGAGCGGTTGCTGGCTTTCCATAACATAGGCCCAAATTAAATCACTGTGGTAATAGAATAGGATTCCTCTATTTGGCTTAGACCAGTGTTTTGAAACCTTAAAAGAAAATTATCCTCTAAGGAATATTTTTAGACATTTTTTCCCTTTTTCTCTCTCTCCCATGAAATTTTAATGCAGAGATACACTGTATACCTACCTGTTCATGCACTGCATGCTTTATACATAAAAAAGGTTATCACCCTGCTTCCATTAAGAATGCTTGACCTAGGTTAATTTAGATTCACTCCTGGAACTGTGAATGTCGGCTTTCCTTGAAGCTTATGTCTATGTGAAGGAGGTATGGATATAGAGCAAAAATATGGGTTCTATTTGTATAGAAGAAGTAAAGAGTGGGTAGATTCTGGGTAGGCAAGCAGTGGTGGCCACTATTCAAGCTGAGAGAGAACAAATAATTTGTTCAAGTACTGATAAGTGGTAAAAATCAGTTCAGACCAGGATGTCTGATTTCATCTGCAATGCACTATTCACTACAATTTAGTTGTCTATTTTTAGCTTGCCTTGGTGGTAACTTCAAAATGCTCTTGGGCATTTTAGAGTCAGACTGTCATGGGTTCAAATACCAGTTCTGTATTTACTGGTTGTGTAAACAAGTCATTTGAGCTATCTTAGGAACTTCATGTTCTTCATCTTTTTTAAAAAAAGAATTCCTTTACTATCAATATGCTAGGGTTTAAAAGGTGGATTAAATAAACTAAAACATGTAAAACAATAAGAACAATGTCTTTGTAAATGTTCCCTTTCGCTATTTCATTTTTCTTTCTGAAAAATATTAAGGGAAGGCTTTGGGATTTATGGTCTAAGAAATATATGAGTAGAATTTAAAAACTGTTAATTAAAAATTCATCTACTCCCTTTCAAAAGATGTGTATTTTTTACAGAATAGAGACTAGAGTTAGCATACTTAGGAGCTATCGTCCACAAACCTTATTCAGGTATGCTGACAACTCTATATAAAGATTTAAGGAAAAGTATATTTTAAATGGTTTATTTATGTGTGCTGGTTGCAGAAAAGCTGAACGTTAGGTTAGGTACAAATAATTTATAGATTGCCTTCAGTTATATGATCAGAAGAGTCTGAAAATAATGAAAATTAAAGGTCAGAAGATTATGAATGTTCATCTATGCTTTGTTTTCTAGGATAAATCTATAAGCACAAGTTTACCTGTTCTAGATTTAATAGATGCCATTGCACCAAATGCAGTTCGTCAAGAAATGATCAGGAGAGAAAACTTATCTGATGAGGACAAGCTGAACAATGCTAAGTAAGCCTTTATGGTTTATATTAGAACACAGTGGCCCTTTAATTCTCTAAAATCCTTATAGGAAAGGTTACTATGCCCTTAAAATTCATATTTTTAAATATAACTTGTATGGGGAATATGATTTAAGACTCACAAACTTAACCTTTTCGTAAAATTAATCTTGTCACAATATTTCACTCTTTTGTTAAAATATGTTAAGTGAAAAAACAGTGGATAACACCAAGATATTTTTCTTGTCTCTTCAAGATATGCCATTTCAGTTGCTCGGAAGATCGGTGCCCGGATATATGCATTACCTGACGACCTCGTAGAAGTAAAACCAAAGATGGTTATGACGGTGTTTGCATGCTTAATGGGAAAAGGACTGAACAGAATAAAATAATCATTTCATATGATTTTCTGCCACATTAAACATATTGTATGCCTCACAGTTTACAGGATACTGAAATGTAGTGGGTGTGTAAAACCAGACATTATTTGTATGTTCAAAATAGTTATATATTCATTAATGAATTCAATATCCTGTTCATACTAGTTAGAGCTGGTCAGCCTTTTTGGATAACACAGTTAATTTACCAACTGATAAAGATAATAAAATATATTCATAATCAAGCTGATACTTCATGATTACATTATTTTTGTTGCTTAAAAGTCATATTAAGACTAATTCTTTTTTATGGTTCAGAAAAGATGAATACAAAAGTTTTTGCAGGTTCTGCTGTGAAATGTGTTTTGATTTTTTTTGTGTTAATTTTGATCATAAATGCATTCATACTCATAATCCAGTTTAATCCTTTTATTTGCTTCCTCCAACTATTTAAAGTGGTCCAAAAACACTTTTCTGTAAGTTTCTATACTGTCTAAAACCTTCTGGTGACAAGAATTGTTTATTAATATCAAACTTTTTATATATGAGAACTAATTCTTGAATAAACCCCAAAGTTCACTCTCTTGTTTAAGTAGCAGCAGCTTTTTACTTAAAATTTAATTTTAACTACATTGATACCTTACATATCCTAGTTTGGTAATACAGCTTTAACTATGTCATCCAACACATATATGTTGGTAGGATGTTATTAGAGATACATGTGTGCATATATATTTTTTTGCACCTGTATCACCCAGCTTTTCATAAGTGGTATGTATAATTGGTCATTCAGCCAACCATCAGTATTTTTCCCCCACAACATGTGTAACACTTTTCAGTTTGTGGATATTGGATACATTAAGATTTCTTTTTATAAGTATTCATTTTGAATGTGCATATAGTTATTTGACTCCTTCCAAATACTTGTAGCCAAACATTGGCTAGAACACCCCAAGATATGTTGACACTATCCTGTTAGCTTCATATTATACTTGCTAGTTTAGGTCTCTATAGAAGCCCTATATAATTTAGAATATGCCCACTGAGTATCTTTATTAGAAAGTAACATAAAGCTATATTAATGTAGAGTATTTTCATTTGTTTTTTCGTAGCCCGTTACAAATTGGCAATGTTTGGTTAATGTTTGTGTTACTTGGAAATCGCTACAGCTTGGCCCTATTTTTTTCCTAAATTTTTAGCATTAATCCAATTCTGCTGCTAACAACTGAAGCCAGAAATCTACTTCCTCCATCTTCCACTCTTAGTGCAGTGAGCAATACTGTTGTGCAACAAAAATGTCACTTTATCCCAGTGTGAATGAGTAGTCTAAATTCCCCTTCTACCATTGATTTAAACATACATGTTGGTAAGACTGAGACTGCCCATGTGTTTAGATAGAATTTTTTAAATGAAATGATCAGATGGAATTTTGAAATATATTCTCCTACAAAAGAGATTTCTTTCCCTTTTATATTTTGATGATTGTTTTCTTATATGAAGATTAAGATATGTTCTTGCTCTTTTATAAGATTATTTAAATTATGTTTCCCTCTGATTTTTTTTTCACTATTGTATTTACTAAGTTATTGGATTTACATGAAATCTGGCACTTTTAGGGTGTTCTTTTTCTCACAGAGTATATTTAATAAAAATGCTGTGTATATAGAAATGTGTTTGTATTTATTTCATTTGAAGAAAAATATTCAGTCTTGAAAATTAGTCTAGCATAAACTTATTTTCCAGAAAAGAAAACAGTTCCTAAATGAGTTAGTAAAACAAAAAAAAATTGTATTTGATAATTTCTTTGAAGATGAGGGTATGTTCTTAAATATGAATAATTATTAGAAACCAACTGTGTGATTACTACAATTTAGTTTGTGCTGAAATAATTCAGGTGAATCAATCCATTCACAAATTTATCATCTATTTTGATCCAGATACTATGCTATACACTGGGGATTCAGCTGAGAAAAATACAGATGAAGTCCCCTGACCTCATGTATCATATCCATGTATCATATCCTAGTAGAGAGACAATTTGTAAATAGGAATTTTAGATAGTGATATGCAGTAGAAGAAATAACATAGGGTAACGTGATATAGACTGACTTGGGAAATGGGGTGGAGATTATTTGTATTGGGGTGAACATGGAAGGTCTCTCTAAGGATATTTGTGCTATGAGTGTTCAGCAGAGAGAACAAATGTAAAGAACCCGAGGCAGGCAGTCCTGTAGGCATCCTAGAAGACAAACAGGCGAACGTGACCTGAGAGTACTGAGGGAGAGGCAGAGTCTAGAGATGGAGATGGGGTCTAGGGTATTGTAGGACTAGATCTAAATCTGGATTTTTTTTTTTCTTCTCTGACTGAAGTCATGACTGCTCTTTTGTATATGTGGTTTGGGTAAGCTGCTTGAAGTAATATGCTGCTTCTGAATCTTGGATGCTATTGTTCATCATAACTCCACCACTGGTCTCTGTATCGCCTGTGTAGAAAAAACTGATAGACTGCATAGATTATGTTAAAATACCCCAATTTATGCTGGATAAAGAGTGTACCAGACCAGGCACAGTGGCTCATGCCTATAATCTCAGCACCTTGGGAGGCCAAGGTGGGAGGACTGCTTGAGGCCAGGAGTTTGAGATCAACCTGGGCAACATAGACTCTTGCTACAAAATCTTAATTTTTTTTGAGACAGAGTCTCACTCTGTCACCCAGGCTGGAGTGCAGTTGCACGATCTCGGCTCACTGCAACCTCTGCCTCCCGGGTTCAAGTGATTCTCGTGCTTCAGCCTCCTGAGTAGCTGGGATTACAAGTTTGCGTCACCACGCCTGGCTATTTTTTGTGTGTGTTTTTAGTAGAGACAGGGTTTCACCATGTTGGCCAGGCTGGTCTCGAACTCCTGACCTCAAGCAATCTTCCCACCTCAGGCTCCCAAGGTACTGGGATTATAGGCATGAGCCACTGGGCCCAGCCCTTAATTTTTTTTTTAATTAGATGGGTGTGGTGGTGTGCACCTGTACTCCTAGCTACTTGGGAGGCTGAGGTGGGAGGACTGGGTGACACAGCAAGACGCTGTCTCTTAAAAACAACCAAAGGTGTATCAGAGAGGTAAGAGAGGATTTCTGCATCTGAGATGATCCAAAAAGACTTCTGAAGAACAGGGTGCAGTTGCCACATTGGCTTAGTTTGAAGTAGGAACAGTCCCCCAACCTCGAGCACTTTGAAAGGCCTCCTAGGATTATCTACTAAAGTAGGTTGGGATTCCCCAGTCTTAGAAATTAATCCAGCCCCTACGGGAGTCCTCTGGATAAAGAATCACCTAAGTCCAGCAACTCGCAAATGTCTCGGATTAAAGTGAAGCTGTATCTACATGGCGCTCTATCTCGCTTGCTCTCCTGCTATATCACATGTGCGACATAGTTCTGAGCCATCTAAATTTTTTCCCTCAAACACGAAATTTTGGGTACATCAGGATTAGTGTTTTTCTGCTACTAACTAAAAATTGTGCTGCACTATAGATAGTGTAAGCACACACGCATAAATACAAATATGTGCCACTGTTCACTGGCCACAAATTTACAATGAACAATCTTGACATTCCACCAAATAAACAAACTTGGAACTGTATTAAAGATTACAAAATGAGGAAGATTTACCATCTACTAGAGATAAGACAGAAAACAAATGCAATAGATTATCAACTGTTTTGAAGTAAATACATGAAAATGTTTGAAAGGACAGTCTGCTAAAGCCTCTTAGAGAAGATCTAACAAAGACTTTGAATTATGAGAAAGTTTTATGTAGGAAATTTCGGGAGTTAAAGTGTTGGCGAGACAGGGATGGAACATACCAGCCTGAACAGGATAGGGAGTATTTCCCCCAAATATAAGGTACTCTGAAGCAAATTTATGTATTCTCTTAAAAATCTAAAACTTTAAAGGCACAATTTAGATTTTTCTATATGATTATGGGAAGCAATAGGAATTAATCAAGAGGCATAATTTCCAGTTTCTCCTCCATTATCTTTTAAAAGCGGAAGACAATAGCAACTCTATAATGGTAATAATAATTTAAAAGTTTGGTTAAAAATAAATTATTTGGCAGGGTACGATGACTCAGGCCTCTAATTCTAGCACTTTGGGAGGTCAAGGTGTCGGGGGGCACTTGAACCCAGGAGTTCAAGGCCAAACTGGGCAACACAGTGCGACCCCTTGTCTACAAAAAAACTTTAAAAAGTTAGCCGGGTGTGGTGGCCTGCACTTCTCGTTCCAGCTACTCAGAAAATTGAGGTGGGAGGATTGCTGGAGCCCAGAAAGTTGACGCTGCAATGAGCTATGATCGTGCCACCGCACTCCAGCCTGGGCCACAGAGCAAGACCCTCTGGGAAGAAGACAGGAGGGAAGGAGCACTTATTGAGCTTCATTCCATTCTTGCCCAAATAACAGATCTATCTTTTAAAATCAGATTAATAAACATGATGACAAACTTATCCAATAGTTACATGTCCGTACCTTTGAATTAATTGCATGTGTGACACCAGGAATCTTATGCCAATTTCAGATCACAAACCAGTTGTTAAAAAAATATACAGCCTCGGCCGGGTATGGTGGCTTATGCCTCTAATCCCAGCACTTTGGGAGGCTGAGGCAGGCAGATCACAAGGTCAGGAGTTCAAGACCAGCTTGATCAACATGGTGAAACCCCGTCTCTAGTAAAAATACACAAAATTAGCTGGGCATGGTGGTGGGCGCCTGTAATCCCAGCTACTCAGGAGGCTGAGGCAGGAGAATCACTTGAACCCGGGAGGGAGAGGTTGCAGTGAGCTGAGATTGCGCCATTGCATTCCAGCCAGAACGATGGTGCGAGACTCCATCTCAAAAAAAAAAAAAAAAAAAAAAAGAAAGAAAGAAAGAAAAAGAGGCCAGGCGCAGTGGCTCACACTTGTAATCCCAGCACTTTAGGAGGCCAAGACGGGCAGATCACGAGGTCAAGAGATTGAGACCATCCTGGACAACACGGTGAAACCCCGTCTCTACTAAAAATACAAAAATTAGCTGGGTGCAGTGGTGCATGCCTGTAATCCCAGCTACTCAGGAGGCTGAAGCAGGAGAATCACTTGAACCCGGGAGGCAGAAGTTGCAGTGAGCCAAGATCGTAGCACTGCACTCCAGCTTGGTGACACAGGAAGACTCCATCTCAAAACACAAACAAACTATATATATATATATATATATATATATTTTTTTTTTTTTTTTTTTTACACACACACACACAGCCTCGAGAGACCTGCAGATGGTTCACATCATAGGACTCAGTGCAGACAACCCCCAGTACCAGCCCAGAGCCTGATAGACTTGCTGGGTGCCTAGATCCAGAA
This sequence comes from Macaca fascicularis, assembly GCF_037993035.2. Classification (NCBI taxonomy): domain Eukaryota; kingdom Metazoa; phylum Chordata; class Mammalia; order Primates; family Cercopithecidae; genus Macaca; species Macaca fascicularis. The sequence continues at coordinate 45,521,577 of NC_088376.1, forward strand.
GAAAGATAACAATCACTATAGCTTGGCTCTCAGGAAGCCACATCCCTAGGAAAAGGGGGAGAGTACAACATCAAGGGAATACCCCATGGGACAAATGAATCTGAACAGCAGCCTTGAGCCCTAGACCTTCCCTCTGACATAGCCTACCCAAATGAGAAGGAACCAGAAAAACAATTCCAGTAATATGACAAAACAAGGCTCTTTAACCGCCCCCACCAAAAAATCACATTAGCTCACCAGCAATGGATCCAAACCAAGACGAAATCCCTGATTTACCTGAAAAAGAATTCAGAAGGTCAGTTATTAGGCTAATCAAAGAGGCACCAGAGAAAGGTGAAGCCCAATTTAAAGAAATCAAAAAAATAATAGAGGAAATGAGGGGAGGCCAGGAATGGTGGCTCATACCTGTAATCCTAGCACTTTGGGAGGCCGAGGTGGGTGGATCACTTGAGGCCAGGAGTTCAAGGCCAGCCTGAGCAACATGGCGAAACCCCACCTCTACTAAAAAAAAAGAAAAACCAAACAAACAAAGAAACAACAACAACAACAACAAAAAGAGGGAGAAACCTTCAGTGAAATAGCATAAATAAAAAACAATCAAAACTTCAGGAAACAATGGATGCACTTAGAGAAATGCAAAATGCTCTGGAAAGTCTCAGCGATAGAATCGAACAAGCAGAAGAAAGAACTTTAGAGCTCGAAGACAAGGTTTTCAAATTAATCCAATCCAACAAACACAAAGAAAAAAGAATAAGGAAAAAATGAACAAAGCCTCCAAGAAGTCTGGGATTATGTTAAACAACCAAACCTAAGAATAATTGGCATTCTTGTGGAAGAAGAGAAATCTAAGAGTTTGGAAAACATATTTGGGGGAATAATTAAGGAAAACTTCCCCAGCCTTGCTAAAGACCTAGACATCCAAATACAAGAAGCTCAAAGAACACCTGGGAAATTCATTACAAAAAGATCATCGCCTATGCACACTGTCATCAGGTTATCAAAAGTTAAAATGAAGGAAAGAATCTTAAGAGCTATGAGGCAAAAGCACCAGGTAACCTGCAAAGGAAAATCTATCAGATTAACAGCAGATTTCTCAGAAGAAACCCTACAAGTTAGAAGGGACTGGGGCCTTATCTTCAGTCTTCTTAAACAAAACAATTATCACCCAAAAATTTTGTATCCAGCGAAACTAAGCTTCACAAATGAAGGAAAGATACGGTTTTTTTTTCAGACAAATGCTGAGTGAATTCACCACTATCAAGCCAGCACTATAAGAACTGCTAAAAGGAGCTCTAAATCTTGAAAAAAATCCTGGAAGCACATCAAAACAGATCCTCTTTAAAGCATCAATCTCACAGGACCTATACAACAAAAATACAATTTAAAAAACCCCCAAGGTATACAGGCAACAAATAGCACAATGAATGGAACAGCACCTCATATCTCAACACTAACATTGAATGTAAATAGTCTAAATGCTCCACTTAAAAGATACAGAATTGCAGAATGGATAAGAATCCATCAACAAACTATTTGCTGCCTTCAAGAGACCCACCTAACACATAAGGATTCACAGAAACTTAAAGTAAAGGGGTGGAAAAAGACATTCCATGCAAATGGACACCAAAAGCAAGGAGGAATAGCTATTTTTATATCAGACAAAACAAACTTTAAAGTAACTGCAGTTTAAAAAGACAAAGAGGGACATTGTATAATGACAAAAGGCCTTGTCCAATAGGAAAGTATCACAATCCTAAATATATATGCACTTAACACTGGAGCTCCCAAGTTTATAAGATAATTACTACCAGACCTAAGAAATGAGATAGAGAGCAGCACAATTAATAGTGGGGGATTTCAATACTCCACTTACAGCACTAGACAGGTCATCAAGACAGAAAGTCAACAAAGAAACAATGGATTTAAACTACACCCTGGAACAAATGGACTTAACAGATGTTTACATAACATTCTACCCCAAAACTGCAGAATATACATTCTATTCATCAGCGCGTGGAACTTTCTCCAAGATAGACCATATGATAGGCCACAAAACAAACCTCAATAAATTTAAGAAAATTAAAATTATATCAAGCACTCTCTCAGACCACAGTGGAATAAAACTGAAAATCAACTCCAAAAGGAACCTTCAAAACCATGCAAATACATGGAAATTAAATAACCTGTTTCTGAATGACGATTGGGGCAAAATTGAAATCAAGATGGAAATTAAAAAATTATTCAAACTGAACAACAATAGTGACATGACCTATCAAAACCTCTGGGATACAGCAAAGGTGATGCTAAGAGGAAAGCTCATAGCCCTAAATGCCTACATCAAAAAGTCTGAAAGAGCACAAATAGACAATCTAATGTCATACCTCAATAAACTAGAGAAACAAGAACAAATCAAACTCAAACCCAGCAGAAGAAAGGAAATAAGATCAGAGCAGAACTAAATGGAATTGCAACTGAAAAAACAAAAATACAAAAGACAAATGAAACAGGCCAGGCACGGTGGCTCATGCCTGTAATCCCAGCACTTTGGGAGGCCAAGGTGGGCAGATCATGAGGTCAGGAGATCAAGACCATTCTGGCTAACACAGTGAAACCCCATCTCTACTAAAAAAATACAAAAAATTAGCCGGGCATGGTGGCGGGCCCCTGTAATCCCAGCTACTCGGGAGGCTGAGGCAGGAGAATGGCGTGAACCCAGGAGGCGGAGCTTGCAGTGAGCCGAGTGCACCACTACACTCTATCCTAGGTAACAGAGGTTAAAAAAAAAAAAAAAAAGACAAATGAAACAAAAAGCTGGTTCTTTGAAAAGATAAATAAAATTGATAGACCATTACAAATATTAATCTAGAAGAGAAAAATCCAAATAAGCTCAATTAGAAATGAAATGGGAGATATTACAATTGACACCACAGAACCACAAAAGATCACTCAAGGCTACTATGAACACCTTTACACACATAAACTAGAAAACCTAGAGGAGATGAATAAATTCCTGGAAAGATACAACCCACCTAGCTTGAATCAGGAAGAATCAGATACTCTGAACAGACCAATAACAAGCAGCAAGATTGAAACAGTAATAAAAAAAAAATTACCAACAAAAAAAAGTCCAGGACCAGATTCACAGCTGAATTCTACCAGACATTTAAAGAAGAATGTCACTATTCCGCAAGATAGAGAAAGAGGGAATCCTCTCTAAATCATTCTATGAAGCCAGTATCACCCTAATACCAAAACCAGGAAAGAACATAACCAAAAGAGAAAACTACAGACCAATATTCCAGATGAACATAGATGTAAAAATCCTTAACCAAAATGCTAGCTAACTGAATCCAACAACATATCAAAAAGATAATCCACCATGATCAAGTGGGTTTCATACCAGGGATTGCAGGGATGGTTTAACACATGCATGTCAATAAATGTGATACATCACATAAAGATAATTAAAAACAAAAGTCACATGATCATCTTAACAGATGCAGAAAAAGCATTTGACAAAATCCAGCATCTCTTTATGATTAAAATCCTCAGCAAAACTGGCATACAAGGGGCATATCACAATGTAATAAAAGCCATCTATGACAAACTCACAGTCAACACAATACTGAATGGGGGAAAAGTTGAAAGCATTCCCTCTGACAACTGGAACAAGACAAGGATGCCCACTCTCACCACTCCTCTTCAACATAGTACTGGAAGTCCCATGCAGAGCAATCAGACAAGAGAAAGAAACAACGGGCATCCAAGTCAGTAAAGAGGCAGTCAAACTGTTGCTGTTTGCTGATGATATGATTTATATCTAGAAAACCCTAAAGACTTCTCCAAAACGCTCCTAGAACTGATAAAAGAAGTCAGCAAAGCTTCAGGATACAAAATTAATGTACACACATCAGTAGCCCACCTATACATCAACAGCAACCAAGCTGAGAATCAAACAAAGAACTCAATTCCTTTTACAATAGCTGCAAAAAACCAAAAAAACAAAAAAACAAAAAACAAACAAAAAACAAAACTTAGGAACATACCTAACAAAGAAGGTGAAATGCCTCTACAAGGAAAACTACAAAACACTGCTGAAAGAAATCACAGACGACACAAATAAATGGAAACACATCCCATGCTCATGGATGGGTAGAATCCATATTGTGAAAATGACCATACTGCCAAAAGCAATCTACAAATTCAATGCAATTCCCATCAAAATACCACCATCATTCTTCAGAGAACTAGAAAAGACAATCCTAAAATTCATACGGAACCAAAAAAGAGCCTGCATAGCTAATGCAAGATGAATCAAAAAGAACAAATCTAGAGACATCACATTACCTGACTTCAAGCTATACTATAAGGCTACTGTCAACAAAACAGCATGGTACTGGTATAAAAATAGGCATATAGACCAATGGAACAGAATAGAGAACCCAGAAATAAACCCAAATACTTACAACCAACTGATTTTCGACAAAGCAAACAGAAACACAAAGTGGGAGAAAGGACACTCTATTCAAAAAATGGTGCTGGGACAATGGGCAACCCACATGTAGGAGAATAAAACTAGATCTGCATCTCTCACCTTATACAAAAATAAACTCAAGATGGATCAAGAACTTAAATCTAAGACCTGAAACCATAAAAATTCTAGAAGACAACATTGGAAAACCCCTTGTAGACACTGACTTACGCAAGGATTTCATGACCAAGAACCCAAAAGCAAATGCAATGAAAAGAAAGATAAATAGCTGGGACTTAATTAAATGAAAGAGCTTTTGCACAGCAAAGGGAACAGTTAGCAGAGTAAACAGACAACCCACAGAGTGGGAGAAAATCTTCACAATCTATACATCTGACAAAGGACTACCTTCCAGAATCTACAACGAACTCAAACAAATCATCAAGAAAAAAACAAACAATCCTAACAAAAACTGGGCTAAAAACATGAAAAGAACTGGGGGCGGTGGCTCATGTTTGTAATCCCAACACTTTGGGAGGCCGAAGCTGGGGGATCACCTGAGGTCGGGAGTTTGAGACCAGCCTGACCAACATGGAGAAACCCCGTCTCTACTAACAATACAAAATTAGCCTGGTGTGGTGGCGCATGCCTGTAATATCAGCTACTGGGAAGGCTGAGGCAGGAGAATCGCTTGAACCCGGGAGGCGGAAGTTGCGGTGAGCCCAGATCACACCATTCACTCCAGCCTGGGCAACACGAGCGAAACTCTGTCTCAAGAAAAAACAAAAAAACATGAATAGACAATTTTCAAAAGAAGATATAGAAATGGCCAACAAACATGAAAAAATGCTCAACAATACTAATGATAAGGGAATTGCAAGTCAAAACTACAATGCCATACCACCTTACTCCCCCGCAAGAATGGCCATAATCAAAAAAATAAAAAAAAATAGACGTTGGTGTCGATGCGGTGAAAAGGGAACACTTCCACACTGCTGGTGGGACTGTAAACTAGTACAATCACTATGGAAAACAGTGGGGGGAGATTCCTTAAAGAACTAAAAGTAGAACTACCATTTGATTCAGTAATCCCAGTACTGGGTATTTACCCAGAGGAAAAGAAGTCAGTACACGAAAAAGATACTTGCCCATGCATGTTTATAGCAGCACAATTTGCAATTGCAAAAATGTGGAACCAACCCAGATGCCCATTGATCAATGAGTGATAAAGAAACTGTGATATATATGTATAAAATACGATGGAATACTACTCAGCCATAAAAAGGAATGAATAAATGGCATTCGCAGCAACCTGGATGGGATTGGAGACTATTGTTCTAAATGAAGTAACTCAAGAATGGTAAACCAAACATCGTGTGTTCTCACTCATAAGTGGGAGCCAAGCTTTGAGGATGCAAAGGCATAGTAATGACACAATGGACTTTCGGGACTCAGGGGCAAAGGTTGGGAAGGGGGTAAGGGATAAAAGACTACAAATTAGGTTCAGTGTATACTGCTCGGTGATGGGTACACCAAAATCTCACAAATCATCACTAAAGAACTTATGTAACCAAACACCACCTGTTCCCCAAAATCCTATGGAAAAATATGGAAATAAAAATTTATATATTTGTATAAATTATTTAAACATAATATAATTATATATATAGCCTTTATAAATGAGAGTTCATTTCCAGGCTAAAATGAGTGCAACATACAAACCCACGAGTCTGGCGGCGTGGCGGGGTTCTCCATTGTGCTTTAAGCATAGTGCACCACAATATGAAATAGCTGGACAATTCCACAAAGGGTTTCCACTAAACATTAAGTCGTCAGAGACTCAATTAGCATACTGCTCCATATTTGCTTAATTATCTCAAACCAGTACGATCGATGTGGAAAGGGAAGACTGTAGCTGGTTCACCTCAGCTGAGCGAAGGAAGCTGCTGCGGGCTCCAGGAGCCCATCGCTTCCCCACCGCAGGCCCCGCCCACCCAAGCCCGCCCTTGCCGCAGGCCCCGCCCACCCATGCCCGCCCTCGCCGCAGGCTCCGCCCTAGTGTCGTCGCTACGGTGGAGCAGAGAATGACGTGAGGACAGAGTCGCGAACATCTCGGAGCGCAGCTGGGCCAGCGGTTCCCACAGCCCTGGAGCCCAACGTGCGCAGAAGCGCCTCTCGGAGCTCCTCTCCCACAGATCTCTCGTCCTCTTCCTGGGTTAGGCCGCCCCAGGCGCGGCCCCTGCGACTCCTGGCACGGCCCCGTGCTCGGCTGCCGCCCTGGCGCGCGCCACACTGTCGTCCCCGGACGGGCGCGGACAGGCTCGGCCGGCGCGCCGGCGGCTGGGGAGGGGTCGCTGGCCCAGGGGTCGCGCATGCGCCGCCACCAACCTGGGGCTGTCAGTGGAGGGCGAGTGCTGGTTCGCAGGGGAGGCGACGCCCTTCGGGGCCAACGGGCCGCGAGCCGAGGCAGCAGTGGGAACGACTCATCCTTTTTCCAGCCCTGGGGCGTGGCTGGGGTCGGGGTCGGGGCCGGTGGGGGCCCCGCCCCCGTCTCCTGGCCTGCCTCCTTCATGGGCCGCGATGATGGCGGCCCTGTACCCGAGCACGGACCTCTCGGGCGCCTCCTCCTCCCTGCCTTCCTCTCCATCCTCTTCGTCGCCGAACGAGGTGATGGCGCTAAAGGATGTGCGGGAGGTGAAGGAGGAGAATACGCTGAATGAGAAGCTTTTCTTGCTGGCGTGCGACAAGGGTGAGAGTTAGGCCCCTTTCTCCTCCTCTGGACCCCGCTGCCCTCCAGACCTTTCGTTGTCTCCCCCGCCTCAACTTACTCGGGGCATTCCCTCTGTCTTAGGCGCCGAGTGTCTTCCCGCCTCGCCTGCTGCCTCAGGCGGGCTTTTCCTCACTGCCTCTGCCCTGTGAGTGTGGAGCTGGCGGGCGAGTGGAGCTGGGGCTGCGCCCTCGGAGCGCGGCACCGTGGGGGGCGGCTGTGGCCTTGGGGTCCGGGGTTTAGGTAGCGCCGTGGGAGCCCAGACCCCAGCGTTTTAGCGCTCCCCTTGCCACTGAACGCATGAATGAGCTGGTCTATCTCTCTGGCTCGCAGTTCATTCCTTCCGGGAGTCGAGAGGCTAGTTTCCGACCCTCCAGTCCGAAAGTTCCTTACCTTAGGATACCTCGTATGGAGGGCTCTCATCACCTGGTTTTTGTTTTTCTTAAAAACAAAACCAGACCCTCTATTATTTAGCTTCACCTGCCCAGTGCTTTAGCCAGTGACTGTTGACTGGTATTAATATCGGAATATCCTAGGTGGAGATACATGAAGGACAGGACAGAAGAATTCTACCTTAGTTGCCAAAACTTTCTCCAGATTTACGGAACGCCTTTGATTGTTCGTGCTTTTTATTGGAGAGAACGATTTATTGCTCCCCGATCTTTGGGAGATAAAGATAGTGAAAAATAATTACAGGAATTACAGGGCAAAAATATGTGGAATATATTTAGCGCGTTTTCCTTTTTTTAGTCTAGAAGTTAATCATTTTTATGGCCATATTAACGCCATGTCACGCAATCGTCCTTTGTAGTGATGCATATAACAAAAGGAATAGGAAATTGCCCTAAGACTGCTTTTATTTCCTACATGAAAACACTAAAATTTTTCTGTTTCCAAATTTATATGGCTGTACACTTAGGAAAACTCTATTAGACCCATGCAGACTTCTGGAACAAACCCAAAGGGCAGTTTACACTATGAAAAGACTAACTGCAGAGGATTTTTGTTTGCTTGTATGTGTGAATGTGTAATTAATAAATGATAGCCTTACTAACCTCTCCTACTGCTTTTGAAATAGGATTTTATTTACACGATTTTTTTAAAACAATTGACATGTAAACTAAGTCCACCTGTGGTTGAGCCACTTTTATGTTCTTATGTAATAGTATTAAATAATATTATGAAAGCAATGTTAATAATATTGTTAAAGTCCACCATGGACACAACTTTGAGCAGTCTTTGAGATGTAAAGAAACAGAATATGTATGTACAACGTCACAAAAATAGGATCTGCGGATTATGTAAAATTATTTAGTATTGCTGGAGTGGCTTGCCTGAGTTCTCTTCCCTCAAAAGTTCTGAGAGAGGAAGGGGAAAGGATTGTATTGTACTAAAATGAGTAAGTGCTGGCTCCATGTATTCCAGCTCACTGTGCAATGGTTATTTTAAAGCAAACAGAAAGTATGTCAAGAAAGGAAATTTGATATTCCTGTCAAACTGAGGACAGAGAAATGTCAATGGAATATGGTTGAGCAAGTATTTGTGCATTGTGTATATTTAGAATTATTGCATGACATATCTCAAACAAAAGAGAGTTTTAATTTATGATAGTTGTATAGCCTATTTAGTAGTGCCAGCTGAAATAACTTGATATTCTTTGTCTTTTTTTTTATTTTATAGGTAATTGAGATGAGAGAGTTGGCTTTGGGGGATAGGGTGGAAACTAAATATGCATATTTTCCCCATATATAATTTAGAAATTTTAAAAACAAGTGAGCTAAAATAGGAATTTTCTATTTCAGGTATGTCAAAACAACTTCTTGAGTTCGATTGGGAAAAATAGCATAATTCTTACATATACTTATGGGGTACATTTACATTTAAAAAGTAACTGAGTTATGGGAATATTCTTTTGATTATATGTTTGTATTCACTAATATTGTCAAACTTTTTAAAATGTTACCTAAACCAATCTAAAAGTGAACAATTTCCCGAAGTAGCTATGGCTTTCACCATTGCATTGGAGCCTTCCTCAGACCAAATGTTAATCATTCACTAAAGCAGCTATTGGGGTCGAGTGTTCATGCTTTTCATAGAGGATTTCATTTAAACCCCACAACCCCGTGAGCCAGATCTGTTGTTGTTCTCAATTTGTAGATGAGGAAAATGAGGCTTAGCAAAATTTTAAAATTACTTTGCCCAAGGTTACATTGGTTAGAAAGTAGTAGAACTGGCATTTATCTTGAGCCTGCACTCTTAACCACTATGTTATGTAGATCTGCTTGTAGATGAATGAGTGAACATCATTAGTGTCAGAAAAGACACATCCATATTTGGACTTACTAGTTTAAATTAAATTTTCTTTGTATGGATGCTTTATAAACCTTGATTTCTGTGTATTACATTTGTTCAATAAAGAAGGGTAAAAAGCAAGCATGGTACTTTAGTAGAACCAGAGTAAATCAACTCTAGGGTATCTGTGGTGTTCTAGAGTGTCTCATTCTTTTCATGTAGCATTCTTGTTCTACATATGCAAAATGTTCATAGCATATTCTCTTAGGGAAAATTGAGGAATTCCTAAAGCAAAAATTGTGGAGATGAGATGGATATGTGTATGTTAATGAATGAGTGGCCCTTTGAAAGATGTGTACAGATTAAAGAGTACACAAAAAATGTAGGAAAGAGAAAAGGAAAAGATTTATAGTTTGTGATAGCTGGCTTTTATATAAATAAGTTCAGTAGATTTCGGCAACTGCTGATCCAGGTAGTGGCCCCTTAGTAATGGCTGTTACTGATCTTCACAGAGGGTGAGGATCATCTCAGAGGTAACACTGAATCCTTTCTTTGTAAAGGAAAACTTTAATTGAAAGTTCTTGTGCCAGCCGTATATAAAGTGAAGTCTAGGCCCCCCAGATTAAATTCTCAGAAAGTATACTCATGTTCTTTCTAGAAATAGAAAGCTGTAATTCAGAGGTAAAACTTAATTGAAACAAGAGCTGACTAAAAATATGTTGTTTTATGAAAAATTAAATAGTGATTCTTACAGCCATGCCTTTGTCCTCCCTCATTGAGAATTAGTGTCATCATCATCATAAGCCTCTTTTATTTGTAGGAACCTATGGTGTCCCTTAGGTCTGTTGACAGGAGAAAGGGTAAATAAGTTTATTTAGAAAGCACCTAAACTAAGTATAGTTCATGTTAATTTTCCTCTTAAAAAAAATTAAAAACCTGTTGAGTAGTTGGTAGCTTTTAGTATATATTTGGAAATAAAAACCTGCATAAACTGTTCGATTTGCTGATGATCAGTAATCAGTTTATGTGCAGGAAAGAAAGTATGAAATGATTCAATCCCTGCCGACTCTCCATGGAGAGTATTTTCAGGAAATCTGATGTGCAGTTAATGAGTCAGAAGTCCCTTCTTGAAATTTCAGCATGGAGTTAGGGAGAGGGATGGAGAGGGCAGATTTTCACCTTTATCACTGGGCTCAGCCTAGTCTCAATGATGACTGTATTTCTTTTTCTTTCTTTCTTGTTTTTTTTTTTTTTTGAGATGGAGATTCTCTTGTTACACAGGCTGGAGTGCAGTGCAACCTCCACCTCCTGGGTTCAAGTGATTCTCCTGCCTCAGCCTCCTGAGTAGCTGGGATTACAGGTGCCTGCCACCACGCCCAGCTAATTTTTTTGTATTTTTAGTAGAGACGGAGTTTCACCATGTTGGCCAGACTGGTCTCAAACTCCCGACCTCAGGTGATCCACCCGCATTGGCTTCCCAAAGTGCTGGGATTATAGGCGTGACCCACTGTGCCTGGCCTGATGACTGACTTTCTACATAAGCTTTGTGTACCTTTGGGCTAAGGATGCTTTAAAAATGTGCAACAACTCTAGAGAGAAGCCAGAGTCAGAAGAAAAAAGTGCAACATTTCTAAGAGAAGTAATATTAAGCTGCTGTTTTTTGAACACCTTATTTATATATAATGGGCCTTTAAAAATTTTTTACCTATTTGAGAAGATATTTTGAAATCTGGTGTTAGAGGATGGTGGTGGGAAGAAACAAAAAGTGATGAGTACTGAGTATTGGTGTGAAGTATTATGTTGACAACGGGGCACCTAATGTAAGGAAGTATGTGCTGTGAGGACAAAAACTTTGCAGAAATGGGAGGTAAAGAGGGTATTGTAGGCAACATTCTAAAAACACTTCACAAATCATCATAGGCATAGCATTTATGTACTTTATATAGGAAAGCTTTTCAAATAACTAAAGTTTTAGAATGTACTAGTTGAAAAATATTGCCATAGGGAATGGTTCAGGGATACTTTTTAACAACAGCAACAAAAGACTCAAATTGCGAAAATCTTAGTGGATAATTTATCTCTAACAGACTAGTAATTCAGCAGCTAGCTGCCTGGTAGTTCTATGATACTGGTAATTCTTTATAGTGATCACACAACTTTCCTGCTCTTTTTCTGTAAGTCACCATCAAACTATACTTATCAGGCTCTTAATTATGTTAAGGTGCTACGAAAGTGCTTTATCAAGAAAGTACTGAGAACATCCCTGTCCTTTAGGAGAATATTCTGTAATGGAGATGCTCTCTTGTGCTCTAGTGAGAAGTAAGGAAACAAAAGTATGTTTGTATGAAATGTATCTGTCTGAAGGGAAGAAGCAAGTGCTCAATTTAACTTAAATGGCCTATACGTGATTTGGAGGATGGGATATTACTTGTACAGAGTCAATCTTTTATCTGGGCAGTTAAAAAAAAATGTAACCCAAGCCAGACTCCTAGCTATACCTTGTATACAGACTTGGAGGAAGAGTGTGAAAAGATTAAATTTTGTTATATAGGTGTTATTGTAACCTAATAATTCCTCTTCTACCTTACTGCTAGTGCTCTAAATATCTTCTTTATTGCTAACTCTTCCTAATTTAATGATACTGAGAAATTTAAGATTTAAGATCAGTAGTTGAATAAGTAATGAGGATTTCAAAAGTTATCACTAAGAGGTGATTAAGTAATGACTTTTAGGAGCCTAGATGAATGATAAGGACTAAAAGAATTCTAGCACTGTATCAATATAGTCATGAGACTCAGTAGATTTATTTGGATGCCAAAGCTTTGTTATGTATAAAGTGGGGGTGACTGGCACTGTTATTAATAGCTTCTGTTAATTTTTAAAAATATGTTTTTCTAGATTAACATATTGGCCAGTAATATATTTTTCTAGTTTTATAAATATGTATAATTCAAATGTATATGAGATTAAATTTAAGCAACACAATAAATCCTTTCTGAGACTGTGTTGCAACAACCTGATATAAACTTGATATAAACTAAAAGTTTTAAACAACTCACAGCAGCATTGTGAATGTGATCTCAAGTCATTTATCAGACTCTTAACTACAAAATAAACATTGCTTTTGACTATTCTTCTAATAGAGTTAAAAATATGCTGTTTATAATTTTTATCAACTGATTTACTATGAAAAAAATCAGCATTACTTTCTGTTTTATAGTATAATTTTTTCCATCAGCAGTGTGAATCTTTGCTCTTTTGCTAAATGATATTCATTATTATTAATAGTCCTCATTAGGATTCATAAGCATGAAATTATGGTAATAATTGTCTTTTTTCAAAAATATTCAAAGTGTTATAAACAGTTTAGCTACCATGTTTTTTAGTATCTTTAATTTTGAAGGTTTCATTTACAACAATACGCTTATAAATACATTGGGGTCTGTAATACAGAGTTTTGCGCATTTGATAAAGCTACATTTTAAATCATTTTCATTGTAAAAAGTCTGCATGGTTTTTTTTTTTTTCCTTTTTAGAATTCGATTCAAACTAATTTGAAGTTGGATGTCAAGTTAACATTTTTATTAGTATTGTCATTTATATTTCCAGATCCAGCAACTGAACTTGATCGTGTCTTTGTATTTTTTTACATCATCATTCTTTTCCCTCTTAATAAAATTTTCTGTTTTTAGCTTCATTTGTAATATTTCAGTTAGAATGTTGCAATTGCCACATTCAAGTTTGTTACAGAAACTTGGTTTGGAAAGCTTTACAAATGTTTTGACATTAAATTCTCTCACACTTCACAACTAACTTCAAATGTGGTTAATATAAAATTAAACTGAACAACATTAATGCTCTCTTTGCCATGAAATCAAACAAAATGCCAATGAGGAAGAGGTGGAATCACCTGTTCTATCAGTATTATAACATTTCTCCATATAATATTTCTCAAGGGTTTATTACAGTTGGCGAGAGTAAATTTGTTGCTAAGGATCTGTGGGATCACTCTGGTATTTTGTATACTAGTTCATGTTTTTTTAATTGCTGGTTAGGACTCACTAAATTGATTTCATGATTGTTAATGGTTTGCAACCTGCAGTTTGGAAAACTGCTTTGGAATGATCATTGGCTGAGCCGTAGAGAGGCATAAGATGAATTCAGAATGGTAACAAGGTCTAACCACCCATCCTATAGGGCTTTATAGGCCACAGTAAAAATTTGGCCTTTATTTAGAAAATCACGAAGGTTGTAAGCTTGATATGTTTTGAATTTTTTTTTTTTTTTTTCTTCTTGAGACGGAGTCTCACTCTGTTGCCCAGGCTGGAGTGCAGTGGAGCAATCTCGGCTCACTGCAAGCTCCACCTCCCGGGTTCACGCCATTCTCCTGCCTAAGCCTCCCGAGTAGCTGGGACTACAGGTGCCCACCACCACGCCCAGCTAATTTTTTTGTGTTTTTAGTAGAGACGGGGTTTCACTGTGTTAGCCAAGATGGTCTCGATCTCCTGACCTTGTGATCCTCCTGCCTCAGCTTCCCAAAGTGGGATTACAGGCATGAGCCACTGTGCCTGGCCTATGTTTTGAATTTTTAACTGATAACTCTAGCTGTGGAGTGGAGAGTGGATTGAAGGGGTGGGGCTAGAGCAGGAGTGAGCAAACTGGGCCACAGACCATATCTGCCTGTTTTGTGAGGTCTTGGAGCTAAAACTAGTTTTTTTACATTTTATATTTCAAATGGTTAAAAAAATAATATTTCATAACACATGAAAAGTCTGTAAAATTCAAATTTCAGTGTCCATAAACAGAATTTTCTTAGAACACATCCACTATCATTTGTTTACATATGGTCTGTGGCTGCTTTTGTGTTGAAAGGGCAGAGTTGAGTAGTAGTGACTAAGAGTGCATGGCCCACAAAGCCTAAACTGTTTACTGTCTAACCGTTTTTCAGAAAACTTTGTTGAACCCTGTGCTACAGTATAAAGTATTAATAAGTAATATAAGTTGCAATAAGGAAAAGAGTAAACAAGGAAGGGGGTGAGTGTGGGCTCAGTGGAATCAGGGAAGTGAAAAATTACAAAATACAGGGCTTGGGGAGTTGGTCCATGTGAAACCCATCTGAGTTTGTTAATGGCACTTAAGGAGTTAGGCTCCTACCCTCCCTGGAGGCTGGGAGATAGGGGCCCTGTCTTCAGGTGTTGGCTGGAACAAAAGTAAATTTTTATGTCGGCTTTGAGTTTTCTCAGGCAGACATTTTAAGAGGGGCTAGGGTCATCCTAGGGCTCTGGCCTTCAGCTGTTAGAAACACTTAGTGTTTTGTTCAAGTTTATATGGGCCAAGGTGGAGGCCTTGTGAAGGGCTCAGAAAAGCCTGACTAAAGTTTGGTCAGGGAGAGAATCTTGGTCAGCAGCTGTGTGTGTTAAGAGGCTATTGCAGAGTCCAGGAGGAAGATCATGGGGGTTTGGACTGCGGGTAGCAGTATACATGGAGACAAGTAGATGATTATGGGAGATATTTTGGAGAGGGAGCTAAGAAGACGTGCTGTTGAATTGGTATACTCCCTGTGGAATTGATTGAAAATCGTTTCTTTTTCCTTCACTGAAAAAGACTACCATCTAGCCAAAAAAGTAAACAGATTATGTTGCGCTTCCTTCTATGTGTTATATTTTAAAAGACAAAAGATGTAACTCTTGAAAGCAACTTCAGTATAAAATGAATGGCATTTATATATTTGTCTGTCATACACAGGCATTTTGAATTTGTAATTCTTGTTCTATAACTTCTTGCTGTTTATTTTAAGTTTTCTAACCTCTTTTTACATATATGCTCATCCTAAAAATTAAGACTGTTCTGGTCTTTTTTTTTTTTTTTTTTTTTGGACATAGTACTTGTTTTAAATGAATTGCAAATACAAACTTCTCTGAAATGCTTAGCAACGACTCTAGGTTTCCTATAGGTTCTGTGACTGTAACATTTTTCATTTGTATGACTGTGTTAGCTGTAGCAGGGTGGAACTTTTTATTTTTAGGGATGAAAAGTATTTATTTGGTTTTGATTTTTAGGGATTTTCTTTCTTTCTTGTATAGCTCCTTGACTACAATAGAAATACTCTTTAAAACTTTAGGACTGGGCACAGTGGCTCATGTCTGTAATCTCAGTACATTGGGAGGCCAAGGCGGGCGGATCACTTGAGGTCAGGAGTTCGAGACCAGGCTAGCCAACATGGTGAAACCCCATCTCTACTAAAAATACAAAAATTAGCTGGGCGTGGTGGCAGGCGCATGTAATCCCAGCTACTTAGGAGGCTGAGGCAGGAGAATCGCTTGAACCCAGGAGGCAGAGGTTGCAGTGAGCCGAATTTTGCCACTGTACTCCAGCCTGGGTGACAGAGGGAGACTCTGTCTTAAAAACAAAACAAAACAAAAAACCTTTAAAGCTGGAATATGTGATATTTGTAATGCGCTTTCCTTTTTAACAACAATCTAAACTTATAAACATGTAGCAATTATTTTTGTCTATTTGCTATACCTGAAATTTATTAAATGTCATAAGGATTTATTTATGTAGCTCTTCCTACTTTTCTGTCTCTAGCAATGTGGTTGATTAGATAATCTGAAAACCTTTCTTCTTCAAATCACTTAGAAATGATAGCTGAAATATAATGAACATCTAGTTAAATAAACAGCCGAGCTTTCAAGAAAGTAAGGGAAACAACCAAGATACAAAAGTGAAGAAAACCAGGAGTTTGTGAGCTGACACTATGGCTGCTCCATGGGTGGGGATAAGAGTTACTGTTTCGGACATTGCACAGATTTGAGTCTTAATGCCCATATGGGAACAGGTTACAAGGGCTGGAGACTGTACAAAGTGAGGAGTTGGATGCAACATCTAAGCATAAAACCAGGATCCTTAAAGGACTGTACCTTCAGCAAAGAGGTAGATGAGGAGAAAAACCAATCTACCAGCACATGGAGACTTCAAAGAAGCTTGTTTGTGTTATTGTGGGCTCTGAATAAGGGTAAAAATAAGACTCCTTTAAGAATACATAACCATGGTCCTGCCTCTTGTTGTCTTGGGGTTCAAATTAATACTCCTTTCAGATAATTAAACTATCATACAGAGACCATACAATAATTACGTTTAAAATGATGAAAAAGTTAAAATAAGGAAATGAAAACATAAGAAAATAAAAGAGTTGGAAAGAAATCTGGTAAAACTTATAAAAATAAAAAATACAGTCATTAAATTTTTAGGAAGTGAGTGAATGGATTAAAGGAGGAATGTGACTGGAAGCTGAAGAAGAAATAAGTGACTGGAAGAAATGTGTGAAAAAACTACCCAGAATGCAGGAAAGAGAGAGGAAAAAAAGGAAAAACAGGAAATCTTGAGAGACACAGATGTTGAAATGGGAAGGTCTAATTTAATGCCTAATGGAAATTGACAGGAGAAAAAGTAATATGGAGATGAAGCAATATTTGAAGAGATAATGGCTGAAAATACTGAAGAATTAATGAAGGGTAGAAATCCTTAGATTTAGAAAGCTTAGGCCCGATGTGGTGACTCACGCCTATAATCCCAGCACTTTTGGAGGCCGAGGCGAGAGGATTGCTTGAGGCCAGGAATTTGAGACAAACCTGGGCAACATAGCGAGACCTCATCTCTATAAAAAATAAAAATTAAAAAAATAAAAACAAATTTAGAAAGCCTAATGAGTCCTAAGCAGGATAAATAAAAAATTACTCCTCACCTAGACACATCATGGTAACAAAGAAAATATAGCAGAATTTTTATGTGTAGCATTCTACTACTAAGATGTTGAAATAGATTCACCTGAAATAGGGTTTTAAATGTCACTTTCCAGTAATAGCAATAAATTTTCACTGGTCTATCTTTGGTCACTATTGATTCAACTTGTGACTTAGAACATCACTTTGTGAAGTGTCGGTCTGATAAGGTTCTCCCAGGGAGCATTTGTGTCTAACTATTAACTACTAGTACTATGGGGAAAATATTTCTTTTTGTGACTAGTTTTCTTCTTGAGGGACCTTAGGAAATACGTTGTCAAGAAAACTATCACCCACCTTCCTTCAAAAGAAGTTGTATGTGTGAGGCAGGGAGTTTAAGGCCATAGATTAAAAATAGTAGCAAATTTATTTGAAAATTTAACAAATAAAATCTGTTACCTGTCTTTCTTACTCACTTATTTAGCCCAGTTTCAGTATTTTCTTTTTCTGTATAATGAAATCATTTCTTTTTCTATTTTCTATGCTGATTGTTCTTTCCCTGTTTATTTATAGACTTCTAAGGAGCAACTATATTTGCACATCACTTAAAATGGCTTATTTGTCTAATGTTTAACAAGTCAAACAAAACAAGCAAAATCCCCCTTGCTTTTTTTTCTCTATTTAATTAGCATTTCTCTTTTGATTTATTCCCCATATTCCTGTACCATCTGGTCAGCAGACAAATACGGTGGGGCCTTGCTGAAAATAATTACTGCTGTAATTGTTGTCATTTCCTCTCATGGGACAACTGTTTTGTTGTGGGCTACAGTCACAAAGAAGGCAATTTGCCTGCTCCTAACAGGTCAGGCACTAATCCTAGTCCTGCCTTAAGAATTTTGTGAACTGAATGTTCCCTGGTCATTTAATCTAATCAGCTTAATTAATGAGATGGTGTGTGTGTGTGTGTGTGTGTGTGTGTGTGTGTGTGTGTGTGTGTGTGGTGTGTGCTGGGAGAGTGGGGAGTAGGGAAGAGGATTTTCAGACATCCTTCCCTTTACTATACATATCCTTGAATATATATGTATGTATATTGCTTTTCCAAAGTATGTTTATTCCTGTAAAACCTCTTTGTAATATCCTCCACTTATTATTACTAGATCTCATTTTTAACTCTGTTGTGTAAGTAAATGTCTGTGTATATTTGAGATATAAAACTTAATTCTTTAAGCTTTTTCCGTCTAATTTTTCTAGCTTCCAGTCTGTGCCTTTGGGCATCCTTTATTAAATTGCTTTAAATATCTTCCAAAAGTTTCTCCTTTTATGATCATTCAGTTATTAATTTTAAACTAATGGTTTTTATTTCATTCTGTACATTTAAAATATTTCTACTTTTTATGTCTGCTGCTGATACACGTATTATTTTATTAAGGTATAAATTTTCATCAAGGAAATGTTCACATTTTCTGTGTACATTTTCATATACAAAAATGAGTTTAGGCTTTTAATCTTTTAATTCAACAAGCCAAGTTTTTCTCTACAGTCATCCTTGATATGTCATGGATATTAAATTATGTTTGTATATTGTTATTTAGGTGACTATTATATGGTTAAAAAGATTTTGGAGGAAAACAGTTCAGGTGACTTGAACATAAATTGCGTAGATGTGCTTGGGAGAAATGCTGTTACCATAACTATTGAAAACGAAAACTTGGATATACTGCAGCTTCTTTTGGACTACGGTTGTCAGGTACAAGGCTAGATAATTTAATCCAGTTAACTTCTAAGTGCTGTTAGATATGCCATGCTTTCTTCCCTTCTTGTTTTCTTTCTTCTTTTTCCTCCTTTTCTTCCTTTCTTTTTCTTTATCTCTCTTTCTTTCTTTCATCTTTTATTTGGTTTCGAACCACTAAAAGTTTTAAAGACAAACCAAAAACACTTTTTGAAAAGTATAATATTTTGAATTGATTTATCTTTTTCCTCCCAAGTGTCATTTTCCCCACATCTGTCTGATAGAGGTAAATTATCATGACTTATTAAAGATGACTTGGTTGTCATTACCTATGTTAACAATATTTATATTATATATCTAAAATAGTACAAACACTCTGCAAGTGTCAGAGGAATAGTTTTTTTTCTGACCCCTATTAGTTACAGACACATCAACAAAATGTTCCTGACTCAAAACAGTTTTCAGTTTGACTTTAGTTTTCTCCTAAGTTTTATTAAATTTTATTTTTTTGTTTGAAATTTAATGTTTGTTTTTATCTAAAGATGAATGATTTTTATTCATCTATAAAATATAGACCTTCCTACTTATCTTCATATCAGTTTTGGGTAGAAAAAAGGCATGTGTGTAAGTCTTGAAAATTCAGTCTAGAGATTCTGAAGGAAATTTGATAATATTATTTTCCTTTCCTTTTTGATTTACTTATGATGGGACTTGGCACATTAATTCTACCTCTCTTTTTTTTTTTAATGAGGCACTTTTTTTCAGTGTCATCTGGAGACATTTGCAGCAGATTTTCTGAATATAAGTAGGGTAATTCTATGTACATTGCTATTATATATATATATAATATATATATATATGTATAAAGCAACATGTGGTACTGTCTCCATGTATATGTTTGGAGTAAAAAAAAGAATTGCTTACCCAGCAACTTCAGCTATCCAGACCACAATTGAGAAGCAGAAAGTAAGTAAAAAATAACCTCTGAGCAGCCAGTGGTTTGCTGCCATGAAGTTTACAAATTAAATTTATGAACTTTAGTTATAGGAGTCCTCCATCAGAGTCTATTTTTTCTCATTTTAGGCTCCATTTTAACATGATTAATTTCTAATCCATAGAGAATCTGAGGGACAATGGAAGGGGCATGAGAGCTGCAGTAGAACAAAATGAGGCGTGGTACCTCTGACACTATTTAACAGAGGTCAACAGCATTACATATCTGATACTCTCTGAGGGAGCTGTAGGTTAGGATGATAATTAAGGCTTATAACAATGGCCCAGAGTCAATAAGGAAGAGTTAAATTATATTCAGTACCTATTGTTTTAGAAGAAAGACTATATATATGTGTGTTTGTGTGTCTACCAGACACAAAAGCAGAAGACTTCCATCAAGATAGTTTAAATTTTAAAATTAAACACTTAAAGGCATAAGCTTCAGTTACCTAGAAAATAAGGGTAGAAAAAAATTCACACACTGATTCTGGATAAAAGAATTACTGTGGTATTATAATTTTGTCTTTTTACACATGGTTATATACATGTAATAGTTTTGCATTATACCTGGTGCTTTCATATACTTGATCACATTCGGACATCACAGTCAACCTATATAGATGTTACATTTTATAGATTAGAAAACTGAGGCTCATAGACTTTAATGAATTTCCCAAAGTTCTAAAATTAGTAAGGACAAGACTACGATTTGAATTTAATCTTCTAATTGCAAATCCCACGCTCTTTCTAGTTCACTGTGTTCTGTCCAGGTTACCTGTGTCTTATCAATCCACAAATGCCCAAGGCCTTTGGTTGGGTGTGATTGTGGAAATGAATAAGTAAAACATGGGTTCTGCATGATAGGATCTTTAAGACAAATTGGACAGTTAAAGTATGTGTGAATTACAAGTCAAGTAATACAAAGGTGTATTTGGTAAGTGTTGAATGCTAATAGTACTTGACCATTTTATATTGCTTTGCATTTACAAGAGCTTTCACGTATCTTGTGTTATATTGGTGGTTCTCAACCAAATGATTTTGTCACCATAAGGGGATGTTTGGCAATGTCTGAAGATACTTTGGTTTCACAATTGGAGGGCAGGTTACTACTGTTATCTAGTAGGTAGAGGCTAGGAATATTGCTGAACATCCTACAATAGCCAAAACAGTCTCCACAACAAAAAATTATTTGGCCCAAAATTTCAGTAGTGCTGCTATTAAGAAACCCTATTTTATGTTTAAACTTTTATGGTTTAATATACATTATTTAGAAATATAGAATAGGTTGGGGCTATCAAGAAAGATTTCATTGGAAAAGTATCAGTTGACTCAGCCTTGAAATACTAATAATTGCTAACATTTATATAATACTACTCTCTGCCAGGAACCTTAAATATGTTCACTTACTTAATCCTCACAACATAGGGATGAGTTAGATATTATTTTATTATTATTATTTTTTGAGATGGAGTTTCGCTCTTGTTGCCCAGGCTGGAGTGCAATGGCGTGATCTCAGCTCACTGCAACCTCTGCCTCCTGGATTCAAGCAATTCTCCTGCCTCAGCCTCCTGAGTAGCTGGGATTATAGACATGCACCACCACGCCCAGCTAATTTTGTATTTTTAGTAGAGACGGGGTTTCTTCATGTTGGTCAGGCTGGTCTGGAACTCCTGACCTCAGGTGATCCACCTGCCTCGGCTTCCCAAAGTGCTGAGATTACAGGTGTGAGCCACCGCGCCTGACCTAGATATTATTATTATCCCTATTTTATAGAGGAAGAAACTGAGGTAAAAAAGATTAAGTAACTTGCCTAAAGTCACACTGTAAATGGCTACCTGGAATTTGAACTTAGGCTCTGGCTCCAGAATCCATGCTCTTACCTATTATGCTAATCTACTCTCGAACATATAAAGACAGGTGGGGAACAGGGGATGTGGAGAAGGATATAAACAAAGGCATGTGCAATGTATATTTTTGAGACAGTGAATTGATTTAGCGTTTTTGAACAAAACAGTTGGGTTGGGGAGTAGTGGGAATTAGGAAAAATAATTTAAACAAAATGGATACAAAGGACCTTGGATACCAGAATAAGGAATTTGGGTTTTATATAATAGATAGGGGATATCATTACGTGATTTTCGAGAAAGATGTCATGTGTCCAGTGGTATTTTAGAAAGATTAGTGGCTGAATTTAGTATAGATTGGGAAATGGAAAGTGGGAAAGGCTATAGCCTATGTGAACAGTTTTTGTAGTAATCTAGATATGAAGAGGTTAAGGCTTGAACCAGAAAAGTGCTGTAAGAAAAACAGTGGCTATAAGAAGAGGGGGAAAAAGGCAGATATGGGTCCATGGCCTATATGGTTCTGTGGCCTGTTAGGAACTGGGCTGCACAGCAGGAGGTAAGCAGTAGGTGAGCGATCATTACCGCCTGAGCTCTGCCTCCTGTCAAGTCAGCGATGGTATTAGATCCTCATAGGAGTACGAACCCTATTGTGAACTGCACATGCAAGGGATTTAGGTTGCATGCTCCTTATGAGAATCTAACCAATGCCTGATCTGAGGTGGAACAGTTTCATCTGAAACCCATCTCCCTACCTGCTCTATGAAGCCAGTCCCTGGTGCCAAAAAGGTTGGAGACTGCTGTGAGGAATTGACAAATCTTAGTGAATATTTTGATTTGGAGGGGGAAATTGAGAAGGAGTCCAGGATGATTTGGAAAACTTAAACATGGGTGACTAGGAGAAGGAAGAAAGGAAAACATTAAGTTCAGAAGCTAAGTAAAGCTCGGGGCAAGGAATGTGAATTCCGGTTTTATCCTTGTTGATTTGGCGGATATCAGGCAGTCCTCATCAGACAAACACAGATGAACATTTTATTTCTAGGGGTTTCTAGGGAGAGATCAGGCTAAAGAGATACAGTAAACAGTCATGGCCATGGGAATGCCCATCATCATTGTGAGAGTAGATGAAATCATGGAGAAGAGCAAAGGGCTGGTGCAGATTCATTCTTAAGGAAATATCTACATTTAATAAAGAGCATTACATGGAAAGTGTTTCATTAAAGACCAAATGAATTGTTGAAGATATCAGAGGCAGTTAGGATAGTACAGCATTGTGAAAGCCAAAAGAATAGTTTTTAACATATTGCTTAGAGATTAAGAAAAATTAGAAGGTAGAAAAAGTAATTGGATTTTGAAACTATGGAATCAGTAGAATTGGAGAAATGATACACTTTGATTTGCAAAGTTTGACACAGTGAAAGGAAGAAGAAAACTTGAGTAGTAAGAGAAAGATGGAGTTAAGTTAGCAAAGAGCTAGTAAGCAAGTTAGCAAAGAATGAGGAAGGATTTAAAGTTCTGGGATGTGGGAGATGAGACTGGTATTTCTGCAAATGAAGGACCAGGGTTCTAAAGATTGGAGAGCATCAAATAGAAGACTAAGGTGGAAAATGTAGCTTTGGAAAGAAAATAAGTAACTTTTTTACTCTGAGCTTAAAGGAAAGAGTATGGGAATTGTTGAAAAGACAAATTCTAAGGTAGGAAGGAAGATAATGATCTCATAAATATGTAATAAGTATATGTATTAAAAAGTTTTTAATAAAGAATTGTCAAATATCTGAGAAATTGGAAAGCAAAACTAGTGAGGATTTTTTGTATAACTGTGTATTTTTAAAATAATTTAAAACATTTGTTTCCCTCATAACTGCCATTGATTTATCAAATAACATACCATTTGTGCAGAATAAGTCAATGGTAACTCCTTATTTACAAGACATTTTAATGTAAATGAATATTTTTATAGCTGAAGCTTATCCTTTTAAGCATTGAAAGATTTAATGTAAATCTTTATTCTTTACTAACTAATGTATCTGAATATAATTTAACTTTACCATCCTTAGTTGGAATAATAGAGAATGTAATTATTTTACTTTGCTTCATATGGTCTGAAACTATTAACATGTCTGTCCTTACATTAAGTGGCTTTAGACTGCTGTGCATGGATAGTGATTTTGCTGTACTGGTATTTAATCTTTTCAGTAGTCAACTTTTAGTAATTCTTTCTTCCTTTCCCTCTACGCTGTTGGTTTTAATCTAGCTATTATTTTATTCAGTAATGATCCAAAGGATACTTGGGAAAGCCAGATATTCATCATTTATAGACAATTTTAAATCAGAATGATTGGGTCTGTTTCTTTTGGGAAATAATACCCATGGAGTTTGTTTGTGACAGCTCAATATGTTGCTGTTTTTAAATCCATGGCTATTTTTCAGATTGTTGAAGTTGCCTGGTGTTTGACTTTGCAAGCGATGGCATTACTATAGTTAGCTTTATTGGTTAAAATTAAAAATCATGTGCCAGGCGCAGTGGCTCACACCTGTAATCCCAGCACTTTGGGAGGCTGAGGTGGGTGGATCTCTTGAGGTTGGGAGTTAGAGACCAGCCCAGCCAACATGGTGAAACCCTGTCTCTACTAAAAATACAAAAATTAGCCGGGTGTGGTGGCGTGCACCCATAGTTCCAGGTACTCAGGAGGCTGAGGCAGGAGAATCCCTTGAACCTGGGAGGCGGAGGTTGCAGTGAGCCAAGATTGCACCACTGCACTCCAGCCTGGGCGACAGCAAGACTCCGTATCAAAAAAAAAAAAAAAAATTAAAAATCATAAATGAAATATTTAGTAGTAATGGATATAGCATTCTTTTTGTTCATTTCCTTCTACTGACTAAATATGCTAAAATCTGAAGAGAAATGTTTGCAAAGCCGAATAATAATGCTAGGACTTTAAAGCATAGGCCACAGCTCAATGAACCCTGAAAGTTTTAAGGGATAGTACAATGGGTTCAATTTCCCATCTGGGTGGGGAGTTTTTCTGTGGGAAAACATAGGTGATTCCTATGAGGACTCCAACCCTTTTTTTTTTGAGATACATAGTCCTATTTTTAGATATTCAAGTAAAGTCTGCTACTTTTAGTCCTATTTTTTACATCCAGATAAAGTGGATATAAACTACTCTTTTCAGCTGCAAAGAATATTAAAGATCTGATATAGTTTTGTTCCCAAGAGCAAGAACATTGATTTAGTTATTAAATATTATAGCAGTTAAAATGTACAGACTGAAAATAATCAGGGCATTTTCTTATATTGAATCATTATCCCTATGTTTTCCTTCTTCCTTTATAGTTTTCCCTAAAAATCAAAAAACCTGATGTTATAGTTACCAATAGGACTATAGGCTTTGTTACAGAGTTGAAAAGTCCCCATTTCCGCAGAGTCTCCTTACTTTTTCCTCTTGTTAAAGTCGGATCTTGACAGTGAGTTATAGATTGGGAGTAGAATATATAAAGTCACTTCTCCCTCCTGTCTCTATGAGCTTTGGTAGCCTATTTGTGGATTATACTTGATAAAATTGCTCATAGATGTCAAATTTGTAGCATTTTAGTCAGCCATGTGTTTTAAAAATGGGAACAGAAGGCTCTTCCCTTTAGATATTCTCCCCATATTCCTGTTTGCATTGATGATGATCGTTTTCATTAGACTCAAAACAATCCTTTACGTGTAGTAATAGTTCTTGACAGTTTCTTTTATAGATTTGGATTGTTAAGATTCTTTTGGTCCACAGCTCAAGAGTAAAGATCTTGAAAAAAATTTTTCAACTTTAAATGCTGCATGAATCAGCACTGTTACGCTAATAATCCCTTTAGTGAAACATTCATTATTTTACCAACTCATGCACTGAAACCAGGACAGAAACGTGTGTATTGTGGTACACAGAAGTACTCCTAAGGCAAGCAAATGTACTAATATTTGTACAGTCAACATTTTTGAAAAGTTAGTATTACTGTATATAATACAGTTTAAAATTTTTAAAAAGTTTTATTTATGGATTAGTGAAAAGAAGTAGTTTACCTTTTTATCTTCCATTTTCATTTTTAACTTTTTTTTTTTTTAAAGTCTGCAGATGCACTTTTGGTGGCAATCGACTCTGAAGTAGTGGGAGCTGTTGATATACTACTTAATCATCGACCAAAACGATCATCAAGACCAACTATAGTAGTTAGTACTTTTAAATATTTATTAATTTGGATTTTTAAACCAGAATAGATCTCCTGCCCCATTGCCATTTTTTCCTTCCCTCAAATTGATTTTCTTTTTTTCAAAAAATAGATCTTTTTTCTCACTCTGTAAAATATTACTTTAAAGTAAGTAGACACTTGCAGGAATAATTAGTATTTCTTTCAGGAAAGCTTTTTTAATTTAGTTGATATTTCCATAATTTTGTCACTGTGGACCAGTATTTATTGTTTGAAATATTCTGCAGGTAATGTTGAAAATATAGATTAGTTTGCAGATAGATAAGAATTAAATGTAAACAATGAAACCAACAAACTGGAAGAAAATGTAGGTGAATATTTAACTGATTGGGAATGGAAAGACTTTATGTGCATAAAAGCAATGGACAGAAATCACAGTGGCACAGTTTTTGCTATTAAAAAAGTTAAGTTTTTGGAATCCAAACGTCAGACAAAATTTAGAAAGCAGATGAATAACTGGCAAAAGATATTTGCAGCATATATCATAAATTAATAATCTTAATATTGGACAAATTGGTGAAAAACATTAGAAAAGGACGTAAAAATCACAGAAAATACAAAATGTTAAATCTTAATGATAATCAAATACAGTAAGATACTAATTTTAAACTTACCAAGTTTACTTATTAAAGTTGAAAATTAAAAAAAAATCATTGATAGCAAGGGAGTATTACAGTCTCATATGCAACTAGTGAGGCAGGTATTTTGGAAAATGTTTTGGCAGGATCTGTCATAAGAAAGATGTTCATATGCTTTAACTTAGTGCTTTCTCCTCTGGGAACCTATCAAGGAAATGGGCAGAAATGTGGACAAAAATGTTGGTTGTGATCTTATTTGTAGTAATTTTTAAAAGCCCATGTAACATAATCTAAACATTCCGAAATAGAAGATAGGAAATATAAATGATTACATATATGTACGATGGAATATTATGCCGTCATTAAAACAGTATTTTTAAAAGAATAGTTAGGAACATGGAAAAATATAACATAGTAAGTGGAATAAGAAAAATTAAATAGATTGTACATATAATTTGATCCAAGGTTAAAAATATGCATAGAAAAGGGACTGTGTGGAAATGCAACAAAATGTTACCTAACAATCATCATCTCTCATTGAATAATCAAATTACAGATTTTTTTGTACTCTTTTTATTTTTCTTTATTGCTTTTGTAGTTAGGAGGATAGTCACTACTACATAAATGCTAATTTTATTGTTTTTTATCAAATTTTAAACATGATAACATTCATTATTGGTGACGATATAGTGAAACAAGCAGTTTAAATAACTCGTGGGTATATAGGCTGGCTATAAGCAGAATTAAAATACTGTTTTAAGAAAGAATTATAAATTGGTTGTTGACTCTCTGCCATGTTTGAGAACTGTGAGAGGCTCTGCTAAATTGCATACTTTATTTTATATATTAACTGAAAAATCTTACTCTCATTCAGACTGTTACAAAAGTGTGACTTTCTCCAGAGGATAGTACCATCTAGTTTAAGTGATGGTAAGAAACCAACAGGAATAAGGAACAAAGGGCTAAGAATATAGTCGCTATCCAAAGGATCAGAAATATCTAAAATACCATTCAATTTTCTGCCATTTATCTTGCAGTTACTATTATATTTTGGCACACCTGTCCCATCTTCTAGCCTTTTAGTCCATTTCCTTTCCTGCGGGGGAAGGGTAGGGTGTAGTGTGCTTGAGTACTGGAACCATTAACTGGTTTTATTAATCACCATTATCACTACTGATTAAATCTTAGTGTTGGCAGCCCTCACCTACTTAGTAAAAGAAACTTTGGGAGGCTCAGATGGATGGAACATCTGAGGTCGGGAGTTTGAGACCAGCCTGACCAATATGGAGAAACCCCGTCTCTCCTAAAAATAGAAAAATTAGCCAGGCGTGGTGCTGTGCACCTGTCATCCCAGTTACTTGGGAGGCTGAGGCAGGAGAATTGCTTGAGCCTGGGAGGTGGAGGTTGCAGTGAGCTGAGATCAAGCCACTGCACTCCAGCCTGGGTGACAGAGCAAAACTCTGTCTCAAAAAAAAACAAAAAACAAAAAAACACTTTCTACTCTGTCTCTACTCTATTCAGCTTTTATTTAAATACACTCAATGACAGCAAGATCATATCTTCTTTTTTTTTTTTTTTTTTTTTTTGAGATGTAGTTTCACTCTTGTTTTGTTGCCCAGGCTGCAGTGCAATGGCGTGAGCTCAGAACACTGCAACCTCCACCTCCCAGGTTCAAGTGATTCTCCTGCTTCAGCCTCCCCAGTAGCTAGGATTACAGGTGCGTGCCACCATGCCCAGCTAATTTTGTATTTTTAGTAGAGACGGGGTTTCACCATGTTGGCCAGGCTGGTCTGGAACTCCTGACCTCAGGTGATATACCGTTCTCGGCCTCCCAAAGTGCTGGGATTACAGGCCCAGCCAAGATCATATCTTGATAGCCCTTTTACTTCTAGAGAGGCAATATTCAATATTTTTATATATTTTAAATAACTGCTGGGAATATAAACTGGCTATAAGCAGAACAAAAATATTGTTTCCTTTAGCATTTCAATAATGGTAATATTCTTTTAGCATTTCAATGAATTCATTCTCTATTCTTGGCTTGCCAGATTGTCTTTTTGGCAATTTACTTTCAAATTTAGGTTTTTTATTTAATAGTATACAGATTATATTATGAACAATGGAATTATGAACTTTAATCTTATGCATATCTAGTGGTGTTTTTCATATAGTTAAGTATGTTTCATAGGAAACATGAGGACCACTTTTCTCTTAAGGGATTAAATACATATTTTTTTCTTCTTTATAGCTTGTAATGCAATGATAAGATGGAAAAGGACTAGTTTTAGGTTTCTCTGTAATTTTAAAATAAAGTCATTAATTTGAAGTCTTCAATAAATAAATAAGAAGCATATAAACAAATTAGTCATAAAAGAGGAGGAAAATCAGATAAGTATATCAGAAAATATTAAAACTTACCAGTGATCAAAGGAAATTAAATTACAATTTCATGATAGTATTTTTCACTATAAATTGGGAGTGATCATGCCTAAGGCTGGCAAGTGAAACTTTAGTTTGAAATGGGTACCTTCGTATATTATTGGTAATATAAACTATTAAAAGGACTTTAACAATATGTTTCAAGAGCTTCAAAACTGTTCATGGCCTTTAGACCCATAATTCCACTTCTGGGCTTTTATGTTGATGAGATAATCCTAAATTTGGAAAATGCTCTTTTCATAAAGATGTTTATGGTAAATTAGCAAAATAAAATACTTGAACACAGAATCTATGAACTTCCTCAAATTGCATACAAAATTCTGTGCATGAATTATTTTTTTCTGAAGATTCTGGGTTATGTAAAGATCCTGCTTTATGGATTATTAAAAGGGTCCCTGATCTTGGAGACATTGAGGACCACTGTTTAATCATTGGTCCTTAGAATACCTACTGTTTATGCCAAAGATGTCCTTAAAAGTCGGGGGGCGGGGGGTATAGTAGAAAAAGGATTAGAATGAAATACTATGCTGGAACATGTTCTTTGGGTAGTAGGAATGTGGGTATTTAAAATTTTTTTTCTGATTTTCTGTATTTTCAGATATTTTATAATAAGTATATATACTACTTTTACAATATTACAAAAAAGAAGTATTAGAAAGAAAATATGATAGTTATAAAATAGTCAACCTTTTTATTTAAGCCTGGTTCTTGAATTACTAATGTTACTTTCCTCATTTCATGCTCTTACCACACCCATGGGCTCCTGTAGTGGAAGGAGCTCCAGCTCCAGAGTAATACAAACCTGGATTCTGATCAGCACCCAGCCACCCTGTTTGTGGCCCAGGCACATTAACTTCTCTGAGCCTCAGTTTCTTCATGGGGATTATAATGCTAGGTTTTGCAGGCTATTGTGGCAATTAAATGAGATGATAAATGTAAAGTGCCTAACAGTTCCAGAACTCATTAAATATTAGCATTATTGTTAATTTCTTGGCATTTATAGTAGGAAGTAGTATATGTAATGATTGAAAATGTGTAGAAAATTATACAAAATGAAGAGTGCTTCCTATTACCCTTTTCAAGTAGCTGCATTGCTGTCAATGTGATAAGGTTTGCCATAGAGGTGAAATTCTTATAGTTTTTCGACCATGTTAATATTCTCCCTATTTTTTAAGCATTTTTGTTTTTCTAATATATTTTTCTAACATTCTTGTTCTTTATTTTTGTCAGACATGGTTCTATAATCTTGTGAAAATTAAACACTTTTCCCTAAGATATTTCTGTAGATATTCTCACTTCTTTGTTGGAAAAAAACAGATCTCTAGTTATATGAATGTTACCTATTGAAGATTTTGTCTGTTACAATTACATTGCATTTATTAATTAGAGTTAAGTTTTGAGGTTTCAAAGAAAAATTTAATCCAAGCAAGATGTTTAACGTATTCCTTAAATAATTCTTAAGTTCTTTGTGCCTTCCTGTTTTTTCATTTCATTCTTCAGATAAATATATTTTTTGAAGTCACAAATGATAACTTTGGACATTTATATAAATATTTTTCAGAAACTAATGGAACGAATTCAGAATCCTGAGTATTCAACGACTATGGATGTTGCGCCTGTCATTTTAGCTGCTCATCGTAACAACTATGAAATTCTTACAATGCTCTTAAAACAGGATGTATCTCTACCCAAGCCCCATGCAGTTGGCTGTGAATGCACATTGTGTTCTGCAAAAAACAAAAAGGACAGCCTCCGACATTCCAGGTTAGAACATTAAACTTTTGATAAATAGATGTGTGATATAGTATATATCAACAATGTTGGTTTTTAAAATTGGTATTCTTTCTGTGCAGCTTTTAAGAAATGTTATGCTGGGATGACTTATAAAAGCCAAACTTGTAGCTCCTTTGCTTTATATAATGCATTCTGCAAATGTTCACCAAATGCTGAATAATTGCAAAAATCTTTCAAATTATGAATGAAGTTATCTCATACCTGCTGGCAGGGGCACTATTTGCTTTTTAGAGGCAGAGTTTATTAATCCAAGAGATGTTCCAAGTCATGGAAGAAGTAGAGATACCACCTCCTATCTCATTTGTAAAGAAATCAAAACTATTTTCTAACTAAATATTGACTTTTTATGCCTCTATCTTCACCTCTCACACAATGTTCAAGTCTTTTTCTCTTTCTTATTGATCATCTCTTCCTGTTTCCCCAGTTAAAAATGTTAAGAACAACTCAGAATTGATTGACCAAGAAAATACCCTGTCATAGGTTGAGCAAGATCTCACATGGGCATTCTGTATAAGATACATGGTGCTGGGCTAGATTTGAGAATCCAATTTTCAGCAGAAACATTTATACATACAGTCATGTGCTACATAATGACATTTTGGTTCAAAAACAGTTCACATATATGACATTGGTCCTGTAAGATTAAAATGGAGCTGAAAAATTCTTATTACCTACTGATGTCATTGCTGTGGTCACATCATAGTGCAACGCATTACTCACATGTTTGTCGTGATTCTGGTGTAAACAAACCTTACTGCACTGCCAGTCATTTAAAAAAAGTAGAGCACATACAATTTTGTACAGTATATCATACTTGATAATGATAATAAATGACTATGTTACTGGTTTATATATTTACTATAATATATTTTTATCATTATGTTAGTGTGTATTCCTTCTACTTATAAAAAATAGTTAACTAAAACAGCCTCAGGCAGGTCCTTCAGGAAGTATTCCAAAAAAAGGCATTGTTGTCATAGATGACAGCTCCATACATGTTATTACCCCTGAAGACGTTCCAGTGGGACAGATATGGAAGTGGAAGACAGCGATATTGATGATCCTAGGCCTAAGGTAATATG
This sequence comes from Macaca fascicularis, assembly GCF_037993035.2. Lineage (NCBI taxonomy): Eukaryota > Metazoa > Chordata > Mammalia > Primates > Cercopithecidae > Macaca > Macaca fascicularis. The sequence continues at coordinate 45,553,532 of NC_088376.1, forward strand.
TATGTTTGTGTCTTAATTTTTAATAGTCTAAAAAGAAAAAAGTTAATAAAAAATTTTACAAAGGACAAAGCTGGAGGCATCACGCTACCTGACCTCAAACTATACTACAAGGCTACAGTAACCTAAACAGCATGGTAATGTTACCAAAACAGATATATAGACCAATGGAACAGAACAGAGGCCTCAGAAATAATGCCACACATCTACAACCATCTGATCTTTGACAAACCTGACAAAAGCAAGCAGTGGGGAAAGGATTCCTGTTTAATAAATATGTTGGGAAAACTGGCTAGCCATATGCAGAAAACTGAAACTGGACCCCTTTCTTACACCTTATACAAAAATTAACTCAAGATGGATTAAAGACTTAAACGTAAGACCTAAAACCATGAAAACCCTAGAAGAAAACCTAGGCAATACCATTCAGGACATAGGCATAGGCAAAGACTTCATGACTAAAACACCAAAAGCAATGGCAACAAAAGCAGAAATTGACAAATGGAATCTAATTAAACTAAAGCATTTCCACACAGCAAAAGAAGCTATCATCAGAGTGAACAGGCAACCTACAGAACGCAAGAAAATTTTTGCGATCTATCCATCTGACAAAGGGCTAATATCCAGAATCTACAAGGAACTTAAACAAATTTACAAGAAAAAAACAACCCCATCAAAAAGTGGGTGAAGCATATGAACAGACAGTTCTTAAAAGAAGACATTTATGTGGCCAACAAACATGAAAAAAAGCTCATAATCACTGGTCATTAGAGAAATCCAAATCAAAACCACAGTGAGATACCATCTCATGCCAGTTAGAGTGGTGATCACTAAAAAGTCAGGAAACAGCAGATTCTGGAGAGGATGTGGAGAAATAGAAATGCTTTTACACTGTTGGTGGGAGTGCAAATTAGTTCAACCATTGTGGAAGACAGTGTGGTGATTCCTCAAGGATTTAGAACCAGAAATACCCAGCAATCCAATTACTGGGTATATACCAAAGGATTATAAATCGTTCTTCTATAAAGACACATGCACACGTATGTTTATTGCAGGACTATTCACAATAGCAAAGACTAGGAACCAACCCAAATGCCCACCAATGATAGACTGGATAAAGAAAATGTGGCACATATGCACCATGGAATACTATGCAGCCATAAAAAAAGGATGAGTTCATGTCCTTTGCAGGGACATGGATGAAACTGGAAACACTCATTCTCAGCAAACTAACACAGAAATGGAAAACCAAACACTTCATGTTCTCACTCATAAGTGGGAGTTGAACAATGAAAATACACAGACACAGGGAGGGGAACATTATACACTGGGGCCCATTTGGGGGGCAGGGGCTAGGGGAGGGATAGCGTTAGGAGAAATACCTAATGTAGATGACAGATTGATGGGTGCAGCGAACCACCATGGCACGTGCATACCTATGTAATAAACCTGCACATTCCGTACATGTATCCCAGAACTTAAAAGTATAATATTTAAAAATTAACAATAGTAAAAAACTTATAAAGATATGAAGAAACAATATTTTGTACAGCTGTATGTGTTTGTGTTTTAAGCTGTTGCTACAAAATGGTAAAAACGTTAAAATTTAAGGTTTACAAAATAAAAAAGTTACAGTGAGTTAGGGTTAATTTAGTGTTAAAGAAAGAAACTTTAAAAATATAAATTTAGGGTAGCCTAAGTGTATACTTTTTATAAAGCCTGTAGTAGTACAGTAATGTTGTAGGCCTTCACATTCACTTACCACTCACTCACTACCTCACCCAGGACAACTTCCAATTCTGCAAGCTCATTGATGGTAAATGCCCTGTACAGGTGTACCATTTTTTAATATTTTATGCTGTATTTTTCCTGTAACTTTTCTATATTTAGATACACAAATACTTACTATTGTGTTACAGTTACCTACAGTATTTAGCACAGTAACATGCTATACAGTTTTGTAACCTAGGAGCAGTAGGCTATACCATATAGCCTAGGTATTTAATAGGCTATGTCAACTAAGTTTGTGTAAATTCAGTTAATGATGTTGGCAAGATGATGAAGTTGTCTAACAACACATTTCTCAGAATATATCCCTATTGTTGAAGAACAAATATTTGATAGATTTGAGATAGTGACAAATCTCTAATTTGGGAAAGTCTCCTGGGAATCAATCTGATGTTTATTTGCAGGGGTTTACCTGGACATTTTTTCTGTTTTCAAGTCTATTTTACAAAGGGATTTATGTTTCTCTTTGATAAGATCTGGTTGATAGCTATGGCTACATGACTTAACTTTTTAGTTTTAAAATGACTAGTTTATAAAATGACAAGCAGAAATTATCTTTAAGGCTTTTTCCAGTTTTAAAATCCTTTATTAGTATTAAGTGTAAATATTTTCCAAATTATATGCTTGTTAAATAAGTGTGTAGTTGAAGCAGCGGGGGCTTAAAGGTTGAAGCTAGAGAAAACACTTTACCTGGCTTGGTTTGAGGTTGGGGGACAAACTTGTTTGAAGGCTTTTAGGGGAGCTATGACTTGACATGGATCTTTTAGTATGAGTAAGAGTTAAAAATTGAAAGGTACTTTAGGCAGAAAGTACAGCATGTGATTTGTTTATTTGGAAACTGCAAATGATTGGAACATTAACAGTAGAGTTTGAGAGAGTTTGTTAATGATCTTTGAGAAAACATTTGTACGAAATGGCAAGGACCCCTGACTTCAGTGATTTCTGAGAATTGCTAAGTAGAACTGCAGAAGAAAAGGAGGTTAACAAAATTAGTAAAAAGAGACCGGGCATGGTGGTTCACGCCTGTAATCCCAGCACTTTGGGAGGCTGAGGCAGGCCGATCACCTGAGGTCAAGAGTTCGAGACCAGCCTGGCCAACTTGGTGAAACCTCGTCTCTACTAAAAGTACAAAAATTAGCTGGGCGTGGTGGTATGCCTCTGTAGTCCCAGCTACCCGGGAGGCTGAGGCAGGAGAATCACTTGAACCTGGGAGGTGGAGGTCACAGTGAGCTGAGATTGCGCCATTGCACTAAAGCATGGGCGACAGAGTGAGATTCTGTCTCAAAAGAAAAAAAATTAGTAAAAAGAGAAATAGCAAGGTTTCTCAGAATTTGAAGAGCCAATATATTAGCAATAAGAAAGTGAGATGGCTGGACACGGTGGCTCACACCTATAATCCTAGCATTTTGGGAGGCCGAGGCTGGTGAATCACTTGAGTCCAGGAATTCCAGACCATCCTGGGCCACATGGCTAGACCTTGTCTTTACAAAAATAGCCAGATGAGTTGGCTTGCACCTGTGGTCCCAGCTATGCAGGAGGCTGAGGTGGGAGGATTGCCTGTGCCCAGGAGGTTGAGGCTACAGTAAGCTGTGATTGCACCACCGTATTCTAGCTGCAGTAAGCTGTGATTGCACCACTGCACTCTAGCCTAGCCTAAGTGACAGAGCGAGACTCCGTCTCAAAAAAAAAAAAAAAGAGACAATTAGTTTTTAAATTTTAGAGATGGTGTAGTTTCAGGGTAATATTTCCTAATGGGCCAGGGAAGGGTAGTGAACCATTGTAGTTTAGAAAAACATTTTCAGTGATATAATAGCTGTGATTTGGTTTTAGTCTCAATATTTGATGTATTTTGAAATTTCAAATAACTTTAAAGGAGTCTTTATTTGTTATCTATTAGTGGAAGACAAAAATTTTAAACAACTTGAGAAACACCGGAATTGGGAAAGATAGCAAAGAAATGAATTGCCAGTTAAATTTAATTTGCAGAAGAGTTTTGTTTAACTTGCATAGTGTTTTTTATAATTTTGAATTTGAATGCCAGTAAGCCCTGTGTACACTCAGCTTTATTCATATTATTACCAACATCACTCCTGAAGGCAAATGAATTTGTAAAACTTGGCTTAGTATCTACCAAGAAAGTAGGATGTTGGCTGGGGTCATCTTAGGAATATGGAATTCTTCTGGCATAGTGGGAGAAAATGGCTTGGGAGAGAGACTGCTTAGTGCCACAGTCCTCAATGAATATACAAGAGTGACACAGAGGTAGGAAATGACAGTGATGATGATGAAGGAGTATTGGAATAATGGAATGGAATGAATCTCCAAAAAGAGTGCTTTTGATATGAGAATGAATGAATAATATAGCCTGTAAGATTCAGGTATTATGACATTATGCTTCTGTATTGCCAGAATCTCTAAAGGGAAGTATTGTTCAATCCCAATTTTTCTTTTCATTTCTAGAGCTAGCCACTGTTACTAGTTTGGTATTCTATACATGTTCCTTAATGGTTAATATTGCCATTGGTTAGAAATGTTGAGTCTTGCTGGGCGCAGTGGCTCATGCCTGTAATCCCAGCAGTTTGGGAAGCTGAGGCAGGTGGATCACCTGAGGTCAGGAGTTCAAGACCAGCTTGGCCAACATGGTGAAAACCCATCAGTACTACAAATAAAAAAAAATTAGCTGGGCGTGGTGGTGGGCACCTGTAATCCCAGCTACTTGGGAGGCTGAGGCAGGAGAATAACTTAAACCTGGGAGGCAGAGGTTGCAGTGAGCCAAGATTGCACCATTGCACTCCAGCCTGGGCAACAAGAGGGAAACTCCATCTAAAAAAGAAAGAAAGAAATGTGACTCTTCGCTACAGTGTTAGATTGGCAACTAGTCTCATCAATGGCTTAGTTACATGTTAGAAATCCCCTCTCCCAGTTTCTGCCTATACAGAATTCCATTCATGTTTCCTTTCCTTTTTTTATTAAGTTTGCCTGCCTATTACTAATCTTGCCTCATTTACTCCAGTTCTTTTTATAGTTGCCCAAATATTTAGGTTGAACCATATGAAATTCATATTTTAAAAGCACTTTAGACATAGGGAATTATATATTTCCATATTTTTATATTGGTGTCGATGAAACCAAAACCCCAGAAAGTTACACAGAACATAATCACTTAACTCCATAGGGCCTCAAAAAAGGCTTTTTTAAACAGTGTGGAAATGGATGATTTGCAGTATGTTTAAAGTGTGTAACTATTACCATAATCTAATATTCTAACATTTCTATCATTGGAAAAAGTTCTCTCTTGCCTGTTCATTCATGGTCAATCCTTGCTTCCATCCCAAACTCCATGCAACCACTGATTTTTCTATTTCTGTAGTCTTTTCTTTACTAGAAATGTCATATAAATGGAATCATAAAATATCTTGACTTATGTCTCTGGCTTTTACTTATCATAATATTTTTGAGGTCCATCCATATTGTTTCATATGTCAGTAATTCATTTTAAAAATTGTTGAGTAGGCCGGGCGCGGTGGCTCAAGCCTGTAATCCCAGCACTTTGGGAGGCCGAGACGGGCGGATCACGAGGTCAGGAGATCGAGACCATCCTGGCTAACACCGTGAAACCCCGTCTCTACTAAAAATACAAAAAACTAGCCGGGCGAGGTGGCGGGCGCCTGTAGTCCCAGCTACTCCGGAGGCTGAGGCAGGAGAATGGCGTAAACCCGGGAGGCGGAGCTTGCAGTGAGCTGAGATCGGGCCACTGCACTCCAGCCCGGGCTACAGAGCAAGACTCCGTCTCAAAAAAAAATAAAAAAATAAAAAAAAAAAAATTGTTGAGCAGTATTCCATTGTGTGGATATAGTACCACCTTTTATTTATCTGTTCACTAGTTGCTCAACATTTGAGTTGTTTCCAGTTTTTGGCAGTGAACATTCACTTACAAGTCTTTGTGTGGACATGTTTTTATTTTTGTTGGGTAGACCCCAGGAATGGAATTTCTGGGTGTGTTTAACTTTTTAAGTAGTTGTCAAACTGTTCCCCAAAGTGGTTGGAAACAGTTTTACATTTTTACTAGTAAAGTATGATGGTTCTAATTCCGCCACATACTCATTGAAACTTGATATTGTTAGTCTTTTTTATCTTAGTCATTTTAGCAGAAGTGTAGTGGTTTCTTACTGTGTTTTTAAAAAATTTTTTATTTGTTTCTTGTTGAGGTAAAATATATGTCTATAATTTACCATCTTTACCATTTTTAAGTGTACAGTTCAGTGGTAATAAATACATGAATATTATTTTCTTTCCCCTTCATCCATCCCATTCCTTCCTGGCCTCTGGTAACCACCAGTCTACTCTCTATCTTCATGAGATCTACTGTTTTTAGCTCTGAAATATAAGTGAGAACATGTGAAATTTGTCTTTCTGTGCTTGGCTTATTTCACTTAGCATAATGGCCTCAGGTTCCATCCATGTTGCTGCAAATTACAGGATTTCATTCTTTTCAATGGCTGAATAATATTCCATTATGTATATAAACCATGTTTTTAAAATCCATTCATCCATTGATGGGTATTTAGGTTGAGTCCATATCTTGACTATTGTGTACAATGTTGCAATAAACATGGGAATGCAGATGTTTCTTGGATATATTGATTTCCTTTCTTTTGTATATATATATCTAATAGTGGAATTGCTGGATCATATGGTAGTTCTTTTTTTTAAAAAAAAGGTTAAAATAATCCCAAAGGATTATAAAGCATTCTACTATAAAGACACATTCACACATATGCTTATTGCAGCACTATTCACAATAGCAAAGACTAGGACCCAACCCAAATGCCCATCAGTGATAGACTGGATAAAGAAAATGTGGCACATATACACCATGAAATACTATGCAGTCATAAAAAAGAATGAGTTCATGTCCTTTGCAGGGACATGAATGAAGCTGGAAACCAGCATTCTCAGCAAACTAACACAGGAACAGAAAACCAAACACTGCATGTCCTCACTCATAAGTGGGAGCTGAACAATAAGAACACATGGACACAGAGGAACATCACACACTGGGGCCTATTGGGGGATGGGGGGGCAAGGGGAGGGATAGCATTAGGGCAAATACCTAATGCATGCAGGGCTTAAAACCTAGATGACAGGTTGACTGGTGCAGCAAACCACCATGGCACATGTATACCTATGTAATAATCCTGCACGTTCTGCACATGTAGCCCAGAACTTAAAGTATAATAATTTTTTAAAAAGTTTTGTGGGTATATAGTACATATATGTATTTATTGGGTACATGGGATTTTTGATACTGGCATGCAATGTGTAATAATCATGTCATGGAAAATGGGGTATCCATCCCCTCAAGCATTTATCCTTTGTGTTGCAAACAATCCAATTATACTCTTTTATCATGTACAATAATAAATGTAGAATTAAATTATGGACTATAGTCACCTTATTGTGCTATCAAATACTAGGTCTTTTTCCTTCTAAATTTTTTTGTACCCATTAAGCACCCACCTTCTCTTAACACCCCCACTACCCTCGTATGGTAATTCTATTTTTAGTTTTTTAAGAACCTCCATACTGTTCTCCATAGTGGCTATAATTATTTACATTTCCACCAGCAGTGTGTGAGAGTTCCCCTTTGTCCACATCTTTGCTTGCATTTGTTATTGCGTGCCATTCTGATACCATCTATTTTAACTGGAGTGAGATGATACTGCATTGTTTTTGGTTTTTTGCTACTCCGTTGTTTGAGCTCCTTACATATTCTGGTTATTAATCTCTTGTCAGATGGATAGTTTGCAAATATAGTCTCCCATTCTATGAGTTAGCTCTTCACTTTTGTTTTCTTTGCTTAGTGGAAGTGTTTTAGCTTAATGTAATCTCAGTTGTCTATTTTGGCTTTGGTTATCTGTACTTTTTTTTTCCTTTTTTAAAAATTATACTTTAAGTTCTAGGGTACATGTGCACAACATGCAGGTTTGTTACATGTGCCATGTTGGTGTGCCACACCCGTTAACTTGTCATTTACATTAGGTATATCTCCTAATGCTATCCCTCCCCCCTCTCCCCACCCCACAACAGGCCCTGGTGTGTGATGTTCCCTACCCTGTGTCCAAGTGTTCTCATTGTTCAGTTCCCACCTATAAGTGAGAACATGCAGTGTTTGGTTTTCTGTCCTTGTGATATTTGCTCAGAATGATGGTTTCCAGCTTCATCCATGTCCCTGCAAAGGACATGAACTCATCCTTTTTTATGGCTGCATAGTATTCCATGGTGTATTCTTGCCACATTTTCTTTATCCAGTCTATCACTGATGGACATTTGGGTTGGTTCCAAGTCTTTGCTATTGTGAATAGTGCCACAATAAACATACATGTGCATGTGTCTTTATAGTAGCATGATTTATATTTCTTTGGGTATATATCCAGTAATGGGATCGCTGGGTCAAATGGTATTTCTAGTTCTAGATCCTTGAGGAATTGCCACACTGTCTTCCACAATGGTTGAACTAGTTTACACTTCCACCAACAGCGTAAAAGCATTCCTATTTCTCCATATCCTCTCCAGCATCTGGTTTCCTAACCTTTTAATGATCACCATTCTAACTGATATGAGATGCTATCTCACTGTGGTTTTGATTTGCATTTATCTGATGACCAGTGATGATGAGCATTTTTTCATGTGTCTGCTGGCTGCATAATGTCTTATTTTGAGAAGTGTCTGTTCATATCCTTTGCCCACTTTTTGATGGGGTTGTGTTGATTTTTTCTTGTAAATTTAAGTTCTTTGTAGATTCTGGATATTAGCCTTTTGTCAGATGGGTAGATTGTAAAAATTTTCTCCCATTCTGTAGGTTGTCTGTTCACTCTGAGGGTAGTTTCTTTTGCTGTGCAGAAGCTCTTTAGTTTAATTAGATCCCATTTGTCAATTTTGGCTTTTGTTGCCATTGCTTTTGGTATTTTAGTCATGAAGTCCTTGTCTATGCCTGTGTCCTGAATGGTATTGCCTAGGTTTTCTTCTAGGGTTTTTATGATTTTAGGTCTAACATTTAAGTTTTTAATCCATCTTGAATTAATTTTTGTCTAAGGTGTAAGGAAGGAAGTCTCGCTCTGTCGCCCAGGCTGGAGTGCAGTGGCGCTATCTCGGCTCACCGCAAGCTCCACCTTCTGGGTTCATGCCATTCTCCTGCCCCAGCCTCCCAAGTAGCTGGGACTACAGGCGCCTGCCACCACACCGGCTAATTTTTTGTGTTTTTAGTAGAGACGGAGTTTCACTGTGTTAGCCAGGATGGTCTCGATCTCCTGACCTCATGATCCACCTGCCTTGCCCTCCCAAAGTGTTGGGATTACAGGCCTGAGCCACCATGCCCGGCCTTGTCTGTGCTTTTGAGGTCTCACACACAAAAAATCTTTGCCCAGACCGGTGTCCTGAAGAGTTTCCCCAGTGTTTAATTTGAGGTCTTATACTTAAGTTTTTAATCTGTTTTGATTTGATTTTTGTGTATTGTGAGAGATTGGGGTCTAGTTTCGTTTCATTCTTCCACATATCCAGCTTTCCCAGCACCATTTATTAAAAAGACTGTCCTTTCCCCAAAATATGTTCTTGGCACCTTTGTCAAAGATGAGCTGGTCGTAATACATGGACTTGTATCTGGGTGTGTTCCATTGGTCTATGTGTCTGTACTGATGCCAGTACCATGCTGTTTGGGTTACTATAGCTGTGTGGTATATTTTGAAGTCAGGTAATGTGATGCCTCCAGCTTTGTTCTTTTTGCTTAGGATTACTTTGCTATTTGGAATCTTTTGTGGTTTAATATAAAGTTTAGTATTATTTTTTCTGTTTCTCTGTGAATGTCATTGGTATTTTGATAAGGATTGCATTGAATCTCAAAATTACTTTGGGTAGTATTGTCATTTTAACAATATTCTTCCAGTATGTGAACATGGAATACCTTGCCATTTTTTGGTGACCTCTTCTATTTTTTCATCAGAGTTTTATGGTCTTCCTTGCCTAGATCTTCCACTTCTTTGGTTAGATTAATTCTTAGTTTTCTTGGTTTTATTTTTTTGTAACCAATGTAAATGGGATTGCTTTTTTGATTTCTTTTTCAGATTGTTATTTGACATATATAAATGTTATTGACATTGTATGCTGATTTTTGTATCCTGCAACTTTACTGAATTTTTTTTTAATCACTTCTAATAGTTTTTTGGTGGCGTATTTAGGGTTTTTTTGATGTAAGATCATGTCATCTGAGAACAAGGCTAATATGACTTCTTCCTTTCCAATTTGGATACTCTTTATTTCTTTCTCTTGCTTAATTGCTGTGGCCAGGACTTCCAGTATTATGTTGAATAACAGTGGGAAAGTGGGCATCATCGTCTTGTTCCAGTCTTTAGAGGAAAGGCCTTCAATTTTTCCCTGTTGGCTTTTATTATTTTGCAGTATGTTCCTCCTATACCTGTTTTGATGAGGGTTTTTTGTTGTTGTTGTTGTTGTTGTTATAAAGGGATGTTGAATCTTATTGAGTGCTTTTCTGGCATCCATTGAAATAATTATATGGTTTTTGTTATTGATTCTGTTAATGTGATGTATCATGTTTATTGATACACATATGTTGAATCATCCTTTCATCCTTGGGATGAATCCCACTTGATCATGACAAGTGATCTTTTTAATGTGTTGTTGAATTTATTATATCAATAAATCAAAGTATATTGGCCTGTAGTTTTCTTTTTTTGTTGGTTCCTTGTATGGTTTTGGTATCAGGGTAATGCTAGCCTCTTTGAATGAGTTTAGAAGCATTCCCTCCTTTTCAATATTTTTAAAGAGTTTGAGTAGGATTGGTACTAGTTTTCTTTAAATTTTCGGTAGTATACAGCAGTGAATCCATCAGGTCTTGGGAACTTCTTTGATGGGAAACTTTTTACTATGGCTTTGATCTTGTTATTCTTTACTGGTTTGTTGAGGTTTTCTATTTCTTCATGGCTCAATCATGGTAGGTTGTATGTGTCCAGGAATCTAACCATTTTTTCTAGGTTTTCCTATTTGTTTTGTATATAGTAGTATATAATATTATTTAATGATTCTTTGTATTTCTAAGGTTTCAGTTGTTATATCTGCTTTTTCATTTCTAATTTTTTTATTTGGATCTCTCTCAGTCTAGCTAAAGGTTTGTTGATTTTGTTTATCTTTTCAAAAAATCAGTTTTTCATTTCATTGATCTTCTGTGGTTTTTGTTTTTGTTTTTTTGAGACAGGGTCTCGCAGCACGTGCCACCACATCTGTCTAATTATTGCATTTTTTGTACAGATGGGGTTTTACCATGTTGGCCAGGGTGGTCTTGAACTCCTGGACTCAAGTGATCTGCCTGCCTTGGCCTCCCAAAGTGCTAGGATTACAGGTATGAGCCACCATGCCTGGCCTCTTCTGTATTTTTTAAAATTTCAATTTCATTTATTTCTGCTTTGATCTTTATTTCTCCTCTGCTAATTTTGGGTTTGGTTTATTCTTGATTTTTTTTTTTTTTTTTTTTGACAGAGCCTCACTCTGTACCCAGGCTGGAGTGCAATGGCATGATTTTGGCTCACTGCAACCTCCACCTCCCAGGTTGAAGCAATTCTCCCACCTCAGCCTCCCGACTAGCTGGGACTACAGGTGTGTCCCACCATGCTGGCTAATTTTTGTATTTTTAGTAGAGACGGGGTTTCACCATGTTGGCCAGACTGCTCTTGAACTCCTGACCTCAAGTGATCCACCCATCGTGGCCTCCCAAAGTGCTGGGATTACAGGCGTGAGCCACCATGCCCAGACTGTTCTTGATTTTCTAGTTCCTCAAGGTGCATCATTAGATTATTTGAACTCTTTCTACTTTTCTATAATGGGAATTTATTGCTGTAACCTTCCCTCTCAGTACTGCTTTTGCTCTGTCTCATAGATTTTGGTATGTTGTATTCCCACGTTCATTTGTTTCAAGAAATTTTAAAATTTTCTTCTTAATTTCTTCATTGACCCATTGGTGATTGAAGAGCATGTTATTTAATTTCTATGTGTTTGTGTATTTTCCAAATTCCTTTTGTTATTGATTTCTAGTTTTATTCCATATGGTCAGAAAAGATACTTGATGTGATTTGTATTTTTCTGAATTTGTTTAGACTTGTTTTGTAGCCTAAGATATGGTCTGTTCTGGAAAATGTTTCATGTGCTGGTGAAAATAATGTATATTCTGTAGCAATAGGGTGAAATGTTCCGTAACTGTCAGTTAGGCCTATTAGATCTAGTACGTAGTTTGATTTTACTCTTTCTTTGTTGATTTTCTGTCTAGATGATTTGTCTATTACTAGAGTGGCATGTTAAAGTCCCCTACTATTACTGTATTGTAGACCCAACACTGGACCCCCCCATGTATATAAAGCAAGCGTTAACTTTATATACTTGGGGGCTCCAGTGTTGGGTTCATAGGTATTCGTAATTGTTATATCTTCTTGCGGAATTGCCACCTTTATCATTATATAGTGACCTCTTGGTCTTTTTTTAGTCTTTGTAGTCTATTTTATCTGATATAAGTATAGATACTCCTGATCTTTTTTAGTTTTCAGTTACATGGAATATCTTTCACTTTCAGTTTCAGTCTATGTGTATCTTTTAAGTGAAATGGATTCCTTGAAGGCAGCATATAGTTGGGTCTTATTTCTTTATCCATTAAGCCACACTGTGCCTTTTAATCGGACAATTGAGACCATTTATATTCAGTGTGATTATAAATAAGTATGGACTTAATGCTACCATTTATTGCTTGTTTTCTCCTTGTTTTGAGACTTCTCTTATCCTTTCTTTGTTTCTTATTGTCTTCCTTTGTAGTTAAGTGATTATCTCTGGTAGTATATTTTAATTTATTGATGTTTATTTTTAATGGATATTTATAGGTTTCATACTATCATTACCATGATTCTTGCAAAAAACATCTTATAAATATAACAAATTATTGCACTCCAGCCTAGGCAATAGAGTGAGACTCCGTCTCATTCATATATATATATATATATGTGTGTGTGTATATATATATATATATATATATATATAAACCAGATTAATTTAAAGAGATGACACTTATCTTAGATCACAGACAAAAGAATGGAAACAAAGGCAAAAAAAATTCTACACTTTAACTGCATCTCCCAACATTTTCCCTTTTAGTTGTCAACTGATATATTTTTATATTACCTATTTCTTAACAGGTTGCTGTAGCTATTATTGTTTTTGATAAACTTGTCTTGGAGGCTTCACACTAGAGATGTGAATGGATTATATACCATAAATACAGTAATAGATTATTCTGTGTTTGTCTGTATACTTAATTTTACCAATGGTTTTATACCTTGAACATTTTTTCTTTTGCACACCAGTGTTTTGTATTTTCTTCCAGATTGAAGAACTCCCTTTAGCATTTTTTGCAAGGTGAGTCTGGTGGTGGTGAATTGTCTCAGCTTTCATTTGTCTGGGAAAGACTTTATCTCTACTTCTTATTTAAATAACAGTTATTTTCTGGATACAAAATACTTGGATGGCAGGGCTTTTTTTCCCTTTGGGCACTTTGAAAATGCCATTCCACTCCTTCTTGCCTGCATGGTTTCATTGAGAAGTCTGTTTCCAGATGAATTGGGGCTTCTTTGTATGTTATTTGCTTCTTTTCTGTAGCTGATTTTAGGGTATTCTCTTTGTCATTGACCTTTGTGAGTTTGATTATTATATGTCATATATGGATTGAATCTGTTTGGTGGTCTAAGACCTTCCTGTACATGGATATTTATATCTTTCTCAAATGTTGGGAAGTTTTATGTTGTTATTTCTTTGAATAAGTTATTTATCCCTTGTTCTTGATCTGCTCCTTCTTAAACACAGGAATTCTTATATTTGATCTTTTGAGGTACTCTTCTATATCTTATAGGCAGTCTTTGTTCCTTTTTGTTCTTTTGTCTTTTTTCTCCACTGAATGTGTATTTTCAAACAACTGATCTTCAAGCAGAATTTCTATACATCAACATTGTTCAAGCTGAGGGCCAAATCAAGAATGCAGTCCTATTTATAATAGCTGGAAAAAGAATAAAATATGTAAGAATACAACTAACTCAGAAGGTTAAAAAAAGTCTCTACAATGAAAACTACAAAACATTACTGAAAAAAATCAGAGACAACACAAACAAATGGAAAAACATTCCATGCTCATGGATAGGAAGAATTAATAGTGTTAAAATGGCCATGCTACCCAAAGCAATTTACAGATTCGGTGCTATTCTTGTCAAACTACCAACATCATTTTTCACAGACTTAGAAAAAAACTATTTTAAAATTCATATGGAACCAAAAAAGAACTGAAAAGTTAAAGCAATCTTAAACAAAAACAACAAAGTTGGAGTCATCACATTACCTGACTTCAAACTATACCACAAGGCTACTGTAACCAAAACAACATGGTACAGCACAAAAACAGACACATAGACCAATGGAACAGAATAGAGAATCCAGAAATAAAGCTGCACCCCCACCATGTGATCTTTGACAAAGTAAACAGAAATAAGCAATGAGGCAAAAGGCTTCCTATTCAATAAATAGTGCTTGGAATAACTGGCTATCCATATGCAGAAGAATGAAACTGGACCTATCACCATATAAAAAAATTAAGGTGGATTAAAGTCCTCAAACGTAATTTCAACACAAACAAAAATTGACAGGTGGAACCTAATTAAACTGAAGAGCTTCTGCACAACAAAAGAAACTATCAAGGGAATAAACAGATGACCTATAGAATGAGAGAAAATATTTGCAAAGTATGTATCTGACAAAGATCTAATATCCACAACCTATAAAGAACTTAAAACAAATAACCCCATTAAAAAGTTGGCAAAGGACATGAACACTTTTCAAAAGAAGACATACATGTGACCAACAAGCATATGAAAAAAAGGCTCAATATCACTGATCAGTAGGGAAATGCAAATCAAATCTACAATGAGATGCCATCTCCTACCAGTCAGAATGTCTATTAAAAAGTAAAAAAATAACAGATGCTGGCAAGGTTATGGAGAAAAAGGAACGCTTATATGTCTATATGTACATCAATATAACTCTGTACTGATTACTATAGCTTTACATAAGTTTGAAAATCAATTACTGTGTGATGGTTAATACTAAATGTCAACTCAATTGGATTGAAGGATACAAAGTATTGATCCTGGGTGTGTCTGTGAGGGTGTTGCCAAAGGGGATTAACATTTGAGTCAGTGGACTAGGAAAGGCAGACCCACCCTTAATCTGGGTGGGCACAATCTAATCAGCTGCCAGCGTGGCTAGAATATAAGCAGGCAGAAAAATGTGAAAAGAGAGACTGGCCTAGCCTCCCAGCTTACATCTTTTTTTTTTTTTTTTGAAATGGAGTCTCACTGTGTCACCCAGACTGGAGTGCAGTGTTGCGATCTCAGCTCACTGCAACTTCCACATCCTGGGTTCAAGCCATCTTTCTGCCTCATCCTCCTGGGTAGATAGGACTACAGGCATGTACCACCACGCCTGGCTAATTTTTGTATTTTTAGTATGTCTAGGCTGGTCTCAAACTCCTGATCTCAGGTGATTCACCCACCTCAGCCTCCCAAAGTGCTAGGATTACAGGTATGAGCCACCGCACCTGGCCTCAGCCTACATTTTTCCCCATGCTGGATGCCCTCAAACATTGGACTCCAAGTTCTTCAGTTTCGGAACTCAGACTGGCTCTCCTTGCTCCTCAGCCTGCAGACGGCCTATTGTGGGACCTTGTGGTCCTGTGAGGTAATACTTAAACTCTCCTTTATATATATCTATTCCATTAGTTCTGTCCCTCTAGAGAACCCTAATACACACTGTAAGTACTCCATTTTAAAATCTTTTTCTTGAAAATTTCATGTATTCTGTGTCCTTTAAATTTCCAAATGAGGTTTGAAATCAGTTGTCAATTTTTACAAAAACATCTGCTTAGATTTTTGAGAGAGACTGTGTTGAATCATTTAGGCAGAAATGCCATCTTAAAAATACTGGATTATCCAAGCATTGAACATGGTGTATCTCTCCATTTAATAGGTTTCATTTAATTTCTCTCAGCAATATTTTGTAGTCCCCAGTGTACAGGTCTTGTGCTTCTTTATTTTTACTACTTATTCCTAAGTATTTTATACTTTTTGATACTATTATACAATAATTATTTTCTTAATTTTATTTTCACTGTTCATAGCTAACTTTAAAAGTTCAAAGCTAACTTAAAAATATGTTTAGATCTTTCCCATTTTAAAATTGAGTTGCTTTCTTATGGTTGAATTTTTAAAATATTTAAAGAGTCCTTTGTCCAGTATGTTATTTGCAAATATTTTCTCCCAGTGTGTGGGTTGCCTTCTCATTCTCATGATCCATGGAGTATTTTAAAACGTGCTGTTTTACTTTCACATATTAGGGAGTTTCCTAGATTTCCTTTTTTTGGTGATTTCTACTTTAATTCTGTTGTGGTTAGAGATTATACTTTATTTTTAATGATATCTTTGTTGAGATATCATTTATATATCATAAGTATACATTTCAGCTCTTAGGATATTCACAAAGTTGTGCATCACTTCAAAAAGAAACCCTATATTCATTAGCAGTCACTCTCCCAGCTGGTGGCAACTACTAAATCTACTTTCTGTCCCTACGGATGTACCTGTTCTGGATATTTCACATGAATGACATCTTTTGGTTGCTTAATGGATATTTGCATATCTTTATTAGATATATGTCTGTTCACATTGTTTTCCTAGTTTTTAATTGGTTATCTGATTTTTTTATAGATGAATTGTGTGTGTGTGTGGTTTTTTTGGTTTTTTGTTTGTTTGTTTTACTTTTCTGATGGTATCCTTTGAAGAATAAAAGTTTTAAATTTTGATGGAGTCCAGTTGATCTTCTTTTTTCTTCTTTTGGTCATTTGCATATTGGTGTCATAGCTAAGAAGCCATTGCTTAATTTGGAGAATGTACTTTGTATGATTTTTATGCCTTTTTAATGTGTTAAGAGTAGGTCCATGGCTCAGCATATGGTCTAAAATGGAAATGTTCTATGTACTCTTGAAATAATATACATTCTGCTGTTTTAGGGAAATGTTCTATAAATTTCAGTTTGGTCATATTGTTTCATAGTGTTGTTTAAATATTACATATCCCTACCAGTTTTCTATCAATTTCTGGGAAAAGAGTATTAAAAATTCTAACTACAATTGCTCCAGTATCTTTTTCTGTGTCAGTTTTTGCTTTGTATATTTTCAGGCTCTGTTGTTAGGTACATACACATTTATACTTGCTATATATTCCTTCTGCTATTAATTTATCCATTCTAATTCTCTCATGGTTACTAATTACATGGCACTTTTTCCGACCCTTTATTTTCAATGTGTTTGTTTTTCTTAATTTAAATAGTCTTTTTTGGAGAGTGTACTATTGGATATTGCTTTTTATCTACTTTGACAGTTTTTGACTTTTGATTGTTTAGTTCACTCACATGTAATGTAATTTTTGGTATGACATTTATTTTTTTTTATTTTGCCATTTGCTTTCTATATTTCTCATGTATTTTTGTTATTCCTCTGTTCCTCCTTTGGTGTTTTCTTTGTGTTAAAAAAAAGTATACTTTTTGTTTCCTCTTTTTTTTAGCTATTTAAGAATTTTTTCTTTTAGAGATAATAGTATATATCTTTAGTGTATTACAATCTATTTCAACTTCATATCGACTTAAAATGTAACAACTTTGCTGCCCATTTTCTTTGTGCTATTATTTTCACATATATTACATCTAAATATGTTATAAACACAATAATGCAGTATTACAATTATTCCTTTAAACAATCTTACACTCTTAGAAATGCAAGAAAAAAATATTCATATATAGAGTCTTCTGTATTTATCCACATTACTACTATTTCTGTTCCTCTTCATTTTTTCTTGTGGATTCCAGTTACCATTTCCTTTCAGCTTTAGCATTCTCAGTATGGCAAGTCTACTATCTGAAAATTCTGTTAGTATTTATGTGGGAAAATTTTTATTTCACCTTCACTTTTTGAGCTTTATTGAGATAGAATTCACATACCATACAATTCACCCATTTAAAATATATAATTTAGTGTTTTTTCATATTATCTATAGGTATGTAAAATTATCACCACAGTCCATTTTAGAACATTTTTATCACCTTATAAAGAACCCTCATACCCTTTGCTCTTTTTTGTCACTGTTTTAAGGTAGAAGGTCATGTTACTGATTTGAGATCTTCTTTCTATTTTTAAAACATTTTTATTTTTGAGATGGGGTCTTTCAATGTTGCGCAGGCTGGTCTTGAACTACTGGCCTCAAGCAGTCTTCCCACCTTAGCCGCCGAAAGTATTGGGATTATAGCCATGAGCCACTGTGTCTGGCCTCCTCTTTCTCAATATAGGTATTTTCCTCTAAGCACTGCTTTAGCTAAACCCCATAATTTGTTATATGGTGTGTCTTCATTTTATTTCATCTCAGTTTTTTATTTTCCTTCTATATTAAACCCATTAATTATTTAAGAGTGTGTTGTTAATTTCCACATATTGTGGGTTTTTAAAATAACTTTCTTGTTACTGATTTCTAATTTATTCCATTGTGGTTGGAGAACATACTTTGTGTTATTTCTGTCCTTTTAAATTTATTGAAGTTTTTTTTTCCCTTATGGTGTAGCATATAGTCTAATCTGGAGAATGTTTTATGTAGACTTGAGAAGAGTATATAATCTGCCTTTGTTTGATAGAGTGTTCTGTAGATGTCTGTTACATCTAGTTCATTTATAATGTTGTTTAAGTCTTCCATTTCCTTATTGATCTTTTGCCTCGTTGTTCTCTCCATCATTGAAGGTAGGATATTAAAGTCTCCAACTGTTGTTGTTCAGTTATCTGTTTCTCCATTTCTGTCTGTTTTTCCTTAATGTATTATGGTGCTCTGTTGTTAGTTGCATATATATTTATGGATGTTGTATGTTCTTTTTTTTTTTTTTTTTTTTTTGTGACAGAGTCTCACTCTGTCACCCAGGCTGGAATGCAGTGGTGCAGTCTTGGCTACTGGTTTCCTTTTGCCTCAGCCTCCTGAGTCACCAGGACTACAGGCATGCACCACCATGTCTGGCTAATTTTTGTCTTTTTAGTAGAGATGGAGTTTCACAATGTTGGCCAGGCTGGTCTTGAACTCCTGACCTCAAGTGATCTGCCCGCCTCAGCCTCCCAAATTGCTGGGATTACAGGCATGAGCCACTGTGCCCAACCATATAGATGTTATATCTTCCTGATGGATTGACCCTGTTATTCTTATAAGGTATCCCTCTTTATTTCTAGTAACTTTTTTTATTTAAAGTCTGATATTACCATAGCCACTAAAGTTTTCCTGTTGTTGCTGTTTGCATTATACATCTTTTTCCAGCTTTTAGTTTTAATCTATTTGTGTCCTTGAAGCTAAAGTCTGTCTTCTGTAGACAACATATAATTGGATTTTTAAAAAATCTAGTCTGACAGCTGCTGCCTTTTGATTGGATTGTTTAAGCTGTTCACATTTAATGTTATTGATAGTTGGATTTATGCCTTCCATTTTACTTGTTTTCTGTGTCTACTTTTTGTTTGTTATGTGTTTCATGTCTTTTTTTGTTCCTGTTTGTTCATTAGTGTTGTCTTTTGCATTGAGTATATTTTCTAACGTGATTTATTAGACTGTTTGCATTGTTATAAAAGCATACCTGAGGCTAGGTAGTTTATAAAGAAAAGAGGTTTATTTGGCTCATGATTCTGCAGGTTGTACAAGAAGCATAGTGCCAGCATCTGCTTCTGTTAAGGACTTTAGGAAGCCTCCAATCATGGTAGAAGGCTAAGGGAGAGCATGCATGTCACAGAGCAAGAGAAAAAGAACAAGAGAGAGAGAAGGTGGTGCCAGGCTCTTTTTAAAAATCAGATATTGTGGGAATGAATACAGCGAGAACTCACTTATTACTGCAAGGATGGCACCAAGCTGATCATGAGGGATCCAGCTCCATGACTCAAACATCTCCAACAAAGCCCCACCTCCAACATTGAGGATCAAATTTCAACATGAGGTTTGGAGGGAACAGATACCCAAACTATATCGTGCAGCATTTTTATTAATGATTTTTTCACTGAATTTTTTGAGCTTTCTTTTTTAAACTGGTTTCTCTAGGGCTTATCATATACATTGTAACTTGTCAAAGTCAGTGTTAGATTTTTTTTTTTTTTTTTTGTAGAGATGGGGTTTTGCCATGCTGCCCAGGCTGGTCTCGAACTCCTGGACTCAAGCAGTCCACCCACCAGCCTTCCAAAGTGCTAGGATTACAGGTTGTGAGCCACTGTGCCCAGCAGCTTCGGTTTTATACTAGCTTAATACCAATAACGTATAAAAATGTTACTCCTATACATCTGTATTTTCTTTCCTTTCTCATAATGACATTTTTGTTATATATACTATATCTATTAATATTACTAACCCAAGAAAACATTGTTATAATTGATTACCATCTCATCATTTTCTTAGCTCATTACAACTTTGGCCCCACCTACCTACTATATGCTGTTATTGTAAAATATTTACACCAAATGTAAATAGAAATATATTACATTTCTGTATGTTATAGGCCAAACATTACTTTCTGTTCTATAAATATTATTCTATATAATTGCTTTTTAAATCACTTGCTTTCAGCCTGATGAACTTGCTTTTATGTTTATTGTAAGGCAGTTCTGGTAGCAATATATCTTGTGAGTTTTTGTTTATCTAGTAAAGTTTTTATTTTTCCTTTAGTTTTGAATATTCACTTTGCTGGATTTAGGATTTATGATTAACAATTTTTAAATTTCTTTGAGTACTTTGAATATGTTACCTCACTGCCTTCTGGCATCTGTTTCTACTGAGAAGTCAGCTGTTAATATTATTTGGGTTCGCTTGTAAGTGACCTGATAATTTTCTCTTGTTGTTTCCAAGATTTTGTCTTTGACTTTCATGATGTTTCTGTTTGTGGGTCTCTGCATTTATCCTACTTGGAGTTTTTTGAGCTTCCTGGATGTGTTCATTGTTTTTCAAGATATTTGGGAAGTTGTTAGCTATTATTTCTTTGAATATTTTTCTTTTCCTTTTTCTTTTCTTCGTATGGCACTTCCATTATGAGTATGTTGGTATGCTTAATGGTATTCTGCATCTCTCTTAGGCTCTGTTCATTTTTCTTAATTATTTCTTCTCTTTGTTCTTCAGCTTGCATAATCTGTATATCTTCAAGTTTGCTAATTCTTTCTTCTGCCAGTTCACAGCTACTGTTGAGCCCTGTGTTAGTTTTCTGGGGCTCCCATAATGAGGTACCACAAAGTAGCTTAAAAAACAAATTTTGTGGCTGGGTGCCGTGGCTCACTCTTGTAATCCCAGCACTTCTGGAGGCTAAGGCAGGTGAATCATCTGAGTTCAGGATTTCGAGACCAGCCTGGCCAATATGGTGAAACTAAAAATACAAAAAAGTTAGCCGGGCATGGTGGCGTACACCTGTAGTCCCAGCTACTCAAGAGGCTGAGGCAGGAGAATCGCTTGAACCCAGGAGGTGGAGGCTGCAGTGAGCTGAGATCGTGCCACTGTACTCCAGCCTGGGTGACAGAGACTCCATCTCAAAAAAAAAAAAAGACAAATTTTGTTTTCTTTTGTTTTACAGTTTGGGAACCTAGAAGTCAGAAATGAAGATATTGGCAAGGTTGATCTTATGAGGGTTATGAAGGAAGGATCTGTTCTAGGCCTCTCTCCTTTGTTGTAGTTGGCTGTCTTCATGTTCACATGACATGCTCCCTGTTTGCGTGCCTGTCTCCACATTTCCCTCTTTTATAAAGACACTAGTCATATTAGGTTTAGACCTAGCTTGATGTTCTCATTGTATCTTAATTTCCTTTTTAAAGACTCCATCTCCAAATAAAGTTATAATTTGATGTACTGGTAGACAGAACTTCAGCAGATGAAATTTGGAGGGATACAATTCAACCCTTAGCAAGCCTCTCTAGTGAATTTCTAATTTCAGTCATTGTACTTTTTAATTCCATAATTTCCATTGTATTCTTTTTTTTTTTTTTTTTTGAGATGGAGTCTTGCTCTGTCGCCCATGCTGGAGTGCGGTGGCGCAATGTTAGCTCACGGCAACCTTCATCTCCCAGGTTCAAGCAATTCTCCTGTCCCAGGGAAAAAAAAAATCTGCCTGCAGAGTAACCAGATGTCAGATTTAAGAGAAAAAGATTTCAAACTAGCATTATAAATATGCTCACAGTACTAAAAGGACAGCATGATTGCGGAAGTAAAGCAGGGTAAGAGGACAATGTCACATCAAATAGAGAAT
The DNA here is from genome assembly GCF_037993035.2 of Macaca fascicularis. Taxonomy (NCBI): domain Eukaryota; kingdom Metazoa; phylum Chordata; class Mammalia; order Primates; family Cercopithecidae; genus Macaca; species Macaca fascicularis. The sequence goes on from NC_088376.1 coordinate 45,575,750, forward strand.
ATCCATAAAGGGAGAAATAATGAAAAGGAACACAGGCCGGGTGCAGTGGCTCATGCCTGTATCCCAGCATCCTGACATCTGGTCACTCTGCAGGCAGCTTTTTTTTTTTTTTCCTTCCTGGGGTATGGGTCATACTTTTCCATTTCTTTGCATGTCCCTTAATTTTTTTGTTGGAAACGGGGCATTCTAGATAATATGGCAGCAACTCTGTGTGCTAGTCCCCACCCACCCTCTTTCCTGGGGCTTGTTATTATTATTTACTTGTTTAGTTTTTTAGTGATGGATTGGATTGTTTTAATGAAGTCTGTCCCCGCCCCCATCTCCCCCATAGTGGTAAACCTCTAATGTTGCTCCTCAGGGAGGCACCTTTTTCTTGAACATCTAGTATTTCTTTGTTTGAAAACTGGACAGTTTCATGTGTATTACAGCAACTCTGCATACTTTTTTCCTGTTTTGTTGTTTATTTATATATATATACACACACATATATATATATATGTATATATATATATTTAGACGGAGTCTTGCTCTGTCACCCAGGCTGGAGTGCAGTGGCGCGATCTCAGCTCACTGGAAGATCCGCATCCTGGGTTCACGCCATTCTCCTGCCTCAGCCTCCTGAGTAGCTGGGACTACAGGCACCCGCCACCACACCAGCTAATTTTTTTTCTTTTTTTTTTTTTTGTATTTTTAGTAAAGACGGGATTTCACTATGGTCTCGATCTCCTGACCTCGTGATCCGCCCGCCTCGTCCTCCCAAAGTGCTGGGATTACAGGCGTGAGCCACCGCCCCTGGCCTGGCCTGTTTTTTATATTTTTTACATTACTTGCCTAGCCTACAGAATTTGTCTCCTTGTGGTGTACACTTATTGATGTCTATGCTTTCTGTTTTATTCTCATTTTCATTTTTTAGGTTTGATTCCTAAGGACTCTTTTAGTGTCTACATATGTCAGCCAAATAATTGGGCTGAGGTTGTGCTAATAATGCACCTTGGGCCCATAAAGTTTCTACTGTCTGCTGATCAATCTGTGGGTTAGTTAGGGAATGCATTTGAAGTCGTGGGCATTTATTAATTTTTCCTTGGTCTTTTCTTTTTACCAGCGCTCTGATGTTCTCCACACGTATGTAATTTTCTAGTCAGCCAGGAATTTGTGGAGACCTTATGTGAATCCATTTATAGCTTTCTTATTTCCAGGTTCTCCCTGTTAAGTTTCTGGTTGGTCCACTGCTTGCCTCAGCTTGGTTTGCAGCCTCAGTCTTGCAAAACTGCAGGTTTTCTCTGTCCATGTCCACCAAGTTCATTACTTTCAGCCAGTAGGTTTATAGGCTTTTGCCTCTCATTGAATTGATTTTGTCACCCTGGCATAAAACTACAAGTATACCAGCTACAAGCTGGCAAAACTACAAACCTCACTGACTGAACTGGGGGCAGGGGTGATGGAGGCAGTTCTAGGCAAGGCTATTCCTGCCTGAAACACTGGCAGTTTTTCAACAATCAACAATTCTCAATAAACAGTTTCCAGTGGCCTGAAGTGGTTGATCTTTTTGGATAATTTTGTTCAGTTTTATGTATTTTTTTTGTGGAGGATAATTACTGACCTCTTCATACTGTTATTATTTTAATGGTGTTTTGAGTACCAAAATTGATAGATTTTATGAAGAAGTGGCTTCATTATTTGTCAGATTATATCTAAATGCTTTCCACACGATGGTGCTTCATTATAGTGTGAAACAAATGATTACCAATCTTTTCATTCCACCATTATTGGAAGTTACTCTTGCTGTGCATTTTGTGATTAATCCTTACTGTATTTTGAGACATGATAAAGTAGGTTAATACAAAAGTCTGTTTTTGAAACAGTGTGATAAAATTAATTAATGTAGATATATTGTTGGAAACAGAAGGGTAAGTTGCATAATTACATATTATTTTTTTTCTCAGTTTTTTGACAGTATAGTATAGGCAAATACCTCTTCAGAAATCCTTACTTAATATACTTATTAATTGAATAAGTAGATCATAACTGAATTTCATAAATATTGTTTTCTTAAAAATGTATTATATGGGATTACTTTTGTATCTAAGTTAAGACATTAAACCTATAAGCTAAATAAGGAATATATCAATAAATTTGTTTAAATAAAGACTTGGAATTTCCATATAGAAAAATTCATTACAACAAAGTAGAAAGATAAACAATAAACTAGATTAAAAGTATTTAAGTCACCTGTAATCCCAGCACTTTGGGAGGCCGAGGTGGGTGGATCACTTGATCCTAGGAGTTGGAGACTAGCCTGGGCAATATGGCGAAACTCCGTCTCTACTAAAAATACAAAACTTAGCCAGGTGTGGTGGCACACACCTGTAATCGCAGCTACTCAGGAGGCTGAGGCAGGAGAATTGCTTGAACCCAGGAAGCAGAGGATGCAGTGAGCAAAGATTGCGCCACTGCACTCCAGCCTGGGTAACTGAGTGAGAGTCTGTCTCAAAAAAAAAAAAAAGAAAGAAAGAAAAGTATTTGAATCACTTTTGATTGGACAGTGGGCTAATTTCTTTGATAATGAAGAGGTCTTAGAAATTGACTAAAAGAAAGATAAATAATCATTACAAAAAATGGGCCAAAGAATATGAACAGGCAAGTTACAGAGGAAGAAGTATAAATGAGTATTACACATGAAAAGATGCTCAAGCATCTAAATAAATTCATTTTAAACCACCTACAAAAATTATATTTTCTGTTAGATTGAAATAGTAATACCCAGTATTAATGAAGCTGTTGAAGAAAATGAGATCTCCTTGTTATTACTGCTTTGGAAACATCTATCAGAATTTAAAATACAAATGCCATATTACCCAGAAATTGAAAGTGCACAAAAGATATGCAAACTGAAGCATATTCATTGCTGCATTTTTTATAGCAGAAAAAATGTAGAAGCAACCTAAATGTTCATTAATGGAGAGCTTATAGACCTCCGTCCAGTTGTATGAGATGAATCTGTATGTGGTGACATAGAAAGAGGTTCATTATATGTTACATTTTTTAAAAAGCAAGCTGTTCCTTTATTGTGTCTGATTATGTTCGTGTATAGATAGAAGCTATCAAGAAGGACATGCACAATTCTATGTAAAATGACTAGTTTTGAGGATTGCAGTTGGGAGGTGATGGGAGGACAAGGATTAGGGAGTATCATGTTTCCAAATTGCTTACCTCATGTTTTATAATAAGCATGTATTTAAATTTATATTAAAAGAAAAATATGCATTATATAATATCTACCAAATTTGTAAATTAAGAATTATATTTATAAATGAACTATAGCAAAATTTTTCTGGTTTGTTTTCTATTTAGGTATGGAAATATGAATATTTATAGATGGCAAAGGGAGTGCTTTTTACATTAGAAACTGCATAAGGAAATGATTTCACTCTTAAGATTTGAAACATCTTTCAAACTCATAACCTGAATGAATGAACAATGTATTACATAGATTGAGCATATTAAAGTATTTTTATGGTCTGGGTGCAGTGGCTTACACCTGTAATCCGAGCACTTTGGGAGGCTGAGGTGGGTGGATCACAAGGTCAGGAGATCGAGACCATCCTGGCCAACATGGTGAAACCTCGTCTCTACTAAAACTACAAAAATTAGCTGGGCGTTGTGGTGCATGCCTGTAATTCCAGCTACTCGGGAGGCTGAGGCAGGAGAATCGCTTGGACCAGGGAGTCTGAGGTTGCAGTGAGCCGAGATCGTGCCATTGCACTCCAGTCAGGTGACTGGAGTGAGACTCCATCTCAAAAAAAAAAAGTATTTTTATTATTGAAAAAGAAAAAATTTATTAGTCATCAAATCCACATCATATTAAAAAATTATGTTATTAGCATATTTTATTTAAAGTTATATTGGGTTCAAACCAGGCACAGTGGCTCACACCTGTAATCCCAGCACTTTGGTAGCCCAAGATGGGAGGATTACTTGAGGCCAGGAGCTTGAGACTAGCCTGGGCAACATAGCATGACCCTGTCGCTATAAAATTTTTAAACATTAGCCTGGTGTAGTGGCATGCACCTGTAATCACAAGGCTGAAGTGGAAGGATCCCTTGACCCAGGTGTTCGAGGCTACAGCAAGCTGTGATCACTCCACTGCACTCTGGCCTGGGTGACAGAGCGAGACCCTGTCTTTTAAATAAAAAAAAAGTTGGTCCAGAAATATGAATTTAATTAAATTGAATTAAACAAAAATCTTTATACCAAAGGCATTTTGAATCTATGAAAAGAGACAGTAAAACAATTTTCTAAAAAGCGATAGCGAGGTTTTTCAATATTTATATCTCAAAATATTTGTTTTAAGTCTTTTTATGGAGGTTATCTTGTAATAAATAAATCTGTAGTTTTTCTTTTAATTTTATAATATTTTAAGTATGCATTTATGAAAATTATAGATTAGAATACTAATTATCTGTGTATAAGTTTATTTTACATTATGGAATCCAATTTTATCACAGGTTTCGTCTCGATATATATCGATGTTTGGCCAGTCCGGCTCTAATAATGTTAACAGAGGAGGATCCAATTCTGAGAGCATTTGAACTTAGTGCTGATTTAAAAGAACTAAGTCTTGTGGAGGTGGAATTCAGGTGGGAATGAATGCAAATTGTAAATTATATAATGTCTTTTGTTTCAAATCTTCAACCTTAGTTTCTTCATTACCCAAATTATGATTTGTATATATTTACATTTGATCCAAGAACACTACACCTTGTTGCCACTTTCCCTCAAAGGAACAGACCCTGGTGCTACTTAAGTCATTCCTTCCCCATCTGCCCTCTGCCACGTTATAACCACCCTTACTCTCTTCCCCACTTTTCAACCTAACTGAAGGCATTGTAGAGCCGTGTGAAATACAGTAGGAGTTATAGCCTAAAGCAGCAGCAAATTTATTCGTAGTTGCTCTCTCTCTCACACATCTCCTCATTCTCCGATTCTATAATCATCCTTCAGTAATGATCCTTCAGATCTTTCAAAAGCACATGGAATGCTTTCTGTATGTCAAGGACATTCCACACACACACAGACATAGTCCCTTTTCACTATTTGCTCAGATTTTCTGGTAAGATAAATATATATGTAATACATGTAAACATAAAAATAAAATACAACTAATTAAGAGGGATAAATACCCAGTCTGAGTTCTCTTCTGAAATGAAGATTAAATGTAATTTTGGTACTTGGCATACCAAGGAAGCACTCCTATTATTTTCCTTTTAGGGGGGTAAGTTGAAGAAAAAAAAAAAGACTTTGTAATAGCAGCCTATGAAACTACTAATTTAAACATTTTTTTAAAAAAATCCTTAGAAAACTACTTTTGTTAATAGTGGAGTTGAGAGAAAGCGTTGAGATTTTCCTTTATGGAAAAGTATCCCTGTTGCCCTCTAAAGAAGGAGGAATTGATTGCGATTTTTTACCAGCCCCTGTTGCAGGGTTCCTACTGGGGATCTATAACTATTACTACCTTTTCTTTCCTATAGAGCTGCTATTAGAGTCCCATGTGTTGTGTGACACTCTTTCAGTGACTTGACAAAATTGGGAAAGTTCAAACTTCTTCCTGGAAGGGCAGTAAGAAACTTGGAGTTTTCTTTAGCTTTAACAGCAGTACTTAATGTGTTCTTCATAGACCTCAGTTCCAGAAACTGAAAAAAGACTTGTTTGTGTTTTCAAGTTTGGAACTACTGTCTTGTAACTTGGATAATTTAAATTTTGTTTAAACTTGATATGACATAAAGTATGTACTTTACTTTGATGAACACATAAAACATGGTTCAAATGTAACTTGTTGCTACTTTTAACTTTATTAGCACATGAGGCTGTTAAATTATTCTGTTTATGAAGAACGACTGTTAAATTATTCTGTTTAAATATGAAGAACTTCCTATTATAACCTCATAATTTGAGTCTGAGTTATATAAAATAAAACTTATTCAACTGCTTTCAAACAGGATTTGAAGAAACTGCTGTGATTATATAATCATAACATAATAAAGCTAGATTTAGAAGTGATCATAGAACCCATTTACTTCAATCCAGTGTTTTATAGACAGTGGAAGAGATTTATAAAGGCTAGATTTTTACTGATAGCAGCATCTAATTAGGAATAGAGTTAAAACTGAAAGTAGGAACAAAGTTATAACTAGAATATAGGAATCCTTGCTTCTGGTTTTCTGTATTTCCATCTAAACTATACAGCCACTTATTTGTCTTCAGTAATGTGTTAGAAATGGATTAGATTAATAAGATGTATAAATTTCACTTTCGAATCTCGTAGTCCATCAAATGTTTATCCAAATATGGAATATTTTTGTAATAATATATACTTTTGATAAACGTTCCCATCTGCAGTTAGATTCCTAAATCAAGAAGCAGGGAGTGCCGCATTTGTTAAATAAATCCAATTATTTATTCTCAGGAGTTTTGACTACATAGAAAGTATAAAGAATGATGAGAGACTAAAAAAAAGAAAAAAGAATGATGAGAGAAGTTAAGGCAAAGAAGTTTTTATTCTTAAGTTATAATTTTTATATAGCCAGTTCATGGAAAACCCCATTATATAGAAAGACTAACCAGTGGGAAATCTTTCTGTTTCCCTTTCCTTTCTGTTTGGGAAAAAACTGAATAAAAACATTATTTTCTGAAGCCCAACCTCAAGACCATGGCTCATAATTATTTATTTCTGACTTCATTCCTAAGTTATTATTAAGCTTAGACATAAAGTTAATGTAATTGATTTTTTTTTTTTTTTTTTTGAGACCCAGGCTGGAGTGCAGTGGCACCATTTTGGCTCACTGCAACCTCCCCCTCCTGGGTTCAAGCAGTTCTCCCAGCCTCAGCCTCCTGAGTAGCTGGAATTACAGGCGCCTGCCACCATGCCTAATTTTTGTATTTTTTAGTAGAGACAGGGTTTTGCCATGTTGACCAGGCTGGTCTTGAACTCCTGACCTCAGGTAATCCACTCGCCTTGGCCTCCCAAAATGCTGGCATTCAGGCGTGAGCCAACACACCGAGCTGTAATTGATATTTTTTAAAAGAATTATATATTAAAACTTCTTCATTTCCCACAAATTAGTTCAGGCCTGCCTTTAATAAGCAGTTCAAACCCAAGATTCAAGGAATAGGGATTCTGAAAGAGAGTTTTTTGTTAGGCGCATTTTAATATCTTTCTAATTTGAATTTCACTCAAATGAGAACTTTATGAATCAAAATGCTATTTTAATATTAGAAGTAACAAACATATTGTAGACTATTATTGAAAAAGCTCTAGTTAAAAATTTTATGATAATGATTGGATAGCATTAAGATATTATGTCTATCGTTAAGGTGAGTAATATAAAAGGAAGTTTTAGCCAAGCTTACAGAGAATAAGGGAAAATCAGTTAAGTGAAGAACTGGTTGATAAACATTATTAGAATTTTTAGGAATAACATCAGTATATATAAATGAAAACTGTGCTCATCTAAGACTATTAGTATGAACACAAGGAACATAATTGTGTTATGGTTTTCCCCAAAGCTGTGGAAAATTCGTGCACCAGTAGTTTCCTTTGATTATCCACAGAAAATGACTTCAGATTTTGTATAACACTGTCAGAATTAAAATGTTGCTGAGTAAAAACATTTTTAGTGAATATAGCTTAATTAGAAGATGGAAATGACATTTCTGATAATAGAATGCTGCATTTTGTAGGAATGATTATGAGGAACTAGCTCGGCAATGTAAAATGTTTGCTAAGGATTTACTTGCGCAAGCCCGGAATTCCCGTGAATTGGAAGTTATTCTAAACCATACGTCTAGTGACGAGCCTCTTGACAAACGGGGATTATTAGAAGAAAGAATGAATTTAAGTCGTCTAAAACTTGCTATCAAATATAACCAAAAAGAGGTATGAGGCTTTCTGTAACATATTTAAATTATTTTCTCTACAGTAGTCTAGTGGCTCAGAGCAAAGGCTTTGGAGCAACTCATCTGGGTTGAGATCCTAGTTCTGCTTCCTAAAAATTGTGTCTTGGGATAGTTATTGAATCTGTCTGAGCTTTTGTTTTAATAATTAATTAAGAATATATACTAAAAGGGTTTAGCACAGTAAGTATTAGCATTAAGCAAGTATGCAATAAATGGTAGTTTTTATTATTTTTAATAATATTGATTTATAACATGGATGTTGATTTAATGTTTTTGCTAAATAGTTGCTACACAGGTAAGATCCTTTGTAGTAGGTACAAACTTTATAGTGAAGTTTCCATCTTGTGTTTTGTCTGTCATAGGTTTGTTTTCATTGATCTGGTTACAAATAGCCCCTTCTATAGTAATAGTGATTTCTATTTAAAAATAAAGTATCAGATATTATATTTCCTGATTCTTCTTATTTATAATTCATTGTGAAACTCAAAAGTGGAGAGGTACATGATATGATAACTAAGTTAAATCTGACTTTTCTGGCATCATCCCTTTCTGTTAAGAGAAATGCCCATTTCTACTCCCCATGCATACATATACATGTGATCCAGGAACTTGAATCAGGAAGATATGCATTTTAAATTTCATTTTTGAGATAATTAACTAAACAGTGAGATTCATATGTAGATAATAACAATATATAATTGATAGTATGAGATGTTGGTAAATGATATTTATTAGGTATTCTAAGACTATTTTCATTATTAATATAGATGTTTAAATAAAACTTGCTTATCAAATTTATATTATTACAAAAATGGGGCCTGAAATATATAATGATAGAAGGCCAGATACAGGACCTTTGGTGCTAAGGGCAGAATTTTTTCTTATCTTGGTTAAAAATTTAAGCCTGACAAAGCTATTAGGAAATTGATGGAGGAATTGATGAAGGATGTTTATAAGTTAATATATTTGCTTCTGTGTTCCACAACCTAAAAGGGACATGAAGTACTAGAAAATGATATAATAAGGGGATTACAAGGTATAAAATCAATTAAAGTGATTTAAAAAAAAGAACCTCAAAGAAAGGTGTAAAGAACTAAAATTATCCTGGTTAGGAAAAAAAATCTAAGAGGCAATTTTCTAATGATAGCTATATCCCTGAAGGACTCACAGAGTGGAGTCAAAATAGAACCAAATGTACCGTTTTAAAGAAGATGAAAGAAAAGACAGGAAGTAACAGTAATATTTGTGAGTTGAAAGGAAGATATTTTGCTATTTTAAAGATGAATGAAAATGTAAAATAATTTTTAAAACTAGATTTCTAAATATCAATTGGGAAGATATTTTCTCAAATAGTTGGTAAGCTTTGTCTAGGTTATCAATCTTGAATAGCAAACTACCCTGAAACTTAGTGGCATAAAACACTTCACAGTTATTTTATAATAATTTCGTAATCGTTTTATTCTGCTCGTGGATTCTTAGGTCAGGAATTAGGAAAGGGCATGGCAATCATGATTTGTCTCTGTTTCTCCGTGTCTGAGAATTCAGCTGGAGATAAATGACGGGGCTATCATCAGCTGGAGGCTTCTCCGCTCACATGTCTGGTGTCTGAGCAGCAGCTGAGGCCTCAGGAACAGAGAGCTCTGAGTGGTCTGGGTGCTCAGATGGGTGAGTCCACAGAAGGTGGGGCTCCTCAGAACTCACAGCAGGAACCAAGGAGAGGCATGGCCATCACAGTGGGCAGACTTTGAGGATGTGATCTGAGAAGCCTCTGCGGGCTGACTGGGGTGTATACATATGACCTCTGTATGTAGCCTGGGCTTCCTCACAGCATGGTGGCTTCAGAGTGGCTTTTTACATGGCAGTTCATGGCTCCAAGAGCAGGTGTTCCAGTGAGCAAGGTGGAAGATGCATGGCCTTTTAGGACCTACCTTCAGAAGTCACATAGCATCACCTCTGTTAGAATCTACTAGTCAAATCTATCACAACCCTGTTGAATTGAAGAGTAGGAAATTTTGACCTCCCCCTCCCCCACCTCTTGATGATGGAAAGAAAGTGTGTCCATCTTTTACTGCAGACTTAGAACATTTCTAGTTAAACTTTTTATTCCAAATACATAGTTAACATTACTGTGAATTAAATCATCATTGTATAGAGGCATAGCAAGGACAGTAACCAGTCCTGAGATTGCTTTGATATTTGGAGGAAAGGTGAAACTACTGAATTTGAGATGTTACTAAACCTAGTCATTGGTGAGAGGAAAATCTGTTTCTCTCCCAACATTTCACCTTGAGGGACAAATTAAGATTTCCCAAGAACATTGGAATCTGAGCAGAAGAGTAAAGAATGAAGTAAGACTTAATTGCCAAAATTAAGTATTTGCATATAACATACACACATCTTCCCATATACTTTAAAGTGTCTTTCAATCGCTTATAACACCTAATACAGTGCCTACACCTCATTTCATTCATTCAACATAGTACTTGCTGTGAAGAATATTCAAGTTTTGCTTATTTGGAACTTTGTGGATTTTTTCTTCCAAATATTGTTGATCCATGGTTGGTTTAATCCACAGATGTAGGACCCACAGATACAGAGGGCCAACTGTATAGTATATTAGAAATTTTCTTGAAAGCACAATAAACAACAAAACACTATCCAATTCTTTTTTTCACTACAGTGTTAATTCTACAAATTATATTCTATTTTGGGATAAATCATTTTAAAACAGAAGGTTGACCAAATATTATTGTGGGTTACCTGAATAATATCATTTTATAATAATTTCAAACCTGATCACATGATTATATATAGAATTATCAGGACCCTTAAGTTATACTTCACAACATGAGCATTATATTGGAAAAATATTGCCTATGAAATTTGTCAACTAAGAGGATTTGTAAACTTTGGTAAATTAGTTTCTGTACCTGAACTAAGATTTTTCTCATATTTGGGAATATTTTTTCCTTTTCTTCTCACATGAAATTCAGTTTTAAGCAGGCTTAAGAGTGTCTTTAATGCTTTTTAAGAAATCCGCAGTGTTTCCTTGGAGCAAAAATAGGTCTAATATTTAGCTTTTTATTGTTTTTGCTATCTTGACATCTTGGCTCCTTGTAACTAAACTCAATAGTTTCTTTACACTGAAGATGTCCAACATTAGTTAGTAGTATCTTTTTCTATGGATTGTGCATGCTAACTTTGAAATTTCATAAATATTATTATAAGAGGTTTTATATATTAAACATGACAAAATGGCTAAGTAGGCTAATAATAATAGTTAATACTTAAAGAGTGCATGCTATGAACCAGGCACTATTCTAAGAGCTTTACCTTTAATCTTCATAACTTTATGAGTAGATACTATTATTATTCCCATTTTACAGATGGGGAAGTTGATGCTTAAAGAAATTTAAAAACTTGGTAAAGGTCATTTACCAAGTAGCAGAGCCCAGATTTGAATCTAGATAATCTGGCTCCATAGTCTGTCTTCTTAACTTCTACATGCTTTTATTACTTGTTAGAAAAAGGGAAAAAACAAAACTATGTTCAATGTATAGAACTGATTTGTAAACTTTTATTCAGTAAACTTTGAATATCAACCAATCAGTATTTAAAGGTTTCCTTTTACTTTTTTTCTTTTTAATGTGTGTGTATGTCCTTTTCAGTTTGTCTCCCAGTCTAACTGCCAGCAGTTCCTGAACACTGTTTGGTTTGGACAGATGTCAGGTTACCGACGCAAGCCCACCTGTAAGAAGATAATGACTGTTTTGACAGTAGGCATCTTTTGGCCAGTTTTGTCACTTTGTTATTTGATAGCTCCCAAGTCTCAGTTTGGCAGAATCATTCACACACCTTTTATGAAATTTATCATTCATGGAGCATCATATTTCACATTTCTGCTGTTGCTTAATCTATACTCTCTTGTCTACAATGAGGATAAGAAAAATACAATGGGGCCAGCCCTTGAAAGAATAGACTATCTTCTTATACTGTGGATTATTGGTAAGTATCAAGTTAGTTTGAAAGGTTTTGTCTTTATTTAGCCCACTAATTCTTTCTTGCTTGATGGCATTGTGAATATTGAGTTCAATTTACAATTTCACAGTGTTCATACCACAAGAATTTGAATACTTCCATGATCACTGAAGACTTAACTAACATGTCTGTAAAGATAAATGTTCCTGAACTTGATGATAAGGAAGCATATCTCTTATTTAATATTTCTTAAATACATGGAATTTTAAAATTATTTATTCTCAGACTCTACAGTTATTCATGATTGTAAAACAGAAAAACAGCTTTAACACATGAATGCTTTTTTGGTGTAAGAATATGAAGTTTTCTTAGGTATTTTGAAACTATTTATACTGTTCTGCATTTTAAAAGTTAACTATTCTATTTCATTTATAACATTAGTTTTCCTTTTAAGAACCTATGATCTTTTTGGTTTTTGTTTTGTTTTGTTTGAGACAGTCTCACTCTGTCGCCCAGGCTGGAGTGCAATGGCACGGTCTTGGCTTACTGCAGCCTCCGCCTCCCAGGTTCAAGCAATTCTCCTGCCTTAGCCTCCTGAGTAGCTGGGATTACAGGTGCTTGCCACCACACTTGGCTAATTTTTGTATTTTTAGTAGAGATGGGGCGTCACTACGTTGGCCAGCCTGGTCTCGAGCTCCTGACCTCGTGCTCCCCCCACCTCAGCCTCTCAAAGTGCTGAGATTATAGGCATGAGCCATCGTGCCCAGCCTACAACCTATGAACTTTTGCAGATACATCTTGCTTTATCTCTATTTTGGAAACATTATTTAATTTAGATTTAAAGGAGTCCCTGGTGACTCATTCCGTAAATCATTTCTTTGTAGTGATAGCCAGATCTCTTCAGAAATGATAGTTTTTTAAAAAGTATAAGACATTTTATTTCTGAAAATTATTTTTATAAGTATTACACTATATAATAAATATCTTAAATCACCTTCTACAGTTTTTACTCATCTTGCCCTCTGTGTGTCAGGGTGCGTGTGGAGAGTTGAGGTAGAATCACATTATCTGTTTATGGTATTTTAAAGACACTTTCTTTATTTCCATCTGTATCTTCTACCTTGTTTTTAACCTCAGCACTTCCCATCTGTCCATCTACTATTTGCTATAGAGTAAAAGGGTATTAAAATTTAGTCTTATATATGGCACAAAGTATTGATCATATTTATCTTTTGATTAATACGTTCCTGATTGTTTCAATTATTTAATACTTTGATAAGTTATTTCACAATGTTCAATTTTAGTTCTTCTTTAGCTATACAAATACTTTTTATATTTTAGAATGTTTATTTGAAAATCAGTTACTTTCAGGTAACTTGATTGTAATTAGAGTTTCGCTTTTAACAGTATTCAATCCATGATGCATTAATGTTTAAAATTAGGTAAAAATAATATACATCTAAACTCTAGGTTAAAGAGAATTAAATAATTCCTTCTTGTTAATATTTTTATTTCCTGTAGTTTTGCTCTTATCTAAAATTTAATATTTTAATTTAGGAAATAATTTAAACTTTATCATATATGGTTTTATATTGGATTGTGGGACTCTTTTCAATGTGAAATATGTTTGTATTGCTATTTGAGTAGTTAAAAAATTCCTGGAAGTATTTTACACATTAGTTTGAAGAGAATTGCTAAGAAGCACTTTCCCTATATTCATTTAAACTGTTTGATTGTTATATATTCCTTAGTCTTAAACAGATGAAATTTTATAACATTTATCTCTATAACCTATTGTTTAGTAGTAAGAAAGAATATTTTCTGTGTTTTGTTGTATTCAGCTTACCCAAGTCTGTATAAGAATCAAGTTAAAGTTTGTATGTCTTAGCAATGAGTAAAAACTCACCAAACTAAAATAGTCATACCACTCTTTGAATAGCATAAATATTACTACTGTCCCCAATTTTCATAATAATAGTAAAACTATGGTTCTTCCCTTTTAAGAATGATGATGCTGTTTTCAATGATATTACATGTATACAAACATGTACCCCCTTACACACATAATATGATGAATTTTCTAACCATATTCTACCTCACTAGAAGAATGCATGTGCATTAAGCCAGTAAAATTCCTGGAAGTATTTTACTTTCCTCAGCACAGCTTCTGCTTTGAAACAGTTTGATCTCAATAAGCCTTGCCAACGAAGTCTTCTTAAGCCTTTTATGTAATTAGGTCACTCTGGGCTTTTTTTCAGTATATAGATCCAAACCTGCTCTAAGTGAGCATGGAGGAGTATTTTGCTTGCTTGCCTAAAGTCATTGCTTAGTTCAACTTATTATTTCAAACAATGAACACAGTGACTTTTTAATTCATCATGACCAATTTTTGTATATTTGTTTTGTTTGCTTTCATTAGCTTTTCAGAAAAAAAGTAGGGTTAGGTTATAGTACGTAAAAAGAGAATAATTTGTTGAGGGATGCACAGAATATTAGTGGTATCCTTTTACTTAATTTTTGCTATTAAACATAATAGAATGGCTATTATAAAAATGTATTTTTTTAATGTCATGTACCTACTTTGTCTAAGCACAGGCAAAAGCAGATACGGCCCCTACACTCATGGAGCTTATGATCTAATAAAAGCCAAATAAAACCATCAAAAACTTGACTTGAAAATCATACAGATAGATGAAAAATCAAAAATAGATTAAGTGCTATTGATTAAAGGTCATAGTGTTAGGAGAGCAAGCATATTATAGGGGCATTTGCCCTAGTCAGGGAGGTGGGAAAAAACACTTTGAGGAAGTAATAAGTGAGCTAAGATCTAAAAGATAAATAGATGTCAACTGAGAGAACTGGGAGAGGAAGCTACTCTAGGCTGAGATAAAAGCACATTCAGAAGCCCAGTGGCAAGAGAGAATGGTACAAAGAAGGATCTGAGTAAAGGCTAACATTACTGGAGCAGGGAGAACCAGAAGAGCTTGATTCAAGATGACGCTGTAGAAACATATTTTACCAGACCATGCATGGCCTTGTAGGTCAGGTTAAGTAATTTTGACTTTATAGTAAGAACAGGGGGAAACCATTGCCTGCCTGAAGTAGGCGACTGACATGATCAGTTTTGCCTTTCGAAAAGATCATTCTATCTACAGTGTGGAGGATGGGCTGGGAGGATAGTGCTGTGGCAGGAGTAGATGGAGACCAATATTGATGCCGTTGCACTAATCCAGATGAGAGGTGATGGTACCTTGGACTTACGGTGATTGTGATAAAGAGAGAAGGTAACAGACTTGAGAGATATTTATAATGTAAGGCCAGTAGGACCTGGAAATACATAGTATATGAGAGGTGAAGGACAGGGAGATTATTAAGCAATATTGGTCTTTTGGAAAAGTACTAGATTTGGGGATTTGTGTGTTGGGGGTAGATCCTGAGTACAGTTTTGGATATGTTGAGTTTGAAAAGCCTTTGAGATATTTAAAAGGGATGGCAAGCAGGCAGTTTGTCTGGAGCTTGAGTTAGAAAAGTATGAATATCTGAAAATAGGTGGTATATGAAACTATAGGCATAGGTGAGACACAAGGAGAAAGAATAAATTGAGAAAAAGAGAGGACCTAAGATCAAACCCTTGAGAAATCCCAAGATGGCTGGGATTGCTGCTTTCTAATGTTATTATTAACATTAATTCTAAAAAAAAAAAAAAAAAAAAAAAAAGACCTAAAATATAGAATGTTGGTTATGTAGTGTTTGCATTGCTTGAATTAGTTTAAACTTACTTTGTTCTTTTTGATCCAGCTTGGAAACATGGAATACATCAAGTGTATTAGCTTCATTTTTGTGGGGGTATTGCAGAGGAGCTGGGAAACTAACCAACTGGTCTTCACTGTACTTTCATGTCTTTTTTGGTCAAGTTTTCTCCAATTCATGTTGTAAGTTTTTGTTAAGAGTTTCTTTTAGGTGAAATATTGCATTTCACAGAAATACATTTCTGTAAGCATCTTTCTTAGTTTGATGTTTTAATATTAACAGGAGTGTATTTAAAGTTTAAATATAAGGGTTTTTGTTTGAAGATGTTTCATAAATAAGGATTTGCACACATCAGGATCTAGGATTAGACAATAATTTTGAGTCTTCAAGAAAGTATGGTCATAGAGGATTTGTTTAATATGTTTCTGCTCCACAGCTCTGAGTGGTAGGTGAAGGTTGAACATAAGAAATATCAGAAAGTTTTCATTCCTACTTCTTCCCCAAATAAAACAGTATTTGAGTTAATAAAATGTTACCTGCAGACTATTTCATTTAACATTTTTAGACAGTTTTCATCTATTCATTTTGAGTAAAAACATACTGAGGTGGAATTGTTAAAAATGTTTTTCTTGTCAGATCTGCAAATGTTTTAAAAACTTTTTTTCTCTATAAAATATGGGTACTGCATAATTACGATGTTTTGAACAGAGATCTTCAAGGATGTTTCTTGTGTTTCCCAGGGGAATTATTTTGCTTACTGATAAGCCAGAGAATGATTCTGATTGGACTAATTTGATCTCCCCCCATGTGTACTCTATTCTTTTGTTACTCTATATTCTTCCTGAAGATGACTTAATGAAGGAATGTACCATAAAATGATCCTGAATTATGTTACTGAAGTCTGGTACTCCTAAAAATATATAGTTATAGAGGAGCTTCTGGCCAAAAAAGGGAAAGTTTTTCTGTTTGTTTGCTTTGGTTCTTATTTTTGTATATTTATTCATTTAGCAATATTTTTAGCACCTTGTTTATATCAGGTACTTTTCAGGACATTTGGAAACATTGGTAAATAAGACAAAGATTCTTACCCTTGAAGAGCTTACCCAAAGTGGGGGAAAGGATAGTCAATTAATAATATACCTAATAAGTAAATTATATTCAGTGTTAAAAAAGAGGTAAGTACTACAAAAGAAAGGTAAAAGCAGAGTTAGGAGAATTGGGAGTGGGGGACAATTTTAAAGTTGCAAAGAGTTTGCAATTTTAAATAGGGTAGTCAGGGAGGGTGATGAGCAAAGACATGAAAAAGTGAAGTAGTTAGGCAAATGGATCTCTGGGTGAGGAGGGTCCAGCCTGAAGGAGGCCAGTATAAAGGCCCTAAAGGCAGGAGTCACGTGTTCAAAGAACAGCAAGGAAGCAAGGAGGCCAGCGTGGCTAGAATAGCACAAGGAAAGATTAGTAGGAGATGAGGTCAGAGAGGATAGGTAATATGGAGCCTTGCAGGCCATTGTAAAGACTGGTTTTGATTCTGAGTAAAATGGGATTTAAGGGAGGGTGCAATGCCCACTATGCACAATCAGCAGCAGTGGTTTTGTTTTTTTTGATATTCGCACTCACAGAACAAAATAGGCTGAAACCTGGTACTAGGTTTACTTAAATTTGTAGAAGTAAAAGATTTGAACTTAAATATATAAACTTGAGATCCTTTGCCATATAGATGATTTTTAAAGCCATTAGATTGAGTGAGATCATTAAAGTAGTAAGTTTAGGTAGAGAAAAGAAAAGGATTAGGGACTGAGCCCCTTGGGCGGGGGTGTGTGTATGTTTGTGCACGCACATCCATGTGTATGTGTCCGTGTGTGTGTATCCGTGTGTGTCTCCGTATATGTATGTATCCCTGTGTGTGTGTCCATGTGTGTGTATCCATGTGTGTTTGTGCCCATGTGTGTTTGGCATCAATTTATTTGGTTTCTTGTATTTGTTCCACATCCAAAGATGAAACTTAAGGTTATTTTCTTCAAGTCATATGAAAGTTAAGGTTATTTTCTTTCAGATTTTAAGAACTTTTCACTAAAATGTTTTTGTTTTTGTTACTTTTCTTTTGAATAAGGCTATAGGTGGCCCAAGGATTATTTATTTAATATTTAGTTTATTATTGAATTAAGAAAGTGTTATCTGATTTTTTTCTTCCTTTTCTTAGGGATGATTTGGTCAGACATTAAAAGACTCTGGTATGAAGGGTTGGAAGACTTTTTAGAAGAATCTCGTAATCAACTCAGTTTTGTCATGAATTCTCTTTATTTGGCAACCTTTGCCCTCAAAGTGGTTGCTCACAACAAGGTGACTATTTACTATGTCAATTGAAGGCACAAATTAAGTTTATTTTGGAAATAACTAAGATATTTAGCTATGTAACTCAGAGTTACATTGAGCCAGATCGGTGTCTGGTGTGTTTTCATTCTAAGCCTATCTGTGTGCACATAGTTTCCTATTTTACCAGTAGTTTACAGGGCGTGACGTACCTTTACATGATGGTTATGTATTATATAACAGGGACCATAGTTGATATTTGGTATACTTTATCTCTTTTTATCTACCCTGGGATTCTTTGAGACTGAAGTCCTTATTTCCTTACTCCCATTTTGCAAATAAGAAAAATGAAGCCTAAAAATATTAAACAACTTGTCCAAACCACACAGTAAGAAACCAAGACTGGATTTAAATCCTGCTCTGTCTAGGCATTTTCTTTCTACTACATGCCAATTCCTTATATCTGACCCTAGGTTCTTTTAGCTTATTAACCTGTATATACTTAAAATGAGAACAAAGTAACTTAAAATGATTAGTTTTAGATATCTTTATATCCGCCAGAAAGAGAGTTTCCATTCCATTCCATTCCATTATATAATATTTTACACATTTCAAATCATGATTATCAGCTTTAAAAGTGATGTAAATGTTATTTTTCTAATAACTATATATTTTATTTAGAATTTGACAAAAATCTACCCTTATAGATAACTTATAATTTTACTTTCATCAAAATTTAAGTTCCCCCAAGCCCAGAAAGGGTAATAAATTTTGTGTTAACTAACTTTGTTTAAACCCTGAGTTTAGAATTCTTCTGGGGTGTCACATTCAAGGAACTAAAATATACAATATTCTCTGTTTTTCTTTTTATTAGTTTATAGATTATTGAAAAGGCAAGCTCATTATATCATTTTACTTTATTAAAAAATTCTATTTAATTGATCAGTACTATGGAATATGTTAGGTATGTTCAGTGTCTAGAGTATGAAATTACTCAGAAAATAAAAATTGGTCATATATAGATAAATTGTTTGATAATGGAATTGAGAGACATTGCTTTTTCAGATTGATCTCTTTAGTTCTATAAGTGAAGTACCCATATAATTTATTATCCAAATCAGGACATTTTGAGAGTGAAAGGGGGCACTATTAATAATTATGCCAGGACAACTGGTACAGCATCTTAAACTATCCCAGGCAATGGGGACATTTGACCGCTATGTCTAGGTACAATAATGCCCTCTTTTTTATTTTGTCTTTAAAAGGGGGGAAGAAACTCTAATTCCAAGTCAAGGAGTAGGTTAATGTAATATGATAGGGAATTAATTGACAGCACATGTACTTAACGTTTGTGTTGTGAAATTTAAGAAAACTAGCCAACATTTCATTGATAAAAAGTTTAATGATCATTTAAAAAATACTTAATTTTCTAAAATTTAAGAGTTTATGGAAAAACCTCTTCATATAGAGTGATAATGCCTCACATACATAATAATCTTTTATTTCATTAAAATATTATTTCTATTTAAAAAGAAGAACCCTATAAAATGTAAGTGGAGATCCCCCTATAAGAAGACAAAATTAAAATGGCTTTCTTTCAACAGTCAGAATACTTGCTTTTATTTTCCTAAATTGAGAGAGCTTATTTACCTTTGGCTTTTTCTTCCTAACCTTAGTTTCATGATTTTGCTGATCGGAAGGATTGGGATGCATTCCATCCTACACTGGTGGCAGAAGGGCTTTTTGCATTTGCAAATGTTCTAAGTTATCTTCGTCTCTTTTTTATGTATACAACCAGCTCTATCTTGGGTCCATTACAGGTAAATAATTAAAATTTCTTAAAGAACATTTGTTAGATGTCATTATTGTTACATCTTTCTACTTGTCCACTGGAATACTGTTCTCTCATGATATTAAAGCTAAACTTTGCTTTTGAGAATAAGTAGCAATTAGAAGGACACAGCATGTTTATCTGCTTTGCTTCTGGCTCAGTGATAATCCTTTGCTTTCAGGTATTCCAAGTTTATTACGCTGTGATCCATTAGCCTCCTCCCCCCACTCCATAGACATAGATATGTTTAAAATATAATTACACTTCAGACAGTAGAGTAACATAAAAATCTGCTTTTTGTCAAAATGAATCTCACATTTAAAGTTTTAAATATTTTAGGTTATAAGTATAAAGGAGGACCTGTGCAAACAAAAATAATCATATTTGATGATTTTGAATAAGCTATATTTAAAAGAATACCTTCACTTTTGTTTAGTAAATATTAAATGTAATAAGTTGGAAAGTAGCATACTTAGAGCTTAAAAATTTATAGAGGCTATGTAGTTCAGCTTTATATTTTATAATACTTTATAGTTAAAGAAATTGAGCTTTTGAGATGGGATATGATTTGTCCAAAGTAGTATGATTATGTATGAGAATTCAAGACTAAATTTTCAGTCACTTTGCACCAAAGACAAGACTCACAATTGGTTGCATTTACCCCACAGAGTTTCGTAACTGGTTGTTTTCAGAAGGTGGGGTCAACTCTGCTAGCTCTATGTAATACTATAGCTTATTAATTCTGAAAATCTGAACAATATTCATTTTTCCTTAATTCAAAATTTACTAACAATTTAGATTGTGTCATATTTTTAAAGGTGATATTTTAAATAAAAGGCATAATTACCTTCTCCAAACAGGGATATGAAAATAAAATATATAGGAAAAACCTGATTTGATTAGGCTTGTGCTGTCATCCAGCAACAGTGTTTCCTGAAGTGTGGCTCTTTCTTAACCAAGTCCTGTGAGATGCTCTGAATTAAGTAAGTTTGGGATACACTGCATACTGTATACCTCTTTTGGGAATTGACAGTGCATGTTATCACATTAAAGCCTCTGAGAAAGAAAGAAATTTGTTTAGCCTTATTCAAATCATCATTACCTAAAGTCATTTAACCTCATACCTGTTTTTCATGAAATATGTGCAAGTCTCTGTATTTTTCCAAAACATAGTAAGCCATAGAAACACTGGCTTAAACTATCTGTTCTTTTGATTTATTTTTGTCACTAATATCATCTATGAATGCTTTAATCAAGAGTCTACAGTGTTTTTACATGCACATTGATTTTTTTTTTTTTTTTAACTGAAAATGGATGACAGAACTAGGTTTCTATACTACAAATTTCTTTATGGACCCCTCTAAAGGGTTAAAAAGGAGAAAGTATAATATTGTTTAGGAATGAAGAGTCAATTTCTGACTTCTGTTTCCAGCCGACACGGAGTAATAAGGATTGGATTTACCCTTCTACCTAAAGCAATCAAAAAGGAAAAAAGAACAAAATATATGAAAGAACAGCTTATAAGAAACTAGACAGAAGGCAATAAACAACAGTGATCTCTAAGAAACAAGAAACAAAGATTACTCCAGCTTACTGCTTTGTGAGAATTTTTAGGCTATTGTGCAGAGTGGGTCATTGCAGTCAGAGCCTGGCAGAAATCTGGATTTAGGAGACTGATATGAGAGGCCAGTGAGACCCAAAAGACTAGAGTTTGCAGGAAGGGTACTGGAGAGGACACAGCAGCACAGAAAGAAAATTCTGTAGATCTGCAGTTGTCTCCCTTGAGTATTCAGCAGAGTACTGATTAGCATATGCATGTGAGGACACTACCTGGGGCAGGGAAAGAACCGTCTCATCCGACAGGATTAGTGGAAACAGTACTTAGAGCTCACGTAGAGGAGAATGCCTGTTTAATACACTGATCATTGGGTAGAGTACTTAGAAGGGTCTTGCCTCAATACTTATCTCTAGCCTACACACTGCTCTGGTTTCAGCAAACAAATATTAAAAGCAAGATGTGAAAGGATTAAATTTTTTCCAAGTAACTTAAATGTGTTCATCAAAACCTATCCAAAAGCAACACGGATGTTAGAATTATCAGATAAGGACTCTTCAACAGTTATTATTATTGTGTTCTATACATACAAAAAGTTTAAAGTTTAGTAGAGACATGGAAGATGTAAAAAAAAAAAAAACAAAAAAAAAAACAAATTAAACTTTCAGAGACGAAAATTTCACTGTGACATGAAACATGCACTGGATGTGATTAATGACAGATTAGACATTGCAGAAAAACACATTAGTAAACTTGAATAGGTAACAATAGAAACTATTCAAAATAAAATGGAGAAGAAAGAATTTTTAAAAGTGAAAAGAGTATCTGTGAACTTTGGTACAACTTCAGGCAGCCTAATATTAACACTAATGTAACTGGAATCCCTGAAAAAAGGAGAGACCAAAAAAATTTTTGAAAAAATAATAGCAGACATTTTCCAAATTTGAAGAAAACTACAAACCCACAGATCCAAGAAGTTCAATAAACCTCCAAACACAAGAAACATGAGGAAAATCACACCAAGGGACATCATATTCAGTATATCACTGCTGAAAATCAGCGATAAAGAAAAAATCTTCAAAGCAAACAGAGAATAACAGGTCATCATATACAGAAAAAGAAAGGTAAGGATGACAGTAGATTTCTTGTCAGAAACAATGCAAGCAAGGAGGCAGGGGAGTGATATTTGTAAAGCACTGAAAGAAAAAAAAAAAACTGTCAACCTGGAATTCTCTACCTCGCAAAGTATCATTCAAAAATGAAGGTAAAATGTAGACTTTTCCAGACACACAAAAGCTAAAAGAATACATCACTGGAGACCAGCACTACAAGGAACATTAATAGAAGTCCTTCAGGTGGAAGGACTACAATAACATAGGGGAATATGGATCTAAACAGAAGAATGAACAAAATACAAATATACCCAAAGGGAATGGTAACTACAAAGCTAAATAGATAGGCATTTTTTTGTTGTTTCTTCTCTTGCTTTAATGAAGGATGCCAGCTAATCCACTTCAGCAGATATAAGAAACATGATTGGGCATAAATCAGTAATGCTTTATATTTTAAAGAAAAAAAGACATGAAGATAGAATCTATACATAATTGTGGTAACAGTAGTAATAACAGCAAACATTTATTGAGCCCTTACTATGTGCCAGATACTGTTCTAAAGTCTTTATTCACATTTATTACCTCATTTAATCCTCACAACCATTCTAAGAGGCAGACTCTTTTATTTCCATTTTACAGAGGAAGAATCTGAGGCATAGAGACATTAAGTAACTTGCGCAAGGTCACATGGTTGGTAAGTAGCAGAACTGGGATTCCAGCCTAGGTGGTTTGGCTCCAGAGCCAGTGGTCTTAATCACTATACTAAATCACCCTGCAGGTTGTATAATATTAAAGAATAATATGATTCCCTCATTAACTCTTATTGTATAATAACTTCTGTGGGCAGGCTTTAATAATTTACAGATTTTAAAAAAATTATTCAAGTCACATGTTTCAAATGAATTAAACAACCTTTTACACTGACAGTTGGATAATTTAGACAGAACAACCCATGACCACACAGCACTCTGCCCTTTTTTCCTTATTTCCTTTTTTCCTTACCTGGTCCCAGGGTGGGGCCCTCTCTCAGGTCCCACATGCTTCCTGTCTTTATTCTTGTAGCTTAGTACAAAAGATGTGATTATTAACAGTTCCTCCTGCTCCAAGACTCTGCTGCGTGGGTCCCTGATTCTTACCCATCTGTAGCACATACTGTTGGAAAAATGGCACACATAGACTTACTCAAAACAGGGTTGCCACAAACAACACAGTATCTTGTGGACCACCACAAAGTGAAGTGTAATGAAATGAGGTATGCTTATATTTTGAGAGCAGTTACTGGTACTAAGTAGTGAGAGGGTTCTAACTGAATCTGACATTTAAAGTGTAGGGTGGAGTGGGTTGAGGAGGATAGAAGAGAAAGAGGCAAGGCCTTCAGAGAAAGCAACCCTTCAAGGAGTTTTACTCCTGCTGTCCAAGGGACTGTCAAATCCAAAATCAATCCAGAGAAAGCTAAAGTTTATTATGATTGTCATATTTGATAAGACCCAGACATAAAGTCTAGTGGACCTGTTTGCCCTTCCTCTTTCTTTCTTCCCCTTCCCACTGTAAAACATCACCACCTTTTCTTTGGTGCTATGCTAACAAGTCCTTACAAAAGCAACAAGTCTCCCACTTCAGCTTGTTTTTGACCTCATGCTTTCAGGCCTCACATCTAGAGAAACTAAGTGGAAAAAATATTGGTTTTTTTTTTGGAGGGGAATATGTTATTTGGGAATTTTCTCAAATATTAATCCCTTTTCTTCCCTAAAGTTCCTCCCCTTCCTACTTCATTTAGGATAGGAGGTGCATTTCTTTCCCAGAGGTTGAAATGTTTCCTAGGGAAATCTGCCACATCATGTGATTCTAGACAGTTTAAAGGCAGCACTTACATTGATTAGGTTTCTCTGAGGAGGAGCCCCAAAGCAGAAGTCTCTGGCAAGGATTAGTTCTGGGGTGGTGACGAGCAAATCAGACCCAAGGAGGGGAGCCCTTGAGGGTCTGTGCATGCATTCCTAGGCCTCAATATTTACGGTACTTGAAAGTGCTTGTATCTAAATGTCTTGCTTTTCTGTTTGGTCTAATTATTAGAGCTACTGATATTACAAATGAATGAACATCCCCTTGGATTCTGACAGGTTGGTTCAAAATCTTGCTCCATCACTTACTGTTTACAGTGTCTGTGAGCCTCAGTTTCTTAATCCGTTGTTGTGAGGATTAAATGGGTCAGTGTATGTAAGATGCATACCAGAGTACTTGACACATGGTGGGCTTTACATAAATGTTTAGGTCCATTTTTTCCATTCCTTTTATAGTTAGTTAACTATGGCAGACCTGAAAAATAATACAGGAAAACTTGGAAAGCTTAGTACTTGAGACATGAGTGTGTATTTTATTTCTAGTGAATTGTTTGGTTTTACTGGATAATTATCAGGTTTTATTTAGTAGCCTGTATAATATAAGTGGCATGTTGGTGCTGCTTCTAATGAGTAAAGAGCTATTTCAGGTGTTTTGCATTTTTGGTGTATATTATAGTTAGAGAAACCGAGGAGTCATGTAGTCCAGAGGTTCCCAAACTGGTGGGGCTGCAGAATCACCTGGGGAGCACGTTCAACCTAGATTCTCAAGTCCTACCCTCAGAGATACTGGTTAAATTGATTGGGTTAAAGCTGAAAAATTACATGCAGATGCACCATTTGACTGTATCCCTTGTATAGATCAGGAAACTAAGGCCCAGCTCACACAGTGTTAGAACCAGGACTTGGTGTTAATTAACTAAGTTAATTAAGAAACTAGGAAAATGGTAAAGAATCATTCAACATTTTAATTAATGCACCAGGCTCTGGAGCTTACTAAGACATGGTGCCTGCTCTTAAAGACTGCTAGAGGAGACAAACATAACATAAATACTAGTATGAAGTCAAAAAGACTGTTTTAGCAATAACAAAGTTACTTTGGAATCATGACTGAGGAAGTATCTGGAGAGAGTCAGGAAGGCTCCTTAGAGGAGGTGGCATTTGATCTGAGCCTTGAAGGGATGAGAAGCCTGCCTGGCAAAGGACAAAGGGGGAGATAACATGCAGAAGTGTGGAGTCATAAAGCACAGTGTGCTTGGAGAAGACAGCCTATCCTTTATAGCTGGACTGTGGATTGGAGTTGGGGAAATGAGGCTAAAAAAGACAGGCTGGGCTGGACACTGAAGAGACTGAAGGTCTCTTTGCCAGGAATTTTAATACCACATGTGCAAAGGAGGTTTTTGAGCCTGGGTGGCTTGCTTAGATAGAACTTTTGGACAGATAATTATGGCTTTATTCTGGAGGGAGATTTGGAAAGACAATGACTAGAAATTGTCATTATTATTGCTTTCTTTTGTTAGCAACTTTTGTAATTTAATGAGCCTAATGATAGCAACCTTTTCCTTACGAGGGATTTAGGTTGTTTTTGTTGTTCTGCATAGTACTCGTGTGTATGAGGCTTTTTGCCTCTGTTATTTCTAAGGATAAGTCTCCAAAAATAGTATTAACAGATCAAAAGATATGATCCACCTGACACCTCAGTATTTTTATTTTTTTACATAGAGTGTGTTAATTTTCTGTAACACAAGCAGTATAAAAATAGTTTCACTACATTAATAGCATTTGGTGCTTTTTTTAAGTTACGCTAATTTAGTGGTTTGCTTTAATTTCACTTTTTCTGATTAGCAAGGATTTTTTCCTCTGTGTGTACTAGTATTAACTCCTATGTAAATTTCAGTATTAATATTTTAATTACCTTTCTCTTTTCATTTCACAAGTTTTCATATTTCTCAAGTTAAACTGCCAAATAGTTTTTAAAAATATTTGAGAAAGCATTAGTATTACTTTTACAAATACATAAACCTTATAATCTCTCAATGTAAAATAAATTTACTGTTTTTAATATTTGCCTCTCACATGAATATTTGGTTAGTATCTTCAAGCCAGTATTCACCTAAGTGGCATCCACTGTTCTACTTTTAGTTCTTCTTGTATAAGAACCAATATCATGCTATTAAACAACAAGTCAGGCCAGGCATGGTGGAACACACTTCTAATTGCAGCACTTTGGGAGGCTGAGGCGGGAGGATAGCTTGAGGCCAAGAGTTCAAGACCAGCCTGGGCAAAACAGCAAGACCTTGTCTACAAAAAAATTTTAAAAATTATCTGGGCATGGTGGTATGCGCCTAGTTTCTCATGAGGCTTGAGTGGGGAGGATGGCTCAAGCCTAGGAGGTCAAGGCTATAGTGAGTCATGATTGCACCACCATACTCCAGCCTGGACAACAGAGTAAAACTCTGTCTCTTAAAAATTTCTTTTTAAATTTAAAATTTAAGCAAGTCATGAAGTTTGTGGTGTTCTCATTCAGAATTTTTTACCTTGATATTGAACTCGATTACATTTATTTAAAACATGTTAAATTAAAACTACTTTGACTACATGTTTTAAAATTAAAATTATATCATACATGGTCACTATTGGAAAACCTGATTTACCTGTAAGCTTACAGTGTCCAGACTTTCCTCAAGGTGATCTTTTCTGTAGTTATCAAAAGCAGTTACTGTATTCTTATTGTCATAAGGGATTGAGTTCTCTACTGAGTTCTCTACTGAGATGGTATAGCTTTATTCTAAGCAACCACAATCTGAATGGATGCTTTTCTTTCTCAAGGTGATCCAATAAAGCTGTCATTAATTAAGAGGAAAATGCATTTCTTCTCCTTCTTACATATTTTGAGTTTTCTGATTCTAAATGTCCCCCGCTTCTTGTGTCAGAATTTTATAAGGGGGCCAAGTGAGGGAAGCATAGGCCTTGAAAAGTACCGCATGGTCTAGTCAAAAGCACAAGTCAGGCATATTGGATCTCTCCACTCTGGCAGAGTCTGGGTTACTAGCTTGTGGCATGCCTAAGAATTTAAACTCACCTCTTCTGCTTAAATAGCTGGTCCACTTTAGTGGGCTGGAAGCATCTGGCCAATTGCCTGTGGCTACCATTTTGTATCACTGAAAGCAGGGATGTGCTATGCTGGCAGACTTGGGCCAATTAGGAATTTTATTTGAACTTTGATGTAATTAATTATATAAATTTGACCTATTAAATTTGAGGAAGGGTTGTTTCAAAACACTAATTTTTGTATATCAAAAATAATGAGGCCAGGCACGGTGGCTCACGCCTGTAATCCCGACACTTTGGGAAGCTGAGGTGGGCAGATCACTTGAGGCCAGGAATTCGAGACCATTCTGGCCAATATAGTGAAACCCCATCTCTACTAAAAATACAAAAACTTAGCCAGGCGTGGTGGTAGGCATCTGTAATCCCAGCTACTTGGGAGGCTGAGGTAGGAGAATCGCTTGAACCTGGGAGGCAGAGGTTTGTAGTAAGTCAAGATCGCGCCACTGCATTCAAGCCTGGGCAACAGAGTCTCTGTCTTTAAAAAAAAAAAAAAGTCTGCCTTCTATACCCTTAGTTATATATACTTCCATAAACATAGTTAACAATTTCTTGTGTAAACTTCCAGAAATTTCCTATGCATATTAAATCAGATCTATATTAAAATATGTATCTTGTCTATCCTTTAATAAAATAGAAATGGGAGCCGTTCCACATATACATACAGTTTTACACCCTGCTTTTGGAACTTACTGTCTTACAGCCATCTTTGTATGCTAGCACATGTAGATGTTCTTCATTCTTTTTAAAAACAATGTTGAGTAATGTTATAGCTCTTTTAGAATTTGTCTAGCAGGCTTTCTGGTTTTTGCAGGAAAGTCCCCCCCCCCAAAAAAAATAAAAACTAAAAACAATATTGAGGATTTTCTAAAATTTTTTTGCTACCTCTAACAATGCTGCAGTGTAAATCCTTGTATATACACGCATCTTTGTGTACTTCTATCTACTGGTTAAATTTCTAGGGATAGAATTGCTGGGTCAAAAAAGTACTATCACATTATTCCCCAAATTTATATGCCAATTTAAAAACTAAGAATTTATGAAAAGTACCTAATCTAAATTTTGAAGGAGAATGAAATTAGGATTAAAGCTTCTATATGCACTATACATGTCTAAACTACAAAACATACTCACTACTAATACTGGACACCCTCATTTGGCTTGCACACATAGTATTTTCTTAAAATGGACCCAAAGTGAAAGAAAGTCTGTCACCTCAGCAAAAGAAATTAGGGCAGTCCCGTAGGAGGAAATGCTGATTTTAGGAACTGGTTTCAAAAGTCAGGTGAAATATTTTGCCCCATAATGATTTTATATTTGTAAAATTTAAGAAGCTATGTAAATATAAGCATTTATTTCTCTTTAAGTTTGAGCAGGGTATTTTCCTTTTATCCCTTGCAAATTCAGCCTTTTCTTAAATCTCCGTATCTCTGCCTCTATCTCCATAGCAACAATGTCCTCTGAAAACCTGATCCAGGTTCAAGAACATGCCTTCTAAACAATGATAGTGTTGGTATGATTAAAATGACTTTTTGTTAGGCAGCTGGATTTTCAATGTTTTTAAAATGCTGGTCTATCTCAACCAGACGCAATAGAAGGGGTGGCCTGTGGATTATGTGTTTGTCTTCCTTTTGTTGCTGGGTCATTTATATTTAATATTTTGTTTTTCTGATAATCTTAATGAATACCTGTGTAATATATTCCACAGATTTCAATGGGACAGATGTTACAAGATTTTGGAAAATTTCTTGGGATGTTTCTTCTTGTTTTGTTTTCTTTCACAATTGGACTGACACAACTGTATGATAAAGGATATACTTCAAAGGAGCAGAAAGACTGTGTAGGCATCTTCTGTGAACAGCAAAGCAATGATACCTTCCATTCGTGAGTGTCTTTTAAATGTTTTAGTAAATATATTTGTCTTTTAACCATCTTCTATATGAATTAGTATCTATAGAAATAGAACTTCAAATTTTAAGAAATTCCTTATTAATGTTCATAAACTTTAATAAATACTTATTTTTCATGAGTCACTATAGTAATCTTTACATACAGAATCTTAAACAGTGGGTCCAAGTTATTACCTTGTCTTCCCTACTGCAGTCTATCTTAACAGAGGAATTATTGGCATTTTGCGTGCTCTTAGCATTTTGAGCAATTCTTTGTCAGTCCCATATATTGCAAGATGTTCAGCATCTCTGTCCTTCAGGTATTAAATGTCAGTAGCAACTCTCAGTCATTGTTACAGCCAAAAACACTCACAGCTTCAACACTTTTTAAGAGGTCATTGGAATTGAGAATCATTAGAACTTCATGAACATTTTTTTCTCTAATGTATCATAAGGATTTGAACACCCTGTTTTGAGGTAAACAAAATACCTCCCCTCATTTTTAAATAAAACAATGGAGAAGGGGTGTGGAAGGACACATTTGTCATGTTCCTATTATGTGTCAACTATTCTTTAGTTATTTTGTGTGTCATCTTATGTAAAGAATAAGATTAATGAGTGTCAGTGTAGCCTTTACTATATACCAGACAATGCTCTAAGTGCTGAGCAAATGAAGCATTAGTAAACAAAACTATCCTGATGAAGCTTAACATTCTAGGGAGGTGATACAGGCAATAAAAAGAGGAGTAAAATACTTATTATGTTACACAGTGGTCGGGGCTACAAAGACAAATAAAGCATGAGCTAAAGAGCATCTGTGTGTCAGAGTTCAGTTTTAGCTAAGGAGCTAAGGAATGCCCCAGAAGAGATAGCATTCATGTGAGGATCTAAAACTGGTAAAGGAGCAAGCCATGAAGAAGATTTCTGGGGGAAGCGCATTTACAGAGAGAGAGAACAGCAAAGGCCAGTGTCCAGAGGTAGGAGCATGACTGGCATGTTCAAGAAAATGCCAGGCAGGCAGTGTAGATGCAATGTGTTGAATTGGAGGGGGAGTTGTAGGAAATGAAGTCAGAAAGGTAATGGGGATCATGTAGGACCTTTTTGCCCTTGTAAGGATTTTGAGTTATTGAAATTGAGTTATTTGAAGGTTTTGAGCAGAGGTGTGACAAAATCTAATTAGATATTAACAAATCATATAGGCTGCCTTGTTGAGAACAGACAGAAAGGCAGCAAGGGGTTAAAGAGTTATGAATAATTTATCTTCTTAGGGCCTGTCTCTTTGTTTAAAGTAAGACATATCTGTACTGTGGAAATCAACATCATTTTAAAATAAAGAATTGTTCATGGATTATCAGTGTTTTATTTAAATAATTTTGATATAAACAAATTATTCGTTTTTGCTAATTTCTTTAATTGCCTTTTAAACAGAAATGCAATTGTCTTTACAGGTTCATTGGCACCTGCTTTGCTTTGTTCTGGTATATTTTCTCCTTAGCGCATGTGGCAATCTTTGTCACAAGATTTAGCTATGGAGAAGAACTGCAGTCCTTTGTGGGAGCTGTCATTGTTGGTACATACAATGTGGTGGTTGTGATTGTGCTTACCAAACTGCTGGTGGCAATGCTTCATAAAAGCTTTCAGTTGATAGCAGTAAGTTCATTCTTTTAAAAACTTTATATTCTCCTCAGACCATACTAAGTGCATACAATAGATAAGACAGCCAAAGATTATAAGATTATAAGAATTGAAAAATAGTATTTTAAAGTTAACTATAGATTTTTAAAATGTAAGTAATGTATAATAATTGCAAATGTTGAACAAAATTTTTTCTACAAGGTGTGGAAACATCCCCCATATTTGTGTGTGTGTTCCTATTCTACTTTGCTTTTTAATTTGCCTTTTATATAGAATCATGAAGACAAAGAATGGAAGTTTGCTCGAGCGAAGTTATGGCTTAGCTACTTTGATGATAAATGTACGTTACCTCCACCTTTCAACATCATTCCTTCACCAAAGACTATCTGCTATATGATTAGTAGCCTCAGTAAGTGGATTTGCTCTCATACATCAAAAGGCAAGGTCAAACGGCAAAACAGTTTAAAGGTAAGAAATTAGAAGCTTGAATGGCAACATAAAAGTTTTAACAATTCCTAATCTCAGATATTTCTTAAAGCAGAAGTATGCAAGTTCCTTAAGGGCTGGGGCTGTGACTGACTTTTTTCACTGCTGTGTTCCCTAATGTATGGCATTGCATCCAACATAAAGTAAGGATTCAATAAATACTATTGAGAGTGAGAGGGCTGGGCGCGGTAGCTCACGCTTGTAATCCCAGCACTTTGGGAGGCTGAGGCAAGCACATCACTTGAGGTCAGGAGTTCGAGACCATCCTGGCCAACATGGTGAAACCCTGTCTCTACTAAAAACACAAAAATTAGCCGGGTGTGGTGGTGCATGCCTGTTGTCCCAGCTACTCAGGAGGCTAAGGCAGTAGGTTCACTTGAACCCAGGAGGTGGAAGTTGCAGTGAGCCAGGATCAAGCTACTGCACTCCAGCCTGGGTGACAGAGCGAGACTCCACCTCGAAACAAACAAATATATGTGTGTGTGTGTGTGTGTGTGTGTGTATACACACACATACATATAATTATTAAGAATGAGAGACAGTACTGAGATTTTTTTTTTACTTTTCAGATTCCTCCAATATATAAAATTTCATCTCATAGTTTTAAAACATGGGAAATATTCGAAATACCTATTCTGTCACTGTAGCTAAAGAATGACTACTAGAATCAGCTCATATTTTTCTGGTTCTTCTTGAAAGCCATTCAATACATCAATAATTCAATATATGTTACTATAAACCAGGGGTTGGGACATTTTTTCTGTAAAGGTCCAGATAGTAAATAGTTTACACTTTTCAGGCTGAGACAAAATCGAGATACTGTGTAAGCAGTGATACAATAAGAGAGAAAACAAATTTTCACAAAACTTTTATGGATAAAATTCAAAATATAACAATAACAGTAATAATTTTTAAAATACAGATCTACTAATGAAAAGAATGGAATTCCTTTTGGGAGGGGATAAATTTTCACTTAACTAGAGTTTAAAATTAGTGTTATTATCAATTGATGATAAATGTTCATCTGTAAAATCTATTCTTAGCTCACAGGCTGTAAAGTCAGGATATGGACCATATTTGGCCTGTGGGTTGTAGTTTGCCAATCCCTGCTATAAACTAAGGATTCCTAAGACTAATTTTTTTCAATCAAAATAAGCATAAAATTAAATTTATTAAACTAATATGCAGGCTATATTTGTTTTAAACAAGTGTTGAATATTATACCATGTAGTAGCAAAACTGTAGTCTAATAAAGCATTTAAAGATGTGTTTGTGTCTGTGAATATATTTTTGAACTCTACCTCATTTAAATATTGTTTCTGCATATCCTTAGTATCATATTGTTGTTTTGAAGGAATGGAGAAATTTGAAACAGAAGAGAGATGAAAACTATCAAAAAGTGATGTGCTGCCTAGTGCATCGTTACTTGACTTCCATGAGACAGAAAATGCAAAGTACAGATCAGGCAACTGTGGAAAATCTAAATGAACTGCGTCAAGATCTGTCAAAATTCCGAAATGAAATAAGAGATTTACTAGGCTTTCGGACTTCTAAATATGCTATGTTTTATCCAAGAAATTAACCATTTTCTAAATCATGAAGAGAGTAATTTTCAATAACAGATCCAAAAGACTATATTGCATAACTTGCAATGAAATTAATGAGATATATATTGAAATAATTATGTAAAAGCCATTCTTTAAAATATTTATAGCATAAATATGTTATGTAAAGTATGTATATTGAATTAGTTTTTTAAAACCTTCTGTTAGTGGCTTTTTGCAAAAGCAAAACAGATTAAGTAGATAGATTTTGTTAGCATGCTGCTTGGTTTTCTCACTTAGTGTTTTAAAATGTTTTCTTTTTATGTTTTAGAGGGGCAGTTATAAAATGAAGATCGGCAAATGTGGGCTGATCTCCTTCATAGGATACACTTGAAATATAGAAGTTATGGTTTAAATATCTCTGTTTTAGGAGTTCACGTATAGTTCAGTATTTATTGTTTAGGAGTATAACTTTATCTAAAATAATAGTCTATTTTTTTCTTTTGTATTTTGTTATAATCTTAAGCAACAAAGAAAAAACCCTAATATTTGAATCTATTTATGTCTTTCAATTTAAATTCACTTCAGTTTTTGTTATTGTAATATATTTACTTTTACATGGTTATAATCACTTTATATTTTTAACATTTTTTTCACTTAATATTTTATATATACATTTCCATGTATTCATGTAGTTAGTCCACATATTTAAATTTTTATAGAATTATATAGTTTTTGAAAAATATAGTCAGTAGATGTTTTATTTTTTAGCTAGAGCATTCAATTATGTTTATAAGTTTGCGTAGCTACTTGTCGACATTTGGTTGAATTTTTTCATATCATAATAGTCCTATTTTTTTTCAAGTTGGAGTGAATGTTTATAGTTTTAAGATAGGAGACACTTTATCACATGTAGTCACAACCTGTTTTGTTTTTGTAAAACATAGGAAGTCTGTTTAATGGAATGATTTGTTTTATATTTGGGAATGATTTGTTTTATATTTGGACTAAGGTTCTTGAGCTTATCTCCCAAAGTACTTTCCAGAATTTAACATAGCTTCTATAAAAGTGACTTCATACTTATTTGTGGATCATTCTTGCTGCTTAAGATGAAAATCACTGGTTTTTTAAAATTAAAGAATAAAATATGTGTTTAAATTTTTTGTGTGTTCACATAAAGGAATGTAGCTAAAATGTTTTCATAGGCTATTATATATTCTTGCAGCATTTCCAGTTAAGAGGGTATTAAGTATATAATTCTCTTCTTAACTGAATGTCAGATGGTCTTACGCCACAGGGTGCAGGTAACCCTTGGTCTGTAAGCACCACCGATCCAGGGATCATTGTCTAAATAGGTTAGTATTGTGTTTCATCTTGCTTTTGCATTTTTATTGTTTAATTTCTAAATTTTAAGTGTTCCCTCTTTGGGGCAAATTCTTATAAAAATGTTTATTGTAAAGTTATATATTTTGTCTACAATGGGATTATGCACTTCCCAATTGGGATTTTACATCTGGATTTTTAGTCATTCTAAAAAATACCTAATATTAAAACATTTATAGAGTGCCTACTGTATGCATGAGTTGAGTTGCCTATGAGGTACATTTTGAATGACAGCATCGTGTAAGAAAAAAGGTGAATAAAATTTGACATTAGATGATAAATGGATGGAGTCTGTCTATTGTATTACCAATTTTTAAAACTTTAGATATACAGTAGTCCCCCTTTATCTGCAGTTTCACTTTCCATGGTTTCAGTTACCCATAGGCAATCATAGTCCAAAAATATTGAATGAAAAATTCCAGAAATAAGTCTTGAGGTTTTGTTTATTTCTTAGAGACAGGGTCTCTCTTTGCCCAGACTCTCTCTGCAGTGGCACGATGATAGCTCACTGCAGCCTCGAACTTCTGGGCTCAAGCAATCCTCCCGCCTCAGCCTCCCAAATTGCTGGGATTACAAATGTGAGCCTCCATGCTCAGACAGTTCTTAAGTTCTAAGTTGTTCACTGCTCTGAGTCATATGATGAAATCTCATGCCATCCTGCCTGGGCATGAATCATCCCTTTGTTCAGCATATTCACAGTATAGACTATCCACCACTTAATCACTTAGCATCATTCTCTGCTATCAGATCGACTGCCATGGCATCCCACTGCTTGTGTAACCCTTGCTTTATATGTAACCCTAATTTTACTTCATAATGGCCCCACAGTGCAAGAGTTGTGATGCAGGCAATTTGAATACGCCAACGAGAAGCTGTAGCCTGCTTCCTTTAAGTGAAAAGGTGAAAGCTCTTGACTTAAGGAACTTCAGGAAAGAGAAAAAATGTACATATGGTAACATCTACAGTAAGAACGAATCTTTTGCCTGGGAAATTGTGAAAAAGAAAAAAAAATTGTGCTAATTTTGCTGTTACACCTGAAACTGCAAAAGTTACAGCCACAGTGTGGGAAGTGCTTAGTTAAGATGGAAAAGGCATTAAATTTGTGGGTAGATGGTATGAACAGAAGCGTGTTCCAGTTAACAGCAGTTGGGCTCAGAAGTATCTGTGGTTTCAGGTATCCACTGGGGTCTTGGAACATATCCCCTGTGGATAAGGGGGGACTACTGTGCCATGTTTTGAAATAATCTGCCAAAACAAAGACCTGTATGTGAATATTTCTAGAAGCTGTATTCATGCTGTCAAACTGAAAACAACCAAATGTCCATTAACTAGTGACTGGATCAGCAAATTGTACATCCATACAATGACAATTTATTCAGCAGTAAAAAGGAATTGTATCAGTCACAGAGAAACAGAGCTACTAGGATATCTGCAGGCACACATGTATGTGTGTGTATAGTGATTTGTTTACAGGGATCTGACGTTACACAATTGCTGGAGTTGGTAAGCAGTCTCTGTAAGTCTCTGTTTTTTCATCTAATGCTGGAGCAAAGCTGGAAGTCCACAGGGTAGGCAGGTGGGAAGAAAAGATGGATGTCAAGTGGGAGAGATCAGGGACAAGCTGGAACCCATGAAGACAGACCAAGTCCCATGTGACTCCTCACATCTCCAACTTTATGATGTGGTACCCTGTTGGAGGAGTGTTGCCCTTTGCCACTTGCTTTTGCAAGTATGTTGCTAAACATTCACTTGACCCAGGAATCAGAGAAGCTGAAGGAGGATCCAAGGAAAGGTGGGTCAGCTGTAGGCCTTGCTACTGCCCCATATTAGCAAAGTGAACCAGCAGATAAGTTACAGCACGTGTGAGCTGCAGAAGTGCCCGCATCAAGAACAAAACAGCTACTGCTTCACTTCTGCTGTCCAGTCTCGCGCTAAAATGTCTCTTGTAACTGGAAGCATACAAGGAAGGGAATTTTGGGAAATATAATTAGGCCTAGCCAAGTTGATACATTATAAAGCCACCGCAGGAACAAACTGCTGATATATGCAATAGCATGGATGAATTTTTAAAGTAAGTGAAAGAAGCCAGTCACAAAAGGCTACAATACTGCATGGTTCCATTTAGATGACATTCTAGAAAAGACAAAACTATAGGAACTGAAATCAGATCATTGAGTACCAGGGTCTAGTGGTCTAGGAGACAACTGACTGCACACTCATCAAACTGTATGCTTAAAAAGAGTAAATTTTAATGTATAGAAATTATGCCTTAACAAACAAGACAAAAAAATCTAAAATATAATGCTACAACATACTAAAATAAATAAGAAAATAGCAGTGGAATCTTCCAATTCATTACCACTGCCAAAGAAAGTGGTGCTTGCATATGCAAGTTGGTAGCCCATCACTCACACAGCACAATGGGGTACAGTAATAAATGCCAAGGTGAATAACTTTGTATTACTTTTTCAAATTCATTTTTGCTATTTGGGTTCTATGATTTTTCATTTAAATTTTGGAAACTATCAATTTCTAAAAAAAAAACAAAAAACAAAAAAACAAAAAAAAAACACTTGGGATTTTTATTGGAATTGCTTTCAAACTAGAGACCACTTTGGTAAGAACTGACATCTTAACAGTATTGTCTAAACTATCAACATGATGTAGCTTCTCATTTAATTAAGTCTTCCTTAATTTCCCTTAGCAATGTTTTATAGTTTTTAGCATTGAAATCTAATAGCATTGTATATTAATAACTAAAAAAATAGAATGAGATTCTACTCACATGAAATCCCAATGAAGACGAGGTTGCTTATCATTTAGTTATGTGTTCAGATTTCAAAGCTTAACATCTTTCCTTAAAGTAACTAGAGGTTGTTGTTATTAATTGTTTGAGGGATGCAAACCAACTGCTAATCATTGACAGTCTTTCTTAAAATGATAAAAACGGAAGTGCTCTTAATCTTATTAATAAATACTTATCTCTTTTCTACCTGATAAAGAAAACTTCGTTTGATTCCTTAGACTTCAAAATTTTTGTTTTCCTCAGAAAATACATGTATAAAATACCAAATAAATTGAGGGTATAGGTCCTGGGAGTAAACCAACTGGGTCTATTTATTCAGATTACACTAAGAAACTAGTAATAGTATCAGGGATAATCACTGCTCTGAATTTCTCATTTGTAAGTTAATTTATTAGTTTTCTGGCATCACAGCCCCATTCGTAAACAAGCTGTGTTTCTGAAAGATACACTTAGAAGAATTTCCCATTACAGTGCTTCTCTTCATTTGACAATTTCATATTATGTTTTCCTATTCTGCTCTCCCTACCCACTGACTGAAATAAATACTTCAGATATGCAACACATAAATTAGGAAAAATTTTATATGCTAGTTGATGCTTTAAAAATAACCATCTTCTGTAATCCCAGCACTTTGGGAGGCTGAGGCGGGTGGATCAAAAGGTCAGGAGATCAAGACCATTCTGGCTCACACGGTGAAAGCCCGTCTCTACTAAAGATACAAAAATTAGCCGAGTGTGGTGGCAGGCACCTGTAGTCCCAGCTACTCGGGAGGCTGAGGTAGGAGAATGGCGTGAACCCGGGAGGCGGAGCTTGCAGTGAGCGGAGATCGTGCCACTGCACTCCAGCCTGGGCGACAGAGCAAGACTCCGTCTCAAAAAAACAAAAACAAAAATCTTTAAGAGACATGATTTCTGATATAAATTAAAGTATAGTAATAAAAGAGGCAAAACAGCAGGTTTGTGTAGGAGGTAAATGTATTTAAAAAAAAAAAAAAATGACTATCCCAGCCAGTCCAATATGTGATAAGTAAGTTCCTTTTTTTTTATCCTGCTACCAGCAATCTGGAAAATTATCTCTCCCTCTCTCTCTCCCCATTAGAAAGGTTATTTACCTGTAATCCCAGCACTTTGGGAGGCCGAGACGGGCGGATCACGAGGTCAGGAGTCGAGACCATCCTGGCTAACACGGTGAAACCCCGTCTCTACTAAAAAATACAAAAAACTAGCTGGGCGAGGTGGCGGGCGCCTGTAGTCCCAGCTACTCGGGAGGCTGAGGCAGGAGAATGGCGTACACCCGGGAGGCGGAGCTTGCAGTGAGCTGAGATCCGGCCACTGCACTCCAGCCTGGGCCACAGAGCGAGACTCCGTTTCAAAACAAAAAACAAAAAAACGAAAGGTTATTTAATCCATCCTTCAATTTTAGGTAAATTTATTCTTACTGAAAGATAAAATGGGCCAGGCACAGTGGCTCACGCCTATGATCCCAGCACTTTGGGAGGCCAAAGCAGGTGGATCACCCAAGGTTGGAAGTTTGAGACCAGCGTGACCAGCATGGAGAAACCCTGTCTCTACTAAAAATACAAAATTAGCCGGGCGTGGTGGCGCATGCCTGTAATCCCAGCTACTCAGGAGGCTGAGGCAGGAGAATCATTTGAACCCGGGAGGCAGAGGTTGCAGTGAGCCAAGATTGCGCCATTGCACTCCGGCCTGGGCAACAAGAGTGAAACTCCGTCTCAAAAAAAAAAGAAAGATAAAATGATTGAGTGCTGTTTTAAGAATTTTAAGGAGGAAAATACACAAGCTGCCTCAGTAACTCATTCACTCATTCAGAAATTGAATTAATTCTGTGAGGTAATTCAGCTTCTCATTTTAAAATTCATTTCCTCCATTTTTATTTCAACAGAAAAAGCAATCACAATATTTTCTGTGTTTGCTTGAATGCAGATGTCTTCTTCTCCCACCCACCCCCGCTGACCCCAGTGACAGAGTCTCACAATATTTGCCAGGCTGGAAGTACAGTGGCTATTCACAGGGGCCATCAGAGCACACTACAGCCTCCAACTTTTGGGCTAAAGAGAACCTCCTACCTCGGCCTCCCAAGTAGCTGGGACCACAGCAGTGTGCTACTACACCCAGCCTCTTTCTTTTGAAAAGCTGTAAAACAAGACTAGGCACAGGAAGGAACAGTTCTCTCATTCTCTTCTGTATCCTCACTCTAAGTATGGTATTAGTGTTGAATGGCACAAAGTTATTAAATGAAAATTTAGCCATTATCCATTAGTGTAAATATTACAGGAATGACATCTAGTTTATTAAATACTCGTTACAATTGTGTGTTCCAGATCCTATTTTCTCAAACTGGATTAAAAGAAAACCCAGATTCTCTACTTCAACCTTCTAATTTAATACACAGGAAAACTAACATTTTGAGTAATTTGTCCAAGTTTATATACTGACTGACTTGAGATGCTGAATTCAATTTATTTTTCCTATCAGTCAATACATATCCAAAAGCTTTCCATTTTTGAATTAGCTTCTCATTGTAGGTTCATCTTGGTCAGCAAACAGAGCTTAAAGTCCCTACTTTTCTAAATGACTAATTTTTTTAAAACTTTTATGACAAGTGTCAAGCAGAGACAGCAAGATGAACAAGAGTTGGAGGAAGAGGATGGACAGGTAGGTAGTGAACATCGTAGGAAAGGGGGAGTTAGCCTCAGAAAGTAACAACCAGACCAGAAGGGACCAGAGTGTTTAGAGCAGACTGGTGAATTTCATTTCTGTGCCACTTTCTTTCCTTATCAATTTGAATATTCAGCCAGGCGTGGTGGCTCACACCTGTAATCTCAGCACTTTAGGAGGATGAGGGGGGTGGATCACCTGAGGTCAGGAGTTCGAGATCAGCCTGGCCAACATAGTGAAACATTAGCTGGGCGTGGTGGTGTGCGGCTGTAATCCCAGCTACTCAGGAGGCTGAGGAGGAGAATTTCAACCTGGGAGGCAGAGGATGCAGTGAGCCGAGATCACGCCATTGCACTCCAGCCTGTTCAGCAGAGTGAAACTGCATCTCCAAAAAAAAAAAAAAAAAAAAAAAAGGAATATTCAAGGATCCAGAAACCATTTAAGACCATAAGGGATCTCAGAAAGGATCCAATTCAACTTCATGTTACAGAAAAGGAAACTAAAGTTATTCCATTGCCACACTGTGAATGAGAATCCAAGTCTTTTCCCTTTTCACTCAGGAGGCTCTTACCTGCATTATGTTACTATTAATATCAGTTTTTTTATGAGATGAATTAATCAGATGTATGAAGTCTTGCTTTCAGCTTGTACATTTTAATAGGTTTCTATACTTAAAAGCTTCATCTCATTGTTGAAATCTAACCCAATCTTAGTATTAGAATGCTACAAGAACATCCTTTAGGCAAAGATGTTTCATTTATATCTAATCAAATTTTAGCCTTCTAAACTCAATTGTTGACTTGGTTTTTAAAAGGGAGAAGCAAATGACAAAAAAATCAAAACCAGGATTTTTAATAATAACTTTAGAATACCTCAGAACAAATTTTTATGTATATTCCAGAGCTACTCACCCAGAACACCCGATTCCGTGCATCCATGGGCAATCCCACACTTGTACATCCAGAGAGCCTCTGTCAAAAAGAGGCTATTTGTGGCGCGGTGGCTCACGCCTATAATCCCAGCACTTTGGGAGGCCAAAGTGGAGGATCACCTGAGGTCAGGTGTTCAAGACCAGCCTGGCCAACATGGCGAAACCTCATCTCTACTAAAAAAAATACAAAAATTAGCTGGGCGTGGTGGCGGGCACCTGTAATCCCAGCTACTCAGGAGGCTGAGGCAGAAGAATTGCTTGAACCCGGGGGCGGAGGTTGCAGTGAGCCAAGATTGTGCCACTTCACTCCACCCTGGGCAAAAAAGGGAAATTTCATCTGCAAGGTGGGGGGGAGAAAAAGAGGCTTTTTGTGCAAAGGGTCCTGAATTCAAGGCTCTTAATTATAAAAGGTAAAAAAAAAAATCAATATTCTGTCCTTAAGCTAGGGCTTATTTATACACCTAAGAGATAAGAAGCATGGGAAATTTTCTATTTGAATCACTTGCAGGTTACCTTGGGTTTTTCTATCTGGATAAGCATAACATCTCTCTACTATAATAGTCTTGTTTCTCCCTTTCCAATCCTTATATCACATATTTCACTGTCTTGCCTTACCACACTGTCTAGATCCCTCAGTGCAATTTCTAATAGATATGACAATTTCAGGCATTCATGTCTTACCACTGATCTTAACAGAAATGCTTTCAATATTTCACCATTAAGTATGAGCTTTGCTGCAGATTTTCTTGTCAACTTGAGGACATTTCTTTCTATTCACAGTTTTCTCAGGGTTAATTTTTTGTCAGGAATAAATGTTGAATTAGATTAAATG
Organism: Macaca fascicularis; assembly: GCF_037993035.2. NCBI lineage: Eukaryota > Metazoa > Chordata > Mammalia > Primates > Cercopithecidae > Macaca > Macaca fascicularis. Next base: position 45,617,363 of record NC_088376.1, read on the forward strand.
CTTTTTCTGCATTATTAAAATCAAATGAATGTTCTCCATCTATTGTGAATAGGGCTTAACAGTACCTTTCCCCATTCCGTTAAGAATTTGACCTTTGTTTACTATAGTTTAGGTTACCTAGTAATCTGATATACAGTAGGTCAGTTATGTTGCTAGGCATACTTGCTTATGGTAATAATAAGCCGACAGGTAAATTGCATCTGGATTGGGAGGAACAATCCTTGAACTACGAATACCTGATGGAGGGACATCGGCTGCGCTTTCCTGAGTGCGTAACTTTTACAACTAGGCACGTCATCTATGAGAAGTCAGGAAGCTGTGCTATGGAGTTGTAAGAAATATTGGCTTCTGTGGAGATGTGACCTTTCAGCTGGTGTGTCTACACCCACTTGTGTTCACTTTTTTTTCTCCTTGATTCTGAGACATCATCTAGGGAGGCAAAAGAAAACAGCTAATGCTTAGCTGTGTAAACTTCTGCCAGAATGCTACAAGGATTCTCACAGAAAAAGAAATTCTGACACTGTCCTTCTGTTAAACTCTCATCCCTGTGCTATATCCTTCTGAGGACATTGGTACCAAGAAAGATCCGTGGTGCTTTTAAGAGCCTGAAGGTTTCGTTGCACCTCAGTCTCCCTAGTTAGTATTGCAGATCTATTTATTCTGTAAAGTATGTTCATTTTTTTTTTATTATTATTATACTTTAAGTTCTAGGGTACATGTGCACAACGTGCAGATTTATTACATATGTATACATGTGCCATGTGGCTGTGCTGCACCCATTACGTTCATTGATTTTCTAATGTTAAATCAACCATGCATCCCTGGGATAAACCCAACTTGATCATGATCTGTTTTGTTTGCTGAATTTTGTTTGACAATGTTTTGTTTAGAGTATTCGCACCTATGTTCATAGGTGGAAGCAAGTGGACTGGAGATTTTCCTGGTTCCTACTGTCTCTAAATTTTGGTATTAAGATTGTATTAATCTCATAAAAAGAATTGCTGAGTGTTCCTTCTTTACGTGTACTCTGGAATAGTTTATGTTAGATCGATAGTATTTATCACTTAAATGTTTGGTAGGCCTTCCAGGTAAAACTAGGCCCCAAGTTTTATTTGAGGAAATATTTTAAACTACAGGTTAAATTTCTTTAATGATTATAGGACTATTTAGGTATTCTATTTCTACTTGAGTCTGTGTTAAGTTCTCAATACCCAGCTTCACCTTCCCCCTCGGAATTTGTCCACTTTACCTAAGTTTTCAAATCTATGAGCATAAAGTGATTCATAGTATCTTATTACCTTTTAAGATTCTGAAAAATCTGCAGTAAAGTCCTCGTTAAATTTCTTTAATGATTATAGGACTATTTAGGTATTCTATTTCTACTTGAGTCTGTGTTAAGTTCTCAATACCCAGCTTCACCTTCCCCCTCGGAATTTGTCCACTTTACCTAAGTTTTCAAATCTATGAGCATAAAGTGATTCATAGTATCTTATTACCTTTTAAGATTCTGAAAAATCTGCAGTAAAGTCCTCTTTCAATACAAAATCGGTTTATTTCTGTTTTTACTTCTTTTCTTGCTTAATCTGGTCAGAGTTTTGTCAATTACATTAGTCATTTTAAAGAACATTTGGCTTTCCTTTTTTCTATCATTTAAGATGACAATTTTATTCAATTTCTGCTCTATGCTATTTTCTCCTACCTTTTAAAAGTTTATGCTGTTTTCCTTTTACTAAGTTCCCAATTTGTATCATTTACAAATTTCCACCCTTTCTTTTATAATGTAAACACGTAAGATTATAAATTTTAAAGTGTTGGTTAAGCTGCATTTCATACATTTTAAAATGCAGTTTTTCTATTGTTCAGTTTTTAATATTTTGTTTTCCATTATGGTTTCCTTTTTATCGTGAGTTGAAAGTACATTTCTTAATTTCCAATTTTTTTTTATGTTTTTTGTTGTTTTTCTTTTTTTTTTTTTTTTGAGACGGAGTCTGGCTCTGTCGCCCAGGCTGGAGTACAGTGGCGCGATCTCAGCTCACTGCAAGCTCCGCCTCCCGGGTTCACGCCATTCTCCTGCCTCAGCCTCCCGAGTAGCTGGGACTACAGGCGCCCGCCAACTCACTCGGCTAGCTTTTTGTATTTTTTAGTAGAGACGGGGTTTCACCGTGTTAGCCAGGATGGTCTCGATCTCCTGACCTCGTGATCCACCCGTCTCGGCCTCCCAAAGTGCTGGGATTACAGGCGTGAGCCACCGCGCCCAGCCTGTTGTTTACTTTTTCTTATTAATTTCTAGTTGTTTAGTGTTGTTAGAGAAGGCTATCTGATACTACCTGTTTGAAATTTGTTGCACTTTGCTCCATGGTACATGGCAAGTTCTGAAATTGTTCCATATGAGCTCAAAAATAATGCGCCCTTGGTTCTGTTCTATATATGTGTGTTAGGTAAATCTAGCTAATTGTGTGGTTCAACACTTCTATATTTTTAATGTTTTCTCTTTTAAATCTGTCAATTACTGAGAGAAACACGTTAAAACCTCCCGTTATGATGGTGAACTTGTCCATTTCTATTTATACTATATCAGATTTAGTTATGTATTTTGAAGGATGTTATTAGCTGTGTGCAAATTTAGAATTGTTATATCTCCTTGTAACTCTCTTCATCTTGAGTAATGCCTTGAAGTATTTTTTTTCTAGTATTAATAAAACCATACCATTTTGTTTTGGTTAATGTTTGACTGGTATACCATATTTATCTTTTTCTATCCCTTTCAACTTTTCTGGGTCCTATGTTTTAGATGTCTCTTTCAAATAGCACATAGTTGTATTTCTTTTCCTAAGCCAGTCTGACCATTTTGACGTATAACTTTCAGTATTTAGTTTAGGTATTTACTGAAATTATTGATATGTTTGTATTTTTACCTTATTTTGTTGTATTTTTCCTGGTTTCACTTTCTTTAACTTTATTTTCCTCTGCTGGTTTTAAACGTTGATGCTCTATTTATATTATTTATGCTCTATTTATATTATTTTATTACATTACCCTAGATAAATTGATGGAAATACTTAAGTTATCAAAGTCCTAAGTTAATGTTTTTATCTTTCTCTCTCCCAATATGAGGTCTTTAAAATACTTAGGTCAAACCTTTTTTAAAAATGTTTGCTTGCTAATTGAATTGCAGATTTTTTGTTTCCATTTATATAAAAATATATAAATTTGTTTGCTTAAATCCATGAACTCAAGCAAAAGGTGCTTCTGATTAATATTACCTAACTCACGTTAGAACTTTCTGATTAGTGGCTGTTTAATTATAGGGCTTTTCTTTAAGGGAGATTTTTTTTTTTGTCATTAGTTGATACCATTTAAATAGTTCAGAAGTAAATGGGAGCCTGGTAGCAGTGGTCTATTAACACATGAAAGAAAAGAAGGTAAATGTCTTCCAATTAAGGTTAACTTGCAAGTAAATAAATAATGGAATTTAAGACTTTGGAACTTGGCAAAATTCTTAAATGTTCATTTACAGGAATTCAAAGGATGAAAATCAAGCTAGCAAGATGCTCTGAAACAGTAAGATTTACTTAGAATTTTGAAATGTTTTGTGATATGTTAGTATGGTCACCTATTCATTTTTCATGTGTATTTGATTCCCCAAGTATAAATACTTATTAAAAACAAAAACCTCATCAACTATTCTTGAAAAATAAGCAATTTCTAAAAGAGAAAATAGTATGGGATCCCAAAAGTTATGTAGTCTAACTCCCTCAAATTAAGGAAACTAAACCTCAGTCAAAATAAAGGTGTCTTAGTCCGTTCTGTGCTGCTATAACAGAATATCTGAGACTGGGTAATTTATAAAGAACAGATACTTATTTCTTACAGTTCTGGAGGCTGGGAAGTCCAGAGTCAAGGGCCCACATCTGCTGACAGCCTTCTCGCAGCATCGTCCCATGGCAGAAGGCGGAAAGGCAAGAGAGCACATGAACACATCAACACATGTGCATGCCCAAAAGAGAAAGAGACGGATGGAATGGGGAATGCAGGGAGCCAAATTCACCCTTTTACCAACGACCCATTCTCACGATAACTAACCCTCTCTCGTGATAATGTCATTAATCCATTCGTGAGGGCTCTGCCTCATAAAAGAGCGCATCTCTCAACACTGTTGCATTGAGGATTTACTTTCCAACACGTAAACTTTGGAGGATACATTCAAACTAGAGAAAAATGATTTTATAAAAAGGAAAGAAGTTACAAAGTGGATGTTATTCCAGAAAGAGCAGCTTCAGGATTCATCTTGATTATCTCTGTTTTGCATAATTGAAGTAAAAGACAAACCAGTGCCACACACTGTTAACCGTGAATCCCCTAAACAGTTGTAAAATATTATGTCAGAGATGTCAATAGTATGAGTAGTTTAGATTACTCTTCTCAGTTTTTACCCCACTATGACGCAAGCCCCCACTCACCTAAATAAGTCTTTCCGCTGGTCATGCAGAAGAAGGTTGATACCCGCCAGCATGCTGCTTATAATTCACCAATAGGAGATTCTATTCGGAAGGAAGAAATACTGAAATCTTTAGGATTCCCTCCTAAGTCCCAGAACACGTATTCTTGAAGGGAAGCAACTTGCTTTGAGAAGGCTGGAATCAATAAGGAGTCCATAGTCACATCCTGGCTGGGCGCAGCTTGTCTGCGAAGTTCAGCTGGCTAAGAGAACTTTCTAAAAGCTGCCAATGGCCAGGAAAGCCAGTCACCCAGTCATCAGGGTCTTCTAGTTCATCTACTTCCTCAGTTGCAGAATGCCCTGGTGCTGATGGCTCCTCAATGGGAAAGTATAGGAGCAGTTTCTGACCTGCCTGCCAGCCCAATTTTGTAGCTTCCTTAGGCTCACCCAGCTGCCGTAACAGAGGGAATATTCCTTTTGAACTTCTATTTTGCCACCCTTTAAATGTCTGGTCATCCTAGGACTGGGAATTATTGTTTTCATCTAAAAGAGTATTTTCCCTTATTTCCAAAACTTTGCTTCTACCGTGGAAGAGTTTGTGACCCACATCTTTGTTCATCTCTAATGTTCTTTCAGCCTTCTTTGGATAGGGATGGTTGTCCGCTCTCCCACAGCCCCTGGCTGGTAACGTTCTACAGGGCTGGTTGCTGCTCATACAGTTGTGCCTTAAGCAGCTCTGTGTGGATGATGGTCCTTTTGCTGTTCTTCCACTAATGAGTGAAAATAGATTTCTCAAAGGCTCTTAGCTGATACAGCCTGATCCAGTTAACTGGGGATGAACAGGGCAGGAGTGTCAAGCTCACTTCTAATTTCAAGTTCTGTAAAATGACCAATTATATAGGCTAGTATTTACTAGCCTAAGTATTAGTATTTAGTACTTCACTCTTCAAATCAGAATAAGAGGGCTTTCCTCTGGGGGTAGGGAAGGCTATTCTAGTGACAGGGCAAAGGGTTTGGAATTAGGACTCTTTAGTTTGATCGTTTTGTCTCTTAGGAGACATGTGCTCTGGCAAGTCACTAAACATACCTGAGCTTCTGTTTCAATTACAAAATGAAAGAGTGTGGACTAGATCCCTGAGAGATGTTATTCTAGCACTAACATTCTCTGTTTCTGCAGATAGAAGAATGATAGTCTACTGACATTACTGAATCCATTTAGTCCCTGAAATTCTTGGAATGCTCTTTTAGCAAAGCGTAAATTGATACAAAGGGAATCTTATGCATAAATAACACTATTCTTATTGCTAAAAGGGAATATTCCTTCTACAATGTCCCACTATCTATAAAAAGAAGTTTAGTGGCTGTTCTGTAATCCTTTAAAAATATTTTATTAAGCATTGATTTAGAAAATGCAAGACAAGATTGTAACACCTCAGGGCAAAGGCTTGAAGGTGAAACAAATATCACTATAAATATTGCACTTCTAAAATCTCTTTTTGACATCTTCACACAACTCAATTCTAAAATATCCTTTTACAGAGATGTATAAATAAACTGCTTCCAAGCTGTCAACGCTTGACACTTTCAGCTTCCTATCACCACACTAAGTCAGCAGGTTTCCAATCAGATAGCTGCTCCTCTGACAGCAGGCAAAGAACTTCCCTCAGCTATCTCCGAGGCCTCATACCTCCATCATGTGAAGAGTCAATCAGTCCCATCTTTCGGAATGCTCTTTCAGAATATGTAATTTTATAAGTATTTTTTTTTCTACTGAGAGAAAATAGATCTTTCAAAGGCAATGGCAGAATACAGCTTAAACGGACACAGTTCACTGTTAACACTGCTTGTTTTTTAAGGCATTCAGAAGCTTCTGATTCTTGGTCTTGAACATCATGATAAAGCTGTTTGGCATGATTTTGCCTCGCCCATCTTCACCTACTTGGCCCATAATAATGTAATTTAGACCTAAAGAAAGAGAATACAGAAATTAATCTTCTTCTCTATGTATGATGTATGAAACAACTTAGACTGTAAGTTACCTCTAGATAAATGTTCTCTTCTGCAGATGATAAGATTATACATGTATTCCATCTAGGATAAAATCTGAGTTTTCTTGTTGTTGCTTTTTAGAGATGGGGGTCTTGCCATATTCCCTAGGCTGGTCTTGAACTACTGAGCTTAAGCAATTCTCCTGCCTCAGACTCCAAAGCAGTTGGGACTACAGGCACACGCCACTGTGCCTGGATGATAAAATCTGGTTTAAGACTCTCATCAGCAAAAAGCCAAATTCAACTAGTAAGGTATTTCGGCTACGCTCACGCCAGGAAACTGGACTGAGTGGCTAGATCCAGCCATGTCCCGCCCTGCAGTGCTGTTGGTCTGTTGTGGTTCCAAATGCCTGATATGAAGATGGTACCGCATTAACGTGAAAGATTCTCCTTCCTTGAGGGGCCTCCAGGGCTCCATGACGGGCCATCCTCAGATGGCTTCTCAATCCCATCATGTGTCTGGATTTTCCGGGCGTTTGGCAACCAATGATCCACTCTCTTATGTTGCTGTTGTCTTGAACTTTAATCAACATCTCAAACATGTATGCTATGTAAGCTTCTTGAGGGCACAGATGGATCATATACTACTTGCATTTGTACAGTTTCTTGCAAAACATCGATGTCAAGAGTACTTATATTGGTTATACTATGTTTTTATACATGGGTGTGACTGGCTAAGTTAGGCCTAGACTGGGGCCTGAGGTGTTAGGTAACTCTGAATATTTACATTACCTCAGAAATAAATCAGAAAAAAAGGTATGTGTTAATTCCTCCTTTAATCTCCCTTTCCCCTGGTGTGTCATAGAGAAAATGTGTCCTTTTTCTCTTGCATTTTCCTGTGTGGGTTGACTTTGTCATCACAGCGGTCTGTGAGAGTCTGGGCAAGCAATGCTGCCTCAAGGCTGAAGTGCTAGCAGCATTATGAGACCTTATAAAACCTTGAGGTGCAACATCTGCTGTTCTGGCAGTTCTGGAAAGAAATTTCTCTTTTACAGAGCCTTTGTGATTCTCTCTGGAGAGTCAACATGAGGCTACTAGCTCCTGACTTTTCTGAACAATCTGAATTCACAGTAAAGGTTGCTTTATTTTTAAATTTTTTTTTTAGACAGTCTTGCTCTGTCACCCAGGCTGGAGTGCAGTGGTGTGATCATGATTCACTGCAGCCTCGACCTACTAGGTTCAAGGCATCCTCCTGCCTCAGCCTCACGAGTAGCTGGGACCACAGGTGCACACCACCACATCCGGACACATTTTTTGATTTTTAATAGAGAGGAGGTGTCACTATGTTGCCCAGGCTGGTCTCTAACTCTTGGGCTGAACTAATCCTCCCATCTCAGCCTCCTAAATTGCTGGGATGGTAAAGCTTTCTTGAAGTGGATATTCTGTCTCTCTCTCTCTCTGTGTGTGTGTGTGTGTGTGTATGTGTGTGTATGTGTGTGTGTGGTTTAGTTTGGTTTCTTGTTCATAACAAGACGAGGAAAGGAATGAGCTGAGGTTGAGCTGAGAAATCACGGTATATCACGTGGTGGAATACCAGGCATGATACCATTACAAAGAAAGAGATCTGTCTCTATGTGCTGTTGTGGAAAGATGTCTAGAGCTTATGTAGGGGAAAAATTGCAGAACTTGTGTGTAGTATGATTCCATAAGTGTATATGCCCATGCTTTATATGGATAGAAACTTTCTGGAAGGAACTTTAGAAATAGGGTCTCACTACTTCACCCAGTCTGGTCTCGAACTTCTGGGCTCAAGCAATCCTCCCACCTTGGCCTCCCAAAATGCTGGGATTACAGGCATGAGCTACCATGTCTGGCTGGAAGGAACTTTTCAGAGTACTTCTAGGGAAAGGAAAAGGGTTTCACTTTTAACACTCTTACCTACTTATTTCAACTTTTTAAAAACCATGAAACATATGTTACTTTTATAAGTTGTTAAATATATATTCCTAAAAAGTCATGCGCCTCTAGCTCTAGAGTAACTGTCTGTTTTTCGTAATTTCTTTCAATAAACTCATTCCCATCCATGGACTTAATAGTCCTATCTCTGCAAATGATTCCCAGATCCTTGAGTCTAGCCCAGAGATACCTCGCTCTTCTGAACATCGGGTCTGCATTTCCCGTTGGCTGCTGGATATTTTCTTTAAACCTAGACGGTACTGGCACCTTCAGTGCAATAATCTAAAATCTCTCCACCGTGCACTGCTCTGTGTGTCTGTTGCTTATTGACTCAACTTCAAACACTTCTTTCACTTGTTCATCATGTCCACTACCCCTTCTTCTGCCACAAGTTACAAGCACTTGGATGAGAGCCCAATTCTTCCTGACTCCAAAGGCCTTCCTGCTCTGAAAGAAGTGGGCAACATATTAGCCCTGATTTGACTTCCCTAGACCAACCATGGCATGGAAAATCCATGGCTTGCTCAGAGAGACCCAGTTTTCTCCCTACTCACCTCTTCTGAGGAGAGGGCACTGCTTGCAGACCACAGTGAGCCTGGCACTCATGTTCTTGCCCGCCTGCTGAATCGCCAAATTTCCCTCTTTGTAGATGTTGATGATCGAGACTGTGGCGTGCAAACTCCCACCACGAGTGACGGTTGTGATGACAGTGCCGGCTAATACTGCAGAAGAAAACATTTTGAAATGATGTGACAGTGAAGACAAATGCAAGCAGAAGTACATTCTTCTAAGTTTCAGACACGAAACATTTTAATGTTAAAGAAAAGGCCCTCATAGAGGTTTCACATTTGCTTCTGTACATTTGTCACCAAAATGCAGGTTGGAGCTGTCATGTTACCCTGGTTGTTGGGGACTGATAACTAGAAGAGAAGCCTAAATACTTGCCACACTGCGGTCCATTGCCAAGGCTGAAACTCTTTAAAATGTTTTATCCAACATGTGGTTGATTGTCAGACAGGGCATAGTCTGGCTTATGAGGCTCTACCTGTGAATGCTTGTATCTGTAGAGGCAGCGCCATGCTAAGAGATTGCGCAATGGGGGTTTGGGCCACTAAGATGTGAGTCTTTGAGTCGGTGTGGGTGTGTAGCCAGCTTTCTGTGTTCTCCTCACCCTTCTCTGTAGCTGTCCTTTCTTCTTGAACTCTTGTTCATTCCCTGAGTCCTCACCTCTGTCTAATTATCAGTAAAGCTCTGTCTTCTGTGGTCTATTCTCTTTCTTATCCACTCTGTTTATTTCATTTAACAAGCTGAAGTATAGAACTGAGGTATTAAACTTTTTTTTGTTAAAAAAAACTCTAGTAGGCCGGGCGCGGTGGCTCACGCCTGTAAAAAAATCCTTGCACTTTGGGAGGCCGAGATGGGCGGATCACGAGGTCAGGAGATCGAGACCATCCTGGCTAACACGGTGAAACCCCGTCTCTACTAAAATACAAAAAAAAAAATTAGCCGGGCGCGGTGGCGGGCGCCTGTAGTCCCAGCTACTCGGGAGGCTGAGGCAGGAGAATGGCGTGAACCCGGGAGGCGGAGCTTGCAGTGAGCCGAGATGGTGCCACTGCACTCCAGCCTGGGCGACAGAGTGAAGACTCTGCCTCAAAAAAAAAAAAAAAAAAACTCTAGTAAAATTCAGTTGATTTTCATTACGTAATCCCCTGTTTTTTCCATCAGACACTCTGAGAAAAGTCTCTCTTTAGAGCCACAGATGGAAAGATGCTGTCTTTCTCACGGAGGTGCTTCCGGCATTCTGGGGGCTTGAGTGAGGACAGTTCCTCGTGGTGCAGGACTTGCACTGAATATGGTTTTGTTTGTTTGTTTGTTTGTTTGTTCTGAGACGGAGTTTCACTCTTGTTGCCCAGGCTGGAGTGCAATGGTGTGATCTTGGCTCACCACAACCTCCGCCTCCCGGGTTCAAGCAATTCTCCTGCCTCAGCCTCCCAAGTAGCTGGGATCACAGGCATGAGCCACCACACCCAGCTAATTTTGCATTTTCAGTAGAGACAGGGTTTCTCCATGTTGGTCAGGCTGGTCTCAAACTCCCAACCTCAGGTGATCCGCCTGCCTCGGCCTCCCAAAGTGCTGGGATTACAGGTGTGAGCCACCTCACCTGGCCTGAATACATTTTTTTTTTTACCAGCCTTGTCCTTCCTAGAAAAATCAGCAGCAGTTCCTAGTTATTGTGACAACCAAAAAAATGCAGTAATCTAACATGTCTACCACTCCCCAGGGAACCATTACCAGCCCTGGTTGAGAACCAGTGGCTGGTGATAGATTTGGTCATTTTGCCATGTAAGTGGTCACATTAATGGAATAAATCAAGTTTTGGACTGGGTTAATCTGACTCCTTCAGAATAAAGTGAACACTCACTGCTTAGGCAGTGTGCAATGTTCATAAAGTCAGAATTCCTATGATGCTTTACGTTGATCCTGTGTGATGAGTGTTCACTGCAAAATTCAGTGTATAGTCAGGTGGAATCAGTGGCTCCCAAGACACAGGGAGGGAGACTTCCTGAAGCACCTCCTACAGAAGAGTAAACCGGACGTGGTAGCAATTACACGTGGCGTTGCTTTCAGTTTTATGCCAGTTATTTGAATTGCAGCATGTGAACTCTAGTAAGGCTTAGGGCCCCAGAGTCTTCAGTGTCTTCACACCTTCACTATGATACAGCTCGTCTGGACTACAGAAGTCACTTCAAGGCACAGAAAAAGCAAGCAAAGCCTCTCTGGGGAAGTTTGGTTTGGGGAAACCTATTTAGACCATAGCAACTTGCTCTTCCTGATCAGATTTGTCTTAAATGTTCCTTTTAAGCCACTTAAAAAATAACCGAGATAATTAAGTTTTGTATCTTTTGCTCTTAAGTAGCTTTCATAGATGGTGCAATTTTTCCATTGGAAAAACTCTTAAAAATTCTAAATCTTTAAAGAATACCTCCTCAGGTTCCAGTTTGTAAGAGTTTCCAAATGTACTCCAGATTTCCAACTTTTGCTTCAGTACTTTGGAAAGGCAGTACAGGGGAAATACTTGAATTTCTTCTGAGAGAGGCCAGCTTCTGAATATAAGCTTGGGTATGTTTCTAATTTACTTAAGTTGAAGTACAGATGTGTGAAAAAATACTCTGCATATGAAAAATATGTAAGGAAAAAAGTATATAGGTTTTTATGCAGGAATAGTCAGCCAGAATACGCAGTGTGGCAGTACCATGTAACAAGACCCAAATTATTAAACTTATATGAAAAAAAGTATATTTTCTAAATCCATATTTTTCTCAGCTGTGAAATCTAACAATTTGACCATTCTCGTGTACAGGCAGGTATTTTCTTGGATAAACGAGTGGTGTTACTGACCCTTCGCCATAAATTCATAGGAATTCCTTTGAGATGAAGCATGCAGCCTCAAGTTTCTGGTTAAAGAGAAAAAGACTGGCTTTTTTTTCTTACCAAAGTCACTTGAACAATAGTTGCCCTCCAGAGTCCCAGTCCGTCTACACTTTTGTTGACACAGGACCACAGTAGGCTTTAAACCTTAATTCAAAGAAGACATAAGTTTTAGGAAAAATGAATTCAAGCATAACTGGTCTTTAGTTCTGAATCCACCCATTTAAACTTATCATTTATTTCCCTGAGCCACCAATCTATCACTGCGAAGAAAAAATTTAAAACCATGCAAAATACGTTCTCCATGCTACCAACTACTGCTGTAATTTCGCCAGGGCAACTCAATACTCTCTAATGAATTTTAAACCTGAGATCAAAGATAGCACAAATGTAGCCCTGTTCTCTTCTTCCTTTGTATAAAACTAGCACTATAAGAAAATATAGACATACTCTGAGTGTGTGCCCTGTTTAGAAAAACCCAGAACAACAAATTGGAACTCACAGAATGTAGCTTAATCCCTCACTTTACAAAAGGAATCCTGGGGTGTTCCCCTGAGGACATCCTTAAAATATGCAATTGCCTCAACATGAGTAGTATAGGTTTAAAGTGTGTTACATCTGTAATTAGATGCAACCAATCACTAAATACTTATTTTGAGCCTGGCACTGGCTATAAGGGTCTTAAGAACTAAGAAGCAGACAAATTTAAAAGTAAACCAAATAGACAAAACACAGCAGTTCTTAAGTACGAGTAAGTACGGGTGATGCTGCCCCCAGTAGGCATCTGGCAATATCTAGAAACATTTCTGGTTATCACAACTAGAGGGTGCTGCTAGCATCTAGTGGGTCAATGCCAGAGACGCTGCTCATATCCCACAGAGAAAAGGACAGTCCCCGCAATACAGAAGGATCTGGCCCAAAATATAAACAGTGCCAAGGCTGAGAAACCCTGGGTTAACAACGTGAAAATAGTTCATCCTCATAATCATCTTAAAAGTGTTTCAAAAATAGTTGCTAATTATTTCTTTCTGTGTGACAATATGCTAGGAAAAACTAAACAGAACCACGATAACAGAATTGCCCTTGTTGGGTGAATATCCGCAATGGTAATATTGCTCTTCCAACAGGCCCCACCAACTCCTCTGTTAATTTATTATTTATCCGTTTGTTTTGAGATGGAGTCTCGCTCTGGGAGTGGTGTGATCTTAGCTCACTGCAAGCTCTGCCTCCCGGGTTCAAGCGATTCTCTTGCCTCAGCCTCCAGAGTAGCTGGGTATACAGGTGTGCACCACCACACATGGTCAATTTTTGTATTTTTAGTAGAGACTCGGGTTCGCCATGTTGGCCAGGCTGGTCTTGAACTGCTGACCTCAGGTGATTTGCCTGCCTTGGCCTCCTAAAGTGCTGGGATTATAGGCGTAAGCCACAGCGCCCAGCCTGTACCCCCTACTTAACTCCAAAAAGAATCTGAAGCAGATAGCAATATTAAAACATATGTAATTTAATGTTAAAATACATATAATAGCTTACATATGCATTTTTAAAAAGAGAGACACACAGAAAGAGCTCAGAAGATGCTTGGAAGGGAAGAGTCACACCACTGTTCCAGAAGTTGGGAAACTCACTTCAGCTGTAAATTTACAGAATTAAATTTACTCCATTAACCGAGTCAAAAAGTTGTGGTGTCGCTGATGGCGAGCCCTTTCCCGGGCCCACTGGGAACCAGCTGCTTCTCAGCCTCGGAAGGTCAGTCTGGAAGTGGGGTGAGTGTCCCACATGCCCTTCTCCCGCTTTGGTGGGGCCTGCTGTCTGGCCTGCAAGTTACTGGCTCTCTCCTTCCCCTCCTCATTTTAACTGTCACCTGTCTCCTTGCCCTTCACTCACAAAGCTGGTCCCCGGTTCTCGGCCCTCCCTGGCTGTGTTCCCGAGATGGTTTCTGTGGGTTCACCCTCCCATGCCTGATCCCACAGTCCCACGGCCTCATCTACGCCAGGGACTTTCCTAGACACTCAGTTCCGGCCTCGGATGTCTTCATGCTATGGCTGTTCATTGTCAGTCTGTCAAATTTAGACCTGCTGGCATCCAGCGTTCTCCCCTTCAAGCTTATTTATTTAATTACTCTATGACTACGTTTTCTTCCATCTTTGATGGTTCAGCACATTGGCTGCTCTCATTTTTCCCAACCCATCAACCCTGGCCTGTCTTTACCTCCTCAGCAATTCGATTTCATTTCCATGGTCCATTATTTCAATCATTTTCTACACAATGCCTTAAGGTCCCTTCCCCTCTGTCCTTTAGCCCTGTATGAATCTGCAGAGAAATCTGTTTTTCCTGTGCCTGCCCTCAGACAACTGATTACACAAATGGGCCTTCAGCAGAGTGACAGCCTACTCTCCGATTTCCACAGCGGTTTTTCAAATTCTTTCTCATTCTCCTAACCTCCCGTGCTGCCACTCCCTTCTCCCTCTCAGAGGTGACCCTGCCTATTTTCCAGGAAGAAGAGAAGCATAGCAGAAAATGTCCTCGAGATCCCCACCAAACCTCCAAGTCATCTTTATACCATCTCTCTTCCTCCTCCGAGAGAGGGGGCACCTCCTCCGACCTGGAGTCGTGTCTTCTGTGAGTCCTCTGGAGCCAGCCCCTCGCACCTTTATTGAAACTTTCCTTCTCAGTTTATTGCTTCCGTCTGCCATTGCCTTCTTCTTCTTTGCTAGTTACTCCCATCAACATAAGCAGCTTTAAGACTCTCAAAGCCTCTCCTTCTTCTTTAAGGCCGAACTTGGGGAATGAGCTACTGAATTTCCTATTTCAATTTGCCGTGTTCCACACTCCCCTCAGCACACACTGTCCGGGTTCTGCCAGCACAACGCCACTTACATAGATTGTGCTGCCATCTCCAGTAGCCTCCATGTCATGAAACCAAATGGAAACATTGTAGTCCTCCCTTATTGGAAGTCTCACCAACGCTTGACTCACTGATCACTCCCTTTTGAAACATTCCCTTCCACCACTTGCAGCTTTCAGGACACATCTTCCCAGTTCTCCTCCCTCCTCCCTCGCCACTCCTTTTCAGTCTCCTTGGCCAGTGTAACCTTCTCTTTTAAAAGCTGTAAGTTACTAGAGGGTTAATCTCAGCTCCTCTCCTCCTCCTGCCCTCAATCTCTCTCTAGGTCATCTCGTTCTTGATCATTGTTTCAACTATCTATGTATTGATGACTCCTAAATTTTTTTTGGTTTATTTTGGCATAAAGACAAACTTTATTGGGCCCCTCAGCACTAGTTCTCTTTCTCCTGCACGGTCTTGGTTCCCCAGAGACGTCCAGTCTGGCGGGCAGCAGTGAGATCCACTTTGCAGCCAGCAGGGTCATCTCTGCAGACGGTGGAGGGCTTGCCGATGTGCTGGTGGTTGCCGCCTCCAAAAGGATGCTCCATAGGGTTCATGGCCACATCCTATACTCGTGGCCAGCAGTTCCCCTTTGCCTTATATTTGTGGTAGGCTCAGCCAGCCTTCAAGATGGGTTTGTCAATTCGGCAACCTCCAGCCACCACACCAACCACAGCTCTGTTGGCTGAGAAGATAACCTTCTTGGAGCCAGACGGCAGCTTCACACGGGTCTTCTTGGTCTCAGAGTTGTGGGAGATAATGGTGGCATAGTTCCCAGATGCCCAGGACAGCTTGCTACGGCCTCCAGGCTTCTCCTCCAGGCAGCACACGATCATACCCTCAGGCATGGTGCCCACAGGGAGCATACTGCCAATGTTGAGTTGGGCCTTCTTGCCGCAATACAAACTAGTCCGTGTGAATGCCCTCAGCAGCAGTGAACAGCTCCACCCACTTCTTTAACCGGTAAGGATCCCAGAAGACCACCTTGGCGAGGGGCACGTTGTGGCCCGGGTTGTGGGTGATGGGTCACTCTTAAATTTAAATCTGGCTTAAATCTTTCTTTTGGATGGCCAGGCGTGGTGGCTCAGGCCTGTAATCCCAGCACTTTGGGAGGCCGAGGAGGGTGGATCAGCTGAGGTCAGGAGTTCGAGACCAGCCTGACCAACATGGAGAAACCCCGTCTCTACTAAAAATACAAAATTAGCCGGGCTTGGTGGCACATGCCTGTAATCCCAGCTACTCGGGAGGCTGAGGCAGGAGAATCACTTGAACCTGGGAGGTGGAGGTTGCGGTGAGCTGAGATCGTGCCACTGCACTCCAGCCTGGGCAACAAGAGTGAAACTCCGTCTCAAAACAAAAAAAAAAATCTTTCTTTTGGTCTGGAGACCCATGTATCCCTATGCTAGTATATCCACTGGAAAATCTCACAGACACCTCAAACCCAACAAAGCCACTGCCTAATTTATAAATCCACCTCCAAATCCAGTTCTCTACCTCAGTGAACAGTGGCAGTATCACCCCAGCTGGGCAAGCCTGGGACCTGGGAGGTATTCCTGACACCTCCCTGACCTCCCTAGTCCAATGAATCACCAAGGCCTGTCACTGTCTCCCTCTCATCTCTTGACTCTCTTTGAATTTGTGCCGTAGCACAGTTCACCTGGACCAGCACGAGATTCTGATGACCCACTGGACTTCTACGATTCATTCACCTGGCAGTGGCCACGGTGATCTTTGTAAAATGTGAAACTAATCCTGAACTTTGCTTAAACCCATCAACAGCGTCCCCCACACATAGGATAAAAGCAAAAATACTTAGAGCATAGGAGAGAGTTGGCAAGGCCTGAAGATGAAATTAGAAAGAGAGGCTGGGGACAAAGTGTGAAGGGTCTGACATACCACGGGAAGGGGTTTGGGCTCCCATGTGGTCCAATCTGGTAGTCACTAGTCACATGAGGCTTTTCAATTTTAAATTCATTAAAATTAAATTAGAAATTCAGTTCCCCAATATCATAGCCACATTTTAAGTGCTCACAGTGGCTGCCATATTGGATAGCATAGCTGTAGACTATACATTTAATGGAAGAACAACATGGTCTACACGGTGTGATGGGAGCGGGGCGGGGCATGAGGTCGGGAGAAAAGACAGAGGGTATCAAAGATGACCCTGAGTGAGGCTACTGATGCTGCGGACGTGCTTGGGAAAATAAGTGGAGAAGTAGGTTTGAGGCAGAAAATAGTGTGATAAAAACAAGTTTGTATATGCTTTCATTTAAACAGCTACAGTCACATTGTGTCCAGGAGAGAATTACAAATCCATGCTTGCGATTTCAGAGAAAGTTCAGGATGGAGATAAAAGCAGGGGAACCACTAGCTCAATGAGTGTGACCAGATAATTCACTAGAAAGAACATGGACACCAAGGCTTATTGAGCTGAGCTGGAGAAATACAGCAGTTACAATGAGGCAGTACACGTCCATACCACACGGTGGCGCACTTGCGGAATGAGAGGAAACGTTAGACCCAGAGGCGCCTGCCTGTACTCAGCCCCAGCCTGAGTGTACATGGAAAATGGGGGCAATAAAGCTGGGCTTATTTCAGCCTATTTTATATCTTAACCTTCAGTCTTTCCTTCCTGCTTTTCCCCCTCCTCCCTAGATTTGGATTTTTAGATCTGAGGCCTGAAATCCCAGGGGGTGGAGCTGATAGGCCAGGTACTAGCTACAGACACCCTGCCTCCCTACATCAAGTCTCAGCACCCAGGCCAGTTTCCCAACCAGCCTCTGTACTTCGTTGAATATTGTTGTTTAATTTACTCCGATTTGAAAATAAATAAATAACATTTTACATGACATTTCACTGAGAAGCAAAAAAACAACAAAAAACAAACAAACAAAAAAATCAAAACCAAACATTGGCAGACTATGAAAAACAGACAGCAAGGCCCTAAAACTTCAACCTAAAATATCACAATTCTATGTAATAAAAAGCAAACGACAATTTTGTCAGTTCCGGAAATGGAAACCTAGGCTTAGAATGATCTGTGCTTATAACAGGCTTCCTAGTCATTGTTCAATGGTCATAATTTTCTTACCTGATATTTAAAAACTATTAGCTTATAAGCATTCTTACCTCCTATACCTTTCTTTCATTAATGCAGTCATATTATTCTCTTACCAAAGCTTTCATCCTATTTAACTTTAATTTCAAGTATCTTTCTCTTATTTTTTTTCTACTTTAAAAGAATTCTTCTTATACTCCTAAAGTTTTTGCACAAACTTCCAAACAGAAAAACTTACCTGTGGTTACAGGGAATGTGGTGGTGACAGGCTGTGCTGTAGTTGCAGGCAGTTTTTTTGGCCTGAATTTGTAGTGACCAATAAACCCATCTGCAGTTAAACTTAAGTCTGATAAAAACTGAATAAGAAGTTCATTTCTCTCAGATACAATTGGCCTAAAAAAAGAAAAATGTGTTTTTAAACATATACATAAATACTTAAAAGTGGTGCCTCTCTGAAAATGTAAAATTTTCTAGTTTTCCATACTTCTGACAATAGAATTACCAGTTGTTTAAACTTAAAAGTTAAAACGCTTAAAAATACCAATTCTAATACCTAACATTTACTGAGTGTTTGCACAGCTAGGCACTGTGCTTTATGTGAATTGTCACATTCCACCTTTACAACAACCCTATTTTTATCTCTTTTTTATGGAATAGGCAACTGAAGTTCAGAGAGTTCAAGTGATTTATTCAAGGCCCTACAGCTAGTATGTTGGGAGAGTCAGAAGTTGAACCCAGGACCAGGTAACTCCTGCCACAGAGACTGTGGCAGACACTGGGACATGGCTGGTTTTCAAAAAGCACCTCATGATTTGCCTGATTGGGAAAAGGCAGATTCTTTGAACTAAGACTCTTGCATTCAAGCTGGCCTGGGTTTGCCATATGTTGGCTACAGAGCATAAAATGAACAAATCTGGTGAACAAATTCCCACACCCTGTAAAGACAAAGCCAGAGGGATTAACTCAGTGGGCTGATTATCTTTTCTATCCACTCTGGGCTAAGAAAGCCATGCAAAGGACTTCCATTTCATTTTCAATGGCAGTTCTTAGGTATGCCTGAAATGGAAGCATTTCTATTATAATCTCCATTAGCAAAATGCTGCAAAGGAAAAAAAAGAAAGTGATGAATGTGTTTTGGTGTTCATGAACGGCATCATGGATTAAGAGCTCTAATTTTAGGAGCTTCCTGGTTAGCTGGCACTAAAGATTAAGTGGAAATGATAACTGAGGCTCGAAAGCTCTCTTAAATCTTAGGGGATTACTACATTACACAAGATCGTTTCATTTAAGGTTTGCTATTGTTATTTACACAATGGTAAAAAAAAAAAATGCTGTCTGATGAATTCTGTTTAAAAACTAATTTAGAAGTAGAAAAAAGTTAACAAGTTATTTAAATGAATTACCCAGTGGTTTGACTGAACACCTTTTTGAGACATCTTCTCAGCCAATCACTTCTTACGCATCGTGGACAGCAAATAATAAGGCACCTCTTTTGTTTTTTTTCCCTACTGTCAGCTATGCTGAGTGGGGTTGGGTGGCAGAGAGGGTAGATCTACCTGACCCAACCAGTTAGAAAAATTGCATGATCTTTTCCATCCTGAATATAACCTTCTGAGCCAGGGGATGGGATGAATCAAAAAGTGAACTTTGTGATCTACAGTTATAGCTTACTATGGATTGACTACTTATCTCCTCCAAAACTCATGTTGAAATTTAATGCCCAGTGGAGCAGTATTGAGAAATGGAACCTTTAAGAGGTGACTGGGTCATGAGGGCTCTGCCCTCAAGAATGGATTCATCCATTCATAGATTAATGGATAAGTGGGCTAATGGGATTAATGGGTAATCACAGGAGTGGGACTGATGGCTTTATAAGACGAGAGACCTGAATGAGCACGCTCTGCCCCCCTTGCCATGGGATGCCCTGTGCCACATGGGGACTTTGCGAAGGGTCCCCACCAGCAAGAAGGCTCTCCCCAAATGTGGTCCCTTGACCTTGGACTTCTCAGCCTCCATAACTATAATAAAGAAATTACTTTTCTTTATAAATTACTCAGTTTCAGGTATTCTGTTACAGGCAACACAAAACGGACTAAGACAGTTCCAGCCACAAAAGTGATCAGGTTATTTAAATAATGCTTCTGAGATTCAAGCCTTTTATGAAAATATTCTATCATGCTTTTGAAAAACACTTCCATTAAATAAAAACAATGCACTAAACACAATTCTCACCTACAATTACAAATAAAACATGTTAATTTTGTTTAAATAAAATTACAAAAAAAGTACTTATAAGCAGCAAAGGAAAGACTCAATCAGGTCAGCCTTCTAGACACGATGTTATAATTATATGATCATTCACTGCCTTTTCTATTGGAAACTGAATTTTCTCAAGGAATAGTATTTTAGGAACAAAGACATATTTTTGTTCTGCTGCACTGAGCTTTAGGATAAATGTGACAGAACCACAGTGCCACAAATGTACTGGGGGCCATGTTACATCGGCAAATTGTTATAAATCACTAGGCAGATAAGAGGAAATTTCACTTAGATCCGCTCTACACTGGCAATTCCAAGAACGGACTGAGATGCTGTTTCATGTCGTATAGAGCCAGTTACTGTTAGCTGGCTCAGTTATCATTCCATAGCCATCCTGTCCTTCAGTCACTACAGCCAACCAAACACGATGTCCTGCCAATTTTGCCTCCTAAATATTTCTTGATCCACATCCTCCTCTTCATCTCTACCACCCTTCTCTACCTCCTCAACTTTACCTGAACCATTGCAATAGCCTCCCTGCTCACCTTGTCTAGGACGGGGGTTCTAGAGCCTCTGGTCCTGTCATGCCTGGCTTAAATTCAGTTGAGCGTTACCATCTCTGCAGCACACGGAAGCCAACTCAACCCTCCTGCCTCATCTCTATAGAGGCCCCAACTCAAGGTTTTGTCTGGATAATAACATACATCTCTCCTGTGTATCTTTATTAATGGAGTTACCTCTGCTTGAGATGAGCCTGTCCTCCCTGCTCTCTCTAACTCCAACTCTTCCTTCAAGACTCATCTTCGAGAGGCACACTCTCCTTTCAAAAGCTTTCCCTAATCACTTGTCCAGACTGGGCCAAAGAACTCAGAAACCCACCCAGGACATTCATTAGCCAATTTACTTATCTGCCTGGTTTTGTTCCCTCCCAGTACTTATCTTTGCAGTTTGAATTTATCTTTGTATTCCAGGTGCCCAGCACCTAGCTGGGGAGTAATCAATATTTCTGAACAGAATTCAATGGCATTGATCTACATGGAATCAAACCAAGTATGATGGGGTGCCGTCTACCTATCCCCAGTGCTCCTCCTGTTCATATTGTAACAGGGAAAAGCTCCCCAAACAGGTTTTCTCATTTTCTGCACTGCTCTAACCCAGAAGTATTCTAACTGTGAAAAATATCCCTCTGGATAGAAGTGTTAGTCGGTGAGCCGGCAGCCAAGCTCTTCCAGTCAAACCCCTGGTAAATGAGTGACACTCAACAGCGGCCGCCGGTGCCGCCCCTCCTCCACCCTCGTGGAGGCAGCCACTACCCTGAATTTTGTGCTTCTCATTTTCTTGTTTTTAGCTATAGGTTTATCACACACATATGCATCACTATGCGATATGTTGTATAGGTCTGCATGTTTTTAAACGTCATAAATGAAAGGGTATGGTGTGCATTTTTCTTTTCTTTTTGGTTTTATGTTTTTGAGACAAGGTCTCACTCTGTCGCCCAGGCTGGAGTGTAGTGGCGTGGTCTTGGCTCACTGCAACTTGTCTTCCAGGTTCAATGGATCCTCCCACCTCAGCCTCCTAAGTAGCAGGGATTACAGGCAGACATGCACTACCAGGTGACATTAATTGTTTTGTATTTTTAGAGACAGGGTTTTACCATGTTACCCAGGCTGGTCTCGAACTCCTGAGCTCAATGATCCACCCGCCTCGGCCTCCCAAAGTGCTGGGATTGCAGGCATGAGCCACAACGCTCAGCCTTTTTTCTTTTTTAATTAAAAAAAAAAAAAGCTCATTCAACATTATAACTGTTTTTTATAACATATTAAAAAAATTCAACATTATGAGATTCATTCAGTGTTTTCATTGCTATATAGCGTGCACTATAACACAATTTAAAAATTCTCTTGCTGATAAACATTGGGCTATTTACTGTCTCCCACCCTCATTACAAACCATATTGCTGAGAACATTCGTGTATATGTCTTGTGGTGCAAAAGTGGTCATACCAATTTACACACCTTTCAAAGGTTTATTTACTATGCAGTTTTCTTCTTTTGGGAATGCCTTTTCATGTCTTTTACCCCCCCCCTTTTTTTTTCCTACTGGGTGGTCATCTTTTCCTTATTAATTTTTAGGATTTCTTAATACATTCTGGAACCTAGGCCTTTGTCAAATGTATGTTATAAATGTTTCCATCTGTGCCTTTTCTTCTCCCTCTCTTTCAGGTAGATTCTGATGAACAGAAATTCTCATCTAAGTTTCTCATTTCAGTTTCTAATCCATCTGTCACTGATTTTTTTGTGTGATATTAGCTATGAATGTAACTTCATTTTTCCATATGAATAAAAATAGCCTAGGCCCCATTTTTCAATGAGGCCATCCTTTTCCTGCTGACTGATGGTTCTCTGTGACAGGCCCAATCCGCAGATACACGTGGATATGTTTCTGGCATCTCCTTGTTGTTTAATTAGCCAGTCTGCCCATCACTCTTTTAAAACCACACTGTCTTAATTACAACATCTTTCTGATAAGGTTCCATACATCGTAAAGCAAGTCTTCCTGCCAGGTTCTTCTCCTTCAGAACTGTCTTACTTTTGCCCCCTTCTTCCTATCCCCTTGCAATCCCATGCACATTTTAGAATTAGACTGCTAGGCTTAATGGAAAACCATTTTTAATATTTTTAAATGATATTGACTCTTCCTATTCATGAGCATTGTATATAGCTCCATTTATTTAGGTCTTTTAAAATATATTTTAGCAAGGTTTTATAATTTTCCCTATTAAAGCACATTTTTATACTTATTCCTGAGCAACATTTTTAGTGCTTTTAAAATAATATATGTTTAAAATATATAAACTTTTAAGTTCAAGCTATTTAAGAAAAAATATTTGTGAATAAAATGATGTTTCCATTATAAGTCCACAAGTCACACTTTAATCTGGTAAGGTACAAAGTTAAATTAATAAAGTTTCTAAATTCAAACCAACCTTGAATTCCTAGTCACAGAGTATTTTTTCATACATTGCTAAATTTGGCCTGCCAAGTTTTTTGTTTCAAGATTTCTTTTATATCATACCGATAAATGAGACTGGTCTCTAATATTCTTTTCTTATACTGTCCTTACCTTGTTTTTGGTGTCAGGTTCATACTAGCTTTATAAAATTAGAGGTGGAACAATCACTATTTTTCTCTGGAAGATTCTGTGCAGTATTAGAAATGTCTGTATCTCAAATATCTGTCAGAACTTTTCCTTCCTTGACAGGAAAACCTCTAACTACTGATTAAATATCTTTAGTGATCATTTGGCAAATATGGCTTTTTCTTTCTCCTGTGTCCATTTTTGCTTGAGAAAACTAGTTTCTCCAGTTGCTGGATGTAGTGTTCTCTATTTGTCTATTAGACCAAGCCTGTTCATTGTTTTTCAAATCTTCTACCTCCTAATTTCCCATCTTTCTCTCATTAACAGTTAATCTGTTAATTATTGAAAGAGATGTGTTAAAAATCTCAGCTATAATAATGAACTTTGTAGGTCTGTCTTTCTTAATTTTTTAAATTTTTTTGCTTCATATAATCTTATGTACAAGTTTACAATTTTACAATTATTACACCTGCCTGATAAACTGGATCTTTTATCATTTATATAGCAACTATTTCTGGTAATGCTTTCTGCCTAAAATTGATTTTTTCCTGATATCAATGAAGCTATGCCAATTTTCCTTCAATTAGTGTTTGCTTCTAATCGTTTTTATATCCTTTTATTTTCAAACTCTGTTTTTATTTTGGGGGATGTGTCTTGTAAACAACATATAACTGGACTTTGTTTTGTTATTTAGTATAACACTGTTTTCTATTAATTATTTGGTCCATTTGTATTTATATTGATTACAGGCATATTTATAGATATACCTGTATGTCTATCTAGATGGCAGATACATTTCTACCATCTTATTTTGTGCTTTTTGTCTTTTGAGACAGGGTCTTGCTCTGTCACCCAGGCTGGAGTGCAGTGGCACGATTATAGCTCATTGCAGCCTCGATCTCTAGGGCTCAAGTGATCCTCCATCTCAGCCTCCTGAGTAGCTGGGACTACAGGTACATGCCACCATTCCCAGTTAATTAAAAAAAAAAAAAATTGTACAGATGGTATCTTACCATGTTGCCCAGGCTGATGTCATATTCCTGGGCTCAACTGATCCTCCAACCGCAGGCTCTCAAAGTGCTGGGATTATAGGCTTGAGCCACCACGCCTGCTCTGTCATGCTTTTGAAAATATTTCTCATTTTTTCTTTTCTTACTTTCTTTTGCACTGAATTTTTTGTCACTTCATGTTTCCCTCCACTGTTTTGCAAGTTGAAGACCGTATTTCTACTTTTCTCAGAGGTCATTCCAAATTTAACATCCACATTTTCTTTAGCATATTATAAAGTTAATATCTTCACCCTATGCTCAAATTTTCTTTGGAATGCTTCCTTTTGCATGTCAGTCCTTTATTCTGTGATCATTATCTTTCTGCGTCCAGTACATGAGGATGCAGTGAGGGTCTGCTGGTATGTTGTATTATCAAATTTCCTTCAGAAGCTCTAGACTGAATTCATTCAAGACATATTTCTCAATTCCCTAATTCTTTCTGTAACTGTCTTATCAGCTATTTGACACAAGTACTAAGTTTCTTGTTTTAAATTATTACATCTCTGTTCTGGGAATTCTATTTGGTTCCTTGTTAAATCTGTTCGATCATTTCTTAAAGATTCTTGTTTCTTAGTCATACTTTCAATGGCCTGTACTTTGTAGGCTATTGATTGACTTTAAGCACAATGATTTTATATTCTGTATCTAATAATTTTAAGATATATAATCTCTGTGGGTCTGATTATACTGTTTGTTTCTACTGACTCTGTTTATCTTGGCTTTCCTTTCAGTTCTGTGATTTTTTGATTGGGAGTTTACATTCCTTGAAACTTTAAAAGGATTCTGAAGCTTAAGTTCAGATGCATTCTTCCAGAGATTTGTGTTTTCATCTGTCAGCTCCTGTGGGCATTATCAACTTGGAAGCTTTAAACTAAATTCTTGACCTGTTTTTTTGGGGACAGTCAGGTAGTGTAAATTCTAACCCCAAATGTTGGCTGGTGTTTGGTTAGAAATTCTCATCGGAGACTAACTATCCTTTCCTTCACCAAAAGCCAAGGCAAAAACAGCCAGTTTTCCTTATCTCCCTTAAGGAAGAGAGAAAGTTAGCTTACTTACATTGGTGTCACCTTCTTTGGGTCCCTTTTCTATACATGCTGTGGTCTTTGCTCCGACCTCCCCTTGCCTAGACCCCGAGCTTTGTCTCTTGTCCGCAAGCACGGTCTGTTAGAATGAAGTGCTGGGCCTCCAGGAACTGGCACATGCCCTGCGGGAGCTGCCACCTTCAGCATGTGCTTCTCTCTCTGGCTTTGGGCTTCTTACTACTTCTGACCTCTGACGAATTCTCTTATTTGTTGCCAACTCAGCAATGCTTTCAAAATTTTTTCTTAAACTTTAAGGAACATTGCTTAGTGTTTATGAAAAGTTTTTAAGGATATCTTATCTTGCATATTGCTAGAAAATGCAACTTGAAATTACTTTTTAAAGGTATTTGGATATGAAGAGGAGAGACATGGAAGAAAAGCTAGAGCAGGACAGAGTCAACAGAATTGATAACTTTTTTTTTTTTTAATTTGGGAGAACTTAGGTTTATAGGCTATGGGGAAGTATAAAAAGGGAGGTAGAGGATAAACATGAAGAAAAAGAGGACGGTTAATTAATGGAGGAAAGTTTCAAGGGAGAAAAGGAGGAGGTCCAAAGGAAGACATAGATGAATGTGTTGGCTTTCAATAGGGTGTGGTGGTCCCCAAAAGTGTCCATATCCTAATCCCTGGACCCTGTAAATATGTTTCTTTATATGGCAAAGGGGCTTTGCAGATGTGGGTAAGACTCTCCAGAAGGGGAGAGTGTCCGTTATTACCTAGGTAGGCCCTAAATGTAAC
The DNA here is from genome assembly GCF_037993035.2 of Macaca fascicularis. NCBI lineage: Eukaryota > Metazoa > Chordata > Mammalia > Primates > Cercopithecidae > Macaca > Macaca fascicularis. The sequence continues at coordinate 45,643,382 of NC_088376.1, forward strand.
CAGTGTCCTTATAAGAGGGCGATTTGACTAAGAAGAGGAGACAGAAGCAGTGACTGAAGTGACATGCTTTGCCAATGAAGGAAGAGGGCTACAAGCCAAGGCATGCAGGCAGACTCTAGAAGCGGAAAAAGCCAAGGAAACAGATTCTCTCTCAGAGCTTTCAGAAGGAAACAGCCCTGCTGACACCTTGACTTTAGTACAGTGAAACTGACTTCAGACTTCTGACTTCCAGAACTGTAAGAGAATACATTTGTGCTGTTTTAAGTTGGTGCATGTGTGGCAATTTGTTACAGCAGCAATGGGAAAATAATTAGGAGCTTAGAAATAGGCCCTTCTCCAATATATTCATCTGTAAACCAAATTTGGGTATGATTATGCTTAAATTATAACTACTATCTTGTACGTATTAAAACATTCTTAATATTATCAATGTAAATGTAAATGAATTGAAATAGAAAAATACCCTCCTTTAACTCAAATATGTCAATGAAAAATCATAGTAATGCATATAAAATCAAGTGATGCATATAATCTAATTATGTTTAAGCAACAGAGTAGAAAAGGGTATTTAAATTGGCATAATGGTAACTTGAAGGCAAGCTGCAGTAATTTCAGCTGTTGTTTTTACTAATATTGTCAGTGAAGTTGTGAAATATCTTGCACCAAAATACAGTTATATATCAGACCAGAATACAGCAGAGTTAAGTAACGTGCTCAGTGTCACACAGTTATTAAGTGGCAGAACTCTTGGTTCCATAAATGTTTGTTGAATAAATACATGGTGCCTTCAAGGTCCACTTAGCAAAAATTTGGATAGCAATGTGAGGGGGAGGCATAAGGCCTCAAACAGTCCAGGACAGAGCTCTGATAAGGTAAAATCATTTGGGTTTGTCGTAAACTTCTGGGTTTCCTTGTCTGGATCCCCAGTACTCAGCCCCCTGGTTGTTTTTATTTTATCTTGTTTTCAGAATTTTCCCATTCCACTCTGATGCTTGATCTCATTCTTACAGGGCAGTGATGTATCCAGGTACCTAGCTCTGCATCTTACCCTGGGGTATCACCAGCTCTACTTGTTTCTGTTTGGCTGTTGACACTCCTGTTAATGTTGTCTCAGGGTATGGGTTGGCTATTCTTTGTTGGTGGTGCTGACTCCATGGTTATGAGACTTATAGTGGTTTGGATCTGTGTCCCCGCCCAAATGTAATGTAATCCCCAACGTTGAGGAGGGGCATGTGTGCTGGGAGATGACTGGATCATGAGGGCAGTTTCTCATGGCTTAACACCATCCCCCTTGATGCTGCCATTGCGATAGTGAGCTCTCTGCTCTCTGGTCATTTAAAAGCATGTGGCACCTCCCCCCTACCTTGCTCCTACTCAGGCCATGTGATGTGTGTGCTCCCTCTTTCCCTTCCACCATGATTGTACGCTTCCTGAGGCCTCCCTAGAAGCAGAAGCCTCATGCTTCCTGTACAGCGTGCAGAACCCTGAGCCAATTAAACCTCTTTTTTTATATATAAATTACCCAGTCTCAGGTATTTCTTTATAGCAGTGCAAGAACTGATTAATAGAAGACCCAATAATTTAACAAAACAACAACATAAAATTTTCCAGAAAATAAATGTGATTGGGAAACTGAACAAGAAACAAGTTTAGAGCCATAAAACTATTAATGACATAAACAGGTGCTACTTACGCAGGTGGACTATCACCACAATACTTTCCAATTCTTTCAGCATCATTGACTTCCCCGCCATTAAACACAGCCACATAATCATATCGGCAGTAGTTATCTCGCTCCACATCAAACTTCTCAAACTTTAATTCTATAAGCTTTAGAGAAAGCACAATAGAAGTGTCAAATATTAATAGCATTGTTGTATAACCTCAAATGGAATTCTTCCTCTCCCCAGATTTGGAGGATACTACAAATTTCCTTTGTAAAAAAAGTATGCATTATGTTTAAGTGCTTTTTGTTGCATATTTCTTTAGTTAAAAAAAAACAACTCTGGTATTCTTTTGCTTTTAATTGTAATCTTTCCAAAAGATCATCTCAAACTCAGATCAACTCTAGTTAGGATATTAAAGTTAAGAATTCTGTTCACTTACAGCTACAAAAGTATGGGAACATTATGTAATGCTAGCAACCTACTTTAAGACTATAATTGGTTTTGGAGATCTATTGTACAGCATGGTAACTATAGTCAACAATAATGTATAATAAACTTCAAAATTGCTGAGAGTAAATTTTTTTTTTTTTTTTTTGGAGACAGAGTTTCACTCTTATTGCCCAGGCTGGAGTGCAGTGGTACGATCTCAGCTCACTGCAACCTCTGCCTCCTGGGTTCAAGCAATTATCCTTCCTCAGCCTCCTGAGTAGCTGGGATTACAGGCGCCCGCCACCATACTCGGCTAATTTTTTTATATTTTTAGTAAAGACAGAATTTCACCATGTTGGCCAGTCTGGTCTCGAACTCCTGACCTCAAGTAATCTGCCTGCCTCGGCCTCCCAAAGTGCTGGGATTACAGGCATGAGCCACCATGCCCAACCAAGAGTAAATCTTAAATGTTACCACCACCCTCCACACACAAACAAAAGAATAACTATTTGAGGTGGATATGTTAATTACTTTGATGGTGGTAATCATTTCACAACGTATACATATATCAAAATACAATGTTGCACACAGTAAATATATAATTTTCACTTGTCACCTATACTCAATACAGTTGCAGAAAAAAAGAAAAAGAGAAAAACAAGACTGTAATTGGATAATTGGATGTGTGTTGTAGTGGGAAAAGAGTCTACATACCCTAATAGAAGCTAATAGAAATAAAAAGTATTATCTAAGGTGCTCCTTATATTAGTGTATGTCAGGGAGTAGTAGTGTGTGTGCGTATATGTGCAGGAGGGTGAGCTGAGTGGATAGAGTTGTTCCTCTTTTGAGGGAAGGAGACTGACATTTCTATCCGATGTAAAGGAGTCAAACTTTCAGGACCAATTATTCAGGGAAGTGGAATTGACGGCAGTGTCTTCTTGAAGTATGTTTGAAATGTGTGATACCGTGCACAGCCTAATCAGGGTGTGGTTATTTTTGAAGAAGTGGCATAGGAGCACTGATCTACAAAGTCAGTGTTAGGTTTTTAGTATTTCTCAATTTTTTGCACTAGTACCAATAATAGTGTCCTAAATTATTCAAGTGAATAGGAAATTTTGATTAAATAGGCAATCAATCATTCCCCATACAAGCAGATGTTTAAAAGAACATTTCCAACATGTGAATGAAAAGAAATCTCACTGGATTTATTATTACCTACGACAGCTGGTACCCAATCTTGCTGGGCAGCAAGTGAGCAAGAACCCTCCTTGCTACTTCAGGGAAGATAAAGGGCATCAATTTCTATTAGCTAAAGAAGGTGCACACACAGTACTCCAGGTGAAGATGATAACAGCAACAGCATCACAGATGGACACAAAGGTAATTTTGGCTTTGAACATAATTGCCGCGTATCTTCATACTGAACTACCTTTTAAAAAGTCAGTGCCAGTGACAGGTGAATAATGCTTATTCATACTTAACGCGGCTTTAAATTGTATTAAAATATTTCCTCTTTGGGTCCAGTGATTTCTCACCACTTACTAATAAAATGCTTTCCAGGTTATTAAAAAAATTGGTGAACTTTTTCTACTTAGAAATTAGTCACAAAGGCTGGGCGTGGTGGCTCACGCCTGTAATCCCAGCACTTTGGGAGGCTGAGGTGGGCGGATCACGAGGTCAGAAGATCAAGACCATCCTGGCCAACACGGTGAAACCCCGTCTCCAGTAAAAATACAAAAAATTAGCCGGGTGTTGTGGTGGGTGCCTGTAGTCCCAGCTACTCGGGAGGCTGAGGCAGGAGAATGGCGTGAACCCGGGAAGCAGAGCTTGCAGTGAGCCGAGATTGCGCCACTGCACTCCAGCCTGGGTGACAGGGCGAGACTCCGTCTCAAAATAAATAAATAAATAAATAAATAAGTCACAAAAGTCTTTGCAGAGAAGATTTTAGAAAGTAAAGAAGAAGATAAAGAAAAGAACTGTGGTAACAAATGAAAGTAAGGTAATTCTTTAATAGAAGAAAATTCCAATAAAATTCCTTCAGTAGAATAATTCCCTTGCATAGAAACTATTTAGGACTTAATTTTCCCATTATATTTCTCTCCTTTGAGAAACTGCCAGTGATTTCAAACACAGTGATTAAGAACTCAATTGACTGAAGCCAAAAATCACATTAATAAAATAAAAATCAAACTTAAAATTTAAATGATCAAAGAGAAGAACAATGGAAAAGAGATGCTTAACCATAATCTGCAAGTATAATTAAGTTGGAATTATTTGGTCAAATATATTTACAAATGTTACAGAGAAAATGATCAATACAATTTCAAGAAATACATAAAGGTTTAAATGTTTCAGAAACACAATTTTTAAAGTTACTTTAAAACTATAAAACATTCAACAGACTTATAAAATCTTCCATTATTAAATAAATGGCCATATATTTCTTCTTAAAAATAAAACCAAGTTTTGGGATTATGATCAGTGTTTATGTCTGTGTGTATGTTCAAATCACTAACTTGCATGGTATATTAGCTTAAATAATTTTCTATGAAAAAAAGAAATATATGACAAATGGTATCTGTGCAAGCCATATGAAAGGTCAATTTAGAAAAGTTTTTTAAAAACAATATCATAATGTTTAACTCATAGTGTTTGGATTAAAGTCTATAGTGTTTCTAATAGTAATAATTTTTATAAAGTTATCTTTAATGGTCCAGAAAGTAGATTTCATCTGTTTCTATGCTAAGTTCTTTCCTGCAATTAAGATGTGAAAGTGGTTCCCAGAAAGGGTAAAAAGTTGTATATGTAACCACAAATTAATAAATACTAGAAAAGTCGACCTTCTCTGTGGATTATTTTAGAACAATGAATAAAGCTTTTTGTGGGGAATCTGCACATATTTTATTTTAAAAGACAACCAAAAACACACTAAAGCAGACCAGCTTGTTCTTTGAAGAGATAATGTGGCTTGCTTTTGCTGGCTTTGTTAAGGAAAAGCATCCACACTTTTTGATTTAGTGACTACGATAACTATTACCAGGACATGATGGGTTTGTGATGTGAGCAAATGGTAACCTGAAATGTCCACGGACCTGGGGATTTTTATCCTCCCACAGTTAGTTGCTGCTGCTTATAATATCCACTACAGGGTTAAACAATCCTATGTGGCATTTGCTTACCATTTGTATTTTTAAAACTGTTTTGAAAATTGTCATTATATAGCAGGAAATTAAATCCATGACTTTGCAAGTCAACAAATGCAAAGGCTAGGCCGTGAGCGGTGGCTCACATCTGTAATCCCAGCACTTTGGGAGGCCAAGGCAGGCAGATCACCTGAGGTCGGGAGTTCAAGACCTGCCTGACCAACATGGAGAAACCCCGTCTCTACTAAAAAAATACAAAATTAGCCGGGCGTGGTGGCGCATGCCTGTAATCCCAGCTACTCATGAGGCTGAGGCGGGAGAATCGCTTGAACCCAGGAGACGGAGGTTGCGGTGAGCTGAGATCGCACCATTGCACTCCAGCCTGGGCAACAAGAGCGAAACTCCGTCTCAATAAATAAATAAATAAATACATCTGGGGTTTTCGCATGAAGAAATACGTGTGTCCAGGAGCCTTCCTCTTCTTGTATCCCTTAGCTCTCGAATAGACCCCACAACCGGAGGCTCTTGAGAGCTCGTGGGCCCCTCCCACTGTCTGGGCAATTCACACATGCATGCTTTCTTTACACTTCCAGGGAATCTCACCTGATTCTTTGGGGCTACAATGTGCCACACACAAGTGACTCCTGCAGGGTAATCCCGGTCTGGCCAGTTGGGGGTTTTAAAAGAGCCGGAAGGTCTGTCAAGGCGTCCTCCACAATACTGATCCCCTTCAAGTATTAAACAAGGAAAAAAGCACAGAAGTTTATGTAGGTTACAGCAATACAACCATGTGAAGATTAGGAATGTGGGATCTTTGGTGAGAGTACAGTAAATAAAGGCAACGGCAGAAGCGCTTACATTTTCCCTTAAAAATATGGTTTACATATATAACCCCCCCAACACACACAATGAATGATCTCCGTTACCTGACATAGCGTATCAACACAAGAGAGGGCAGAAGTGGACTCAGGGCCTCTTTTTCTTTTTTTTTTCTTAGACAAGGAAGACAAAACATTTGAATTTGCACTCATTCAGAAAGCTTGTAGGCTCAAATAATCATAGAGATGTGAGGATTCCTCAAGGCATTGGTATTTAGTAAATACCCAGGGACAAAATTTGAATTAGTTGATATAGACAGCTCTCATTACTAGAAAACTTTACATGTTATATATATAGATATATATATCTTTAATAAGTTTTAAGAATAAATTTGGTTTGTAAAAATAATACATTTATAAATTTTCAGCAGTACAGGAAGGCATAAGGAAGAAAGTAAAAATCTATCCCCAAATCCCTAGTTTCAGCCACCAAAAACTAATCACATTTAATAGGTGACAAATAACATTTCAGGCAGCTGTACTCATAGGTTGCACATGTACCTGTAGGTTGGCAGAAATAATGTAAGAATTATTTTAATACAAAGTTCTAAATTTAATTTTACTTGAATGTAAATAACAAAAACTGAACTGAAACTAAAATAATTATACTTTAATGGAATATTTCTTTGACACAGAATATAATCATTCTTAAACTTCTAAATTTAAGAAAATGTATTATAAAAATGGAGGTTGGAATAATTTCTAAATCTCCATTTAATGAAAAATTTCAAGTATACACAAAGTAAGTAGAATAATATAATGTCCTCCTACATATCCATTACCCAGTTACAATAATTGTCATCATTCTATTATTCTATCTATATTGTTACCCACTCCCCACCACCGGCTTCATTGTTTTTATTATTATTATTTCACAGGTTTTTGGGAGATAAATTCACATACACTGAAATGCACAAATCTTAGCTGTACAAATTTGAAAAATGGCTATACCTGTGTAAACCACACTGCTATGATGATATGGAATCCATTTCCCACTAAATTTGTGCATCCCTGCCCATCCTGCCAGTTCTCTACACTACTTTTCTGAAAAACTTCCCCGTAGATGAGGTTTCTTTTTTTTTTTTTTTTATACTTTAAGTTCTAGGGTACATGTGCACAACGTGCAGGTTTCTTACATATGTATACATGTGCCATGTTGGTGTGCTGCACCCATCAACTCGTCATTTACATTAGGTATATCTCCTAATGCTATCCTTCCCCCCTCCCCGCTCCCCACAATAGGACCCGGGGTGTGATGTTCCCCTTCCTGTATCCAAGTGATCTCATTGTTCAATTCCCACCTATGAGTGAGAACATGCGGTATCTGGTTTTCTGTTCTTGCAATAGTTTGCTGAGAATGATGGTTTCCAGCTGCATCAGATGAGTTTAATTTTACAGCTCCATGTAAATTTGTTCACCCATTCTCCTGCTGATGGGTTGTTTCTAGTCTGGACTATTGTGAATGAAGCTGCTATGAACAGTTTTGTACACATTTTTTGTACATGTACCTTCATTTCTCTTATATAAATACCCAGGACTGCAACTGCTGGGCCAAGCGTAGATGTAAATATTTAATTTCATGAAAAACTACTGCAACTTTTCTCCAAGTGGCTGCATCATTTTGCACCTCTCTGAGTAGAACACTTTGGTTGCTTTACATCCTTGCTACCACTTGATGGTGTCAGTTTTTTTAGCCAACACGGTGGGTAAGTAATGGCATCTCACTGTAATTTTAATTTGCATTTCCCTGATGACTAATGAGAGATACTGAGTAGTTTTGCATGCACTTATTGGCCATTCATATCTTCCTTTGTGAAGTGTCCAAGTGTTTTGCCAATTTTTATACTTACTGGAATCTTTATCTTTTTATCATTGAGTTGTATGAGTTCTTTGTATATTCTGAATACAAGTTCTTCACCAGATATTTCTGTGAATATTTTCTCCCATTCCGTAGGTTGCCTATTCGTATTTGTAACCGTGTCTTTTTATAAGCATTAGTTTTAATTTTAATGAAGTTTCATATTTTTCCTTTTACTTTCAAACAACTTGGTTTTTGTATTTCAAGTGCTTTCTTGTAGACAACATAGAGCTGGGTCCGACTTTTCAATCCATTCTAACAATAACTGTCTTCTAATCAGAGTATTTAATAATTTACATTTAATATATTTATTGATCTTCTTGGATTTAATGTGCGATTTACTATTTTTTTCTATTTGTTTTACCTTTCTTTTATTCCATCTATTTTTCCTTCCAGCCTTCTTTGGGTTAGTTGGATAATTTTAGTATTCTATTTTAATCTTTTGGCTTTTAGTGATAACTCCTGCATTTTTAATGGGTTCTCTAGGGATTATAATACGAATGTTTAACTTATCAAAATTCACTCAGAGTTAATATTGTACTTCTCTAGGTGTTGTATATGTATGTGCAACAGTATAATTACATTTATGTGTCCATCCTTTGGTTGTCAAACATATTACATCACACACTATATATTCCACATCACAGTGCTAAGGTTTTTTTGTCTTGAACAGATACATGTAAAGAAATTAAGAGAAGAGAAGAAAAAACATATGCCCTATTATATTTACTATTTCCAGTGACCTTCATTCCTTCTGTTACTTTCATTTTACCCTACAAGGTCATTTCCCTCAACCTGAGGAATTCTCTTCAATATTTCTACCAGTGCAAGGATAAAAATGTCTTTCAGAGATTTGTAGTGTTAATCTGAAAATGTCTTTATTTTACTTACATTCTTGAAGGCTGGCTATAGAATAGTGGTTGACAGTTTTACTCCAGCGCTTTAAAAATACTATGACAGGCCAGGGGCAGTGGCTCACACCTGTAATCCTAACACTTTGGGAGGCTGAGGTGAGATCACCTGAGGTCAGGAGTTCGAAACCAGACTGGCCAATATGGTGAAACCCTGTCTCTACCAAAAATAGAAAAATTAGCCAGCCGTGGTGGCGCATGCCTATAATCCCAGCTGCTTGAGAGACTGAAGCACGAGAATCACCTGAACCTGGGAAGTGGAGGTTGCAGTGAGCTGAGATCACGCCACTGCACTCTAGCCTAGGCAACAAGAGTGAAACTCAGTCTCACAAAAAAAACCAAAAAACACACTATGACACTGCCTTCTGGCTTCCAATGTTTCTGATGAAATGGAAGCCATCATTCTTATCACTGTTCTTCTGTATGTAATTTAGTTTCATCTGATTGATTTCAAGATTTTTTCTTTGTCTTTAAATTTCTGTAATTTAATTATAATGTGCATAGGTGGTGTTTCATTTTTATTTGTCCTGTAGAGTGTATTGACGCTCTTGACTCTATTTTTTTTTTTGAGTTACACTTTATTTATTTATTTTTTAAAAATTATTATTATACTTTAAGTTCTAGGGTACATGTGCATAACGTGCAGGTTTGTTACATATGTATACTTGTGCCATGTTGCTGTGCTGCACCCATCAACTCGTCAGCACCCATCAACTTGTCATTTACATCAGGTATAACTCCCAATGCAATCCCTCCCCCCTCCCCCCTCCCCATGATAGGCCCCGGTGTGTGATGTTCCCCTTCCCGAGTCCAAGTGATCTCATTGTTCAGTTCCCACCTATGAGTGAGAACATGCAGTGTTTGGTTTTCTGTTCTTGTGATAGTTTGCTAAGAATGATGGTTTCCAGCTGCATCCATGTCCCTACAAAGGACATGAACTCATCCTTTTTTATGGCTGCATAGTATTCCATGGTGTATATGTGCCACATTTTCTTAATCCAGTCTGTCACTGATGGACATTTGGGTTGATTCCAAGTCTTTGCTATTGTGAATAGTGCCGCAATAAACATACGTGTGCATGTGTCTTTATAGCAGCATGATTTATAATCCTTTGGGTATATACCTAGTAATGGGATGGCTGGGTCATATGGTACATCTAGTTCTAGATCTTTGAGGAATCACCATACTGTTTTCCATAATGGTTGAACTAGTTTACAGTCCCACCAATAGTGTAAAAGTGTTCCTATTTCTCCACATCCTCTCCAGCACCTGTTGTTTCCTGACTTTTTAATGATCGCCATTCTAACTGGTGTGAGATGGTATCTCATTGTGGTTTTGATTTGCATTTCTCTGATGGCCGGTGATGATGAGCATTTTTTCATGTGTCTATTGGCTGTATGAATGTCTTCTTTTGAGAAATGTCTGTTCATATCTTTTGCCCACTTTTTGATGGGGTTGTTTGTTTTTTTCTTGTAAATTTGTTTGAGTTCTTTGTAGGTTCTGGATATTAGCCCTTTGTCAGATGAGTAGATTGCAAAAATTTTCTCCCATTCTGTAGGTTGCCTGTTCACTCTGATGGTAGTTTCTTTTGCTGTGCAGAAGCTTTTTAGTTTAATTAGATCCCATTTGTCAATTTTGGATTTTGGTGCCGTTGCTTTGGTGTTTTAGACATGAAGTCTTTGCCCATGCCTATGTCCTGAATGGTACTACCTAGGTTTTCCTCTAGGGTTTTTATGGTATTAGGTCTAACATTTAAGTCTCTAATCCATCTTGAATTAATTTTCGTATAAGGAGTAAGGAAAGGATCCAGTTTCAGCTTTCTTCTTATGGCTAGCCAATTTTCCCAGCACCATTTATTAAATAGGGAATCCTTTCCCCATTTCTTGTTTCTCTCAGGTTTGTCAAAGATCAGATGGCTGTAGATGTGTGGTATTATTTCTGAGGACTCTGTTCTGTTCCATTGGTCTATATCTCTGTTTTGGTACCAGTACCATGCTGTTTTGGTTACTGTAGCCTTGTAGTATAGTTTGAAGTCAGGTAGTGTGATGCCTCCAGCTTTGTTCTTTTGACTTAGGATTGTCTTGGAGATGCAGGCTCTTTTTTGGTTCCATATGAACTTTAAAGCAGTTTTTTCCAATTCTGTGAAGAAACTCATTGGTAGCTTGATGGGGATGGCATTGAATCTATAAATAACCTTGGGCAGTATGGCCATTTTCATGATATTGATTCTTCCTATCCATGAGCATGGTATTTCCATTTGTTTGTGTCCTCTTTTATTTCACTGAGCAGTGGTTTGTAGTTCTCCTTGAAGAGGTCCTTTACATCCCTTGTAAGTTGGATTCCTAGGTATTTTATTCTCTTTGAAGCAATTGTGAATGGAAGTTCATTCCTGATTTGGCTCTCTGTTTGTCTGTTACTGGTGTATAAGAATGCTTGTGATTTTTGCACATTAATTTTGTATCCTGAGACTTTGCTGAAGTTGTTTATCAGCTTAAGGAGATTTTGGGCTGAGACAATGGGGTTTTCTAAATATACAATCATGTCATCTGCAAACAGGGACAATTTGACTTCTTCTTTTCCTAACTGAATACCCTTGATTTCTTTCTCTTGCCTGATTGCCCTAGCCAGAACTTCCAACACTATGTTGAATAGGAGTGGTGAGAGAGGGCATCCCTGTCTTGTGCCAGTTTTCAAAGGGAATTTTTCCAGTTTTTGCCCATTCAGTATGATATTGGCTGTGGGTTTGTCATAAATAGCTCTTATTATTTTGAGGTACGTTCCATCAATACCGAATTTATTGAGCGTTTTTAGCACGAAGGGCTGTTGAATTTTGTCAAAAGCCTTTTCTGCATCTATTGAGATAATCATGTGGTTCTTGTCTTTGGTTCTGTTTATATGCTGGATTATGTTTATTGATTTGCGAATGTTGAACCAGCCTTGCATCCCAGGGATGAAGCCCACTTGATCATGGTGGATAAGCTTTTTGATGTGCTGCTGAATCCGGTTTGCCAGTATTTTATTGAGGATTTTTGCATCGATGTTCATCAGGGATATTGGTCTAAAATTCTTTTATTGTTGCGTCTCTGCCAGGCTTTGGTATCAGGATGATGTTGGCCTCATAAAATGAGTTAGGGAGGATTCCCTCTTTTTCTATTGATTGGAATAGTTTCAGAAGGAATGGTACCAGCTTCTCCTTGTACCTCTGGTAGAATTCAGCTGTGAATCCATCTGGTCCTGGACTTTTTTTGGTTGGTAGGCTATTAATTATTGCCTCAATTTCAGAGCCTGCTATTGGTCTATTCAGGGATTCAACTTCTTCCTGGTTTAGTCTTGGAAGAGTGTAAGTGTCCAGGAAATTATCCATTTCTTCTAGATTTTCTAGTTTATTTGCGTAGAGGTGTTTATAGTATTCTCTGATGGTAGTTTGTATTTCTGTGGGGTCGGTGGTGATATCCCCTTTATCATTTTTTATTGCGTCTATTTGATTCTTTTCTCTTTTCCTCTTTATTAGTCTTGCTAGCGGTCTGTCAATTTTGTTGATCTTTTCAAAAAACCAACTCCTGGATTCATTGATTTTTTGGAGGGTTTTTTGTGTCTCTATCTCCTTCAGTTCTGCTCTGATTTGAGTTATTTCTTGCCTTCTGCTAGCTTTTGAATGTGTTTGCTCTTGCTTCTCTAGTTCTTTTAATTGTGATTTAGAGTGTCAATTTTAGATCTTTCCTGCTTTCTCTTGTGGGCATTTAGTGCTAGAAATTTCCCTCTACACACTGCTTTAAATGTGTCCCAGAGATTCTGGTATGTTGTATCTTTGTTCTCATTGGTTTCAAAGAACATCTTTATTTCTGCCTTCATTTCGTTATGTACCCAGTAGTCATTCAGGAGCAGGTTGTTCAGTTTCCATGTAGTTGAGCGGTTTTGATTGAGTTTCTTAGTCCTGAGTTCTAGTTTGATTGCACTGTGGTCTGAGAGACAGTTTGTTATAATTTCTGTTCTTGTACATTTGCTGAGGAGTGCTTTACTTCCAATTATGTGGTCAATTTTGGAATAAGTGCGATGTGGTGCTGAGAAGAATGTATATTCTGTTGATTTGGGGTGGAGAGTTCTATAGATGTCTATTAGGTCTGCTTGCTGCAGAGATGAGTTCAATTCCTGGATATCCTTGTTAACTTTCTGTCTCGTTGATCTGTCTAATGTTGACAGTGGAGTGTTGAAGTCTCCCATTATTATTGTATGGGAGTCTAAGTCTCTTTGTAAGTCTCTAAGGACTTGCTTTATGAATCTGGGTGCTCCTGTATTGGGTGCATATATATTTAGGATAGTTAGCTCTTCCTGTTGAATTGATCCCTTCACCATGATGTAATGGCCTTCTTTGTCTCTTTTGATCTTTGATGGTTTAAAGTCTGTTTTATCAGAGACTAGTATTGCAACCCCTGCTTTTTTTTGTTCTCCATTTGCTTGGTAAATCTTCCTCCATCCCTTTATTTTGAGCCTATGTATGTCTCTGCGTGTGAGATGGGTCTCCTGAATACAGCAGACTGATGGGTCTTGATTCTTTATCCAGTTTGCCAGTCTGTGTCTTTTAATTGGAGCATTTAGTCCATTTACATTTAAGGTTAAGATTGTTATGTGTGAACTTGATCCTGCCATTATGATATTAACTGGTTATTTTGCTCGTTAGTTGATGCAGTTTCTTCCTAGCCTCGATGGTCTTTACATTTTGGCATGTTTTTGCAATGGCTGGTACCGGTTGTTCCTTTCCATGTTTAGTGCTTCCTTCAGGGTCTCTTGTAAGGCAGGCCTAGTGGTGACAAAATCTCTAAGCATTTGCTTATCTGTAAAGGATTTTATTTCTCCTTCACTTATGAAACTTAGTTTGGCTGGATATGAAATTCTGGGTTGAAAATTCTTTTCTTTAAGAATGTTGAATATTGGCCCCCACTCTCTTCTGGCTTGGAGAGTTTCTGCCGAGAGATCTGCTGTTAGTCTGATGGGCTTCCCTTTGTGGGTAACCCGACCTTTCTCTCTGGCTGCCCTTAAGATTTTTTCCTTCATTTCAACTTTGGTGAATCTGGCAATTATGTGTCTTGGAGTTGCTCTTCTCGAGGAGTATCTTTGTGGCGTTCTCTGTATTTCCTGGATTTGAATGTTGGCCTGCCCTACTAGGTTGGGGAAGTTCTCCTGGATGATATCCTGAAGAGTGTTTTCCAACTTGGTTCCATTTTCCCCCTCACTTTCAGGCACCCCAATCAGATGTAGATTTGGTCTTTTTACATAATCCCATACTTCTTGCAGGCTTTGTTCATTTCTTTTTCTTCTTTTTTCTTTTGGTTTCTCTTCTTGCTTCATTTCGTTCATTTGATCCTCAATCGCTGATACTCTTTCTTCCAGTTGATCGAGTCAGTTACTGAAGCTTGTGCATTTGTCACGTATTTCTCGTGTCATGGTTTTCATCTCTTTCATTTCGTTTATGACCTTCTCTGCATTAATTACTCTAGCCATCAATTCTTCCACTTTTTTTTCAAGATTTTTAGTTTCTTTGCGCTGGGTACGTAATTCCTCCTTTAGCTCTGAGAAGTTTGATGGACTGAAGCCTTCTTCTCTCATCTCATCAAAGTCATTCTCCATCAAGCTTTGATCCGTTGCTGGCGATGAGCTGCGCTCCTTTGCCGGGGGAGATGCGCTCTTATTTTTTGAATTTCCAGCTTTTCTGCCCTGCTTTTTCCCCATCTTTGTGGTTTTATCTGCCTCTGGTCTTTGATGATGATGGTGACGTACTGATGGGGTTTTGGTGTAGGTGTCCTTCCTGTTTGATAGTTTTCCTTCTAACAGTCAGGACCCTCAGCTGTAGGTCTGTTGGAGATTGCTTGAGGTCCACTCCAGACCCTGTTTGCCTGGGTGTCAGCAGCAGAGGCTGCAGAAGATAGAATATTGCTGAACAGCGAGTGTACCTGATTCTTGCTTTGGAGGCTTCCTCTCAGGGGTGTACTCACCCTGTGAGGTGTGGGGTATCAGACTGCCCCTAGTGGGGGATGTCTCCCAGTTAGGCTACTCAGGGGTCAGGGACCCACTTGAGCAGGCAGTCTGTCCCTTCTCAGATCTCAACCTCCGTGTTGGGAGATCCACTGCTCTCTTCAAAACTGTCAGAGTCGTTTGCGTCTGCAGAGGTTTCTGCTGCTTTTGTTGTTGTTTATCTGTGCCCTGTCCCCAGAGGTGGAGTCTACAGAGACAGGCAGGTTTCCTTGAGCTGCTGTGAGCTCCACCCAGTTTGAGCTTCCCAGCGGCTTTGTTTACCTACTTAAGCCTCAGCAATGGCGGGCACCCCCTCCCCCAGCCTCGCTGCTGCCTTGTGGTTAGATTGCAGACTGCTGTGCTAGCAATGAGGGAGGCTCCGTGGGCGTGGGACCCTCCCGGCCAGGTGTGGGATATAATCTCCTGGTGTGCCTGTTTGCTTAAAGCGCAGTATTGGGGTGGGAGTTACCCAATTTTCCAGGTGTTGTGTGTCTCAGTTCCCCTGGCTAGGAAAAGGGATTCCCTTTCCCCTTGCGCTTCCCAGGTGAGGCGATGCCTCGTCCTGCTTCAGCTCTTGCTGGTCGGGCTGCAGCAGCTGACCAGCACCGATTGTCTGGCACTCCCTAGTGAGATGAACCCAGTACCTCAGTTGAAAATGCAGAAATCACCGGTCTTCTGTGTCGCTCGCACTGGGAATTGGAGACTGGAGACTATTCGGCCCTCTATTTTTTTATTTTTATTTATTTTTTAGACGGATTCTTGCTCTGTTGCCCGGGCTGGAGTGCAGTGGCGCAATCTTGGCTCCCTGCAACCTCTGCCTCCTGAGTTCAAGCGATTCTCCTGCCTCAGCCTCCCAAGTAGCTGGGATTACAGGAGCACGCGACCATGCCTGGCTATTTTTTTTGTATTTTTTAGCAGAGACGGGGTTTCACCATGTTGGCCAGGCTGGTCTTGAACTCCTGATCTCAGGTGTTCTGCCTGCCTTGGCTTCCCAAGGTGCTGGGATTACAGGCATGAGCCACCGTGTCCAGCCCCTCGTGACTCTGTAAGTTGATGTTCTCCACCATATTTGAGCAGAGTCAAGTCATTATATCTTTAAAATTTTTTTTACTTTATTATCACTTTCTTCTTCTGGGACAAAAATTACAGATGTTAGACCACTTGATATTGTCTCACTGGTTTCTCGAGCTCTTTTTCTTCAATCTTCTTCCTTTTTCTTTAGATTGAGTGATTTGTATTTAAGTTCACTGACTCTTTTTTTCTGCCATCTCCAATCTACTTGTGAGCACACCAGGTACATTTTAAAATTTCAGATCCTGTTTCCTTTATCTCTAGAATTACTCTATTTTTTTAATAGTCCCTGTTTCTCTTCTGAGATTCTCAATTTGTTTATTTATTATGCACATATTTCCCTTTATAAATCCTGTAACAAACTTGTAATAGCAGCTTTAAAGTACTTGTTTGCTAATTGCAACATCTGAGTTACCTTTGGATCAGTTCTTATTGACTGCGTTTGTCCTTGAATAGGGACACACTTTTCCTGTTTCATTACGTAACTATAGACTGGACATTATGCATGATACATTATACTCTAGATTCTGTTGTGTTCTGATAAAAATGATTTTGTTTTAGCAGGCATTTAACTTGGCTAGACTCAAACTTAAAGTCTGTTTCCCTGGCAGCAGGCAGCAGCTGTAATCTCTCTTCAGTTCTTTCATTTTTCAGCTGATGCTTTTGTGCCAGGCCAACTGGGCTCTCCTCCACACATGTAGAGTTTAGCTGTCAAAGATTTCAGTAGATTTTATATGAATATTTTGCACCTCAATTCTGTAGTTCCCTGCCTGGATTTCTTCCCCAACATTCTGGCTACTCTTGCAGCCCCAGATGCTGTCCTCTGACCTTTCAAGAAAAATGTGGCACTACAGTCCAATCCAAAAGCAGATTATGGACTGCTCTTTGGCTGAAAACATACAAATATTGCCCACTGCAGTGATCTTTCAAAAGCAGAGATTTCTACCCTTAGGAGACATGTACTAACATGAAAATATCCTAAGACCTAGCGTTAAGTAAAAAGAAAAGGCTGTAAAATAATATGAATGTATGTCTCCATATAAATAAGCGTGTGTGTGTGTGTGTGTGTGTGTGTGTGTGTGTGTGTATATATATATATATATATACACACACACACACACATATTTATTGCTGAGACAGGGTCTCACTCTGCCACCCAGGCTGCAGTACAGTGGTGCGATCATGGCTCACTGCAGCCGTGACGTCCCTGGGCTCAGGTGATTCTCCTACCTCAGCCTCCCGAGTAGCTGGGACAACAGGTGTGTGCTACCATACCCAGATAATTTTTGTATTTTTTGTAGAGATGGGTTTCACCATTTTGCCCAGGCTGGTCTTGAACTCCTGAGCTCAAGACATCCACCTGCCCTTGGTCTTCCAGTGTTGGGATTACAGACATGAGTCACCACGCCTGGCCTCCACTTTTATTTTTTAAAAGCTATTGTATAAGCACTCAAATAAAAGTAAGCACACATAGAAAGGTATGGGAACCACTGGCCATGGCTATTTCTGGAGAAGGGACTATGGAGTGGTGAAGAAGTGTGTTTGTATATTTGCATGTGTGCTTATGTATGCAAGCTCCACATTTTTACTCTATGAATTTCTATATTTGATTTTTTTACAAGAATGCATGTGGACTTAAAAGGCTGATTTCTTTCTTTATTGGTCTTGTCATGGTTTGATGGCATTCACTAGCTCTTTGAGAACTACTCTTAAGCTTTAAAGGAGTAAATAACTATCAGGTGCCAAGAACAGTGAACCAACATTACTGTTGTTATTGCCATTATGTGGAAACAGTACCTCTTTCGTTTGGTTCAGCAGCGGAGAACATGGCCATGAAGCCATTGCCAGCAGTGTTGGCGTCAGAAATCATCTGCACCATCATCTTGTTGCTACTGGACACAAGGGCTCCAGGCCGGAAAGTGCCACAGAAGCGGCCAATGCGCTGGCCATTGGCGTGGCCATTGTACACATCCACAAAGTCATAGCGGCACAGGTTGTCACTCTCAAGGTCTATGAATCGGAAATTAAGAACGACTACTTTTCCTTCGGGAACCTGCCAAGAAAAGGGCCAATTAGAAAACTGTCATGAAAACAATATCTGAGGCTTTGACATTTAGTCACTTACTTCAGTGTGTAGATTAAAGTATAATATCCAAGATAATGCTTTTTCCTCTCTCACATCTGAACCAACCCAAGGGAAGTTTTCTAGCATATTGCATTCCTAAAAAATTTAAGTACTTATTTTCTTTGGACAAATTCCACAATTCTCCAGGATTCACAATCTTATTCCTTAAGAACTTACCTCAACAAAGCTGCAAAATATTAGATCAGTCTTATTAATGGATGAGTCATTGCGTAGAAAGAATACCAGTCCTGATTGGACCTTAGCATATATCTGCATATTCTAAAACACCATGGCACCTAGAGATATTGCTTAGCAAAGAAACATTTTAAAATATCATTTCTTACAAATAATACAGTAGAACACACTCAATGCCTGTGTATAGAATGTTTCTATGAAGTTCAAAATAAAGAATTTATTTGGCAATTGTGTAGTTAATTTACAGGTAATTCACTTTGGGTCCTGAAACATCCAGATGAACTAACTATACTGAATAAACGAACTGAGTAATTGCTGAATCATCTCTTCTGAATGTCACTGAGTTTTGTGTACACTTGTTTTCCAGGTGAAGACTTTATATGTCAGGAAGCCTTGAAACACAAGGCACTAATGAAGAAAAAGACAAGCTTTCATTTTCTCATATTTTATTTGTCATAATTTCCCCATAAAATTCTTAATGATGGTTTCTTCCTTATTCCCTGAGTAGGCAGAAAAAAAATGGCTATAAAAGCATTTGGTAGGATTCTTAGGTTACAAAAGCCCCATTTCTTTCCCAGTTCACACCACTTTTTAATTTTTTCATTCAAGTTGTTCAGTCATAAAGTCTTGATCATAATTGTTTTACTCCTTTAATCAGATGAGGTCTCCACTTAATAGTGGAGAATTCCATTCTGTAAAAACTTACATATAACAAAACTCAGTGATTAAAAAAACCAAACTGAAAAATCCAAACACACACAATCAAAAGTGGTTGGTTTATATTCATCTTAATTAACTATTTCAGACTCAAGGGTCAATAGATGCTTTGACATCAATGTGGCTTCCCCATGTTGGTAAGTGCAGTGCCATACATTTTATTTTCCTACGGTAAGATGAAGAGTTTTCAGTGCTAATTTTTGTGTCAAACACATCTACACACCTCATGGTAGAAACTGTAATGGCATAGTCCCCAAAAGGGACATGTTTGGCTTTGCCATGGTTGCATTCTAATTCCTAGAAGCTTATCTCAGTGGTGTGAATATCAGAGTTCCAAAGAACTTACAACAGCTTAAGAAGCTAATAGCATAAAGAACAAATTAAATTGTAAACATTATCACCAAGATGTCTCTTGTAGAACTTCCTGTCTTTTGCTTTGTTTATTGTTTTGCGCACAACCTCTATCTGTACAATGATCAGAAAGTTATCAAAATACGATGCCACATCTGTAATCTTAAATATAAGCAGGCTCTCTATGAATCACTGAAAAAGTCCTAGCCATGAAAAGAATCTCAAACTAATTTGTTTTTTTCTTGCATGAACAGTGACTATTTGTGTAAATGTATAGGGGGTTAAGTAACTCAAAGCTATGAAACTTGGTGAAGTCACTCCCAGAGTGAATGTGGATAGAAAAAAAGGAAGAGGTCTAAGTATAGAGGCCTGGAACACTCCAATGTCATCAAGTCTGTGAAGAGGTCAAACCACAATAGAGACAGAGTCAGCAAGTAGGAGGCAACCAAAGCGTGTGGCGTCCGGAAGCCAGGCGAAGAGAGTACGTCAAGGAGGAATGAATGGGCAACTGAGTTAAGCACTGCTGCTGAGAAAGACCAGCGGATTCAGCAACACAGAAGTTGATCAACCAGAAGTCACTGGTAATGCTGACAAAGCTGTTTTGGTGGCACCATGGGGAGAACACTGGATAAGAGAAGGATCATGAGAAAATGGGGTGAGAGGAAATGGTGACAATAAATATAGACAAGCTTTTGAAGGAGTTTTGCTGTAAAGATGAACAGAGTAATATGGGGATAGCCGGAAGGGGATATGGGGTCTAGGCAGGGTTTTTGCAATGGGTGCTTCCTAAGGCATGTTTGCATGCTGATGGGAAGGATTCTGTAGAGAGGGCAAAACTGATGAAGCAAAAGAGAGGGAGGATTGCTTAAGAGATGTCCTTGAGCAGGCAAAGAGGGATCTGATCTACAGAAGGAACAGCTGTGGAGTTGGCCTTAATAGGAGCATGGACAGTTTTGCCCAGTGAGAGGAGGGAAGGCAGATGTAGGTAGGTCAGTAAATGAGGTGATGAAAGCATATAGAATTTTTTTTCTGGATTGCTTTTCTTAGTGAAATAGAAAACAAGGTCATCGGCAGCAAATGTGGAAGAGAGAGGAGTTACTGGGAATCTCATAACAGAAGAGAAAGTGAGGAAATGGATTAAGGAAATGCAGCAGGAGTACCAGGACTGCTGGGGGCCCACTTGAAGTAAATGAATTAAAATTAAGACTTCTCTGCATGGTGGAGGTATTAGTTTTTGTTTGTTCGTGGTCTTCTTCCCCAGCCACATTCAGCTCCGTGGGCGGAGGTAAGGGCAGGTGGAGAGTTGGATGTAAGCAGTAGGGGAGAGTGATGAGCTTTGCCAAGTGAGGATATGGCGGGACAGAGGGACAAGGGAGTTGAAGACATAGGCAAGAGAATGACCCTAATGACGTGCCATGCAATCCAAACTGGGTTAGGATGGAAATTAGGACCCAGTGGGGTGAGGACAGTAACAACCAAGACTGTGGTGGAGTAAGGACAAAATAACAGTGGAGGTGGGAGGCTGAGGAATTAGGGAGCATACGTTCTTTGGCGGAGAGGAGGTTAAAGACCTGAGAAGATCACCCATATAGATACTGAAATTATAGTGGATTAGGACAAGGAAGAGTGTTGAAGACAGTGACAGTGAACCAGGAGTTAAAATTTGCAAGAAGTGAGGAAGACTGTCCTGGAGGCTTTAGATGATTTCAATGAGCAGAGGAACAGGGAGATATAATCATGTTTCATTGGCAGGTTCTTAGTCCTCTGACACTATTTAGACAATTCTGTCGACTCTCTCCTGTAGACAGGTGTTGAAATTAACTACAGGACTTGGATGCTCATTCTCAATAAAATAAATCATTTGTTCCAAAAAGTTTTGTACCTGTTCCCATGGCAATGAAAATTTGAGAATGAGACACAGATATGATCATCAATAGAAACTGGGTTACATCATTGCAATTTTGAACACATGCTGACCCGAACAACCCCAGCAAAGTTTCTTTTGAAAGAAGGATGCAGAGGTAATCTGTACCCGTGTGAGTCTCCTATAATCAGAGACAAATGTCATCTTGCACTGAAAGCCAGAGAGAAATTCTATTGCAAATGAGATGCATACTGCTGTGAACCTTTTCAGTATAACACAACATCTGTTCTTCATTTTTATACGAGTGATCAAGATTGTCTGATGCCCTCTCAAGCAAGCTTTGATAAGAGCTCCTGATTGTCATTCTAAAGGACTTTAGAAAGAATATTCTCTGAAGATGGCCTTTCCACTTGGAGAATCCACAGTTCGTATCCTTGAATTTTCTTTGTTAAGACTAGCAAAAAAAAAAAAAAAAAAAAAAAACAGAAAGATACACAGAATAATTTAACACCTGGATACCAAACACGAAATTGACTTTTGTTAACATTTTGTTAATATATTTTTAAAGTCTCCTTTAATGAAGTAAATAAAACATTTCAGATAAAAATAAGATTTCCTTTGTCTTCATCCCAGGCCCCATTTCCTCCTCCTTCCTCAGAAGCAACCACTGTTACAAATTTAGTGGGTTTCCTTCCATGCTGATCAAAATATTTGTGTGTGTGTGTGTGTGTGTGTGTGTGTATATTTATATATATATATGTATGTGAGTATATATATACACACACATAAATATGTATATCTATACACATAAATATTTGTGTATACATTATGTATACATGCTTGTAATCTTAATGCTTTGGGAGGCCAAGGCAGGAGGATTGCTTGAGTCCAGGAGTTCAAGACCAGCCTGGGCAACATAGGGACATCGTGTCTCTACAAAAAATTTAAAAATTTAGCTGGATGTGGTGGTGCATGCCTGTAGTCCCAGCTACTTAGGAGGCTGAAGTGTGAGGATTACTTGAGCCTGGGACATCAAAGCTGCAGTGAGCCATGATCACACCACTGCACTCTAGCCTGGAGGACAGAGAGACCCTGTTTAAAAAAAAAAAAAAAAAGAAAGGAAAATGGGATAATGTTGTACATCTAACTCCACAACCTGGGCATCCTTGAATTTTCTGGCTGAGGAAGAAGAGAAGAAGGAAAAATAAAAATACATAGGACCTTCACAAGCTATTCCTTCCACCTGGAACATGTTCCCACTTCTGCCTTTCTCTCACTCATGCTTAGGGTCTCAGTCTCAAGGTCACTTCCTCCTGGAGACATGCCTAGACACCCCCAAACCCCAAGGTGGGCTCTGTCCAATTAGCAGTGCACCCCTCAGGTCTGTGAGCACGGGCAGGCTCAGCCCACTCACTCACTCACTGTATGTTATAAAGCTCAACCTCGAGAAGGCAAGGATCCTTCCTGCCTTGTTCACTGTTGCATCACCAGGATCTGACATGGCCCCAAGTTGAAGCTTAACATTAAAAATATTTGTTAAATGAATAACCCATTAGGTACTCAATGAATCACCGGCTTCCTTGCACAAATCACAGACAATATACCTACTGCTGGCTCTACCTCTTTCATTCTAATATATTCTGCCTTGCCTGGCAGCGGAGCTCCAAAAGGCCACCCTCTTTTCTAAGCCATTCTTTGCAAAAAGAAGATGAATATCTTTTTGGAAACTTTATATTTCAAATCTCCTGTAAATGCTAACACTTAACGCAGAAACTCAAGGTGCTTTTTTGGTGGCAATCAGATGAAGCTACTGTTTTGTGAGATTATATTGACTTGGGTATTCATTATCTGCCTGCAGAAAAACAATTCGATGTTTGTGTTTTTTCCTATCAACAGCAAAGTCCTGTGTGGGCCAAAACCTAGAGCTTCCACAGTGACCTCAACTCACCCCACAGCTCCTGGGATGTCCTCACTGTCACAGGCAAACATGCCAAGGCTCTCGATGCCGGGGCTCCTGCCAGAGGACAGAGGAACTGCATTTTAAGCTGATGGTTTGCATTTTTAGGACACTATGAGCGAAATGAAAATAGGAGGCCAGCTTCTGTGTGGAGGAGTGAGTTTCTGCAGGAATGGGAATGCTCCTTTGTGTCTGCAGCTTTTCCTCCCCAAACACATCATTTACTACTTGGATCAAAAAGAACTGTGTTTGCAGCACATGTGATTTTTTTTTAAGCCATCATTCTAATCTTCTACAATTTCCCTCTTCCACAAACAAACCTTTGGGAACGTGCATTCTAAAATGAAGACCACAGTTTATCTACGTAAAGCTCGAGGCACAGCCACTCAGTGTCACCTCTCTCATGTACCTCCAAAGGTATTCCAGAAAGATCTATAGACAAGTTATGTACAAATATTTGGCAGTCTTTCTAGAGGGGGATAAATCAGAAGCTTACAAGATCTTATTCATCTATATTCTAGATATATTTCAATACTACTTTTTTAAATGTAAATCTTATACATGTTTAAAAAATAAAACATATATTGATTAGCAGAAATAACGTGATGTTTTGAACATTTTCTTTTGTTTTTGGGGATTTCACCAAAAAAACTTTACCCCTGGATGTCCAGAAGGAGCATGGAAACTCCCATCCACCTTGAGCCCAGCATGAAGACATCAGTGGAGATAACCACTGAAAACCACCCAAAACTTTCCCGCTGCACTTTAGAATACACTCTTCACCTTAATTATAGTTCACTCTTACTGAACATCAGGTGCCAGGTATTTTTCTATGCACTATATACGTATCACTTCATTTAATCCCTTACAGCAACCCTATGAAGTTGATATTATTATTAGCCCAACTTTACAGTTTACAGGTGAGGAAACTGAGGCACAGAGAGGTTA
Source organism: Macaca fascicularis (assembly GCF_037993035.2). Classification (NCBI taxonomy): domain Eukaryota; kingdom Metazoa; phylum Chordata; class Mammalia; order Primates; family Cercopithecidae; genus Macaca; species Macaca fascicularis. The sequence goes on from NC_088376.1 coordinate 45,667,505, forward strand.
AAACACTGCATGATATATCCCCTTATCTCTCATCTTTCTCCTTCAAGCAACAACTTGGCTGTCATGCCACTTTTCTGTTCAAGGCGCCCTCCGAGCTGGTTTCTACCTAAGGCCCTTTGCACAGCCTGGTCCTCTGCCTGGCACAGCCTTCTCCCTGATATTCACGGGTCTGACTCCACCTCATCATCTAGGTCAGCTCAAGAGTCACCGTTTCAGAGAAGCCTATCCTGAGCACCCCTCGTCACTTAGATCACACAGCCCTCTTATTTCTTCACAGATTATTTATCATCTGTCTCACCATCAGAATGTAAGCTACAGAGAACAGCTTGTCTGTGGGTCTACAGTTTGTCCAATGCTTGGCTACTATAGGTGCTCAGAAAATATTCACTGAATAAATGACGGGGATCCTTATAATCTTATAAAAAAAAATAGTGCAGGCCATGACTCCTCTTACTAGCACATACCTTTATATAACAATGTAAACTCACAAGCACAGGGCAAGCATCATTAAGATCCTTACGGGGAGGAAGAAATGGCTGAGAGCGGTTATGATGACTTGCCTAAGGCCACCCAGAAAGTCAATGGCAGAACTCAGGTCACCTGACTTCCACCTTGCTGTGTTTTTCCATGACCTGACTGTGGCAGAGGCTGAGGAGATGCTCCCAAACCTTGTTTCTTCTCAGGTCACACATGGAGTCGACATTTCCCAGCCTCCCTTGCAGTTAAGCTGGGGCCATGAGTCTGGGTCCTGGCCAATGGAATGTGGATGGAAGTGATGCACCCATTCCCTCCAGCCCTAGCCTAATACACCCCGTGCAATCCTTTTGGAGTTCTCTTTTTGCTCTAAGGAGGGGATTCAGTAGAAGAAACGTGGAGGTGCTAGAAGACAACAGAGCCACACAAGGAGGAGTCAGTGCTTAAAGGAGAGCTGCCCACAACAGCTCTCCCACTGCACTGGACTGTGCTGCGTTAGGCCACTGAGACTGGGGGTTGTTTGTTAGAGCCATTTTGCACTTTGTGTTAATTACCCTGATTAACAAATGGATAGTGACATTCACCAGGTGTCCTTACCCAGCACCTCTGTGGCAGGTAACTGTATAGACACCCTTGTTGTTTGGGGTGCCTACAGGCTCTCTAGGAATCAACAGTGTGACGTGGCCACCAAAGAAGCCGACACAGGCTGTGTGAATAGTAAGGGAGGTACCAGCTTTGCCTAACTGTAGACTGCTTGGAGTACCATGGGCTGAATTCAGGTCAAAGCACCTCACTTTTGAGTAGACATGGATGATCTGGAGCCACCACAAAGGTGAGAAAATTCAGAATCATCGAGGCACATGCTGTAATTTCCATGGCCGCTGCAAAAGTGTAACTAGGGCCCTCGAGCCCCTGTTACCATCTCTGAGTTATCACCCCTGAGTCCTTTATCTGTGGCTGGTCAGCTGGGGTGACAGGCAATCAGCAGCTACTAGTACTTCTTGAGCTGAATGAATGAAGACTCGGTTACAAAACAAACAAGAGACAGGACTTCAGGTTACGCTTCTTGTGCAAATGCTGCCTAAGCATGAAGAAGTCAGAAAGATCCTGGCTGGGCCAGGCCCTGCCCTTCGGCACTGGGAAGGTGTTCAGACTGAAGTCTGCCAAGTGGAAAGGCAAATGGGAAAAACGTGAAGGAACAACAAAGCAGAACCCAGAGAAGCAGGAAGGCTACGGTAGATGCAGCAGGATGAGGAGACAGGCAATCATGCCAAGAGCTGCCGCCTTAGGTTTTGGTTGGGAAAGAGACAACGTTGAAAACGAAGAGTATTCCTTTTCACATACATTTGTCTTGCAGTTTTCCTTTGGCCAATGATACCCTGAGATCCTACTGTGGACATTAGTGGTGGCAAATCTTCTAGCAAGTTATACATTCCTCATCCACGTTCTTGAGAAAACTGGAAATTCACTACTCAGTTTTTCTCTAAACAGGAGCTTTTTTTTTTTTTTTAAGCCATTTGCTCCTGAAAGGGTTTACAGCAAAACACTTTTTAAAAGCATTACCAAATGATAAGATAAAGAGCTGTGGATACACACCGAGCAATGAATTTCAAAAATACTCTAGGCGAGAGCATCCAGGATATTCTATATACTCTATAGTAAGAGTCCCCATTTCCCAATCCATCGTACATGTGCAGTGAAGCTGTACTTTCCCATGCTTCCCACTGAACCAGCTGGTGTGAGCCTGGTGCTTCGGGCACCTTACCAGGCCTGGCATCAATCACAGCACTGGCACCTCCTGTGGCTGCAAGGAGCAGCAGCAGCAAATGCTCAGCCCTCCACAACCTGAGACTGGAAGGAGTAGCAGTATCTAGTGGCTGAAGCCCAAGCTGTTTCATGTGATCAGTGTGCGCCCCACCTGCTGTCCTTGAAAGGTGTTAGTTGTGCTGGGAAAGGAGAGACAGGTTATCACTGGCTGTCTTTCGCATTTGTCATGTGTTGAAGGAGAACTCTGGGCACTGCATATGTGTGTGAAACACTTCTAGACAAGACCATGGTAAAAGGTGGAAGTACTAAGTGAAGCTCTACCAAACCCATCCTAGATTATTTTAAAGCAACTATTAAGAGTAATATTTCTAAAGTCCTTAAAATGACTATAAAAAAGGGAAAGAAGGTAATACTTATTTTAAAACACTGAAAAATCCGTGACAAACGGTAAATCATATGAGAGGCCCTGGATGACAAGTACACTTCAGAAGTGCCCAGGACAAATGTGGACACAGGGCCACCCTGGCCTTAGAACCTCTAGGCCTCTCCTCTAATGTTTGAAGCTGCCCCATTGAATTCCCAACAACCACAGGTTGAATGAATAAATAGCTGTTGAATGAATAAAAGAATGAAAGAATAACAGAAGGGCTTTGTATTACCTGCAGAATGAAGTCCAAACTCCTTAGAATCATAGGGTACGAGGCCCACCCCAGGCTGACATTCTGGCCTCATCTACCCCCCAGCCCTTTGTCTTGGGATCATTCTGTTCATCCTCAAACATACCTGGCCCCTTTCCTTTCCCACCTCTGTGAGGTCGTATGTAAATTCCCTGCCTGGAATATTCTTTCTTCCCTTCTCAGACTATTAACTTCCGCTCCAATTTCAAAGTTGGGGCCAAATACACCTTCTCTAGGAACTCATCCTCTCCCACCCAATTCCTAGACCTGGGGGGATGTTATCTTCCCTCTTTCACCTCCCAGAGACAGAGTCCACTGTTCCCTCTCCCCCTTCAGTACCTCCTCAGCATCCACAGGTCTCGCAGGTGTCTGTGGTGTGCATCTGGTCCTGCAGCGGACTGTGAACCTTGCACAGACAGGAATGTTCTAGTCATCTGTGTCTGAGTAATTGAACCCACATGCCCCTGGCAGCCAGGCATCCCAAAAGCACAATGAAGGTGAAGATGGAGATGGAGAAGTTTCCTATCTTCATATATTTTGGTCTCAGATCTGTGAATAGTTTTGGGATTTTCTTTGCTATTTATTTGTTTTGCAAATCCAACAAGTATTCATCAAATACCAGCTGCTGGCACAGCAACATACACATATATGTGTGTGCATGTGTGTGTATGTGTATCAAACTAGGATAAAACATAAACTCCAAGGGTTCATGTGACCCAGAACCTGGCAGTGCCTCCCTGGGGGAAGTTGGGGGTTCCACTAAGACATGTGAGAGATGGCACCAACAGTTTGTTCATATGCCCATTCTAAGCAGTCTTCTTTGTTATATTCCCTCAACCCATGTATAAAGGATTGTGTGTGTGTGTGTGTGTGTGTATGTGTGGGAGAGAGAGACAGGGTCTCGCTCCGTCACCCAGTCAATTTCTTTATACCTTTGAAAACTGAAACAAAGTACTTAAGCCATTTTAGGGCATTCTTTCAATTCTCCAGAAGTTGTCAACATAAATTAATCCAGAAGACAGACATGACAGGTGGAGATTCCTGGAGAAAAAGCATCCGTAGGCTAAACCACTAGTACATATTGTCTGGCAGATATTCTTAAAGGTAACAGACATAAAAGCTGGGGGAGACTTTTGCCCTTATAGCTAGGAGCCTTTTTGTCATACAACACCCATGGTTTTTTTTTGTTGTTTTTTTTGGAGACAGTCTGGCTCTGTTGCCCAGGCTGGAGTGCAGTGGCACGATCTCAGCTCACTGCAACCTCCTCCTCCCAGGTTCAAGTGATTCTCCTGCCTCAGCCTCCCAAGTAGCTGGGACTACCTACAGGCACCCACTATCACGACCAGCTAATTTTTGTATTTTTATTGGAAACGGGGTTTCACCATATTGGTCAGGCTGGTCTCGAACTCCTGACCTCAGATCCCCCCACCCCTCAGCCTCACAAAGTGCTGGGATTACAGGCATGAGCCACCATACCTGGCCCATGTTTTCTTCTCAATGACACATGAATATATATATTTTTTCAAAAATGTTTATAGGACAGAACTGACTTCTATGCAATAATCTAAGAAACAAATCTGAAATATTTTCAAGAAAATATCTCCATAAACTGGAATTTCATCTGATAAATCTTTTATGGGTCAGGAACACAAAATTATACTAATTTTTTCTTTTCTTTGTTTTTTTTTTTTTTTTTTTTTGAGACGGAGTCTTTCTGTGTTGTTCAGGTTGGAGTGGAGTGCAGTGGCGTGATATAGGCTCACTGCAACCTCTGCCTCCCGGATTCAAGCAATTCCCCTGCCTCAGCCTCCTAAGTAGCTGGGACTACACGCACGCGCCACCACACCCGGCTAATTTTTTGTGTTTTTAGTGGAAACAGGGTTTCACCATGTTGGCCAGAGTGCTCTGATCCACCCGTCTTGGCCTCCCAAAGTGCTGGGATTACAGGCATGAGCCACTGCGCCCAGCTATGCTAATATTTTATTAGGAATGAAACAAAAAGCTCTTCCCTTCTGGAATAAGAGAAATCAGAGTAAAGAAGCAAGCACATTTAAAACAGAACAGATGTGTACATGAGTATCGAATGTTCTCTTAAATGAGTAAAAGACAGGCTTTACATGGTAGCATTAAATTGCTACAAAAGAGAACTAAAATTGTTTTCAAATCCAATTCTTACATTAAAAGTATGTCCACAGTTTACAATATAAAAGTATGTCCATCGTTTATAACAGCAATGGGAAATAAGTCCTTGCCCTCTTCCTGCCCCTGACAGCCACTCCTCAGAAGCAACCAGTGTAATTCTTTCAGACATTTTGCCTGAAATTTATTTCCTTGTTGCTTCATATATTATATGCTTATGCTGCTACTTCTTGACTTAGCCCTTTTCAACTTTACCTCTTTGCTTTCTGTTATTCCCCCTATTCCTCTGTCAAAAATTCTGGTTAAATCCATATTCAAGATTTTCATGACTATGCCCACATGAATATTAAATTTTTCACTGCTGAGCTAATTTTTTTTTCATTTTTCCTAAAGCTAATAATTGCCTTTTTGTTGTTGTTGTTGTTGTTGTTTTGTTTTGTTTTGTTTGAGATGGAGTTTCGTCCTTGTTGCCCAGGCTGGAGTGCAATGGCGCAATCTCGGCTCACTGCAACCTCTGCCTCCCAGGCTCAATCTATTCTCCTGCCTCAGCCCCCCAAGTAGCTGGGATTACAGGTGCCCACCACCACGCCCAGCTAATTCTGTCTTTTTAGTAGAGACGAGGTTTCACCATGTTGGTCAGGCTGATCTCAAACTCTTGACCTCAACTGATCTGCCTGTCTCGGCCTCCCAAAGTGCTGGGATTATAGGCGTGAGCCACCACGCCCGGCCCTGCCTTGTTCTTTGGGTTAGCTTAGTTTTCTATGTGCCTATCACTAAAACCTGTCTCAATACTGGCCAGGCACCAGTATTCTATCAATTCCATTCTCTCCTTGGAAACACCCATTCTGGAGCTCTCCTTCCTCCTGCCCACCCTCTATCCAGTCTGGACTGGCCACTCTCAAGGCCTGCAGCACAGCTGTGGGCTGAGACTTCGCTTCTTCACCAATTCAGGAACCCCTGTTCCCAGGGATTCTATGTCATTTTCCTTGCTTGTTTTATTCCTTCAGTTTTCTGGAGATCCTCCTCCTTTAGGTTTCTTACAAAGGGTGTACAGAGATTAAAAGTTTAAGATAGTACACCTCTGAAAATGTCTTTATTCTGTACTCAGCACTTGTCTGCCAGTTTGGCAAGGTACAGAATTGTAGCTTTAAAATGCTTTTCTCAGAACTCTAAAGGCTTTGCTCCACTGCCTTCTAGCTTCCAGCAACAGGCTGAAGCTGTTCTTCCCCCTTCTATGTGATTGTCCTCCCCTGCAGAGACTTGTAGGATTTTTGTGAGTAAATTTAACAAAGATGCACCTTGGTGTTTATCTTCCTTCACTCATTTGTGCTGAGTGTTATTTCTTTGATAATTCCCTCCTCTCCAAATTCCCTGTTCTTTCTTTCTAGAACTCTCACTAGTCAGACTTGGACTTCCCTGATAGGATTCTCTAATATTCTTATCTTTTCTCTTCAATATTCTACCTCTTATTTTATTCTACCTGCTGAGTATCTTCAAGTTTATCTCCCAGCCCTAACAATAATTTTTTTCATTTCTATTATCAAGCTTTTAATTGCCAACAGTGTTTTCCTTGTTTCCTTTGTTTTTAGTATCCTGCTTTGATTTTATGTGCACAGTGTCTTTTCGCATCTCCCTGAGGATGATAATGATCATTATTTTGACATTTTTTTCTGCTCTGCCTTGTCTCTGTTTCCTTGGAGTTTTTGTTTCCCTCGGTTTGGGTTCTGCCTTTTCATGTAAGAGGCTTTCCTCAATGTCTAGTAATCCTCAACTGCCTCTTCATATTCAGAACTGAGGTGACGCTGACTGGAAGCTCTGTGGCAGGGCTTATCACCAGTGTGATGGGGACAAGCTGGCTTTTTCCTTGGGCCTCCCAATGTCAGTATTTGGACAGAGGTCCTTTCTCAAGGGCTGTTCATTTTCTCTAAGATTGTTCAATGCCTCGCCTGAGGGGTAAAGACCTTGCTGCAGCTTTCGTGGGAACAGAGGGAGAGGTGGGGCCTGGGGTCTCACCATTCTAGTACGCACGCAGACTGTAATTACCCTGTTTTCAGTGCCACACCTGGGCCTGACCTCTTCTGCTAGCCTTGCAGTTCTGAAGCCCAGAACCCCTGTGGTTCCCAGAGCATACTCCCTGCCAGGCTGGAGGGAGAAGGTGGGGAGGTGGAAGACAGACAGCACTCTTGCTGCTTAAGGTGGAGGAGGGAACCTGTAGGGTTGACTGCTCTTACAGAGGCCTTCAAACAGAACTAAAATTTCTAACCTCATCTGCCCGCCTGCCTTCCAAGAAACCAGGTGCCTCCAGCTCCAGAGCCTTTCTAGAATTCTGTGGCACAAATCAGCTTGTTTCCTACTGACACCTTCCTTCCCCTCTGGCAGGGGAGTGTTTGTTCTCTCTCTTCTGTTAATTCAGTCACCACTGACCATCTGCTTTCTTATCTTCCAAAACCTTGTTGGTATCTCTCATGTACTATTAATTCTGTTCCAATTCCATTTGTCCTATGAGTTTAAACTTTTCAATTCCTTTCCTGCAATTTTGGTGGGAAGAGAAATACTTAAATAAACGCTTAAATATGTAAATAAATGCTTAATTCATCATGTTTGACCAGAAGTCACTGAGGTGATTTTTATTAGGATGTAGTAAGAATGATAGATGCTGTATTTGTAGGTTATCTAGAAGAAAATGTCATGTTATAACATTATAAAATAATACAAGTATATTTTTAAAATGGAAGCCAGATCTGTTAAGCACCTATCAAATATCCAGATAACTCCAAAAGACTGAAAGACAGCTATACTACCATCTGTAATGGCTTTATACTATTCTAATGTACACTTGTACCATAATTTATACAAGAAATCTCAAGTTTTTCTAAATTTAGCATGTTTCCAAATTTTCATTAATATAAATAATGCTATTATAAACATAATTATAAAAATATTCTTGTGCTTAAGGGAATATTTTTATAGGATAAATTCCTAGAAATGGACTTGCTAAATCAAGGAGTTGGGCATTTTAGATGATTACAGAATATCCCCCAAGAAGAGTTGTATTAATTCCCATTTTTCACACCCTCTCCTACACTGGATGCCTATCAATACTTATCAATCCAGCAGGCAAAAAAAAAAAAAAAAAAAAAGAAGATACCATTGTTGTTTTAATTTCACAGTGGGCATTTGCATGGGAAAGCTTGGTTCACTTAATGTGGCAGAGGCCAGATGTCTGACGGCAAGTTAAAAAAAAAAAAAAACATTGAAGATAGCTTCAGGGTTTCAAGCCCTGCAGGTACCATCCACAATACAAAGGCAGTAAGGAGAGAAAGGTTTTATGTTGTTTTGCTTTAGAGAGAAGTAGGGCAGAGGGACAGAGGGGGTCATAAAGTTTGCTTTTGAACATGTCAGGTTAAGATATTTGAGCTGAATGTTGCAATATCATAAGGCAGTTAGAATGACGGGGAAAAACATTTCAAAAGGTCCAGTTCTCTCAGGAAAGAGGACATCTGATCAGATAGATGGGACATGGAAAAACTTTTACAAGAGAAAACAACGTCTGAGGCCACAGACGACTCTCTTACTCTAGCCAGATGGCTCACAAATGTGTAGCTTCAAATAGCGAGGAAGAGAGGAAGAGGGTGTGGGAAGGGCTAGGAGGTGCCAGAAGCAACAACCCGAGGGCACATCCTTGGGATGGTGGTTAGGAGCATCAACAGAGGAGGCACCTTCATTATTTCCACACCCGTCTGCCCAAGCCTCCCGACAACCTAGCTAACTTTGCTTATAAATTCTTTTCAAGCTAGCTAAATAAATAATTTTCCACTCAGACTCCTCCAAACACAAAGCTTTTTAAAAAATGTAAATGAAATTAAAAACAAAAGTGGATAAACTAGCATGCTATTTAAGAAAAACCTCATGATTCCCGGAGGAGAGTTTAGTCAGCAGAAGAAAAGACAGTGAATCATTTTGCTCAGATGGTGTGGCATTTAAATTAAATGTTCTGTGACAACAACACATTTAAGGAAAAAAATCATAAAAGAAGACACTAGTAGACAGGAAAATAAGACTGGGGAGCATCTCAGAAAGAACTTACTAGTCCAGACTGCGTGAAACTGGCACAGATGGCTTGAAAGTTATGGCAGGCTGGGGGTAATTACGTTCAAACATGCCTGGTACTTCCTGCATGTTGACCTGGTACAATTGCAAAGCTTAGGGTTATTCATAAAATGCGAATACCCAAGTTTCACCAAGCACCTTTTCCTCAAAGCCCTCAACTGTCTGAAGAGATGGCTGATGTTGATGAGAAGCACTTACGCTGTGGTTTTTCAATTCAAGGAGAAGCTGATTCTTAAACCTGAGAGTCCTAGAATGCCATATAGAGCAGTTCTGCTTTTATCATTCCCCACTTGGCCACAGGTTTCAGGCAGGGTCCTGGTGTTTTTCCTTGATATTTCAGACCCAATTCAGGTCCGAGTTTTTCAATCATAAAACACTTTTTTCCTTAAAACACACACACACACACACACACACACACACAACTTTATAGAGGTATGATTTACAAACCATACTAACCCACTCATTTTAAAGTGTACATTTCAATGATTCTTAGAAAATGTATGGAGTTGTGCAACCACCACTACAATTCAATTTCAGAACATTTCCATCACTCCAGAAAGATTTCTCATGCCCATCTGCAGTCACTGCTCATTCCCACCCACAGCCTCAAGCAAGCACTAATCTACTTCCTGTCTCTACAGACTTGCCTTTTCTGGACATTCATATGAATGGAATCAAACAGTATGTGGTCTATTGCATCTGGCTTCTTTCGCTTAGCATAGTGTCTCTGAGGTCCATGTTTTAGCATGAATTAGTACTGCATACGTTTTATGGCTGAATAATATTCCATTGTATGAATATGCCATATATTTATCCATTTACTCTGTTGATGGGTATTTGAAATGTATCTCCTTTTGGCTATTATTAATAATGCTTCCATAAACATCTTTGTACAAGTCTTTATGTGGATATATTTTCATTTCTCCTGCACCTAAAAGTACAACTGCTGGGTCATATGGTAAATGTTTAACTTTAAAAGAAACTGTTTTCCAAAATGGCTGTACCATTTTACATTCCTACCAGCAGTGTATGAGAGTTCCAACTTCTTAACATCCTCACCAACACTTGTTTATTCTCTGTGGTTTTTTTTGTTAAAGTCATCCTAATGGGTATGAAGTAATAGTTTATTGTGGTTTTAATTGCATTTCTCTAATGACTAATGATGCTGAGCATCTCTTCATGTGCTTATTGGCCATTTATATATCTTCTCTGGTGAAATTTCTATTCAACTCTTTTGCCTGTTTTTTTAAAATTGTCAACCCTAAAGCACTTTTAAAATACAAATAGAAAAGCATCAACATTTAACTTGTGATAAAGATGAACATCTGAGTCACACTGCAAAATCTGGTTTCATACATCCATTTTATGCCAAGAGTGAGAGGCAAGGAACCCCTTACAAGCTTGTTTAATGAAGTTACCCTATACAAAATAAGTGAGTTGACAACAACATCTCTTAAAGAATGCATTGGCTAGGAACACTGGTTTCTCACTTTAATTTCTGGATCAGCCATAATTTCTACAGAATATAAAAATAAACAACATCCTGTGAAGGATGGCGGGCCTCTCGCTGCTTTTTAGAGGATAATATGAAAGAGCAAAAATTAAAACACATGGTGAAGTTTTAGAAATAACTACAAATACAGGTATTACGTAGTCAACATGCTCTTTATATAAATATGTCAACAAAATCAATGTATGGAGAACTTGGAATAATTTGTGTGACTGGATAGGAAGAAAGGAAATGTGGATATAGTCTTTCAATCTAAGGCTTATTTTTCTCTTTTTAAAAAAGTAGTTCACTTAATATGTTGTTAATTATCAACATAATAACGATGTCTAAAAAGACTCCCTGTTAGCAAGATAAAAATAGTCAGGATAGGCAAACAGATCAATGGAATAGAAAAGAGTCCAGAAATAGACCCACACATATAATGGTCAATCAATTTTTGCCAAAGGTGTCAATGTTCTTCAGTAAGTGTGATGGTTGATTTGTAGGTGTCAACTTACTGGGCTAAGGAATGTCCAGGTAGCTGATAAAACATCATTTCTGGGAGTGTATATGAGGGTTTGCCTGGAAGAGACTACCTTTTGAATCAGCAGACTGAGTAAAGCAGATCCATTGTCAACAGTGTGGGTGCACGTCCTCTAATCTGCTGAGGACCCAAGTAGAACAAAAAGGTAGAGGAAGGGCAAATTCTCTCTCACTTCTTCCTTGAGCTGGGACATCCCTTTTCTCCTGCCCTCGGATTATCAGAGCTCCTGGCTCTCAGGCCTTGGGACTCCAGGACTTACACCAGAGGCCCTCCTGGTTCTCAGGTCTCTGAACTTGGACTGAATTACACCACCAGTTTTCCTGGTTCACCAGCTTGCAAAAAGCAGATGGTCGGACTTCTCAGCCTCTATAATTACACGAGCCAATTCCCATAATCAATCAATCAATAATAAATAAAATCTTTTGACTCTTTCTCTGGAGAATCTTGACTAATATAATGAGTAAAAGAACAGTCTTTTCAACAAAAAATGTTGAAAAATATGAATCATAACCCCATCTCACACCATACATAAATTAATTTGAGATGAATCACAGACATAAATGTAAAAGCTAAAATTATAAGCTTCTAGAAAAACATAGACATATTATAGGAGTTATTAAGAAATTATTTTAGGCAGCTAGAAAGGGTAAAACAGTCTTCGGTAAGGCTTTTACTTTTTAAAAAAAGCAGCCCCCAAAACTTTTCTTTTTTTTCACAATTTATTTATTTTTTTATTATACTTTATGTTCTAGAAAACATTTCTTTTCTAACAGAAAATGGCCTGAAAAACCAGACCTGCAAGCATTGATATGCAAGCCACAGGCCTGCATATGTAAATACAGGTGGCTAAGAACCAGGTCCACCCAACAGGGCAGTTCCCACTCCCTTTTCCTTGTGCAGGAATCATGGTGGTGAGCCAGGTAGAAGCCACAGGTACAGGCATCATGGCAACCTGCCAGGTAGAAGCCATATTTGCATAATAAAAGGTTAGGGTGGGAGGGCCACTTTTTTCGAGGGCTATGTGAATGATGCACCTGATCAAAACAATCCCCTGGGCCCTATGCAAATCAGACACCGCCTCCTCAAGCCTCCCAGTATAACTGACTGTTTTCTGCCACACACGGGGGTTAGTCCTCCCTCCGTCGTCGGGGGAGCTGTTCTCTTCTTTCTTGCCCATTAAACTTTCTGCTCCTTAATCCACTTCACAAATGTCTCCACGTCGCTAATTTTCTCGGTGGGAGATAAAGGACCCTGAGTGTTTCCCCAGACAACAGAGCCATATCAGAAGAATATCTTTGCAATCTTGGGTAGCAAGAAAGTAGTAACTGCAAGAGTTAAAAACTACTAAATTGGATTTCAAAAGTGTTTTAATTTCTGCTCATCAAAAGTAACTGTTAATGAGTAGATAAACTACAGATGGGGAAAAAAATTGCAATACATACACCTGACAAACTTGTATTTGGAATAAAGAATTACAACTTCCTGATAAAAGACAATCCAATAAAAAACATGGACATAAGACTTAGCGTACACTTCACAAACAAAGACCAATATGCACGTGAAAAAAGAGTTCAACCTTATTAGCCATCAGGGAAATGCCAACTAAAATCACAATGTGATATGACTAGAATTTTGTCCCGTAGAATAGCTAAAACTAGAAAGACTGATGATACCAAATATCAGAATGTGGGGCAAACAGAACTTCTAACCATTGCCAATAGGAGCGCAAAATGATCAACCCCTTTGGAAACTGGTCTGGTAGTTTCTCATGAAGTAAAGCATATAGCTACATATATAAATAAATTAGGAATATCAGTGGTTAGTTTGGTAGCTTCCAGGTTGTGGAGGATGGTGACTTCATTTTGGTTTCAGCTCAGAAAAGTACCTGAGATGCCTGGGAAAACTGAAGCAGAATGTAAAACTCAGAAATGAAATGGTTATAAACTCTTCCCAAATTAATATTAAGTTACTTGAGGAGAAGGCAAGGAACAGGAGGAAACAATGATAATTCTTTTGTTTCTCCCATAAAGGCCATACAATGTTTAAAATAAATTAATCAAATATTTATTAAATACCTACTATGTGTCAGGTCAGGTGCAGGGCTCTAAGGAAAGGACAAAGGTAACTGTGGCTTCTGCTCTCAAGGACAGCACTGTCTAGGATAGTGTTTCTCAAACTTTTGGCCGCCAAGGACCACTTGATAGATACTGGTAATATACACAGTTCATTGCAAACCAAATATAAAATTCTAAGCCCCTCAACCAACTGAATGGATCCCTCCTCTTGGCCAAGGGCATTCCAAAGCTAATCTGAAAAACTAGTTCAGCCATGATGGGAAAGGGTGTTAGATATAAGTTCTAAATTTCTCTTCAAAGAATCAATATGTTAGTATGTTCACTTCTTTGCCTTCTACTTTTAAACTTACCTTCCGGGTAAAGCAACCTTTTTCAATCACCTGCTCCACCCTGACTCATTCTGATCACCTGCTCCACTCTAACTTATTCAGATTACCTGCTACGTGCTCCACCCTGACTCATTCTCCACCTTGCACAACCATTTTTTCCCTGCCAAAGCACTCACATCATCATTCTCTTTAAATCAGCCTATCAGAATTAGTTTAGCCTGTGCAGTCTAACCCTAGGCAATAGGGGAACGACACAGCAGCAGGGGCCACATGCGTCAGGGATAAGAACCCTTCCCCTCCCTTGTCCAAGTATGTGCTCACCATTGCTCCATCTGTAAGGGCACACCCTTCTACAGAAGTAACTTGCCTTGCTGAGAATTAAAAGAAAATTTTATATTCAAGTGCTATTTCTTTTGCAGCACCGAAACTTTATATATAACAGGGGGGTCGGACATGACTCATCATACCCTCCTCCCTTTGGAATCCAGGCACAGGTGACCAGCATTAATATTAAAACAGAGACCTTAGACTGACAAAACAGACTCTTTGTAGCAATAAGATATCAACATGACAGATAGCAGGCCCTGAAAGAATTCCAAGTATTTTACCCTAAAATATATATCTTTCACATATTTTGAAATGGCCTTGCAAAGCTGTCTGTTGGGGGAAAATCTACATTCTGTAGAGAATTTCCTTCCCTTTCCAGATCTTCTCCCTGATCCAGGAGAGAATTAACTAAGAGTCTGGCACCTTTTGAAATCTGGTAAGAAACACTTACAGTCTATTCTCTCTGAAGCCTCTTATCTGGAGGCTTCATCTGCATGATAAAAACCTTGGTCTCCACAACCCTTTATCTTAATCAGACACTTACTTCTATTGATTCCAGGTCTTTAGATAATTAACTCTTTCAACCAACTGCCAATCAGAAAAATATTTGAATCCAGATGACCTAGAAGCCCCCCCACTTCAAGTTGTCCTGCCTTTCCAGACCAAACCAATGTACACCTTACATGTAATGATTGATGCCTTCTGTCTCCCTAAATGCATAAAACCAAGCTGTGGCCCAAGCACCTGGGGCACATGTTCTCAGGGCCTCCTGGGGCTGTGGCATGGGTCATGGTCCTATTTGGTTCAGAATAAATCTCTTCAAATATTTTACAGAGATTTACTCCTTTTGTCAACACCATCAATGGTAGGCCTGTTTTTTAAAAATAAAAATTAACCATCCTATCTTAAAATTAATACTACTTTCACATGAATGAGAGGGATAATTTTAACATATGTCAATCTGTTAGGTAATTATCGCAAAAGCAGTCACTTTTTTGTTCTCTGTCTCTATAAGTGAGAAGATCCTAACTCAAAACAACAGGCTGTCAACGGTGGCAAAGTGCTTGCTAGCTTCATCAGATGGTTCTGGATAGTCAAATCAAATTAGGACCCAGAAGTAACGGAATGATTCCTCATTACAAATTCCAGTATTATGGAAAATGTGTTAGGTTGATGGATAGATCACACTCAAGATCTAAAAAGTAGACTGTTTAAATTTGGACAATAGCAGTAAACGTGTCCCTGATTCTCTCTCTCATAGCATTTAGCTCTAGAAAGTATTTTTCATGTTTTGCTGCAGCATCTGGGTAGGGTTTTGTGCAATAATAAATTACTGATTTCTCTGAAGAGTGAAGAAAAACATCGAACATTAGGAAGACTCCAAACTCTCAACAACCAAGCCCTTTGACCACAGTTCAACCTCAAAAAATCCTGATGTCTTACTTTCGATGTAAAATGGTGACATTTTGGTTCAGAACAGACTCAGGTTAGGCAAGAAATAGGATTTATTCCTGTGATACACTAGAGCAAGCCATCTGAAACAGAAGTGTCTTTATTGCCATTATCAGTGAATGAGGCTTTTGTTTGTTTGCTTTTTACTATATACTGTTCTTCTCAAAACCTAAGTCAAGAGCAGCTTTATCTTCAGCAGCCAACACACCTACACATAGTTGGATACAGCCACCCAGTTCCTTGAACTGCATGCTTTAAAGACAGGGACTCACCAGCTGCCATTTATCATGTTTCCAATTTTTGTTACATCCTAAAGTACTGGTCCAAGAACAGGAAGGAAACTGTTACCTGCTCCCTGTTCTCCCTGATGATAAAATCATATTTGGAACAGCTATCTGCTGTGACGTCATCACTTGGGGTCTAATGTACAGCTGAGCTTAACATGTCGAAGACAGACCCTCGGCCTCCCCTGCCAAAGCTGCTCCACCTCTGTCTTCCCTGCACAGCTGATTGCATCTTCATCCTTCCAGTTTGCTCTGAGGTCATTCTTGACTCCTCTTTTTTCTCTTACACTCCTTATCTTATCCATTAATAATTTTTATTGGCTCTATTTTAAAATATATCCAGAAAACTGACCATCCCCTCACCACCTCCATGGTTCCCATGCTGGCCCAAGCCCTCATTCTCTCTCATATGAATTGCAGCAAAAGGTTCCCACCTGCTCTCCCTTCTTCCATTCTTGCACCCCATGATCTGTTCTCAGCACAGTATTCAGGGTGATCCTTTGAAATCACAAGCCACATTATGGCACTCCTCTGCTTAAAACCCTGCAGTGGGTTTGAGTGGCTGTGGCTCTGAGATGGTTTAGTTTTCTGGGTCAACTTGGCTAGACTATAGTAAGTGGTTATTCAATCAACAATAATCTAGGTATTGCCATGAAGGTGTTTTGTAGATGCAGTTAACATCTACAATCAGTTCACCTTAAGAGATTATCCTCAATCATGTGGGTGGCCCTCATCCAATCAGTTGGAAGGCCTTAAGAACAAAACTGAGGTTTCCCTGAGGAAGAAGAAATTGTCTCAAGACTGCAGCAGTATCTTCTCACTGGGAGTCTTCAGTCTGCTGCCTTGCACTGCAAATTTCAGACTATTTCCTAATCCCACAATCACATAAACGAATTCCTTGAAATAAAGCTCTTTATATGTGTGTATATATATGTGTGTGTATATTCAATATGCATATGTACTTGCATTAACATAGACATACATATTTTTATATACATATACATTTATATATCTACATCTCCTATTGGTTCTACTTCTGGAGAACCCCAATACAGACTCCCTGTGCCAAACATTGTCCACTTGCCCCTCCAGATCCACTCTCCTCCCATCTTCACCCTACTCTTCTTGGGTGGTTGACCTAAATGAATGCATCAACAACTGTCTTTCAGTTGCTTTTGGCCATGGGAAGCCCCAACAAGATACTAAAAACAGAGAGGAGAGTCCGGTCAGGGCATTTACTTTCCTGTCTCTTTCTCTGTGAGGTCACTTTGTGCTGACTCCTGGCTCCACACCTCCTTTGGGGACTAGAAGCGGTGACAGCCTGTCTGCCACTTTCTCTGTGTTACTGTACTATCCTTTGTAGCCTACCTACTCTTTCTGGATAGTCCCTATGTAAACAACCCCCCTTGAATCACTGTATTTTGACTGTGCTATTTTCTACGAGAGCCCTTATTGATAAGCTTTCCATTTCACTCACAATGGCCCACTGGGCTCTTTAGGATCTACCCCACTTCCTTCTCAACGACCTCAGCTTCTACAACCTTCTGCTTGTTCACCCCATAGGCCTCTTTGCTGCTCCTAGAACATCCTAGGCATGTAAAGCTTCTCAAGGGCAAGAGTCTCTGTTTGGCTCACTGATATATCCCATGTGCCTAGAACAGTCCAAGCTAAGTAAATGTTTGTTGTATGAATCGAATAAAATAATCTCATTGATCCCCATTCCAACATCCTTCCTTGTTGCATCCATAGCAGGTGTTCAACCTTCTGTCTTCATATAGCTCACCAAATAACCACTAAGGGAAAAAAATCTTCTCTCCTGTTACAAGGCTCTACATCACAAAGCCACAATGCCCGTTTCCCTCATATATTTACTCCAGGATCACTGAATACCTATCTTGGGCAAGTGTGAAAATCACAGGTTAGCCAGAGCCAAGTATCATCAAAAGGATAAGATTTACTATTAATTCATCCTGAGAAGATATAAAGAATTCCCCCCCAAAAAGTGCTTTTATTTTTCCCCAAAAGACTTATGGTCCAAATGGAAAGAAATACTGAAAACTTAAATACATACTGAAGGTGATTTTATTTAATGTTATAAATGTTAGTTCAATATTCAATTTTTAAAATGTTAGAATTATGATAAAACCTCATCTATATCACTCAACCTTATATTACTTACATTTTCATAAGCACTTGTTGACTCTAAAAGAAAACGTTGGCCAGGCATAGTGGCTCACACCTGTTATCCCAGCACTTTGGGAGGCTGAGGCAGAGGGATCACCCTGAGGTCAGGAGTTCAAGACCAGCCTGGCCAACACGGTGAAACCCCATCTCTACTAAAAATACAAAAATTAGCCCAGTGTGGTGGCAGGCGCCTGTAATCCCAGCTTATTCAGGAGGCTGAGGCAGGAGAATCACCTGAACCCGGGAGGCGGAGGTTGCAGTGAGCCAAGATCGCACCATCACACTCCAGCCTGGGCAACTAGAGCGAAACTCCATCTCAAAAAAAAAAAAAAAGAAAAAAATTTTTTAAAGTTACCTACCTATATAATATACTCTCTTAATTCATATTAACTGTTAACCTATTTCCTTATTTGATGATTTGAAAGTTTAACACAAAATGATTTTACACATATAATTAACAAAGTTAACATTAAAATTGTAGCATTATACTCTTGCATCTACAAGAAGCATAATACATATTTATATTTCAACTGACTGGTGGAATGTAAATAGAGAAAGCACATAGGAGCTTCAGTTAATGATGTATCTGGAATGTTCACCTACACTGGAAAGTGAGTATTCAGAAACCAACAATAAGTCCAAACGGCCTGCTGCTCTGTCAATGTTGGTACACTGACAGTCATTCAATACAATCATATGGTGACAGAAAATGACACACTTGGGGGTGTAGAACGCAACTAGACACACAGCAGGGGAGGACACAGGAAGAGAACATCTTTCTCGATGTAGAATTCTACAGAGTACAAAAACTTAGAAGTCTCCTGATATGGTCTGGCTCTGGGTCCCCACCCAAATCTCATCTCAAATTGTAATCCTCACATGTTGCAGGAGGAGCCTGGTGGGAGGTGACTGGATCATGGGGGCGGTTCCCCCATGCCATTCTCGTGACAGTGAATGAGTTCTCATGAGAGCTAATGGTTTTATTTTATTTTATTTTATTTTAGACAGAGTCTTGCTCTGTTGCCAGGCTGGAGTGTAGTGGTGCAATCTCAGCTCACTGAAACCTCCGCCTCACGGGTTCAAGAAATTCTCCTGCCTCAGCCTCCCGAGTAGCTGGGACTACAGGCGCACACCACCACACCCAGCTAGTTTTTGTATTTTTAGTAGAGATGGGGTTTCACCATGTTGGCCAGGATGGTCTCGATCTTCTGACCTCGTGATCCGCCCGCCTTGGCCTCCCAAACTGTTGGGATTAAAGGCATGAGCCACTGTGCCCTGCTGAGCTGATGGTTTGAAATGTGGCACTCCCCCTTTACTCTCTGCCATGATGTAAGACGTGCCTTGCTTCCCCTTCACTTTCCATGGTGATTAAGTTTCCTGAGGCCTTCGCAGCCACGCAGAACTGTGAGTCAATTAAACCTCTTTTCTTTATAAATTACCCAGTCTCAGTTTTTTATAGCAGTGTGAAAATGGACTAATACGTCTCCTTTCTCCAGACATCTTTGGAAACAAATTGATACTTTTCTTCAGAGATTTATCATTTCTGTGCTGTTCTGCCCAGAAGCAGGTGGATGGAGCTATGAATTGATTGATTAATCAATTCATTCTTTCACTCACCTACTACTGTATGTGTCAACCACTACGTTAGCTACCAGGAAAATAGACAACTAAAACAAGGGCCTTGTCTGCAAGAGCTTTATAGTTTAGTAGGGAAGGCAGATTAATAAACATGATTATAATACAGGCTGATCAGTGCTGTAATAAAGATGTCCCCGAATGCTATGGGAACACAGAGGAAGTGGACATCCGGTGTGTACTAGGGTACAGACAGGTAGTTAGGAAGACTGTCTGATAATTCCCTTCTGACTTCATAATTCTGTCATTTCTATTCTAAGAAACATAGTTTTGTTATTTGCAGATGTATACAGATTGATAAGGAATAATAAAATAGTATACGCATAGCTAAGATTTATAGGAACAAATTTTCATATATCTAAGATTTATGGGGAAATAATAAAATAAGTTCATTAAAATTATAGTTATCATAATGAAAACAAGCATATTGGGCATCTCCTGGAGTAGCTGCCTGGCTCCTGATGATCCCCTTGTTTAAAAAAATTTTGTCAACCACAAATATATGTATCTTTAAACAATGCACAAGTTGTAACCACTAAAGCACAATGGCTCAAGTTCATAGCAGCTGATGACTGTGCCAGCATTCTCTTCAAAATGCCAGTTGTTTGGGAGCAACTCCAGGGGACATCCACACTGGCCTACAAAGCAGTCTGGCTTCCTGGTAACAGTGTTCACCAGGTTTTTTCTCTTTCACTTCTAGAAAACAGTTTGGCGATTCCTCAAAACCTAAATTATCACATGATCCAGCAGTTCCACTCCTGACTACATATGCAAAGGAAGTGAAAGCACTGCATGGATCAAAATACTCAAAATAGCCAAAAGGGAGAAGCACACCCAAGTGTCAATCAACAGATGAATGTGTAAATGAAATGTCCCTGCTGATGGAAGTACCCTGGACAGACCCATGAAGAGGAAATCTCTATCTGTTCCAAGGGCGCTCTTTCTTGATGTTCTTAAGATTCCCCCCAACAAAGGTTGCAGAGAGCTGTGAATGGAGATGACGAAAACAGCTTCCTCCCAACTCCGCACCACAGTGCAAAGTTCTGGTACCCAGAACCCAAGGCAACATTCCTCATAAAAACAGACCCTTCAGCTCCCTCCTCCCCGTGTCACATCCCCAAAGCATCTCTCAAAAGTCAAAAACCAAAGACACCAAACATAAAGAAGCAATCCAAACCTACCACCCTCACCACAGGAGCTAACCTTAATCCATGAGCAAGGCCTTTCCATTTATAAACATCCAGGAGACATTTTGTGCTTCACTTATGATGGGCAAGAAGCCTCAGAGATACTGTCTGCTGCCACATAATAAATCACTGCACCCAAAGGAGTGGTGACCTCACAGTTTCTCCAAGAACCATCAGTGGGTAGACTCTTTGCATCATCTAGGTTTCCACTCAAATGTCACCTCATCAGGGTCACTCTTAACATCACCATCCTATCTATTTTACGGTTTCTCTCCTGCTCCTAGAATGCAAGCACCATTAGTGCAGGGACCTTCTCACTGTGTGCCCAGGATATGAAACAGGCCATGGCACACAGTGTTCAATAAGTTTAATATTTCATGAAGAAATAACATTTTTTGAGTATTTACC
The DNA here is from genome assembly GCF_037993035.2 of Macaca fascicularis. Classification (NCBI taxonomy): domain Eukaryota; kingdom Metazoa; phylum Chordata; class Mammalia; order Primates; family Cercopithecidae; genus Macaca; species Macaca fascicularis. The sequence continues at coordinate 45,688,586 of NC_088376.1, forward strand.
ATGTGCTAGGCACTGTTCTTAATGTCGTACACATAATAACTAATTTCAGTCCCAAAGCAATCCTATGAGGTAGGCAGTATTATCATCCACATTTTATAGATGAGGAAACTGAGGCACAGGGAGGTTAAGTAGCAAGCCCAAAGTCATACAGCTCGTAACTATTACAGTAATCTCCTGCCGCACAACAAACCACCACCAAATTTAGTGGCTTAAAACAATAATGCATTCTTATTTATTACGGTTCTGTGGGTCACTGGTCTCAGCTGGATGGTTCTGGCTTGAATTCTCTCACGCATTTACTATCAGTTAGGAGCCTGGGCTTGAGTCATCTGAAGGCTCACTGGGCTAGGCCTTCCAAATGACTTCATTCACATGTCTGGCACCTCAGCTGAGAAGACTGCAACTACTAGGGACCTTCTGGGCCTCTCTCTCTCTCCACAAAGCCTCTCTACATGGCTATGTTGGGCATCCTCACAGCATGGTGGTCCTTATATGGCAGCTTCTCATGTTCTTGCCCCAGAAGTCATGCAATGTGTGTCACCTCTGCTCCATCCGATTTGTTCCAAGGGCAAGCCCAGATTCAATGCTGGGGGATACCAGAAAAAGGCATGAATAGCAGGAGGTGTGGTGATTGGGGAGGTCATCTTTGGAGACTCACCAGCACAATAGTGGAGCTGGTATTTGAACCAGGTTGTCTGGCTCCAGAAACTACACTGTTAGAAAATACACTTGTAACCACCATATTATGTTGTGTCTCTATTAGGAATAAGTGAATACAGTCTTTACTTAATTTGTATAATTAGTGAGGCCTATCCTAATGATTTGGGACTCCAAGGGTAAAATAAAATCTCCATCTGTAAACAGAGAAAATTATTTGCAGTTTTTAACCGACAATCTTTTCTCTACTTTGAAAAGTTAACGGTTAAGGAATGCCCTTGGTCGGTGATGGGGTAGCGGTGGCTGGTTGAAGTAGGGAGGGTTTGGAAGCACTTCTGTGGACAAAGTCCAGATCTTATGAAAGATCATATTTTAAATGAAGAAAGGGCATAGTGAGTAGGAATGGGTATTTCCAATGGGAACTCGCCATGCCCCAAAGGGATTACCATCCAGCTTGAAACAAGTTGGCTTGTAGACAAGTTCTACACAAACACCACACTTCTATTCCTTATTACAGACCTGGAAGAGAGGTTAAAAAATAAATAAATAAAGCAACACTACCATTTATTGAGTGCCTGCTTGTGCCAAGCACTGTGCCAAGAGGCTTTCATCTACTGCCTCCTTCAGTCTTCAGATCAACCTTACAAGGCAGGTTTGACCATTACATCCAGGATACTAACTTCAGAAAGTTCCAGAAACTTAATCACATACCTAGTAAATTAAATGGCTGAACAGGGATTTGAACCCATGTCAGTATAACTCTCCAATGCCCATTCTTCTAGTAACTGAGCAATATCACACATATAACCCTGTACCATGATCCCTGCCACTGTTCATTGTTTCTGGGACATCCCCCCAACTAGTAAGAGCCTCCTTACCTCACCCAGCCCCATTCAGGAATGTGATTTTTCAATTATTGCAGTTTCTGTGCCCAATCCAGCACCTGATCTCTGATGGGTACTTTAGAATTTTAATGAATTAACAAATTACAATTTATTTGGAGGCGCTCAAGTGTAGCCCAGGGATTTTAGAAGGTCTGTGTCTAGCAATCAAACCCTTATTCATTTCTAGGAGCATTTAGCAGGAGTAAAATTGCCCCTGGGTTCCCTGTGCTTTTCTTCTTGTCAGTCCGGTCCATGTAACAGCCTATCTTTGATTAAATGGTCTCTCCCTCCCTTCATATTTTTGAAAACACTATTTTATTATATGCAGTACTGAGGAGCGGCTTGGGGGTGAGGTGGTAAAAGAGGTGATATTTAGTGGCAGGGCTTGTGCTTTGGGCAGTTATAATTCCAACTCCCCACTTCTCTGTGGGTGTTCCATTTATTTTGGGATGTTTATATTTGTTTCCTAAAGACTTGCCATACTGACTCTCATGATCAACCAAATAATGTATCTGAGGAAAACACTTATTTTCTCCCAAGTTCCTAGAGTAAGAAATTCAAAAGTCCCCCAAAGTGCTATTGCCACCCTTGATAAAGCTGTGAACTCATAAGTTGCAATTGTCTAAGTTGACAGTGGTTATTACAGTTTTCACAGGATTGAGGAGCAATCCATACATGTAACATTTCTCTGTACGAGAAACATGGGAAAGTGACAGCACACAAAAGCACTCTCCTGACTCTAAGTAGAGCAATGTGGGAAAAGAAATCCCACTTTGGGAGACCAAGGTGGGCGGACTAACTTGAGGTCAGGAGTTTGAGACCAGTCAACATGGCAAAACCCTGTCTCTACTAAAAAATACAAAAATTAGCCAAGCGTGGTGGTGGGTGCCTCTAGTCCCAGCTACTGGGAGGCTAAGGCAGGAGAATCTCTTGAACCCAGAAAGCGGAGGCTGCAGTGAGCAAGATCATACCACTGCACTCCAAACTGGGTGACAAAGTGAGACTTTGTCTCAAAAAAACCCCGAAAGAACTCCTTAGAATTAGGAGCCCTCTAAATGTTTCTCTGGTCTTCAGCATTAAGCAACCAATAAATGAGACCCTTCCCTTTTTTACTGCCAAATCAGAGATTTTAAGGCATTTTCAAATTTATGGTACAATTCTTATTTGCCCATAATTTCACATCATAAATTTAACTCTGGAGGTGGTCAAGGGATATAGAAGTAATTTAATCTGTCTTTTAAATAATATATTCTTAAAAATCCTTTCTGAGTGTTTTAATTATACTAAATGCCTTCTTGATTTATACTACTTTAAAAAAATGTGTTATCTTTATGTTCTATTTTTATAGTGATGTTTCAGGAAAGAATGATTTTTGTTTGGTATGAATATGTTATTAAAGAGAATCTCTTTCAGAAAAAAAAATATACATGAAGACTTCATTTTCATGTTTTCTCATTTTCTTTTCTACTCATTAAACCTCTTCTAAGGCATCTGCTTGAACACAGCACTAAAAATGCAAGTAGTACAAACAAGTTATTTATAAAACATCAAGTTTTCAATCAATAAAAACAGACTTGATTTCCATGTGAAAGAGCAAAGAAAAAGAAAACAAAAACAAGCAACAGAAGCCTTCAAAAGCAGGCAGAAAGCTAAACAAATTTAGAAAAATTGGACTGAGGCCCTGGTGGGAAAATGTCACCTACAGTGCTTGCTTATTTATTTAGGATTTAGGATTTATATTTGCCCTGCTTCCCAGAAAAAGTTAAGGCAATAATGAAAACTTTTAAATTTTTCTGCTATCTTTTCAACTGAATCTAATTGAACAGCTTATGTGCCATAAGAATTGTAACGTTTTGTCCCTGCGTGGTAGCTCACGCCTGTAATCCCAGCACTTTGGGAGGCCAAGGCGGGAGGATCACGAGGTCAGAAGATTGAGACCATCCTGGCTAACATGGTGAAACCCCGTCTCTACTAAAAAATACAAAAAATTAGCCAGGTGTGGTGGCGGGCGCCTGTAGTCCCAGCTACTGGGGAGGCTGAGGCAGGAGAATGGCGTGAATGCAGGAGGCGGAGCTTGCAGTGAGCCAAGATCACGCCACTGTGCTCCAGCCTGGGCCATAAAGCGAGACTCCATCTCAAAAAAAAAAAAGATTTGTAAAGTTTCCAAATTATACTTTCTGGATTAAAAAATAACCCCATCCCACCCACCCACCCCCCAAAAAAAAAACAAGCTATAGTGCTCTTATCCCATTCATATAGTCTGGATATGCAAACATTTTCTGTTAGTTATACTCATTTTTACTATTCTTAAATATAAAGAATACTAGCTCAAGCATTGGATTAAGTTACTATTCAGGCAACTGAAATAATGAGCCTAGTGCAACCAATGTATACATATATATTTTCTTTAAAAAGCCCATAGTTAAGATTGGAATTTAAGTCTCTATATAATTCTAAATCCTATGTGCAGTTTAAAGTCAGGAAATGTGTTTTTAAAGTCAAAATTCCATTCCCCTATCTGTCCTGCTGTGGTTATACCAGGCAAATAATAGTTACAGCAATTTTAGAACCCCTTGCTATACCCTTAGGTATAATTAAGTGACTTAAAAGTTGAGTTCCTGCCTAAATTCACTATTTGTTTTCTCAAATTATACACCTAGCACTGATCTTACTAGACTATCACTATGTCTCAATTTTCGCAAACCCTTTGCTCACCACTGCTGACTCTTTCTTCTCATGAAGCCATACAAAAGTTACTAGCAAGGCATAAATCCCAATCACTTTTTTTTTTTTTTTTTTTTTTGAGATGGAGTCTTGTTCTATCGCCCAGACTGGAGCGCAGTGGCGCGATCTCGGCTCACTGCAAGCTCCGCCTCCCGGGTTCACGCCATTCTCCTGCCTCAGCCTCCCGAGTAGCTCGGACTACAGGCGCCCGCCACCACGCCCGGCTAATTTTTTTTTGTATTTTTAGTAGAGACGGGGTTTCACCATGTTAGCCAGGATGGTCTCGATCTCCTGACCTGGTGATCCGCCCGTCTCGGCCTCCCAAAGTGCTGGGATTACAGGCGTGAGCCACTGCGCCCGGCCCCCAATCACATTTTTTTTTTTTTTTTTTTTTTTTTTTTGAGACGGAGTCTTGCTCTGTCACCCAGGCTGGAGTGCAGTGGCCGGATCTCAGCTCACTGCAAGCTCCGCCTCCCGGGTTCACGCCATTCTCCTGCCTCAGCCTCCCGAGTAGCTGGGACTACAGGCGCCCGCCACCGCGCCCGGCTAGTTTTTTGTATTTTTAGTAGAGACGGGGTTTCACCGTGTTAGCCAGGATGGTCTCGATCTCCTGACCTCGTGATCCGCCCGCCTCGACCGCGCCCGGCCCCCAATCACATTTTTAATCTACTAGTTCCTTCAACTAAATAGGAATGCCATTTAAAATTAATCAGGCATCTGGAGGATGGATTAAGTATGATGACTTTAACATATGTAAGTTATAAAATTGCCCTCAAGGCAATGTTATAGGAATGCCTTCACATAATTGTTTATTAGGCATCTTCAGAAATATCAAGGCACATGTAAAATAATCCTGGGAAGTCAAACAGATCCTTACAAAGGATACAGTAACAACTTATCCAGTCTTAGAGTAGCACACACGTAAAACAGGTCATACTCTTTGCACGAAGCAATAATTATTTTCACCTTAACTAATCTTAAGATCTTCAATAATTTTTAAAAGTGAAAATAAGCTTTATTCCAAATTACTAACACTTAAAACTGCTTACAGTGGGCATTATAAGAATTCACACACATAACCGTTACCTATTCTCTTGTCTAACTGCTCTCCACGAGATTATAAACTCCCTGAGGACAGAAATTATGCCTTGTCTTTCTACCCCCACAGTCCAATGCAATGCCCACTAAATAGGAGGTGCTCAAAAAATCTTGGTGAATATTTGATAAATAAGTGCATGAGAGTATAATGGTATCCTGAGTCAGAACGTTATGTGCTGACGTTTTCATACCATTTACAAGTATGACATTAGTTAAGATACAAGTTCTTTAGACTTCAATTTCCCCACTTATAAAATGGTCATACTAAGGTCTGTCACCCCAATCCCAGAGAATCAGATGCAAATAAAATAAAATGATTCAAGATATGCTAAAAACTATAAATACTATTATTATTTTTAGTTCCATGATTTCTATCACAAGTATACAGTCAAGTGTTGTTTAATGATGGAGATACATTCTGAGAAATGCATCATTAGGTGACTCTGTTGTCCAAATATCACAGAGTGCATTTACACAAACCTAGATGGTATAACCCACCACACACCTAGGCTATATAGTATAGCCTATTGCTCTCAGGCTACGACACTGTAACAGCATGTTCCTGTACTGAACACTGCAGGCAAGTGTAAAACAATGGTAAATACTTGCGTATCTAAACACAGAAAAGGTACAATAAAAACACGGCAATATAATCTTACGGCACCACTGTCATATATGTGGTGGTCATTGACTGAAACATTGTTATGGGCTGTGTGACTGTATTTCACTCTAACTGAACAGAAAAACATATGTAATTATAAAGATGATAATACTTGAATTACCTGGAGAATCTGAAGATTTTTCTATGTAAGACAACTTACACTTTTTTCTTCATGAAGTAGCTAAATAAGGAAAATTATGCCACATACTTTTTGCTTTAATGGGACTGCCTCTACCCATTGCCACATTCTCCTCCCATTTCTGTCATAGGTCTGTGACCCTCCCACATCATCATCATCATCATCAGGATCTTGCTCTGTCACCCAGGCTGGAGTGCAGTGGCACAATCATAGCTCACTATACCCTCTGACTCCTGGGCTCAAGAAAGTCTCTAATCTTAGCCACCCAAGTAGTGAGGACTACAGGTGCGCACCACCACTCCTGGCTAAAAAAAAAAAAAAAAAAATTAAAAAAAATTTGCAGAGACAGGATCTCTTTACGTTGTCCAGGCTGATCTTGAACTCTGATCTTCAACACCTTGCCGCAAGCAATCCTCCTCCTCAGCCTCCTAAAGTGTTGGGATTACAGGTGGAGTACAGCCACCATGCCTGGCCTCTCCCATATTTTCTTCATAAAGGGATAAAAAGTTATATTCTAGGTGGACCCCAAGACTAAATCTTTGCTCAATGTTTGCTGATTTTTCTCAGGTTAGATTTATGCTGAGAATGAAATGACTGAATCCTTAAATAATTGGCCAATGTCAGTACTTTTAAATTATAAATAATAAAAACCTAATGATTTTTAACAACAGGACCACATACATGGATTGCCTTATTTTATGTTTGCTTGTTTATCATTATTATTATACTTTAGAGAAGGGGTCTCACTCTGTCGCCCAGCCTGGAGTGCAGTGGTGTGATCACAGCTCACTCCAGGAGCCTTGAACTCCTGGGCTCAAGCGATCCTTCAGCCTCTGCCTTCCAAAGTGCTGGGATTACAGGCGTAAGCCACTGCACCTGGCCAGATCATCACCTTCTAAAAACAGATTTGTAAATTATGCCCAGTTTTAAATCTAAGAACAGAATCAATTCCAGCGATCTCTGCATAACAATTGCTGTTTCAATTAGATAATGTAACAGCAATTGCATTAGACATTCAGATGTGATGTTTAGTTTTAAGTTTGGGAACCAATTTTAAACAAAAATTCCTATATACCTGTTCAAGGAGAATTCCCAGAAGGTTCTAGGCTTTAAGTTTCCTCTGGTTTGCAGTTACTATAAACAAAGTTTCAGCTGGTTCCACTCAGCCACCCATACCATATGCAGCCAAAGTCGAACTCTAAATAGAGTTGCTTTCACAAGGTCTTATTTTTGCTATTAATGTCTATCTTTCTTTTTCCGTTTTTTTGGTTTTTTTTTTTGAGATGGAGTCTCACTCTTATTGCCTAGGCTGGAGTGCAATGGCGGGATCTCAGCTCACTGCAACCTCTGCCTCCCAGGCTCAAGTGATTCTCCTGCCTCAGCCTCCTGAGTAGCTGGGATTACAGACGCCTGCCATCGCACCCAGCTCATTTTTGTATTTTTAGGAGAGACGGGGTTTCACCACATTGGCTAGGCTGGTGTTGAACTCCTTACCTCAGATGATCCACCCGCCTCAGCCTCTCAACGTATGTCTATTTTTCTTTAAAAAAAAAAAACAAACCAAAATGCATATTTGGTCAAATCATCAATATGTATCTCTCATTCTATTATGGGAATTATAAAATGAACAAGTTATGAATGAAAATATCAAGGAACAGAAGAATTGATGATTTGCTGAGTTTGCAATGAATTTATAATGAAGCGATTAATGGAATGGTGGTCTCTATGCCAGGGGTGCCTGCGGAGCACAGAATATAAGACGCCTGGTGGGCTTTCTCTCACTTCCCACTTAGGGCCTCAGGAACACATCCTAGCAGGTAGCTCCCCATGTGCTCATCACCTCCAAACTCACCTATGTGTCTCCAGCACCCAGCACCATGCCTTGTGGGCTCTTCTAAATGTGTCCTATGTTGCAGTAAAATACATCACACCAGCTGTGTTTTTTTCCCACAATGGTCCACTCTCCCCTACTTCCTTTATGGATCTCGGAGATGTTTCTTACTGTTGTCTCCTGCACACAATCTCGAACTGCAGAAAAACCACTGTAATAGAGGGGTCCAGGTGGTGGGATGTCAACTTTTGGAGTTCCATTTCTTGCTGCAGGGCTTAATACAGGTGGAGTTACTGATTCTTCTTCTTAAATAAATTAGGGTGACTTATGCCTCACCCCAATCCTATTGTTCTTCCAAGCCTGCTTAGAAGACCAGTCACTGCTTTCCAAAGGATTATATATACCTTAGCTGTCAAATCACATTTCACTCATGCCCACATCCCCGTATATGAGAATTAGGGGATTTTATGCAGATGCCTTTTAGCTTATAGTCCCCAGAATCAACTCCTAAAGGAAACTAAGAAACTCTCAGCCCCATCATGGATTACAAAATATTCAACTATTTCTTAACACTCAAATTCTCTAATTTAGTCTCTAAGCATACATTTTTTGAGAACACATACAGTAAAAGTAAAAAACCTAAGACTAGTTAAGGCCATCAACTCTTGGTGGTAAAGCTGAGTCAAGAGTCTTGAGTTCCAGTTACAGCTGCAACAACTACAAAGAACCAGTGCAGCTTCCCTATTTGCAAAGCTTCCCTAGTTGCAAAGCAGAAGTACAACTAAGCAGCACAGAGCACCTCTGTCTTCAACATATCCTTACGTGAGTAAAATTAAGCATAAAATTTTTCTATTAATAGCACAGCACTGTCCACAAGAAAAATTGTGATGACAGAAATACCCATATTATGTATTGTCCAGTAAGGCAGCCACTATCCACATATGGTTACTGAGCACTTGAATGTGGCTAGTATGACTAAGAAACTAAATATTTAACTTAATTAATTTACATTTAAATAGCCAATATAGTGTGTTGGAACAGTACAGCTGTCTAAGAAATTGCCATAAAAATTTTAAAGTACTATAATGTAAGGACAAATTAAATTTCCAATCTGCGGGCTGTACTTCCATATCAGAAAGTCCAATACAAAGGACTGGAAGTTTGGTGGTAACAACTAGGATTCACCTTTCTTTTTTTTTTTTTTTTTTTTTTTTTTTTTTTTTTTTTGAGACGGAGTCTCATGCTGTTGCCCAGGCTGGAGTGCAGTGGCGCGATCTCGGCTCACTGCAAGCTCCGCCTCCTGGGTTCACGCCATTCTCCTGCCTCAGCCTCCTGAGTAGCTGGGACTACAGGCGCCCGCCACCGCGCCCGGCTAATTTTTTGTATTTTTAGTAGAGACGGGGTTTCACTGTGGTCTCGATCTCCTAGGATTCACCTTTCTTAAAGCAAAAGTTAAAATCAGACATTTCCCATTCTTCCATTGATAAACAGTTTAATGAAAACTATTTAGTGGTGAAAGCTAGCATGCTGGGACACATCTCCGGTTTGGACGAACAGAATGGGAGGCCAGTGAGTGAAAGCAAGATATTTCCCCCCAGCTACAGGAACTACAGTTTAAAGACCACTCTGAGGCTTTCCCATCTCCATTGGTCTCTGTGATAGTTTAATAAAAGTGATACTGAATCACCCAATGGGAACACTATTCTTGGTTTACGACTGCAGGAACAGAAATGTGGGGTGGACCAACCAGCTTTGGAAACACCTTTAATAGATGGCCTTGGACAAGGCCATAGCAGAGCACAGTCCTGTCTGGAATGGCTAAGCAGGGAGACAGAGCCTGGTGCGTATCCTCCTAGCTGGTACCACTATACCCTAACTGCAGGCAGAGCTTTTGAGAAAACACTGTAGGCAGAAGACTCCGCATTTCTTCATCTTTTCTGTTACCACCTTGTCTACTCCACCATCTTCCCTCTCCTGGATACCACAACAGCTTCCTAATTGGTCTCTCTGCTTCTACTCTTAACTCCCTACAGTTCATCTTCCACACAGACGCCAGATAAGCTCATCCCTCTGCTTAAGATCTTCCAGGGACTCCTACTCAAAACAAAATGCAAACTCCCCACCATGGCCTACAGAGTCCCGTTCACCTTCGCTTCTCTTCCCACTGTCCCCTTGCTCATTCCATTCCAGCCACTCCGACCTCCTTGATTTGTTCTTCCGACAAATCAAGCTTCTTCCCCACTCAGGCACTGAGTTGAAGCGTTTTGCACTATCTCATTTTGTCTTCACAGTTATCCTGAGGTTTAAAGGAGGTAAATCCCAGACACAGAGTTTATGACGGTGAAACTGGAATTTGAATCCAGGGAAGTGACTGCTGAGCTCACAGGCTCTCCCTTCACAAGACATCCATGATGGAGCGTCCATTTAACTTCCCCACTCCTACACAGTAAACCATGCCTCTCCTGAGGCAAACGCTCCTTTATCAAGGAAAGCTTTCACTGGACGTGTCCCCCAGCCTCAGTCAAAGTTTAATGTCACATCAACACTGTCCACAATATTCAGAACACATGGCCAACCATGAATTTCTTCTTGGGCACATGACGCCTCTGAGCCATTGATTTTCTAGGGTCGTTTAAAACTTACAGCCATTTAATTACATTGAAAACACAATTACGATACGAAAATCAAGCTGCTTTTATTTTTGTTTCAGAGCCTTATTTCACATTTATGTTAAAGGTATTTCAAAATTATTTTCTATGACTTCTCTCCTGGCCATATGTGCTATAACATAATGAAATCTGTACCAGTTTGTGACATGGTTGGTATTTTACAAGAGGCCGTCAAGGCATGTAAGAGTTGAGTTTTATATTATGAAAGGGGACCTCTCATATCTGCCTGCAAAATGACCTCAGTGGGAGTAGGTTTTACTTTACATAAAGTTGGGCTTACCAACTGTCTGATTAAGTCAATTTCTGTAATTGTTTCAGGCCTCAGCTTCCCCTTCTATAAAATGGGGATGATAACAGATACTTTCTCACAGAGTTGTTTTGAGGATTCTGGGTGATTATACTTGTTAACTACTTGGCACGGTAAATGCCTGCACACAGTAACTGCTAGTTTACACAGTCAGCCGGGGCTACTTTTTAAAAAATCATAAGTCCTCCAGTGGCACAACCTGACTAAAGGAAGTTCTCAGTGAACCAGTGTATTCAATTACTAAACAACTTCCCAACAACAAAAACGTGAAGAAGATAACAGTCCATGCTACACTGACTGGAAAGATGACTCACTCTAGTTGACTCTAAATCAGTTTAAAAAAAAAAAAAGGCTGTCTCTAAATCCAGCTTATCTTGACTCAGCATCATCTATGTGATTACTGATCAGCATGGACTTTCTATTGGCCCTTGGCTGCTATTTAGATTCCCACCTGCCCCCCCCCACTAATTCTCTTTTTTTTTTTTTTTTTGAGACGGAGTCTCGCTCTGTCGCCCAGGATGGAGTGCAGTGGCGCGATCTCAGCTCACTGCAAGCTCTGCCTCCTGGGTTTACGCCATTCTCCTGCCTCAGCCTCCCGAGTAGCTGGGACTACAGGTGCCCGCCACCTCGCCCGGCTAGTTTTTTTTTGTATTTTTTAGTAGAGACGGGGTTTCACCGTGTTAGCCAGGATGGTCTCGATTTTCTGACCTCATGATCCGCCCGTCTCGGCCTCCCAAAGTGCTGGGATTACAGGCTTGAGCCACCGTGCCCGGCCTAATTCTCTATTCTTACACTGCCTTTAGAGGTGGTTTCAACCCAGGAACATTAAGTGGGCTTTTTAAATTTTTTTTCTTTTTCCTTTCCTAATGGGCATAGAGTAGTCAAAGCACTATCTTTGATCTTCTATTTCCCACTGGGAATTTATGAAGGCACGAGCAACAAAAAACCTCTAAAAGTCATTACCACAGGCCTTTGACTGAAAACAGCTTTAATTATTGAATCTATAAAACTCAACTGAGTCACACTGGGCTTTCAGAAACACATTTGCTTTGAGAATTTATTCCTTCGAGCATTACCTTGTGCCCTTTGTAATCACTAATGCAGGACACGACTAGATCTATTATATTAATAAAAATCTTCCCAATAGTTGGGGTAAATCCAACATTTCCCTATTTCAGGCATTTGCCTCTTACTCAAATCCTACCACCAGAGGAAAAAGGCAGCAGCCTCCCACTGTTTCCAACACCCACTTCCAGGAGAATACCTTTTTAAAAAATGCTTACTGTGATTTTCCAAGTACATTTGCTATTTGGAGGGTACACTCCAGGAAAACCTTCACTGCCAATAAATCCAGACTCTCCAGTAAGAATGCCACCACATGTGAAAACAGGTCTGGGAACATAAAAGAAGAAAAGATAATGTAATTTGAAACATGGTCTAACAATCTGCTGTTACCTTCAGAAAGGTGTAGCCTATTAATATAAATAAAAGTTAATGTTGATTAATCAATTCTCACACCATAATGGGATCTGAAAGCTTGCTAGCTCTTAGAATATTTAAATTGCAGCCTGATAAAGCATTCTGTCCAGCTGCCATCTGTCTCCATCATAGTAACACAAGATTTTATATACATAATCAAGTCCTCGGCATTGTGGCAAAGTCTTGTAGGAAAATGGTAAATACATCAATTTAACTGGGGGGAGTGGGAGAGAAGGTAAGAGTCAGGCTGAATGAAGAACATGGTTTTAAAGAAAGATAGGCAAGCAATTGGTTAATATAAAAAAGTTTGCCGTTCCCATATTTGGAGATGCCCAGTTCTCCTCCCCCTTTCTGAAAATTACTGGCCATTGGCAGCGCTTCCCATCGAAAGGGAGGCTGATATTAACGAAGGCTGAAGAGGCGATGCCAACGTTGGCCACCGGGCAGGTCCCACAGCCCAGCTCCTGGGGCCGTCTCGAGGTTGGCGAAGAGTTAACTTTCCAGAGCGGCTCCCTAGGCGCCGCGCCGCTACGGTTGTTCCCTAGTTTAGGTCTCTGGGCAAAGCCTCTCCGCTAAGAAAAAAAAAAAAAAAAAAAAACAGCGGTAAACCAAAATCCACATATTTGGGCCCCAGTGCTTCCCTCCGCCTCCATAGACACGGGGAGAGGGGAGACACAAGTCAGATTAAGCCCCGCCACGTGGTGGCCAAGCCAGCTGCAGGGCCATCAGGCAGGCCGGGCCGAAGACCCAGGAGGGAGCCCCGCGAGCAGGGATGGGTCCCCAGGTCCGGGACTCAGCCCACGCACGGGGGTGGCGGACGCCTGCACCGCTCGGGGAGCGCAGGGTCGAGCGCTGGGTCACCCAGGCGCGCCGAAGCGGGTTGAGTAAAGCAGCCGGCGAGGTTGCAGAGGTGGAGGAAGGGAGGGGAGAGAGAGGGAGCCCAGGCGGGGGTCGCGTTACCTCTCTGGGGACTGCTGCCGCGAGAGCTGGGTGGCGGCAGCCAGCAGCAGGCAGAGTGGCGCCCAGGCGTTCGCGCCCCTCATGGCAGCGTAGACGCTCGGGGTTTGCACCCCACGGCGCGCGCGCCGGCACACACGCCCCTCCGCACCCACCGCGCTCACACCGCCGCTCACACCGGCAGCAGTGCAGGCTCACACCGGCGCTCGGCGGCCCGCGCGCTCCCTCTCACTCGCGCACCGCCGTGGGGCGGCCCAGGTAGCCGAGGGTTGCGCGGCCGGCGGGGCGGAGGCGCTTTTAAAGGCGATTACGGTGCCGTCTGACTCGACGCTTAATTTCCCCTGAGGAGCTGCTCTGGCAGCCACAGGCCACTGCTGAATATCCCGTTTGTTCTCTGGCGGCAGGAGGGGCGGCTCCGAGGCCAGAGCCGCCCCCTCTCGTGGGGAGGGCGGGCGTCTCCTCGCGGCACCCCGGGATCAACGGGTCCTCTCGCGTCCAGCCCTCAGGGATCCCAGGGAGAAGAGGAACCCCTTGCGGAGTGGCACCCCAGCGGCCCTGGCCCAGACGCCCACAGACGATTCTCAGGGAGAACTTCGGGTTTTGCTTTGGGGAATGTTTCTCCCAGTTGCTTTTAAATAAAAAGTAATAGCACTTGCTGGCTGCTGGAAAGCCTGGGGGTCCTTCTTTGTCTCCTTCAAAACCCAGATCCAAGGAAAGAAAGGGAGAAAAAGAGGGATTTTATCGTATTTTAACTTCTGTGCTTATTCTCTCTGTAGGTTCTTTTCCTTTTACTGGTGTGACAATGACAAGGAAGATAGTCTCTGTGCGGGCATTTAAACGGGTTCTCAGACGAGCGATTTCTGTGTGAACTGTCATTAAATGTCAGATAATGAGGACGGAACCAAATGAGCAAATCTCACCATCTCATGTCATGTTCTGAAAATGGTGTTTCTCTGCTGGCATATCTCTGTTCTTAGACCTTTCCAACATCTTTCTGTGGTATTAACGGGTTAAAATTTATGGAGAATTTGTTTTTCTTAGACGAACAATTCTAGCCTTGTGGAATCAATACTCTCTTTTACTTAATTACAGAAATATAATTTTAAACATTTATTAAGAGCTTCCCAATAACCAGGGATTAATGAAAGAATAACAGAACAGACTAGATTCATTGAGATTTTAAATTATCACCAGCCGTGGTAGATACAACTTAACTTTGGTGCCTCGTGTTGTTCCTTCTAAATTGTTTTCACCTTTCTAAACAAGAAAAGTAAGTATTAAAGTAGTTCTTATCAAGACTTTATTTCTAATGAGCTGTTAAGAATCTAAACACGGGTGGGCGCGATGGCTCACGCCTGTAATCCCAGCACTTTTGGAGGCCCAGGCAGGCAGATTACGAGGTCAGGAGTTCGAAACCAGTCTGGCCAACATGGTGAAACCCCCGCCTCAACTAAAAATACAAAAAATTAGCCGGGTGTTGTGGTGTGCGTCTGTAATCTCCGATACTCGGGAGGCTGAGGCAGGAGAATCGCGTGAACCCGGGAGATGGAGGTTGCAGTGAGCCGAGATCATGCCATTGCACTCCAACCCTGGGTGACAGTGTGAGACTCCGTCTCACAAAAAAAAAAAAAAAAAAAAAGAAGAAAAAGAAAACACTCCTGGCAAGGAAGTAAAACTGACTACAGGAAATATTCTGACTTTTCATAGTGAGGGAACCCTGAAGCTTATACTAGGAACCAGAATATACCCACAGGACTTAGATTGTCTTACCATTTTTTAAAAAAGTGAAGGCAAAAACATCATAAAGTACAACTTTCAAAAATTCTCTACAGGCACCACACCCTTTATGACATTAAAAAAAAAAAAAAAAAAAGAATGACAGAATTTGGCAAACTGCTTTATATCCTGAAACACCCTCAACCCAATAAAAATGTCTTTAAAACAGCGAAGAGGAGAATAAATGGTTTATTTTGCATGCATTTCAAGAATATGCTATCTAATAGCATAAGTGTTTTTACATGATTGTTTATTTGAAAGTCATAGTTTTAAATTATAAAGTGAAAATATTGCTCAATTCACTTTCTGGTAATGATTTGCAGTCCTCGTAAGCCAGAAAATACTTCATTCAGGACTAAGCTAAGTTTTCAAAATTTAAAATAAACAAAGTATTAAATGTGCCTAAATAGATAGGAAACTATTTGAACTAAAATACACAACCATTTCTTAATTTATAGATTGATGACTGTGTTCATATGCTTACTAAAGAGTTAGGATTTTAACACCAATCATTCTGTTGTTGTTGACACTCATAAGAAGGACATTGATTTTACCTTGTGATTTTAGAGTTTACTAAGACCCATATTATTTGCTCTTAAAAACACATATTTGACTTGGAACTACAGTTCTGACCAAAATTATAAACCTTAAATGTCCTGAGAAGTTGATGTGTTAAAATTGAGGGAGACTTGTATTAGTTTGTTCTCACACCGCTATGAAGAAATATCTGAGACTGGGTAATTTATAAAGAAAAGAAGTTTAATTGACTCACAGTTCCACATGGCTGGGGAGTCCTCAGGAAACTTATAATCATGGCAGAAGGCACCTCCTCATGGGGTGATAGGAGAAGACAGAAAGCCCCTTATAAAACCATCAGCTCTCCTGAGCACTCACTCACAATCAGGAGAACAGCATGGGGGAAACCGCTCCCATGATTCAGTTATCTCCACCTGGTCCCACCCTTGACACCTGGGGATTATTACAATTCAAGGTGAGATTTGGATGGGGACACAGAGCCAAACCATATCAAGACTCAAGTGCACTTTGAAGGTATATGTGGGGTCCAGCTCTGTGAGACCAGTTTCGGGACATTTGTGATAACAGAATTAGTATAATGGACAGGGAGCTACCCACACAGGCAGTAGAAAAGTGAAGAGAGAGAAAGAACAAAAGCCCTGTGGGTAGATTCTTTAAAACAAAAAGTGGAGTGCTGGGTGAACTGATTCTTATTATCCAGCCTCTGCAGTTACCAGGTTGCACAGAGCATCAACATCATGGGAATATGAAAATATTCACCGATGAACTGACCACTTATAAAATTAGGCCCCACTCAAACATTCCTTGCTACATAATACTAGCATCTAGCTGGGCCCAGTATGTCAACATCATTGTCAGTTAATCTCTGATTCACTCATCAACCTTGTAAACATCTGAAAATGTCACGTAAATCCAGCGCACATTCATTCCATAATGTGGTACTCATCTTGTAAAAATTCCAGAATTTTCATAAGTTAGTTCACACTGGGTATGGTGGCTCAGGCCTGTAATTGCAGCACTTTGGGAGGCAGAGGTAGGTGGGTCACTTGAGCCCAGGAGTTCAAGACTAACCTGGTGAAACACTGTCTCTACCAAAAATACAAACATAAATTGGGCGTGGTGATGGGCACCTGTAATCCCAGCTACTCAGGAGGCTGAGGCACAAGAATCACTTGAACCCGAGAGGCAGAGGTTGCAGTGAGCCGGGATCGCAGCACTGCACTCCAGCCTGGGCGACAGAGCGGGATTCCGTCTTAAAAAAAAAGTTAAGTGTTTTTTGATGTCTGTAAACATACGTTAGGAACAAATGTAGACCTTCCTCTTTCCCCTGTCCCACCCCAACACATCTCTCTGCCAAGGATAAGATATTAGGGAGGAATTGTACTGGTCAGGTTTCTTAGCTACAAACAACTGAGTCCACTCAGAATGAGTCCCCTCTTCTGGTTCAAGCAGTAAAAGCAGAAAGTTCACATTACCATCAAGAGA
Organism: Macaca fascicularis; assembly: GCF_037993035.2. Lineage (NCBI taxonomy): Eukaryota > Metazoa > Chordata > Mammalia > Primates > Cercopithecidae > Macaca > Macaca fascicularis. The sequence goes on from NC_088376.1 coordinate 45,705,790, forward strand.
GTCATAGAAACAGTCTCAAAGCTCATTTTCCTGGAATAATAGCCAAAACCTCGCCTCAGAAATGGCCAGTGAGAACTCTATTGTCATTATTGCCACCAAGACTAAGCACTAAATGCAGGTACTTGAACTGAATGCAGTCGCCACTGTTGTGAGCACTTCAGATACATTTCTGCCTTGGGAAATTCAACCTTGCCACAGTCCTGCCCCAAAGACCAGACAGCCTGTTGCCTCCTACAGAATAAGAGAATCACAGAACCTCTTTGCTCACGGTGATCTCTTGATCAAACTCTCATGCAAGCCTATATGATTGGTACTGTCCATGTGACATGACTTGCAGTGTCTCAGCCACAGGGGAGGCTGGAAATTCAACACTATTAGGAGGTGAGGTTACATAATGTAGAAATACCTCCAAATATTAAAAGGCTACTAAAACAAAATGGGCAGGCACAAGTATGTTTAATGTCCATGATAGGGATCTACAAAGTTCAATTAGCCTGTCTCCCTGCATCCCTCTGCTGAGGAAAGCAACCCCAAGGAGGTCTTGATATATGAAGTTGCAGAGTTAATAGGATGTGTTGAATGAAACTAGTTCCACTCACCTGTCCACCTTGGACTGGGTCAGGCATTGTTTGAGTCAAAGGCAACCATGTGAAAGCCGGCCAAGCTGAACACAAGGGAATCAGCTGCTTCTTGTTGGTGTGGAATGAAACTTTGTTTAGTGGAGTCCTTCCATAATGAACTGTCATTATCATCATCTCAGACTTTTACTGAGCATTTATTATACACCTGGAACTGTGCTAAGTGCAAACAATATTTTGTATAATTCTCTTAACAAACTTATGGGGTAAGAACGAGCATCATTTACAGGTGAAGATTCTGAGATTTATAATCCAAAATTTTTTTTTTCTTTTGAGACAGGATCTTGCTCTATCGCCCAGGCTGGAGTGCACTAGTGTGATCCTGGTTCACTGCAGCTGGGACCTCCTGGGCTCAAGCAATCCTCCCACCTCAGCCTCCTGAGTAGCTGGGACTACAGGCATGTGCCACCACACCAGGCTAATTTTTTTTTTTCTTGAGAGGGAGTCTCTGTCGCCCAGGCTGGAGTGCAATGGCGCAATCTCAGCTCACTGCATCCTCTGCCTCCCAGGTTCAAATGATTCTCCTGCCTCAGCCTCCTGAGTAGCTGGGATTACAGGCACCTGCCACCATGCCCAGCTAATTTTTGTATTTTCAGTAGAGATGGGGTTTCACCAAGTTGGCCAGGCTGGTCTCAAACTCCTAACCTCAAGTAATCCACCTGCCTCGGCCTCCCAAAGTGCTGGGATGACAGGCATGAGCCACAGTGTCCAGCCTGGGCTAATTTTTTTTATTATCATGATTTTTGTAGAGACAGAGTCTCACTATGTTGCCCAGGCTGGTCCTGAACTCCTGGGCTCAATTGATCCTCCTGACTCGGCTTCTGAAAGTGCTGGGATTACAAGTGTGAGCCAACATGCCTGGTCTTAAGGCCTACAATATATAAATAAAAAGCTGGGGGAGAAAAAAGCTGGGGGTTGGGCACAGTGGCTTATGCCTGCAATCCCATCACTTTGGGAGGCAGAGGTGGAAGGATCACTTGAGCCTAGGAGTTCAATGCCAGCCTGGGCAACACAGTGACACCCTGTCTCTACTGAAAAAAAAAATTTGTAATTAGCAGGGCATGGTGGTGTGCACCTGTAGTCCCAGATACTTGGGAGGTTGAGATGGGAAGATGACCTGAGCCCAGGAGGTCAAGGCTGCAGTGAATTACAGTCCTGCCACTGCAACTCAGCCTGAGTGACAGAGCAAGATCCTGTCGCAAAAAAAGAAAAAGAAAAGCTGAGATCTGAACCCAGGCTAACTGGAAAACTCAAGGTTTTCATCAATATTGCATGAAAATCCATCAGAGCCTTTCTGGGAATTCAGGAATACTCAGTACACATGGAGACAGCGTGAACAGACCTATGCTGTTTATCTACTCAGGATCCCTTCCTTGGGGAGCCACCCTTCCCTATGCCGTGAGCTTCTGTGAGCACTGATTCCATTCACTGCTGCTCCAGCCCCAGTGGGACATGCGACCAAGGGTTGTCCAATCAGAGAGCTCTTCCTACTACTCTGGAGATGCTGCCTAAGAGGTTCTTTCCTTTTCTTTCTTCTGGAAGCAGCATGTAAGCAAATATTTTCCTGGTAAAGCAGGACCAAGACTGAGGTGACTGCTTCAGAACAACAGGTCACCCCACTTCCACATGGCAATAAGCCTTCAAGAATTTGGAAAAGGCTGTTGAGAGAACCCAGGGTTCTACCATGTCATACGGAGACAACTTGAGTGTGAGAAGAACTGTAAGGACAAGTGCTAAAAAAAAAAAAAAAAAAAAAAAAAAATTACCTTGGCTGGGCGTGGTGGCTCAGGCCTGTAATCCCAGCACTTTGGGAGGCCGAGGACAGCAGATCTCCTGAGGTCAGGGGTTCGAGACCAGCCTGACCCAACATGGAGAAACTCCATCTCTACTAAAAATACAAAATTAGCCGGGCATGGCAGTGCATGCCTGTAATCCCAGCTACTCAGGAGGTTGAGGCAGAAGAATCACTTCAACCCAGGAGGCAGAGGTTGCCGTGAGCTGAGATCGTGCCATTGCACTCCAGCCTGGGCAACAAGAGTGAAACTCCGTCTCAAAAAAAAAAAAAGAAAGAAAAGAAAAAGAAAAAGAAAAGAAAAGAAAAAATATGTATCTATAACTTTGACACTAAAAAAAAAAAAAAAAAAAATCTCAACGTGTGGCCATTGATGGTAATGAGGACCATGGAGTAAGAATTACTACTAACAACAGGTGGGGCCCGGTGGCTCACACCTGTAATCCCAACACTTTGGGAGGCCAAGGCAGGTGGATCACGAGGTCAGGAGATTAAGACCATCCTGGCTAACCCAGTGAAACCCCGTCTCTACTAAAAAATTCAAAAAATTAGCCGGGCGAGGTGGCGGGCGCCTGTAGTCCCAGCTACTCGGGAGGCTGAGACAGGAGAATGGCGTGAACCCGGGAGGCAGAGCTTGTAGTGAGCCGAGATAGCGCCACTGCACTCCAGCCTGGGCCACAGGCGAGACTCCATCTCAAAAAAAGAAAAACAAAACTACTAACAACAATACCAAATCAAACCAAAACTTCTTGGAATTGTTTTATTATGTTGACTTTTGGGGATGAATCTTTGCCTATAAAAGTGATTTGTATCAACTGTAGGTAATAGATATCTTTTTGTTAGGTGTACTCATCATATTTAAAGAACCTCATCCAACAGATTGACCCCTTTAGCCAGCTGGATGCTTTTGTAGCTAATTCATCTGACTTTCTCACCAGGACTCAATGTTACTGATAATCATGAGTTAAGCTAAGATGGTAGTTGTCTGCAACGCAGGCAATGCTATAGGGCCATTAGGGAAGTGCTGGGACATTACAAATGAGGAGAATGTCACCAAGACTGGCTGCTAACAAGGGGCCAGGACTCTGGAGCAAGAAATACCGAAAACACCACAGGATATCAGCCCAGATCCCCTTTTTCCCAGACTATCTTGGGGTCCCTGTGCTCTCCTCACTCACTGATTCTCAAAGCTTGGGGCAAGAACTTGGCATCAGTGCCTGAACCCTAACCCACGCCAAGAAATGAAACTGAAGCTCTCTCCAGTTTTGCTCTATGGTCTTCCATTGTCATTAAACATCTCTTCTTCTTTTTGTTTTCAAGTAAAAATGTCCTCAAGTATAAAGGAAATACCTGCTCCTTATATAAAATCTGGAAACTATTTAAAAAAGAGAAATTAGAAAATGACCCTTAACTTTGCCACCCAAAGACAATACTAGTGCCACTGCACTCCCCTTTCTTTCCAATGTCTTTTCTACGATAAAAGTATTATCCAGGGATTTGAAGAGTTTGTTTTAGTTCCAAGTTCTTCTGGGTCTTTGCTTTTGGAAAAGCCACCATTTAAAAAATCAATGATGATGATTTTAGTGTCAACGTTACCCTAATAAGAGACTGGCTTAGAATGAGAGGAATGATAGTGGATCTTTTTCTGTCTTAGCTCCCTTCACAAGTAACTTCCTGTTTACTCACTGTCTTCTAAACTGCCATTTGGAGAACACCATTCTAATCACAGGCAGAGATAACAATCTACCTCAATTCAAATTGCTGTTTATTTGTTCCTCAAGGAAAAGGTTTACATTCATTACTCGCTAAACAACTGGAATTAAAGAGTCTGTATTTCCCACGTTTGTTACGGGTTACAAGATTGCTTAAGGGTTGTACTTCTGAAAAAGGAAGCTAACTACCTAAAAGGCATTATCCAAATAAATGTTACATGCAAACAAAGTCTTTAGAACTATGAGATTGTGTAATTTACAGATTCTTTAAAGTTGTGAGCGTAACAGAGAACTAACTGCAAAATTAACATATGTGCACATACACACACGTGTGTATTTTTACATGTTTGTATATATACACACATGTATACACATAATCATGGCTATGAACACAGTCCTAAAACCATTATATTAATAAAACCATTACATAATATAATAAATTATATTATATTAATAAAACCATTATATTAATAATGTATGTGCCTTGAGTCTTATCCTCAGAATTCTGACAACATTTTAAGTCCTGTAAATGCTTTAAAAATAATCCCAACATAAGCTTTATTTTCCTAAGAAATAAGTAGAACCCCGAATATGTATATTTTTCCTGCTAAGATAATTGCAAAAGATCTATATGGGAAAGGATCATTCTAAGTAAATTCTAAGTGAAGTCAAAATGCTTGAATATCAAATTATATTTATTGTGGGTATTAAATGGTTATTAATTTTTAAAAACAGCAAGAGACTTACCCATTTGATTGAATTTGATAGGATTATAGCTCTTCATTGAGACTAGAGCTTTTTCTCAGGGACACTGGAATTGATGCTTCTTAGCAGGGATATATTTGCCAGATGCTAATGACAGGAGTATCCTGGCCCACTGTGTAGGACTAATTGTACAAATGGGAAGTTGGAGCAACAGAAGCACTGTCTCTGCCTGGAGCTGGCAGTTGTCTCTGTTTTCTCAATTGGTAATGTTTCCATTGGCAGTATCTAGAGAATTTTTTGTTTGTTTCATTTTTCTTTTACCTTGGAGGTATATTTAGGTATTATTTATATGTACTGGATATTCTGGGTATATATACTGAGCAAAATAACAGGCATATAAATATATGTATAATATACACATACACATTACTTCCCATGTATTAGAATTTATGCATATTAGATATGGATACATATATAAATGTGTGTATGCATCTGTGTGTGCATCTGTGAGACAATGCTGGAGACACACGCAAATTTTCACTCTTTGAAGCTCCTTTCTCTAAATTCCAGACTGACCACCCTTTTCTCCCTACATATGTTCCTTCTAATGCTATGGCTTTTTTTTTTTTTTTTTTTTTTTTAACATTCACTAAGGCTTCATTAGATTTTTAAGTCCCAGCTAATCAAAAAATCATTCCTTTTCCCTCCCTCCATTACTCCCTCCCTCCCTTCCTTTTGCAAGTTATCAAGAGCCTACGCCATGCCAAGTGCTGCACTAGGCACTGTAGATAACAGTGTTGGATAGAAGAGACCTGGTTCTTGCCCTTACTGTTGAGAATGCTCTTTAAGGTTATTTCTTCAATGAGTCTCATTCATTTTATATTGTGTTTGTTTGGGTCTTCTGAGAAGGAGACACCATTAGAGAATTCTATTCTGCAAGAGATCAATGTGCAAGAGAGGTATCAGGGGAAAGGTCTATGGAGGACAAAGGGAAGAAGGACTATGAGTAGGTGGGGAGCCTCGAACTGCAATGCAGGTCTGACACCTGTGAGAGGAGTTAGGGAGAGAAGGAGATTTGGGCTGGAAGTGCTTCAGATCATAGTGCAGACCTGAGTAAAATACTGGCCAGGGCAATGAGGAGCTCTAGCAAAGATGGCCTGCTAGAGGAGACCTGTGTTGGGGAGGAGCCACCTGGCTCTGGTACCCCTGCCTTGTTCAGTCGTTGGCTGGGCAGCCTGGCTAGAGTATGGCTTGGCATGTGTGATGCAGCAGATCCCAAGAGTGTGACAGATGGAAGCTGCCAGCTAATGACAGTCCTTTGGCAGATTCTGTCTTGGAGGAGATATATGTGGTACACTCCCATGGCAGTCACATGGGTGGATTTTAGGGTTTTATTCTCAGAGGCAACTTTATTTTCAAGTTCTCAGTATAGATGGAAGTAGAGTCCTGCCCCCATGTAAAGACTACAGCTATCAAGAATTGAACTTTGTGACTTATAAATTGAAGTTTATACTTGAGTGCATCTCGGTTTTACGAGGGAGGTCACTATGTTTGGTTATTTCAATACTATATGGAAAGCATATGTTGGATGTCATGGTCCTTCCTGGTATCACGAATCTAGGGATATCTTCGGACTGCATTTCTCCTTTTCTTAAAGCAAAACAAAACCCCTTACAATATGATTAACAACAAAAGACTTGTAGCAGAGGAAAATAAAGATCAAGTTGTCTTAGTCTGTTTGGGCTGCTATAACAAAAATACCATATACTGAGTGTCTTAGAAACAATACACATCTCTTTCTCATAGTTCTAGAGGCTGGGAAGTTCCAGATCAAGGTACTGGCAGATTCTGTGTCTGGTGAGGGCCTGTTTCTCATAGACAGCCCCTTCTCACCGAGTCCGCACATAGTGGAGGTAAGGCAGCTCTCTGGGGCCCCTATTTATTATTATGTTTTTGAGACAGGGTCTCACTTTGTCACCCAGCCTGGAGTATAGTGTTGTGAACACTGGTCACTGCAGCCTCAACCTCCCAGGCCCAAGCAATCCTCCCACCACAGCCCCACAAGTAGTTAGCTAGAACTACAGGCACACACCACTACTCCTGGCAAGGTTTTGTTTTTTGTTTTTGTTTTTTTTTTTGTATTTTTTGTAGAGACAGGGTTTTGTCATGTTGCCCACGCTGGTCTCGAACTCCTGAGCTAAAGCGATACCCCTGCCTTGGCTTCCCAAAGTTCTGGAATTACAGGCATAGAGCCATTGCGCCTGGTCTGGGGCTTCTTTTATAAGGACACTAATTCTATTCATGAGGGCTCCACCGTCATTCCCTAATCACCTACAGGACCCACCTCCTCTTATCCTGAGGATTAGGATTCTCACATGTGAATTTTGGGTGGACATAAACATTCAGACCTCAGCACCAAGCAGGCAAAACGAATTTAAAAAGAGAAACTACAAAACCATGTGATTATCTCCAGAGTAATTACCCAACTGCACTTGACTGAACCCTTCTCCAAGTTGTCATCTCATCAAAGATAGCTCTTGCAGATCTGAAAACTTAAGTAGTTCAAAGTATCTTAACCAGAAACATACCGGGTAAATAACTCTCTACCTTCCAAATTATTAGCAGCAAACAAATTTTGTAATAGCAAAACCAACAATTAACTGAACTCTTCAGGGCATAAGGAAAATGAAGGAATCAGTAAATGTTCAGGTGGGCAGTATTTCGGATAAAGATCTGATAGTTGGACATTTTATTTTTTTAATCTCTGCAAAAAAGCACTACAGTAACAAAATAAACTTTTTTCTTGGCTTCCAAAAAAGGAACTATGAGAACATTAGACACAATAAGTAGCCAAGAAGATGATCAGATCTTCCCAAATTGTTTTTTTTCTTGAAGTCAAATCTCCACTTATCCAAAATACTAGCTCCATTACGTTCATTTTGAAACATAATGATGATTACTTTAATATTGTTCTAAGAAACAGTAAATTCCAACACTTAAGTATAACACAGCTAATTATCTAGATGCTGTCCAATACAGTAGCTACAGCGTCTAGATAATTAGCTGTGTTATACTAAGTGTTGGAATTTACTGTTTCTTAGCTGCAAGTGGCTATTCGATTTAAACTTACATTAATTAAAATAAGGTTTTTAAAAAATTAGTTCCTCAGTTGTATTAGTCACATTTCAAATGTCCCAAGAGCTACAGGTCCTAGACAATGCTGGTCTAGATGAAGGATTGGACTTTTAAGCTAAATTAGCTGGTATACTGGAGAGTCAAACAGCTTCTCACTTATAAATGGTTAAACAATGAGTTTGACCTTAGCAAATGGTTTTAACTTCTCTCTTTGCTATGAGAACTCCTTTCCCCCTTTCCTTTTTCCCTTGGTCCTTCCTTCCCTTTCTTGGTTTATTCTTTTGTTGTCTGGTGCGAAAACAAAAAAACTCCTAAACATTCAGAACAGGATTAGCCTTCCCCTCCCACATTTGGGGTTTAAAGCCCAAAGGAAAAGACAGATCAGTTAAAATTTCAAGATGGTGGCCGGGCATGGTGGCTCATATCTGTAGTCCCAGCACTTTGGGAGGCTGAGGCAGGTGGATTGTTTGAGGCCAGGAGTTTGAGACCAGCCTGGCCAACATGGCGAAACCTTGTCTCTAATAAAAATACGCAAATTAGCTGGGCATGGTGGCAGGCGCCTGTAATCCCAGCTACTTGGGAAGCTGAGACACAAGAATCACTTGAGGCCAGGAGGCGGAGCTTGCAGTGAGCTGAGAATGTGCCACTGCACTCCAGCCTGGGCGACAGAGCCAGACTTGGTCTCAAAAAAAAAAAAAAAAAAAAAAAAGCCAAAAGAAAAAGAAATAGTAATCAGCAGGGGATCCATACTGTTCCTCTTGGAAATGAGCTTTCACCTAGGTTAAATCTAATGCTTTAGAATTAAACAAGATCATATTATCTTAATTCTATATTTTATTTATCCAAGTAAAAAAAAAAGACCTTAGAGTTATAAAACATGAAAAATATATTTGAAAGTTAAGAAAAATAGCTTTAATTATATTTTCAGAGGAGTCCCAGCTACTCAGGAGGCTGAGGCAGGGGAATCACTTGAACCCAGGAGGCAGAGATCGTAGTGAGCCGAGATCATGCCACTGCACTGCAGCCTGGCAACAGAGCGAGACTCCGTCTCGAAAACAAAACAAAACAAAAAAAATCAATTACTTTTTCCTAAAGACATACTCCGAAAATTTTACAATATGTAAAAAAATGATCATTTTAAAGATGTCAGAAATATTTTTATATTTAGTATGATCAGATGTCATATATACTAGTGACACTGATGCATAGTAATATAATTTTACCCATCACACCAAATACTAATTTTAATCAAATAATCTTCACATGAGTAAAAACATTCATTCACGGCCGGTTGTGGTGGCTCATGCCTGTAATCCCAGCACTTTGGGAGGCTGAGGCGGGCAGATCACGAGGTCAGGAGATCGAGACCATCCTGGCTAACACGGTGAAACCCCGTCTCTACTAAAAATACAAAAAATTAGCTGGACGTGGTGGCGGGAGCCTGTAGTCCCAGCTACTAGGGAGGCTGAGGCAGGAGAATGGCGTGAACCCGGGAGATGGAGGTTGCAGTGAGCAGAGATCAATCACCCCATTGCACTCCAGCCTGGGCGACAGAGCAAGACTCTGTCTTAAAAAAAAAAAAAAAAAAAAAAAAAAAAAAAAAATTTCAGTTTATCGATTGTGCAGCATGTGTGAATCTTAACAATTATAGATCAAGATGTCTCAGAAATGGAACTTTCTTTATTCCTCTATAACTGAAACTAAACCATCTCTCAAGCCCCAGATAGCAGAAAACCTATTCTTGCCAATTGACTCTAAACTGAATCATTTCCAGATTCTTCGCAGTTTATTTTGGATAATAACTCAGGCAATTCAGTCATATCCTGGGTTGGTACACTTCCCTTCTCTTCCCCTTCTCCAAGGGGCAATCTCATTTATTCATTCATCAAATATTTATTGAGCTCCTCTTATGCACCAGGAACTATAGTCGTGGGGGGTATAGAAGTAAAGAAGAAAAATTCTTACTCTTGAGGAGCATATGTTCCAATGGGAAGATGGACAATAAGGAAGAAAACAAATACATGAAAAATGTCTTCAGTGATGAAAACTCTGTAGACAATTAAAACAATGTGGTGTGATAAAGAGGCCTGGATGAGCAGGGAGTCCTTACTGTGGTAGTATTTAGACTGAGAGCTGAACAATAAAAGAATTAGAAAGGGAAAAGAGCCCTTCAGGTGAAGGGAACAGCAAGCAAAAAGACTCAAGTCCACCGTGAGAAAGAGCTTGGTTTGTAAAAGGTTTCTGAAGACTTCTGAAGGCTTGCAAGGTCTCCAACCACCAACAAAAGGGACGCTGCCTCTCCTCCCTGACCCTGAGCAAAGCATGAGGCTGCGTCAATAAAACAGGGACCTGGGAAACTAGAAAATTCTAGGAAAAAAAAAATTCAACATTATCTTAGAGTTATATTATACAAAAATAAAAACTCTTTGATAAACTGGTGCATTTCTTACCTTTTATTTTCCATTCCTCACCTTGCTTATTTTTGGTTTTTAGTAGAAAATAAAAAGGGTAGTAGGAAAGTCTAAACAGAGCTTGATGATAGCATAATTTGAAGGAAGACACAAGAGGACCCTTTTTCTTTGACGGGAGCATTGTCTTTCTTGCCTCAATTGAGCACCTAAAAAGACAACACATATCACAGAGTTGTTTGGGACCTCCTTTATGTTAATGTGATTTTTAAAAACGTGTCACAAATGAATGAACTAATATATTCTTTATATTCTTTTCTTTTTTTTTTTTTTTTTTTTTGAGACGGAGTCTCGCTCTGTCGCCCAGGCTGGAGTGCAGTGGCGCTGCCTCGGCTCACTGCAAGCTCCACCTCCCGGGTTCACGCCATTCTCCTGCCTCAGCCTCCCTAGTAGCTGGGACTACAGGCACCCACCATCACGCCCGGCTAATTTTTTGTATTTTTTAGTAGAGACGGGGTTTCACCGTGTTAGCCAGGATGGTCTCGATCTCCTGACCTTGTGATCTGCCCGCCTCGGCTTCCCAAAGTGCTGGGATTACAGGCTTGAGCCACCGCGCCCGGCCGTATTCTTTATATTCTTAAAAAATTTTTTATTCCTTGAGGATGTGTCATCTATCCATTCCATTCGTCCATCTGTCCATTCATCCACCTGTTGGGCAGATTTAATTGAGCATCCAAAGGTGGGCTCCTTTTCCAGTCAGTCTTCTGTGGTCTCTTCAGCCCTCATTTATCTCTCTTCCCTCAGAATCTCTATAGCTCTCTCTTCACACTGCACAATTTAGCACCTTATGATGTGTTGATGTACATTATCCATTCTGATCATCACAAAGGTGGCAAGAATTAGACAGGGTAAATATTGCTGTATTCCTATTTTACTAATGAGGAAGCCATGGCCCAGAGTATTGACATACATGAATATTCTGTTATTCTAGTAAATATGCATCTGCCTACTTTCTTACAAAGTTAAACATATACTTTTGACTTGGAGATCCCACTCCTAGGTATTTGCCCAAGAGAAATAAAAACATATGTCCACACAAAGACTTGTACACAAATACTGATTGTAGCTTTATTCATAACAGCTAAAAGCTGAAATAGCCCAGGTGTTTATCAATAGAATAGATAAACAAGCTGTGGTATATGTATACAATGGAAAACATTACGCTGGCTGGGCTAGGTGGCTCACGCCTGTGATCCCAGCACTTTGGGAGGCCGAGGCTGGTGGATCACTTGAGGCTGGGAGTTTGAGACCAACCTCGCCAACATGGTGAAACCCCATCTCTAGTGAAAATACAAAAATTAGCCAGACGTGGTGGCTGCACCTGTAATCCCAGCTACTTGGGAAGCTGAGGCAGGAGAATTGCTTGAACCCTGGAGGCGGATGTTGCAGTGAGCTGAGATCGTGGCACTGCACTCAAGCCTGTGCGACAGAGCAGGATCCCCAACTTAAAAACAACAACAACAATAAGCAAACATATATATATATATATACACACACACACACACACACATATATATAACTGAGGTGGCCTTACCTGTGGCCTGGCCTTGGTAAACACTGGGACAGAGCGGTGAGTTGGTGGTAGAGCAGGAGAGGAGAGAAGGAGGCAGGGACTATGTCTGGGTCTATGGGTAAGCCAGGGCTCCCTGAGAGTCAGGGAGCCTCTCAAGACTGCAGCACTTGCTGGCTTCCTTCAGAGGCTGAGGCTTTTCAGTGGGAAGGAAGTGAAAATGTTCCCACAGTGTGGACTCCAGAGAAGATGGCTGCTTACAAGTGAGATGATAGAAATCGATCCTTCTGGAGAATCTGACTTGGTGCTGGTCACATGGAGCCCTGTGGTGTTGAGTTGCTCCAGATTCCTGGTGACAGCAAGACTGGTGCTGAGACGAAGGTTTGTGGTCAACGCTCCCTTCTTGGAAGAACAGTGCCCAGATTGTCCTTTTGGAATCTTAGAGCAAGTTGTCCTGATGAGGATAGCTCCACCCGTCTCTACGTGGGAGTGATGACACAGGCCACAGTTAATCAGAGCTTCACCTTGCCTAGCCACAGGGATTTCTTCAGGGGCATATGACTGCCACCTCCCCAGAGCCACTGGGATTCTGTGAGACATTTTCAGAAACAGTGGCACATGGTAGTATTCTTTCCTCTAAAGTCAAGACCTGAGACAATATAGGGTCAAATCTGCTGTCACCATCTTGAGAGCACTGGAGCCACCTCAGAGGAGATGAATGAGAGACAGAGAGAAATCAAGTATTGAAGACAGTGCATGGGCCCTGGATCCAGCCAGCCTGACAGGTCTACTCTTGGGTGTTTTTTTTTTTTTTTTTTTCCCCCTCACTCAATTCCCCAACAACTTTATTTGTTGCTTAAACCCATTGAGTGGGGTCCGGTTTTCTGTTACATGAGGCTGGAGTTGGCAAGTTCCTGTTACTGCCTCTATCTGGAATTCCCCTATGTGGTCACATCCCCATCTACTGGCAAAGACCTTCATCTCTTTCAAGACTCATGTTAAGCACTGACCACCTGTATGCCTTTCCTTTCCGCTGCCTCTCATGGAACTGATTCCTCCTTTATAATCCCCCATTGTACTCTGTACACACTTTTATCATAGCACCTAAATTATTTGAAACCCCTTGTTTCTAAGGGTATGGGTCCCTCTCTATAAGGTTGTAAATCTGTTGAAGGTAGGGGCTATTTGTAGGCTTTGTGTCTTCAGAGTCTAGCCCAGTGTCTGACACATGATAGGTTTATGACTAGCATTTGTTGCATGAATGATGAATGAATGAGGCAAGAGCCTGCCTCTAAGTTTTTTCTAATAAAAGATATTCACATCTCAGCAGTAGACACAGTGAGGCCTTGAATAACTTGGAATGGATAATGGAAGGAACTAATCTACTTGTCAGTTGGTATGTCTCAATGTCCTTGGGCATCACTTAACAACGGGACTTCCAGGCCAAGAGAATGACTCATGCTTAGGAGCAGAAAGTTCAGAGCTGTTTAAATGCTACCTATACCCAGCACTGATTTTTGTAGCAACTATTGCCAAACTGCTTCCAGGTGGGGAGTTCAGTAGGCAGCTCTGGAGAACCGGAGGCATAGAACTGAGGAAATGAAATGGGAGCTGATGAAGCAGTTTCTAAGCATTTAATATATTCTTTTTGATCATTTGAATTTGTTTCTTATAGGCATTTTTTTCTCTCCATTAATATGAGAAAGTTTGTGGGGTTGTAAATATGACCAATAGTGTTACAGCAGACCGCTGGTCAGGCGTGAGCAGGGCGGGAGAGGGTTCCCCATACACACACCAGGAATGTCAGGTGACCACCAGGTGATAGGCAGGCAGTTCTGTTAACTGTCTCTCTAAAATAATCATTGGTCACAGCCAGTGCCAGGAGAAGGCAGTCTCCTGATAGAAAACACCTGAAACTGGTGATCAGCAGCTTCCCGATGAGATCTCAGGAGTGGAGCGAGGGGGCTCAGGCATGCGCATTAGGAGGCAAAATGGCAAAGTTTAGCTGGCATATGACCTTTCTCTAGGAATGCTAGACTGTTAAGGGGAGAGCTCCTCAAGTAAGCATGCATATAACTCCAGTAAACACACTGCGTGTGGCCCCTCCCAAGCGTGCCCCTCCCAAGCGTGCGGGCTGCCCACCCCAAGGGAAGACTCAGGGGAGAGGTAAGGCAAGACCCCGGAAGTATGCCGACACATAAAACCCCAAATCGAAAAGTCAAACTGTGCACTTGATCTCTCAAGTCGCCCGCTTGGCCTCTTCCAGGTGGACTTTTCTTCCTTCCATTCCTGCTCTAAAGTGTTTTAATAAACTTTCACTCCTGCTCTAAAACTTGCCTCTGTCTCTCCTTCCACCTTATGCCCCTCAGTCGAATTCTTTCTTCTGAGGAGGCAAGAATTGAGGTTGCTGCAGACCTGTACAGATAGGGATTTGCTGCCTGAATAAAATTAGATTAATAGATGTAGACAGAAAATGTTTGAAGCGTCACATAATTTTCTAAAATTATCTTTAAGACAATCCTTGTAAACAGGCCTGCTTAACTGTCATGTTTTGGTGTACTGATGTTACTGGTCTTGACTGCAAGTTGTCCAGGTTCTTGGTGTTTTGAAGAAAGAATTGGACAAAATGCACGGCAAAGCAAGGAAACAATGAGGCAACGAAAGCAGAGAGTTATTGCAAATGAAAGTATACTCCACACTGTGGGAGAGGGCCTGAGAAGCAGCTCAAGGGCCCCAGATACAGAATCTTCTGGGGTCCAAATACCCCCTAGAGGTTTTCCGTTGGCCGCTTGGTGTTCACCTCATGTAAATGAATTTGTAGCCCGCAATCATTCTGGAAAGCAACCAATCAGAGGCTAAAGTGAAGCTACAAAGTTGCACTTCTGTGCAAACCAAGACTTGACCTGCAATCAATCTGATTGGACAATAACCAATCAGAGGCTGAAATGAAGTTACAAAGTTACACTCCTGGCCAGGCATGGTGGCTCACGCCTGTAATCCCAGCACTTTGGGAGGCCAACGCGGGCGGATCACCTGAAGTTGGGAGTTCGAGACTAGCCTGACCAACATGGAGAAACCCCATCTCTACTAAAAATACGAAGAAATTGGCCAGGCGTGGTGGTGCATGCCTGTAATCCCAGCTACTGGGGAGGCTGAGGCAGGAGAATTTCTTGAACCCAGGAGGCGGAGGTTGTGATGAGCCGAGATCACACCATTGCACTCCAGCCTGAGCGACAGAGCGAGACTCCGTCTCTAAAAAAAAAAAAAAAAAAAAAAAAAGTTACACTCCTATGCAAACGTTTTCAGTTTTCCATCTGCTGCCAGGAAAGGTGGGGTTTTGCAAAGGGAGTAGCCGCTGGTCCTTTTGGTACTTAGATGTGGAAAGTTGGGGTTTTCCTTTCGATTTAGTTCTAGGAAGTCAGGGTGAATCAGCCTTAGGTTCCCTGCCTCCAGACCCTATTCTCCTGCCTCACTGATCTTGTTGGCTTTCCCTTTTTCCCAAATTTGAAGGTGGCCAACTCCAAGCTCTATCATCTGTTAGCTAGAAGACTGGGCAAGTCATTCAACATAACGAGGTTACAATTTTAGCACCTCTTCAGTGAGACAATAAAACCACCGCCCCTACTTACATCTTATAGTTATAATGGGAGTAAATGAAAGGAGAAAAGGGAAATGAAAATTAGCTTGCATGCCTTCATGTTCCCAGAATTTTTCTGCTTGTTTCGTAGATTGCATCTGTCAGGATATTCTTGGTTGAGAGTGACAGAGAAAAATAATACAAGATGCATTGGCTGTCATAACTGAAAAATCTAAAGGCAGATCTAGACTCAAATGGTATCACTGGAATCCAGCCACTCTCTGTCTCACCTCTGTTCTCCATGCTGGCTCAATTTGCAAACATTACTGCCCCATGAGATTACAAGATGCCTGCAGCAGCAGCAGACCTCATTTGAATCTATTATCAAGGAAGTAATTATCCTTTTCCTAGAATTCCCAGCAAAACCACATTGAGTTTTATTGGCTTTGTTTGGATGGTGTACCCATCCCTGACCAAACGAAAAGATACTCTTTCTAATTGGCTAGGCTTGTATCACATGTCATACATCAAGTCAAGGGTGGAGTCAACCGCACCATGATTGTATGAACTGAGACAGGTAGAGCTTCTGATCCTCCTGAGGAGAATCATGCTACAGCTACCACGTGGACGAATGGAGGCTGAGTGACAACAGATGCCCATTACCCAGATGCAGCTCCTAATACCTCAGGCCCCAAGGGGGGGTGGTGGTAGCGGCAGGAGGCAGATGGGAGGGACAAACAGGTTTACAAGAGCATACAAACTAGAATTCTTCTGGCTTTATCCCCACCTGCCGTGTGGAAACCCCAGCCTCTTAGCTTCCTCCCAAATTGTCCTGGGTGTTCCCAGAGGCTCTCCTAAAGAGCAGTTTCATGTGCACTTATAAAATAGTTCTTTGGGATAACACTCAGCACCTGTAACCTCTCTCTTCCTTTGCTGTGGTCTCCTGTGATGTTTCTGTGGCTGCCAAGACCAAGATGCTCACAGTACCGGTGCTGCGGCTGCTGTCTAAATGTTCCAGAAGCAGCAGAGACACTGTGTATACTGTTGAAAGGAACAAACCCTTCGAAAAATGGTGTCTCTTCCCTCTTCTCCAAGTGCCTTGAGAACAGTACCCTCACTCTCATTTCTGCCACCCACTCCCTCTTACTTGATAGATGGGGGCCAGGAGTTGTGTGTCCAGCCAATGGGTAAGCCAAGAGATGGGGCTAGGAGACCATTATTTGTGATTGTAAAATCAAGGATATGGAGCCATAGAGCCAAGGGCAATTCCTGGATGTAGTGCCCTACTCAAACCCCAGCTCAGAGCCCAAGTACAGGAAGTGAATGAGGGGAGCAGATGTTTGAGGAGCACCAAGCTGGAGAGATGGACTTGAGCTTGAGTTGATTGCCTGATTAATATCACACAGCTTCTCTCCCACAGCTCCTGGTATAGGCTGGTATTCCAAGAGGGGCTATGCTTATTTACTTGGCCACAGAGATTTTAGTTAAAAACAGGCCTGTGAGTTGTTATCTACTTTTTCTTGCTGCCCTCTTGCACAATGAGTTCCGGAGGCTGGGCTGGCCATGAGTCAACGTGATAGACTACTGAGAACGTGATAGACCTTCAGTGCTAGATTTTATTGTCCTTGGCCCAGGCCCAGTGTCCCAACTCTTTCTCCCCTAGGTGGGCATTTCCCAGGGGCTCCTTTCTTCTTCATGGAAATACATGCCTGGGAAGGGTGGTAGCAGTGAAGCTGACCACCCTGCTGATGCTCCAGGCAGTCTTCAAACACTGAAGAATGGACGTTATAAATGCTAATATCAACTGAGAGCTTGCTATGTGGCAGGCAGAATTTTAAGGACTATACATGTATTGTCTCATTCTCTCTTTACTGTGAGTTAGGGGCTATTATTAGCCATAGTTTAGAGATGAGGTCACTGAGGCAAAGAAAGGTTTAGTGAATGTCACTATACCTTGTCAGGTATTTGTCTGTCTCAATCACTGATATATTTCCAGTGCTCAACACTGATGTATTTTTAGTGCCTGACTTTTTATATGTTATTTTATTTTATTTTACAGAGACAGAATCTCACCCTGTTACCCAGGGTGGTCTTGAACTCCTGGCCTTAACCCATCCTTTCATCTCAGCCTCCTAGAGTGCTGGGATTATAGGCATGAACGACTGCACCTGACCTCAGTGCCTAACTTATAGCAGTTATTCAGTAAATGTTTATTGAATTGATGGAAGGTTGAGTGGGTCCTGCGGTGGGCCTCCCTGATCTTGCATTCAGGACCAAGGCACTCATTCCCTCAGCTGCCAAAGGCTCTTACCTGGCATCTGTCCAGGAATTTCCCACAGAACAAGTTTACAACCCTTTCCCAAGGACAACACCCAATGACTGATCTATGCTGGAGATAAAGGATACGTCCCAATTTTGGAGGACTGAAAAGGCCACCCCAGTTCCAGCTGAGGATGGAATCATCAGTAGAGGCATCTGTTGCATCTGCATTGGCAGTTCAGCCTCTCCCTCTGCCTGGCCCTGCTTCCCTCGCTTCTTTATGGGTGTCATTACTGACTACACCCGTCCGTGAACTACTTGCCCGTGAGTCTCCATCTCAGAGTCGTTTCCAGGGAAACTGACCCAAGGCAGTTGGAATGTGTTATTCACACGGCCTTGTGGCTCCCACCTCAACAATGCTCTCTATAGACTGGCTCTTTCTCTGAAGCCATTTAAGGCAACATGGCAGCCTCTTGCTCCCAAATACACTGTTGTGAAAACCTATGCTGTCCTCTCTGACCAGGAAGTTCAAGAAGATGCCACCTCTTACCCCTGCTGTTTTCACTACAGCTGGACTCCTTGTTCAGCCCTGCAGCTGGGAATGGCTCTCGCCATCATGCCCCAGTGCAGATCCCTGCCTAGGCCACAGCGATAGGTCAAGACACATAGAATGATGCTTCTCTCCCATGGAACTCTCTCAGGAGCTCCACCCCTGCTTTGTGGCACTTCTATATGCCCTCCTCCAGCAACACTCTCAGGCCTTGCCAGTGGCCAAGGCTTCAGTGACCAGTACCAGTGTTCCCCCAGTGAAGTAATGGCACCCTGGCCGTTGGTTCAGTCTTTGCCTACCTGTGAGGTGAATTTCCTCAGAGCTCTCTTGTTCTCTCTTCCCATCTGCCTGTTGTCGGGCCACATTCTGTACACTTGTGAACCACAGAATGGGTCTACTTCCTCCCCTCTGCTCCTTTATAGATTTTCCTGACTCTCCACTCCCCTTATCTCTCTCTAAGAACCACCAAGCTCTGCAAATAGTATTGAATTTGTTGAAGCCAGGGAGGAGGAGAGGTGTAG
This sequence comes from Macaca fascicularis, assembly GCF_037993035.2. Lineage (NCBI taxonomy): Eukaryota > Metazoa > Chordata > Mammalia > Primates > Cercopithecidae > Macaca > Macaca fascicularis. The sequence continues at coordinate 45,724,657 of NC_088376.1, forward strand.
GAGGAGACCACATCTGTTTACAGAGACAAGTCTCAGACAACATCGTCTCATCAACTTGATGAACCTGGCTTCTTTACTTCGTCATCTATGAAGCGGGGCTGCTTCGTTAATTGGTTAGGATAATTCAGTAAGGGAATGCACACAAAGCCCTTGGCATTGTGCCCAGCATGGGGTGAATGTGCCATAAGTGGCATTTGTGCCATTTATCAGACTTTGGTTTCTTAGTTCCAAACCCACCCTTCTAAGCTTTGTGAACTGGGACTCTGCAGATCCCATTCTATTTTACCAGCTGTTCCCTGTTGGGCTTTGTTAATAGGGAAACCAGAGGGAGGCTGTGAGGCTGGAGGAAGGGAAGGGGACTTGCTCTTCCCCGTGGACGTGTAGCTACTTCCTATTCCCATGAACATCACATCAGCAGCTTCTGGATCCAGTTTGCAGTTTTTCCCTCACTTGCAGGACCAGTCTCATTGCACACCACCCCAGCCCCCACCACAACCCCCAGAAATGTCAGCTCTAACTTGTTGTGCCCCAAATGTCCTATGTCGCTCTTCCAGCTTGTTCTCCCTCCCCCCATCTTTAGGAATGGTAGCTGTTTCTCTTATTATCTTTTCAGTTACCTAGTGAACAACTGGTGTGGCTTCTGTCTCCTGATGGGACTCTGATGAATAAAGCATAGTTTTTCTATTTTATGAATGAGGAAACAAAGGCTCATGTTGGTTAATGAATTCCCCAAGGTCACAGAGTTGGGAGGGAGCTCTTTAGGATTTGAATGGAGGTCTACCTGATGCCAGAACTGGGGCCTTTTATACTGTAGAACACAGCTGAGATAAGCCATGTTGCTCTCGCTCCAGGACACTGTCACTTTTTCATTCCTTCTTTGGCCTCACCCAGTGGAATAGGTGAGGATGTTCTCCACCCTCTACCCTGGGCCTGGAACTACGGATGAAGCACAGCTGCTGCATGGTTGAAAATGTGACATTGAATGCCCCTGCCTCTGAAGATAGCTTCCTCTCTAAGATCCTCTATTTAAGAAAATGATTCTAACCAACTTTTGAAATGTTCATTAAGTAAAAAGGAATTAATCATAAATCAGTTATGAAACTCTCAGATGCTAGTGAATAGAAGAGGATTCACTAAGGGTTATAAAATTATCTTGACAGAAACAGATTCCCTAGTCCTGACCTAGAATTCTGTGAAGAGAAGAAAAACCCTCAAAACACTGCTATTTTGACTTCACTTTTATTTTAAAAGAAGTTTCATGGAGTACTTTCTGATGGAAGACAGGTGGTCAGAGAGAAGAAAGGGAGTCAGGCCAGAAGAGAAATCTTTCATATCAAGCAAGGATGGACTACTCATCTTTTAAAGACGAGAAGCCGGCATTCTAATAGACTAGTTGGGGAAAGGCACAATGACATTACTGGGAATCTGGCCAAAGCAGGGACTATTACTGGATGTTTCTGACTTTGTTCAGAATATTCCTGGAACTGAATGTCTTTATAAAGCCATAGAGATATAATTTTTTTCTAATATGAAGAGCACCACAGTCCATTAACAGAAATTGATTTATATTTTAATTTAACTTAATTAGAAATAGTATCCCAAAGAAAAACAAGTGAGTTGTCAAATAATCATTGTCTAGAAATAATGAGTAATGTTATTAGACAAATGGAAAAAGGCCGTTCTGTTTATGAAAACAGAAAATACAGTCCAAGTCCTGGATCATTACCTAGGAATGAGGGCAGAGTTCTCATTCCAGGCTGTGATAAGTTGCAATGCTTGATATTTTTCTGCTGGGAAAAACAAAATAAAGTTAAAAAAAAGTCATTTTTATAAATTTGAAGAACTAATTTTGTGTTATCAAGAAAGAACGTTCCTAGGAAAATCACTCATAAATATAATTTTTGTAAGAAATCGATTCTCAGAATAATGCCAGAGACTTGAACATTCAGAATTTATTAAATATTAAGTGTTGCCAAGTAAAAGCCAAGAAAGGTAAATGTTTCCCCTATCTAGCTGCTTCTGTCTAGTATTCCAACATTTCATGTTTTCATCGACTATATTCTACCTGGCTATTTCTAGGAGGTTCCTGTTGTTTATGCTGTTTACTCATTACTGAATGTAAAGAAAGAAAAATGACAGAATCCACTGATTTTTCTGCCCATCTGACAGCTTCCTAAAGTAGCATATTTTACAAGCTTTTGTATGACTATTACTAAGAGCACTGTTAGAGTATTTCCTAAAATTATTATTGTTTTTTTCATTCTTCAAGTCAGCAATGGAAGCCATGGCAGTGTGGGGTCCTGGATAAGATCACAGTCTTCAATGACCCACATATGTGTGTTTGGAAACTTGGTTCAACCACTCACTAGCTGCATGACCTTGGGGAGATTACTTAACTTCTCTGAGCCTTAATTTCCTCATCTATAAAATGGGGTAATGAAAGTAGCCACCTCATTGGACTGAAGAGTGAATCAAATTATCTACTTGGTACACAAATTATCTACTTGGTACACAATGTGTGTGTCATTCCATGGGGGAGTTACTATTTAATAAGAATGCAGGGGCCCAGAACAGGATTGGAGTGAGGGTTACCTCTTGCTAAGGCATCAACTGTGTATGATAAAGAAACACACCCATGATCCATGATAATTGATACTTTAAAAATTTTATTGTATTTATTTAAGGTGTACTACGTGATTTTTGCTATGCATATACATCGTGAAATTATTACTATAGTCAAGAATATAAACACATCCATCATCTCACGTAATTACCCATTTTTATGTGTGTGGCAAGATCAACTACATTTGCTCTTTTAGCAAAAAATTTAAATACAATACAATATTATTAACTATAGTCCTCACTTGCATATTACATCCCTAGACTTGTTCAGCCTACATATCTTCTACTTTCTATCCTTTGACCTAGATCAAAGGATAGAAATCCCCAATTGCCTCCTCCCTCAGCCCTTAGCCCTCCCTTGTATCTCTGTGTATTTGAATTTTTTAAAAAATAGATTTTATTATACCCTAAATATTGACTTTTTAAATTGACGCTTTCGTTCATTCACTTATTTATTCACATTTATTGATCCCTTACTGCATAAGAAGAGCTTACAAAATGTTAGGTAAGCTACAACCCACATCCCCAAGAAATTTAAAGTGAAATAAGGGAATGTGAGTAAAATCCAAGTATCTTAGATACAGAAGATAAGGAGGGACATTAGAGTGAGACAAACAATGAGTGCTAAGGTTCTCAGTATGGAGAGTTGTGAACTTCCTAAAGCCAGAGAAGATCAGTGCAGGTGGGAGGGTTATACCAGGGCTTAGCAATGGCCATTTCAGGTGGAGGAAACAACATCAACCCAGAAATGGAGATAGTTAAGTCTGTAGTTTATGTGGGGAACAGTGATTAACCTGTTTGGCTGAAGCATAGGGTCAGGGGAGTGGAGAATAGAAGGAAATTGTCTTAGTTCATTTGGACTGCTGTAACAAAATACCACAGACTGGATAGACTATAAACAACAGAAACTGATTTCTGCCAGTTCCAGAGGCAGGGAAGTTCAGCATCAAGGTGCTGGAAGCCTCAGTGTCTGGTGAGGACCCACATACTGGTTCACAGATGTTTTCTCACTGTGTCCTCACAGGGTGGAAGGGGCAAAAGGGACTTCTTTTATAAGGGCACTAATCCCATTCATGAGGGCTGTACCCTCGTGACCTAATTACTTTCCAAAGACCCTAGGTCCTAATATTACCATTTTGGGGATTAGGATTTCAACATGGGAATTTTGGGGGGAACACAAACATTCAGACAAAGGCGGAAATGAAGCTGGTTAGACTTAAACTTTGGAGGGCCTTGAATAGCAATAGACTGGAGAGTTTTGTTGGCTTTGCTTTTGTTTTTTTGTGTGTTTTTGTTTTGTTTTTAATTTTTATTTTTGAGACAAGGTCTCACTCAGTTGCCCAGGCTGAAGGGCAGTGGTGGAATCACAGCTCACTGCAGCCTCAACCTCCTCGTCTCAAGTGATTCTCCCACCTCAGCCTCCCGATTAACTGGGACTACAGGCAGGCACCACTACATCTGGCTAATTTTTCATATTTTTTTGTAGACATGCAGTTTCACCATGTTGCCCAGGCTGGTCTCAAACTCCTGGGCTCAAATGCTCTACCTGCTTTGACCTCCCAAAGTACTGATATTGTAGGTGTGAGTCACCATGCCTTGTGTATTAGTCCGTTCTCATGCTGCTATGAAGAAATACCCGAGACTGGATAATTTATAAAGAAAAAAGGTTTAATTGACTCACAGTTATGCATAGTTTGGGAGGCCTCAGGAAACTTACAATCTCGGAGGAAGGCACCTCTTCATAGGGCGGCAGGAGAGAAAATGAGCGCCAGCAGGGGAAATGTCAGACGCTTATGAAACCATCAGCTCTCATGAGAACTCACTCACTATCACAAGACCAGCATGGGGGAAACCACTCCCATGATTCAATTACCTCCCACCAGGTCCCTCCCACAACACGTAGGGATTATGGGGATTACAATTCAAGATGAGATTTGGGTGGGGACACAGCCAAACCGTATCACCTGGCCTGCTTTGTTTTTATATATGTGGTGCTATGGAGCCACTGGTAGCATCCAAATGATCTCATGTCTCTTTTGCCTGCTGCCTGCTTCCCGCCAGCTGCTTCTACCTTTCTATTCTCCTTTCAGCTATACTTCTTGAAAATCTTACCTAAATGTTTTTTTTTTCTGAAATTCAGATGCTTCTACATCCACAGCAACCTGGCTTCCATTCCATCGTTCTACTTGGGACTGGCTCATCAAGCCCACCACTGATCTTACAGCCACTTTGCAGCTCATACCATGTTGATACATTGACTCTCTCTCCTTATTTCATCCAACACCTCTGGCTGCTCTTTCTCATTCCTTGGCAGGCTTATCTTCCTCTGCCCATCCTTAACTATCAACATGCCTTGGGGATCTAACCACATTCCTCCTCCCTTCTCCTCATCTCTCCCTGAAGGATCTAGTGGCTCCTCTTCAGCTCTATATCACCACTTCTGTGCTGAGGACACCCAGATCCTCACGTGCAGCCCTGTCCTCTCTCCTGGGCTTCTGAGCCATATTTCCACCTCTGCTTGGATGTTCCCAGGCACCTGAACCCCAATGTGCACAACTGAACTCATTATGGGCCCCCATCCTGTGGTCTCTATCTTAATAAATTGCCAGCCATTGTCTAAGCCAGAAATCAAACGTCATTCAAGCCTCTATTCTCCCTCATTTCCAGCCACCAAGGCTTATTGCCTGTGTCTGTTTCTTAAAATCATCTACCTCTCTTCATCCTCATTGTCACTGTCTTATATTCTCTGCTAACCCTAAGTGGTCTTCCTTACAGGAAGTCTTGCCTTTTCCTCTCCATCTATTCTCACACTGTTACCCAGCCACCGTTGTTGTTTTTAAATGCAAATATGGTCATATCATCTCCTTACTTAAAACCTTCCGTAGTCCCCATTACTCATAGGGGTGAGTTGCAGACCCATCATGACTTACAGGCTCTACAGGATCCAGTCCTGAAATGACAAGCAAGTTTTATCCTAAGATTGCTTAGCGGTTTCCTATTCCCTCAGGATGGAGGCCAAACATAGGGGCTCACAAGACCTTTCATTCCCTGGCTCCTGCCTGGAATGCTTATCCAGTTCACATCTGGATTCTCACCCATGTGCACTCTGCCCTCTAGTCAGCCTGAATCTCTTCCAGGTCCTCAAATGTGCCACACAGCCTCCTCTGTCCCCAGCCCATGCACATGCTACTCCCTCTGCTCCCTCTGTATGGGGCATTTGTCTTCCCTTCCACAAGTGATATGTCCTGTTTATTTACACATTTAATTTAATTTATTTATTTTGAGATGGCGTCTTACTCTGTCTCCCAGGCTGGAGTGCAATGGCCCAGTCTTGGCTCACTGCAACCTCCACCTCCCAGGTTCAAGCGATTTTCCTGCCTCAGCCTCCCGAGTAGCTGGGATTACAGGCGCCTGCCACCACGCCTAGCTAACTTTTGCATGTTTTAGTAGAGATAGGGTTCCGCCATGTTGGCCAGGTTAGTCTCAAACTCCTGACCTCAGGTGATCCACCCGCCTGAGCCTCCAAAGTGCTAGGATTACAGGCATGAGCCACCATGCCCGGCCAGAGCAGCCTTTTCAGATTGACTTTTATCACTTAGTAATATGCATTTAAGTTTCCTTCATGTATTTTCATGGTTTGATAGCTCATTTCTTTTTGGTGCTAAATAATGTTTTGTTATCTGGAAGTACCACAGTTTACCTATCCATTCACTTACTGAAGGTCATCTTGGAGCTTCCAAGTTTTGGCAATTATGAATAAAGCTCCCATAAATCTTCACGTACAGGTTTTTGTGGGGACATAAGTTTTCAACTCCTTTGGGTAAATACCAAGGAGTGTTATGGCTGGATCAAAGGGTATGGTTAGTTTTGTAAGAAACTGACAAATTGCCTTCCAATTTTATTCCCACCAGCAATGAGTGAGAGTTCCTGTTACCTCACATCCTTTCCAGCATTTGATGTTGTGAGTGTTTGGATTTTGGCTATTCTAACAGGTGTGTGGTGGTGTCTCATGATTTTGATTTTCATTTCCTTGATGACACATGATGTGGAGTATCTTTCTGTATTCTTACGTGCCATCCACATGACTTCTTTGGTAAGGCATATGTTAAGGTCTTTGGTTCATTTTTTTAACTGGGTTTTTAATTTTCTTATTGTTGAGTTTTAAGAGCTTTTTGTACAATTTGAATAACAGTCCTTTATCAGAGATGTCTTTTGGAAATATTTTCTTCCAGTGTGTCACTTGTCTTATTCTCTTGTCGTTGTCTTTTGGAGAGCAGGAAAATTTTATTTTAATGAAGTCCAGCTTATCGGTTGTTTCTGTCATAGATGTTGCCTTTTGTTTCACATCTAAAAAGTCAGTGCCCAACCCAAGGTCGTTCAAATTTTCTCTTACATTTTATTCTAGGAGTTTTAAAGTTTTGTGTTTTACATTTAGATCTGTGATCCATTTCGAGTTTTTTTCATGAAGGGTATAAGCTCTGTGTCTAGATTCACTTTCTGGCATGTTAATGTCCAGCTGTTCCAGCAACATTTCTTGAAAAGACTATCTTTGTCTATTGTATTGCCTTTGCTCCTTTGTCAAAGATCAGTTGACTATACTTACGTGAGTCAACTTGTGGGCTCTCTATTCTACTCCACTGGTCTATTTGTCTGTTCTTTCACCAACACACATTGTCTTAATTACTGTAGCTTTGTAGTAAGTCTTAAAGTTGAATAGGGTCAGTCCTCCAATTTTATTCTTTTCCTTTAATACTGGGTTGGCTATTTTGTGTCTTTTGCCTTTAGAATCAGTTTGTTGATATCCACAAAATACTTTGCTGGAATTTTGATTGTCATTGCGTTAAATCTATAAATCAAATTGGGAAGAACTGATATCTTGACAATATTGAGTCATTCTATTTATAAACATGAAATATCTCTCCATTTATTTAGTTGTTTTACTTCTTTAATCAGAGTTTTGTAGTTTTTCTCATTTTGTTAGATTTATACCTAAGTATTTCATATTTGGGAGCACTAATGTAAATGGTATTGTGTTTTCAGTTTCAAATTTTACTTGTTTGTTGTTTACATAGGAAAGTGATTGACTTTTGTATATTAACTTTGTACCCTAAAACCTTTCTATAATCCCGTACTAGTTCTAGGAGGGTTTTCTTTGTCAGTTCTTTTGAAATTTCTACACAGGCAATCATGTTATCTGTCACAGTTTTATTTCCTCCTTCCTAATCTGTATACATTTTATATCATATTCTTATCTTATTGCATTAGCTAGGACTTTCCAGTATAATGTTAAGCACAGACATGAGAGGGGATATTCTTGCCTACTTCCTGAACTTAGTAAGAATGTATCAAGTTCCTCACAATTAAGTATGATGTTAGCTGTGTGGTTTTTGTAGACAATCTTTATTAAGTTGAGGAAATTCCCTTTCTAGTCCTAGTTTGCTGAAAGCCTTTACCATAAGTGAGTGTTAGATTTTGTTAAATGCTTTTATGCATCAATGTATATGATTTTGTAATTTCTAAATTTGGCCTGTTGATGTGATGGATTACAATCCCATTTGTGCCTAGTGTTCCATTATTGGAACGTTAAGCATGTGGGAGTAATTTTTATCTTACTGCTCAAGGTCATCTCCAAGGTCTGATTGCAAAATTAAAAAAATTGTAACCTCAGGTATAAATGGGTTAATTGATTTTCAAATGTTGAACCAGCCTTGCCTACCTGGATAAATTCCACTTGGTTGTGGTGTATAAGTCTTTTTATACGTTGTTGGATTCAATTTGCTAATATTTTGTTGAGGATTTTTTGCAACTATGTTTATGAGAGATATTGGTCTACAGTTTTCTTTTCTTTTCTTTTTTTTTTTTTTTTGAGATGGAGTCTTGCTCTGTCACCCAGGCTGGAGAGCACTGGCACGATCCCGGCTCACTGCAACCTCTGCCTCCCGGGTTCAAGCGATTCTCCTCTCGGCCTCCCAAGTAGCTGGGATTACAGGCGCACGCTACCACGCCCAGCTAATTTTTGTATTTTTAGTAGAGACAGGGTTTCTCCATATTAGCCAGGCTGGTCTTGAACTCCTAATCTCAGGTGATCCACCAGCCTCGGCCTCCCAAAGTGCTGGAATTACAGGCATGAGCCACCGTGCCCGTCCTATAGTTTTCATTTCTTATGATACCTTTGTCTGGTTTTGGTATTAGGATAATGTTGGCCTCATAGAATAAGTTCAGAAGTATTCCCTCTGCTCTGTCTCCTGAAAGAAATTTAAAAGAATTAGTGTGATTTGTTCCTTAAGTGTTTGATAGAATTCACCAGTAAACCCATCTAGGCCTGATGGTTTCTGGAAGTTTTCCTGATGGTTTTGGAAGTTTACTAATTTTTGCTTTAATTTCTTAATAGATATAGTTCTATTCAGATTGTGTATTTCTTCTTGTGTGACTTTTGGCATATTGTGTCTTTCAAGGAATTGGTTCATCTCATGTAGGTTATCAAATTTATAAACATAGAGTTGTTCATAGTATTTTTTAAAATTCTTCTAATGTCCATGGAAGCCGTAGTGATGCCCCCTTTTAATTTCTGACATTAGTAATTTGTGTCCTCTTTCTCTTTCTCTTAGCCTGGTTAGAGACTTAACAATTTTATTGATCTTTGCATAGAATTGGCTTTTAGTTTTGTTGATTTTCTCTACTGATTTCCTACTTTCAATTTCATTGATTTCTTCTCCAATTTTTTTTGAGATGGAGTCTTGCTCTGTAGCCAAGGCTGAGGTGCAGTGGCACGATCTTGGCTCACTGTAAGCTCTGCCTCCCGTGTTCACGGCATTCTCCTGCCTCAGTCTCCTGAGTAGCTGGGACTACAGGTGCAAGCCACTACACCCAGCTAACTTTTGTATTTTTAGTAGAGATGGGGTTTCACCATGTTAGCCAGGATGGTCTCAATCTCCTGACCTCAAGTAATCCGCCCGCCTTGGCTTCCCAAAGTGCTGGGATTATAGGCGTGAGCCACTGCGCCCTGCTCTTCTCTAGTTTTTTATTATTCTTTTTCTTCTGCTTATTTTGGATTTTATTTATTCTTCCTTTTTAGTTCCCTAAGGTAGAAGCTAAGATGATTGCTTTCAAGTCTTTCTTCTTTTCTAATGTAAGTATCCAATGCAATAAAGTTCTCTTAGGCACTGCCTTTGCAACTTCTCACAAATTTTGATTTTGATGAGTTCTATTTTCATTTTCATTTATTTCAAAATATTTTAAAATGTCTTGTGAGATTTCTTTTTCTTTATTTTTTTCACTCTTGTCATCCAGGTTGGGGTGCAATGGCACAGTACCCTCTTGGGTTCAAGTGGTTCTCCTGCCTCAGCCTCCCGAGTAGCTGGGATTACAGGCGTGCACTACCAAGCCTGGCTAATTTTTGTATTTTTAGTAGAGATGAGGTTTTGCCATGTTGGCCATGCTGGTCTTGAACTCCTGACTTCAGTTGATCCACCTGCCTTGGCCTCCCAAAGTGCTGGTATTACAGGCATGAGCCACTGCACCCAGCCCAAGAATTCTTTTTTTAATTCATGTGTTATTTACAAATATGTTATTTAATCTCCCAAGTATTTTGGGACTTTACAGCTATCTTTCTGTTTTCCAGGTTAATTCTGATTTCCAGGTTAATTCTGTGGTGATCTGAGAACAGACATTGTATGATTTCTATTCTTTTTTTTTTTTTTGAGACAGAGTCTCACTCCATTGCACAGAGGCTGGAGTGCAGTGGCGCGATCTCGGTTCACTGCAACCTCTACCTCCTGGGTTCAAGCGATTCTCCTGCCTCAGCCTCCTGAGTAACCGGGACTATAAGTGCCTGCCACCACGCCCAGCTCCTTTTGTATTTTTAGTAGAGACGGGGCTTCACCATGTTGGCCAGGCTTGTCTCGAACTCCTGACCTCAAGTGATCTGCCCCCCTCGGCCTCCCAAAGTGTTGCGATTACAGGCGTGAGCTGCTGTGCCCAGCCTTCTGATTTCTATTCTTTTAAATTTGTTGTGGTGTGTTTTATGGCCCAGAGTGTGGTCTATCCATGTGAATGTTCCATGGGAGCTTGAGAAGATTGTGTGTTCTGCTATTGCTGGATGAAGTAGTCTCTAAATGTTCATTATATCTAGTTGATTGATAGTGTTGTTGAGTTCAATTATGTCTGTACTGATTTGCTGCCTCCTGGATCTGCCCATTTCCTATAAAAGGGTGTTAAAGTCTCCAATTATAATAGTGGATTCTCCTATTACTCGTTGCAGTTCTATCAGTTTTTGCCTCATGGATTTTAACGCTCTGTTGTTAGGTGTATATACATTAAAGATTATTCTATCTTCTTGGAGAATTGACCCCTTTATCATTATGTAATGTCTCTCTCTCTCTCCCCCCTTTTATTTTATTTTATTTTTTTTGAGACAGGGTCTTGCTCTGTCATCCAGGCTGGAGTGCAGTGGCATGATCACAGATCACTGCAACCTCTGCCCCCTCGGGCTCAAGTGATCCTCCCACCTCAGCCTCCTGAGTGGCTGTGACCACAGGTGCACACCACCATGCCCAGCTAATTTTTTTGTATTTTTTAGTAGAGATGGGGTTTCACTATGTTGCCCAGGCTGGTCTCTTACTCCTGAGCTCAAGTGATCCACTCACCTTAGCCTCCCAAAGTGCTGGGATTACAGGTGTGAGCCACCATGCCTGGTCTGTAATGCCTCTCTTTATCCCTGACAACTTACCTTGCTCAGAAGTCTGCTTTGTCTAAAATTAATATAGCTGCTTCTGCTTTCTTTTGATTAGATAATACATTATTCTCCATCTATTTGCTTTTAATCTATATGTGTATTTTATTTAAAGTGAGTTTATTGTAGATAACATATAGTTTGGTCTTTTTTTTTGGTTCATTCTGATAATGTCTGTTTTTATTTTTATTTTTTAATTTATGTAGTTATTTAAGAGATAGGGCCTCATTCCGTTGCCCAGTCTGGGTTGCACTGGCACAATTACAGCTCACTGCATCCTCAAACACCTGAGCTCAAGTGATCCTTCTGCCTCATTCTCCTGAATAACTAGGACTACAGGCATGTACCAAGATGCTTGGCTAATTAAAAAAAAAATTGTACAGATGGGATCTCACTATGTTGTCTAGGCTGATCTCAAACTCTTGGTCTCAAGCAATCCTCCTGCCTCAGCCTCCCAAAGTTCTTGGATTCTAGGCATGAGCCATTATGCCCTTCCTCTCTGTCTTTTAAATGGTGCGATTAGGCCATTGATGTTCAAAGTGATTATTGATGTAGTTAGATTAATATCTATGATGTTAGTGTTTTTTTCATTTGTTGCCCTTGTTCTTTGTTCCTATGTTTGTTTTCCACTCTTATTCTGACTCTTGTGGTTTAATTGAGAATTTTATGATTTCATTTTTTTCTCCTTAGCAAACTAGTTGTACTTTTAAAAACCTCTTTTAGTGGTTGTCCTAGAGTTTGCAATACCCATTTAGAAATAATGCAAGTCTACTTACAAACAGTATTATACTGCTGCACAGATGGTATGATAACTTATAACAAAATAACCCCAATTCTTCTCTCATATCCCTTGTATCATTGTTGTCATTCATTTCAGTTATATATAAGCATATATAAGAAAATATATATGAAAAAATATGCATAGGTAAGCATACATAATCTAATACAGTGTGGCTATTATTATTTTGAGTAAACCATTATTTGTTAGATCAATTAAAAATAAAGAAAATAAAAGTTTTAACTTTACCTTTACTAATTCCTCTTTAATGTTCTTCCTTTCTTTATGTAGATTTGAGTTTCTGACTATATCATTTTCTTTCCCTCTAAAGACTTCTTTGACAACAAATTTCCTCAATGTTTGTCTGAGAAAGCGTTTGTTTCTCCTTATTTTTGGAGGATAATTTTGCATAGTACAGAATGCTAGGTTGGTGCATTTTTTTTCTCTCAACAATTTATATATTTAATTCCACTTTCTTCTTACTTACATGATTTCTGAGGAGAAGTCAGATGTAATTCTTATCTTTGCTTTTCTATAGGAAAGGTGTTTTTTCTCTGGCTTCTTGTAGAATTTTCTCCTTATATTGATTTTCTGTACTTTGAAAGTGGTATACCTAGGTGTAGTTTTTCTGGCATTTATCATGCTTAGTGTTCTCTAAGATGCCTGGATTTGTGGTTTGGTGTCTGATATTAATTTTTGGAAATTCTTAGTCCTTATCATATCAAATATTTCTTCTGTTCCTTTCTCTGTTTCTTTTCCTTCTGATAGTCCCATTACACATATGTTATACCATTTGTAATTGTTTCAGAGTTCTTAGAGATTCTGGGTTTTTTTTTTAGTCTTTTTTTCTCTGTGCTTATCAGTTTGGGAGGTTTTTACTGAGATATCCTTATGCTCAGAGATTCTTTTCTCAGCCAGGTTCATTCTACTAATAAGCCCATCAATGGCATTTTTCTTTTCTTTATTATTATTATTATTATTTGAGATATGGTCTTGCTTTGTCACCCAGGCTAGAGTGCAGTGGGGCAAACATGGCTCACTGCAACCTCGACTTCCCAGCTTCAAGTGATCCTCCTGCCTTAGCCTCTCAACTAGCTCAGACTACAGGCATGCCACCATGCCCTGCTAATTTTTGTATTTTTTGTAGAGATGAGGTTTTGCCACGTTGTCCAAACTAGTCTTGAACTCCTGGACTCGTGTGATCTGCCTGCTTTGGCCTCCCAAAGTGCTGGGATTACAGGCATGAGCCACCATGCCCAGCCTACATTTTTCATTTCTATTGCAATGTTTTTGATCTGTAGCATTTCTTTTTGGTTCTTTCTTAGAATTTCCATTTCTCTGCTTACCTTGCCCATCTGTTCTTGCATGTTGTCCTCTTTATGCATTAAAGCCTGAGTACATCAATCATACTGGTTTTAAGTTTCTGGTTTGATAATTTCAACATCTCTGCCATATCTGAGTCTGATTCTGATACTTGTTCTGTCTCTTCAGACTGTGGGGTTTTTTGCTTTTTTGTATGTCTTGTATTTTTTGTTTTTTTTGTTTTTTGTTTTGGATAACAGAATACAATAGGTGTCCTGGGTAAAAGGAACTGCTGTCAATAGGCCTTTAGTAATGTGGTGGTAAGATGTGCTGGGAGGGGAAGTGTTCTCCTCAGGCTTTCAGCGAGCCCGTTACTCTGGATTGTGAACTTCACAGGCCTCTAGGTCCCTTCCCCCACCTCACCTTAGGTGGGACAGGATGGCTGGAATGGACTTGAGTTGGATATTTCCCTTGTCCTATGTCAGTTATGCTCTGATGAAACCCTAGCAGGTCAGGCTCTGGTTACATAGTTTCTCCTGAGGATAGACCTTGTTAAGAACATAACGCTCTAGTATTTTTCAAAATGGCTCCTCTTCCCCTCCTGGAAGCAGGAGGGGATTTTTCCCCTAATATTCACTATGAGACCTGGTAGTGCTCCTGGAGGTAAAACTCACAAAAGTGTGGGGACCTCCTTATGATTCAGTTCCCCTGGAGTTTTTCTCTCTCAGACTTGTTCATACTTGTCTCAGAACTGGCTCCACTGGTTCCCACGGAGGTTTTGCTCTGGAAGTTGTGATTCTCTGTATTTGCCTGTTGGTCTTCCCAATTCTGGGGGAAGAAATTTGCCCTGTGCCATCACTTCTCTTATAGAACTAAGAAGGGTTGTTGATTTTTCACTGTTTGTTTTTTTGTTTGTTTGTTTTTTGTTTTTGAGAACAAGAGTCTCACTCTGTCACCCAGGTTGGAGTGCAATGGTGCGATCTCGGCTCACTACAACCTCCACCTCCCAGGCTCAAGTGATTCTCATGCCTCAGCCTCCCAAGTAGTTGGGACCACAGGTGTGCACCACCATGCCTGGCTAATTTGATTTTTCAGTTTGTTCAGCTTTTTACTTGTTAGGAAAGAGTGGCAACTTCCAAATTTCTTACATGCTGAACCAGAAACTGTTTTGTTAGTTTTTTAGGATTCACCTTAAGTCTTTTCCTCCAGGGAGCCTTCCCCAACTTTCAGGTGTGCATTAGGGACCCCTATGATGTGGTCCTGTAGATGCTTTTTGTTTCCCATAGCTTTTACACTTACGTATTGTGATTGTCAATTCACCTGTCAGATTTCCCCCTCAGACTGTTGACTCTGTGTGGAAAGGACGGTCTGCCTTATTCATTCCTGTATTCTCAGCACCATCCATCAGTGCCTGGCATATAATAGGTATTGAATAAATATGTGTTTGGTGAATAAATGAATGAATGAAACAGGTTATTCTCTATAATTGCAAATAAATTAGAAGCAGCTGTTAAATATAATCCATTCACTCAATCAGTCACTATTTACTAAGGGCCTATCACATGCCAGGCACTAGGTTAAAAAACTGATGATGAAAAAGCCACAGAAATATGGATACATGTTTATAACACAATTTAATGAAAAAGAAAACCACAATACATGTATGTACACCATGATTTAAACTCTTTAAAATATGTAGGAGGCAGCCTGGTATTGCACAGTGGTTTTAAGAGTTTCTATTTTTAGTTAAAGTCTCTTTCTTCAAATGAAATCTTAGAAGGCCAATATATAAAACATAAAAAGCAGAGATTTTCTGCTTGATGTAGGGGTGGAGGCCAGAGCCTGCCTACTCTTCTCTTCCTAGTCTGTTCTCTGTGCTATTGTCTGTCCTTTGTGCTACTGCCACCTTCCCAAGCCAGAAGGAAGCCACTGTGGCACCTCACAGGGGATTATTTGAAAGTCCCCAAAATAGACTTCTGGTTAAACATTGCACTTTAAAAACCTGTGTTTTTCTTTGATCTCTTTCAAAATGCTACTAAAATGACAGCAAAGAAGCCAAAAAGGCCCAAGTCCACAAGACAGAAAGAATAGGTGAAAAGTCCATGTCATCTCATTTTTGGAGATGGACATGGACAGGGGCTGGAACTGCAGTATCAGCAGATGGGGAGCTTCAGAAGGAAGTTAGTTCATGGTAAAGCACAGCAGAAAGTCCCCAGAATTGGAGGCACCAGATTCTTCTGAAAGAAAAGGTAAGAGGTGGAGCCGAAAATGGGAGGTTTATGGAAAGTCTTTAGAGAAAGTACTCAGACCTCTGGATTCCTTCCTCATCTCTTAGCAGCCTCTCTCCTGTCCTGGCAGAAACCAGGTTTACTCTCTTGGGAAACCGAACCACAAGAGGATCTGGGGACACAGACCAGCCAAGGATGGTAGAGATGCCTCACTGAAATAGGAGAAATAAGTGATTGGCTTAGGGTTGGGAATGCGACCTCAACTGGATCAGTTGAGGCCATCCTTGGCATTTTTAAATTCTGAAGCTGGAAGTGTGGGGAGGATAGTGTGTGTATCCTGCAGTTGTTGAGGTCCTTGTTCTAGTCCTTGAGATTCCTGGCTGCGACTGTTTCCTGTAACTCTTTAATTCTATGAAATGCCCAATATTCTTCTATTTTTCTCTGCTTGGGCTGCATTAACAAAGTATCACAGATTGGGTGGCTGAAAATGGGAATTTAATTTCTTGTGACTTTGGAGACCAGAAATCTGAGATCCAGGTGTCATGGGGGTTGGTTGCACTCTGGGAACTCTCTTCTTGCTTGCACATAGCCCTCCTCTCTGCAGCTTCACATGGCCTTCCCTCTGCTTGTGTTTGTCCTAATCTCACTTTCTTATAGGGACACCAGTTAGATTAGATTGGGATCCATCAGAATGGCCTCAATTTATCTTAATTAGCTCTTTCAAGGTCCTATGTCAAATATGGTTATATTTGGAGGTACTGGGAGTTAGGACTTCAACACATAAATTTTGGGGGGGACAAAATTCATTCTATAATGCCTTCTACTATTGCCAGCAAATATTGAGATAATTTAAGCAATTTCATATTTAGTTTCTGTTGCTTGCACTCACAGAGAGCTCTGACTTATACTATTCACTTGCCTCTTAGATATTGCCTTTTGTCCATTATAGTCATCATTAACTGTTATTTAAATCTGCCTTACCATTAACCTTTTCCTATGTTTCTGTTCCTTAAGATGACCCATAGTTTGCATGACCCATGGAGTCAGATGACCAAAGTAGTAAAGTTCTGTTTGCTGGCTGCCTGATCTTTGGTGAAGTTCTCTGTGCCTCAATTTTCTTATCTGCAAACTGGGGATGGTGATAACAGATATTCACAGAGTTGTGAAGATTAAATGTCTTAATAAATGTAAAGCACTTAGACCAGACTGGCTTATGGTGAGTGTTATGTAGGTTCATGCTATCATTTATTCATTCAGTAGTCTCTATGGGGAAGAGCCACGTGCCATGGACGTGGTAGATACTTAGTAAATATTTATTCATTTTCTCTTGTTAATGTATGTGTTATAATAGGTGATTCTCAAAGTTACCTGCAAATTCTTATTACTCTGTATACTGTTATCTGACAATGTGATGATATCTGAAGCACGTATCTTAAATACTTTAAACAATTTGATACAACAAACAAAAACAGAGTCATTTTCTTCTGTATTGGAAGCTGTACTGTGTTGGATGAGAGACTGGGGTGGAAGTAGGGATTGCAGGCTTCTGGTCCTGGCTATACCCTCACACTGTAGACTCTGGACAAGTCTATACTCTCTGCCTCGTTTATTTACACATCAAGGCTGGACTATGTAAGTTTTAGGTTCTTTAATGTTTTATATCACTTATCTTTGAAAGGTCATCTTAGGTGAGCTGCGCAGAGTCTTTAAAAGCTACATTTCCCCCTCCTTTCTTACTTTAAATATAATGGTAATTAAAATGTGTTGGAATTATAATATATATTAGATGCATCCCTGGGTATCAGTTACAAGAATGAGAAAGAAATTATTAACAGTTGGCAAAGATTAGTATCAGTTGTAGTATCTTGTGATAAATTGAGAATTTTATTTACTAATGAGTAACCTCTCCTCCCCCATACAAAAAACTAGTGTGCTTATAAAAGAATTAAAAAATGGAATTTTATTTGATTGGATTTTAACTTCTTAGCCATTCTTAATATTTTTGGAATAGCATTTTGGGTCCTGACCTTCTAAGTCAATTTGTTAGTCTGCAACTGTAGTGTCTCTGGCACGGCTGGGAAGTGGTGGGGGATGTGGGGTGGGTGGGTGCAAGAAAAGTGAAACATACGATGTTCACTCTTGACAAAACGATTTTGTGCTGTGAACACCCACACTTGCACACAATACTCAGACATATTAACACATGCGCATGCACTCTCCAATACGTGCAAAGTAACATCACATTCCTTCTTTCACTCAACAAAAATGTGCTGATTGCTCACTCTGTTCCTGGGGATCTGTGTGAACCAAGACAAAGTTGACACTGTAGTTAGATATATCTCTCTGAATAAAAGAATAAGTTTAAGGAAGCGTGAGGGTTAATTCTCTGTTTATAAGCCTCAAGGGTGAATTCACACCGAGCAGCAGGGAGCAGTGTTCTCAGGCAGGGCAGCTCTCCAGAGGATCTGCAAGGAAGCAGAGTATGCCTTGTGTGACTGGTGTTATCCAGCAGATCATTTTTTTAACACCCCACTGCTCCTTACAGCATTATTTTTGGTAATAATAATGAAATGAATAAAAAGAAAAATGGACTGAAAAGAAACATGGTGAGATTTTTATTTTATTGAACTTTGTATATGTAATCATTCCAATAAAAATGAAAAATAAAATAATAAAATACATTTTATAGTATCAAAAAAGGGGAAAGTAGTGGACTAATATTTTTAATTACATTAATGTTTTTCAAACAAAAGAGAAAATACATACACCTACATACTAGACTGCCATAAAAATGAATAACATTATTGTGCAATAGTAATTACACAAGAAAAAGAACAATAAAAAAGACATCAACTTCAATTTTTAAAGATATTATTCAAAGTGTGAAATACTGCACATGTGAAATAAACTTGCAGTTACCAAAAGAAGTGGTTTACACTGCTTTATTATTTTAAATTTTAATTGTATATAAAAACTCCAAGTGAGTTTTCATGAGAGTGCTAAATCGGATGAGAGAGAATTGAGGTAGCCCAAGTCCCATCACAATCGCTGTACTGCCAATGTTTATTCCAAATCTAGTGTTTAAATGCAGAAGCAGATAGTCCCACATTGGTTGGAGCATGAAGTGTACCCAAAGCAAGCACAAATGTGAATGATTCTGAACCATCAGGAACTTAACTCTCAAACAAGAGCGTGTAGATAAGTCCATTTATGTCGTCTTCTCTGAGTTAACTCCCACGTAGGAGTTATTACTAAATGAGAAAATGTGTTTCTTAAGAGATAAGCAGTAACATTGCTGATTTTATTTATTATGAAATTGAATGATAACCACAGAAATTTTTTAGACTGCAGATCAACCAAAGGTTTAGTGGGGAGGAGGACAGCATTTGACTATTGTGTAGAATCGCCAATGTGTGAATATAGTAAAAGCAAATCAGCTTTTAGTCTATTTAATTATTGTTTTAAAATTCTCTATAGAAAATGTGTCTCCTTATTGCCTGAGACTACTCCTATTACCACTGTTGGTCTACCAATGCCATCGGCAATTGGAAACAATGATACAGGGACTGGACTGTAAATTAAAGCCATATGTATTTAGCAGTAGTGGAACCAGCTCTACATGGGAACCTCATGAAGCCCCAGTTGACACTCCGGATCTTGCAGCAGGGTGAAGAGTCTGTTCAAAGTTGCTTTGCATAGGTTCTGAAATGGCTGCATAAGCTGATTAATAGATAACCAGACATTTTATAAAATAAGAGTTAGGGTGCACATGTTTATGTGTGGGAGTGTGCATGTGTATACATGGGGTAAAGTCAAGAAAGGTGGTGAAAAGCACTAAGAATAAGCATAAGATGAATTTGTGCCCTCTCCTGGAAACAATGGGAAATTTTAGGTTTAAAAGTAACATGGATTTAAATAGCCTCTCCAAGTTTAAAATACCTCAAAGCATTTGATTCTTACTGTTAGTTTCCCTGTGAGTTTGCTGAGATGTCTAGTGCCAGTTCAACAAGGAGGCAATTGTGATAGGGATACTCAATGGTACTTTCCCCCAGGATGAATTTATGGATCGATAGATGAGTTTTGGACGTATTTATAAGAAAAGAACCAAACTTAGTGACAAGCAACCATTTAAAGCTATTATTTAAAAGTGTTCACTTACAGAGACTGTACGTACAGATATTCACTGAAGAAAAATCTCCTGCATGTGCACCAGGAGACATGTTATGAAAATGTTCTGACAGTTTGAGGTTATTGATCCTCAGCTATGGTTTTCTGCTCAATGCTACTAATGACCCTCAAAAAGATCACCTTCTTTTGAGTGCAGAGAGGTGGTTTTGGTCATTATTGTGGAGAAGCTCTTGGAACTCTCTCACTGCAGAAACCATGTTGTTGCAGTGTTCCTCCTGCTTAGCCAGCTGGGCCTACTGCCCGCTGCTCCAGGTGTCCCAGGTGTTCCATGGCACAGCTCAGGATCACACTGCCTCACGCCTCACACCACCGGCCTCCTCCCTCCTACTCTGGGCCCTCCTTGTCACCAGGTGCAAGACACAACAGGACCACTGGGGGCGCACTGCCTTGATAGGGCCTGGAGACCCCAGGCTGCAGGCAGAAAGGAAGTGTCCCTGGCTTGTGCCTGCTTGCTGACTTGTGTTCTGAGACTCATATAAGGGGCGAGGTAACAATGCTAGAAGCTGATGCCCAGTGAAACAAAACAAATTTTTTTTTTTTTTTGCAACAGAATCTCACTCTGTCACCCAGTCTGGAGTGCGGAGGCAGGATCTCCGCTCACTGCAACCTCTGTCTCCCAGGTTCAGATTCTTGTGCCTCGGCATCCCAAGCAGCTGGGGTTACAGGCGCCACCATCACGCCCAGCTAATTTTTGTGTTTTTAGTAGAGATGGGGTTTTGCCATGTTGGCCAGGCTGGTCTCGAACTCCTGGCCTCAAGTGATCCGCCCACCTTGGCCTCCCAAAGTGCTGGGATTACAGGCGTCAGCCACCGTGCTGAGCCCCAGTGAAGCAAATTTGAAGTACTAAGAGGCAGATGATAGGCAATAACCCATAGACAAATTCTTCCTCTTCTTCTCTTCCAAAGGATTCTTCTGAGAAATGTTTCCATGTGGGCCTCTCTGGAAACTTCCAGGTGACAGAACAACCAATAGTGCTTTCTAGTGAAGCAAGGCCAGCCCAATAATCTTCTCTTTGCTTTCCTGCCTTCCTGTATTATTGGCCTGCCCCCGTTCACTCCTGCTCCCTTGGGTTTGCACCCCTCTAGTGAAGCTTTAGAATGTAAATTTTGCCTCAGCCTATAATTTCTAGGAAACCTAGACTCAGACAAAGAGTGTTTACTGCAGTAAAATTGTCACAATGCTCATTGTTTTATGATCACAAAATAAGTAATTAAACTATCAGTACAAAGAAAAAGAAGAAAAAATAGACAAAAAAGTATTTTCAAAACCAGAAACTAGAATTAAAGCAAACACAGGCTCAGTGCAAAGAATAGATTTCACTTCTATTCTTTCTCTGCTGCTTATTTTCAAGCTGTCTTGTACACATTATATTTTAAATGTACAATATTATGAAAAAATTGAGCTCCTTAAGAAATGCTTAAATATATGGATGCCAATGATTAGTCTACAAAAGAAAAAGTAATATTCAGAAGAGTAGTAGTTGCTTCAGATGTAACTTTAATATATTTCATTATATAAAATTGGCTTGAGTTTCAGAAGGTCGGCTAAGAGTTCTGGAGTCAGGTTGACCTGGGATGAAAAGCCCAGCTGTAGCCATCACGTAGAAGTTACCAAGTCTCTTTAAGCTTCAGTTTTTCTCCTCTTTTAGATAAAGATGGGATAGTACATAAGTCATAGGGTTATTATAGGTTTTAAGCGAGATAATTTAGTATGTGGCCCACAGTGCTCAATAAACATTATTATTATGACCCATAATAGTTCCAGTGAGGAAAACTAATTCTTTGTGAGCAATAATTGGTGTTGAGCAAAGCTATATTAATGCTAGTTATCTTGGGAAAGATGAATTCTAGTTGGAACTTTTGCAATAGAAAGCAGGATGTGATTTTTTCACCATTTTAAGAATGTGGGGTGTGTGTGTGTGTGTGTGTGTGAGAGAGAACTCATTCAGTCCATTTTATGGAGCACCTACCTTGGGCCCAACAATTTTTCTAGGCACAAGGTTAGATGGAAGTCAAGGTAGAGTAGGTCCCTGTCCTCAAGGATTTTCTGTTCATGAAAAACAGCTTATTATTGTTCTTCATTTGTTTTCTTTTGCAAAAGGAGCAGTTCAGCACTTGACAGGGAGACAAGAGGTCGACACCCCAGGACAGAGTGAAAACCTAAGGTTTGTATTTTTGATACACAAAGTGCTCTTTTGAAGAAAACCAAAAAATGTCAAGTTTCTGGCAAGATATGGAAAGAGGACAGAAGGAGACCAGAGCCCAAGCACCAGAGGGCAAAGATGTGGAAAGTGGTCCTAGTTAGGAGCTGTTGCCCCGGAAATGTTGAGGGCACAAACTGTAAGCAGGATCGCAGTGGAGACAGCTAGTGTCAAAAGCCCTGCTGAGTCAGTCCTTTACACGGGCTGTCCAGCCTTCAGCATGGGGGTCTCAGCATGGCAGGCTGCACCTGCTAAAATTTCTGTCTTCGCAGTGGTGAGAATCGGCTCCTTCTGCACTTGTAAGTGCAAATTTGGTTCTGCCACTGTCTGATTGCCTGGTGCTCACGCCTCACTTCCCTGTCAAGCCGGGTCTTCATAAAACCAGAGAGGACTTCACTTCTCCCTAGCAATTACCAATTCTGTGAAACTGATTACTCCAAACTGTATGTATAGACTTATCAACGAAGAAAGACTTTGCCAGATCATCTTTTAAAATTAAACCTCAACTTTGATGTACTCGCTGTGCTCCAAACGCACCTGTCTTTTTCCTTGTTCCTCAACGATGTCATGTTTCTGTTACAGGGTCTTAGCATATGCTATTCCTTCTGCCTGGAGTGCGCAGCCCCAGACCATCACATGACTGGCCACACTGCTCAGATTTTAGCCTAGATGTCACCTCTTTATAGAAGCCTTCTCTGACCACCCTATTTAATGTTGATCACTCCACCTGCAGCTGAGATGCCAACTAATAAATTCCCTCCTACTCCTCCATTCTTTCTTTAATTTTTATGCCTCATGTGAAAAGTATCAAGTCAATCACATACTTCAGTTCATGGTATGCTATTATTACATTTCTTTCATGGATATTTTCCCCATTAATCCCTGGTTTCCATTTCCATTACCTCTCCTTTCATATATTCATTCACTATAAGGCATTACATGTATATCCTTGTCTAAAAATGTAATATTGTCAAATGTAAGTTATTATTTGGCATATTATATGTTTCACAAATAGTATTGTGCAATTGACCTTGTTGTAGGTATTATGTTTTGTATTCACCAGTGTGTTCTAAAGACCCATCTGTATCTGTTATATATGTATGCACACTTGGTTCATTGCTTCTAACTGATCCTTGGTATCCTGCAGTGTGCATTCATCCCTGCTCTCGATACAGTCAGCTCCCAAATTCCGTAAACAACTCCTCTGTAAGTAACCTCCTTCTGACAGGGGGTAGAATTGCTCAGAGGCCAGATGCTGCCATTGTTATCTGTTCCTCACCCTGGCCAGGCTGTGGCACTGCCCTGATATTATCCTATCACCTCCGCGTAGCAGATATTTTGTCTCAAGGTGGTGCCAGGCCAGGCGATTATCTGCCAAGAACAGCGGTTGGAGAGAGGAAACAGCCTGCAACTCTGCCTGCACCATGTCCTAACAGTGACTTTCTCTGCTCAGCCTATGGGTTACCCACAGCAGGTCACAGCCACCCTTTCTCTCTGCCCAGGGGTTTCTTATGGTTTTTACCTAGATTTACATCGACTTGCAGATCGGTACACCCCTCTCTTGCTTCTGGGGCAACATCAGGGTTGGAATGTGTGGAGGTCCTTATAGTCTTCATAATGCTAATCACTACCTGGAATTATCATCTTTCTTTATTGGTTTACTTGCTTATTGTCTGTCTCCCTCACTGTAAGACTGTAAATGCCACATGAGCAAGGACCTTATCTGAACACCTTTCTGGGTTTGGGGATATCTCACCACATGCATACCATTGAGGGGCAGAGATGCCTTCCAATGTAGAAACAGCCAGGACCATATAGTCACAGCCCCAGGCAGCTTCACAGCTAAAGCGCAGGCATTTCTTCTCTATGTGACCATCAGACCAACCTGTGAATCCCAAGCTGGAGAAATGAAGTCACCAAGACAGTGGAGAATTCACTGGTGGGCGCAGCTGTAGTGGCAGCAGTAGCGCTTATGGCAACAGTTTCAGGAGTAGCAGTTGGTATCCTGCCTCCAAAGACAGAATGTCAGACCACCAGCAGCACTGCCTTTACCGGACTGGTACTAGGACCTAATTTTGGAAGTGGTTCTTCCTATCTAGCCTTTGGGCTACCTAATAGCCTTTCAACAAATTTGTCATTTCCTAAATCAGTCAGAATCAACTTTTAGTGTGTAAACTGAGAACCCCCAGAAGAACTACTAGCCACAGTGTCCCCTTTTATTGTCTAAGTCCATTTGAGCTGAACTTTCTGTCACTTGAAGACAGAAGCTCCCTAACTCAGGGTCTTCAACTCCCAGGCCACACAGCAGGAGGTGAACAGTGGGCTGGCAAGCAGGGGAGGCTTCATCTGTATTTATAGTCACTTCCCATCACTTGCATCACCGCCTGAGCTCTGCTTCCTTCAGATCAGCAGTGGCATTACATTCTCATAGGAGTGGGAACCCTATTGTGAACTGTGCATGTGAAGGATCTAGGTTGTGTGCTCCTCATGAGAATCAATGCCTGATGATCTGTCACTGTCTCCCATCACCCACAGATGGGACCGTCTCGTTGCAGGAGAACAAGCTCAGGGCTCCCACTGATTCTACATTATGGTGAGTTGTATAATTATTTCATTGTATATTACAATGTAATAATAATAGGAATAAAGTGCATAATAAATATGATGTGCTTGAATCATCCCAAAACCATCCCCCACCCTTATCCTGTCCATGGAAAAATTGTCTTCCATGAAACCAGTCCCTGGTGCCAAAAAGGTTGGGACAACTGCCCTAACTGATGTAAGAGTATGGGCAGTAAGCGTTTTCAGTGCACTGAGTGATTAAAGATTGTTGCGGCAAGGTGGGTGCACAGTTGAACTGAGCTCAGTGCATCCACTGGCAAGGAGATGGTAGCAGGAAATAGGCACGTGGTGGCTTCAGTAACAGAGAGGACTGCAGGGCAGACCTGAGCTTAGTAGCCTGGCTTCTCCGGGAGCTGAGGGTGAGCATCATGCCGGCTCCATCTCCCTCTTTGTTGTGGAAAAGGCAGGTAGGAAGAATGACAGATTGCCTTACCCTTTCTAACTGTTGTGTGCTCTCCATACCCCACCCAATCCTACTTCAATATTGTCACCTAAGGCTTCACAAACCCACACTTGTACGAGTCCAGCTGTCTGTGGTCTAGACTGTCAAGGAACATATCTGATTCTGAGATGCTCAGGAAAGTATGCTCCCAATTAGCCCTTATCCAGACTAGTTTACTTGCTGAGTATCCCCAGGGCACAGGGACAATCATTTGGGGTTGCGGCTTTGTTCATAAGGTCATCAAGACAGGAGGATATGAGGCAGAATCACCACACAAGGTAAGAGTACATTTAGAAATTCTCTTGAATAAATAATACTGGCTTTATCACTATGCTTATTTCTGTGTTTCTACTTGCTCTCATATTTTGGCTTGGTTATTTGTTACTATCTTGTTAGCTTTTTGATGCCTCTAGTTTTGTTTTTATTTTTGATATTGTTGTTTTCTTTTTTTTTGAGACAGAGTCTCACTCTGTCACCCAGGCTGGAGTGCAGTGTCACAATCTCAGCTCACTGCAGCCTCCGCCTCCAGGGTTCAAATGATTCTCCTGACTCAGCCTCCCGAGTAGCTGGGATTGCAGGTGCCCACAACCATGCCAGACTAATTTTTGTATTTTTAGTAGAGACAGGGTTTCATCATATTGGCCAGGCTGGTCTCGAACTCCTGACCTCAGGTGATCCGCCTGCTTCAGCCTCCCAAAGTGTTGGGATTACAGGCATGAGCCACTGCGCCCAGCCGTTGTTGTTTTTTCTGATTTAGCTGCATCTTTTGTTATTTTCAGTGGGAGAATGGTCCAAAATATCTTGGTTGCCATATTGTCAGAAATCAGAAATGGTAATCTTCTATTGTTTTTTAAATTTCATCATTCTTATTTAATTCTTCATTTAATTGGTTCTTTAAATCTCTTTGACATTTTAAGATAATTTCTCATTTCCTGCCTATATTTTCAAGGTTGTTCGATATTTCTCTAAAATTGTTAAACATAGTATTTTGCATTTTGTATATGATATGTCCAATATTGAAAACACCCATCCTGCCACTACAAGAAAAGTTTTGCCCAAGAATGAACCAACATAGAGAAAAACAGAGCTAAGACAAACCAAGGCTAACTGCTGATTTAATTTCCTAGATCCAGCTATTCTTGAAGCCTTCTCAGTTACACAAACCAATAATACTTAAATACTTTTTTTACTTAAACTATTTTCTGTTTCCATTACTTACAACCAAAATAGTTCTGATTAATACATAGAATAATGTGAATTTATATTTTTATTCTGATTTTTATTCTGACTTTATAAAAAAGAACTTTTACAGTTATACATTATGCTTGGATAAATACATGTATAAATATTTGTTTGGGATGGAGGATGTATACTAAAATGTTAACATCAGGTTTCTGTGGAGGATGAGTTGGAAGGGATGAAGGAGACATTAATCTCTTTTTCTGGCAGGGTGCAGTGGCTCACACCTGTAATCCCAGCATTTTGAAGGTGGAGGCGGGCGGATCACCTGAGGTCGGGAGTTCAAGACCAGCCTGACCAGAATGGAGAAACCCCGTCTCTACTAAAACATACAAAAATTAGCTGGATGCAGTGGCAGGCGCTCATAATCCCAGCTACTCGGGAGGCTGAGACATGAGAATCACTTGAACCTGGGAGGCAGAGGTCGCAGTGAGCTGAGATCGCACCCTTGCACTCCAGCCTGGGCAACAAGAGCGAAACTCCATCTCAAAAAATATATATATATATCTTTGTCACCTATGCAATGTTTGACCTGCAAGTGCTTGTATCTTTTGTAATTGTTTAAATCCTACAAAATTTTAAATGACTATTGCATATACTTTGTGTTTTTCCAAATATAAGATTTTATAAAGAAGAGAATGGTGTAAGTGACCCGGGGACAGTGGGGGGAGCTTAAATTTGAAACTAGAAAAAATTTTGAACAAAGTAATCATAATTGTTAGCTGATGAAAAACTAGAAAAGATTTTCTGAGTAAATTCTTGATTTCAGATATTAGTTATAATTTATATTGCTCTTAATATCTTACCTTTGAACATAAATGATTAATGCCCTTTAAAATGTCCTTTTTTCTAGCTAACCTGATGTACATATGACATTAATCCAATAGACTTAGGAATAAGATACAGGGGGCTTTCCTGAATGATTCAAGTATATCCCCATTCATATTAAGAAAACAAAGTATTGGCCGGGTGCGGTGGCTCATGCCTGTAATCCCAGCACTTTGGTAGGCCGAGGCCAGCGGATCACCTGAGGTCAAGATCACCAAGACCAGCCTGTCCAATATGGTGAAACCCCATCTCTACTAAAAATACAAAACTAGCCCAGCATGGTGCTGGGCGCCTGTAATTCCAGCTACTTGAGAGGCCTAGGCAGGAGAATCGCTTGAACCCCAGAGGCAGAGGTTGCAGTGAGCCGAGACTGTGCCGTTGCACTCCAGCCTGGGCAAAGAGAGCAAAATTCCATCTCCCCAAAAAAAAGAAAGAAAGAAAGAAAGAAAGAAAGCAAAGTATTAAGTTATTTCATGGACCTGGAAATTTGTCTTTATCAAATTCTAATTCTGAGTTAAAAAACAAATTATAAGTTCTTATCACAATCTGTTTTGCAATATGTTTTAAATAATTACTTATTACAACGTTGGACACTTTTTTCCCGGAGATATCTTTCGTTTCTTGATTATGAATGTAACCAAGTGTCTGAACTGCTTAAATGATCAAAAATCTTTATCTCATAATTTTATGAAAACATAATTTAGATACATAGGTGTACAATATTTACATTTGCATTATTTTGTGAGATGGGCTTTTCCCCTGCTGGAGGCTGGGGAATGAGATTAATGGGAACACTGGTGACGAGTGCAGGGGAAAACACACATTGCCAACTCTTGCCTTGGAGTGGCATTTCACAGTCTTAACCTCACAGTATACTCCAAACCCATAAAAGGTCATTTGCCTTCTCTCACAAGCCTTTAATTCACTTGAGAGATGGGCTTAGACAAAGATAAAGCCCCTGTGAATTGGTAGCCTGGCTTTGGGGAAAGACTTACACAGTAACTAAGGGTGTTGGATAAACAGATGCTAACCATTTACTTACAGATCTCATAACTATGATTATTGTATGATCATTTATTCATAGCACATAATAGCTGCCTTGAAGTTCCTTTTAACAGAAAAAGGATCAGTTTCAATATAATTACAACTTGGAAATTATTTCCTTGAATCTGGGTATATCAGATTGTTAGATTTTGTTTTTGTAAATCCATGTTTATAGGTAGAAATGATCATGTCTTTGTGTAATTTATAGAAAAAAGGTATTCTAGCAGAATAGCATTTTTAATGTACTGTGTATTAAATATTATCCATTAAATCCTTCAAAATGAAAATTTTGACACTTGATAGTGAGTGAAAGAAGTAAACAACACACCCTGAAAAGGCACAGTAATATGTAAATAATTTTTATCTTATAACATCCATTCCATAAGACAGCATAATTGATTTTATTGATTTACAGTACAGTCAACGTTCTTGTAATGTAAAATTTAGCAGGTAGCTTAGACATTAAATTTTAAACTCAGAATCATCATCAATCTTTTATTTAGATCTGATAAGCTTCTGGAGTTGCTCCAACAGTGGAATCTTAATATGGTTCTCCCACACAGAATAATTCACCTTCGGAATATTATGTCCTCTTTTCCAAATATGTAAACAAATGTATTACTTATTTTAATGGAAATAACATACAACTACATTTTTTTCCACTTTGCATTGCAGTAAGGATTACGTTGCTTTGACTAACAGCTTATACTTTTTTCTCGGCTTTATTAACTCCAGCCAAGTCCTTAATTTTCATGAATAGAACTGAAAATGCTGTTCTTTTAATCTTCTGAGTTGAATTCTGGGTCATGCAAAGATTAAGTGAAGTGACTCCAAACCTAAAATCCTATAATTACGGAATGTCTGTTTAGATTGGTGCTTGGTCTTCTTTTTCCCTCTTCTAGATTGGGAAGAGAGCTTTCTGAACTGCAAATTAGGAAGACCTTGACTTGTTTGTCTGTGGTAGAGCAAACAGAGTTGAAGAGGCCATCTATTTAGCTACCATTTGTTTTGTTTAATCTGAGATTAGGCCTAGGTTTACAAAAGAAATCTACTAAATTTAGAGTAAACAGAATTCCTTAAGGCAGCATTGCTTGATGGTATTTTCTTCTTATAGCCTCTTCTGAGTGGTTTGTGATTAAGGGATAAAAAAGTGACTATTTTAAGCTCTGAAAACTGTGAGAACACAGTTTTGGAGGAAATAGAAGGTAAATTGATCAAATAATTTACTAGGGAACTTCAAAATGGTGGCATATGTTCTTTAAATGATTTTTTTTTTTTAACTTGTAATAATTCCTCTGAAGATCTACTGGCTGTTTTTAACCACTGACCATCACCTAAGGGAAGACCATGTGACCATGTGACTCGTTACTATAACGGCCTGCATTAAAAAAAAAAAAAAAAAAACTCAGGGAAGGAAGACTTACAACTATAACCTCATTTCTAATTGGACTGTGGTGAAAAAGAAACTAGTCATCGCTGAAACTAGGGGCCAGGAGAGCTGCTTGCCTGTCCTGAGCAATCTGTAGTTGGCAAAACTTTAACTTTACATATAAAGAGACCATTTTTTTACAGTGAGTTTGGGGTAAATTGTGTAAAGTCTCAAAGGGACCTAATACAGGACATTTACTAGATTCCAAATTTGACACTTTAAGGAAGACTGCGATAAGTAATGTGACCGTCCACCTTAGAGATAGTATTATTCATTAATGAAGGGTATTCATTTAGTTTTGTTTTTATAACTCCAATAAATTTAAGAAATGTCTTTGTGGTCCTTAAAAGTAGAAAACATATTTATGATGCCATGTTTTTCTACTTGCTGCTTTATCTGCTTGGAGAGCCTGCCTGGAGCAGCCAGGTAAGTTGAAAGGAGTAAGAACTTGGGGCCAGGCAGCCAGACAGACGTGCATTCACATTTCAGCATTCACGTTTATGAATTCAGTAGTTCAGCAGTTCAGTCAGAGGCTGGATGAGTGTGAGCGTGAAGCTTATGCTCCCTGCTTCCCCAGATCTTAAGTGGAATCAATAATAATTACACTGAGGAGATGTGAAATAATGAAGTAACATATTCAGAGTGCCTAGTAGATGCTTCAAAATGATGCTTTCCTTCCTCTTTCCCTTACGTTTGCCTGGTAAATCACCCATCCTTCAGATGGACTCAACGACTCTCTATTACCATCCAGCTCTCAAGTCCCTTCTCTTGTGAAAATGGAAAAGTTGAACTACAGTTGAGATATTATTCCCAGATGTTCTTTGGAACACAGGGGATTTCTCCAAAAGACACAGAACAAATTGCCTCCAAACAGCCAGGATTCCAGCAGAAGCCGGAGTAGCAGACTACTTGGATCTTCGAAGTACCTGGCCCTGAGTCAGTTAAGGAAGATCGTTTCTTCTCTTCTGTACAATCCTATCATGAGAGCTGCGAAATGAACTAAGAGCTTCTGCTTTCATCATTGACCTCCCAATCCTAATAATATGTTCACTGGCCAACTTCCTAGTCAATTTGTCTTTTGGATATAATGTTCCTCTACTATTTGCCTGATTGAGAAATCTGCTACAGAACATGACCAGTTAGCATTCCCACCAACCCCAGTGCTACACTGACTGTCTTTCGATGGACTTTCCTCCTTGCTGCCTCTCTGAGGTCCCAGACCTTCAGAGTGACCCTCACGGCTCTGCCTAAGTTTCCGTCATACTTCTGTCAAGAGAGACAGCTAAATCAATATTTTTAATGTGCTTTGCTGCCAGAATTCGATGATCTGTCACAGTTCTTGCCTAATACACCCAATCATTATTGTTAAAATTTTTTTAGCTTTGTTTGTAGAATTGCTTTAACTGGTTCCATCTCTGGGAGCTACACTTTGAAATATAACTTTAGCAATATTTTACTATACTTTTTCACAACCCAGAGCAGTAATATTTTATGCTAAGTGGTTAATCTAATTCCATAAATCTTTTGCAACTATCCTCTATTCTTTTCCTTGTAATTTCTACCTGGGAAGGTTTTTACTGATTATCATCCTATCCTGAGTCATCCCACAAACCAATCTGTCTCACTTCATTGCTTCTAACCTACAGACTAAGCATAACTTTGGCTAAATGATCTTTGATAAGATGCTATGACTCTATAAAGTCTTTGATATTCATGTCTAAATTTAATCAATCACTTGTAGATTTTCATAGAATCAATCTTTCACTTCTACAATTGGGAGTATTTGTAAGTTGTTTATCTTAAACAGTTCCTCTATTATGCTTTTCACATTAAATAAATCAACCCCTTCAAATCAATTTTCTGTCATGTCTATGATGTTATTATTTCATGGCATGGGTCAAGGGTCTACAAACTTTTTCTGTTAAGACCTAGATAGTAAATATTTTAAGCTTTTCAGGCCATCCAGTCTCTGTTGCAACTACTCAGTTCTGCCATTGTAGCACTAAAGCAACTATAGACAATACATAAATGAGTGAGCATGGCTGTGAGCCAATATAACTTTATTTATGAATGCTGAAATTTGAATGTCAAGTAATCTTCATGTGTCATAAAGTATTACTCTTTTTTTTTTACCATTTAAAAATGTAAAAATTATTCTTAGCGTGTGGGCTGTACAAAAGCCGGCAGAGGGCCAGATTTGCCTGGGAGTTATAGTTTTCTGACTACAGTATAGTTTATGGCCAGGAGCAGATTGAGGTTTTGTGGGGACTGAGCTCTTTACAATTAGGGGGCCCTCTTTAAGAAAAGGAATACAAGGAGGGGCGCGGTGGCTCGAGCCTGTAATCCTAGCACTTTGGGAGGCTGAGGCAGGCAGATCACGAGGTCAGGAGATCGAGACCATCCTGGCTAACATGGCGAAATCCTGTCTCTACTACGGGCGTATTGACGGGCGCCTGTAGTCCCAGCTCCTGGGGAGGCTGAGCCAGGAGAATGGCTTGAACCCGGGAGGCAGAGCTTGCAATTAGTGGAGATCGTGCCACGGCACTCCAGCCTGGGTGATAGAGCAAGACTCCGTCTCATTAAAAAAAAAAAAAAAATTACAAATATAAAATTAGATACGGTGCTTTAGAAAAGACCCATGCAAATGAGAGGCCCTGAAAATTGAGCCTCTTTGGCATCCTGGTGAATCTACTTCTAGTAACACTTGGACAATTCTGCTGCAAGGGTTCCCTGAACTGGCTGATCACTGGAGTCACCAAGAGAGCTTTTCTTACTTCAAAGCCCCAACAGGCTGCCTGAATTAGAATCTCTGAGGATAGAAACTGGCAATCAGCTGTCTTGTAAAGCTCCCTAGGTAATTGTACTGCGAACCCAGGCTTGGCAACCAGTATTTTAGTAACCATTTTATAACATCAAACAAATTCATTTGAACCGGTATCCCAAACACACTTATTGCCTTAATTGTGTTGCTTACCCAGAAACAGGTTTTAACTGTTGTTATTGACCCATAGCCCAAATGTTTACTTATCAAGAATACCCTATTGTTCAATGACCTCAACACAGAATATATAGATACCTTACGCCAGGCCATCTATCCCCTTTCTTTTTAGTAAGAGTCAACACATATATAAGCTGGCTCTTCACCATTTGGGCTCAGTTTAATATTTTTATGTATTAAATTTTATTTTAAAAACTATTGGTAATTTTTAAAAATCTTAAATGTTTGAGTTGGCATATAATTCAGACAATCTATAAAGTAAATAAATGACTGTTGAAGAACATCTGACACTTATGTTACCACAGCTGGGAGAGTCAAGCTTATAAACCTAGACATAAAGGTAGCAGTTGAGTCATTTGTTATTGCCTGATTAATCATCAAATGTATAGAAGACTCTTTTCATATCCCCGTGAGTATTCTGCAACCTTTGTATTGTTCAAATTTAATATTATTCCCATGATACTGAGATATCTTCTTGGTCAAAATTGAGTAGTTCTGTCTATAGAGTAGGTAGCATCTATTTTTGGTAAGATAAATATGAAACAGTGTTACTTTTAGTAAACAAATGCCTTGTCATTGCCAGCAATAAAGCTCTAGTGTCAACCGAAAGTTTCATTTTAAGGGTTGAGAAAAACCTGTCCCAACTTTTTCAAATTACCTTTTTTAAATAAGGACTTGAGAATTTCATATCCCAGAAAACATGCAAATATCAATTCTTCTAATTTTGTTCACCTATTGGAAGGCAAAACTACTTATTTTCCTGACTCAGAAGCACAAACAGAAAGTAAAGCGTACTTCCTGACGCATTGATTTTAACTGTTACTGGGGCAGTATTGACATAAATAGAAAATGAAGCTGCTTTTTCCATTGTTTGGAGGTTTCATTTTTAGAAACTAGGACAATATTATATCAAACTTGTTTCCTCCAACAAGGACTCCCACATCTAATAATTTATTCATTTGCTCATTCATTAATTCATGCAAATATTAAGTAAGTGCCTATAATGTGCCACATTCTGTGCTGAGTGCTGAGGATCTAACTCTGCAGCCTGAGAACGTAGGTTCTAATGAGGAGAGGGAAACAATAAACAAGGGAATTTCACATGGTGATATATGGTGTGTTGAAAGTAAAACATGGTGAAGCTAGGTGAATGTATGTGTATGTGGGCATGAAGGGGGCAGGGGCAACTGCAGCTACTTTTTTTCTTCTGTTTTAGAGATAGGGGTCTCACTATATCCCCAGACTGGTCTCAAAGCCTCTAGTAGCTGGGACTACAGGCAGGAGCCACAGCTCCTGGAGAAGAGGAACCTACTTTAGATAAATGGTCAAAGGTGGTGGTGACATTTGAGTTGAGATCCAAATGGTGGAAAGGAGCTGGGCATTCATATGAAATGGGAGAGTTCTCTGATCCCCCTGCAGGATGTGCAGCAGGGTTGTGGCTCACCTATTTGGTCACTGCCACTGCTCAAACCCCTGACAGGAGTGGGAGCATGCAGATGGGCAAGTGCAGGAGCCAGGGGAAGTGCTTTGGGCTCTGGCCCTGTGGTAGTGTCTAGGGGTGGGTGCCTGTGCTCCCATTGTTACGATGCTCTTTCAGCCTTGCTGTCCATGAACAGCTTAAGTGTTAACCAGCTCAATGGACCCTCTGCCTTTTTGCAAGGGCAAAGGGCCAGGGTGACAGCTTTCTAAATCCCAAGCTCTTGCCCAGCATTCCAAAAGAATCCAGTAACATACGGGCTTGAAGGATGAATGTAGGGTGTTATTGGTGGTGGAGTTGGCTCTCAGTAGGATGGATGGGGAGGTGGAAGGGGGATGGAGTGGGAGGATGATCGTCCCCTGGAGTTTGGCCGTTCAGCAGCCGAACTCCTCTCTGACCACTCCCAGCTGAACTCTTGGCATTCAGATGTCCCTCCTCTTCTTTTTGTCTGCCACGCCATTCATCTGCGTGTCCCCCCATCTCCTTGTTGGCTGGTCTGCTTCTGGAGCCTAGGGTTTGGGGTTTCTGTGGGTACGGGCCTGGGTAGCCTGGTAGGCCAAAAGGTAACTTTTGGGGCACGAAAACAGAAATGCCTGTTCCTACTTAGGGCTGAGAGTCTCCAGGCTTAAGGGTGGGGCCTTTGCTGGGGAACCATTCTCTTCTACCCAGTATCTCCCTGTCTCTTGGCCATATCACAGAGATCTTAGGGAAGAAGTATCTACAGCTGTGCTGTCTAGCACAGGGGAAATTGAAGCTCTTTAAATGTGGCTAGTGTCACATGTTGAAGTGATATTTTGGATATAGTTGTTTAAAGAAAACATATTACTAAAATCAATTAAATGCCTAACAATTGGCAGTATCTTTGCTGGATTCCTCATTACCAACATTTTTAGCACTCAATCTAAGTATAAGCACCTCAACCCTGTCACTATCTCACGCTTGCAACAAATCAACACGGTTAACACCTATAATTCCACTAATTCAATTCATCCGATTGTTTTTACACTTTTAATGTGGTTTTAGAAAATTAAAGAAATACATCTATGGTTTACATTATATTTCTATTGGACATCACTGGTCTAGAGAGAAAATCTTTATCCAGTTCTCGCACACAGGTCCCTTGGATCCTCATGGATTGGGTGTGTTATCAGTTTGACCAGTAGTTTGAGACCAGTCTGGGTAACAAAGTGAGATTCCCGTTTCTACAAAAATTAAAGAGTTTGAGCTAATAAAAACACTAGCTACAATGTGCTGAACAGTTATGGTGTGCCAGGTGCGGGGTAAAATTGCTTTACATCAATTCATTGTATCCTCATACTGTTACCAGAAAGGGGTCCCTATCCAGACCCCAAGAGAGGGTTCTTGAAACTCATACAAGAAAGAATTCAGGCCAAGTCCATACAATAAAGTGAAAGCAAGTTTATTAAGAAAGTAGAGGAATAAAACAATGGCTACTCCATAGGCAGAGCAGCCCTAAGGGCTGCTGATTGCCCATTTTTATGGTTATTTATTGATTATATGCTAAACAAGGGGGGGGATTATTCATGCCTCCCCTTTTTAGACCATATAGAGTAATTTCCTGACGTTGCCATGGCATTTGTAAACTGTCATGGCACTGGTGGGAGTGTAGCAGGGAGGACGACCGGAGGTCACTCCCATTGCCACCTTGTTTTTAGTGGGCTTTAGCTGGCTTCTTTACTGCAACCTGTTTTATCAGCAAGGTCTTTATAACCTGTATCCTGTGCTGACCTCCTGTTTCATCCTGTGACTTAGAATGGCTAACCTCCTGGGAATGCAGCCCGGTGGGTCTCAGCCTTATTTCACTCAGCCTCCTCTATTCAAGATGGAGTTGCTCTGGTTCAAATGCCTCTGACAATACCATTATGAAGTAAGAAATAATTCCCGCCCTATTTTACAGATGAGGAAGTGGGAGGCTGAGGGGCAGAGTAGGTTGCCTGAGGTGATAGGAGGATGAAATAAGAGCGCGAGAAGTCGAACCCAGTACACATCCGCCCATGCAAGACACCAGAAGCCACAGGAGGAAGAAGGGGCAGGCGGGAGTTTAGAGCACTTTGGCGTGCCCAGCGGGGCGCCTTACTCCACTCTCCTCTGCGCCACTGGAGGCCTCGAGTTGTGTCCTCTCAGCGCCTGCCAGGCTGCCCCTCCGAGGCCACAGCGCCCTGCCAGGCCGGCCTCCCCCCGCCCACCCCTCTCCCTGAGACCCAAGCAGACTCCCAGGCTGACCCCGCCGTCTGCGCCCACCTATGTGGGATCTACCTGCCCGCGACCCAGGAGCTCAGGGACTGCCCCAGGAGATGCAGCCTCACCTGCTCCTGCCACGCCTTCCGCGCCTGGAAAGCACCACATCCGGCAGGCTGCATATCTGAGCCAGCATGGGCCAGCGGGAGTCGGGCAGAGCCATTTTCCTGCCTGCCCCGACTCCTGACAGCCCGTGCCCAATTCTCCTCTTCTCTCTCATGGCTCATCAAAGGGTCCTTTCTGGGAACTTTACAGCTTGGAGATTGTCTCACAGTGACCAGGGTGTTTCTGAGGTGTGTGTGTGTGTGTGACCACTGGAGTGTCAGAATCCCCCATCCCCACCTTGGAGGTCCCGCTTTTTCCTGCTGCTGTAAGGAACTTCACACTGCCCCTCCACAAGGTTGCTTGCCTGGGCAGTCATCCAACTCCGTGTCTGCTGCAAGGATGGTGGAGACAGTGCACCAAGACACAAGGACCAGGTTGGATCCTAAGATGCTCTGAACACCTGGGGAGCTGTTCCAGATACACCCTCCCATTTTTCAGGATTGCACTTATTTCCTGTTAGAGATTTCTTAAGGGAGGTTGTGAATAATCACCAGCGCTTTTAGTGGGAGCCCAGTGACACTGAAGCTTGGCAGATGTCTGTCAAAACCATTTACCGGACTGGACAGCGAGGACCAGGAGAAAAAGGTTTTCTTTTTTAAAAAGGTGCTCTGGTATTCATGAGACAAGCCCCGTTTTGTTATGCCCAAGAGCAAGGGGAGAACCTCATCTTCACCTTACTTGAGTCTGACTCAGTATGGCTGTGACTTATCCTTCTGTGTCTGGAATTGGTAGGTTCTTGGTCTTGCTGACTTCAAGAATGAAGCTGCAGACCCTCGCGGTGAGTGTTACAGGTCTTAAAGATGATGTATCCAGAGTTTGCTCCTTCAGATGTTCAAATGTGTCTGGAGCTTCTTCCTTCTGGTAGGTTGGTGGTCTCGCTGGCTTCAGGAGTGAAGCTGCAGACCTTCACGGTGAATATTACAGCTCATAAAGGTAGCCTGGACCCAAAGTGTGAGCAGCAGCAAGATTTATTGCAAAAAGTGAAAGAACAAAGCTTCTACACTGTGAAGGGGACCCAAGCAGGTTGCCACTGCTGGTTCCAGCAGCCTCCTTTTATTCGCTTATCTGATCCCACCCACATCCTGCTGATTAGTCCATTTTACAGAGAGCTGATTAGTCTATTTTACAGAGAGCTCATTGGTCCATTTTACAGAGAGCTGACTGGTCCATTTTGACAGGATGCTGATTGGTGCATTTACAATCCTCTAGCTAGACATAAAAGTTCTCCAAGTCCTCACCAGATTAACCAGACACAGAGCACTGATTGGTGCATTTACAAACCCTGAGCTAGACACAGAGTGCTGATTGGTGCGTTTACAATCCTTGAGCTAAACACAGAGTACTGATTGGTGTGTTTACAATCCTTTGGCTAGACATAGAGAGCCAGACAGAAAAGTTATCCAAGTCACCACTAGGTTAGCTAGATACAGAGTACTGATTGGTGTATTTACAAACCTTGAGCTAGACACAGGGTGCTGATTGGTGTATTTACAATCCCTTAGCTACACATAAAGGTTCTCCAAGTCCCCACTAGACTCAGGAGCCCAGCTGGCTTCACTTAGTGGATCCCGCACTGGTGCTGCAGGCGGAGCTGCCCGCCAGTCCCGCAGGCTGCTAGCATGTTGTCGCTTCTCACTTCTAGGACAGCTCCCCTGCCACAATAGTGCAAATGATGGCCTGGGGACTAAAATGACTTTGTCAAACAGTTGAATGGAGAGAAGGTGGTAGAGTCGCCACCTGATGCCAAGACCCCCCTACCCCCCAGCTTTTCCTTTTAAGTTGTTCTCTTTAAGTTCATTGTAGCCAGGTTTCATGGCAAGGCACCGTGGTTTACACCACTGACCCTGGATCCCCTTACGTGTTTATGTGACAAATTGGCACCTGTATAATAAGCTTTACATTTGGCAAGACATAGGTAACACCAGAAATCAAAGTGAGGGGCTTCTGATAGGATTTCATATCTGCTAGCTTTTATATTTGATGCTTTTTCTAGGAGCTTGGCAAAAAGAAAACACTAAAATCAAAAGTAAAAAATCAAATCAAAAGAAAAAAATCAAACCAAAATAAAGATAACAACAGGAGAGAACTGGGACACCATCTTCTTTTTTTGACGTATTACATGTATCTGTAGAATTATTTATTTCCTTAAACCTGTTTCCTTTTGTACTTTATGACATTTCTGTGTAACTAAAGAATTTGAGAGAACGCTAAACTGATATTTATAGATCCTACCCTCAAAACAGATAGTGAGGTAGGGATGAACTAATGCAGTCAACCACTGAATTAATAAGAGCTGGAGTAAAAACTAGGCCATTAGTTTCACTCAGGTCATCGTGAGGTACTAAAGTAGCTCTTAGAGAATTACATTTTATACTAATAAATGTTCACTTCTGCCCACCTTTCAGTTTTCCACATATATTTTTACAACTGCAGAGGATCAAGATAGGGAGAATGGAAATTATGGGAGCAGGCAGGATGTGAAACCTTTTATTAATCCTATGGCTTAAAATTTATTTATAAATTGCAAAGCTAATCAGTTTTCTTAAATCTTCCATTTCTTTTAGGAATTTTTCAGCTCGTAAGAAAAAAGTTTTTGGAGGTCAGAAACTGATAGTGGACTTCTGAGAAACAGAAGAGAGAAAGAAATTATAAGTAATTCAAAAGTCTTGTCTCTATGTGGAATGTCATTTCCTTTCAAGCTGCAGTGTTTGAGTGGGTGTTTATTTGTTAATATCCTTCTGTTCCCCTCTCCGTTTCTTCTTTTTGTATTCCCATTAAGTGTAGGTTACACCTTTTGTAATTGCACCACGGTTCTTGAATATTCTCTTCTGATTTTTTTCTAGTCTTTTTTTCTTTGTTTTTCAGTTTTAGAAGTTTCTAGTGACATAGCCTCAAGCTCACTGATTCTTTACTCAGCAGTGTCTAGCCTAGTAATGAGTCCATCAAAGCATTCTTCATGTCTGTCACAATGTTCTTGATTTCTAGCATTTATGCTTGATTCTTTCTCAGAACTTTCATCTCTTTGTATATTATCTGTTGGTTCTTGCATGTTGTTTATTTTTCCATTAGAACCTTTAGCATAATTATTTTAAATTCCCAACCTGATAATTCCAACATCCCTGTCATATTTGAGACTGTTCTCATGCTTGCTCTGTTTCTTCAAACTGTGTTTTTTGCCTTTTGGTAAACCTTGTAATTTTTTGTTGGAAACTAGTCATGATGTACAGGGAACAAAAGAACTTGGTACTGGTTCTTGCTGAAATTTCTTCTTGTGGGTTCCTACTTTGTTAAATTGTGATTCTCTGTGTCTACCTGTTTGTCTCTCTAATTTTGGGGGCAGCAGTTTGCTCTGTGACTTCATGTCTCTGAGGAGAATTGTTGATTTTTATGTTCAGCTTTTTACTTGTTAGGATGGAGTGACAACTTCCAAGCTCCTTATGTCCCATACTGGAAACTCTAAGTCCTCAGTCAATATTTTTTCATTACAGGAAATGGGAAACTTCTGATGAACTTAAGGTGGGAAAAAGGAACAAAAAATAAAGAAATAATTTATTCAAAGGCGATGGGGTAGCCCAGAGAATTACATGAAGACCTGTGCAGGCAAATCATGGAGAATAGAGAATTGAGAGAAACTCTGGGGTTGCAGGGCTGTCTTGGATTGCAGTCCCACCAAGCTTCAGTAGGAGGGATTATTCCTCAAAGGAAATTCAGGGCACTGCCAGCAGAAGCAGAGGGATGCACCTTTGTCCAGCGAAAGAGGAAACCAAGCAACTGCTGAGATCCTGACTCACTCTGGCCATTCTCCACTGGGATGGAGGACCACGGTTAATGTTTTAGATCAAAGACTTACAGGATTCTCACCCAATGTTAGAATTCTGAATATTATTTATATTTAGTGAATTTTTGGTTATTAGGGGTTGAATTTTTACATGAACATTGTATAGATGACATTGATACATGAGAATACCATTTATTGTTCATAGGATTTATTTTATTTATTTTTATTTTTTAATTTTTTGTAAAGATGGGGTCTTGCTATATTTCCCAGGCTGGTGTCAAACTCCTAGCCTCAAGTGACCCTTCTGCTCAGCCTCCCAAAGTGCTGGGATTACAGGCATGAACCACCAAACCCAGCCTGGATTTATTTTAGATTTTTTTCACTTGACATATATTCTAAATATCCGTATTGTGTCTCCCTTTACCCATTTTAAGTAAACATTATGGAAAAAAATTCCTAGGTAATTATTTTCCTAGTGTTTCTTTTTTTGCTTTGAAATAGAATCAAACTCTCTGAAGTAGCTGTCTGATTCAGAACCTGCTTTGTTTTGCCAAGGAAAATTAAAGATAAAAAATCCCCGTAGACTACTTGCCAATGATGGATTTGGGGAAAAAGAGCATTCCTGATCACCATCCTTTTTTGCTTACCTGATATATCAGTTTGGAGTCAATTGCAGACAACAGAATCTACTCAAGCTAGTTGGTGCTAAAGGGGATTTATTAGTAGTCATTTGTTGGCTTACAAACTCACTAGAATTATTACAGGAGTAGACTCAAGGTTGGGTTTTCTGAACAAGAATTAGAATGTCTCTAAATTGAGCAGGAAAGCTGACAGAAAGTGGCAGAACCAGGAAGCCACTAACAAAAGTCCTTTAACTATACCAGTATAGATGCTCTGTGTTCACTCTTTGAGAAGATTGATGTCAGGCATGAAAGTCAGTAGAGGAGATTGTAAAAGAGTAGTACAAGCGTCACAGAGGCCAAAGGAAGAGTGCTTCAAAGAGAACAGAATGGGAAAGAGGATCTCAGAAATGTCTATCCATCAACAAGGAGGCCGATGGAAATCTTAGAAGAATCATTCGAGTGAACTTAATGAAGCCAGAATGCAGTGGGTAAAGGAGTGTGTGGGAGGTACAAAAACAAAGGCGGTGTGCACCACTCTTTCAAAAAAGCCTGGCTGTGAAAAAGAGAGTGGGGCGTTGTTAGAGTGTGACATAGTGGGGAGAGGGTGATTTTCTCATTTTAGAAGGTGGGAGAGACTAGTAGTACATTTTTAAATTCTTGTAGGAGGAATCCTATTGAGTAGAAGTAGTTGATGAACATAGAGGAGAACAATGTGTAATTGGATAGAGTATGGTTCTTGAAAAGGTGGGAAGTGGTAAGATCAGAGAGTTGAGGAGAGGGTGGGAGTGGTAGGGTCAGATATTTGAAATATCTGCAATAAAGAATGGGAGAGAGCAGTTCAGGCATCACATCAGGGTCACTGGGTAGCTTTGAGTCCTAATACAGCATATCTGTACTTAAAAAATGAAGTATCACAAATATCTAACAGGTAGATTCTAAAATGGGAGACTGGCTCAGTCATGGTGGGATGGGAGCTGTGCAAATCCCATTATATATGGCTGAGAAGTGAGCAAATTTTATGGAACTGTTAAGATACTTCTGATTACAAGATGTAAATATAACTTAAACTCAATTGTAAGATGAAGGAAATGTATTGGCTCACATGGAAAAGTCCAAAGGTGTGTGGGCTTCAAGCACAGTTTGATCAAGGCTTCCTTTGTGAGTTACTTTGTTTGGCGCCACTCTATGTTCTGGCTTTCTTCTTATCTTGTCTTCCCTCAGGATTACACTGTGACTGCTAGTAGCAGCCAGGGCTGAGGATTCCAGGAAAAAACAAGAAGGGTGGGGAGGGACAGGAAAAAATACCTGCCTTCTGCTACTTTTTGTTTCAATGCAATCTTCCACCATTTGTCCCCTTGGCAGGACCTAATAAACAGCCAGAGGGCGAGAGAGCTGAGAATCAGTTTCAATACAGAGCAGACGAAGGGAAGTATGGGAACGTGAATCTAAAAGCAAACAAGCAGATATTTGGCACAGGCTCAA
Source organism: Macaca fascicularis (assembly GCF_037993035.2). NCBI lineage: Eukaryota > Metazoa > Chordata > Mammalia > Primates > Cercopithecidae > Macaca > Macaca fascicularis. The sequence goes on from NC_088376.1 coordinate 45,767,032, forward strand.
GAGATACTAAACAGCCCAAATGGAGTGGCCCTCTTAGGAGTGGCCCTGGAGCAAGGTAGACAGAGATTCTCCCAGCACACAGAACCTGAAGAACTCATACCACTATCAGCTTGTGGAGGCCTTGTCCATCTTAGGCCACAGGAGATGATGGCTGCTGTGTATTGGTGGCACAGTGCGCCACTAGAAATGGTATGCCTCTTAGCTAGCCAATTCTCTGCCTTTCTACAGTGAGTTGGGGGTGGCTGAATGTTTTATTTAGCCACATCCTGACCTGAATGAAGGGAATTCCCATCACATGGAGAACCTGAGTGCTGGAAGTTTGCTGCTGTTCTAAGTGAAGGCAGCTTTGGGTTGTCTTTGGGAAAGGGGGCAAGAGCGCTTAGATGGTACAAATACAAGTTGTGTTACATTAAGGAAAGCACATATAAAAGAGGAAAGTGTGTGCTAGCCAGCTAGGGGCTGGGCTGTGGTTGCTATTGTTTTGGGCTGTTAGCATGGTTTTCTTCCGTCCTCCAGATGCTCCAGAGCTTTAACAGGGACCCCACACTGGTAAGACACCTGGCTTGGAAAGCGCTTTATACAGTGTACATGGCCCAAACCGTCAGTCTCCCATAATCTTTGTCCACACACTCCTTAGGAGTGGGGATTATAGTGGAATGCCTGTGGACCAGACCGCCAATGGGTTGGATGAATCGGACAGCTGTTGCTTTTGTCTGCCTATCATTCCTTCCTGTGGGAACTGACCTCCAACCTCCATGTGGTTCCGGAAAAGGCTCAAATCACACGCACCCACACCTTGTCTCTAGAGGAGTCCATGTGACCTCAGGTAGGCCAATCTGATACTCTTTTCCGGGAATTTGAATCAGGGACAGACACAACAGGGCCAGGAAAAAGCTGATGATGGCTCATCTGGTGGCAGTACCCTGAAGCTAGTTCATCTGGTGGCAGAGCCCTGGAGCGGCAAGATTTACTCACCGGAATCTGTAGCACTGCCCTGCTCCCTTCCTTCCTGAGGCCTGGGTGGTCAGCTATGTGCGCCCCCCAGTGTTCCTCCTATAAACCTTTTCTTCCTTCATGAGAGTTTTCTGTTTCCGATAACCAAAAACTTCTGAAACCATAATCAACATGATTTAAAGACTTAGCCATCACCACAGAGCTTAAGAGTTGAAATTGGATCTCCCTTGCTGGGGTTATTTAGGACAGAGATACTGTAAGTTCACACATATCACCAAGGTTCTGGGACAAGGTTGTGTTGCACAGAAGCCCATGGAACCTATATGCTTTTGAAAAACAGAAAGGTGCAAGAAAACATTTCGTAACCTGGGTTATATAAGTATTTTCTTAGAAGATATGGTTTCAAAGTAACACATGAATTCTCTTCTTAATTTATCTAATATTATAAAAAAGTAATATACTAAGGGTGCTTCTTCAGGGTAAACTAATACTCTTGCCTTCTGCCTGCTGAATTTTATGAAAAGGGTAATGTTTTTTCTTATCTTGTTTATTAGTGTTATTAATATTTTACTGTTAATTTAGGAATACCTTGTTGCTGAAAGATAACTGTTGGACATGCACAGATGCGTACGACCTAAACACTGTGCTTACAAATAATTTATTCTTATTTCATACATTTGTTTTTCAGCAAAAATGCATAGTTATATTATTTACACAGAATTTCATATTCAAGACTGTAGTGAACAAATGTCTTAGGAAACCAAAATCATAGCAAATCATACAACAGAAATGTGTCACATTATGTTTTAGCTACATGCACAGAACTGGCCAAAGTGATACCTATTTCTATAGATTATTTTATCACATAATGGAGAATTACAATTAAGTAATGCTTTTCTGTTAGAATATACTATTGATTTGAAACCACATGGTAATCCATGCCTGGAAGCTCACATATCCTGAGAATGCCTCTCTTGCTAGCTAAATACAGTTCTTCAGGATGTAGGTAAGGACTGGAGTAAGGGTAGCCTAAAAAGAATGAATCTGGCAAGCAATAGGAAAAATTTCTTTATGCATGCATCAGTTTTACTCCCTTCTTTCTCCATCATCAGCCTTAAATGAACTTAAAAACAAAAACAAAAAACAGACACATGAAGGTCTCTATTTGATCACTGTTAACTCTTCCCTCTGCCTCTGACCTGAGGAAAAAACGAGTATGGCCCTTCAAGTATAATGCCCTTTTACTGCAAAAGGGGACTTGCTTGGTTGTACATTCTTGCAAATCCAAGGACAGTCACCGTATTTAAAACCTTAGTTTGGAAATGGATGAACCCCATAAAGCAGATGGTTAGAGAAGGCCTAAATACACATGGAATCCTTTTAGAAATCTTTTCTCTTCAAGCTGGATATGTGGAAAGTGAAGGCTTCAAGGGTAGTGAAAATGGCCTGGAAGATGGCTGAAATGAGAGTTCAGAGCAACCACATGCTCTATACAGATTAAAAAAAAAAAAGGCAGCTACAGAATCCTCCCCCAGCCCTGAAACACAGAAAGCCTTTTCCTGGTCCATATAGTGATGGCATGGGGCTTATTCTTCTTTCTACTCTGAAGAAACAAGGGACAGAGTTCCAGGGTTGTACATTTTACTGGCTGTGTTACTCACCATGCTTATAAACTCATCAAAGTGAAAGGTGGCTCATCTCTTTATTGCCTTGGTACTCAGCTGATTGGTTAGAATAATTTTGTTCATCGCCTCCAGAGAAGAAAACTAGCCTGTTCAAAAAGTAGACCTTCTGTGCTAGGTTTTGCTGGGAGAGGGAATTTAATAAAGTTTCTAACCAGCATTTTTAAAAAGACTTTTAAATTTAGCCAGGAGACACACCTCAAACCTATCTCACGTGTTTTCTTCTTTTTTAAAAAATGATTTGTATCCTTCTTTAGACTATACATTATTTACATTTTTAAAGACCTACTAGGTCTTTATCATTTGGGTAAGAGCTCAAGGTGATTAAACTCCCCGGATAAAGATGAGTCTTTCCAAAAAGCTCTGGTTCTCACCTATGTGCTAAGGCCTGTTTTTACAAAAAATGTCTATTAGAAACTTTACAAATATAAAATTAAAATACTTCTTTAAAAAATTTTCCCATGAATTTTATTTTTTGCATCCAGCATGGTAAAAACAGATTATGCTTTCCAACTAGAGATGGAACTAAGAAGAAATGACATTGTGTTCCCACGCTTTATCTAGAAATAAGGGTTTATTTACACGGTGTCCTTCTTCAACATCATGGTGAACTGGGAGAAGCAGGGCCATCTTTACAGCATGGCCAAATGACCACCTGAAGACCCCCCATTCTGCCTTGAGTGCTTATTGTGTATTTTGGGTGGCGGTATAAGGCATGACGGAAAGGTGGCCTGTCACTTCTACACATTCGAGAATAATTTTGCACATTCAAGAAATTTTCCTTGAGAAATGCCATGTTTGGAATAGCTTCCAGAGATTGAGAACAAAAGCATTAAAGTGAGTGCATTACATTTAGAAGCACAATACATTGGGAAACATTCTCAAAAGCTCAAAGAACAGGCTGTTTTTCCATTGAGCTAAATAGTAAATAAGTGTGTATACTGTTGCATATAGGTATATGTTCAGAGCTTTCAAAAGTCACATCCTGCCATAATTAACAGCTAAATGAGCATTCTTGGCCCCTGACCTATAAACACTCTAATTCTGCAACTTGCTCACAGATTCTTAAGAAGCCATTCTAGAACAAAAATGCCTACAAACTGATTAGAAATCTGCAAACCAGAAATGCAATACAGTTATCCTTTTTTAAATGACAAGAGAAATTTGTGTTCGCTTTTGGAAGAGTGATTAAGAAGAACTGATACCCATTTTCACAATTAAGAAATAATTATTCACAATATTGAAGAAGCCAAATCTTCAATAAGAAAACGTGTGGCCTCTCATAAAAGAATACAGTAGCGCTCAGTTTCAACCACTGAATGCTTCCTTTTTCAGTTTGTCTAGGCTTGTTCGTTTTTTGTCAGGTGATATATGTCAGAGAATATTGGCAATCCTTCAAGAAAATGATTCAAAAGGTGATTTACAATTGGCTGGTGCTATCCTATAATGCCTTTTTGCCTCTGTCCTAATTTTATGGAAACAAATTAAGGACATTAAGCCAGGAGATAAATGTACCACTCAAAATATACCTGGACACTCGTGCTCAGGTCAAATGCTGCAAGATGTGGTTAAGCTGACAAACAGAATTCCTTGCCTGTCTACTTGAACACTAACACCCTGGGAGTTCACATGCTTTTCTAAGGACAAAATTTAAAACTCAGGCTAACTGCACAGTTGAACTTGCTGCCCCATTCTGACTGTTTGACTCTAAGCCTCTTTGTTCTCCTCTTCCCGTGCGTTCTTCCTTTTTTTTTTTTTTTTTACATCTGACACTTTTTAATGATTTCCTCCAGATTAATGTTTTCTAAGACATATTTCATAAGTTACAACACAAAGACCCTAAAAGAGGAAAAAGGCTAGAGAGCATTAGTTAATCTCAGTTAATTTTGGAGATCTAAGCATTTACCTTCTTATGTGTATGGTTGGTTGGTTTGTTTTATTACACTATAAAATTCAGACACTTGAAGACATCACAATTTAGGCACTTTGGATGATCCACTCTTCATAATAGTATGAATACTACCAATCTTCCAATAGTTATTGTTATTAGTGTTTTCATAATAATAGTGTTAAGTTTTTCAATTCTGTACATATGCCGACTATCCCCTCACCTGGATTGTACATTACATTTTCAAGTTATTTTTAACAATAGGCCTGGGAGCAGACAGAAAAAGAAAAAAGAAAGAAATTGATTGCTGAGGAAGTCAGCATGTGAATAGAAATAAGATTCTATGGATTGCACTTATGCTAACAAAAAAGAGACCCAAACTCAGGGACTTACAGCATTCTGCCTACAGCCAAGGTCAGAGTTTGGTTCCTGGCCAGAGAGACTTTCTGGGGCTTCTCTGTTCCACCAGAAGACAAAATGGAGATAACTCCCACCATACCCTGTCTCCTATTATAGCTTTGTGCAGATTAACTAATTAAAGTTACGAAGAGATTTAAAGATAAAAATCCCTGTTTATTATTGCTATTAGTCCTCAGAGTTGGCACCAAATCAGGAAAAAACGATAAAAATCACCTCTGTCCCAAAATTTTGCATTCTTAGAAATGATTCCTACAAAGTATCACTATAAATTAGGCTAAATGGTTTTTTGACTGCAAGCACTTACAAGCTGGATTTATGAATGGAAATATGTGAAGGCCACTCTGTCCAGCTCTGTAGCCCCATACTTTCTCCCTGGACTATTTATAGAAAGTGTATGGCTAGTGGAAAAGTTCACATTTATTTTTACAAGCCAGTCATGACATGACCGAAGAACTCGCTTCCTCTCTCTCGGAAGGTCATCCTCTTCACCTGAGCTGCAAGAAGGGCAGGGAAGAAAGGAACCCCATTAGCCAACTAAGTCAGTCTGAGTCAGCCCCAGAGACCAACCCACGGGGTGACAGGCACTGAAGTCAAACACCTTCATTTTCCAGGCATGACTCTATGGCTGCTCTTTGAGATGTCATCCAGATCATGACTAACAAGTAAAAATGAAACATATTACATAATATGCCTCAAAATTCTACTGCCAAAATAGGTTGTACATAGATAATGGAGTGAATTCTTATTTATAATTTGTCCTACATTTCAAACAGCTGAACACAATAAAGTAAAACTGAATTTTAATGTGGCAAAATGGAAAGTGTGAAAAATATTTTAAAATATATATTGTTCTGATTGCTGCATTACCTTGAAATATGTAATAAACCTGGATAGTTCCACGCAAATGGGGAGATTCAAAGTAAACATTTGCTTCTAAAACATCAAGAAATTTGATAAATTTAGCAAATAAACGTATAGTTTAACAAATCATCCCTGGCTTTGACTAGTGTATATGGTACCTATTTGCAAACATGAAGTAAAGCCGAACCAGTTTTCTACTAGAATGTCCTCTTGTCATTATTATATGTGGTCGACAAAATCTAACATGGAATGGGAAAGACAGGTGGACGAAGGAAAAGGCAAAGGGAAGAAGAAAGTGAGTCCTCATTCTCTCTGGGACATAGTGGGTGCTGAAACCTGCATGGCAAAAAGTGTGTCATCTCACTGTACTCATGCAGCATAATCACCTGAAAAATGATAGGGGTATAATTTTATCCTTAAGTGGCCTCTGCTTAAGGTCAAAGACACAGGACAAGAAGAGAATTCTGTCTGTGGACCTGGAAGAACAACAAAAAATTAAAATGACAAATTTGGTGTTTTAGTTATTGTTCTCGAACTCATTAATCCTTTCTAGAAGTCTTCCTCCTGAAAGCTCCTTTTGAAATTGAGGTCCCATTTTACAAAGAAACTACATAATACGCTTCAACCTGTTTCTCTAGCTTCCAAACCAATGTTCTTTGGGGCTCTAGAAAAAACAATCACATACAAATAAATTTGCATGTGGAAATATCCTGATTTCCACAGTTGTCCTTGAATGCATGTACTGAATTAAGTTACAGCTGAGGAATAACATCTGTGGTAAGTACAAATTAGCCTCTGTAACCTAACAGGAATCTCCTTGCACTTCACAAAGGATGATACACTGACACTCATCAACAACTGTGCAAAGCGTATTTACAATCTCAATGAGAGGTTCTAAATTAAATATAGACATATATAAATTTAACTTCTATGTGCTAAGTAACACACACAAGGATACCGGTTCCTCCAAGGAATTGTGCTGAGCTTCTCTGTTTACAGAGAAGTGATTAAAAGCATAAACAAAACCAGCAATTGTTTTAGAAGCGCCAGTCTACCAGTGCTGAGGTAAGTGTTCATCTACCTCATATGCATGATCTAAGTTATATCATAAAATCAAGATGCACCCGTGGGACATGATCATCCTGCCCAAGACCTTCAATCAGGTGGTGGAGATCAAGCCCAGGATGATCCGCCACTACCTGGGCAAGCTCTCCATCACCTACAAGCCAGTGAAGTAGAGCTGGCTGGGCATCACGGCCACTCACTCCTCCTGCTGAGCCAATAAAGGCACACGTCTCCAAAAAAAAACAAAACAAAACCAAAAAAACTCCCATTCAGTGACTTATTTGGCTTCTAACAAAATGACCTACCGGAAGTGTGATAAGTATTTAAACAAGTCATCTCAGTGGTTTGTATTAATCTAGAGTGGTCATCTCAATTACAGGTTAGCATTTGTAAGAAATGTGTAAATAACATTGGCTAATCTGTTTGTTAGAAAGGATCTCACGGACATGTTCATAAGTGTTTCAAGGATTTAGGGTGACTGCCAATCATTTCCATAGTCTGGACCCAAATGAAACTTCAGCGTTTAACTGGGCAAGTGTAATCTTATTTAAACCACAATTTTCAGTGACAACTCAATAATGTGCTCCTGCCTTTCATAATAAAACTGCCTCATTTATTCTTGGATATTATATTTTTAATTTTAAGCAAGGATGGATGGCATCAGTCTAGAACTTCTCCCATGGCTGCATTAGGAACACTTCTACATTAGCGGGCTGGCTCTTTGTCCTTGTAGGGAATACAAATGCTCTGCATGCTCCTGTAAGCTACTTCCAGTCCTACCAAAAACTTGAAACCAACACCATCTTCTGCCCTCCTGGATGCACCATGAAACCTTGATTTGCAGTCAGGTAAGAAAAGCTTATTCTTACTACTCTCCCCACATAAGAAACTGCGTTTGAGGACCAGTCATTTGGACATTGCTTCAAAAGGCACATTTATTCCAGTGGCAATTTAAATAAGTAGAGAAGGAAAGAAAAAGATTAAAAACAAAACCAACTAACAAAAACCGGATGGGTTTTGTGGAACACATTGGAGTAAACAAAAATCTGGGGTCTATACAAACCACTCGAGCTCCTCACCAATAGTTTAACCAGAGTCCCTAAGGTAGAATAATTCACAGTTGTATCATGACACGGGCCTTCAGAAAACACTGTTTAAGAAAGTAGTTGAGAACTCTCAAGTAGCTTCCCCTGATGTCCAGTTCAAGTGTATGCAATGCAGAAGGCTGTGAAATTCAAAACTATGTGACAAAGAAAATTCAGTGCACATCACAGGCTTTGATAAATTATGAAAAATCAACGTATATATTACTATTTAAATAACATCTGAAAAACGTTTTGAAATAATTAATTTGTGTTCACATTCCATGCATTTCCTAGCAGGTTAAGCCCTGGGTTTGCGTCTTTGTGCCTGTTTCCTACAAAGCTCCATTCTTTTGACAAATCCAAGCATTCCTCAGACTGAAATAGAAGTTCCCAAGGATTCTATTTACCCTCTTTATTGTGTACCTGACCTCATAGGGGCTACTCCTTATTACCAATGGCACAGATGATTGGAAAAGCAAACTCTTTGGGGGCTTTATTTGGAATTTTACTCACTGCCTTTGAGAAATCCCTGGATGTCAAAGACATCACCTGAATTTTTTCCAAGGACAAGAACCAGTGACTATTTCCCTGCCGCTTGAACACCCCCGCCAGCCTCCTTCAAAGCCTCCAGTGGGTTGGGATCCCTTTGTAGCTGTGAACTTTTTCCCTATGGTTTTGCAGCACCTTCCTTGAGCAAAGAAGAAAACACAATGAAACTTGAAAACAAACCAACAATAGCAACAACAGAAACTCCAAACAGATGGGCGAACCAGTAGTCTCCTCCAAGGCGGAGGCTCACTTTTTACTGCAGAATTCGGAGTTGTTCAGGAACTTCCTGATGACCAGCCCCAGGCAGACCACCAGCAGCAGCATGTAGCCCACAGTACCCGAGAAAGTGGGTGCGGCAGGCGGCGCCTGGAGGAACTGGCGCAGGCCCTCTTCTACGTAGTACACCTGGTCGTAGATGCTGAGGAAGGTGAAGATGTGGAAGAGCTGGTGACTGTGGCCGATGATGTCGAAGAGACCCGGCTGGATGCGCTCGGGGATCTTGCTCACGTTGAAGAAGGCGGCCACCACCAGCCAGAAGTAGCGGCGGTAGAAGTGCACGAAGAGTGTGGGGTTCTCCCCACGCAGGTCGAAGAGCCAGCTCTCGAGCATAATGGGGCAGGCCATGCTGAGCGGCATGACGAAGACGAAGGTGCGCAGCGCGAATGGGTAGGTACACCAGTCGGTACGGCTCTTGCAGCAGGCCACAGTGCAAGCCACCGCCAGCACGAAGGCCACGGGCAGCACCAGGGCGCGGTAGGCGGCGATAAGGCGCGTGCAGTCCACGTGCCAGCCCAGGCGCTGCTGCACGTATGGAGTCATGACTCTGGCATCGAGCAAGCTGAGGCCGGGCAGCAGGTAGTAGTAGTAGGCCACCGTGCTGCCGAAGCCGTAGTAGCTGATGGACGCGTAGTCCAGGTAGAAGAAGGCGGCGCGCAGGCGCAGCGACAGGCAGCTGAACACGTGCGCCGTGCAGCTCATGGCGAAGGTCAGCAGCACTCCCGACGCGTAGCACCACAGCGGCAGCAGCCACGGGTGGTGGAAGGGCACGTCGCCGCCGCTCAGGAAGAACAGACGGCAGAACTTGCTCAGGAACAGCAGCAGCGGGATGAAGTGCGTCCAGAAGTTGAGCGTCTCGTTGGTAGGCTTCAGCACCGAGGCTAGGCACTCCTGGGCCGTGCACGGCAGACGCCGGTAGCCCGACAGGATGAAGCACTCCACGAAGTCGTCGGGCACCTCGTCCCAGCGCAGCAGCGGCTTGGCAGACGCTGGGGGGTCCCGGGAGGCGGCAGAGTGGGCGTTCCGGGCGGTCCCCGAAGCTGCCGGGGCCGGGGCCGGAGGGCCCTTTGTGCCCGCGCCCCGGGGCTGCAGGCGCCGCGGCATGGTGCCCGGGGCTCGGCTAGGGCGCGCGCAGGCGACCTCTGGCGCCGGCTCCCGGGCGCTTGGCAGCCCCCGCCGGCCGCCGTCGGAGCCTTTGTGCCCGCGCCGGGGGCGTCGCTGCAGGTTTAGGAGAAGACCCGTGCCTCCAAGCAGCCGCTCCTAAAAATTAAATAAATCAATAAGAGAATCAGTTAAAAGGCAGCGCTGCGACCGCCAGGAGCGCGGAGCGCGCGGGGCTCAGCGGCTTCCTCGCCAAGCCCCTGCTACCGGCGCGCGGCCGCCCGCGCTGCGGCAGCGGCGGCGGCGGCGGCGCGGCTGACTGCGGCGGCGGCGCGGCGGCGGTGACTGGGCATCGCGCGGTGCGGGTGCCTCCGCCGCCGCCCCCGGAGCGGGAGGCGGGGATGTGCGAGCCGAGGCGCGGAGGGAGGGACAGGCGCACCGAGGAAGGGCGGGGGCCTCCCAGGCTAGGGTTTCGCGGCCGCTTCGGGGGATAGAGTTGTCCCCTGTCTCGAGTTCCGTACCATCCCCCTCCTCGGGCCGCCGCAGCCCGGGCCGCCCCGTTAATGATTGATGCGGGGGCCAAAGGCTGGTCGGCGACGCGGCGGCGCGCGCGCCGAGGGCCAGAATCGGCCCTGGGGTTCGAAACCCGACAGCCACGCGGGCATTCTGGAGGACACTGGGGAGCCGCGTTCGCGGGGGGCGGGGAGCTGCGGCTGCGGGGGGAGGGGAGGGCGTCCGAGCTGGGCAGGGCGGAGAGATGCGCCAGCTGTAATCTCCGGAGGTGGCCGGGGAGGGGGTCACTCCGGAAGTCTGGGGGCTTTAAGCCCGCGTCCGGATCGGGGCCGTGTCATTGTCAGGTACCTGGGGCTGCGCCTTTCGCTCCCTCTCTGGTCTTTGCGTGTGTGTTAGTGTGTGTGTGTGTCGGCCTCTCTACGCACTACACTAAGCCTTAGTTGGTCTTCTTTCGTCTAGTGGACGTACTCAGGTGCGTCACCATCCTCCCATTTCCCTCACCCTTGTCCTGTCCGAAAGAAACGTCCGCAAGCTGCCCTGTGGTCGCGCTCACCAGCCCTTTGAGCCGCAGCTAACCCATCTTCTTGTTCTTGTGTCTTTAACTAGGACTTTTATTTGGAACTGAGTCCGACAGCTCAGGACTGGCTGTTCAAACTCCAGAATTTTAATGAAAGATCTCAGATGATGACTCAGAAAACCTCTAACGATCTGAGGAATGTATTAAGGGATTCCAAAGTCAAAGGCTGATCGTGGAGGGCATTTGATGAGGGGAGACTTCAGGTAGGAGGTGCATTCTAGCAGGAACTGAAGAGATTGAAGTCCAGTTGGTAGAGACAGGGAGGGGGTGGCTTGGATAAATCTTATGTATAATTAATCAGAAGTACCTGGCAGGCTAGGTTGGGTGGCTGGAGACCAGAAGAAAGGAACACCTGAAGAATCAAAACGGTTGTGATGCACTGCAGTGTGAAAATATGCCCTTGGGCCTTAAAGAAAGAGGCTTAAGGCCGGGAGCGGTGGCTCAGGCCTGTAATCCCAGCACAGAGATCACGAGGTCAAGAGATTGAGACTATCCTGTCCCAACATGGTGAAATCCCATCTCTACTAAAAATACAAAAGCATCAGCTGGGCATGGTGGCGCACGCCTGTAGTCCCAGCTCTTGGGAGGCTGAGGCAGGAGAATAGCTTGAACCCAAGAGGCGGAGGTTGCAGTGAGCCGAAATCGCGCCACTGCACTCCAGCCTGGCGGCAGAGCAAGACTGCGAGACTCCGTCTCAAACAAAACAAAACAAAACAAAACAAAACAAAACAAAACGCTACTTTCATCACTACTGCACATCCTCTAAGTAGGTTAAGGAAGACTTACTTAGTAGAGCCTCAAGATGGATTTAAGTTATGGATAAGAATTATTTATAACTAGGATATCGTTCAGTATTATGAATGTCTGCAATTAAGGATACTAGAAACAGTCTCTGGAAGTTTCAGCCTTCTCTCTGAAGTATGTTTTCCAGTAGTAACTGATTGAGCAAGCTCTTACACAACTAGATCAAAGGTGCGCTTCAGTCTTCTGCCTTTCTGTACTGCCACACATTCCTGCCTAGTGGATTTTTAAGAAGTGAGATTTTGTTGTAGTAATTTAGCCAGTGTCTTATTTTAGTGTTTTCTGGTTTTCCGCTGTTTGTAGCTTTGTTTTAAATTGAAATCTAATTTCCTTTTTTATCTAGACTAAGGACCCACGCCTATTTGTAAAAGGGATTAAATTTAGGCGTTTAAATGAAGTGTAGGAATGATAAACTTGAATGCAGGGCAGGCCCAAGCATTTTTTTTCATGTTCCCTTTGTTACTCCACAAACAACCAGAGCTGTCACATGTAAAAAATGTTGATCCTATAATAATTCTTATATTTACCACACTCTTAGTTGCATAATCAGCTCACTTACATAATCTAGAAAAATATAATAGGAGGTTCACTTCAAGCAAAATAGTGGAATTGACTAAATAAGTATGCAAAAACTTGAGGTAGAGAAAATATTAATCTTTATGACAAAAAATGGTGAGATTGACTCTAATAAAATATGTTTTGTGAAAAAATCAGTATTTTATAACGTGAAAAAAAAAATTGTCATGTTAAGTCTTTCAGAAAGTCTTTGCGATATCTGCCTTTGTCCTTTCTCGTACATCTCCTACTCTCCCTGAGGCACAAAACCAGTTGATGCCATGGAGTGAGCGGTGTTCATGAAAGTTCACTGGTGCAAAGCCCAGACAGCTGTCCTTGCTATACCTTGACAAAGCTAAGTAAAAAGGAACTAGGGAAACAGCAAAACTGACCTAACTTATAAAGTAAAACAGCAATATGGCTTTTCCTTAATTGCTACCAATCTATAGAATTAATTTCTCTTACTTTCTAAATTGAGATATAAAAATGTGGCCCCCATATCCTGCACAGGCTGTGTTTTGTAGTTTGTTTTAATTCCAGCAAACTGTCTCTTGTCAGTGGGAAGCATGCTCACATCCTCTGGACTTGGCTAAACAGAAGCAATGAGCAGGGTGCCATTCCCTAAAGGTGCATTGGGAGATAAGGCATCTCTAAAGTAACAGGATTGACTGTAAAGTTTTTGACAGACAAGAATCACCAAGTTACACTGGAAAGCCATTGCTGGCATTTCGAGGCAAATGCCAGCTAGTTCTGTCAATTGAAATTAAATCAAGACCGCAAATGTGGTGGTGTTAGTTCAGTGGAGGCTCTGTACATCCAGGTGTTGAGGGGTCCTGGTTGCAAGATGCAGTCATGTGTCAGAACTGTAGCAAAAGGGATGAATGCTCTTTTCAGTCTGGTGTGCTTTGGTAATGGTCTTACAGACCAACTACACGTTTTTGTTTCTTTCTACAGGAATAACATGAAGTATATGTAAAAATTCCATAGCAAATTTGATGTTTAGTAAGAGCAATTAGCTATCTGTAAAACCAGCAGAAAAATATGCTGTGTTATTGGCTAATAATATACCTGTTTTTAGAGGAAATCATTTTTTCTAGTCTAATTTTTAGCCAAAAAACAACCAATAAAAGAAAGAAAGAAAAAGAAAAGAAGAAAGAGAGAAAGAAAAAGAAGGAAGGAAGGAGAGAGACAAGGAAGGAAGGAGAGAGAGAAAGAAAAGAAAAAGAAAAAAGGAAGGAAGGAAGGAAACAAAGAAAGAACAGCACTATGGACTTAGTGCTTAATTGTATCCAAGATTCTGTATTACGAGAACTCTGTAGGGTTCAGTCCCTCTCCTCAGAATATATAGTTTAAGCTGGGCACTGTGGCTCACGCCTATAATCCTAACACTTTGGGAGGCCACGGCAGGTGGATCATTTGAGGTCAGCAGTTCGGGACCAGCCTGGCCAACATGGCAAAACCCTGTCTCTACTAAAAATACAACAATTAGCCGGGCATGGTGGTGCATACCTGTAGTCCCAGCTATTTGGGAGGCTGAGGCAGGAGAATCACTTGAACGTTGGAGGCAGGGACTGCAGCGAGCTGTGATTGTGCCATTGTGCCACTGCACTTCAGCCTGGGCAACAAAGCAAGACTCTGTCTCAAAAAAAATATATATATTTTTTATATAAATATTTATAAATATATTTATTTATATTTAATATATTGATATATTTATAAATATTTATATATTTATAAATATTTAAAAAATATTTATTTTTAAATAAATATATATTATATATAGTTTAAACAAAGTGTTTCCCTTTTCCCCAAATGGGAAACAGCTGTGATCTGACAGGTCAGATATAGTCACTACCAAATCATAGATCTGAGCTCTGAGCTTCCTAATTGTGGAACATCTTATGGCATCAGGTGTAACTGTAGCAACCTCTAATGACAAGTGCAATCAGAAAGCCAGGTACAGAAAGCCAGGTAGAGGGCTGGGAGAGAGCAGTGGGAGACTGAGTTATCTGGCACTGTGCCTGCCTGCTACTGACTGGGTTCCTGCCTGCTACTGACTGGGTGACAGTCATCTCTCTCTCTTTCTCTCTCTTTTTTTTTTTTTTTTTTTTGAGGTGGAGTGTTGCCCTGTCACCCAGGCTGGAGTGCAGTGGTATGATCTCGGCTCACTGCAACCTCCACCCTCTGGGTCAAGCAATTCTCCTGCCTCAGCCTCCCTAGTAGCTGGGATTACAGCCGCGTGCCGCCATGCCTGGCTAATTTTTTAATTCTTAGTAGAGACGGGGTTTTACCATGTTGGCCAGGATGATCTCAAACTCAACCTCAGGTGATCCACCCACCTTGACCTTCCAAAGTGCTGGGATTACAGGCGTGAGCCACCACACCCAGCCGACAGGCATCTCCTTTGAAGAAAAGCTAAGGGAAACTTGTTGAGGATTCTTTTAGGTTTTTTTTTTTTTTTTGGCGGGGGGGGGGGGTTGGTTTTTTTTGGTCTTTTAAGGCTTTATGGAGGGAGTGAAAATGCTACACTCCCCTCCCTCAGCAGATTCACCTGTTTTCTTCCTGGGGTCTCTAGAGTGGCTGCACAAGACTAATGAAGGGGAAGAATAAAATATTATAACTTCTGCTTAAATAGATGTCATCCTTTTTCCATGCACATACTCTGTGAAGGTTTTATGATGCACTAATATGTAGTCCATGAAGATAATGTATAAATAATATGTTGGGACATGGGGGTGAACCAAAACACTTTACCTGTTAAGAATGTGCAACCCAAACTGTTTGCTGACCTCTTCTCGATAGTTCATTGCTCTTGTTTGTCCAGCCTGCTTCCATCCCCTCTCCCAGATCCAAGATGGATGCCCCTTCCTGCCACTCAGGTGGCTGGAAAGGGTGTTTGGGGTCACCATCTGTAGACCAACAGTCCCCAACCTCTGACCAGACTTGCCCAAGTGCCCAGGCCTTCAGCCCCGTCCACAGCTTCCTTGACCTAGGATGGTGGTCTCTGCTCTGGAGCTGTTTTTCCCAGGTCTGCCCTTCCTGTTTCCTCACCGGAGCCTATATCGTCTTCCTACAAAGGCCTTGTATTAACTTACTATATTGAACATAATTCAGAGTTACCTTTTAGGGAGGAGACTCATTTTATCATAGGCTGTTGCTTGCTTTTGATAGAGCCTTTTGGATAGCTTCCATTTAACTTGAGAAACACTTATACAAGTGTGTGAGCTAGATTACTGAGTTCCTTCTCCCCATCATTTATCAACAGTTCTCCTTGAAACGAAGCAGTTTGCACATAGTAAGCACTTAACACCTTGTGGCTGGGAAATCTTTTCAGTACTGTAAGCTTTTAAAAGGTTAGAACTTAGAGTCCTAGAACCTTAGAGTAGGACTGCCACTTAATCCTTAAAGTAATCTAGTCCAACTCTCTTCCCATTCGTGATAATTGTTTTGGTTTATTGATAATGTACTATATTCAGGTATTGTGATAGGAGTTTAAATATACTTAATTCTTAGAACATTCTTTGAAAGGTGAATGCACTAATCCCATTTTCAGATAAAAAACACAGAGGCTCCAAGAAGTTAAGCAGCTTGGGTGGCAGAACTGGAGTCAAACTTTATTCATTCCAAACCCCTTACTCTTTTCTTTATAGGGTGCTGCCTCCTGAGAAGCTGTTGTGTAGCCAGCCTTGACCGTCTCAAGTAAAGAGACTTACTGTCTTACACAGCCTCTCCTTCTATCTTAAGATTTTTTCATTGTCGTTAGAAAACTTTGTAAATAATTAAATGAACATAACTGATAAGAAAAACACCCTGTTGCATCTTGGCCCAAAGCTCAGCCATAAGTGTTATTGAGCAGAACCAATAAGATCTGGTTAGAAAGTCCCCAAAAATAATGATGCCAAATTAGGCATATGTACAGTACATGTGGAATGTGATGGCTGGACATTGATTAGGCACATTTATTAAAAGAACATCTTCCTCCAAACAAATAACAGCTGTGAATCCCCAGGGGGTTGCCATACCCTAGATCACTGCAAAGAGGCAAATAGAAGATTCTGTGATTTCCTAGATGGTCTTTGCACTTAGCACAATGATATTGATTATAGTAATTGATTAATACACAAAAGAAAGCATCGTGCTATGATCTGCCTACTTAACATCAAGGAGAAGGCATCTCAGTCACTGGGCTCTGTTTGGCTCTTAAACTCACTTGCTGCTCGTTCCCTTTAGTTTTTTACTGTAATGATTTTCCTTTTCATTGAGATTCAATATCTGTCTGTTGAAAACATTTATGAACTTGATTATCTAGGTGCCAATCTCTAAACTAATTGAATCTATATATATATATATCCTGTATATATATAGATTTTTTAAGAGTATGTTTCAGTAATCTCACATCATATGCCCCTTTCATGTGAAAACCACTAGACTTTGGGGTTACCGATGAGTTTCCTCAGTGCACTTGTCATTTCTACCCACTTAACAAGGAGCATTTTTTTCTAGGAAGGTATTTACTCTCGTGGGCACCCACTGGCGTGGCATGAGTCCTTTGTATCTTGTGTTCTGAGAATTCCGTGGTCTAAATGCATTAGTATTGTTTCATTCTTGGTCCCTGCCTTGCTCCTCCAACCTCCCTCCCTCTCCCCACCAATCTCAACTCTAGATGCCCCATTCTCATACACACTTAACTCCCTGTCTGGAGATAGTACTGGGTAGGAATTATTGAGTAAATCTATAGTAAGCATCCAGGAGACAGTGTCCAGCCTTTTTTTTTTTTTTTTTTTAAGACAGAGTCTCACTTTGTCACCCAGGCTGGAATGCAGTGGCTCACTGCAACCTCTGCCTCCCATGCTCAAGCAATTCTCCTGCCTCAGCCTTCCCTGTAGCTGGGATCACAGGTGCCCACCATAACTAACCCAGCTTTTTATTTAACAAGCAGTAGTGAACACCAATTGTGTCCAAAGCCGATACTAGACGCTCAGGACGTGGAAGAGCAGAGAAGTGAATTGGAGCATAGCAAAGTTAAGTCAGACTCGCCCCTGTTCTCAGTTGCAGGGAAATGGATCCACAATGTTTAAATGCAACCATTTTGTGATTTTTTTTTTTTATTTGGTGCAGCCATTTTGAAACTAGGAACATTTTAATGCTGCACTAAACATTTAGCTTATGATGTTTTTACTTTTAACTAATGTGCTAGACAGACATTTGCACCCCATCCCTGACCTTAGCCCTACAGGGGTCAGGGCTGGGGTGAGGGTAAAGCACCCTCTGGCAGGCAAACCATGTAGAACTAAGAGTCACGAGCCAACCACACTTGTTCATCTCTGGGAGAACCATCAGTCCTGAATAATTTGTTTGTCTGTCCTTTGGCTTGCATCTCACATTCTCTGATTTCTTCTTTACAGTAACTGCCTACGTTCACTTACTTGTAATTAACACATAGGTTTGGCTGCTGGAGAATGGAATTGCCACTTTTGCATTTTGGAGGCTTCCTGATTATACGAACCTTGTTTAATGGGGTGTATGTGGGGAGGGAAGGAAAATGGGAATGAAACAACTCTGTGGGCTACAATTCCATTCCATATTCCCAGCTCGAGTGCAGTGGAAATCTTCATGTATCATTTCTAACAGTTGCCTCAGCAGTGTACATACCTTATATCTATTGTCTTCAAACTCTTTTATAATAACCACTTAGAGGGACACAAGCTAACCCAGGTCTGATAGATGTAAACGCAACACCACACAACACTCTGTTTCCTCAAATTATCAAAACAATTTTTGGGCTGGGTGTGGTGGTCCACCCCTGTAATCCCAACACTTTGGGAGGCTGAAGTGAGAACATAGCAAGCCTGGGCAACATAGTTGTAAATGACCCCGTCTCCAGAAACAAATGTAAAAGCCAGGTGTTGTGGCACACATCTGTAGTCCCAGCAGTACAGAAGGCTGAGGTGGGAGGATCACTGGAACCTGGAGGTCAAGGCTACAGTGAGTCATGATTGCTCCAGGGGCTGCAGTGAGCCACGATTGCACCACTGCACTCTAGCCTGAGTGATGGAGTGAGACCCTGTCTCACAAAAAGAAAAAAAATTCAAATATCAAGCAATTGAACAATTACTTTCAGAGTAATCACCAGCGATAGAGTTATAAAGCATTTTAAACAATTCATAAATAAAGTAGAAAATGAAAGTCTCTTATAAAGAAAGGGATTAGGAATGGAGAAGGGGTGAGGAAAATCTGTTTTACTTGAGGTTTTTTGATCATTTAAAAAATATCTGTGTTTTTACACACATGCTGGGCTCTTTTGACTTGGCTGCACAAAATGCCTGCCTCAAGAGAGACTAGCATGGGTACAAATACAGTAAAGGAAGGGATACAAAGGGGAAGGAGGAGAAAATTGATGTGCGAGACAGGCGTGGAAATAGCCAGTCGTAAGTTTCCAAATTGGAATGTTGTCGTCATTAGGGCTGATGTGGTTTTAAAATTCTACTTCAGCCTCATAGTTGATGGCAGAGAATTGTCCTCCTAATGGGGAATGGAGGGAGAGCCCAGCGAAGCAGCTGACTTTGACTTCTGTCCTGCATGACTGGAAGTGGTTAGTTCAGATAAGAAAAGACTTTTTAAAGACTGAGATTGCTAATTACCACTCTCCCTCATTCTATCCTCTCTCCTCTCCACCAGCCTTCCCGCTGCTCCTCTTACTCACAAGCATGTGCCACTAGGAGAGGCTTCCTGTGGCTGTGCACAGGCTGTTCCCTGTACAGCGGCCCAGCTGAGGGGGCAGAGTGAGGCTGATAGGCAAACCACACTCTGCCGGCCACACTCTTAAGCCCAGGCCTGGCTTGTCTGCTCAGAAGAAGGGGCGCCTTTTCTTGATTCACTGATGGGCTGACAGCTGCCCCAGGGCCCTTGCATTTGATGTTTCTCTCTACCTGCCTCTGCCTCGGAGGCTTTCCTCTGAGACCTTCCCCTTCATTCAGTTCTCTGCTCAGTCTCTCCACCTCTCAGAAAGCTTTGCTGCCCATCCTGTCCTAAACTGACAGCCCCTCACCTTGCCTCACTCTCTGCCTCCACACCCTGCTTTATTTTCTTCATTATTTTCATGATCTGAGTTTGTGTACTATGTGCTCTAATACACAGCTACTCCTTTCTTTCCTTCGGAAATATATGTTCTATGAGGGCAAGGCCTTTGCTCGCTGCTCCATCTCCAGCATCTAGCAGAGTGCCTGGCACATAGTAGGCGCTTAGTAAACATTTGTGGAATTATTAAAAGATCCCCCTCACTGCAAGCTTTCTAAGCCCAGAGTTAGGCTCAGCTCACACTATGTGTATTGACCCTGCTGGCAGAATCTTCTCTAATTAACTGACCTCCACAACCCAGAAATGCTAAACCAAAAATAGAAAACACAAAAGCTGTTGGCTGTGAACCTCAGTGACTAGGGCAGTGGTTTCTGCACTTCAGAATCAATCACTTGGATGGGGACCTTACAAACACAACAAAAATGATGTGTGCTGTATCCCCCATCCCCACTCCTCTGAGTCTCTGGAATGAGGCATGTTAATTTGCTGGACTAGTAATTTATCCAGAAAAAAACAACATATAGCATGGGCCATTATGATAGAAAAGGGTTTCAGTGCTTTGATTTGAATGTTAAAGGTCAATTCTAACAAAGTAGTTTGTATCAAAAAGAATTCCTCAAATCTCTTCTATTAATAGCATCAGTTAGCACCCCTGCAGCTCAGCAGAGTCTGTTTAGGATTCTATCTCACCATGTTTTCACCTTAACTGAAATAGAAGCAAATGTCAGTGCAGATATAGGGCCATACAGGTATCAAACAGTTACACTCTTTGCCTGTGGAACTTTTGGAACTTTTGGAACTTAACAGATCCTTCTCCTGAAAGCGTTATTTGAAAATGCTTAGAGTTTTTGGGGGGGGGGAAAAAAAGCCATAAGAGCTTTTAAGACCACTGCACACTAATTTTTGACCCACTGGTAAGAGTGCAGCTGCAGAGAGAAACTCTAGTTTACACAGGGTCCCATGCCTACTCCTGGCACTAACGCTTGGGATGGCCCATCTCACTGGCACACACATAGTCCCATGGCTGGCCCTGTTTGGGAAGTAGAACAGAAAGAGCAGCCAGGCCTCGGGGCTGCGCCAGGTTTGTTGCAGGCCTTCTCCACATGCCCTGCCTTGAACCTGGCAGCTCCTGTAGGTGCCAAGTGACCTGACAGTCTCCCAGGGAGTGTGGAGTCTAGCCCAGTGCTGGCTGCAGACACTCAGGAAGGAAAAGAGCTCTGGGAAATGTGGGTACATGAGAGGTGGAGGAAGACTGGAGTTCAGCATCAATAACCAATGGGTGGAAGTTGAACTTCGAATGGCATCCCGCTTGATTGAGGCTGGATTTCATTTCACCTAATGTGCTCAATAAGACACTTAGGAAAATATAGTCTTGTATTTTTAAGAGAGGTGGTTAGATATCTGTGTATGATGACACAGGAAGGTTGCACCTAGTTGTAGTTCTCAGGGAAAGAACAATTTATGCCTTATTGCCTCACCTTTTCAGGCAGCTTTTATTGCAAATGTAATGCTTCCTCTCATTTGCATTCAGTGTATTTTCTTTGGTGACAGAGCCCGTGATTAAATTATTTAGCCCTGAGTGCAAAAACTACGCCTGGATGTATTTCATCCTTCCATCCTTTTCCACAAATTCAGAGCTCACCTAACCCTGTCCCAGGAGGACCTCCTTACTGCTAATCCTGTGCCCATGGTGGCAGCCAGTAACACTCCCACACTTTCTGCACATCATGTGGAAAAGTATTTATATTACAGAGCTTGAAATTGCTACCTGAGAGCTGTATACATCAGAAAGGATTTTCTTTCCACGTGTGTAAGGAGTCCTGTGCTTGTTTCCTCATGTGACAGCTGGGGAAGAATTGACTATGGTGGCTACCCTTGATACGTTCTCCTCTTCTCCCCTTGAATGAATAATTGCCTAGAATTGTGCCATACAGGAATCTGTGACAGCCTAGCAGTGGACCCTGGGGTGAAATGGGAAAGGAGGACGTTTGGGGGCCCTTTTGCCCATTTCCTCAGCCCAGAGAATTGAAGAGTCTTGCTCAAGGTCACACAGCTAGGCTTCTGACTCCCAGCCCAGTGCTTTCCCTGAGGCTTCACAGGGCGCACAGTTAGAGGTGGTTGAAAGAGCCCCAGCTTTGAGTCAGATGGGCCTGGGCTTGAAGTCTAACTTTGTCATAGACCAGCTGTGTGACCTTGGGCAAGTTGTTTAACCTCTCTGATCTGTAAAGAGAAACCATAATGCTTTCCTGCAAGGTTGTTGTGAAGAGAGGAAAGTGCCAGACAGGCTGGGCAGGGTGGCTTATGCCTATAATCCCAGCACTTTGGGAGGCCAAGGTGGGCGGATGACTTGACACCAGGAGTTTGGGACCAGCTTGTTCAACACGGTGAAACCCTGTCTCTGCTAAAAATACAAAAATTAACCAGGTGGTGGCACTTGCCTGTAGTCCCAGCTACTTGGGAGTCTGAGAATCACTTGAACCTGGGAGGTGGAAGTTGCAGTGAGCTGAGATGATGCCACTGCACTCCAGCCTGGGCAGCAGGGCAACACTGTCTCAAAAGGTCTCAAAAAGAAAGAAAAAAGTGCCAAAGAATAGGTATTAATAAAAACCATTTCTATGCTGCCTTTACTCAATGATATCCAGCCAGGATATCATAAAACACTGGCTCTAACAGGGTACAACTTTCAGTGGTGTTTATTTTTTAATAGGGATCCTTGAAAATGAAAAGCCATTGAGATTTAAAGGGGTGGATTTTAGTAATGAGGTGGATACCTGGGTATAATCCAGTTACAGCTCCACCTGAAGGTGCTGGGAGGAAGCTCCTGTGGCAGAACACAAAAGAGACAAGACGCAAGCAGTCAGCCTCAGGCGTGGAGGGTGGCCATATCTAATGGGAAACACGGAGTGCATAGCAACCAGAAACTCAAAGTTGAGATGCATGCTTAGTCTCAATAAGTGACATCAGGGTGGTCTATGTCGAGAGGAGGTCTATCAGGTGGTATCAGGAGGTCTATCAGGGTGGTCTATGAGGAGGTGATGGAGCTTCAGAACCTGATCTCATATTCAGGACCTGGAGAAACTGGAGCAGAGGACAGACAGACAAATTCCAACATGCAGTCAACTGCTTCCGCGCTGCCCTTTTAAGTCTAGCAAGAATACCTTTTATATGTTGAAATGACAGTTGCCTTTTCTTATTTTCATAAGAGGGTGTTGTTTATTTTTTTAAATAAAGAATTTTTTTGCCAGGCGAGGTGGCTCATGCCTGTAATCCCAGCACTTTGGGAGGCCAAGGCGGGCAGATCACTTGAGGTCAGGAGTTCCAGACCAACCTGGCCAACTAGGTGATATCTCATCTTTACTAAAAATAGAAAAATTAGCCAGGTGTGGTGGCGTGCACCTGTAATCCTAGCTACTTGGGAGGCTGAGGCACGAGACTCGCTTGAATGCAGGAGGTGGAGGTTGCAGTGAGCCGAGATCGTGCTACTGCCCTGCAGACTGGGTGACAGAGGGAGACTCTGTCTCAAAAAAAAAAAAAAAAAAAAGACTTTTTAGGGGAAAAAAGCTAATAAACTCTAAGCCCATTGACAATATTCTAGTTTCTCTTCCAATTATTCTTAATATACCTACGGATGTTTCATAAAATTGTAATCCATGTGTGAATTCCATCTTATGTTCTGTTTTAAGTGTAGATACTTCCATGAGATAACATTGTATATGTCCTTTACATTTTTAATACCTTTAGGATGTTTAATACAGATCACATTATAGTTCTCCATTGGAGGTATTCAGGATGCTAAGAATTTATCATGATTATCAATTACATTATTATGAAAATATCTTTGGATGTTTTTTCTTTCAGGTTGTTTTCTTGACATAATTTCTCCCAAATAGAATTACAAGATCAAATATATGGACAGTTTGGTGGCTCCTGTTATAATTAACAAATTTCTTTTGGGGGGGGAAAAAAAAAGACTGAGATGTTTCTCCTTACTGCATTGTCAACTCAAAGCCAGAGTAGGTCTCATACTCTCTATTCCATAGAGATTCATCAGATATGCATGGACCTCTGCCCTGGACCCTGGATACACACACTATCTGTGTGCATCAAGGTTATAGCAAGGCCTGCCTTGAGGCAGAGGCAAGCATCCGTGCTGGGCAAGCTGACTCATGCTGGCCTCAGCCCAAGGCTGACTTCAGCCCCAGAGAGAAGGCAGAGAGGAAATGCTGCTTCTCTTTCTGCTTGGAAAATGTGTGCCCTGTATAGTAGTAGAGGGGAGCGGATGTAGAATTGGACTGGAAAAGGTATTTTCTTTGTGTAGCATTAGCAATTACTGAATATACTGTTAGTTTTTCTTATGGTAAAAGACTCTATTTGTTCAGACGTACAGCTAATCAGATTTGGAGATAACAATTTTGCTCCATTTTGCCATTCCAAAGGAAAGCAAATGAGTCAATCACAATTTTTGTGCAGCACTAACCTCATCCCACTAGTTTATAAGTTCCATGAGGGCAGGGCCCTGTCCTGTTGCGCTACCGTTCTATCCCCAGCACCTGGTACAGCGTGTGGTGTGTGTGCAATACATATTTGTTAAATTAATAAATGAATGAATGTATTCCTAGAAATAGGAAACTTCCAATAAATAAAACAACCTAGTTCTTTCTCTCCAGGGGACTTTCAATCCAAGCTATACATGCAGCTGTTTAAAACATAGTTAACAGTGATAACCCACCTTTTTTTTTTTTTTTTAAGATGGAGTCTCGCTCTGTTGCCTAGGCTTGAGTGCAGTGGCGTGATCTCGGCTCACTGAAAGCTCTGCCTCCTGGGTTCATGCCTTTCTCCTGCCTCAGCCTCCTGAGTAGCTGGGACTACAGGTGCCCACCACCATGCCCGGCTGATTTTTTTGTAGTTTTAGTAGAGTCGGGGTTTCACCATGTTAGCCAGGATGGTCTCGATCTGCTGACCTCGTGATCCACCCACCTCGGCCTCCCGAAGTGCTGGGATTACAGGTGTGAGCCAGCACGCTCGGCCTGACCACCCAACTTTTAACAGACTGTTAAAGTGAACATCAGCCACTTGAAAAAAATTAAGCCCATGAATTCCTTTTTGAAATGAAACTTAATCAATATTTTCTGGGAAATTACAGGATTGTTTTTTGAATTCAGCTGGTGCACTTGTCCCAGCTGAAGGAATGGAGACCTGATGAGTCAGTGATGCATCCAGGGCTCTATCTCCAAATGGTCTTCCATGAATTAATCATTAGACAGCAGGCAGTGCTCCACCCATGTTAACTTTCCATTTTCAAGATTATGTTTCACATAACAAAATAATTTTTTTTCTAAAAATTCTCTTAAAATGTGAAACTGTTGTATGGATAGGATATATTTCCATTTCTAACTGGTTATTGTTAGTGTGTAGAAAAGCTGTTAGTTTTTGGTATGTATCATATATCGAGCCATTTTTTCAAATTCTTTCATTTTTTCTTGGTTGAATCTCTTGGTTTTCTAATTATGCTCTCATATCATTTTTTAACACACTGCTGGATTTTGTTTGCTAATATTTTATTTAAAATTGTTTACTTCTATCTTTTTAAAATTTAATTTATTTTAATTATAGAAAGTAGAGATGGAGTTTTGCTATGTTGCTCAGGCTGGTCTTGAACTCCTGGGCTCAAGCAGTCCTCCCACTTCAGCCTCCCAAAGTGCTGGGATTAAAGGTATGAGCCACGGCGCCCGGCCTACTTTGATCTTTATAAGTAAGATTGTTTTACCATTTTTGTGTTATGTATTTTGTGGTAGGTTTCGGTATTAAGGACATGGCAAAATCATACAGTGAACTAAAGAGCTTTCTGCCTTTTTCCATGGTCTGGAATGGTTCGAGGAGCATAGGAATGATCACGTAGTGCTTATCGAGAATTGTAGTGTTCTGGCCGGGAGCGGTGGCTCAAGCCTGTAATCCCAGCACTTTGGGAGGCCGAGACAGGCGGATCACGAGGTCAGGGAATCAAGACCATCCTGGCTAACATGGTGAAACCCCGTCTCTACTGAAAACTACAAAAAACTAGCCGGGCGAGGTGATGGGCGTCTGTAGTCCCAGCTACTCGGGAGGCTGAGGCAGGAGAATGGCGTAAACCCGGGAGGCGGAGCTTGCAGTGAGCTGAGATCCGGCCACTGCACTCCAGCCTGGGCCACAGAAAGAGACTCCGTCTCAAAAAAAAAAAAAAAAAAAGAATTGTAGTGTTCTGTAACATTAGGAAATATATCAACACCATCTAGAATATTGCCAAGTGATAATGTCATTATGGCAACAGATGAAAAATAAAACAAAATTAAGTAGATTTTCAAATAAAAATTCCAAGTGTAAGAACAGAAGAAAACTACCGAAACCTGTTAAAGACTATGAATTACAATCAGCAACATCATATGACGGCATGAAAAATTAAAGCTAGTGCCATTAAAATCAAGGACAAAGCTGGAATATCTGCATTCACCACTATTATTCAATATCTTCTGAAGGCTTTAACTAATGTAATAAGACTTCCTTTCCATAAATTTAACAACTGGTGTAATTTTTGGAAAAAAGGATAAACTTTTTGCATTATACCTGGAAAATGTAAAAGACTTCACTAAAAGCAATGAGAACAATTAGAGATTTCAGCCCAATTGCTGAATACGAGATAAATATGCCCAAATTGTTAGCTTTCTTTTATATTAACAATTGTCTAAATAGATATGGTGGGAAATAACACATTTACAATACTGACAGAATTATAAAATAACTTAGAACAAATTCAATGATAAAGGTACAAGAATTGTATTAAAAGAAAACTTTAATATTTTATTGAAGAACCTAATAAATAGAACATTACACCATATTCACGGATAGAGAGATTTAATACATACATATCAATTCTTAATAACAAACACATTTAATGAAATCCAAGTCAAGACATGCAGATATATTTTCTTTGGACCTGGACAAATGATTTAAGTGTTTGTATGGAATAAAAATATGCAAAGGTTTATTGGATAAATTTAGAAGAGTAGTGAGGGAGCTCCTGCCTTACTGGAGAGAGAATAACACTTACTATAAAACTACTAAAATCAAAACAATATAATTGCAACTCAACTGCAATAGAATCCAGAGACAGACTGATTGTATTTGAGAACTTGTATCATTGATGTAGTCTGGATATTCATTCCCATGTTTGATCCCAATATTGGAGACGAGGCCTACTGGGAGATGTTTTGGGTCACAGGGGCAGATCCCTCATGAACGGTCTGGTACTGTCTTCACAGTAATGAGTGAGTTCTTGCTCTGTTAGTTCTTGTAAGAAATGATTGTTAGAAAGAAGCTGGCCCCTACTCCTCCTCTCTTGCTTTCTGTCTCGCCGTGTGATATCTGCACATATTGGCTCCCCTTCACTTGCCACCATGAGCGAAAGCTTCCTGAAGCCCTTGCCAGAAGTAGATGCTGGCGCCATGCTTCTTGTAGAGCCTGCAGAACTGTCAGCCAAATAAATCTATTTTCTTTATAGATTACCAAGCCTCAGGTATTCCTTTATTGCAACACAAATGGGCTAAGACAATCATGAAGTTTTTGTTTCAATTAAGTGGAAAAGGATGTTTGTTAAATGCTGTTGGCATAATTAGCTGTTTGTATGAATATTTAGAAGAGTAAGGTCCAGAGTGAGATTGCTTGGGCTCACATCTCAGTTTTGTATCGTCGTAGCTTGAGAGTAGATATATAATCTCAGTTTGCTGGAGACAGTCCACGGCAAGTGGACTAACAAACAGGCTTTCCTCAGCGTTGCTGGTGAGAGTTTGACCTGCCACAATCCTTGGGAAAGTTAAATCAGTAGATAAATAAATAAAATTAAACTTGCACCTTCCTTTTGAGCCAGCAGTTCCACTTTTGAAAATCCAGAAATAAAAAATTCCAACAATTAAAGGGTAGATGCATAAAGAAATTTCTTGCAATTTTTTTCGTCGTTGTTGTTGTTCCTTTTTTTTTTTTTTTTTTGTAGACCACATGCTCAGGAAAAAAACCCACAAAATAATCTGAAGGGTTTTTGGTTTTGTTTTTTGAGATGTAGTTTCATTCTTGTTGCCCAGGCTGGAGTGCAATGGCATGATCTCAGCTCACTGCAACCTCGGCTTCCTGGGTTCAAGCAATTCTCCTGCCTCAGCCTCCGGAGTAGCTGGGATTACAGGTGCGTGCCACCATGCCCGGCTAATTTTTGTATTGAAGGGTTCTTTTTTTTTTTTTTTTTTCCTTTCTTTTTATTTATTTATTTATTTATTTATTTATTTATTATTATACTTTAAGTTGTAGGGTACATGTGCATAACGTGCAGGTTTGTTACATATGTATACTTGTGCCATGTTGGTGTGCTGCACCCATCAACTCGTCATTTACATCAGGTATAACTCAAATAAGGAAATGGATGAACAAGTTATGGAATATTATATAACTCTACTAAATAATAAATTACATGTATATTTGTGTTGACCTTGAGTGACAAAAACCAGTTCCAGAATAGTGACATAACAGTTAACATTTATTGAGCAATTACACCATGCTAAACCATTTAGATGTGGTGTCCTTGTAAAACACTGTTGCAAGGGTTCTCTGTCAACCTTCTCTGCATCCTCCTCCTGGGTATATCCTGGGCTTTGGCTTTCTCTGCTTTGTTTTATCTGTCTTCCAGAAATATACTGTCCATTGGTTGCTTTCTCTTCTGTTCTCTTTGATGTTTTAATTTTATCCACCCCTACCACTTTTAAAACTATCAGAAATATCTACACAGTGTTGGTGTCTGGAACAACAGGGGGCAAATGCGTATGCTCGGTTCACTCTCTTGAGCCAGAAGGCTTTAATTTCATGTTGTTAAATAAGAAACAGGGAAAAAACAGCCCTACATATGCATGCATTACTTTATATAGATTTGTATGAGGGAAGAGGAAGATATCAGAGGTAAATATGAGAGTTAACATTTAATTTGACACTAGGAAACCTATTGTCCTAGAGTGGAAAGCCCTAATGATTTTGTAAATGACATTGTTTCAGTTACAATTATGGATAAAACCTGAATCAACAGGCACTCTGTCTTTTGTCATCATACTACTTTGTCAGTTTTGAATTATATACTCACAAAGGAGGCAGAGCCCCATAACTGCTAAAAACAAGTTATCTTAATTAAGGCATTCAAGCCAGATGAAGTCTTTTAACATCCCAATAGCTCAGACTAAATCATATTAGGACTTGTCACTAGGGCTGCCATAACAAAGTGCCGTAGACTGGGTGGCTTAAACAACTGGTATTTATTTTCTGACAGTTCTAGGGCCCAGAAGTCCCAGATCAAAGTCTGGTTGGGTTGGTTTCCAAGGAGGGTTCTCTCCCTGGCTTGCAGACAACTGCCTTTTCACATGGCAGAGAGAGGGAGCTCTGGGGTCTTTTCCTCATCTTATAAGGGCACCAGCTCTACTGCGTCAGAGCCCTACGCATATGACCTCATTTAACCTTTATCACTTCCTCACAAGCTCTATTTTCAAATACAACCACATGGGGATTAGAGCTTCATCATAGGAATTTTGTGGGGGACATCATTCAGTCCGTAGCAACTATTCCTCAGGTTTTTATTTTAAATTTTAAAAAGCCTGTAATCCCAGCACTTTGGGAGGCCGAGATGGGCGGATCACGAGGTCAGGAGATCGAGACCATCCTGGCTAACACGGTGAAACCCTGTCTCTACTAAAAAATACAAAAAAACTAGCCGGGTGAGGTGGCGGGCGCCTATAGTCCCAGCTACTCGGGAGGCTGAGGCAGGAGGATGGCGTAAACCCAGGAGGCGGAGCTTGCAGAGAGCTGAGATCCGGCCACTGCACTCCAGCCTGGGCGACAGAACGAGACTGTCTCAAAAAAAAAAAAAAAATTTAAAAAAGATCTATCGAAAAAAGCCTGTAAGAAAAGGAAAATGAAGTTACATTTACGCACACCTTGGTGAAATTTAAATATACGGAAAGCATAAAGAGATAGAGTTTTAAAATCTCCTCTAAATATGTATATGTTTGTAAAATTATTTTTGTTGCTTTTCTGCTATCCAGTGGAATAAGCTCATTAAAAGTCAGTGGAGCAGCATGTCCCATTATCAGCGCACTAAACCACAGGATTAACGAATATTCTAGCAAAAGCAATCACATTTATTAATGTCCCCATGGAGCTGTGGTCTGAAACAAAAAACTTAACCATAATAATTTGGTATCCATTAATCAAATAAATGATTTCTTCCATCTACTGTTCCTAGTCTATTTCAAATTTCCTGATAATAAAAGGGGGGAAAAGGGAAAATAAATAATTTTGTTTATTTTTAAAAAGAATAACATTGGGAAAAGAATAAACCCAAAGGAGTGTAAACAATTAATTTGCATTAGTTGGTAACTCATGGTTTTGGCAAAACCACATGCAAGGAGCTAATGAACCCGTTGACTCCACTGATAACCACATTCTGTAGTTGGAGGAGGTAGTAGGAATTTAGAATCAAAATGATTGCCTGGAATGGCCGACAGGGGCACATGAAGACGGATGGTAAATAAAGGGGAAGGTTTTTTCCATTCATTCACCCAATATAATTATCTCCTTTTTACTAGTGCTAGGTGCTTTTCAAAAATGATCTCATTTAATCCTCTCGCTAACCCTTACAGATGAAGAAATCGGATGAGAGGGAGAGGAGGGAGGGCTGGGTTGGGGGAAGGGAGAAAAACAGAGGGACGCACACACACACACACACACACACACAGAGAGAGAGAGAGAGAGAGAGAGAGAGAGAGAGAGAGAGAGAAAGACTGACTTGACCAAAGGAACACAGCTTGCAAGTTGGGGAGCAGAGTTAGAAATGCAGAGCAATCTGACTTCAAAGCCTCTATTCTCTATTCCATGTCACACTGTAGGTGGACTGTTGTTTATACCTACAATTATTTGCTTAATATCTGTATCCCTTCTTAGAGAGTAAGAGGGCAGAGGCTGTGTCTGTCTTGTTGATTCTTGTGTCCATCATTTCACCCTGCAGACTCCTCTCAGTGGTCTCTGTTGGGAGCAGGACACTTCCTGTTACATTTACTTCCCATTTGGTGCAACCTGCTAAGGATTTATTCATTTCACCTCAGCCAGGCCGCTGGTGCCTGTTCTCAGATTGCCTGGTCTCCTGCCTTCACCCCTTCCCTTTAAACCATCTTCCATGCAGCAGCCAGTGGTCTTCTAACATGTAAATCAGATAATTTTGACCTTAGAATAAACTGCAAAACTTTACCATGGCCTCCATGCCCTATTCCAACCCCTGCCCCTACATCTGCCCTGAAGACTCTGACCTCCCCATCACTACTCCCTGGCTCTGGCCACAAAGGCTCCCTCATGCTTCTCTCTCGGAGCTCTGTTCCACCTGAAAGCCTTTCCACCAGCTGCTTCCTTTGCTCTCTTCATTTTCTTTAATTATTCAAGAGAAATACATGCACAAGTAAGCACATATAAGAGAATTTATTGTAGCATTGCTTGTAATAAAACAGTTGAAAATAACCTTATGTCTTGCATCTAGGAGGGCCCTAGACACTTTGGGGTGTATTCTCTGTACTTGGGAATATTATGCAGCAGTTAAAAAGACCAAGATAGGCCAGGCACTGTGGCTCACATCTGTAATCCCAGCACTTTGGGAAGCTGAGGCAAGAGGATCACTTGAGGCCAGAAGTTTGAGACCAGTCTGGGCAACATAGCAAGACGCATCCCTACAAAAAAACTTAAAAATTAGCTGAATGTGGTGGCATGCGCCTGTAGTCCTAGCTACTGGGGATGCTGAGATGAGGATTGCTTGAGCTCAGGACTTTGAGACTGCAGTGAGCTGTCATTGCACTACTGCACTCCAGCCTGGGTGACAGAGCGAGACTCTATCTCTAAAACAAACAAAAAAGACCAAGATATGCACCGATGGAGTATAAATTGGCACAGCTCCTGTGGAAGGCAGTTTGGCAAAATGTATCCAAATTAGCTATTCAAATACCCTTTGACGGTGCAGTTTTCCTTTGGGGACTTTATGCTGCAGACGTATTTACATACATGGAAAGTAACATAGGCACAAGGTTCTTTATTATAGCACTGATTGTGATAGTAAACATTAGAAACAAACCAAGACTCCATTGACAGGGGTCTGGTTAAATTATAGTATAGCCATCAGGGGAATACCATGCCTCTG
Organism: Macaca fascicularis; assembly: GCF_037993035.2. NCBI lineage: Eukaryota > Metazoa > Chordata > Mammalia > Primates > Cercopithecidae > Macaca > Macaca fascicularis. The sequence goes on from NC_088376.1 coordinate 45,798,674, forward strand.
TAAAAAGGACAAAGATGCTCTAATAGATGTTCTGAAAGATGTGGAAAGGCACTTCAAGCTGCAGAACAGTGCCATAAAATATGCATAAATTGTGTGCAGAATGGGGAAAAATAACCTATATTCATATTTGATGGAAATGCATGAAGAATAATTATTTGTCATAAGAAACAAATGACGGTGGTTACCTAGGAAACCAGTATGAGAACTGTGTAGACAAGGAACAGGAATGGGGAGGGAAACTTTTCATTGCACATCTTTTTATTCTTCTTCCGGTTTTAACCATATAAATGTATTACCCACCATATGCATACAGTGAGGAAGAGGTGGATCTGCATATACTGACATGAAAAGGTCTGCAAGACATATTGCTCAGAAAAACAAGCAAGTAGCAGAACAGTGTGCACATGCTCAATCTATGTCTAGAAAAACAAGGGGGATGGGCTCAGAAGAAGGGCTTGAGAGTGGGGCCTGAAATGGTGGGGTTAGGATGGCCAAGAGGGACTTTCCCTTTAGCTGCATGGTTCATTTTTTTTTCCCCCAAGAAGAATGTAGTATGCACTACTTGTTAATCACTTATTAAAAAAAGGAATAAAAAAGCTTTCTGGGGTTGGTATTGTCTGGCGATGACCAGATCAAGGTTCAGATCAACTCCCAGATTCTGGGAGTTGGTGACTGAAATGGAATGAAAGTGAGGTTAGAGTTCAGGACGTACAAGAAATGTTCAGCCAGGCTGTTACCTAGATGTACACAGATGTTCAAAAGCCCCAGTGTGATGCTGGGAGCTGGGGTAAGACACTGAGGGGCAGCTCTGAAGGCTACAAATAATGAAGGGGAGCCTCTAGAATTCTTTATCAACTGAGGCAGCTCTATGACTTCTAGAAGGGATGGCTGGAAGTTCTAGAGCTGATCTGCATGGCAGGAGAGAGGACTTTTATCTGATAGTGCAAGACAAATAGTCCAGACTTGGACTGTCCAATATAGTGGCCACTGGCTACATGCAGCTCTTGAGCATTTAAATTTTACTAGTGCAACTGAAGAACTTAATTTTTAATTAAATTTAATTTAAATAGCTACATGTTTAATTATGTTTCTCATAGTCTCACATCTAAACTGAAGTGCCTGAGGAACTGGGACTGGTAATACGGGGTGTGGAAGAATAAGTGGTCTCCACTAGAAATGCCCAAAGGTTGCAGAGTGACCTTTGGATCCTAGGAGAGTGCCAGGATCCTATTGACATAACACGAGGAAAAGTGCTCCTGGGACAGACTGAATATATGAGGCAGAAGTGCTCCTGGGACAGACTGAATATATGTGGAGACAAGGATCTGATGTTTCCATTATTGCAGAAAGTTCAGTTAGACAGTGCAGGTCTAGCCACACGCTGCTGTTGAGCCCTTGAAATGTGGTTAGTCTGAACTGAGATGTGCTGTGAGTATAAATAAATATACAGTGGATTACAAAGACTTGGTATAAAAAGAGTGTAAAATATCTCAATAATTTTTAATACTGGTTAGAAGTTGAAATGTTTTAGATATAGTGTATGTATATATTTTATTTATATTATGACTGTTTCTACTTTTTAAAATATAGCTACCAGAAAACTTAAAATTATGTATGTGGCTCACGTTATATTCCTTTTGGACAGAGTTGATCTAAAAAAGTACAGGGAAAAGGTTGAGAGGGGCATCAGGTCAAAGCAGGGCTGAGGATTATGAGGTTAAAAGGCATTTTGGAAATGATGGCCTCACATTTATACATTTTGGTCCCAGGTGGTATTTGGTCTTATCTCAGCTTGACGGGGAGAACTGTCATGGGCTCTGCCAAGGGACTAGGGTTCCAGCCCAGAAGGTGGTAGTACGGGCCTGGCCAGGTAGAGGGGTGGAGGAGTGATGCAGAGGGCATTGTCATGAGGATAGTTCAGGACTTTCCCTGGATCTCTTTTCCCTCATTAAAATGTACTTCTCCCTCTGGTCTTAACTTGGCTAATAATACCTTAACATTTTCACCCTTTTTATAGTAAAGTTTGGCCTGATTAAGACAAGCCCTTCTCTTAAACACATGAAAAGGTGCTTAAATTATAATAAGAGAAACATAAAGCAAATATAAGGACATACCATTCTTCACCTAGCAGATTGGCCAAGATTTAAAAAAGAAAAAAAAATCAGGTTCAAACGATGTGGGGCAAGGTATGGGAAGACAAGGGGTTGGGAATTTGATTGGCACAACCTTTATGGAAGACAAATTGGCAGTGTCTGTGACAACTTTAATTGTGTATATCCTCTGACTCAATCCCAGTATTTATCCTACAGATATACACAGGGCAAAATGCTATATGTAAAAGGGCATCCATTGCAGTAGTGTTTACAAAAGTAAGAGACTGGAGTCAACTTAAATGTCAATTTATAGAGACTGATAAATTATGGGTATCATTTCAATCAAATTATTAAATAATATAACTTTATTTTGTTTTTGTTTTTTTTTTTTTTTTGAGACAGAGTCTCGCTCTGTCGCCCGGGCTGGAGTGCAGTGGCCGGATCTCAGCTCACTGCAAGCTCCGCCTCCCGGGTTCACGCCATTCTCCTGCCTCAGCCTCCCGAGTAGCTGGGACTACAGGCGCCCACCACCGCGCCCGGCTAATTTTTTGTATTTTTTAGTAGAGACGGGGTTTCACCGTGTTAACCAGGATGGTCTCGATCTCCTGACCTCGTGATCCGCCCGTCTCGGCCTCCCAAAGTGCTGGGATTACAGGCTTGAGCCACCGCGCCCGGCCAATAATAATAACTTTAAAGCAGACAGCTGCTAACAATAATAAGACAGGTCTCTATGTGCAGATGTAGAAGGATCTCTAAATTATTGGTAAGTTTAGAAAAAGAAAAAGAAAGTAACAACCATGTATGTAGCACACTGCCATTTCTGTGGGGGCAAAAAATCTCAATATATTTGCCAACTTATATATTTGCAAATGTATCGATTTTTTTTGAAGGATGTATTCAGGAACAGTGGTAACTTCAAAGGAGGGCAAATGCATTGTAGGGAGAAGGCCGACTCTATCTCTCACTGTATACTTATTTTGTGCCTTTTTAATTTTATGATATAAATATATCACCAACCAAATAAAATAAGACGTTTTAAAACTTCTCTTTATGTATGAATTTCCTCTTATCACAGCTCCATACGGTGTCTTTGCCTGCACTTCACGATACAGCTCTTCCTGTTGCTGCAACTGTTTTTGCTTCCTAGAGACTCAGAATTACTCTCTTTCCACTTAGTAACTGAAAAGAAAAATGTATGCATTTATATGATTGTCAACTGCAGTATCTGGATTTACCAGTTTTTAGGTTTGAAGAATTATTTTTCCCTCTACTTTGTCTTTTTCTTCATACTTAAATGTTTATGATTACGTTCATGAAAGTTTTTTTCTAAAATATTTACATTTAAAAAGCACATTTCGGCCAGGCATGGTGGCTCACGCCTGTAATCCCAGCTACTTGGGAGGCTGATGAAGGCAGAAGAATCACTTGAACCCAGGGCAGGGGGAGCCAGGGGGAGGCGGAGGTTGTCGTGAGCCGACATCGCGCCATTGCACTCCAGCAAAAAAAAAGAAAAAAGCAGAAAAGCACATTTCTCTTACTCTTTGACATTCTCTTGTAGTACACATTTCAGTGACATGAAATTGAAAGACAACCAAATGCAGTGTGCCCTCTAGTGGTTAATGAAAATGATTTACAATCCACCTCTCCTGAGCCAAATACACAGATCAAATGTAATTTTTCAAAGTCTAGATTCAGTTATGTGGATAACTTAATTGGTTGTTTCAGTGTGGCTTTTGTCCTCATATGAAACCATGGCATATCAAAAAAATTGTTCATCTTATAAAATAATGATTTTTCTCTATTTGCAAAAACAAAAAAGTATTGACCTATTTGTCTGTTTGTTGAATAAACAATGTATTAAAATAGACGAAAGAATGGGGAGTGAAAAGTAAATTTCCTCCCACCCCTGACCCTCAGAAGCTAAAGACGCCTTCCCTAGTGGCAAGCACAGTTGCCAGTTTTTAAAGAAATATATTGTGTATATGCATAAACAAATACACGTTATATTAGCTATCTACCGCTACGTAGCAGATTACCCAGAACTTAGTGGCTCAAAACAACAAACATTTATTATCTCACATTTTCTGTGGGTGAGGAATGCAGCAGCTTAGCTAGGCCCCCAGCGCTGGGGCTTTCCCAAGGATGTAGTCAAGCTGTCAACTGGTGCTGCAGTCAGCTCATGTCTCAGCTCGGGAGGATCTGCTGTCAGGCTCACTCAGGGGGTTCTTGGCAGGATTTAGTTCCTCACACGTTGTTGGGCCGAGAGCCTCGTTTCTTCACTGGCTTTTGGCCTGAGGCTTCCCTCAGTTTCTTGTTACACTGTCCTCTCCATAGGACACCTCACAGCATGACAGTTGGCTTCCTCAAGTGAATAAGAGAGAAGAGCCAGAAAAGGCAAGCAAGACTAGAAGCCAAAGTTTCTTGGTAATCTAATTTCGGAAGTGATATCCTATCACATTTGCTGTGTTCTGTTTGTTAGAAGCAAATTCCCGGGTCGAACCATACTCAAGGGGAGAGGATTAAATACGGGCATGGACACCAGGAGCAGGAGATCACTGGGGGCCATCTTAGAAGCTGCCTGCCACATACTTGTGTAAGATATATCTATAGATGCCTTAAAAAAAAAAAAGGTTCTGTACTTGCTTTTGTCATGTGATAGTGTATCTTGGAGCAATTTCTAAGTCAGTACAGAAAGAGCTCCCTCATTCTTCCAACAGTGGCATGGCATTTCAGCCCCACCTCTACACAGAGCATTCTTCGGGCATGCCATACCAAACCTTCTTAAAAGTCCCATATTGATGGATATTAAGGGCATTTTTGGTCTTTTGCTGCACACCTTCTTTACCTGTGTGAGAGTGCATCTAGAAGGTAAATTCCTACAAGTAGAATTGCTGGGTTAAAGGGTATGAGCACTTCACATTTGGATAGCTATGGCCAAATAGACATTCAAGGGAGGTTGTACCAATTTATTTTTCAACTATGAAGTATAAGAATTGTCTACTTACCCACAGCTTCTTGAAGCATTTTCCCACAAGTTTTAATGAAAAAGGAAAAGAGAGATCACAGGAGAAAAACTAAAATTCAAAGTCCAGTAAACTGGACAAATTGGAGTAATTAATTCTTATTAACCAGAAATGGAACAAGGCTCTGATATCTGCATAATTTTGATCTGGATTTATCAGGTTATTTTCCTAGTTCAATATACAAATGAGAGGCGGGACCCTTTAGTTTAGGCCCAAGTATGCCTGGTGATCTCTTGTGGCTCCTGTCCCTACACTCTTAGAGTTGTGTGGCTTTCTTAACAACATTGAATAGATAGCATATCAGATTCCAACTTCATCTGGAGGATATGGCACTAATAGCTAGTGATATGGTTTGGCTTTGTGTCCCCACCCAAATCTCATCTCCAACTGTAATGCCCAAGTGTTGAGGGAGGGACCTGGTGGGAGGTGACTGGATTATGGGGAAGGTTTTCCCCATGCTGTTCTCATGATGGTGTGGGAGTTCTCACGTGAGCTGATGGTTTTAGAAGTGTTTGGAAATTCCCCCTTTGCAGCATTAATCTCTCGCCTGGTGCCATGTAAGTTGTGCCTGCTTCCCCTTCTGCCATGATTGTAAGTTTCCTGAGGCCTTCCCAGCCATGTGGAACTATGAGTCAATTAAACCTCTTCCCTTTATAAATTACCCAGTGTCAGGGAAGTTATTTACAGCAGTGTGAAAACAAACTAAAACAGATAGCAAAGCAAGTTTACACTGATTAATTACTTACTTTTGAAACTTTACAACTGTGGCCACTTTTGACTTTTTTTTTTTAACTGATGTTTCAGTCATTAGAAAGACAGAATGTTGGGGGTAAAAAGAAGTCTTATAACTCACACTTAGCTTAAATGCTGCAGCTTTTCCCCAAATTCTGAAATCCTTTCAGCGTCTATGTGTTTTCATACACAAATACTCATTTCATTAAGGTAGATTGTTCCCTTGTTAGACAAGGAAAAAACTTTAGAGTTTAAAAAATTATTTTGTACTTTGGGTTGAAATAAAAAATCTGTTGCTTTGTGTCTCTTGCCAAAGCTTTCTTCTCTAAGTGGTCACAAGGAAAAAGTTTTTGTTCCTTGTCAACAGCTCCCATAGCTTCCTCAGGTCTGCTCTTCTCCAGGAGGAGTATTTTTTCTTTTTTTTCGAGACAGGGTCTTGCTCTGTTGCCCAGGCTGGAGTGCGGTGCTGTGATCGTAGCTCACTGCAGCCTCAGACTCCTGGGCTTAAGTAATCCAGGAGGATGATTTTAATTGGCATCATTCCTTTTTCCCAAAAAATAATTTTAAGATACACCACGACCAGGCACGGTGGTTCACGCCTGTAATCCCAGCACTTTGGGAGGCCAAGGCGGGTGGATCACAAGGTCAGGAGATCAAGACCATCCTGGCTAACCAGGTGAAACCGCAGATCTACTAAAAATACAAAAAATTAGCCGGACGCGGTGGTGGGCTCCTGTAGTACCAGCTACTGGAGAGACTGAGGCAGGAGAATGGCGTGAACCTGGGAGGCGGAGCTTGCAGTGAGCCAAGATCACACCACTGCACTCCAGCCTGGGCGACAGAGCGAGACTCTGACTCAAAAAACAAAACAAAACAAAACAAATGAACCACAACACGAATTCCTCTCCTCTGAAGATACTGAAATGGGAAAAGTTCCCTTGTCCCCCTTGCAGGGCGTGTGAGGGGGGAGTGGCTCGTTTCTTCAGTGCCCCACTGCTCAGATCTCTAGGGCAGCATACAGACATGCAGGTTGTGGGGCTCTAACCCCATGGGAGTGTCTAGGGGTGAATGTTTACAGCTCCTGAAGTCCCAATGTGCTACCCTGTGCTGTTTTAGTTTTGCCGCCTATAGGCGGCTTGTGTTAACCAGTTCAATTAGACCTCTACCTTGTTGCAAGGACAGAGGACTTTTTGTATCCTGGGTTCTTGTCTCGGTGTACCAGAATAATCGGATCACACCTGGGCTTGGAGAATGAGTGCAAGGTTTTATTGAGTGGAGGCAGCTCTCAGCAGAAGGGGGAAGTTATAAGGGGAATGGGGTGGGAAGGTATTCCCTGGAGTCAGGCTGCTCTGTGGCCTGGGCTCTCCACCCGCTGCCCCAGCCAAACTCCAGGCCGTTCTGCTTCTGCCAGTTGGTGGCATGCTGCTTCCTGTCGGTGCCTTCCTCTCAAAGTCCAGCCGCCTGTGTGTTCCTCAGCTGATGTGCTTCTCTTGACATCCAGCTGCCTATGTGCCTTCGTGCTAGGGTCTTGGGGGTTTTTATAGGCACAGGATGGGGGCATGGTGGGGCCAAGGTGGTCGTGGGAAATGCAACATTTGGACAGGAAAACAAAAATGCCTGTCCTCACCTAGGTCCATGAGTACAGGTCCGGGGGATAAGCCCTCACCAGGAACCTGCCCTTCCCTTCCCAGCACTTTCCTGCCCCTCTTCCATATCAATATTTCTGCTCCCCCTGCCTCCCTCCTCCCCCGCCTCCCTCCCTGACTGGTGCCGCCCCTTGCTCCACGGGGTCCCACCAACCGCCCAAGGGCTGAAGAGTGCGGGGGCATTGCGCTGGCCACTCCGCCTGCTGCCCCAGCAGGGATCCACTAGGCGAAGTCAGCTGGGCGTCTGAGTCGGGTGGGGACTTGGAGAACTTTTATGTCTAGCTGGAGGATTGTATATGCACCAATAAGCATTCTATGTCTAGCTCAGGGTTTGTGGATGCACCAATTAGCACTCTGTATCTCGCTAATCTGGTGGGGACTTGGAGAACTTTTATGTCTAGCTAAAGGATTGTAAATGCACCAATCAGTGCTCTGTGTCTAGCTCAAGGTTTGTAAACACACCAGTCAGCACTCTCTGTCTAGCTCAAGGTTTATAAATACACCTATCACTGCTCTGTCTAGCTAATCTGGTGGGGACTTGGAGAACTTTTATGTCTCCCTCAAGGTTTATAAACACACCAGTCAGCACCCTGTCAAAACGGACCAATCAGCTCTCTGTAAAATGGACCAATCAGCAGGATGTGGGTGGGGTCAGATAAGGGAATAAAACCAGGCTGTTGGTGCCACCAGTAGCAACCCACTTGGGTCGCCTTCCAGGATGTGGAGCCTTTGTTCTTTTGCTCTTGGTAATAAATCTTGCTGCTGCTCACTCTTTGGGTCCATGTCGCCTTCATGAGCTGTAACACTCCCTGTGGAGACCACGAATGCACAGGGATAGACGAACAACTCTGGACACACCACCTTTATGAACGGTAACACTAACCGCGAAAGTCTGCAGCTTCACGCCTGAAGCCAGTGAAACTACCAACCTACCAGAAGGAAGAAACCCCAGACACACTATGTTTAAGAACTCTGACACTAACCGTGAGGGTCCACAGCTTCATTCTTGAAGTGAGACCAAAAACCCACCAATTCCAGACACAGTTGCACAACAATGTGAATGTATTTAAAGCCACTGAACTGTACACTTAAAATTGCTAAAAGGGTACATTTTAAGTTAGATACATTTATCACAATGAGAAATTATGGCATATCAATCACAGCAGCATCTCCAAACATTTGAAAAGTAGTTGTATATATATCTGAAATCTACTATTCATAGAATCGACAGTTTTGCCCCACCGTTGAAATCTTCACTTATTCCACAGCGAGCCTCTGAGGGCCATTTGGACTTTCTTTGAGCACAACTGATGAGACCAAAAATGAGCGGTTAGCCACAGCTGGACTATTCAGAACCTTATCCTAAGAATTTGGAATTCGATTGCAGAAACTTACTGTTAGTCTCTGTGTAGGGGTAAAGGTGAGGTAATATGGTTGAGAGCTATAGGGCAGTCATCTTTTTCCATGTTCATTTTTTATTCAACAAATACTTATTTTTTGTCTACTCTGTGTTAGGCATTGTGCAAGGTGCTGGGATTCAGTGGCATCCCTGACCTCCTGAAACAGAGCAAGCCTGACTGTAGAGAGATCTCTAAAGTTATTTCTCGTATTTTTGTTAGACCTGATATTTTGCATACTGTTTTCTAGTAAATGAACAACACAGTATGCTATGATTTTTAAAAATTACATTTAACTTCCTCTCTATTTTTTAGCACGTTTTTCAGCACCAGGACAAGCGTAATTGCTCAAGGAAAGCTTGGTTGACAACAACAGGAAATTACAGTCTGAATTGTAACAAATGTGGCAAGAGCACCAAGATCACTGTTCACAGAAAATGTACCAAAGAAGGTGGGTGTTCTGTTTACCAGTGGCAGCAGCGACACCACGTGGCAAAATAGTAAATGATGTGTGTAATTTCTATGCCTGCCTGCATAGAAATTACTCAATTCTTGAACAGCAAAAAAAAAAAAAAAAAAAAAGCAAAAATTGGGCATGAAAGGGGATCTGTATTATTTCACAATTAGTACTTGAAGGGAGACTTTTAAGTCTGTTTCAAATTAGCATAATTGGAATTTTTTTTAAGTGAGGTAACACTGTGCTAAGGTCTTCATCCTGCCCTCTCAGAAGTTAACCCCAGAGGTGAAATCTTGAGAGCTGGACAGACACTCCCAGTGGTTCTAGAGTATCCTTCATTAGGTCTTTCCTTACTTCTCCCAAACCAATCTTCTCCTGTGTTTCCATAAAACTGTTTTTGGTGCTGATTTCATTCATTAACAAATATTCATTGAGTACCTGCATGGTGCTTACTCTGTTCTAGGCATTGCAGATGCAGCAGTGAACAAATCAAACTAAAATTTCAGCCTGTATTTCTTAGAATCTTGTTGTGATACATCTGTCTCTTTTATTCCCTGCAAGTTGTTTGACAACAGGGACCTGTCTTATCCCATCCTCACTGGAACCACACCTTCTACTCATTGAATTCCCCAATAACAATTTCAGAACTAAATTGATTAAAGATGACTGTATTTATTAGGACCATTCCCAACTCAGTTCTCTGGTGGGATCAAAGCTGTGTCCTTTCAGCCAGAGACAAAATACAAAAACAGAAACTTCATTATAGATCCCATGGTAAACTTAATAATGGCCCTCCAAAGATGTCCACACCCTAATCCCCAGAACCTGCAAATATATTGCCTTACATGGCAAAGGGACTTTGCAGCTGTGATTAAGTTAAGGCTCTTGAGATGGGAGATTATCCTGGATTGTCATAGTAGAGCCAATGTAATCACAAGGGTCCTTATAAGAGGGAGGGAGCAGAGGTGGAGAAGAGATAAGGGTGGAGGCAAGCGTCAGAGAGAAGATACCGATGGAGGAGAGGGCCACAGACCAAGGAATGCAGGTAAATTCTAGAATCCGGGAAGGGGAAAGAAAAGGATTCTTCTTCAGAGACTCCAAAATGAACACAAGCCTGGTGGTACATTTTATATTTCTAACCCCCAGAGCTGTAAGATAATACATGTGTGTTGCTATAAGCCACTAACTTTGTGATAATTTGCTACGGCAGCAATAGGAAACTATACAGATTTCTACCTGTCCTCCTCCTAATCTGTGTTCCACACTGCCCATTTTCACTGGTGTGCAGAGTGGGACATTTCTACTTTGTTCCCTTATTTTCCCAAGTCATGGAAATGTCCTGGTTATTCTTGACAAAAGCCTCTAACAATGTGCCTCTAACAGGGCTGTCTGACCGTCTAACAGGGCATTCTTTGGCGTATCCTCACAATCCCTGAGTTTTCTTAAGAGAATTTTAAATGCTATTCAGTTCCACCGTTAGCTAAATATATATATATATATAAAATTCAATGTACAACCCAAAAAGTTATCCTCATCCTCATAGAAATACTAAAAGCATCTCACTAGAGTCAGGAATGAGACAAGCATGTTTGGCCGGGCTCGATGGCTCATGCCTGTAATCCCAGCACTTTGGGAGGCTGAGGCGGGCGGATCACAAGGTCAGGAGATGGAGATCATCCTGGCTAACACAGTGAAACCTCGTTTCTACTAAAAATACAAAGAATTAGCTGGTGGCGGGCGCCTGTAGTCCCAGCTGCTCAGGAGACTGAGGCAGGAGAATGGTGTGAACCTGGGAGGTAGAGCTTGCAGTGAGCCGAGATCACCCCACTGCACTCCAGCCTGGGCGACAGCGAGACTGTGTCTCAAAAAAAAAAGACAAGCATGTTCATTAGCACCACACTTAACATTATTCTGGGGGTATTGGCTAATGTAATTATACAAGAAAAAAGTATAAAAATTTTTTATTTTTATAAAAAAAAAAGGAGGCAAACTGGTAATTATTTGCAAATATGATTGTATACCTGAAAGTTCAGGGGAATAAACTGAAAACCTATGTAAATAATGTAAGAATTCGGTAGACACGTTAACAACATTAATTTGTCAATAAACAGCTTATTTAGGACATACATAAATACAAAAACTTGCTATATCCACAGTAACAACAGAAAAGACAAAATGCCTAACAAAGTAACAGAAAATACGCAAAGTTAATGTGAAGGAAATGGAACAAAACTTGAAAAAGAAGAAAGGTATGCCATGTTGTTTTGATAGAATCTTACCACTATAGCAATGTCAAAATAAAGCCTTATGTGTTTTAAGACCACTGTTACTAACAACTTTTGTTATTAACAGATGAAATTGATAAGGGAAAGTCTTCTTTCATTTTCTTTTCATAACTTAATTATCCACCCCGCCTTTAATATTACCTGGTCTTGTCTCATGCGTTTCAGTCAATATGGGGATATGTAGGCTTCGCACTGGCCAAAGCCAGGTCACAAGTTAAGTGAGGCCTTATCTTTGGTGGTCCAAGTCAAGCCCACCTTTGGGTTGCCTGGCCATGGCAAGAGAGAGCTCCCCAGATTTGCTGTGTGCTGGTTCTCATGACCTGCCACAGGCACCTTGAGTCCTCCTTTCTCTCTCTCTCTCTCACTCACACACACACACACACACACACACTCTCAGGAACACTAATTTCCATTTCCACAGTACGCCATCTGGACCCTCCTAGATTTTATTAACCTTGTTGATAAAATAATTCCTACACAGTAAAGGTTTCCTTCTCACTAGGATCATAGTTAGAATGGCAATTTCTGTATCTTCATCATGGCGCCAGTGTATTCTTGGGCTACGTACTTTTTGACATTTTTTGTAGAGACAGAGTCTCACTTTGTTGCCCAGGCTGGAGTGCAGTGGCGCAATCTTGGCTCACTGCAACCTCTGCCTCCTGGGTTCAAGCAATTCTCCTGCCTCAGCCTCCGGAGTAGCTCGGACTACAGGTGCACGCCACCATGCCTAGCTAATTTATTTTGTATTTTAGTAGAGAAGGGGTTTCACATGTTGCCCAGGCTGGTCTCGAATTCATGAACTCAGGCAATCGGCCTGCCTTGGCCTCCCAAAGTGCTAGGATTACAGGTGTGAGCCACCGCGCCTGCCTGCCACTGCTAATTATTATTGTCAAAGGAATCTGTATATAATCAATAAGTGAGTCAGGTAATTTGTGTGTGTGTGTGTGAAAGGGGGAGCAGCTGGTGTTGCTACTGAAACCTTACTCATAACACTTACATTGTGAGGTGGGTGTGGGGCAGGCAGTCAAGTTCATCAGAAGGAATTTTCCATTCCACATTGACCACACCTCTGTAAAGGCTGTTTCCTAATTATTCCTAGAAGCAGCTAGGATCTCTCTTAGCAGAAGACATTAAGTCTGATTTTTAGTTGTCTCTCTTTTTATCTTCTTTCTTCAGAGCCTAGCACATACTAGAAACTCAATAAATGCCAAAAAGCAAATGGAATGTCCCTTTTACCAACCTATATCCTGAAGCCCAGAGAGCAGGGAAAAGCTGCTTAAAAACTGTCTAGAATGAAAATGCCACCAAGTAGGAGCAGTCCATTGGCACAATACAGGAGGTTGTAGCTTTGGGGCAATCATTTTTTAAGGTCTCTATCTTTTAGCATGCACAGGTTCCACAGCTGTTTGTATTGTTAAATACTCTCTCTACTCCACTTTTTTCCTCCTTGAAGAAATCAAAACATTTTTGGTGGGGAGGTCTAAAAATTATTGTGAGCCCTAGGCACTGAGCCTCCTGTACCTGACTAATAAGTCAGTTCTGGTTGATGCCTGGGGGAACTGGTTGGTAATGTTTTGATCAACACCCCAGTTAAGAATTACACTGTACATCAGAACTAGAAAACTGAAATGCCTACAAGCAGGTTGGGTATGGGGAATTTGTCCACTGTGTATGATGAGGGGGTGGCTAAATTGGTGTGCATAGCTCCCTTCCCTAGAAGTCACTACAGGCCACATCACCTGGATTGTCCCCCAGTGTTGCCAGACTTCCCCATTTTTCAAGAAAGGCTAGAAACCCTGAGTTTTATGTAAAATCTCTCTGTTTTAAAATGCTAGCTGAAATTTCAAAGAAAAAAATCTCCCTGAGTGAATCAAACAAAACATCTCAGTATTGCATATATATGGCACTACTTTGTAATTTCTCTTGAATGTATCTGCTGCAGGAAGAAGCCTTAAAAACAAATGGCAGGTGTGTGGGCACCAGAGAATCAACACATCAGGAAGAGAAAACTGGCATGGTTTTAGTGTAATTGTAAAAAGGTAATATTAGTTGCAGTAAATTGCTTGATTCTTACTGTTTATGTGTAGTCCCTTAGCACTAATAATTGTTAATCTAATTATTCAGATTGCATAAAATTCCATTTGGATTATTTTCATGCTATTTCACTTTCCTGAATTTGTAATTTGAGTAATAGGGCCAGAATTTCATGTATCAAGAACTCTTGCTCATAATTGTGATGTTCAATTTTTTTTTTTTTTTTTTTTTTTTCCTGAGCTAGGGTCACTCTGTTGCCCAGACTGGAGTGCAATGGTAAGATTCCCAGTGCTCTGGTGGTCCTCCCACCTCAGCCTCCTGTCTGGGACTACAGATGTGTGCCACCACATCTGGCTGACTTTTAAATATTTTTTTGTAGAAATGAGGTTTTGCTGTGTTGCCCAGGCTGGTCTCGAACTCATGGGCTCAAGCCATCTGCCTGCCTTGATCTGCCCGCGTTGGCCTCCCAAAGTGCTAGGATTATAGGCCTGAGCCACCGCACCTGGTCATGATTTTGAACTTTTAAAAGTGTACTTAACCCTTAATAAAGGCCTATGTATTATTTCTAGTCACATCACATTTGTCTGACTTGCTTTGGGGCTTACGGTATAAAAAAGAAGAAAGAAGTCTGCATTGTTTTTAATTCTTTAGGAGTATTTAGTAAAAATTATTTTAAAAATAAGTAGAACTTTGGGGATTTGCCTGAAAAGCTGCATATATTCACTCTTTATTATTATTATTATTATTATTATTATTTGGAGACAGAGTCTCGCTCTGTGGCCCAGGCTGGAGTGCAGTGGCGCCATCTCGGCTCACTGCAAGCTCCGCCTCCCGTGTTCACGCCATTCTCCTGCCTCAGCCTCCGGAGTAGCTGGGACTACAGGTGCCCGCCACCGAGCCCGGCTGATTTTTTGTATTTTTAGTAGAGACGGGGTTTCACAGTGGTCTCGATCTCCTGTCCTTGTGATCCGCCCTCCTTGGCCTCCCAAAGTGCTGGGATTACAGGCGCATATATTCACTTTCTAGTGACAAAATCAGCCTGTGGCATTGTTAGAACACCACAAGGCATACCCAGTCCCACTTCTCTTCATCTCAGTTGATGATTTCACTTTCTAATCCTATACTGTAAACAGTTAAGATCTAGGCCCGGCGCGGTGGCTCACGCCTGTAAACCCAGCACTTTGGGAGGCCGAGGTGGGTGAATCACGAGGTCAGGAGGTCGAGACCATCCTGGCTAACATGGTGAAACCCCGTCCCTACTAAAAATACAAAAAAATTAGCCGGGCGTGATGGTGGGCGCCTGTAGTCCCAGCTACTCAGGAGCCTGAGGCAGGAGAATGGCGTGAACCCAGAAGGCGGAGCTTGCAGTGAGCTGAGATTGTGCCACTGCACTCCAGCCTGGGCGACAGAGCGAGACTCCTTACCAAAAAGCAAAACAACAACAAAAATAACCAACAAAACAAAACCCAGTTAAGATCTAGTGTGCTGAGCTCTTCAAAGTGGGAAGGTATAGGTTCCTTGGAAACAGAAGAAGGGTCTCTCATTTAGGATTGGTGGGGAGGGAGGACTGTAAGCCTTCCTGGAGGAAGGGACATCTTCACCAAGAGTAGAATTGGATTACACTTCAATGAGAGGTCAGGGCAAGGTTGAGGGAAGAGGCCCAGAACTGAAAAAGTATGACAGAATCCAGCACTGGAAGTAAATTCAATTGCGTTGGAGGGTGCAAGTCATTCTAATTTCATGTGTAGCACTTGTCAGTTTCTGATCATTTCTTGTTTCCTGTCTGTTCTTCTACCCTCATACCCTCATACAGAATAGGAGGCCTGGCCTGCTGATTCCTTAGTCACTGGCACATAAGTCTGTTAATCTTTCCTGAGGGGCCAGCCTTGTGTCGGATCCTGTTCTAAGTGCTTCCCTCGCTCCCCACCCCCGCCATTCAACAAAATTCTACTTCTTCAGAGCCGGTTCAAATGCTTTATTCTCTATGACCACAATCCCTCCCCCGCCCCGTCTCTTTTCCTCACTCTTACTCTCAGAATTAATTACTTCTTTCAGAGGTCCCTCAGCTATTGATCCTTCCTTGCAGCATCAATTTAGTTATGCATAGTATTAGTTTGCGGTTTCCTTGTCTCCTTCATTTCTCATTAAGTTTTAAAGCATATGAAGACAGTGCATGTTTATCTGTCTCTGTAAGCCCTACAACACTTTGGGCAGGCTTTTACACACAAAACGGGGCTCAAAAATATTTTGAATAAATGAATTAGGGAGAGGTCCACGAACGCCCTCCGCTCCCACCCTAGTCCTCAGAGCAATACTTTAAAATAAAAATCTGACCATTTCAACCTTGTTAAAGGCCGATCTTCATTCTGAGAATAGCTTTTTTTTTTTTTTTTTTTTTTTTTTTTTTTTTTTTGAGCGGAGTCTCGCTCTGTCGCCCAGACTGGAGTGCAGTGGCCGGATCTCAGCTCACTGCAAGCTCCGCCTCCCGGGTTTACGCCATTCTCCTGCCTCAGCCTCCCGAGTAGCTGGGACTACAGGCGCCCGCCACCTCGCCCGGCTAGTTTTTTGTATTTTTTAGTAGAGACGGGGTTTCACCGTGTTCGCCAGGATGGTCTCGATCTCCTGACCTCGTGATCCGCCCGTCTCGGCCTCCCAAAGTGCTGGGATTACAGGCTTGAGCCACCGCGCCCGGCGAGAATAGAATTCAAACTCCTAAGCACGATGGTGACCTCAGGGCGCTGTGTGAACCTGCACCCACACCCCGTCCAACCACGTCCCTCTCCACACCTGATCTAATAAAATGACTGCTTAGGTGACCTGCAAGACCGGCTGTACTAATTTATGCCACAGGCTTTTACCTCAATTACTCCCTCTTTCTGGAATGTCCTTTCTTTCCTTGCCTGGCCTGATTCAGGCATAGTCTTCTCAAACAAGCTTTCCTTCTTTGAATCTAGGTCCTGATTAATAACTTTTTAAAAAAGTACTAAGTACAGAAAAGTTTAATATGATGCTCCCCCATTTATGTGATTAAAAATGAAAACAATACTAAAGTGTAAAATGTAATCTTTAAAAATGTCACACAACTTTACATGCATGCTAGATTTAGAACACCGTCTGTATTTACGATTTTCTCTCATTGACTGTCTCCACGCGCACCCACTCTGCAGACGCCCTTAACAGTGTCTACTGGATCACCCTCAGGTTGGGTCAAACGCTCCTCTTCTCGGCTTTTCGGGCGCAACCGTATGTCAACATTCACCATCTTAAGATGAGCAGACTGCAAGCGTGGGAGCTGCCGAAGTGGCGAGAACAGCGTTTCCGTCGATCAAGCGCCAGGCCACCGGTCAGCTCCAGTCCTATTTTGAGTTGAAGTAAAAGCTACTCCCTAGATGGCCAGTGCACGTCTTTAAAAAGCGGCTCCCTTCCCACAAAGGAAATACGACTGGTTCGCATCTGTCAAGGGTTGGCGTTGGGATAAGAGAGTGAAATATCAGCTGGCCCTGGACAAGGAGATACTCTGAATTCCCGGACCCAATAACGTGACCAAACACCGTGACTCCCAGGAAAACTAGCGTAGTGAGCGCGGCTGAGGAAATTACTGACACCGGAAGTCACGTGAGCGGCTTCCCCCAAGGTCGCTATCTCGACAGTCGACTATTCAGCCTTGCAGGCTCCTCTGGCGGGCTTCGCTGAGATCCGCTCTTTCGGTGCTCGACTCGCCCGTGCTGCTGCTGCCGCCGAAGGAGGGGCAAAGCTCAAGATGGCGGACAAAACGCCAGGCGGATCTCAGAAGGCCAGTTCAAAGGTAATTTCTGACAAAATTTCGTAAGTCAGCGGATCTACCACTGTCGTCTGGGGCCCACAGACGCTTCTGGCCTGTGAGAGGCGATTGGGATTGGGGTCTGCGTTCTGCTCGGGACGGTAGGCCCGGGCGCCGCCGCACCGTGGTGCGCAGGTTGAGAGGCCTGGTATCTCCCCTTATTCCCAGCCTGGATTCAGCTCGAAACTGGCGTGCCCAGGGGGTGGTGGCGTGAGTGCTTCGGCCCGCACTTGGCGTTGGAGTGAAATCAGGAATTCAGATTGAGGTCTGAAGTCGTGAAAACGCTCTCCTGTATTTCAGCTTCCTGCGCCCTGAGGCCTCCAGACAGCGCCTGGGAGAGAGGCGGGAATCGCTTCCCGGTGCTTAAGTGCTGCTTTTTTCTCGGTTTTGGATCTCACTCACTTCCGGCCTCCCTCAGTTTCCCTCCAAGGAATAAATAATCTTTAGGGTCGCCAGCTGTGAGGGGAGGACCACTAGGGCAAAGACGCGAAGTGGGAAATGCAGAGGCGGGAGCAAGCTCTCCTTTGCAGTGCTTCATAGCCAAGGTTAATGTACACGCTACACGTGGTCTTTACCTTAAGGGGAAGTAAAAAGCACTTTTTAGGGTAGAGGACTCGTGGTCTCTTTCTTCATGTTGAAGAAACACAGTGAAAAGAGAAGCCCCGTAGACTTTTAAGCTACATACGATTAGTAAATTGCATTTGTGTTTACAGGGAATCCTGTGCACGTATTGTGAAACCAGTGAGCTGTGGTAGTAGTTCAGCATTAGTAAGGTTGGGTTCTTAGTTGCCATCTTGGGCGGGACATTTAATCGTTGTTTGCTTTGGTTTTCTGGTCTCGAATATATTAATTGGTACTGCCACTAGGTAGTTAAACTTCCCGATGCTGATGCAAAAAGGTGTATAACACTTTTTTAGGTGCTGGGGACTGTTACATCTTAAAGAGTATGTGTGACTATAAATCAGTTATTAGAAAGTTAAATTTACTGTAGGAGAGAAGCTTGCTTTTACAGTTCTGAGAAACACCAACTCGTTTTCTACTTGCGTTCTCTAATCCGACTGTTTATGCCACTTGGTGAATGATGTACACCAAAATAATTAGTTCATAATTAGTAATGGTCTTACCAGACATCCTTTAGTTACGTAGAAACTTTGATAAGGGGCCAGTTTCGGCTGCTTTACAAGGTGTTGTGTCAGTTTTTTTCCCTCAGTACATTTCGTCTTCTCCCCCTCTTTGGGGGCGGGGGGAATACAGGGGTAACTCGCTCTACCAACTCTTCTCAACAGACTCATGACAAGAACATACCGTTAAGGAGCTATTACTAAAGTTAGCTACGTTCATAACAAGTCATGCATAAGCCTCACAATTTCTGTTTCTTCTCAAAGTAATATTTTAAGTATTCCCTACTTGAGGTCTTGGATACATTGAAAACATTTCAATGTCTGTGTTCAGACTTCCTTCTGAAATAGTACTTTTCATGATTGTGAATGATGGCTGTTCCCTATAAATAAATTATTGGATTATCCAGTAATCTTTTCTGTTTATATTGTCTTAGATTATAATCTCTTGATGCTGTTAACAGATTTCTTACTGATGTCTGTAAAAGGAATCAGAATATCTTAACTAATTTGGAGGCTGCATAATGTAGTGGGAAGATTATGAATTTTGTTAGCAAAAGAGATTTGGGTTTAAATCGTGACTTGGTAATTAATTATATTTGCGATAATATTAAGGCAGATTGCTTAAACTCTGGAACCTCAATTTCCTCATTTGTAATGTAGATATAATTCTTTTTTTACAAGGTTGATATAAGGATTAAATGAGCTAATGTCTATAAAGTACAACATAATAAATTGTAGTTTCTTTCCCCTCACCTTTTTTGTTTTTAGAGGAAATAAGTTCTTAACTTTCAAAATGTCAGGATAAATTTTAAACCTGTGATTTGGAATCTAAGTAATCAGCCGTCATAATGACTGCCCAGATAGCTGCTTTTTATTTTTATTTTTATTTTATTTTATTTTATTTTTGTGAAGAAGTCTCACACTGTTGCCCAGGCTGGAGTACTGTGGCACAGTCTCTGCTCATTGCAACCTCCGCCTCCCGGGTTCAAGTGATTTTCCTGCCTCAGCCTCCTGAGTATCTGAGAGTACAGGCGCGCACTTCCACACCCGGCTAACTTTTTGTATTTTAGTAGAGATGGGGTTTCACCATGTTGGCCAGGATGGTCTCGATCTCTTGACCCTGGTGATCCACCCGCCTCGGCCTCCCAAAGTGCTGGGATTACAGGCGTGAGTCACTGTGCCCCGCACTGCTTTTTATTTCTAACACAAAATTTGTTAGAGAAAGTGTAAGATCATTTTGGCTAATACTACAGTATTTGGAATTTCTAGCCTTTGATATCTGGTTTGATTTCCTTTCCCCAGGAAAGAACAGATGAGTGGCTTATGTTTTACAATACAGATGGAGTGAACAGATACTTCTGTTTCATGTTTCGTCGTTTTCTTTGGTAGTTAAATTCCCATTAATATGGATAGGGATGCTTATATTTCTAGACATTGGGAAAATGGTAATTTTAAAATATACAGTATGGCAAAACTATTAACATTTCTTAATTATAAAAAGATTAGATTAGATAACCTCTACAGGTCTTCTAGTTGCTTTTTTTTTTTTTGAGACAAGAGTCTTGCTCTGTCGCCCAGGCTGGAGTGCAGTGGCACAATCTCAGCTCACTGTAACCTCTGCCTCCCGGGTTTGAGCGATTCTTCTGCCTCAGCCTCCCGAGTAGCTGGGACTACAGGTGCCCGACTAATTTTTGTATTTTTAGTATTTTAGTATTTGTATTTTAGTATTTTAGTATTTTGTATTTTAGTAGAGACGGGGTTTCATCTATTGGCCAGGCTGGTCTGTAACTCCTGACCTTGTGATCCCCCGGCCTCGGCCTCCCAAAGTGCGGGGATTACAGGAGTGAGCCACCGTTCCTGGCCTCTAGTTTTAAAATGATACTTTATGAATGTATACTTGAATGACTTATCTTTATTCATAATTGTCCCTAGTGAAGAGACCCCTATGCACTTTAATTTTCTGTGTAATTTTGTTGTTCTCTGCATTTTAGAGCCTGGCAGGTGTAGACATTTAATAAATGTTCTAGAAATGAGCTAAAATTTTCCTGTGCATTTGTTTATCACTAGTCTAAAATATTGCTTGGCTGGGGAGGGGTGTTGACGTTATGTTGTAGCTTTGATTTTGAGAGGACAGAGAGCTAGTCTGTAATTGTTTGCTTATAAAATTGTTAAACATTTTCTTATAATTTAATTTATAAAAAATTATTATTTTGGACTGTCAGTTGTTTACTTAGCAAAATTAGGATATGAAGAAAATTTAGTATTTTCTTTCCTTCTGCAATTTCCTGTGCTGGTAATACTGCTAATGTAATGGAATTGCGTGCCCTGCTATTTCACTCTGTGACTATGGCTTTTTTTTCTTTTTTGCCGTATCGCTAAAAATTGAGTTAGATGAATGGATAAAACAGAAAAAACTACAGACTTTCTTGCACATTCAGTGCTGAATTGCTTTGGAAACTGTTTTGATTGACTGCCTTTGCTGATTAACAAAAAGTATCACTTTTAAGAAATAAGTAAAATGAGGATCTATTCAAGGCTTGTGAACCTTAGGTATTTATTACTGCCAGTTTTCGTTTTTTGTGGTAACTGAAAGTTTATGAAAAAGTCCAAACAAAATACATACCTTGAAAATTAGGCTTTTCACAGTTTGCCAGTTTCAAACTGAATCTTTATTATGATATGGTTGTAACCTTATCTTAAAATATAAGGTAGTTTTTTTTGGTAGAAGGTTTTCGTTTGGTGTGGAAGGTAGAACTGAACTTCCTTCCATTTTCTCAATTGATGCTTTCTTGAAACTTGAACCTGCAGCACTGGTGCTAGAATATGCCTGTTGGTATGGTTTTAAAAATAATTCCTATCTTTCTGGATTTAATTGATTGTTTTCTGAAAGTCCAGTTTTTATTTTCACTTTTTGTTTTTTAGTTCTGAAACTTTGTTTTCCTTGGAAAGTAAACCTTCTAAGAAAGATACCCATTTGCCTTACTGGGTATCATAGAGAGAAGAGCTCATTTAGTATGCAAGTTGAAGACATCTACCCCTCTACTCCCCACTCTTTTTTACAAGGAGCCGTCATTTTTGGAATAAAAAAAACTTGCTACAAGATATTAAAATCAAAAATAGTAATATTACAAACTGCCTCTTATTCTAGTATAGGTAGTTTTAACATTTTATTGCACATCAGCTGTGAGCTGTATATTTTGCTGAAATAACGTTTTTGAAAGCAAGATACATTTGTCAGTAGCACTTGAGGCTAATGGTAGTGTTAGGCATCTATTCCCTGAGTTAAAGTTTTTCACAAGGCCGTTCCTCAGTTTAGATAAGCTATAGGTTATTCAGAGTGTACTTACAACTTTTCATATAGTATTGGTAGTGTTTTGAGTAATTTAACAAATCATCTTACATTTGTTATTTAACTTTATTTACATAGTGCTTGTATTAATGATGATTTTTTTTTTTAAAGATGGATACCTTGATTTGGCTTGGATAGTGGTATTAAGCTAGGTAGCTGTGGTTAATGAGTGGACAGCCTAGTATGTTGACAGTGTGGAGTGTAATTTTGTTTGGTGGTAGGTACTTGTTCTGACAAATCAAGTATATTGAGACTCTGTCACTTGCCAGATCTTGTGCGTGATGTTGAGTTAGACAATGTTAAATTAAGAATGTACCCATTTTTCGCGGTCGGGCGCGGTGGCTCACGCCTGTAATCCCAGCACTTTGGGAGGCCAAGGTGGGTGGATCACCTGAGCTCGGTAGTTCAAGACTAGCCTGACCAACATGGAGAAACCCCGTCTCTCCTAAAAATACAAAATTAGCCGGGCCTGGTGGCGCATGCCTGTAATCCCAGCTACTCGGGAGGCTGAGACAGGAGAATCACTTGAACCTGGGAGGTGGAGGTTGCCATGAGAGCTGAGATTGCGCCATTGCGCTCCAGCCTGGGCAAAAAGAGCGAAACTCTGTCTCAAAAAAAAAAAAAAAAGAATGTACCCATTTTCACCCATTTTTGAGGAGCATGCTGTCTAGTAGAAGAGAGTCAAGATAGTACAATTAAGGTGTTATTATGCTTCCTGCAGGAGAGATTGTTAAACTTGTGGAAATGAAAGTTGCTGCTCTTAGAGGGTGAGAGGAGAAACGTGGGAGATGAGGAGACAGATACGAGAATAGAGAGCTCACTAGGCAGAATGGTGGTGTTGGAGGAACGTTGCTGTGGATAGCTTGCTAATTTGGAAACTCAGATGTGGGGCCTTCACTTGAAGTAAAATTGGAGCAGCTGGAAGAAAATTAGTTTTGTTCTCAGCCAGCAAGCTGTAGGGCAATAGGTAGTGTAGTTGGCTTCACTTTTATCCCCTTAGCAGCCATCAGAATGATCTTTTTTTCTTTTTAGACTTTCTTGCTGTCCCTCCCCACATTAGTACTGTCTGGTTTCTCTGCTCCAAAATTTCTCTTGTGTATGCTACTTTATTGTCTCAAACTTCCCTTAGTCTTCCTTTTCATTTCTTGCTTTTGTGTCTTTTTTCTTTGCTTTCTTTCTTCCCTCTCGCCCCCGCCCCCCCACCCCGAGACGGGGTTCTTGCTTTGTTAGGCTGGTCTTAAACTCCTGGCCTCGAGCAGTCGTCCCACCTCAGCCTCTTGAGTAGCTGAGATTACAGGCGTGAGCCACTCCATCCAGCGGCTTTTGGGTCCTTTCATTTGGATAAGGAGCTGTGCTGTAGACTTAGGAGATCTTTAAGCATCATTCGTTTGTGTTCTTCAGTTAACAATAAAAAGCCAAACTCAAGACAAATAATACAGTTCAGCTCCAGGTTAAGAAGAGGGAGAGGCTTAGCTTCTGAAGTAGTGCTATATTTACTGTTTACTTTGACTGTTATCTTTAGAAGTTGATTATTCTTTTAAAAATTGTGTTAACTGCTGTTTGAACTGTTCTTAACCCTCAAAAAGTTCTGTGCTGAAAGCTGTTTAGCTATAGGTGTGTATCAGTGGAAAATGTCTGGTTTGCAATAAATGTGATTAGTGACATCTTAAGCTAATTGACATCAGCTGGTGCATTGTCCTACATCGTACACCGGTGCATTGTCCTACACCATGCTGTTATTACTCTATTTGCAAATTTATCAAATTGTATTATTTTGAAAGCTGACAAAATTGTTACTTTTGAACTCATTTTTGTATTAGAGATTATTTTATTTGATGAATGGTTATGCAAGTGAGATTCTTAAAGATTATAGAGCTTCATCTTTTGATGACGACTTGGAGTCAGGGAAGAGTTAACTGTATGGAAATAGGCAGAATGTCTAGGTTCTTGTATCTTTTGTTTTTAAATCCTAGAAATGATGATTTGGATGTGATGGCATAAAAGACTAAAGAAAGGGTAACACTTTCTTAGTTATTCTTTTGGATGCTTGTTCTTTCTGGGTGAACTTTAGAATTGTTTTGGCAATTCCTTTGCCCCCTTGCAGATATTTCCCTTTGGAATTTAGAGCTGTTGAATGAAATTGTATTAAATATGTAAAGAAATTTAGGTATCATTGACATTATCTTTATATTGAATTTTCCCATCCAGTAATATGAATCTTTTGAAAAGGTGACTTGAGTAACTGGATTTCTCCTAAAGTTTTTGTTTTTTCTTCACAAGGGTTATATACATTTATTAAATTGGTTTCTAGATGTTTTTATATTTTTTGTTGCTTTTATGATTAGGATGTTTTTGTTACCTAGCAAGTTAATACTGGTGTATTGGAAGGCAGTTGACTTGTTTTTGTTGTTATTGTTTGTTTTTGAGATGGAGTCTCACTCTGTTGCCTAGGCTGTAGTGCAGTGGTACGATCTCAGCTCACTGCAAGCTCTGCCTCCTGGGTTCACACAATTCTCCTGCCTCAGCGAGTAGCTGGGACTACAGGCGCCCGCCACCACGCCCGTCTAATTTTTGTTATTTTTGGTAGAGATGGGGTTTCATCAGATTTGGCCAGGATGGTCTCCATCTCTTGATATACCTGCCTCAGCCTCCCAAAGTACTGGGATTACAGGTGTGAGTCACAGCTCCCGGCCCAGGCCGTTGATTTTTTTCACTCCCTTCAGCCTCTTGCCTGAACTACTTTTGTAAGAGTGGTTGTTTATTCTTTTGGATTTTTAAATTTCTAGATATTTGTAAATTGATGAGTTTCAAGATATGTTTCAGAGTGTGTTTCATAGTTAATACTAAAAATTTTCTTCTTTTATACCATCTTGACGTTTAAGAAAGATTAGCTGCAAGAAGAAAATGAAGGTGGAGACAAAAGTTGGGGACAAAAAAACCATGGACAGAAAGAGTGAGATGGGGCTGGGTGCAGTCACTCATGTCTGTAATCCTAGCACTTTCAGAGGCGAGCAGATCCCCTGAGTCACAAGTTCGAGACCAGCCTGGCCAACATGGTGAAACCCTGTCTCTACTAAAAATACAAAAATTAACCAGGCATGGTGGCACGTGCCTATAATCCCAGCTACCGAGCAGGCTGAGGGAGGAGAATCACTGGAACCTGGGAGGCGGAGGCTGCAGTGAGCCACGGTCCTGCCACTATATTCCAGAGTGAGACTCTGTCTGAAGGAAAAAAAAGAACAAAAGAAAGAATGAGATGGGAGGCGTCCCAGTGCTTGGTTGTCCTTGGCTGATTTTTGCCTATGCTAATGTGCAATACAGTGGAGTTCAGAGGAGTAAATTGATTCAGTGCAAACTTCTTACCAGCTGTTCTTAGCCTTATGTTTGGACAACATAAATAAAACAATACTGTATGGATCTATATTAATCTTCCTGATTTGCTCTTTTTAAAATAACATATGAATCTTCAATTTTCTCTTAAAATAATTTTGTCTTGAGCTTTATATGACATCTGGACTGGGAGTTGGGGTCAGGTGAGATATTTGTGATCTCAATATTCTTGATTTCATTTGAACACTTAACACTTAAATATATAAATAAAAACAAGTAAAATTTCACTACCCTGTACCCTCAAAAATAAAAACAGCTCAGTGACAGTTATATTTTGGATCCCCAAGTAAAAATTCTTGGAGAATCTTTCTTTCAGAAGGATAGCATATATTTAGTTAATAGCCTTGCAGCTTGTCATCTCTGTCTTTACATGCGTAGTGAAAACAAATTATTGCATACCATGTATAATCTGATCAGTTAAGAAAAATTGAAGTTTTAACAGTTGACATTGCTGGAAGATACCATATGAACTCTTTCTCGTGCCACCAGGCAGCCTGTGACATGCTATAGAATCATCTCCCTTAAAATGAGTTGTAAATGGTGCTGTATTGAAATTTGATAATATTTTCTTGAACTTTCTGCAGAATTTGTACCTTTTTTTTTTTTTTTTTTTTTTTTTTTTTTTTTGAGATGGAGTCTCGTTCTGTCACCCAGGCTGGACTGCAGTGGCACGATCTCAGCTCACTGCAAGCTCCGCCTCCTGGATTCACGCCATTCTCCTGCCTCAGCGTCCCAAGTAGCTGGGACTACAGGTGCCTGCCACCACACCCAGCTAATTTTTTGTATTTTTTAAGTAGAGACGTGGTTTAACCATGTTAGCCAGGATGATCTCGATCTCCTGACCTGGTGATCCACCCACCTCTGCCTCCCAAAGTGCTGGGATTACAGGTGTGAGCCAACATGCCCGGCCAGAATTTGTACCTTTTAATAGACAGCAAGCATTTATATGTGGATTTCTTTATGTGGCTTTGGGTGGTTAGAGAAAGGAAGAGAGTTTTTGTACTGTGAACCAAGAAGTTGCAGGGCAGTACTGTGGCAGTAAATGATGCATCTATGTTTAGGAAGAGCTTTTGCCTAAAACTTCTGTTGTATAAATGGTGGTTAGGTTTCCAGTGTATACTATAAAGGTAATTGTGCCTCATATATATCTCACTAGTGTTTATATTATATTTTTGGAAATATGCAGGCTGAATTTTAAAGAAATGACTTACACGTTTACTTTGTATCATCATCTTTTCCTAAGTCAGAGACTGCCTTTGCTCAGTTTAATTAACTGAGGAGAAATTGCCAGAAGTAAGGAAATACTAAGTTTGTATAACATGAGAGACATAGTTTGTTAGTGTAAGACATTTTTAAATTATTGACTTTTATTTTTAATACTTGTAGACGAGATCATCAGATGTTCATTCGTCTGGATCTTCAGATGCACATGTGAGTATAAAAGGCAATCTTTGTCTTTTTTCCTTTAAAATTTAATTTCTCCTCGTATGTTTCCCTACATCAATGATTTTACTTCACAAATAAGTACAATTATATTGTGTGTGCTTTTTTTCCTTTTACTCTTTTTTTCTAGGTGCCTTCCTTTTTTTTATGTTCTACTTGCATAAGTTAGCCCTCTCAAGCCATGTTAGAAACCTAGTATGTATATTTCCTTATGATTTTTATTGTGTAAAAATCTGTACATACGTATGTGTACTTACACTTTGACTATGGGAATGCATTATACACATGCTTTTCTTACTGCACAGAACATGTGTTGGAAATCCCTGCAGGTAAACTGTTATAACTCTTATCTGTTCTTTCTTAAGGCATCATAATGTTCTATGGTGGGGAGGTGCAGTTGTTTGTTATTTGTTTGTTGATGGCATATATTTTTTGTTAAAAGCTTTCGAGTAACATTTTGGATAGATAATACTGCAATAAGTATTTTTTTATATATGTTATTACAGCAGTGTTCAAAGTGTAGTCTGAAGACCCCTGGGAGTCAGAAGATCCCTGGGAGTCACTGAGAATCTCTGAGAAGGGTCTGTGAATTCAAAACTATTTTGTAATAATACTAAGGCGTTATTTATGCCTTTTTCACCATTTTGGCACTTGCACTAATGCAAATATAGCTGGAGGTGCAAAAGCATTCGGTGGGTAAACTGTTGGCACTTCAGCACAAATCAAGGCAGTGACACCAGAATATACGTGTAGTCGTTATATTCTTCCCCAGCAGGCACAATAATTTCACTTGAGAAACCAGCATAATTAGAAATAATTTTTACTGCTTGGTGAAGCAGTAAAAATTACTACTATTTTACTACTTCATCAAGCAGTAAAAATTTACCATTGTCTTGATCTTTTGTATAGTTTGTCTTAATATTCTATGTGATAAGAAGTACGTATAACACTTATGCTTACCAAAATGTGATGTTTGTTTGAGTTGAGAAATGAAACTAGTTGCTTTTTTCATGAAACACCAGTTTTACTTGGGAGTGACTGACAGGCAAACTATGGTGAATCAGACTTGGGGATTTTGGCAGACATTTTCTTGAAAATGAAGGTAATGAACCTGTTACTTCAAGGAAAACAACTGTTACCAATATAAAATTCAAGCTTGTGAGTTAGAGTTATTGAAAACTTCCCCTGTTCTTAAGAACTCTTTTACGCCGGGTGCAGTGACTCACACCTGTAATCCCAGCACTTTGGGAGGCTGAGGCGGGCGGATCACCAGGTCAGAAGATCGAGAACATCGTGGCTAACACGGTGAAACCATGTCTCTACTGAAAATACAAAAAAATTAGCCGGGTGTGGTGGCAGGCGCCTGTACTCCCAGCTACTTGGGAGGCTGAGGTAGGAGAATGGCGTGAACCTGGGAGGTGGAGCTTGCAGTGAGCCGAGATCGTGCCACTGCACTCCAGTCTGGGCCACAGAGCCAGACTCCATCTCAAAAAAACAAAAAGAACTCTTTTGATGAAATCAATGGTGATATTAAGGGATGTGATATTTTGATAATGTACAATGAAATTTGTGAATATCTGACATGGCTTATTTCTAGTTTTCAGTGCTGTATATGTATGCATGTGTGGTTTGTTTTTTCTCTTGTTTTGCTTTTCCTAAAGATGGATGCATCTGGACCCTCAGATAGTGATATGCCAAGTCGGACGCGACCTAAGAGCCCAAGAAAACATAATTATAGGAATGAAAGTGCCCGTGAAAGCCTTTGTGATTCTCCTCATCAGAATCTCTCAAGAGTGAGTATAGATAAGATAAGGTAAAGATAAGAAAGGATAGTTAATGGTGTTAATCTGTCCTTGATTGAATTTAGTGGTTGAATATTTGGTTTTGTATGTGTTTCATCTTATTCTATTTGAAAATAGCATTCTTTTTGTATTTGGGATAACAGTAAACTCGTTTATATAGGGACATCCTTTTAGCTCAAATGTGAGATATATTTTATTTTAGAGTTTTAAATTTTATTCAAAAAGAAAAGTGGTGTTTGGATTTAAAATGGTTAATTGTCAAGTTTATCTTTCCCCACTTATATCAAAAATTTATTGAACCAAGTACCAAGTATCAGTTACTGGAAATGCACAGATCATTGAAACACTATTCTTGTTTCCAGAGAGCTTATAGTCTCACTTTGGAAAACAAACAGGAGCAGGTGCTATTCACTCTAATAAGTGCAGTGCCCAGGGTAATACAGGAACACAGAGAAGGAACTTCCTCACTTTTAGATCTGTAAAGTGCTCTCAGGCTCTTTTAGACTTTTATTCTATGTCCAGTAATTTTTTCTTGTGGTTAAATTTGTAGCATAACACAGTCATCACCAGCCAGTATTAACCACTGACAACAAATTATTTTTCTTGTTTAATAGTTCTAGGTATAAGTATATTTTTACTTTGCCTAGATTTATTTTACAAGAACCCATTTTAAAATACCCTGTTTTTAGTTACAAATTTTTTTTCATTTCTGCAAAAAATCTGTAAACAAACTTTTGAATGATTGCTTATATTGTTTATTTGAATAAATACCCCATAGTTTCCTTAGCCATATCTCTCTTGGGTGTCTGAATTTAGCTCTTAGGGTATAAGTAAAATTTGAGCATGGTGATTTTTCCTTGGGTTTCATTTAATTCATATATAATTTTGCCACTTGTTTAAACTTTTGAAGTTGAAACCGGAGAGACCAAATGATGGCAAAATGATTTTCTATTTTGAGAAAATGTATTTTGCATCTGCTCCTGAAACCCAATATTGACTTTTAGGTTATAAACTGCTTTATTTTTCTCAAAGGGATTTTAATTAACTTTAAAATAGTTAGCAGCAATGTTACTCTTCTATTCTGCATCTCCCAAAGGCAAGCCTATTTAATGACTAGGGAATTTAAAGTCTTAATTTTGTAATTGGTTAGCTTCTCATTTTAGTAGAGAGAGAAACCTTCAGATTTCAGTATTTTAGGTTGTATTTAATAAACATTTCCTACCTTTTAAGTTTATAAATCAAATGAGTAACTGATTGAACAAAAAGGTCTACAGACAGTATATTCAGGCTATATTTCAGAAGGAAGTTGCCTCTAAGTTGCATAAATGAAGACTTCATTAAAATACTGTTTTCTTATATTTAAAATTGATATAGTTTTACTT
Organism: Macaca fascicularis; assembly: GCF_037993035.2. Taxonomy (NCBI): domain Eukaryota; kingdom Metazoa; phylum Chordata; class Mammalia; order Primates; family Cercopithecidae; genus Macaca; species Macaca fascicularis. The sequence goes on from NC_088376.1 coordinate 45,828,648, forward strand.
GAGCTGAAACCTTGAATACTGTAGGTGATATTTTAATCCCAGCAAAGAATGAAATTATGTTCATAAATATCAGTATTATTGATGAAGAATGAGGTTATTTACCAAATTATATAAAAGAAGTTATTTATAATATGTAAAATGAGGGTTGTAGATGGTAAATTCCTGCCCCCGGACCATGGAAATGTTTGCCTCCCTTTGCCTACTTCAGGATCTGTTTTCTGTCATTGCAACTTTCCCCCAGAAACATCTGTACTTTCCCTCCTCAAATGCTTTTATTCTTGTTCTAAGCATTAGTGTCTGTCTCTTCTATTTTTACCTTTTTTTTGAACATGCCTTTTGCATGTTTTTGACCTAGAGCTAGTGAATGAAGGCATTCTTTGATGAATACTTAACGTCAGAGTCAAGTAAGATAGGCACCTGACGTGTAGAGTAGCCCCAGCTTTTCTTTACAATGAAATTTTTAAAAATGGCAATCTATTCTGAAGACTTAGTTATCAGTTGATGTGTATTAAAGTTTTAGATAGCACTAAGAATGTATATGTAAAGGTATACTTTTTATTTCTTAGCCTCTTCTGGAAAACAAACTTAAAGCATTCAGTATTGGAAAAATGAGTACAGCTAAACGAACTTTAAGTAAAAAGGAACAGGAAGAATTAAAGAAAAAGGTAATGTTGAAAATGTATTTTGAATTATCCTTGGAAATGAATGTGTCTAAGTGTATTAGAGGAATGTTTCCTGAAGATTCTTGACCTCTAGGATATTCTCAGCTCCACCTCTGAGTCAAATCTGTAATACAACATATATTCCTAGGAGTCGAGCTTCTATCCTTGTTCCCTCACCCTGTTTCTTTTTTCTTTGTTATAGTTTTGGCTATTTTCTAATCTTCTTTTTGTATAAGTAAAGTGTGTGTGTGTGCACATTGTACCCATTCCCTTTAGATTAATGATAGTATGCTTTATACAGTACACTTTTTTCCAACTTGCTTTTGTAACTTAACATTATATCTCAGAAATTACCTCAAGTATATAGAAATACTCCTTATTCTTTTGCTATGGCTGTGTAGATATGCAATCATTTATTCAACTAAAATTCTACTGCGGGCATTTATGTTTTGTTCTTTTGTCATTACAAATAATGCTGTGAGGGATAATGTTATGCATATGTTTGGGTTTTTTGCTAGTGTTATCTTTGGGATACATTCTTATAGGTGAGATTTGGGATATGTTCTTTTTTTTTTTTTTTTTTTTTTGAGACGGAGTCTTGCTCTGTAGCCCGGGCTGGAGTACAGTGGCCGGATCTCAGCTCACTGCAAGCTCCGCCTCCCGGGTTTATGCCATTCTCCTGCCTCAGCCTCCCGAGTAGCTGGGACTACAGGCGCCCGCCACCTCGCCCGGCTAGTTTTTTTGTATTTTTAGTAGAGACGGGGTTTCACGGTGTTAGCCAGGATGGTCTCGATCTCCTGACCTCGTGATCCACCCGTCTCGGCCTCCCAAAGTGCTGGGATTACAGGCTTGAGCCACCGTGCCCGGCCTGGGATATGTTCTTATAAGTGAGATTACTGGGTTGAATGGTAAATGCATAAATGTAGTTTTTCTGTATTTGTCATTGTCAAATTGCTCTCTGTAGGGGCAGTGACATTTTGCACGCCTGTCAGTAGTGTATGAATGAATGTTTCTCCATAGCACTGCCAGTAGAGGAGTTTTGCCAGTCTCCTGCATGAAAAATGGTATCTGGGTGTAGTTTTACATTTGGATTTCTCTCATTATGAGTAAAGTTTAACAGTTTTTCTTGTGTTTGTTTCTGTGAACTGTCTGCTCATTTTTTTCTATAAGTTGTATTAACACTTTGTTATACAAGGTACAATTTTTTTTTTCTCTCACTTTGTTGATTGTCTTTTTATTTTGCTGCTGGTGTTTTTCTCCATGCAGAAACTATTGTTGTACATCAGATCAGTGTTTCCCTATGATTTCTGGTTTTTCAGTTTTTTCCATTATCAGCTTATAAGGGAATTTCCTCGTTTTCCTCTACTACTGTATGGTTTCGTTTTTAAGAATATTAAATCAGATTATTTTGTAGTTTATTCTGGTATGTGGTGTCAAGAATAGATTCATTTTTGTCTTTTTTCAAATAATATATTCAGTTATCCTAGTGTCATTTATTGAAAAGTTTTATTTCCCATTGATTTGAGATGCTTCTTTTATTGAACACTAAATTTCCACATGCTATTTGATTTTATTCTGTATTTTCTGTTATATTCTGTTGGCCTTCTGTTCGTAGATGTTTTGGGAACATTTAGAATAATTGAAACTATCAAATTTCTTCTGAGCTTTCTTTATATCAAGATTCTTCTTAGCTTTCTTTAATGCCCCTTGTCGGTAGATGTTGCTGCTTCAACTTCTAATACACATGTTTTTGGTGATTTGAAAAATATTTATATTCACTGAATTAAATCATCATGCCTTGGAAACTTGGTAAACGTTAGTAGCAAAATACGTTTTCATATAGTCAATTGTCATGCAATTTGATGCTTGAGTAGTCTCTAGACAAATTTACTAGTTAATCTGTACTTAGGGGTTCTTTTCTAGTTCTACAAATTGCCGGTAGAGGAGCAAAGCCTCTCTTGGTTTCATTAATTAATATTTAATATCTACTAAAGATTAGATGTTATTAATTGTTAGGACTGCTTAACCTGGGAAGGGAGGGTTTTCTTCCATCTTATTCCTTGATAAATTTAGCCCTGTGTACATTAACAATTTTTGTATTGCGTGATATTAATATTTTCATGTGTATTTAGGAGGATGAAAAGGCAGCTGCTGAGATATATGAGGAGTTTCTTGCTGCTTTTGAAGGAAGTGATGGTAATAAGGTGAAAACATTTGTGCGAGGGGGTGTTGTTAATGCAGCTAAAGGTAAGTTTATAAGTGTAACTGCTAATAAAGTATAACTATTACAGTTTTTGAGCAAACTCCATCTTGGTTGAATGACTGCAGGTAGATAATTATGGAAGAAAGTTTGGTTGCTTTTGAATTTTACATTTTCTGTTGGCACCCTCTAGTGGTTATATTAGCAGAATAAATGGCCAAGTGTCAATTAATGAGATACTGAAGACAGATTTTAAACATATTTAGTCCCTTTCAGGTTTTAAGACAGCAGAGCACTTGTCATAGATTTTAATGTGTGTCGTAGTTTTGCTACAAAATGATTAAATTAGCATTATTGAGGTGATACTTGAATTTCATATTTGTTAATAGTGATAACATTTTAATGCTAAAGGCATTTTACTAATTTTTACTTGTTTTTAATAAAGAAAATGCGAAATTAGTTTTGAAACTTAGTATTTTAAATTTCAGAAGAACATGAAACAGATGAGAAAAGAGGTAAAATCTATAAGCCATCTTCAAGATTTGCAGATCAAAAAAATCCTCCAAATCAGTCTTCCAATGAAAGACCACCATCTCTTCTTGTGATAGAAACCAAAAAACCTGTAAGTCATACTTAAGTAATTGACCGTTTATGTTCAGAGATGGCACTGCCAGTGATACTTCCACTGTAAGCAAGACTTTGGCTTTTTTTCATTTTTGGCGGGGGCAGGAGTGGTAGATGTTAAGTTTTGATGCTTTCTAACCCAGTAATTTACTTAGATGAGAGATAATGAATTAGGACACATAGATGATATTCTTTTTATGCTCTTTGAGCAGTGAACATTTGCTATTTATGCTCATCATATATTGCAAGTCAAAAATTTACTATAATGCAAGTCAAAAATTGACTATATTTGACTTGCAATGGGGTTGTCTTTTTAAACATTTATGAACTGAGGTATTTAAATTATTAGTATGTGTAGTGTCTGTTTCCTAGAACATTTTTAGAACATTTTGGGAATTACTGTCAGAATTAGTGACACTTAAAATATTCTTAGTGTTAGAAAAAAAATTCTTTTTCTTTGAGAGTTTGGTTTTTATGGGAGATGGCAGACAGATGTGGGTCATGTCATTTGGAGCCACATGTGGTGAACAAATGTGATTGCATTGAATAGTAAGCCTGGTTTTTTTTGTTTGGCTTAAAAAATGTCTCTAAAAGCAATGAAAAAAAAATCCAGCTTTATTGAGATACAATTCACATACAATACAATAAGATTTACCTTTTCTTTTTTTTTTGGGAGACAGTCTCACTGTTGCCCAGGCTAGAGTGCAGTAGTGTGATTACAGCTCCTGCAGCCTTAACCTCCTAGGCTCGGGTGGTCCTCCCACCTCAACCTCCTAAGTAGCTGGGACTACAGGCAATGTAGTCCCATGCCCAGCTAATTTTTTGGTATTTTTTGTGAAAACGGATTTTCACCATTTTGCCCAGGCTGGTCTCGAACATCCAGACTCAAGCGATTTGCCCACCTTGGCCTCGCAAAGTGCTGGAATTACAGATGCCTGGCTAAAATTTATCCTTTTAAAGTATACAGTTGACTAGGTGCAGTGGCTCGTGCCTGTAATCCTAGCACTTTGGGAAGCTGAGGCTGGAGGATTGCTTGAGCCCAGGAGTTTGAGACCAGCCTGGGCAACATAGCAAGACTCCCATCTATAAAAAAAAAAAAAAAAAAATTTAAAGTATACAATTGAGTGGTTTTAAGTATATTCAAAGTTGTGCAACAGTCACCACTCTGATTTCAGAACATTTTTATCAACCTGAAAAGAAATCCCTACCATTATCAGTCACTCCTATTTTTCTTTTTTTCCCTATTAACTTCAGTCCCTGACAACCTACTAATCTACTTTCTGTCTCTTGATTTGTTTATTCTGGACATTTTGTATGGATGGTATCATACAACATTTGGTCTTTTATATCTGGCTTCATTACTTAGCATAATGTTTCAAAGTTCATCTTTGTTGTGGCATGTATCAGTACTTCATTCCTTTTTGTGGTTGAATAATACTCCATTTTATAGACATACCATATATTGTTTATCTGTGCATTATTTAGTAGATGGACATTTGGTTTGTTTCCGCTTTTCTGCTGTTAGAAATAATGCTGCTGTAAACATTCATGTGTGGGCTTTTTTTGTGTGAACTTACGTTTTCAGTTCTCTTGGATACATGTATATACACACAGGGAGAAGTGGAATTGCTGGGTCACATGGTAACTGTGTTTAGCCTTTTGAGAAACTGCCAGTTTTTCGAAAGTGGTTGTAGCACTTTACAGTCCCACCAGTAATGTTTGAGGGTTCCAGTTTTCTCACGTCGTACACTAATACTTTGAGACCAGCCTGACCAACATGGAGAAACACCGTCTCTACTAAAAATACAAAATTAGCCGGGCTTGGTGGTGCATGCCTGTAATCCCAGCTACTCCGGAGGCTGAGGCAGGAGAACTGCTTGAACTCGGGAGGCGGAGGTTGCGGTGAGCCAAGATCACTGCATAGCACTCCAGCCTGGGCAACAAGAGCGAAACTCCATCTCAAAAACAAACAAACAAACACAAAACTGTTTTGTTTGAAAAGTTTATTTTAGTCATTTAGTGTGTGTGAAGTTGTACTTCATTGTGGTCTTGATTTGCACTTACTTGATGATATTGAGCATCTTTTCATGTGTTTATTGTCCATTTATAGGTTTCTTTTGGAGAAATGTCTATTCAAATACTTGGCCCACTTTTTAATTGGGTTATTTGTATTTTTGTTGTTGAATTGTAAGAGTATTTTACATCTTCTTGAGTCAAGGTTCTTATCAGCTATATGATTTGGGAATGTTTTCTGTTCTCTGGGTTGTCTTTGCATTTTCTTGATGGAAGCATGGAGGTTTTAAACTTTAATGGAGTCCATTTTGTCAGTTTTTTTCTTTTGTTACTTACGCTTTTGGTGTCATATCTAAGAAACCATCACCTAATTCAAGATTATGAAGATTCCTGTGTTTTTCTCCCAAAAGTTTTATAGTTTTAGCTCTTACATTTAGGTCCATGAACCATTTTGAGTTTATTTTGTACATTTAGTATATGGTGTAAAGTAGAAGTCCAACTTCATTTTTCTGCATGTGGATATTCAGTTGTCCAAGCACCATTTTTTGAAAATATTATTCTTCCCTATTAAATTATGTTGGCACTTCTAAAAGAAGGATTCCAAAAGTAGATTAAGAAGCAGTTTTAAAAGAGGATTCCAAAGATGTTACTTATTGTTCCAGTAATTCACGTCCTCCAAAGGTGATTGTTTTGAAGAGTGCGTATTTTTGGCAGTTACTTTCCATGGCAGTTCAGTTACTTCATGTTCATTAATTTCCCTGACTACTGGTTGTCATTTTAATTGTCTAATTGTATTAATAATTTGTTATTTTGGAGGAAGGGGAAGGGAAGTTAAATGATAAGAAAAGCATTCTTTCTTTTTAATTTAATTAATTAGAACATACAATTTGTACTGAAATGATGTAAAAAGGCTATTATTGAATCATTAGATTTGCTTAACCTTTTGTTTGAAGTATAACTTGTCATATCCTTTATAGCCACTTAAAAAAGGAGAGAAAGAAAAGAAAAAAAGCAATTTGGAACTCTTCAAAGAAGAATTAAAGCAGTAAGTTTTATAGTGTGGAGAATAACTATCATAGGTATATTGAGCTGATACATAAACAGATGCAAGTATAAAGAATATACTGTACCAGTTAGTTATTACTAACCACTTTGTTATGAGATTGTTTTAGATATTATAATATTTGGTGGGGTATCTTTGAAAATAAATTAGCATTTAGTCCAGTACCTGGGTTGCTTGCATTATGAATATTCAGTTCAATTGATTTATTTAATGTCCAGAGTCCTGTTTGCAGTGGAAACAGTATACTCACTGGGGTGGGAGTGAGGGGCAGCCAGACTTAGCAAGAAACAAATTCAGTGGTTTTAATGTTGAATTTCCTCCTCACCTTTAAAGTAGGCTTTGTGTTCCATTGCCAGTATGATACATTAGAAATTTGCTCGTGGTTTTATTATAGCTGAGGGACTCTCTAATCTTGGTTCTCAGTACCAGTATTTAATTACAGATATTTCTAGTTATTTGATGATAGTAATTTGATAAGCGCTATTCTTAAATGTGAAGGAACAAATTTTGGCTCATTATAAGTGATTGTAAATATTTTCAACAGAATTCAAGAGGAACGTGATGAGAGGCATAAAACAAAAGGCAGATTAAGTCGATTTGAACCTCCTCAGTCAGATTCTGATGGTCAGCGTCGTTCTAGTAAGTGGCATTTATTTTAATGTGTATGTTTGTGATCAATTACAGTAGTTCCCACCTTATCCATGGGGGGTTACATTCCAAGGCTCACCAGTGGGTGTCTGAAACCATGGATGTATACTATCCTTTTCCTTACACATTCATAGCTGTGGTAAACATTAATTTGTAAATTAATAAGTAATAGAACAATTATAACAATATTCTGAAATAAAAGTGCAATCCCAACACTTTGGGAGGCCGAGGCGAACGGGTTACCTAAGGTCAGGAGTTTGAGACCAGCCTGGCCAACATGGTGAAACCCCGTCTCTACTAAAAATACAAATATAGCCGGGCGTGGTGGTGCATGCCTGTAATCCCAGCTACTCAGGAGGCTGAGGCAGGAGAATTGCTTGAACCTGGGAGGCAGAGGTTGCAGTGAGCTGAGATCATGCCATTGCACTCCAGCCTGGGTGACAGAGCAACAGTCTGTCTCAAAAAAAAAAGAAAAAAAAAAAAAGTTATGTGAATGTGGTCTCTTTTTGTCTCTCGGAAATTGTTACTGTAACAAACTGGGGGAAACAAAGGCGAGAGTAAGGGGGGACTACTGTATTATAAAAACTAATAATTGTTTTCTTTTCTCCCCTTTAAGTGGACGCACCTTCAAGAAGAAATAGATCATCTGGTGGTAATACAGTTTTTTGCTCTTTTAATTGATAAATTTTCCAAACTTTGTATTTTGCAGGTTATAATTCTTTTTTTCTTTCTGCCCTAGTTCTTGATGATTACGCACCTGGCTCACATGATGTAGGAGATCCAAGCACTACTAATTTATACCTTGGAAACATTAATCCACAGGTAATATTAAGTAAGATGAATATTGAGTGATATGCTTTATGTTTTTGGAAGAAAGCTACTTTGTCAGTCAAAAAAATCAGGATTCTGAAGCTGACAAATCTGATGGAATTTGATAGTCTTTAGAATTGTCTTGTAAACTTGAGACTTACTGGTATGGCCCAAATTGTTTTGCGACATATTCTCGTTTTCTCTTTCAGTAACTAGATTGAACTCTGAATTTGAAATGTTTTACTATGTGCTAGTTTTATTATTAAATCAGGGTATGACCATTGATGAATAATATTATTTTTGAGACTATCCACTTCTGATGCATACTTGTTTCCTTGTGGAGTCCCTTTTCTCATAGTAGCAAACTACTGTTTGTGGTTTGTCTTTTGCATTTTAATTCTTTTCCTACATTGATGCTGTTAATTATGTTATGGTGAATGTAGTAGCAGTAGTATATAATATACTGTTATTAAAAATTATATTTTGCATAGTTACTGTTAACTGTTTTCTCTGCATTTGATTACATGGGTAGTTGATTGTTAGAAGGAGAACAGATGATTAGATCCTTTTTTTCTTCATTGTCAATAAATATTTCCTCCTTAATTTAAATGTACTAACCACGCCTGCTTGAAAAATGTTCCTAAATGCCTAAACAAACCATCACTATAAAACATCTATCTTAGATCTAGGACCTTAAAGCAAAGGAAGATAGGGAGTAAAAGTGATTTTGATTTCTCTATCCGCTGAACTTGCCCACCCTGGCATCTTAAATAAACCAGAATATTTATAGTATGAAATGATGTGTGAATGCCCCACGTGGGATTTTACTTGTGTAGCGTTCCTGGTACTTGAATGGAAAATTGAAGCATGTTGCTATGTTGCTTTTCATTTTGTAAAAAACTACTTTGTTTTCTGAAAATAATTTTTTCTTTTCCCTTTTTTGCATAATAAAAATCTCCTACCCTTTTTAATAGATGAATGAAGAAATGCTGTGCCAAGAATTTGGAAGATTTGGACCGTTAGCCAGTGTGAAAATCATGTGGCCTAGAACTGATGAAGAAAGAGCCAGAGAGAGAAATTGTGGCTTTGTGGCCTTTATGAATAGAAGAGATGCTGAAAGAGCTTTAAAAAATTTGAATGGTAAGAATGTTTTTATTACCCATTTATACAATTCAGATATTTCTTTGGTTTGGAAAAGTATTTATAAAAACTAGGAAGGATTGGACCTGAAATGGAGAGGTTAAAATGAAAATTATTTCAACTCACCAGAAAGATTTTATTTGGAAACTTTTGAGAGTTAACAAAGTGACCTTTCGTTTCTTTCTTGTAGGAAAAATGATTATGTCTTTTGAAATGAAGTTAGGTTGGGGTAAAGCTGTACCTATTCCTCCACATCCAATATACATTCCGCCTTCTATGATGGAACATACGCTTCCCCCACCTCCATCCGGACTGCCTTTTAATGCGCAGCCTAGAGAGCGGTTAAAAAACCCTAATGCTCCTATGTTACCGCCACCTAAAAACAAAGAGGATTTTGAGAAGGTAATTTTAAAAATGGACATAAGGCCGCATCTAATTTGTAAATACTAAAACTGTGGTAGTATTTCTTTTCAACAATTTTAAAGAAAATGTGTGTGTAATTCTGTTTGGCAACTTTTAAAGAAATAAGTAGATGTGTTCCCTGCCTTAGCCCATGGAAACCCTATATTTGAAATACTAGGTCATGTTTTTATTTGTGGCTACCATTCTTTTTTTGACCACTTGTTAAGTTTTTTTTCCTTTGTCCGGTGTTCTATCCAGATTTGCTTAAGTGTAGTATCTAAATTTACTTTGTTCTGAGAAAGTGATATTTTGTATTTGGTTAAGTGACATTTCAATTAGAAATTTCAATTAGAAAGACCTCCTAAGTAGTTATTGTTTGGATGGCAGCTAGGTCTGAGGTATTAGAATATTTGAGAAGATTTATGTGGTTCTTAAAAAATAGTTAATCTAGTAAAAGCCAAGGGTGAGTATTTTCTTTTTAGTAAACAAAAACCAACTTAAGTTATAAGAATTTGTTGGTTCTATTATGAATTAATTACACTTAAAACGACAGGGCTGGTTTTAAAGGCTTGGGAACAAAGTAGTGAACTGTATGGTCAGAGGCAAACAGTTAATTATTTCACAAATTAAAATCTTTATCTGATAATTCTCAGTGTAGTACCTATTTCAGTGCATTGATGTGCATTCTGGCAGGAATGTTCTGATTCTTTGCATTTAGTGAACATTATTGTTCACTGAACACATCCATTTGCATTTATGTAATTGCTTAGTGTATAATGACTTCAAATGCAGTGATTGCCTGCAAAACTTGTGATTAGATATGTAGTATTTTCAATGCATATGTATATTTTTGCTTGTTACTTGTTAACAATACTCACATATTCTATGTTTATTATCTGATGTGACTTCATATACAGACTCTGTCGCAAGCCATAGTCAAAGTGGTTATCCCAACAGAAAGGTACATGTTTTTCTTTATTATTACTGATCTAAATATAGACAATATCCCCTTCTGAATTTAAAAAGAAATGGTGTTGAGGAAAAGGTAGTATCTTGACTGAGCAATGGTTCCTTCCCAGTACTTTTTGGGGGGATGTGTGAAATTTAACTAACTTTTGTATACTGTGCAATTTTATGTCAATATCTTTTTTGTTTTTATTGTTATCACTGTAGGGAATGTTTATAGTTTGACTAGTTAGAATGTATTTATTAGCTCTGATTTGGAGTCAGACAATAGACTATTGTCATGGGAAAATAGATGTTTTAAATGTGTCTTAAATTTCAGATAACATTACAGTTTGACTCAATCTGTTGTTATTTTTTTCTTGTTTTCTGAATTATCTGCATTTAATATATAACGTTGGTTTGAGTTCTCCTTACTGATGGCATAGCTTTGTTTTGTTTCGGTTTTTTTTTTTTTTTCAATTGATTTTAAGAAGAAATTCCTATTATTGTCATGAACACTGGACATACTCGAAACTTTCTTTTCATGATAACAAAGGTATTTGGAATTCTTTTATTTTCCTTTCTTCCTTTTTTTTCTCTTTCAACACACTGTTAAAGCAGAAGAATTCATGCTGTAGGTATGCTCTTGCTCAGTCAAGCTAAGCCTTTTCCCAAACACAGGAACACAACACTGGTTGAATAATAAATGAACACAAAAGAATACCAAATTCTCTTTGACATTGGCCTTGGTGAGCAACACCAGCTGAACTGTCTGCGGCAGCGGGGGACCAGGAAAACATCATGGGATGGATTGGGAAAGTATACAGTTTTTGACCAGACATTGGTACGATCGACTCCAATAAATGTGGTTTTATTATAACTGAGAGACAATTTTTTGTTTTTTTTTTTGTTTTTTTTTTTGGTTGTTGTTGCCCAGAATAAGATAATTACCATTTTAAAATTAAATAATGCACTTTGAATATATCATCTTTTTGTACTACACTGTTTAATAGAAAAGTCACCATTTTTAAAATAAACACAATCCTTAAGGAAGAAGAATGTGATTACAGTTCTTTAGTAATCTTGAAATCAAGTTAATATTAATTGTCAGATTTTGATTTTAAATAATCATGAAACATTTTAAAAAATACTTATAAACTTTTAATTTTATCAGTTACAAGCCTGTTTAAAACTAAGTGGGATTTTCCCCACTGATAAAAGCATTCACAGGATAGTATTTTTGTAGCATTCAAAAAAAGCACATATCTAGTGGTAGCTTTACATGTATGTGGCTCACCGTATTTCTAAACAATTTTGAGTGTGCGTTTTGCCGGAAGTCTTCACTCACCATTCGGATGAATCCTTTGTTTTTAAACTTGCTAAACAATTTTCCTCTATCTTAAATGCTAAAGTCAAGTTGCTTTTGACTTAATTCACACAAGTTTCTGGGTGTATAACATTTGTCCACCTAGTAATTAGTCTTATACATAAAATTTCCCTTAGCTTTAATTTGGCTCATATCAGTGGGGAGTTTTGGAATTGAATCATAACTTGACATTATCTCCCTTCCTTCAAAATAATGTCATTAACCATATGAATGTTGAGGAACTGCGTATTTGCAGAGCAATTACTTCTGTGAAAGAAAAATAATTTTTAAATTTAAAATTAAGCAATGTTTTTAGTTTTTTGTTTTAACAATTTAGGGTTGAATTAGTAGTTTTAAATGCATAATTTCCCCTTTGTAAAGATTTAAACTGTGATACATTTTTTTTTACTTCCTTTAGGGTTAAATTTTTTTCACTGTGTAGAGATTTCATTTTAAGTAGGTTTGTTTGAAAGCTATGAGAAAACAGTTATAGCCACCATGAGATAGATTATTTTATTGTTTATGTACTCTGAAATAGGGCATTATGGAGCAAGAAAAGTCTGTCTTATTCTATAACTATATATTTATTTACATTCTAGCAGTTATATGAATGTAATTTGAGCTGGGAATGCTAAAGGTGTAATTTAGTGTGTGCCATGTACCAAGAGCCAATATCCTTTTGCTTTTCCCGATTGTTATTTGCCAACTGTGTATGCTGGGGGACTGGTGAAATGAGAAATCAAAAGCAGCTTATAAATAAGCTGAGTCATTTTGAGCCTGACGCCATAATCAATGTCCAAAATTGTGTTTGGAGTCTAATAAAATATCACATGATTTTAGGACCTAGCTTCAGATAAAGACTTCCTGTGAGTTCAGTCAATAAAACGACTGTACTAAAAAATTACTCACATATGTTTATTTTGGTATTTGGAAAATAATTGTTACAGAAAATGGGAAGGGCATCTCACCATGTGCCCCATTTTGCAATATTTTGGAAAGAGTAGTAGAAGGCTTTGGCAACATAATTTCTTCATTGATTTATAGTGTATAGGCATATCAATCTCTCTTGTTTTGGAGGGAAAAAAGATAATATACAGGCAGAATTATCCATTTCATGAATCGTGAACTAGTTTGAAGTATGGTCCAAAGGGATGTTGCCTCATTAAAGGTCAGATTTAATAAAAACTCCATCTGGTATGTGTACCAGAAAAACACAAGAGTTGGATGGATTTTTTATTAAATCAGGCCTTAAACTTGTTAGGTAGTTTTGCATTTTTATAAATTATAGTCATGGTTATAACATTTCAGTAGCACCACAAAAGTGCTTGGTTTAGGAATTTTTTTTTTTTTTTTTTTACTGAGATAGTGTGTGAATTTCTAGATGGCTGTAATAACATGCAGGCTCAAACTTACTGATTTTATATATCAATATTTGCAACTTTCCAATTAGTTGTGATTTATAATGTTTTACTTTTGGAAAATAAAATTAAGTGACATTTAGAAAAGTAAATATTACTATGAGGTTATATTGTGGTTTCCTACCCTCCCTCACCTTTCCATCCCCTCCCACTTCCCTACTCCCACTGCCCCACACCCTCTTAATGCACAAGGCATTAACATATGCTCCAGGTTACTGTTTTGGTATTAAATTTGGTGTTAGTCAGCAGAATAATCATTTTCTGCACAATTATAGTAACTTAGGTCAAGTGTAGTTTTATATAGTGGTAGGTCTGAATCCATTTTCTTTAACTGTGTTGTTGTTGTAGGAATTTGCTCGCCCTGATACATCGAATGATAGAGTTTGTTGTACGTGAAGGGCCAATGTTTGAAGCTATGATTATGAACAGAGAAATCAACAATCCTATGTTCAGGTGTGCATTTTTAAAAAATTGTGTTGAAATATATGTAACATAAAATTTCCCATTTTAGCCATTTTTAAGTATACAGTTCATTGTCATTAAGTATATTCACATTGTTGTGCAACCATCACCACCATCCATCTCCAGAACTTTTTTCATCTTCCAAAATGAAACTCTTTACCTGTGAAACAGTAACTCCTCAGTCTTCTGGCCCCTTAGCCCCGGCAACTGCCATTCTATTTTCTGTTTCTTAGTAATTTGATTAGGTAAACTCATATGAGTATAATCATATAATATTTACCCTTTTGTGACTGGCTTATTTCATTTAGCATAATGTCCTCAGGATTCATCTGTATTATAGCATGTATCGGGATTTCTTTTTTTAAGGGCAAATAATATTCCATTGTTTGTATTTGCCGTATTTTATCTTCAGGCATGCAGCTTAAAACTACTTTTAATTTATTAGAATTAAAAATATTTCCAAGAATAAAGTTCTAAAAGTATGGGATTAGTTCTGCAATGGGATGGGAAGGCAGTTTTAGTAATCAGAGTAGAATGTATTGAGGCCAATTTTCCATTAGATTTTGATTTGGTTAATTAAATAGTATTGTTTTTAGCATTCTCTAGGAGGAAAATACATTTCATTATGCTTTTCAGTGAAGGAATCATAAGTGAGATACAGTTGAACAAATGAGTTTTAAAATAAATTGCTTATCCTCTGAATTGTTACAGAATTCTAAAACACTAGTTTAACACTTAAATAGTATAAAATCACTGCTTTTGTAATTATATATTGGGAAAATCTCTCCATTGCCAGACACAGTATCTGCCATGTAAGTGTTCAATAAAAACGATCATAAGACTCAGCATGATGCATGCCTTCTGATTATTAATGTCAGTCACTAAGGCAGTTTAGGACTGGTGTAAGGGAATGGGGATAGGTAGTGGATGGCAGTGGGTGAGGTTCTCTTTAGGGATCTTTATTTTTGTTTTATTTTGAACTAAATAGGCAAATAATACTTCTCATTTATTTATATTTAATTGAAGATAGCTCTGTTGAAGAATATGATGTTTAATGTTTGTTTGTTTTGTTTAGGTTCTTATTTGAAAACCAGACACCAGCCCATGTTTACTATAGGTGGAAGCTTTATTCTATTCTGCAGGCAAGTAGAATCAATTACTTTGTTAATTTTGACTCTTGAGTAATTAGACCTTTATAATAACTCTCTAAATGTTTGTTAGGGAGATTCTCCAACTAAATGGCGGACGGAAGATTTTCGTATGTTCAAAAATGGATCTTTTTGGAGGCCACCACCGTTAAATCCATACTTGCATGGAATGTCAGAAGAGCAAGAAACAGAAGCTTTTGTAGAGGAACCTAGTAAAAAGGGAGCACTTAAGGAAGAGTAAGATATTTTTCTTTTATATATTCAGAAAAGTCACTGTAATGGTTGCTTTAATTAATGGTCTTATTAAGATGTTAACCCTAAAATAAATTTTTTTTCACTTGTGAATGTTTAAAATAGTAACATCTTTCATCATGTGCTTTATAATTTTAAACATCTTAACAAGTATAGGTATGTATTCTATTGTCCTTGACTTTTCTCCTAGGTAAAATTAGTGATGATCTTTTAAACATGGTTGACTTCTTTCTTTAGCATTGGAGTACTTCAGATTCTTACAGAAATTATTGGGGGATTCCTAGAATTCTTGATTCTCTGAATGCAGCATAGAGAGGAAAAACTATTATGTGGCTAGTGGGATCATATCGTGGCTATGCAAAGCCCCTTTATGGTAACTTGCACACTTCATTTGCATTGTGTGATGAGCTGTGAGATGGCCACCATGGAAGTATGTGTTGTTATTAGTCTCACTTAGCAATTGTACAGTGCAACTAGCTGGTTGAAGAAGCAGAAACATATTAAATGTTCAGAGGACATCCTGTATACCTCATGGGAAAAAAATTGGCTAAAAGCATTTTTAGAATATATAATTAAGTACAGACATACGTAGTTTTATCGTGCTTTGACTTACTGTGCTCTGCAGATAGAGTGTTTTTTATAAATTGAAAGTTTGTGGCAACCCTACATCAAACCAGTCTGTTGTCATTTTTCAAACAGCATGTGCTTTCTTCGTGTCTCTGCCACATTTTCATAATTCTCACAATAGCTCAAACTTTTTCATTGTTGTATCTGTTGTGGTGATCAGTGATCTTTGATTGTTTTGGGGCACTACAAACTGTGGTCTTATAAGAAGATGAACTTAATAAAAAAATGTGTGTTCTGACTGCTCCAGT
This sequence comes from Macaca fascicularis, assembly GCF_037993035.2. Taxonomy (NCBI): domain Eukaryota; kingdom Metazoa; phylum Chordata; class Mammalia; order Primates; family Cercopithecidae; genus Macaca; species Macaca fascicularis. The sequence continues at coordinate 45,844,676 of NC_088376.1, forward strand.
GACTAGCTGTTTTCCCATCTTTCCCTCCCTTTAGGCCTCCCTATTTCTTGAGACATAACACTATTGAAATTAGGCCAGTTAATAATCCCACAATGGCCTCTTGAGTATTCAAGTGAAAGGAAGAGTCTTACTTCTCTCACGTTGAATCAAAAGCTAGAATGATTAAGCTTAGTTGGGAAGGCATGTCAAAAGATGAAGTAGGCTGAAAGCCAGGCCTCTTGCACCAAACAGTGAGCCAAGTTATGAATGAAAAGGAAGAGTTTTTAAAGGAAATTAAAAGTGCTACTCCAATGAACACATGAATGATAAGGAAGCAAAACAGCCTTATTACTGATAGAAAGTTTTGGTGGTCTGGATAGAAGATCACACCAGCCATAGCATTCCCTTATGCCAAAGCCTAATCCTGAGCAAGGCCCACTCTGCAATTCTGTGGAAACAGAGGTGAGGAAGCTCCAGAAGATAAATTTTGAAACTAGCAGTGATTGGTTCATGAGGTTTAAGGAAAGAATCCATCTTCATACTATAAAAGTTCAAGGTGAAGCAGCAAGTGCTGATGTAGATGCTGTAGCAAATTATCCAGAAGATCTAAGGTCATTGATGAAGGTGGCTACACTAAATCACATTTTCAGTGTAGACAAAACAGCCTTTTATTGTAAGAAAATGTAATTTAGCACTTTTATAGCTAGAGAGGGGAAGTCACTGCCTGGGTTAAAAGCTTCAGAGGACAGGCTGACTCTCTTACTAGGGGCTAATGCAGCTGGTGACTTTAAGTTGAAGCCAGTGCTCATTTACCATTCTAAAAATCCTAGGACCATTAAGAATTATGCTAAATCAGCTCTGCCTGTGCTCTATAAATGGAACAACAAAGCCTGGATGACAGCATATCTGTTTACAGCATGGTTTACTGAATATTTTAAGCCCACAATTGAGACCTGCTCAATAAAATGATTTTTTTCAAAATATTACTGCCCATTGACAATGTACCTGATCACTGAAGATCTCTGATGGAGATGTACAAAAGAGATTAAGTTGTTTTCATGCCTGTTAACACATTATCCATTCTGTATCCCCTTGTTCAAGGAGTAATTTTGACCTTTTAGTCTTATTATTTAAGAAATGTATTTCATAAGGCTGTGGCTGCCATAAATAGTGATTCCTCCAATGGGTCTGGGAAAAAGTCAGTTAGAAAGCTTGCGGAAAGCATTTACCATTCCAAGTGCAATTGAGAACATTTGTGGGCCAGGTGTGGTGGCTCACATCTGTAATCCCAACACTATGGTAGGCCGAGGCAAGAGGATAGCTTGAGGCCAGGAGTTCAAGACCAGTCTGAGCAATATATTGAGACCCCATCTCTATTAAAAAGAAATGAAAAAAAATCAGTTTCAGTTTTTTTGTGTATAAAATAAAATCAACATCAACAGGAGCGTGGAAGAAGTTAGTCCCTCATGGATGACTTTGAGGGATTTAAGACTTTAGTAGAGGAAGTAACTCCAGATATGGTAGAAATAGCAAGGGAACTAGAATTAGAAGTAGAGCTCAAAGATGGGACTCAATTGCTGTGGTCTCATGATAAAACTTTAATAAATGAGGAGTTGCTTCTTAGGGATGAGCAAATTAAGTAGTTTCTTGAGATGGAATCTACTTCTGATGAAGAAGCTGTAAACATTGTTGAAATGAAAGGATTTAGAATATGCATACACTTAGTTGATAAAGCAGTGCAGGGTTTGAGAGGATTGACTACAGTTTGGAAAGACATTCTTCTCTGGCTAAAATGTTAGCAAACAATATCTTGTGCTGCAGAGAAATCCCCTGTGATGAGTCAGTTGATGCGGCAAACTTCATTGTTGTTTAAGAAATTGCTGCATCCACCCCAACCTTCAGCTACCACCACCCTGATCAAGCAGCCATCAGCATTGAGGCAAAACCCTTCCACCAGCAAAAATACTATGACTCACTGAGAATTCAGATGATTGTTAGCATTTTTAACAAAGTATTTTTAAAGTAATGTATACATTGTTTTTTAGACATACTGCTATTGCATACTTAATAGACCACAGTATGGTATAAACATAACTTTTACATGCTCTTGGAAACCAAAAAACTTGTGTGATTCGCTGTATTGCGATATTTGCTTTATTGCAATGGTCTGTGACTGAATCCATATGCCGTTATGTACTTCACTGCAGTCTATAAATCTTAATACTTGCTGCATTGATTCATTGTCTATGAGAGCATTTGCCAATGGAGTGCGATACTATTTGAGTGTATTTACGTCTGAAGATGTATGTTCATAATCACTGTAATCCTAGGATCTGCAAACTCAGCTCATAGGCTAAATATGGCTGCCTCCTGTTTTGGAAAATAAAGTTTTATTGGAATACAGTCAGTCCCCTTCCGTACATGTTGTCTGGCTGCTTTGGTGCTATACCAGCAGGAGGATAGAGATCATATGGCCTTCAAAGCCTAAAATATTTATAATCTTTTTTTTTTAATCGAGACGGAGTCTTGCTTTGTCACCCAGGCTGGAGTGCAGTGGCGCAATCTTGGCTCACTGCAACCTCCGCCTCCCAGTTTCAATCTATTTTCCTGCCTCAGCCTCCTGAGTAGCTGGGATTACAGACGCCCACCACTGCGCTTGGCTAATTTTTATATTTTTAGTAGGGATGGGTTTTCACCATGTTGGCCAGGATGGTCTCGATCTCTTGACCTCATGATCCACCCACCTCGACCTCCCAGAGTGCTGGGATTACAGGCATGAGCCACTGCACCCAGCCAGTCTTTTCCTTTACAGAAAAATTAGCTTGTCCTAATCCCAGGCAGAAATGCTAAAGTAATAGACTTCCTTCAAAGAAGGGGAGTAAAGAACATGAAAATTCTTTAGTATCATGGGATGGTAAGACTGGGGTGCTCTTTAAAGACTCTTGAAGAAATGCCCATGATTTTAAATTTACTTAATTTGTAAGCTGAAAACATCATTGGTATCTTTTATTAGTTCTACGGAGTATTCTTTCTTATATAAGTTCTTCAAAAAATTATAACAATTTTGGGGGACACAACACAAATCAGACTTAACATATTACAGTCTTCAGAATTATTTTATGTGAGTAGGTTTTAAAGAAATTAGTTTGTGAGCAAAAACTACAATGGCATTTGAAATTGTATCTAAATATTTATAAGTTAAAACAATTTATGTTCAGACAGAGGGATAAATTGGAAGAAATCTTGCGGGGATTAACTCCAAGGAAAAATGATATTGGAGATGCAATGGTTTTCTGTCTTAATAATGCTGAAGCTGCTGAAGAAATAGTGGATTGCATTACTGAGTCATTGTCCATCTTAAAGACACCCCTTCCTAAAAAGGTATGGGAATGAATTTTAAGAAAAGGGGAGATAGTTAATGTCTTTTGGGATTAGAAGTGGTTTCCTTTTTGCACAAAGAACTTGACTGATGAAATTTTTCCCATACAGTCTTATGTTACTTCTGCTTGGAAATTTAGGTTCATTAACATACAAGTTGCAAACAAATTGAAATGTAAATGAGTTAACAAATTTCATCCCTGCCAAAGTCATGGTTGTGGTGATAGTTTCATTTAACTCTTCTAATTAGTAGCCATTATTAAATTATAGCTAAACATTAGCCTTACATTAACCTATTTTGTGTTATCTTTTGGTATTATAGATTGCCAGATTATATTTGGTTTCTGATGTTTTGTACAACTCTTCAGCCAAAGTTGCTAATGCTTCATATTATAGAAAATTGTAAGTATAATGATATAACTGATATTCCTGAAATAAAGTGTTTAAGGGTAAGGAGTTCAGAAAAGAGGATTGTTTTGTTAACGTCCTCCAAGAATAAGAAATACAGCCAGCCCTCCATGTCTGTGGGTTCCTTATCCGTGAATTCAACCAACCACAAATTGAAAATATTTGAGAAGAAAAATTGTATCTGTACCGAACACGTACAGACGTTTTTCCTTGTCGTTTTCTAAACAATACAGTAATGAAAACTCTGCATAGCGTTTACATTGTATTAGGTATTGTATTGTAAGTAACCTAGAGATGATTTAACCCATGGGAAGATGTGGGTAGGTTACAGGTGAATACTATGTTATTTTCAATCAAGAACTTGAGCATCTGTGGATTTTGGTGTCCATGGAAGGTCTTGGAACCAGTCCCCCTATGGATACTGAGGGAAGACTAATTTGAATTTCTTCATGGTTTGTAGAATTTTTTTAAAAAATTGGCTTAAACTTAAGCTAAATTACCAATTTTTTTGGAAAGATTTTATATCGTATCACTTTCTTAGTTATTGACAGTAGAACAAATAGGTGTGTGTTAAAGAGAACTTTATTGCGTATCTAGCTATTCATATAATAAATAGAAACAGTGTATATACTGGCAGACATAAGAAACCAAAGACATACTATTAACTATAGAATCTGCATTCTCTTCTGATCCTTAGCATATTGATTTTAGTTCATTGCTAATGTTTCCTAAGGCAAAAGGAAGTTATGTTGCTGTATTATAATTAATGTATAACTTAGCCGGGCACAGTGGCTCATGCCTGTAATCTCAGCACTTTGGGAGGCTGAGAAGGGCTGATTACCTAAGGTCAGAAGTTCAAGACCACCCTGACCAATGTGGTGAAACCCCATCTCTAGTAAAAATACAAAGATTAGCCAGGTGTGGTGGTATAGCCCTGTAATCCCAGCTACTCAGGAAGCTGAGGCAGGAGAATTGCTTGAACCCGGGAGGCGGAGGTTGCAGTGAGCTGAGATTGCGCCATTGCACTGTAGCCTGGGTGACAAGAGCCAAACTCCGTCTCAAAAAAAAAAAAAGTGTAACTTTTTCTCAGTTCCCCAGAGCTCTCTTTCTGTGTTTATTTTTTGAATTAGGCAAAGGGAAGCTTTTCCCTAGGAAGTTGCTCTGAAAAGAAATTTAGAGATCTGAGTCCTACTCTTATGTCTGCTATTAGTTTTTTTGCCTTGGATGTGTCACCCTTTTCTAAGTTTTCTGTTTTATAAAATAAAGAAATTGGATGAGATGGTTCAACATATCCTAGATGTAATGTTTCTTGCTTATAAAGGGAGATAGTAGGGACTGTTGGGGAGTTTGTAGGAGAAAAATTCAGAGTAATAAGAGTTAAAGCAATTCAGTTACGGTTTTAGAGTTTAAATACCTAGTTTTTGATTTTTAATAATTTCTTGATTAATTTGTAGGTATTTTAAGTTCAGGAGGGGTTTTCATTGGCTGGCATGCTGAAGGGGAAAGGAATTTTAAACATTTTATTTTAAAGAATGTATTATTTGAATTTCAGTTTTGAAACAAAGTTATGTCAGATATTTTCAGACCTCAATGCCACCTATCGTACAATTCAAGGCCATTTACAATCTGAAAACTTTAAGGTACGTTTATTGTTTTACTATTTTTGCCCTAGTGTTTTAAATGGGTGGGGGGAGAGGGCCTTGAAGGGCTAGAAAAGTACATAAGACAAGTATGACACATAAAATTAAAACTTAGATGTTACCGAAGTTAGTGTTTTAAAATTCTGTCATTTTTTTAATCAAAATCAAAAATTTAAAAGATACTGTTTTGACAGGTGTTTAATTTTAGTTTTAAGTATTGTTTAAATATTATAAATGTTAGTCTTTTTTCATGAAACAGCCAGAAGAATCACTTGTTTTGTAATGGTATATACTATTTGGCTGGATTAAAGACATACATTTTAATCATATTTAGAAAGTCTGCTCTGTTACCAATTTTTTTATAACCTCTTAAGATGTAGGCCAGTGTTAAGAAAAGCCAGGTGGAGTACTTTATTTATAATTGACTAAGTAAATATGCTTTCATGGGAAGATGACTTTTTTACGAAAAATTTTTAGTTTGGGAAGATGCCCAGTGACCCCACCATTTAGGGCATTCAGACAACTCCCATTTTTAAAGTTTTTGACCTTAAATTTTGACCATAAGTTAGAATTTTAAAAAAAGTTTAGGGAAGATACAGAGTAAAGTGTTAACCAGAATTAGGAAGTACTTTACTGGACCATAAGGGGATTCAGGTCAAAACTTGGCTACTTTGGTTTTAAGTTTTCATAAGTTTCTATGTAAGTCTTTCCTGAATGTGGCTCATGTGTAGTACTAATGGTATGGGAGCTGACCTTAGGTGGTAAAGAGCAAACAACTACTGTTTATTTTTCATTATATTTATTTTTAGGGTTTTTTTTCTTTTAATTAGAAGGTGACATTGATTTTTCTTTAAAAATATGGTAATGATATATAGTAATTTTCTTAAAAAATGTCATTTTAAAGGCAAATTTAGCAAATCTTGATGGTCATTCTCATGAACTGAAATTTGAGACATATAGCCCAAAATAAAAATTTGTTATCTGTTTCCTATTTATTTAGCAACGGGTAATGACTTGCTTCAGAGCATGGGAAGATTGGGCAATTTATCCAGAACCATTTTTGATCAAACTACAAAATATTTTCTTAGGACTTGTAAATATTATTGAAGAAAAGGAAACAGAGGTAGGCACTCTGTATTTGTCTGGTTGTTTTTAAAATTCGTTTCTGGGGTGGAGGTTTCTTGGAGTTATGCTGCATTACATATGCGAGGTATATTTCTTTGTGAAAAATATCTGTTGCTTACCACTAAATAGTGGATTTTTATTGCTGGAACCCAGGAGTCAAAATTACATATAACAGGAATTCTCTGTCTTGTGTCCTTATGTGAAAATTGATGAGTGGTTTTTTATTTAATGACCTAAGACTTATGATATTAATAGTAGAAAAAAAGCAAGTAATAGAGCAGTATATATGTAGCATGACTTTATTTTGTTAAAGATAGCTATATAAGTAAAATATGTTCATGAAAAGATGCATCACATGATAGCAGATATACACCACCGTTCTGTTGTTTTTCTTTACCTCCTAAATAATTACTGAACCCTTAATGTTTAATTCTGCCTTACTAGTCAAGCTACTATATTTTCACTTTCACTCCTGCAGGATCTTCCTAATTGACCTTACTGTTGTAACCCACATGGTCCTTGTTTCAGTTTCCTAAATGTGTGTTTTCACCTACCATTGGCCTGTATACATGTCCTTCCCTCTTTCTGGGACTTATCTTTACCTGAGATCCTTCAGATCTCAGCTCAGATATAACCTTAGAGAGCCTTCTCTGACCTCTTTAAGTGAAACTTATTATGCTAATAGTATGATACGCCTTTTTGCTGTAGCAGTTACCATAGTTACAGATAAGTATATATTGTTGTGATGATCTGATTTCCTGGTTTCCCCACCCCCCAAAACAACAACAAAAACCTTTACCAGGCTCTGTAACAGGGGGACCAAATTTGTTTTTGCTCATCATTTCCTTACATGGTACCTGGCACCAGTGAACACTTGGTAAATGTTAGATAAATGCACAACTGACTGCTTCTTTAGCAAACTGGATGATAGAATATATATTCTTACTATGTTCTTACAATGTACCTTGGATTGTGGGTATCCTGGTATGTTGGCTTGTACTGGATTACAAATTAATCTTACAAGCAGTGTGACTTCAGCAAGCAAAGGAAAATGTTACAATAGTACACATTTCCATAGGATGTTCCAGATGACCTTGATGGTGCCCCCATTGAGGAAGAGCTTGATGGTGCACCTCTGGAAGATGTAGATGGAATTCCTATTGATGCTACTCCCATTGATGATCTTGATGGAGTCCCTATAAAAAGTCTTGATGATGATCTTGATGGAGTGCCTTGTAAGTTCAAATTTCAAACTGATTAAATCTAGCTAATAAGTTTGGTGACCAAAACTCTAATTTCCATACATGCTGATATGGAAGAAGGTTATAGTTTCTCATGAAGGTATCAAGTTAACTATTTCTGATTTTTTCAAAATTCAAATACCCAGTAATACATTTATTTGTATGCTATGTATATAAAAGGCCAAGAAGCAGCATTTTTTCTGGTCACATTTCTTTGCTGGGACAGTCAGCCTTCTATAACATTAGCAAGTTTCTCTTTTTGTCTTAATTGTCAGGAAATTATAGGCAAAATCTTGTGTTCAATTATGCATATTCCTGGGTACCTGGTTTTATCAGTTCTGTATTATTATTAGTTTTTCTAACCTACAACTTCAGTTTTCCTAGCTGCCTAGAACCATTTTGAAAATAGGAACTGTACACAGCTCTTTGGTACATTTGAATTATATGTTTAAATATTGAATAATGTATGCAGTTTTGTAGAGATTTGTTAAAGATTTGTTTTACTTCTCAACTTCTTCACTTGCTTAATATATTACTAACCTGTATTTTCTGAATTGATATAATATATACTGTTAAAAATTTTGCCCTCAGATGCAGAGAATTGGTTTAGTCATAGTCCTTGTTCTCAGGATTACGGTTGGTCCATCCGTGTCCTTATTTTACTTTGCTTTTTAATAATATGGTGAACACCCATGAACGTAATACTTTGCATCATCCCCTAGTCGTCAGGGTTAATGGCTTATCTTCCCTAATAGTGGATGCAACTGAAGACTCAAAGAAGAATGAGCCTATATTTAAAGTTGCCCCATCAAAATGGGAAGCTGTGGATGAATCTGAATTGGAAGCACAGGGTGAGTAAAAGTAAAATGAGTATTTTTTACATTAAGTACTTAATAAGTTATTTATTGGTGTGCTTGTATATATGTTTTCCTTTTATGTTTTGTAACACATTTTAACCTTAATACTCAATGTTACCGTATTTTGTGTCTAATGTACACTTTTATTGTGGTTGGTGTTGCTGTTACAATTTTCTTAGGTCCTTCAGTTTGGAGGCTTTGAGAGTAATGAGATATCACTGAAAACCTTTCAAGTTAAGGCATTTTAGTAGTAAATGTAGATAGGAAGCTGTACCTACGTAGAAATCTACATAGAGGTCAGTTTCAGAGAAACTTTTTGATTTGACCCTCCCATAATCCTAGACTGATTAGATGCCATTTAGACCTGTCTCACACTTACTTAGACCTGTATCCTAGTGCTGATAATCCATAATTGTTACTATTTGTAGGTTCTAATGAAATCTTAATATTCAACACAGAAACAGGGATGACATTATTCATCACTTCATGAATTTGAATTATACTGTAGGTGTGAGGAAAGAGAATTGGCATATAAATAGCTATTTAGAGAATTGATAAACATAGATAAAGGAAACTTCTGTAATATAAACTTTTCAGTTCTAAAGCTTGAGCTTCCACTGTGCTGCTGCAAAAATGCTAGTTTACCTCATGGAATTACATCCTCTTTTTCCTTCTATTCAGCTGTTACAACTTCTAAATGGGAATTATTTGACCAGCATGAAGAATCAGAGGAAGAAGAAAATCAAAAGTAAGAATCTAAGTTCCAAATATACTGTTTCTTGTTCATATACATTCCCTTTTTCATTAAGAGATATAGTTGAAATAATAGTGAAGTGGAAAACTTCACTTTTGCTTTCTGGTCTTGATGGATCTGGTTTCATTTTGCTTGTGAGTTTTTTACGCTGGGTTACATTCTCACTTTGTAGTTACTAATTGGTCAACTGCATTTGTTTCAAATCTTTGCCATCAAATATTGTTTTGGGCTCCACAAAAAGTGGTTTTTAAAATGTGAGTAGGAAAGGTTATACTCCTTTCTTTTGGATTGTACATTGCTAAGAAAAATACTGCATTATGGCCATTGTGTTAATTTAAATATAAACCTTTCAGAAGAACTAAGAATGAATACAAAGGAAAAAAAATCTTTTCTTTTGAAATACAGAGAAATAATTTTGATTTTGCTGTTTGGTAATCACCCCAAAATTGTTTCTGTATTTGACACTCTGCTCTTAGATTCTCCTGCAAGTTTATATTGGTAGTTTTTAGGAAGTGCTTGACACTTTTCAAAATCATTGCAAAGGGAGTTGATTTTTTTTTTTTTTTTTTAAATGAGTAGAAGAGATGGTTATCACAAACACAAAGCACAGGTTACTGTCTTTTAAAATTTTGCATTCTTCTATTGTTCTCAGATGGAAGTGAGAGCAAAGAGAAAGCCCCTGTGTGTCCTAGCACAATATGGGCATTTGTGTGGATTTAATAAATGGGCATTTGGATTGTTGGGAAAATGTGATCAGTCAGCAGGCTATAGAAACACAGTTTGATATGATGGTGAAAACTTGTCTACAATGTTGTTTTTTAGAAATGTTGGTATGATTAGAACAAGTCAGCAGTGATGATGACAAAATACTTACAAAATATAGATGTGGCTTGCTAATGGAAATAGCTGTCTGAGGCTGTTTAGGAATACACGAATTGAGAATAGTTTAGTTCAGTTTGCTTTAAAACAGTGGTTTTCTGAACCCTTTTTATGTTCATGATCCTATGATTAGTAACATCTTATCATTTTAGAATCACTGCTTTAAAAGTAGTATATGTACTCATAAAATAATTTAATTTAGGGGGAAGGAAGGATAGAAAAGCCATTGAACCGAAAAAAGTATTGTTTCATTAGTTTTATTTCTAAAGGTATTAGTTTTTTTTTTTTTTTTGGCATAAAACTGATATTTGTGTTAATGTTTGGAATATGAGTACATTTTAGCATTGATGTTGAAATAATCATACAATGATGGAAGCCTGGATCACCAGAAGTATAATTTTAGATTTTTCATTTTTTTTAGGAATTCTCGGTAAATCATAATAATGTAAACATAACTGAAAGTACAAAGCAAGGAAAAAAAGCTTTTGCTCAGCTTCTGATCCTTGAAATTTTCTCATGCCTCACTACTACTCTCTAGTGGCTGAATCCTAAATGCCTTTTTACTTAAGGCTGATTTTGTAACTAGTAATTACTGTATTTTGTGGCAATATTGTGATTTGTGGCAGAAATGTGATTTTTAAAGCACGTTTTGGAGAAAAGTTACAAAAAGCAATTGCATTTGTATTGAATACTGTATTGATTTAGAATCTTGAATTTGCATGTCTTTTTAAAGAACAAGAGGAATAAGCTATGATATGATTTGAACCTCGAATTGTGACTAAAAGCTAAGGCCAAAACCAGTTTAGAAAAACTGCTTAAGCCTTGAAAAAATTATAATAGCAATTTAAAATATTTACATATTTTAAATCATGAATAGAGCTCATTTAAAAAGTCTTAAGTAATATGGTTAAATGTTAATGTTCAACCATCTAGACCCTTTCTGTGTATATAAAAACATGCATAGCTCTTTGAACGTAAATGATGTAATACTACTGTACATACTATTCTGTGACACGTTTTTCATTCAGTATCATTGGTATTATTCCATTTTAATCTATTTACCTGTTCTGTGTTCATCTATTATTGAAAACAAACATTTGGGTAAGCATACAAGGATGTTTACCAAAGAATATTTGAAATTGCAAAAAAATTAGAAAAAATTTTACAGGCTAGAATTGGTTAAGTAATCAATATCTGCTGTATTGTATTTTATAGTAACTGTGACTCAGTTTAACAAAGTCATGTCCTTATTGACTCTTCTAAAATAATTCTTCAGTAAACATCCCTGTTTACATAAACAGACATACACTTCAACAATCTAAAAGCATCTGAAACACTTGTAAAATTTTGTGTACCATAAAACAGGAAATTCTTGTGTTTAAAAAAAATTAACTAAAAAGTATATTTAGGAAATTACTGACAAATTAATGAGAAATATTAAGTAAAACTTTTTTTCCAAAAAGAATATTTTTAAACTGTTGGTTTGGACTTTTTTCTTCCTTAACTAATATTGTATTTAGTTGTACCCATATGGTGATATTAATGATTTGTGTGGTTCTGAAGATGGAGTTAGTAAAATATTTTAGTAATGTCTAGAAAGGACCTTTGGTTGAGAAATTTAAAAACTAGTATCAGAATTTTCTCAGTATCATATCTTTTCTGATTCTGAATTGACAGCCTTTCTTTATATCTGCCTGGCGTAAATTTTTCTGTCATACAAGGAAGGTCTTATTACGTAAGACTTTAATTAAATTTTATTTGGAAAGAATTTGTTTATAACCATTTTTACATTATTAGGAATAATTCTACATGTGTATTAAAAGGAATCTTTCTGCTTATCGTAGAATGTCCTTAGTACCCAAATACTAACAGAAAGGCTTGTGAGGTTCAAGTATTAAAGGCAAAACAGCATTTGTTCTAGGTTATGCCAGTAATGTTGTTATCACAGTCAACATTGTTTGTAGGAATTTTGTTTGTATATACATAAACATTCTGAGTTTGTTTGTACATGGGTATCTTGTTTTGCCCAGATTTATTTGCCAATAATACATACACACACACAACCCAGTCCCAGAATGTAAAATATATTTTTTAAAAACCCATTCATTCTTTGTGCTTCAAGAACATTTTGTTAATCCTGTACTAGCATTGATGACCAGCTTTACACATAGTTTCCTGTTTGTGTTTCCACTAGACAGCTTCTGGAAGGACAGGAGAATTTTTCTTCTTTGTATTCTAAGTGACTTACTCATGATAGTCTCTCAGGTTTTTATTTTCTTCCTGTCTGACCCAGAACCAGTGCAACTTTCAGAATCAACTAAAATGTGAATACTGATATTTGCTAATATATAAAATGCATACATTGCTTTGTTATTAAGGTTATGTGCTAATCAGGTAAGGTCTTTACCGGCTGTGTTGATTATTTCATAGTAACTGACTCAAGCTCATGTAAATTTTCTAGATTGATTATAGGCTCTGCTGAAGTTACTAAAGTCTCACATATAGCTTTTTTAATTTTTATTTTCATTTTAATAGTTTTTGGGGTACAAGTGGTTTTGGGTTACATGAATATATTATTTAGTGGTGATTACTGAGATTTTAGTGCACCTGTCACCTGAGCAATGTAGCACTGTACCCAATATATACTATAGTCTTTTATCCCTCACCCCCCTCCCATCCTTCCATGTCCCAGAAGTCCATTGTATTATTCTTATGCCTTTGCATCCTTGTAGCTTAACTTTCACTTATAAATGAGAACATACAATATTTGAATATTGTTACTCACAATAATATGAGTGAAGTAACTCAGGAATGGAAAACATGAAGCTTCTTGAAATCACTCTGAACTGTGAAGTATGCAGAAACTAGATTATTCGTTTCATTTAACTGCTGCAAGGAAAGTTTGTTGCAAATGGAAGGCACACAGATAACATAAGCAGAATTTATTAAAGTATGCTTATGTTGAAGCTCACACATTTTCTGTGGAGGAAAGAAGTGTTTTATAAAATTGTCTATAAAATATTGATCAAATATTTTGCAAAAAATGCTTGAGGTATGAATTGTCCTATTATGTTTTGGTTGCATTATTTAAGCTCTAAGACAATGAAAAATAAAATAGGTGGACTATAAAATATAGTACACTCTTGCTGCCTTGACATATAATGTATTCTGCTTATTTCTAAAGTCAAGAAGAAGAAAGTGAAGATGAAGAAGATACTCAAAGTTCCAAATCTGAAGAACATCATTTGTACTCTAATCCAATCAAAGAAGAAATGACTGAGTCCAAGTTCTCTAAGTACTCTGAAATGAGTGAGGAAAAACGAGCCAAACTTCGTGAAATTGAGGTTGGTGTTGCAGTGAAACTTAAATTACACTTTATTGGTTTTTCACTTTCTCCACCAAACTAAGCTGCCTCATTGCATTATATCTTAGTGCATACTGTTCCCTCTCTCTGCTTAGAACTCTTCATACCAGGTGACTTTTCTTCAGGCCTCTTCAACCATCTTTTCACTCACAGTAGCCTTTTCTTACCCTTTTGGACTTACTTGCTTCTTCCTATTTATTACTGTGTGATTTTATATGTATTGTGAGTTATGTATGTGAATGTGTATTTTGTTCGTTTGCTTACTTGCTTATTTAATGTCTTTCTTCCTCAGTAGGCTGTACTTTCCATGAAGAGAAAAGACCATGTCTGTTTTCTCTTCATCATTGTATCTCTAATACATGGCACATAGGAGATCCTCTGAAGAAATGGATTCTAATATCTAGATTATATGTATATACATATGTAATACGTTATATGTTAGGTACTATGAGAAATCCATTTCATTTTGAGTGTTCATAGTATGTAACTAGGAAAAAGTAAAATATTTCTGGCATGTTCTAGTTATGTTTACATTTTATTAGGCTCATTTTTAATGTCTGTACCTGTAGTATGGAGGAGAGTAGACACTGAGTGGGTCTTAATACCAAAAAATGGGGAAATGTATGGAAGAGCCCAGACTATCTCAGGCAGACATTTCCCTCCCTTTTCCCCCTCCCCTCTCTCTTTTTTTTTTTTTTTTTTTTTTTTGGAGACACGGTTTCTCTCCGTTGATCACGCTGGAGTGCAGTGGTGTGACCATAGCTTACTGCAATGTCAAGCTACCAGGCTCAAGAGATAGCCTCTGGAGTAGCTGGGACTACAGATGTACACCACCAAGCCCAACTAATTTTTTTTTTTTTTTTTTTTTGCATAGAGGTTACGTCTCACTATGTTGCCCGGGCTGGTCTCGCCCTCTCCTTTTTAAATGCCTTTTGTTTTGTCCAAGGCTATTCAGACATGTCAGAGAGAGAAGGGCTTTGTAATGCCCTCAAGGGGATGAAATATTCCCAGTAAATGCTAGCAGGAGTTTAGCAATCAGTCTCAAACCTCTAAAGAATGTATGAGAGTGAATTTTCATACTGTATACATTCATTGAACAGTATTTTTGAATGCCTACTGTATGTTAGTACTGTCTCCCTTACTAACTTATGATACCTATCACATTGGTTACCTCATTGCCACTTCTCCACATAACCACTGTTGGGCTGATACAAGTTCTTGCCCACCTCTTTGTCAGACATCACCGAACTGAAAAGTAAACAGAGACAGCATTTTGTTTTAACCTTACGTAGAGTCATCGTGGTGTCATTTATAAGTAGACATGAAGGATTTTCAGAGTTGATTAGTTGATTTATTTTTTCCTGGGATGTATTCATACACATTTTAAATATGATTTTTAGGGGGATAAAATGTATGTCAGTGAACACACTCACCTGTGCACCTTTTCAACCTACATATGCCCCTCTTTTACACCTCTCACCTTATGAGAAGCTCTGCCTTTCTCTGACCTGATGAAACTGTTGGAGTAGAAACAGACTCGAGTTAAATAAAAATACATTTTCTTGATAATAGAAGCTATTCCCTTATATAAATGCCCCAGCTGTTTAGAATGTTCTATTTCCTTATTAACTTAAAGAGAGGAAACCATATAATTTAGCTTTTTTGTTAACTTAGGTGGTTTTTACAAATCTTATTCTTTCCACCTTGTATATGTGTATATGCGATACACATGCATGCACATTGCACACATACACCTTATATGCATACATTTCCATACTACATGTGCTCTTTTGTAATCTAGCCTCTCCTTTATGTATTCAGTGATTATTTCTCCTGCTTTCTTAGGTACTGCCTCTTACAACTTAGTTTTCTTTCCGGGATTTGGACTATGAACTAAGTCCTGATTTTAAAATGTGTATCTTGGCTTCATCTTAGAATTATCTAATCCTTCTCCTGTATTTCCCCTGAGAGATTTAGTCATATGGAATAAAGTTCCACAACAGGTGGCAAACTTGGACTAGAACTCAGGGCTCATGAGCTTTATCCCAGGGCTTTTCACAACTAGCTCTCTTCTCTGCCCCTAAATTTGGATATCCATTTCGAGATTTAGAATCCAGTGAGTACTAACCCTTTTATTGGAGAACCATTAAATAAAGAATTAAGTTCTAAATTAGTTTCTCTAATTAGTTCTATTATATTCTATAGTGTATATACGATAATTTTGCATCTCCACATGTGTCCTAATAAAGATACCTATAGCTGAACATTTTTTAGCATGGAGTAAATAAAAACCAAATGATTCGTGTTGTAAAACATGCTTTGTAAAAACACAAAAATCTTGTAGCTATATGATGTGGTGGTGGCCAGAAGCCAGTTCTTAATCTTTCAGATACCACTGAGAGCAGTGCCTAGGCTGGAGTTACCTTTTCTCATTCTGTTGTCCCCATTTCTACCAACAAGTAGAATAGTGGGTGGGGAACCAAGTGGAGGGTCTTCTATCTTGTTGGAAGAGAGGGATCACTTTCTGTCCTGGTCCCTGAGGAAAGAGTGAACAGTTGAGTCGGAAGGTGATAACTGTCTGTTGCCTGAAGGCAACAAGGGAGGGATGGTTAAGCCATTGCATGGGCCACTTCCTTTTGTGTTGAGACTCTTGATCATCTGTTTTCTGTGTGTCTTGGACTTGTGCTTGAGCCTCGGTTAGACTATATTAACAGGAACTATAAGTAGGAATTGTACAGTGATTTTTTTTTTTTTTTTGAGACAGAGTCTCGCTCTGTCACCCAGGCTGGAGTGCAGTGGCCGGATCTCAGCTCACTGCAAGCTCCGCCTCCCGGGTTCATGCCATTCTCCTGCCTCAGCCTCCCGAGTAGCGAGGTGGCTCAAGCCTGTAATCCCAGCACTTTGGGAGGCCGAGACGGGCGGATCACGAGGTCAGGAGATCGAGACCATCCTGGCTAACACAGTGAAACCTGAAACCCCTTCTCTACTAAAAATACAAAAACTTAGCCGGGCGAGGTGGCAGGCGCCTGTACAGTGATTTTTAAAAAGATGATCTTAGGAATCCCTCCTCTCTCCTAAGTAACATTCAGGTCTATTGTTTGACTCTTTTTAACCCAAACCGATTTACTACAAATACATTCTGTGGAAGAGTCATCTTGGTCACGAGAGGCTTCACACAGTGATGAACTTAGCTATTTATGTTGCCCACCCCACCCCACCCCCTTGCTTTCTTAGCCTTACATCTTATCTTTTTAAATGCAGTCATGATTAAAACACACAAAAAAATGTAGACTTTTAGAGAGCTTTGAAAGAAGAGAAGGAGAGAACATCAAGCTCTGATTATAAAAGACCCTGATTATAGAAGTGAAAATATGTCTGAAATTCCACCACTTTGGGAGGCCAAGGTGGGCAGTTTGAGACCAGCCTGGCCAACAGGGTGAAACCCTGTCTCTACTAAAAATACAAAAATTAGGCATGGAGGCTGAGGCAGGAACCTGGGAGACTCTGTCTGGGAGGTGGAGGTTGCAGTGAGCTGAGATAACTGCCACTGCACTCCAGCCTGGGTGAGTGAGACACTGTCTCAAAAAATAATTAATTAAAAAAAAAAAAGCGAAAACAGATGGAAAAAGGACAAAATTGGAGAATGTAGAAGAAACATTCATGAAGTCAAAAATAGTGAAAATGCCAGTTGAGGCCAGGCATGGCGGCTCACGCCTGTGATTCCAATACTTTGGGAGGCCAAGGTCGGTGGATCACCTGAGGGTCAGAAGTTCGAGACTAACCTGGCCAACATGGCGAAACCCCATCTCTGCCAAAAAAAAAAAAAAAAATTCAAAAATTAGCCAGGCTTCGTGGCATGTGCCTTGTAACCCCGCTACTTCGGAAGCTGAGGCAGGAGAATCGCTTGAACCTGGGAGGTGGAGGTTCTAGTGAGCCGAGATTGTGCCGCTGCGCTCCAGTCTGGGCGACAGAGTAAGACTCCATCTCAAAATAAAAAAAAAAAAAAAAGAAAATACCACTTAGAATGGGGAGAAATGGTAAAAACTAAGTTGTAGTAAAGGGGGTAAAAAGCAAATGAGGTCTTGTTTTGAAGTATAAATAAAATGCTGTAGCAGCATTTAGTCCATTTAAAGGATATATCAATGTCTGAATAAAATAGGATAAAATGTTGGCATCTACAGCAATTTCGTGGGACAAGAATGTTTCCTGTTTCTCTTTGAGTGGAACAATATTGAGCAGATTGGCAGCCCAGTGGTACCATCCAAGATCCATGTGCTTTCTACCACTTGGAGGATCTTCCAGGTCCTCATACTTTTCCACCTTATTAGTCCTCCCTTAGAAATCAAGAAGAAGGTATTTTCACCCTTGTAAATTTTTTGGGTAATTTAAGCTCCTTTAAGCCTTAGGGTAGTTTTTATTTTAACTACTTTGTGAAGTCTTTATTTTTAAATTCAAAATAAATAATGAATTTATTCTTTTTACTATTTTTATATAGTACACAATTTTAAGATACTTATATCTCCAGAATAAAAAGCAAAATTAAGCTCACTTATTGCAGGTTTTTTCTCTCCCTGTAACTGATTTTACTAGTTTTTTCACATCTTTATCCATTGCCATTATATATTATATGTATGTGTTTGTGTGTAGGTGTATTGGCCAGAAATCTCTGGGTAAACATCTATCTAGGTGGTCTGTTTTTACAAACAATGCTACAATGAATATTTTGTACAAATACCTTTGTCCACTTATATAGGTAATAAGAGATGGAAGTTTTTCTGTTTTGTTGTTTTTTTTTGAGATGGAGTTTTGCTCTTGTTGCCCACGCTGGAGTGGAATGGCACCATCTCGGCTCACTGCAACCTCCACCCACCGGGTTCAAGCGATTCTCCTGACTCAGCCCCCTGAGTAGTTGGGATTATAGGCATGCACCACCATGCCTGGCTAATTTTGTATTTTTAGTAGAGATGGGGTTTCTCCATGGTGGTCAGGCTGGTCTCGAACTCCCGACCTCAGGTGATCCGCCTGCCTCAGCCTCCCAAAGTGCTGGGATTACAGGCGTGAGCCACTGCGCCTGGCCTGATCTGTTTTAATCAGTATTTGCTCTTACTGTCTTATAAAGTACCCTCCAAATATGATTTAACCTTTTCTTTGTGTTTTGATGTCTAGTGGTTGCACTGTGAGTGAGATCTTCAGACTGTGTGCAGCTTTGTGTGTTTGGTCTTACATGAGCTGAACCGGAATGTCACAGCCCTCCCACCTTCCACCCCCGCCTGTTTTTTAAAGATGTTTATCTGCATTCTGCTGACTGTCATATCTTGCTGGCAGTGTGCTTGCCTTTAGCAACCTTGCTTTTCTGATTTGGGGAACCAGATACCAAATTTGTTATAATTGTGTTGAGAGTAAGTGGGTTCTTACAGCCATGAAGCACGACTCATGGTTTTTGAATCCTCTCATGACCAGAGAGGGCTCCCATCTGGTCAGCTGATTTTTGCCTAGTTGGACTTGTCTGACAATTGGCCTTCAGGTGAGGTTATATTTTGACTAAGTACTAATTAGTTACTACTTTGCTATAGAAAAGAAGCAAAACAATGCTTGAGAATCTAGAATGATGAAAATGCTTATTTTTAAAATGTTTTATTTCACAGCTCAAAGTTATGAAGTTTCAGGATGAATTGGAATCTGGGAAAAGACCTAAAAAACCAGGCCAGAGTTTTCAGGAGCAAGTAGAACACTACAGAGATAAACTTCTTCAACGAGTAAGGAATAAGTATACCCAACAATACACATTTTTTGAAGTTATTTATTTGACTTCCTAGAATATTGGTATACCTAAAGATGATTTCAAATTATATCCTTTGTATAAATTTTGAATACTGGTAGACAATTAGAAACATTTGAAATTTGATATTTTAAAAGTGTTTGGATTGGAAAGGAGCTGAAAGGCAACAGCACACTATTTTATTCTGGGTACTACCTGTGGACAAGAAGATTAATTCTAACAGCATGCTTTTGAAACTGGAAAACCCTTCAGGACAAGTCACATTTGTGACGGTGAGACACCAACAACCCTGAGAGGTGGTACAGAAAGAAAAAGATGGAGGCAGGGTTTGGGAAGTTCTGGTGTTGAGAAGTTTATTTCATTTCTCATGGTTTCCAAGGAGGGACAGCAAGTGGTAGAATACCTCATTGGTGAGCTTTGAGTGTTTGAGGCACTTTATCTTCTTGTGCATCACAAAATTTATAGGAACATGCAGAGAATTTTAGAACCAGGAACTCCAGGAATTTTATTGAGACTGCTATTAATTTTGACTGTCATTGCAAAGAGTAATAATAATAATGTGATTATATAGAAAGTGAAATAGGAAAGAGCCATAAAAAGGGAACTTACAATCACTATGAAGTTGTTAATATACAAAACTGGTGTCGGGGAGGAGTCTGGTAGAGCAACTGTGGTGCCGCTCTCTGCTGCGTACTCCTAGGCAAGTCACTGTAGCCTGCTTTTTCTCTGAAACTGGGTTGATATTCCCAATTTTGTAAGATTATGAGTTAGATAATAGCTACTGTTTTTACTGTTACTCTTCATTATAAGTATTTTAGCTATACTATGGTTCCTGTAAAGTAGACATCTGAATCAGGAAATCATTTTCATTATCAATCAGGAAATGCATCCTACAGATCACCAGAGAAGTCAGTCTGCTCAGCACTACTCTTTAAAAAGTTGCACTCTATATATTTGGAAAAAAGATAAATGAGATTTTGTAAAAGATGCTACTTATGGCCAGGCGCAGTGGCTCACGCCTGTAATCCCAGCACTTTGGGAGGCTGAGGTGGGCAGATCACCCGAGGTCAGGAGTTCGAGACCAGCCTGACCAACATGGAGAAACCCCGTCTCTACTAAAAAAATACAAAATTAGCGGGGCATGGTGGCACATGCCTGTAATCCCAGCTACTCAAGAGACTGAGGCAGGAGAATCACTTGAACCTGGGAAGCGGAGGTTGCAGTGAGCCGAGATGGCGCCATTACACTCTAGCCTGGGCAACAAGCTTGAAAAAGCCTGGGCAACAAGCTTGAAAAACTGTCTCAAAGAAAAAAAAAAAAGATGCTGCTTACCTATACCCCCATAGGAAATTACGCCTTGAGATGCTTACTGTTCTGATGGTAGCAAGCACAAAATGAATAATACTTATATTACCACTTTAGTCTCCTTGCACTCTATGATTATAATTGGAGAGAAGGAACATGATCTTTGCCTGATTCTGTAAATAGTTGTATTAGAACACGGCTATGCACATTGACTTAGGTATTTTGTAGGGTGGCTTTCACTCTGCTGTGGCAGGGTGGAGTAGTTGTGACAGAGACTGTATGTGGCCCATAAAGTATTTACTGTCTGGCTCTGTATAAAAAGTGTTTGCCAGCTTCTGGTATAGGCTTTTTTCACCTTTTAAAAATTAGAAGAATCAGCTATCACATAGCTTGCTTGATGCATATAAATCATAGAGAAATTAAATTCCTGTTAATGAAGAACTTAGTTAGTTTTGTGGATTTATTGTCCGTAGCCACTCCTTTGTATGCGGAAATCAGAATTTGAAATGAGAAGTGACAGTTGTAGCATGCAAATATGTTATTTTTTTGGTTTATTGTAGAGTCATGTAGTCAGTTTGTATTTAGGATTTAAAATTTGCAGTGTAATTGGTACTTGTTTCCCACTAATAAAATTTTGATGGAAGATACTATGAATAACCATTTTCCTTTTCCAGCCTTTTTTCTTTGGTAAGAGCTCTTTTTGATTAAATCAACTTGTTTATAGTTAGAGGGATCACTTTCTACTGACTATTTTATTGTAACTTATGATGGATAGGGCAGTACATTGTTGGCTTTTTCTGATTCGAACTTTTCGGCAGGTGGGACAGTAGGGGAAGAGCTCTGATTCTAGAGCTTGGTCTCAAATTCTGACCTGACTCTCCTGTGTGACCATGGACATGGTACTTAATCTTTCTGAGTCTCAATTTTCATCTCTAGAATGAGGATAATAATAATTTTCTTAGGGATGCTTTAAATGATTGCATGAAATGGTCTGTGGAAAGTTGTTTAGTACATTGTTTGGCCTATGGTAAGCACTCAGTAAATGTTTAGCTGCTGTTGCTAGGATTAGTTTTATTTAGTATAAGCAAAAGAAATGACTAGTTTTCCCTGGAGGGGTAGATTTTTTTTTAAAACAGTATTGTACCTTAAGTAGTAATTTTAAAAATTATTTCCTATAAGAGAAAATATTGTTATATAAATGAGATTAACCCAGATTGATATTTTTAAACAACTTAATATTTTTTATAAAAAATAACAGGAGAAAGAGAAAGAGTTAGAAAGAGAACGAGAAAGAGACAAGAAAGATAAAGAAAAATTGGAATCTCGCTCCAAAGACAAGAAGGAAAAAGATGAGTGTACTCCGACAAGGAAGGAAAGGTATAACATTTCTCATATTTAATGCATTTAGTGGTTTCAAGATTTGCAGTGGTGTTTTATAATATTTTCATTATTGATGCCAGCAAACTGGAAATGTTTGTTCATGATAAACTTGTTTGGGTCCTGCTTGCAGAAGGCGGAAGTAGCAGAGAAATGGGGCATTTAGTTGGCACTTAGTTAACTGGGTGCATCATCCCTTCACATGGTTTATATGGTATCCTTAGCCTTAGTTCAGTGCAAGAATTCAATTACAGTATTAGATATCAAACCTGAGGCTTGTGTAACAAAACAACTTGCTAGATCTTCCTTGTTGCATCCAATTTAAGCATTTTTTTCCAGTATTTGTGCTTGAGGCTGCTACTTGTCAACTTGAGTCTTAGTCTTATCTTTAAAGGAGATTGTTACATAGGCCATAGGTCACTTTAAGTCTTCATTCTAATCAAAAGCATTTCTCTTTCCGTTTTTATTTCTTACTCTCACAGTTCCTAAATCTGATTGAGTAAAGAAAATTGTTTCCTTTAACTGAACTGAGGTTTTCCTAATAAAAAGACCTATTGTTGCAAATAATAATCTAGCTTAGTCACTCTACAGATAGTTACAAATAACAAGTTATGCCAATTGGTTAAAAGTTTGCCACTTTTTTGTCTTTTATGACTATTATGACATAATTTTAGATTTATAGGAAAGTTGCAAGAATAGTATAATTGATAGTTACCCTTCACCCACATTACCCAAATGTTAAAGTATTTCTACTTTCGCTTTATTCTTCCTCTTCTGTCCCATCTCCAACCATTTAAGAATAATTTGCCAACATGATGCCCCATTCTCTTAACCACATTCATTTAACCACAATAAAAATAATCAGTTTAGGAAATTAACATTTAAAAAAACTGATATTTAATCCAGAGACCTTAATTGAATTTTGCCAGTTGTTTTAATAACCTCTCTCATTGCAAAGAGAAAATCCAATTTAGTTGAATTCAGTTGTTGTCTCTTGACAACCTATCTTTAAGACTTACTTGTTCTTGTTACAAAGGACTTTGAATATTGTTAAAAGTAACATTACATGGTTAGAATAAAAGTTAGAGTAAGCTGGTAGGAATTAATAGCTAATTTAGTAAAGGAAAATGAATACCTGATCCTTTGCTCATTTATGGAATGTTTTGGGGGCTTTGTTCCATAGGAAGAGGCGACACAGTACATCCCCCAGCCCATCTCGCAGTAGCAGTGGTAGACGAGTGAAATCCCCATCACCAAAATCGGAGCGATCAGAGCGTTCAGAAAGATCTCATAAAGAGAGCTCACGGTCCAGGTCATCTCACAAAGATTCTCCTAGAGATGTTAGCAAAAAAGCCAAAAGGTAAATGCAAGTCATTTTTGCTAATATTTCAGATACTAGTTTCCTTGTCATTTCATCAGCTTTTGAAAATAATTTGGTTGGCATACATTTTTTTTTTAAGGATTTTAGAAAACCAAAGAGGTACACTTTCATTTTTGGTTATTCCTCCCCACCTCCTCATCTCGATCTCTTTCATGACTGAAGTGAAGGCTTCCAACAAGTGAGGACCAGCCAAGAATTTTAAACATCATATCCAATGTTTTCTGTGGAATAGGGTTAGCTGCTTTACTTTTCATTCTGTTCTTTAGTTTCTATAGAATATTATTGGATTTTTGTCAAAGCTGAAAGCAACATACATTTTTCCCCCATAGCAATATTATTAGCAAGTTCTTGGGTAGATACTTTTGGAAATACATATCATAAATACATTTTTTTCAGTATGTATTTTAGTATTTCATATACTTTTTTCCTTTAGTTCCAGAAAAATGGTTCAGAAATGTATTATTTATCTGGTGATACATAGAGGAATTTTCCTAAGAGCTAAAACTGCTTTATATGCTAATACTTTATTACTGTAACTATTTTTAGTGAAATCTTTATAGAATAGATACCTTTCTCCTTTTCTAAATGGCACTTGCATATATATGTATGTATGTGTTATATATGTATGTATATGTACATGTGTGTTTATTGGTTTGAGTAATCTTCATACACAGCACTTACAAAATTATAATGTCTTAAATGATGCCCTTGAATGATACTGCAGTAGTTGTTTGCTTCAAGGTGATAAACTTCAAAGCTGCTGTGTTTTTTAAATTTTGCGAATGATCTTAGGTGCAACTTTGAACTTTATCTTGTAGATTAAAGGTTCAAATTTGGGGGTTATCGGTCACTT
Source organism: Macaca fascicularis (assembly GCF_037993035.2). Classification (NCBI taxonomy): domain Eukaryota; kingdom Metazoa; phylum Chordata; class Mammalia; order Primates; family Cercopithecidae; genus Macaca; species Macaca fascicularis. The sequence continues at coordinate 45,868,996 of NC_088376.1, forward strand.
GGGGAGCTTGTTAAAAATGCGAATTCTTAGTTCTAACCTCCAGAGATTTTGATTCAGTAGAGCAGTGATAAGGCACAGAAATCTGTCTTTGTAAACAAGTGCTCTACTGATGATCATTGATGCAGTGCATAGTAAGTACAAAATAAATCCGTGTGTGTGTATGTATAATAGAGTTTAAAGTTTAGAAGTTCATAGTCTTATTCCAGTGATTTTTCACCATGCTCTGTTAAAGGTCATTTTCAATAGTTTAAGGATAATCAATTTTGATCACATGAGTTCTTTCTTTATCAATTGGGATTTTTTTGTTTCCTTAGATCACCATCTGGTTCAAGGACACCTAAGAGGTCTAGGCGATCACGGTCTAGATCCCCTAAAAAATCAGGGAAGAAGTCCAGATCCCAGTCCAGATCTCCACACAGGTCTCATAAAAAGTCAAAGAAAAACAAACACTGACGTAAATTTTTAAGATGCTGTCACTTATTGGAAATGCGATTTGTTTTGTGCCTGAACGGTCTGTTTTTTAAAAAAACAAAAACAAAAAATCAAATGAAAGAGCATTCCTGGGGTTTTTTGTTTGTTTGTTTGTGTATGCATGTGTAAACTCATGAGCAACTGCATCTGTAGATGTCATTGTTTTATATTGTGTAAATTACTTTCATTGTGGCTATTTCTCAAGATGAAATTTTTATTGTTCTAATGGATTTCATCAGAAATGTGTATAATGGATCTGCTGACAGTAGTAGTATTTTTAGGATGTTGTGACTTAGCAAAAATAATACAGATGTCTTCCCCCCTTTTGTAGCTTTGACAATTTGAATTAGATTTCAAATAAAATCTGAACAGAAAACTATAATGTTGTTTTTTTGCCCCACCGGTGATATTAAGTCCCTTAAAGTCCTACTGAGTTTCACACTACTGTTGTGTTTCTTATACCTGATGCACTTTATAAGCCCCAGTGTTCAAGTAGCTTAAGTTTTATATTTACTAAGATGACTATCCAAATTAAGGAACCTGAGACTCCTGTTTGGTGGTTTGCTAAGCATTTTCTTTGATAAGTTTCTCTTGGGTAATACTAATACCCACATATCAAAGACTAGGTAGATATGGCATGGCGTTTTGTTAGTGGAATGCCTGGATAAAACATTTTTTCACAGAAGCAATATAATTTCCATACATCCAACCTATGTTCTGAGCAACTACTTACTTTTAGGGGGAAATTAAATATCTTTTCAATTCCTCTTCTATTATGAAAGAAGTTTATTTGTCAAACAAATTTTCTAACAAGGTTTGGCCATAGAATTCTCTTGTATGATCGTTGACCTTTTATAATCTTCTGTAGGCTATCTTTCAAACACTGGCATCAGAATATTTTTTACAAGTTTCAGTTTAAACAGCTTAGTTGGTTCCCCGCCTACTCCCCCCACCCCCGCCCCCAAGAGACTTGGGTTTAGTTGTAGCTTTAAGTAAAATTTAAAAATAAAATGTATTTCAGGAAACTTAGTATCTAATGGTTTGTAAATTCAAGGTGCAAAAAGTTGATTTAAACCATTTGCAGAGTTGAACTCTTATGAAAATAAATTTGCTACGATATGAGGAAGAAATAAAACTTGTGTAATGTTGGTCATAATACTGCTATAAATATAATAAAGGGTTATGTAGAATTGAACTGACACTATTATTTGTGAATCTTGATTTCAGTTTTTTATGTAGACACTTTATACAGTGGTTTGATGGGTTTTTTTTTTCTTCCCTAAAAGAGAAAGTAGAAAACTATTCTAACAATGGATTATTTTGATTTAACTTGCTTTTTTAAAAAATCTTTTCAACTTGTTTTACTTAATCTTGCCTAGTCACAAAATAAGATACGCTGTACCCATGGTTTGGAGAGTAGCTATATTAGCTGAGCAGTGAGATACACTATTTCCAAACGGTGCACACCCACAGTAGCTTTGGAAATGAACCAATCGCTGTTTTACTTGATGGTTCTTATCAGCATGCAAATATTGCTTGAAAGTCATTTCCTTATTCACTGTTTTGTTAGTCCATTTTGTTAGGAAACATTAATTCCTAAAAATTTGTTCAGAATAATTAAAAGTGAACATTTGGTGCTGATACTCAAAAACCTATAAATGTAGCCATTTAAAAAATAACATGTTTTTCTCTCCTGTTCATTGCCTGGGAGAATGGAATTTTACATAACTACCTTTCTTTGCAAAAATAACGGTAGTGTCGAGTTGGTGGTGATTTTGGCATTCCATCTTACACTGGTTTCTAGTATAGGCTTAGAAATAATTGGTCAGGTAATAATCTTTCCAGTCAGGTTGCAAGGGATGCTTATTTCTCTCTCTTAAAAAAAAGACATCCTGCAGGATTGAGTAGAAAATTTTAGGTCAGTTTTGGGTGCTTATTTGTAATATTTTTCCTACTACATTGGAGTTTAGCAGTTCTTTTTTTCTGGATCCACATAAAAGTATCATAGTTTATCTTACAGTGGGTGAAACTGACTTTCTTTTGGTTGGGTGGGTGAGGATTTCTTAGGCCTGATAGAATATATATTCTGTGAAATTTGTTAATGTACGTATTAGATTGTATTGGATTTTTTTTTCTTGAATTTTTAGTGGTATTATTAGATAGGTTATTTCCAGTTTTACTTCATGACAGAATATCTAGAGTAAACCTACTTAATACCCCCATGGATTCTATGAAAGTTTAATGGGATCAGAAGTTGGTGACTTATAAGGGGGAAGATATTCTACCATATTTTTATAATAACATTATTCATGTTTCTTGTCTGAAGGACACTCAAGTTACAGAGCAAAATTTCTATAGGTTCACTAGAATGTTCATAGGCATGGTCTTCCAGTTACAGGAAAGATCATGTTCTATCTGTGGACACCTGTTGTCCTCTACCACAGCTACATGCTAGAGTTGTTTTCCACAGATCTTATAAAGGGCATGATTTAGGCTCTTTACCCTCCAACTTAATGTTTATACACAGGAATTGTTTACTAGGTTAATGACATTTAACTCCCCTCTCTTCTGTAGGTGAGAGAAAATAAGTAAGTGTTGGTCTGTTTCTTACCAAAGAGAGACCTATGATGGAAAATGATCATGTCTCTGAATTTTTTCTTTAACGATACAGTTCCTTGTTATAGATAGTAAGCATATGGGAATTTCTGAGCTATAACATGTTGAGAAGTTAGAAATTAAAACTAACACAACAAAAAGTGCTGAATCAAAAGATGCTTTTATTTGGCTCAGAATATTTTTGGCTTTTCTGCTAAAGGTGGCAGACGTTATTCTACACAGACCTGATTTTTCTTTATTGCAGACCATTCTTGTGGGCTTACCCTGAGACTTTATCCCAATTAATGAATCTTGGAGGGAATACTTGCTTATTTATGACTTATGTATATCCCCCCAAACTTTAATATTCTTGAGCACTTGAAAATACTTTTGAGAAATTTTAACTGTGATTAAATTTAGGTTTATTAGAAATATTCTGTACACATTTGCCTCCATGGTGGCATAAGTTCTGAAAAATATGACCATGACAATAGTTTATCATCATCATTGTTATTCAAAATAAGGGTAAATAAATCTCTGTATTGCCAAAGTGACAAACTGTTCTGATGACCACACAGTGTGATTTCTTTAGCAGAAAAAGTTGGTTTTAAAAATAAATAGTACCACTTTTCTAAGACTGTACAGTTTAAAAATAAGGTTTTTTTGTTTATTGTTTTCCTCTTCTATTAAGTTTTAGTGAAAAGCTTTATTACAGAAAATTGTGCAGATACTAGTGAGGATACTAGTATAAGTTTAAAGGAACATGTGACTGTAAAATCTCACATTTACAAAGTGCTTGGTGTCTTCATATTTCACACGCATGTTTTAGAATAGATTTTAGGGAGTGTTTAATTCATTATCCTTTTGACTTTTAAAATTTTTGTTACCAACTTCGTAGGACTTAGATAATATATAAATAAGTGCAAATTCCAGGGGAAGTGTTGAGATGATAGACTAAAAGGTGGGAATGTGCTGCTGTTCCGTGAGCCTTGTTCCATTGTTGAAAATTTGATGCCTCAGTGTTTATTCAGTACCACCTCATGGAGCTTCAATGTAAATGGATTATATGTATAATTGGTAATTTGTATAGTTTTGTAGATTGTAGATTAAATGCACTCATCATGTCACATGTAATTGTGCTTGGAGTATTTGTGTTTTATTATTTTACTTCAACGGGTTCTTGTCTGTTACATCTCTGGTGATTTGAAATATCAGGAAAGACAGTTTGTCAGAAATGAGAATAATATAGTTGAAATCAGTTGGGCTAAAATACTCTACAGCAAGACAATTTCTTTTGGGTGAACTGATTCTATAATTTACTTTCTTTTGATGTAAGGATTAGGTTTATTGAGCTGCTTTCCAGATCAGGCTGTCACTTTATAGTTTTTCTACATAAAGATTATATAGTTGCAAACAAAGGTTGTGAAATTTCCCTTTTGTTGTTTTTGACTTTTAATTAATAAAAGTACATTGTTTTCATAGCAAACTTAGACTGTCCATGTAATTTTCTCCATATTGTTTTTCAGATGCAAGCCCAGTTAATAATTAGTTTTTCAGCAGCTTTCTCTCAAGTGAAATAAGTGATGTGACATGTTTATCAGTTATGGCTAAAATGTTACATTTTCCATGTTTAAACTATAATCAAGTATTTTCATGCTAGTGGTTCTCTTGGTTAGGAAATTTCATTTCCTTATTGCTGCCTTTTTTAAAAGTTATTTTATTCTGTTTATTTCATTGAGGAAAATTTTAAACATTCTACAAAAGTAAATACTACAGTGAACCTTACATACCATCAACATGCAGATAACAACTTATATGTATCTCTAAATACTTTGTTTTTAAAACATGCCTGCAATGTCACTGTCACATTAACAAATCATTGGGTCCTTTTAAAAAATGACAGTTATTTTAATTGTGAGAAGAGGCTCATAACAAAATTTACCTCTTAACAACATGGTGTTAGGTATACCCATATGATTACGCAGCTGATTTCCAAAACGTTTTTTGTCTTGCAAAATTTGAAACTCTGTACCCATTAAACAACTCATTTCCCTCTTCCTCCCCTCTCTCTCAGTATCATCATTCCACTTTCTGTTTCTGAATTTGACTACTCTAGGTACAACATATAAGTGAAATCATACAGTATTTGTCTTTTTTTGAGAGTGCTTTATTTCACTTAGCATAATATCCTCGAGGTTCATCCATATTACAGCATGTATATTGTTTTCCTTTACAAAGCGCACTTTTTCTTTGCTTCCATATTATGGAATTTGAAAATGATTTAGCCCAAATGGTTCGTTAGTATTTTCTATTTTTGATCAAAAACTTCAAAAGAGAACATGTAATACCAAGTGTATATGCCAACTACTCCACTTTCTTTATTTTTTAACCATTTTCACAACTTTTTATGCTCTCTGTTCTCTTTAATGGTTACATATGATGTACTTTGATAACACTTCATATAATGGGGTACAAAATACACTTGAAACAAACTGATTGTGAAATTTTAGTGGATTAATACTATTAATGACCATACTTGAATGCTTTTTTAGTTTTATATATTGCATGACGAAAAGAAAACTTAAAATTTTGACATGTAGTAAACTCGCTGATTAGATTATTCATTTTTTTCACAGAGAAAGGAAAAATAGCGTTTTCGGGTTTTTTCAAGTTATTTTCTCCCATCCTTAGGAAACAGTGTGTCGAACTGTTTTAGAATAAATAACTTACTTTTTGATTTTCAAACGAGATGTGGCATGGCACAGTGGGGAAGGAAGAGGAAAGGCCTGGGCTGTGGAGTCATATTTGAATTTGTATATCAGCCATTCCCTTTTATCACCTGGAAAGAGGGGATATTAACCTTGAATGGTTATTGAAAGGATGAAATCACATGTACATCACTGGCACAGGGTTGTCATACAGTGGCGCTTAAATAAATATTCATTATTCCTGAAAACTAATGGTGGGAACATCTTATAACTAAAACAAGATAAAGAATAACACTATAATTCCATAGCACTGATACCTTTAAAAGATTTCCTTGGCCGGGCGCAGTGGCTCAAGCCTGTAATCCCAGCACTTTGGGAGGCCAAGACAGGCAGATCACGAGGTCAGGAGATCGAGACCATCCTGGCTAACATGGTGAAACCCCGTCTCTACTAAAAAATACAAAAAACAAGTGGGGCGAGGTGGCGGGTGCCTGTAGTCCCAGCTACTCGGGAGGCTGAGGCAGGAGAGTGGTGTAAACCCGGGAGGCAGAGCTTGCAGTGAGCTGAGATCCGGCCACTGCACTCCAGCCTGGGCGACAGAGCAAGACTCCGTCTCAAAAAAAAAAAAAAGATTCCCTTGTACTTGATTTGTATTCAGTTAACAGATTTTATAAATAAAGTTAGTGATATGTTGGCATATTTATTGCATATGGAGTACCACTTCATAATCTGCTTTCCCAGTGTTTTAGATGGCATTTAATTCTTGATCTCCTATGAGAAAAACTATTACATAGATTTTAAAATATACTTTTTATTAGTTGTCATTTATTACTGTGAATTCCCCTAACCAAAGTTCCTGGAAGGAGGAATCCCATAAAGGAAAATCTAAATGTAAACAGCTGAAATAGGGGATATGTGGAAAAAGCCTGGAGAATAGTATAAAGGATGATGAAGCACTGGATTCTTTGTCCAAGTTCAAAGTAAAAGAAAAATCTACAGATTATCAGCGCAGAGCAGCAGTGTGCAGTTTTCACAAAATGGGTGGATAGAAAACAGTATCCTGTAAGAGAATTAAGAAGAGGGCTAGTATTGTGAGTACAGTTGAACTCCTGTGTTTTTGTATATTTGCAAGTTACAGTTTGTATTTTCAGATTATCCAAGAATAAGAAATGTACCCTAAAATTACTTTTAGAATAGAGTTCAAACCATATGGAATTTGGAAAGGAAATTACAGTTTAAATTCAATTCAGAAATTAACCACTTTGTAGTAACGTCCTCAGGACATGTGAAGTTCTTTGGAGTTCTCACAACTGCACAAACGTAAATCTAGAAGAGCACAACTTTGATTAGAAATATTATTTTGTCCTCCAAATAGCTGAAACATTGACTTTGGAAAGAATAAGCGCCTTGCTATATAGTTTGGCTACCTAGGCCACTAAATATTCTTACTACATGAGGGTGGTATTAGATGATTGATATGGTTTGGTTGTTTATTCCCTCCAAATCTCATGTTGAAATGTAATATTCCCAGTGTTGGAGGTGGGGCCTGGTGGGAGGTGTTTGGATCATTGAGGCAGATCCCTCATGATTGGCTTGCTGTGGTAGTTCATGAGGTCTGGGGGGAGTGTGGCACCTCCCCCACCTCTTGTTCCTGCTCTTCCCATACAGTATGCCTGTTCTCCCTTTACCTTCCACTATGACTGTAAGCTTCTTGAGGCCCTCACCAGAAGCAGATGCCAGCACCATGCTTCCCATACAGCATGCAAAACCGTAAGCCAAAATAAACCTCTTTCTTTATAATTTGCTCAGCCTTAGGTATTTCTTTAGAGAGATGCAAAATTACCTAGTAAAATTATTTTTGTTTCAGCATATTTTGTTTTATTGCACTGTGCAATAGCTACTGGATGTGAGTGGTTTATTAAGAACATTTAGGAAAATGCTTTTCAGATGGCTTTTGGCTGTGCTAACATTTTAATAAAGGATCTGTCATATCCTTCACTTCTAGAAAAGTAAGCACTCTCTCTCACAGGATGTAGAAAGGTATCAAAAACCAAAAAACATTCTAAGTAGCTATTTTATATTTTCTAATCACAATAACTTTTGGCTAACATGAACTTAAACTGTAAATTTCAAAGTTACCTATTATGTATAGCTTACATATTTCATAGGATGCTTTCCTCAACTTTGGATACATCCTATCTTATTTTAAGAATGTGTTCTCCCCAGAAAAATATGCAGCATGTCTAATTCTGTGCCAAATACTATATATGTGTAAGTTCCACAAAGCAAAAATATCAAGTATTTCTACAGAGACATTTACATCTAAAAATACTGTTTTAATTCTGAATTGATTGCCCTGAAAGCATGTGTAATTTGACTTAAATAGCAGCTATGTTAGAGAAAGTCTTTAAGCAGGGAATGATCTTTGTACTTGTTTGTTCTCATGACTGACATGACATGGAACTTGTAAAAAGTCAGAATATTCTTTATTTGCATGTATTTTGTAATAAGTATATTATTTATTTTGTCTATATTATATAATAAAACCATGACTAATAATTTATGAAGAATGAGAGAACAGTTTGGTGTTAAGATAAAGAATTACTGTCCACTGTGTATTTCAGAGCCTGTCATGCCATTTATAAGTTGCAGAACTCAACTGTCTAGATCAGTTTAGTGTATTTCTAGAATAGTTTATCTTCATGACTAATAATCAGTGTATATACTGATATTGTCCTCCCAGTGAATGACTCTCTTCAAGTGCCATAGTGAAATTCAAAATATTAGCTACACAGATCACCACTTCGTAGCTTTGTATCTCGTATGTCCGTATATAACTTAGATTATAGGGAAAAAGCCTTCAAGCTATTTTAGTGTCCAAGTGTACTCATACCTACCCTTCTTTATTCCACACTTGGACCCTTTGTCAGGTGTCCTTGCATAGCACCTACTGAGCATCTAAGGACCCTTGAGGGTCTTGCAAAGCTTATGACTGTATGGAAGATGGTTTACCTCTGGTGAAACAGACCCTTTGGATGAAAACAGAGGAGGATGTAATAAACTTCTGAAGAAAATAAGAGGACTTGCTGTGCCCTACTTGCCTCTTCTGATTGCCTTGCAATGCATTTATTCTCCCCACTTTCTCTGCAACCTTTAGTTTTTTCCTTGCAGAGTGTTGGAGACAAGGTGAACGTGATCAGCTGCCTGGTCTTGAGTAAGGTGGTATTTCTGTCTGTTAAATTTGTGCAGATTCTTACGTTTGACTGAAACACTGCCCACCAGAAAAAGAAAGACTGGGGCAAAGAGATGAAGTATTAGATATAATTACTTTCATAATCTTATATGTAAATAAATCTAGTTGCCAAACCTCAGGATCTTTGAGTTCTTCGGATATTTTTGTGGAATGTAATTTCTGTAGATAATTTTGGACCTTGATCATCTTTAATGAATCTAGATGAGCTCATACAGGGCTTGAAAAGACAAGGTTCACAGAACCAGAGTGCCTCCTTGAAAACCTGGCTTTTTGTGTTGCGTGGCCCAGTGGGACTTGCCCAACAATAGAATAAAATACCTGGACTCCAGAGACCCAAAGACTCCCTTCAGCCTTCAACCATTGCAAGGCAATCACTTCCCAGCTGTGTGGTCTCAGTCAAGATGTTTAACCAAGGTCTTTTGAGCCCGTTCCCTCATTTGCAGCATGAGTGTGCCATCTACTTTACAGGATTCTTCAACAAGTTGAGCATCTACTATGCACCAGGCACTGGGGAAATATATAGTGATGAATAGAACAGACAAAGTCCTTACTGTCTTGTGACTTACATACAAATGGGAGGAACCAGACGAAAATTTGAACAAGATGATTTCAGATGGTAAAATGTACTGAAAAACAACAGGGTGGTAGGATAGAAGGTGAAGGAGGGGTACCTTTCTTAGGATGGTCAAGGAGAAACACTGGTGGTGAGGTTGAGTAAGAAGGTAGAGCTGGCTGTGTGAACATAGGGCACCAAGTGTTCCAGGCCGAAGGTGCTGGAAGTAAGCACATTTAGAGGGAGACCATGTTGGCGTGCTGAGAAATGGAAAGTAGTCAATGGAGTTCAAGTGCAGTGAGGAAAGGACGGTTTGATATGAGATGAGGTTAGGTAGGGCTTGACAGTTTTAAGCAAGGGAGTGAGTGACCTGATGTAATTTCAAAAGACACGTCAGCTGCTGTATAGAGACAGAATGGGAGAAGGACAAGAGAAACAGGGAAACAAGTTAGGAGATTCTTGACTGTGAAGATTACATGGGATTATATAAATACAGTATCTAACATGTCCCAAGCACATAGCAGCTCTCTAATAATTTAACTCCTCATTTCCTTGGATCTTGTGATTCCTTTCCCTGCAACAGAGGTTGTGTTCACCCTAAGATTAACTTCACTTGAGTGCTGTTATACAGAAATCAAACCAGTGGATGATCAGGACGTAGCACTCCTGTTGTTCTTAGGCTGGTATAGGAGGAAATTATAAATTGTGTAGACTGCAGAAGCAGTCTTTAATGCTTCTGTAGTCACTGGCACAACTACCTACTGCACTGTGGAGTGTTAATAGATGTTACTTGGAAAAGGGAGTTGTGTGATAAACTAAGTTGGGAAATCCTGGACTAAATAGGCTTCTTTATAGCAGTACTTCTCAGAACCTTGAGTATGTACTGTGTATCCCCAGGCAGGAGACATTACGTATTTTCCAAACGTAACTGATCTCAGAGGTCTAAGGTTCCACAAACACTTTCGAAACACTTTAGAACTGGGATTGGGCAACTTTGTTTTTCAGTCTGATGATGTAATTAATGGGTTGGCTAGGTGTGTCAGGGTCTTTGGGTACAAACAACAGAGACCATCTGTAGCTAAATCAAGAAAAAAGGATTCGTTGGAAGCCTATGGAGGCTCAGAGAATTGACAGTGCATCTGGAAAGCCAGATGTAGGAATCAGCAGGACAGGAGACAGTGGCAGGACAAGGAAGCTAGAAACACAGATGGGGGCAGTCTGGCCAGGCTTCAGCCTTCAGCCTCTCTGTCCATCTGGAGGTTCCAGTTCTAGGAAGGGGGCACTTGATGGACCTAGCCTTTCATGTTATAAATTTTTAGAAAATGTAACTTTAATGACTACAAATGATCATTTACTGTAGGTTACTTTGCCAAGACCCTGTTATTAGAAACTGGGTTGTTTCCATTTTTTTCTTTTCTAAGGAATGCCGTGATGAACATCATTATGCATAACATTTTTGTTTTCATTCATTTAAAAATTATTGGAATTGTTGGGTCAAAGAATATAAACATTTCAAAGCTCATGTGATGCATGTTGCCAACTTGCCTTCCAAAAACGCACCATTTTTGACTTCCTCTGATGTTGAGGAATGGGTGCTTTGCTGCACCTTTGCCAGCACTGGGAATTTGTGACATGTCATTTTAAAAAGTAATTCAAATTGGATGCAATTACTTGCTCCCAGCTGGGAAGGTTTCTGGGATCTATAAAACAGGCAAATTTTGGCAAGCTATAAAGATGACTGAAGTAACTGGTCTAGTCATCTGAAGAAATTGGTAGGTCTAAAGCAATTCCACCTGCATATGCCATACTGTGTGGCAGCCTTGTCCCTAGATCATAGATTCCTTTTGACAACCAAGATAGAAGGCCAAAGACTCCCAGTATGAAGCTATTGTAACTGAGTTTTTTTTTTTTTTAAATAAGTCTCTATGCTATTTTTAGAAAAGAGAAATTGTATAATATAAACTTAAATGTAAGTCTTTGGGTATCTTCATCTGTTTTCAGTTTTTATGTGTACTTTTACCAGGTTAGGGTTTGTTTGCTGTTATATGATATGGTCAAGGGGAACCTTCTTCTCCCCTATGACTCTTGAGCTGGAATGCTGTGGGATCCTCCTGCACTGGAAGTTAATCCGAAACTGGACCTTAATGTTCTTGTCCTCTAAATCTTATCTTGTGAATCATACCTCTCCTAAGCTTCCCACCCCCATCCTCATGGGTGATGAGACACCTCCCACCTTCTGGGCCAAGGAGGAGCCAGGGCTTTTGGTGTGGGTGTGCCCCTTTCCCAACAAGGGTCAGATTAGGAGTGAACCTCCCTTAAGCCTCTACTTCCGTCACCAAAGGTCAAGAAGAGAGACCTTCACTAATTAAAAACTGATCATGAGAAAACCACGACACCTAGCCCTCCCTCCTCTCCTTTCCCTCCTCAGCTTCTCAGAACCTCTCCTATGTCATTTTCCTACATTTGACCAAGAATGAACCCAGTCCTTCATCCCAGGTCATGCCAGTTATCACGAGAAGCCCAGACTCAAAGGTTACACCTCACCTCTGACATTCTCATGTCCTGTTCTTAGCAAAAGTCTCTGTATCTTCATCCTCCTTTCTGAATGTTCCTATTACCTTCTGGTGTGATATCTGGACTCTGAATTTTGGAGGACAACTGGGGAAGGTTTGTGACCTTTATGTATTATCTCGTTTGGAAGTTTTACGTTTGAGTTCCCATGTGCAGGTGCAGCTAAAGGGCTCCCTCCCTTTCTGTAGTAGACATTGAGGTCTTCATGGATCAGGCAGCCCCATGTGACTATGATTTCAAGGGTGATGAAAGATCCTAGACAACTTCCAGGGCATTTTCTGGACACATGCATTTAAACTGGGTCAAAGCATCATGTTACCTAACAGGAATACATTCAGAAGCTAATGCATTTGCATTCAAAGGGCAGCCTATTATCTCGAGAACAACCCTGGATCAGAGTCAGGCAACTTGGCTTCTTGCATGAACTGACTGAGCTTGGGCAATTTATTGCCCTTGTACCTCAGTTTCCTTGAGTCAAATCACTGTTTCCCAGACACCAGTCCACTGACCAGCTACATCAGAATCTTATGGGATGCTCTCAGAACTCAGTCCCTACCTCTGAGATTTTGGTTCAGCCGGTCTGGGGTGGGGCCTAGGACCTGATGTATGTATAGTGTCTTTTAATTATGGAAAATTCAAACATATACAAAAGTAGAAAGACTGGTATAACATGACATTCACAGCCACTCTAATTTGGGCTAAAATTCCATACATAATTTTAATTGTACATATTTTTGTATGTTTCTGTACAAGACATGGACTTTAAAAGTACCATTAGACACCAGAAAAAAAATTAACAGTGGCTACTTAATATCATCAAAAATCCTATCAGTGTTCTGAAATCCACAACTGTTTTACAAGTTTTTTTTTTTTTCCAGTTTGCTTGATGTCTTTCAAATGAAGTTCATGCATTATGATTGGTTAATATATCTCTTAAGTGACTTTTAACCTACTGATGTTCCTCAGTTTCATTTTTGCCCTTTAAACTTGTTACGAGACTCAGTGGTTTGTCCATGAGACTTTCCCACGGTCTGGATTTTTGCTGAACACCACACCCACCACCCTGCTCCCCAAGTTTATTTTCTGTAGATCAGTAATTTAATCTAGAGGTTTGATCAGATTTACTTCAAAAATTTTGTCACGTCTACTTTATAGATGATGCGCACTTTCAGGGCCACATAATGTCTGCTCGTGTCTCTTTGTGACATTTGCAGCCATGGATCATCATTGCCTGAGTTCGCCAATTCATTAGGGTCACAACTGGTGATTCCTAAATTTATCATTTCTTTTTCACTTATTACTTGAGATAATACAGAGAAACTTCCTTACCTACTATTGACTTACTCCACAGTACAGTTCATATAAGAAAGGCAGCCTCAATGCCTTTTTCCTTTATTTTCCAGTTTTCAACATCACTTTCATGCTGGGATATTATTACCATTCTCTAAAGTGACCATTAAAGTTTTATTATTATGTTTAGTATTATTATAACCTCATGGATTTTAATGTATTTGATGTGCTTTAATCCATCACAATTCTTTTTTTTTTTTTTTTTTTGAGACAGAGTTTCACTTTTGTTGCCCAGACTGGAGGGCAATGGTGCAATCTTGGCTCACTGCAAACTCCGCCTCCTGGGTTCAAGCGATTCTGCTGCCTCAGCCTCTCGAATAGCTGGAATTACAGGCATGCGCCATCATGCCCTACTTATTTTGTATTTTTAGTAGAGACGGGGTTTCTCCGTGTCAGTCAGGCTAGTCTTGAACTCCCAACCTCAGGTGATCCGCCCACCTTGGCCTCCCAAAGTACTGGGATTACATAGGTGTGAGCCACCGTGCCTGGCAATCCATCACGATTTTTATCCTTAGAATTCCCCTCTTTGGCCAATGAGAGCCTCTTCAAGTTGGCTCCTGAAGTCCCTTTGACACATGACATTACTCTTTCATAGCTTGTTTTCTGAAATGACAAATTCTCCAGGCTCATCTTGTACATTTTTTACTCCACACCTAAAACAACCATTTCTCCAAGGAGCTTTCGGAAACTCATATTAGATTAAAAGACTCTTCAGGTAACTCTGATGTGCAGCCACGTTTGGCAACTGCTAGGCATCTGAGGTTCTTCCAACTCCAAAACACTGTTTTGTTTTTTCCTCTTGTTAATTAAAGTAGCAAACATATTTGAAATGATTGTTAAACACTAATATGAAATAAAAAAATACTTCAGTGACATTCTTTTGTGCATTGCGCTTTAAATTGGTACAATGTTTTAAATGCAATTTGACCAAATGTAATATGCTTTAAATATTTTCATACACTTTGACCCAGAAATTCTACTTTTAGAAATCTGGTCTAAGGACTTTTTTTTTTTTTTTTTTTTTTTGGAGACAGGGTCTCACACTCTTGCCCAGGCTGGAGTGCAGTGGCACACACGGCTCACTGCAGCCTCGACCTCCCCTGACTGGGATGATTCTCCCACCTCAGCATCCTGAGTAGCTGGGACTACAAGGCGTGTACCACCACACCCGGCTAATTTTTGTATTTGTTTTGTTTGTTTGTTTGTTTGTTTGTTTGTAGAGACAGGGTCTGCTTATGTTGCCCAGGCTGGTCTTGAACTACTGGGCTCAAGCAATCCTCCCGCCTCAGCCTCCCAAAGTGCTAGGATTATAGGCGTGAGCCACCGCACCTGGCAGAAAACAATTTTTAAGATACAGAAAAAGAGGCATGCATCAGAGCTCATTTGCAAATTGTAAACATTAGACATAGCTCTAACATCCAAAAATGGGGAGCAGTTTGTAAGATTGCTAAGAATTTACTGCAAGGAATATTATGAGGTCATTAAATGATGCCTGGGAGGACTATGTAGCCGGTTGCAAAATTGTATTTGTGATATGTTAAAATATGCATACGAATAAAGTTTAAGATGGAATATATCAAAATGATAGTAGTAGGTTAGTAGACTTTACAGATTATTACTCCCTACACTCTGTCCTTTTCCACAATTTTTCTAAAAATTACTTAAAACATGTACTTTAAGATTCTGTAAGTCTAATATTACATGATTAACTGACTTGCAGTCCTTTGTCAATTAGAAAGAACAGGGCTTAGGAAAGGAGAGGTCACAGAGTACAAGTCACAGCTCAAAGTCTGGGGCAATACCTGGGGAGTATTAGGACTGGAGGAGGAAGTGCCGGGCTGAGAAAGGCTGGTGGGCGTGACAGCGGACAGGACTCTGCCTCCCCTGCAGTTTTCCCTGAGCCCGTGTCTTTGTTATGCTCATCAGTGCTCATCAACTCATCAGCTACGAGCAGGGCCTTGGAATCTGAAAGTTCCTTAGTCTCTCTCTTGGACATCCCAGCCATTTCCCCACTGGGGAGTACTGTGGATTCATTTTCACACCAAGAACATCAACAAATGCACCTTGCTGGGGATGATGGCTGTCCAGCCTGGCATGCTAAGGAATTTGGTAACCACTGGAATCAATAACAATTTGTTTGAGCTTGTACTTTTAATGATCTAGACTTTGAGCAAGCTCCTTTGGATTGTATTTATTGGTATATGAGGCAACTTTTCTCAAATCCTTTCTCACATCTGGAAGCCTTTGCCTGGCTTTCTCTCTCTTGATAGGAGGTGGTGCCTGAGGTGAAGCTGAGTGGGAGGAAGGGGAGAGAGAAGTCCTGGGACTGCTAGCACCCACCCAGGTCCCCTTGAACCCATCTGCTGGCATCTACTCCGCTTATCACCCTAGCATTTCACCCTCACAGGAGAGATGATGCTTGAGGAAAGGCAGACAGGAGCCACATTACAGAGGACATGGAATGCCGAGCTAAGAATTTTGGACTTTCTTCTGTAACAGCCACAGGAACTTTAAAGCAAAGGAGTGATGTGGTCTGGCAGATAAATTAGGAGAACTACGCTGGTGTAGAATGGGGAAGAGGTTGGCGTGAGGTGAAACGAGTGTGAGGGCGCCAAAGCCAGGCCAGATAAAAGGCCGTAGGTAGTAATATGGTAGTAATATCCCAGGATGAAAGTGACAGAACTGGCTGCAGCAGAAAGAATGGGGTGGAGTCACCCATGGAGGAAAAGGCTGCTGTTGGTTACCAAATTCTGTTGCCTTTTCCTCCTTGGCACGTGGCTGGACCACTTGTCCTATGACTGCTGTAACAACCACAAACTTAGTGGCTTGAAAGAACATACATTTGTTTTCTTACAGTTCTGGAGGTCTGAAGTCTGAAAGTGCTGGCAGAGCTGCTTTCTCACGGGGGCTTCAGGAGAGAATCCTTTTCTTTGCCATTTCCACCTTCAAGAGGCCATTTGCATTGCCTGGAGTGTAGCTCCTTCTTCTGCTTTGAAGGACAGTCACTCTGAGAGACAGGACTAGCTGGATTTCCTAGGCCGACAAAGAATCCCTAAGCCTAGCTGGGAAGGTGACCACATCCACCCTTAAACAGGGGGCTTGCAACTTAGCTTACACCTGACCAATCAGAGAGCTCACTAAAATGCTAATTAGGCAAAAACAGGAGGTAAAGAAATAGCCAATCATCTGTTGCCTGAGAGGACAGCGGGAGGGACAAGGATCAGGATAGAAACCCAGGCATTCCAACCGGTAACGGCAACCCCATTTGGGTCCCCCCCCTTTGTATGGGAGGTCTGTTTTCACTCTATTTCACTCTATTAAATCTTCCAGCTGCACTCTTCTGGTCCGTGTTTGTTACCACTCCAGCTGAGCTTTTGCCCCACATCCACCACCGTTGTGCCGCCATCGCAGACCCGCGGCTGACTCCCATCCTTCTATGGCAGGGTGTCCACTGTGCTCCTGATCCATGGAGGCGCCCATTGCCGCTCCCCATTCGGGCTAAAGGCTCGCCATTGTTCCTGCAGGGCTAAGTGCCTGGGTTCGTCCTAATCGAGCTGAACACTAGTCACTGGGTTCCATGGTTCTCTTCCGTCACCCACGGCTCCTAATAGAGCTATAACACTCACCACATGGCCCAAGATTCCATTCCTTGGAATCCATAAGGCCAAGAACCCCAGGTCAGAGAACAGGAGGCTTGCCACCATCTTGGAAGCTGCTGGCCAACTGGGGGCCCCCACCCCGGAACAACTCCAACCTGTTTCTATCTTCATGTTTCCTTGTTTTTGTTTTGTTTTGGCCCTCTGGCCACCTGTATAACCCAGGATCATCTCATATTGAGAGTGTCATGCGCGTTTGTGTGAAGAGACCACTAAACAAGCTTTGTGTGAGCAATAAAGCTTTTTAATCACCTGGGTACAGGCAGGCTGAGTCCGAAAAGAGTCAGCGAAGGGAGATAGGGGTGGGGCCCTTTTACAGGATTTGGGTGGGTAGTGGAAAATTACAGTCAAAGGGGGGTTGTTCTCTTGCGGGCAGGGGTGGGGTTCACAAGGTGCTCAGTGGGGGAGCTTCTGAGCCAGGAGAAGGAATTTCACAAGGTTAATCGCTCAGTTAAGATGGGGCAGAAACAAATCACAATGGTGGAATGTCATCAGTTAAGGCAGGAACCGGCCATTTTCACTTCTTTTGTGATTCTTCACTTGCTTCAGGCCATCTGGATGTATACCTGCAGTTCACTGGGGGTATGATGGCTTAGCTTGGGCTCAGAGGCCTGACAAAGACTCTGACCTTAATCACTCCTGCAAAGTCTCTTTGGTACTTAAGGCAACATGCTCACAGGTTCACATGGGGATGAGGACATGGACATTTTTGAGAGCCCTTATTTTGTCTATTACACCACTGTTACCAGTCTGGCCAGAGGAATAAGGACCTCTTTTTCAGGCCTGGCCCACAAGATCTCCCTTGTCTTTCCTTTTCTCTGTGCTGAGGACCCAGAGGGGAAGCAGAGCCAAAAAAAAAAAAAAAAAAAAAAAAAAACGGGGTGTCTGGGGCCCCGGATGACCAAGCAGAAGACTGGTCATTCACAACCGGAAGTTTTCACTTTACAGTTTATACACTCTAAATTTTTAACATTCTTATTATCTCTTATTAAGTATGTGTAGAATTTAAAAATACCACTGAGGAACACAGACACTGGGCCTCGTTCAGTGGAGAATCAGCCTCTGTGTTAAGCTGCTGTTTAGTCAAGATAAAGATTAGGCTTGGAGTCTCCCTTGGAACCCTTTGCCTTTGAGGTGTCGGGTGGGCATCCCAGTCCATATCCAAAGTCCAAATGTGAAAGTAAGAATACATCTGCTACCTCAGAGTGAAAAAATTAATAAGGCAATAGATCTAAAAGAAATTTCATTAATGTTTCTCCTCTTTTCTATTTTTAAATTAGGTTTTCATAGGAGCCGATTTCTGGGGAGATCAACATATTTTAGATGCAACAAATTCACCTGCAGTCAGTCTTAGATCAGGTACCCAAGAGGCTCTGCGGCAGTGGGGGTGGAAAATGGCAGGAATGAGACCATGATGGTGTAAGAGGGGTAGGACTGGAGGAACAGGGCAGGGGTTTGGGGCAGCCCTCACTGGTGGTCGATGTTTCTGGAGGAAAACAGCTTTGGTTAAGGTCTGAAGTATTTTTCTTTCTTTTTTTTTTTTTTGAGACGGAGTCTCGCTCTGTCGCCCAGGCTGGAGTGCAGTGGCCAGATCTCAGCTCACTGCAAGCTCCGCCTCCCGGGTTCCCGCCATTCTCCTGCCTCAGCCTCCCGAGTAGCTGGGACCACAGGCGCCGCCACCTCGCCCGGCTAATTTTTTGTGTTTTTAGTAGAGACGGGGTTTCGCCGTGTTAGCCAGGATGGTCTCAATCTCCTGACCTAGTGATCCGCCCGTCTCGGCCTCCCAAAGTGCTGGGATTACAGGCTTGAGCCACCGCGCCCGGCCGGTCTGAAGTATTTTTCAATTCTACACATACTCAGAAATAATATGAGGTAATAAGAATGTTTAAAATGTAGAGTGCATAAACTGTAAAGTGAAAATTCCCAGTGGCGATGGCTAACAATTTTTTGTTCAGGTTTCCTGAATTTTTTTTCTATTCATGTACGCACATGCCGACCCGCCTCAACGTTTTCAACTTGCCTTTAATACTTATGAGATCTTGGCTATACTTCCTGATCATTACCTATAAATCTGCCTCATTCTTTAATTACTATTGAGAGACATTTAAGCTGTTGTTATTTTTATTTTTTCTTATTACAAGCACCATAACAGTGAATAGGCTTTGAGCACTGGGAGAGCACCTTGGGGACTCTATCCACGGAAGAATAAATCTCTTGGAGTGAAATTGCTGCATAAAAGAGTAGGAACATTTTACAATTTTAACAGCTATTTAACATTTCCTCCTAAACTATCATACCAATGCCCCTTTCTTGAGGGGCAGAAGTTGTAGAGTCAAGGAGGGGCTTGGAGCAGAGGGAGGATGGATTCTTGTTTGAAAACTTGAGGGAGATGGGAGGCTGGGGCCCAGAAAGAATCAGAACTCACTGCTCTGAATTGCAGGGGCCCAGGGGCCAGGCCCTGGGGAGAAGGGCCATGCTTGATCTAATGCTCCACTGTCACTGTATTGAAATTCTTATTGTTACAAAGAGAGGCCCCATGTTTTCATGTTACACTGGGTCTCACAAATTACATCGCCGATCTCCGCAGGAGGAAAACCGGGGTGGGGCCAATGAGTTCTTGTCCTTGTGGTGAGGGAGGAGCCACATGGACCACAGTTGGCTTGAAGTCTTGGGAAAGTTGGGCTCCTAAGGAGGGGGTGCTCAGTGCACCCAGCTGGGGTCTGAGGGCCATAGACCCAGTGAGCAGCTGGACTGGGGGGCCAGTAGGAACCTTTGTATATTGGCCACCTTAGAGTGTCCTGAAACAGTGCCCCAATGGTTCTAGAGTGTGGTCCCCAAACCAGTGGCATCAGCATCCCCAGAAACTGGTTAGAAATGCAGATTCTCAGGCCCACAGACCTACAGAACCAGAAATTCTGGCAGGGCCCAGCAATCTGTGTTTCAACAGGCAAGCCCTCTGGATGATTCCGACAGGCACTCAAGCTTCAGAGCCACTGTCTAGACCAACCCTGAATCCAAGAGGGACCTCTCAGGGTTGGTTTCTAGAAGAGCAACAGTCTTCTGGCCTCTCAAGGCAGAAGTGAGCCCTACGAGAAGACACTAAGGAGCCTGGCTTTTCTCTTGCCCAGGCCAAGGCGTCTGAAGGAAAAGCTTTGGACCATTACGAGCCTCCTGAGAATGTTAACTTGCTCTTTCTCCCCCTCCATCATGAATGTAATCTACGGGGCTAATAAAATGTCACTTAGGCCTCATTTCTGTGGGTACCCTGGTGGATACATAATATAGTCTATAAGTTCTCCCCACATAGGGAGATAAAGAAAAGCCGTGCAAAGACGAATATTCTAAAAGACATTAATGATGTGAATTCTGCTTTCAAGAAGCTAAAAGCCGCTGTGTTAGCTAATAGCTTTATGATCATATTTTAGACTCCTGGAAGTTACACACATCTAAGGTAAATATCTTTGTCAGGAAAGGGGCCTCATGGGATGCACAGAATATGAGAATATTAGAATTCTAAAGGGCAGCTAGAGATGGTAATAAAGTTGTGTCTCGTCTAGGAATAATTTTGAAAAATGCTAACGCAAATTGTAGAAACTCTCTGAAGAGTTAGTTCTTCGTGCTTTGGCCCAGTAGAATGAGTTATGAATGCACCGTATAGAATAGAAATTACAGAGCCACACTGGGTGTGGGGGGTGAGCCGAGATCTGCAGCATCCCCCTCCACTTCCCCACTAGCTAGGCAGAGCAGATGCCATTTGAACTTGCAGTGGCTGAAGCTCAGGGGGTTGCACACATTTATTTATTTTTGTTTATTTTTTATTTTTATTTTTTAATTGAGATGGAGTCTCGCTCTGTCACCCAGGCTGGTGTGCAGTGGCACAATCTCGGCTCACTGCAGCCTCTGTCACCTGGGTTCAAGTGATTCTTGTGCCTCAGCCTCCCAAATAGGTTGGACTACAGGTGCACGCCACCATGCCTGGCTATTCTTTTTTTTTTTTTTTTTTTTTTGTATTTTTAGTAGAGGCGGGGTTTTGCCATGTTGGCCAGGCTAGTCTCAAACTCCTCACCACCCACCTCAGCCTCCCAAAGTGCTGGGATTACAGGTGTGAGCCACTGCACCCAGCCGCACACATTTAGAAACTGTGCAAAGGAAGTGCCCATCTCTGGTTGAGTGGAGGCCTTTCACTGTGCCCTGGGTGAAGGGCATGGCAGGCTGAGGGCAAACCTGGGGTGCCCAACTTCCCTACCCTGGGAGCCGGGGCACCACAGGCCCCTGACAGTCCTGAAGGGGAGCCATTTCTGACTGGACACTTCTGTGCTGCGGGGAGAGGTCAGAGCTGGACCCTCCTCACTGCCTATCTTCTTTCCTTGGAATTCTACAAGCACTTCCTGAGTTCGTCTGAACCAGGGCGCTCCCTCCAGGTGTGTGGGAGGATGGACAAACTCAGCCTGTAGGCTGGAGAACGGTCTTCCTTTCCCTGCTCTCTGTTCCCCGTAAGAGGTGCCTGGTTCATGGAGACAGAGGTCTGCAGGTCTCCCTTACATGTGCCCAGATTTTGATATTCTCTCAGTAGCACTTTCCCCTAAGAGGAATCTCTGGGTTTGCTGTAGACTGGCTGGCTGCAGCCACACCTGTGCCTGTTGGAAATATGTGCAGGCAGGTGCATGACAGACTGATTCACAGAATTTTCTCTGCAGGTGTGAACAGAAGATGAATTCAGGGTATCGTAACTGATGAAAAGGCTGCATGGATAGAATGGACTTTCCAAGTCATTAACACCAGCAGGAAAACATTAACTGGTCAGAGCAGCTTGTTGGGTCAAATGCCCCAGAGCCCCTGGGGGCTCTTTTCCTTCTCCTTGGTGTCAGCCCATTGGCAATCTCCTGTTCATCTTCTCCAACACATTTGCAGTGAAAGGGGACACGATACTGTTGGATAGATTTGCAAATGAAAGTATGTGATATTCTCTAAAGTTTGTGGGCATCTTCCCAACGTTGTAAGATTAAAAAGAAAGTTGTTTTTTTTTTTTTAAGACAGAGTCTCAGTCTGTCACCCAGGCTGGAGTACAATGGTGCAATCATGGCTCACTGCAGTTTTGTCCTCCTGGGCTCAAGCGATCTCCCTCCTCAGCCTCCCAAGTAACTGGGACTGCAGGTGTGTGCCACCATGCCTGGCTAATTGGAAAAGTTGTGTTTTGTTTTGTTTTTTGTAGAAATAGAGTCTCAGTATGTTGCCCAGCCTTAAAATGAGAGTCATAATAAAGGAATATTCTCCAGATACACTGCACTTACTTCTTTTTAAAATTTTCCCTCTTTAAGTGACCTTTTCTTTCAAGAACGGGCCTCGGATGTTGGGTTTCCTTGGGTCTGCTGCTTTTCCTCCTTCTGAGATCATTCTTTGTGACATGATCACCATGTCCCTCACCTCTACCTCAGATGCTGCGATTGAAGGTTGCAGGTGGTGAGAAGAAAACAACTTGCACGGATGAATTCTTGAGACCAGGGTCCTGTATTTATCTCAGTGGCTTCAGTACAGGGCAGGGAAGCTCACCGAAGTTGTGACACACAGGTGAAATTATGGCTAAGTGGAATGCTTTTCAAAACTTTAGATGGCATTGTTGGGTTTGTGAATAAACTCTTTTCTGCTCCCAGGTGGCTCCCAGGAGCAGAGAAATTCAAGCAGGCTGTTGTGTAGGCTGGATTCCCACCTACTGCATGGAGAAACTGGAACATGGACATGGAACAGCATTTCTGCATGAAATCTTTTTTTTGTTGTTGTTGTTTTTCTTCTCTGGCTTTGAAATTTGCATTTCTTTTAGTAAAATAAACTGGTTCAAAAACATGTACACATCTTTGTTTTGTCCATGTCACTTAACAATTCCAAAGGATTTTGCATTTGTACAGGTTATTATTATTATTATTTTTTCAAGAATTCAGTGAAATAGAGCTAGTGTTAGCAGCTCCATATTTTAATTGGGAAAATGAGGCACATTCAAGGCCTGGCATCTTATCTAAGCACAGTCTCTTTCCACTGTATGAATCACAGTTTAGTGCTGTTCGAATCAGGGTTCTTCGTTGCATGCAACAGAAACTGTCTCATGCTGACTGAGAGAAGGATAATTGCCCGGCAGCTCTGGGAATTGTTAGGAGGGCAGGCGAGCCAGGCTTGGAGAATGGCGGAAGCAGAGGCACTGCAGCACGGACGCTCCGCTGCCACTGCTGCCACTCTCAGACCAGATTCTCATCTGCCCCTGTCCCTGAATGGCTGACTAGCCAGACGGAGGGCACAAGCTGGGTCGGGGCACAGAGGGGTCCAGGAATGCAGTGTTGGCTCCTCTTTGGCATCTCCAGTGGGATGTGGACTCTGCTCTCCTATTGGGGAAATTTCCAAATATGGGAAACTGATTTGGTTACTGATATATGCTCAAATCTTTTGCCCATTTATTTCTTGGGTTGATAACTTATTAACAAAAATTTATTTCTAAAAAATCCTTCTGCAACATCTATCTTTAGGAATTTCTGGGAAACAAAAGCATAAGGAGTGGAGAGTCAGCTTATCCCCAAGTCATAAATTTAACATTATATACATTTCTCAGACTAAAATATTTATGGTCAGCTGTATATTACACAGGGTTATTTGGAAAATTTTGGTGTGTAGAATTAAGGAGCCATAGGATGCCTTGATCTCTCATTTTCTAGTTGTCAGGCACAATCCCAGAGGTGAAGGAAAAATAATTAAACAATGGAAGAAAAAAAGTCTCATTTGCTGTGTTTTGATTTTCAGAAAAGAAAATGTTCTAAAAGCCATAACCTCAGGAAACTAAGAAACAGTTTCTTATTTTGAACCAATTATTTTAATCTGTTAGTTTTTCTGTAATTATAATAAAAACATTTAACTGAGAGTGCATTGATCTGGTAGAATTTCGTACCACTTGCTTTAAATTGCACAATCCCGTTCTTCCTACCACATCAGTTAAAATGTATTGAACATTCATTACAACCTATCATTAAGGAGATGTATAAAGACCCAATCTTGAAGTGTTTAGCAATTAGGTAAAGTGGGTTGGTTCCCCATGAGAGCGCTGCATTTAGCTACCACATTTCACGGAGCAGCAGGGCTGTTAACCTCCCTGCCTATAAAGAAGTCAGGCAAGGACCTCACCCCTTGATTTCTGGCTTGATAATCTAGTCAAGGTATTTCACACTTTCCTAATGTTCACATGTTGGATTTCCCTGCTGCCTGGGCCCACGACCATTCTATATTCTATTTTCTTCCTTATCCATTCTGTATTCAAACTCCACACCTACCTGACAGCCACTGGGCCATGGCCTCTGTCAGCGCATTTTATGAGAAAGGGGAAGCAGCTCTCCAGTCCTTAGCGCCTCAAAAGACCAGGGTTAGCCAAATACGAAACAAGGGAAAACTTGGAAAGCTTGCAGAACAAGACAACAAAATCCAAAGACGCCTAGGGGGAGTCCAGGCTTCTGGCTGGAGTGGAATTTGCTGAAGTTAGAACAATTCTACGGTCCATTCTCAAGTAAATGCTTCCGTTAGTTCAGTGATAGGCTTTCTTGTGGAAATCATGTAGACTTGCATCTGTGAACCCAGTGACCGGTGTTGTGTGAAGAATTGGTTTCTGTGATCATTAAGATCTGTTTGTTAGGATGTGAGTTTGTGGAACTGTTGTATTGAAAGAGTAGGAATCCTGAGGAGTCATAAAAACAAACAAACAAACAAAAAACTCCACATATTTTCACTTTGGGAGGCTGAGGCTGGAGGATCACTTGAGCTTAGGAGTTTGAGACCAGCCTGGGCAACCTAGTGTGACCCCTTGTCTACAAAAAATTTAAAAAAATTAGCCGGGCATGGTGGTATGTGCCTCTAGTTCCAGCGACTTGGGAGGCTGAGGAAGAAGGATCACTTGAGCCCAGGAGGTCGAGACTGCAGTGAGCCAAGATCGTGCTACTGCACTCCAACCTGGGTAACAGAGTAAGACTCTGTCTCAAAAACAAAAAACCCCACATATTTTCTTCTCTTGCCCCTCAACACCCTACAAGTGCTCTCTTCTCCCCATAGAAGGAAGGAGAGGAAAACATTCACATGTCAACACTAGCATTCCTCAACCTCACCACTTTAATACCCTTAAGGTGGTATTGGGCTGATTGAAATTCCTGATCTCTTCTTTTGCAAGTCCTGTGTGAGGGGTCCATACCAACCTGTGAAATGTGGGAGTACTTGACACCTATTGACTCCAATGGAGCTTTGACCAAAACTGACCCATTTCATCCTGTTGGGTCTGTGCAGGCAAATTATCATCTTCACCACCATCATCATAATCACTACATTGCCCAACTTTTTGCATCGTATTTAATTAAAATTCCAAAAGCAAAAAACATTGCATAAGAGAAAGTGGGTAGAGTTTCGGAAGTAGTGATGCAAAAAATAAAAAACAAGTATGGATATATAAAATTGGAATAAGGCTAAAAATCCACACACTTACCATCAGTGGGCCAAAATTTGGCTCTGAGCTTTTGAGTCAAACCAGGAGGAGTCCAACTGGTTTTAGAATGTGAGCCAGAAGGAATATTTTTGGGGTTCAGGTAATCAGTAGATTGTGATGATGACAGCATTTCTCATGTATTTAAATTGAATTTGCTTTTAAAAGCTAGACAATTATAATGCTATTAATTTCCTCTATTGCTCACCCTTCCTTCTATAAAGTTCCAACATGAAATAAATGAACATTAAAAATCCCCCGAAAAAAACCAAATCTGCCCAAGACACAAAATTATGTCCACCTTACATGTGAAGTTGTGAACTGTTCTACCCGTGAAATGTTGTTACAGAGCCCGTTTTCAGTAAAGAGGAAACAAGAGTCCTCTCACGGTAACAGCAGTTTTTTGATGGTGCAGTAACCATTCCATAATCGCACCCAAGGGGTGGGCACGGGATCCAAGCAGGCTGATGCGAATTCCCTCACTGGAATTTAAATCGTAGAGTGATGTAGAGACAGAAAATGCCCGGCTGTCATTCATCCAGTTCCTGCACCTCGTGGGCTGGAGTCCAGTCTCTGAGGCCCCTCGACCCCTGGGCAGACCTACTGGCCCTGTCCTTTGTGAGCTTGGACCTTCTGCCTTCTTCCCTCTCCTGTGAGACTACCAGCTTCCCCCTGCCACCCTCAGCCTCCGATAATATCTTTCTTTACTTACGATAATCAGAGACTCAGTTCCTGTTTCTTGCAACCCAAGTATTCTGACTGGTGTGCTTTCAATACGGTTTCAGAGTGAAATACAGTCAGTGGGATGGTTTTAGGTGGCACACAAGGAACATTTACATTTTTCAGTTATGTAATTATTTTAATGCACATTCCGAAAAACTATAAACAGCACATCAAACCCACAATGTCATGGGTATTATTGCTTAGAATGACTTCAATACATTTATTTAAGTCAAAAAGTGAGTCATTTAAAAGAAAAACACTACGCGATAGTACAGGTGTCCCTGGCTATGGGGGAGAAGCAATCTCAAATGTGCTGTTCTAATAGCTTGCAGAGGCCATGAGGAGGTCACATTTTTGTAAGAGAGGGAGCGCTAGATCTGAGTGTTGAGGAGCTCCCTCTACCATCGTGGGACACGGTGAGAGATGAGTGGTTGGGGCGGTCAGAGCTGAGGGGGAGCCTCCTGCCATGGCCCAGAAAGAGGGACCAGGCATGGACTGGAGAGAAAGGGATGGAAGCTTTGAGCCCTGCAGATGACCCTTCATCCTCCTCCTCCTTGGCTGGCGGGCATAAAGCAGATCCACCAGGGAGGAGGGGTGCTTCAGGAGCCCTCCCTGGGTTTCTTTTCTTTCTCCCTTTTCCCTTCTTCCTTCCCCATTTCTGTTATCATTGAGTGTCCTCTAACCACCCCACTTCCCCCACCTCAGGCCTGTCTGGCTTTGCTGGCTGAGCGGTCCAGCATGGTGGTTATGGTAGGTGTGAGGCTTTGGAGGCCACCCTGCCCTCAACAAGGGGATGACTGTGGAGAATCACCCCAATTCTGCAGCCTCTCATCTGAAGCTCAGGCCATCAGGAGGGAGCCCTCAGGCTTCTCTCTGATGTTTCTTCCATTTGTCAACCTCTAAGCTCAGGCCACAGACAAGGTGGAGGAGCCCCCAGCATGTTTAAACAGGCTCTTTCCCTGTCACCCCTCACCACCTCCCACCACACACCAACCTGGAGGTCTCCTTGGTACTTTGCCAAGTCAGGGAATGGGGAGGGTCTGACCCTGTGGCTTCAAGCTAGAACTCTCCCCATTCTTCCCCACCTACTTGGCTCTGCTCCCTAAGCCAGCTGCCCATCCTGCCAGGGCACAGTGGATGTAAACCCCACAATACCCAGTGGCTTCTTTGCACATACATTGTTCTGTCTATATCAAGACCCCAGAACAATGTTCGTGCTAAAGAAGCCACTGGTTTTATTGTGGGGCTTTATCTTTTTTTTTTTTTTTGAGAGGGGGTCTTGCTCTGTTGCCCAGGCTGGAGTGCAGTGGCATGATCTTGGCTCACTGCAACCTCTGCCTCCCAGGTTCAAGTGATTCTCCTGCCTCAGCCTCCCGAGTAGTTGGGACTACAGGCATCCACCACCATGCCCGGTTAATTTTTTATATCTGTAGTAGAGATGGAGTTTTACCATATTGGCCAGGCTGGTCTTGAACTCCTGACCTCAGGTGATCTGCCCACCTCAGCCGCCCAAAGTGTTGAGATTACAAGCCTGAGCCACTGCTCCTGGCCCGTGGAGCTCTATCTTAATTCTGCCTTTAAGGACCTAATAAATCACTTTACCTCTAGTTCCTCAGCTATACAATTAGTCGGCTGTGTTATCCGAGCTCTGTGTCACTTATTTATGGCTGCTAAACAAACCACCCCACACCTTAGTGGCTTAAAGCAACACTGGTTTATGATTTCACAATCCCGCGGGTTGACTGGGTTGTTGTTAGCGGGTCTTGCCTGTGTGACCTCGACAGGTGGGTCAGCCAGGGGTGGGCTCATCTGGGACACCTGGGACTCTCTCCCTCCCCATGGTCTTTCATCCTGGGCTTCTTCCTCCCATGGTGGCCACAGGTGTTCCGAGGGGATGAGGTTGGACACTGCAAGGCCCTTGAAGGTGTAGGCTCTGAGGCTGCACAACTTCACTTCCACTGCATTCTCTTGGTCAAAGCAGCAGACAAGGCCGGCCTGGACACAGAGTGGAGAGGTGAGCTACACCCTTTGATAGCCATCTGAGTGGCTGTAAACCCTTGCCCTGCCCCATGGGGCTCCCGTGGGTGTTGATGGGGTGTCTTGTATGCAATATTTTGTTTTGTTTTGTTTTGTTTCAGACGGAGTTTGGTCCTGTCGCTCTGTCGCCCAAGCTGGAGTGCGGTGGCGCGATCTCGGCTCACTGCAAGCTCCGCTTCCCTGGTTCACGCCATTCTCCTGCCCCAGCCTCCCGAGTAGCTGGGACTACAAGCGCCGGCCACCACGCCCAGCTAATTTTTTTTTCTATTTTTAGTAGAGACGGGGTTTCACCGTGTTAGCCAGGATGGTCTGGATCTCCTGACCTGGTGATCCACCCGCCTCGGCCTCCCAAAGTGCTGGGATTACAGGCGTGAGCCACCGAGCCCGGCCCGTGGAATCTTTTTTTATCCCGGCTGACTGCCTAATGCTTAAGTGTCTGACCGTGCCCCAGGCGTCCCACACACAGGTTTATCCTGGCAGACCCCTTCATTGCTCTTGTCCCGTCTGTGTTCAGTTCATTCCTACCAAGACAGCCACTCTCTAGGAGAGCCCTGACGAGGAAAGAAGTTAGGTTCAGGTACATCCGACAGGGGAGACACAGAGGAGGCCTCTCAACAAGACACGTGAGTTAATAGAAGCAGAGCATTCCACAGCCCAGAGAAGAGGGCGGCGCACCTCTCAGGACCGATAGGAAGTGGGGAGCCATCTGGGACATGGGAAGCCCACCGGCGGGCGGGGAGCGAAAGAGTGCGGGTGACCTGCGGGCCTGTGTCTTTTTTTGGGGTCCAGGGCATTACCTAGGTGGGAGTTCCAATTGGTGGGTTCAGAGCAGGCAGGCGTGAGTTCCCTAGAGTCCTGCTGAGACTGAGAGGTGGCCACTGGGGCGTATCTCCGCAGTGCATGTATTGTGTCTGGTTAGTAGAGCCAGTCAAGTAGGTTGTATTTAGCTGTCCCACGGGGAGGCGGTCACCAGGAGGGGTTTGTATGAGCCAGATATCTGAACTGACCACATTGAGGAAATGGGAGGAGACAGAGAACTGGGACAGTGACTAAGCCCTGCTTCTGGTATGGGAAACTGCTTAAAGCTGTATTCAAAATGGACGCTGAAGCAACACAAAATTATAGAAACTCGCTACAAATAGCAAGACAACTCATTTCTTTTTTTGAAACAGGGTCTTGTTCTGTTGCCCAGGCTGGAGTGCAGTGACCTAATCACGGTTCACTGCAGCCTTAATCTCCTGGGCTCAAGCAATCCTCCCACCTCTGCCTCATGAGTAGCTAGGACCACAGGCATGCACCACCACTCCTGGATAATTTTTAAAAAGCTTTTTGTAGAGACAGAGTCTCTCTGTGTTGCCCAGGCTGGTCTCAAATTCCTGGCCTCAAGCAATCCTCCTGCCTCAGCCTCCCAAAGTATTGGGATTACAGGTGTGAGCCACTGCACCTGGCCAAGATAACTCATTTTTTTTTTTTTCCTGCTCTATGAAGATGCCAGGGTTATAGTGGAGCTCCCAGGAGAGACACAGTTTCCAATGATTTTATCAAAAGAAACATGGAAAGGGCTTTGGGGACATTTAGTGTTGTTAAGATCCTAGAAGCCACAGGGGTTTAGAATTTCCTTAGGACTTCTCTGTGCTCTCCAGAGTCTCATTCAATCCCAATCATCATCATCATTAATGATAATCAGTATTATCATCACTGAGCACCTGAAGAGCTTAGCGCTCAGAAAAGAGAACGAGGATAAAGCACTGCACATGTTTTTCCTTAGCAGTGGCATGAACTATTGGGGGCAACAGTCATTGTTTTGGAGGCTTATGCTTGTAGTCCACCTGTGCTAATTGTGTATATATTTTAGAGTTCTCACATAGCTTCTCATTTTTTTTCTCTTAAGAAAAAAAAAAAGAAATATCTGAGACTTTATTTTGATCTTTCACATCCAGCTAAAGAAGGTTCTTTAAAGATAAGTGGGTTTTGCAATCTGGTGAAAGCCATGAAGCTATTCGGCTCAGTGAGTTCCTATCAACTGCATCTGAAAAGAATTGGTAAAGACTACAATACTAAAAATTCATTTTTTTAATTTTAAAAAAGTTCCATAAGAAATATGTACTTACGGTAAGATAAGTTTCAAACGTATAAAAACATGAAAAATGGAAATTAAAAATCTGTGCTCTCAACTTTTATAGCAGGGCCCCCAGAGGCAGCCACTGATTGTAGATTTTGTCCTGAATTTTTCTGGTGCTTGCTGTCCTAAATTGATGTAACATGCTTGTACCTCTACTTCGTGATTTATCAACTTTAAGTAGAACCCTTTTACTTTTCTCAATCAAGAAAGATGTTAGCTCCCTGCATACTACTGCTCTGTTGCCTGTTATTTTGACTAATTCTTTTAGGGACTGTCAGCTGGGGGAATTCCTGTAGCTTACCAACCCACTCTTCCCTTCATCTCTTCTGTCTCTCTTTTTGACCTCTTCTCCACCCCTCAGTTTATGGTTGGTATATTTACAATGCCATGGTTTACCACAACTGCATTCCATTTATGTAATTATAACCAAGGCAGTCATCTTGTCTTTAGATTAATTCTAAAAGCTGAAAACCTGTTAACAATATTTGCAATGATGCCATTATGTAGGTATTGGCCACCGTGGAGCCAACTATGATTTGAGCCTCGTAATAGAGATGTAATCCCTTTTTTAAAAAATGTTTTTGCTTGTTAAAGAGAAATTTTTCAAGCATGACAACCTAATGCATTTTCCCTTAATTCTCCCAGTTTCCTCCACTTCTATGAGATCATATTCAATGGCCACTCTTTGATTTACATAATATATATTTTATTTCACTTAATTTTGCTTGCTTAGTTCTTTCATATGGAGGATGTAGGTGATAAATCCTTTGGTACTCATTTCCCTGGAAATGTCTCAATTTTACTCTAATATTTGCCAGGGCATAAAATGTTAGGTAGAAAATGATTTTTCATTGGACGATTAAATACATCGCATGATTGTCTTCCAGAGCCCAGTGCTGCTTTAAAAAAGCTGGATTTTTGTTCCATTTTGATAATCTGATTTTTTTTTTTCCTCTGGAAGCTTTTAAGATTTTCTTTTTATCCTTGGAGTCAGGAAATGTTAGCAGGATGTGTCTAGATGAGGGTTTTTTTTTTTTTTTAAAATCTTGTTTGGAACTTGATGAACCCTTTCAATCTGAAAATTCTCATCTTTCTTCAGATGAAAGTTCAGTGGCAACTTCTTTTATTTATTTATTTTTTTGAGACGGAGTTTCCCTCTTGTTTCCCAGCTGGAGTGCAGTGGCATGATCTCAGCTCACCACAACCTCCGCCTCCCAGGTTGAAGCGATTCTCCTGCTTCAGCCTCTGGAGTAGCTGGGATTACAGGCATGTGCCACCAGGCCCAGCTAATTTTGTATTTTTAGTACAGATGGTGTTTCTCCACATTGGTTAGGCTGGTCTCGACCTCCCAACCTCAAGTGATCCGCCCGCCTCGGCCTCCCAAAGTGCTGGGATTACAGGTGTGAACCACTGCGCCCGGCCGCAACTTCTTTTATTATCATTTTGATTATTTCTTCTCTTCAGGTATAATTCTACACTTTTACTAGAATTACTATTAGATAGGTATAAAACTTTCTGAATATATTTTCCATGACTCCAATTTTCTGCCATATTTTTTCTTTATTTTTCTTAGAGACTGGGGTCTTGCTATGTTGCCCAGGCTGTACTCAAACTCCTGGGCTGGAGCAATTTTCCTACCTCAGCTTCTGGAGTAGCTGGGACAATAGATACATACCACCATGTTCCACATATTTTTTCTTTCTCTCTTTCTCCCTTCCCCTTTCCTCTTTCTCCCCCTCCCCTCCCCTCCCCTCCCCTCCCCTCCCCTCCTCTCCCCTCCCCTCCCCGTCCCTTCCCTTCCCTTCCTTCTCTATATTTGGGAGACTTTAACTCTGGCTTTAAAATCAACAACTGGGTCTTCAGTCTTTTCCATTATTCCCTTTTTAAAAAAAATTACTTTTGTGGTCATATTTTCAAATTGCTATGCTATCTTTTATTTTTTCTGATTGATCATTTTCCACACACCCAGTAGCTGACATGAGTTTGGCTTTCGGATGTGGAGGTCTGAGTTTTCCTGAGATTGGAGGCTCATGCTTTTGTGTGAGTGGATGGGGCATGTGGAAGGCCAGCCTTCTGGTGTATTGACAAGAAAAGTCAGGCAGGTGGCCAGGAGTCCCCCTTGCCAGCAACAGGCCTCACTCCACTGTGGAGAGCTCCAGTGTTGCCAGCTGCCCTCTGCTTGTCCCAAACGCCTTCTCTGCATTCCAATGATTTGCTCCAGAGCAGCCCTGCGTACCTGGCAGAGCAAATCTCCACCCTACGCTTCGCTCTGCTGTCTGGCACTGACTTTTTCTCCTTTCCTTTATCCTGGGTATCACCACTTTTTAGGGAGTCCTCAAAGTTTCATGTCTGCTGTTGCTGTCGCGTCTCCTCATGGCTGGGAAAGGGGATAAGTTCACAGGCATCCTTGGTCCTCCATCAGGAGCCAGAGGGCTGGAAAGTTTTTATCTTGTGTTGTTCAAAATTCTGCTATAAAATCCCCCCTCATGAAACACTTTCCCACAAAGAGCCTATCAAGTTTATCTGCGTGCTGTATCTCTAAGGTAGCGAATACGCCTCGGTGTCTAGATGCCCAATTAGCGGGAAGAAGATGCAACTCCTGCACATTCTTTGGTTAATTAGATCTGCTATGAAATCATTCATTTGATGACCATCCTAATGAATCTAATAAAAGCCTCTTCTGAAGCCATCTATTCTTTGTACCTTAAGTACTGTACCTTGCTCAGCTACGTTGGCACCAGAGCTAACAGACTCATTATCTTCCAAAGTCTGATGTCTGTTTTCAGGCTCCGCTGGTTTCATTAGATACAAAATAAAATCACTACCTATTAAAATTGCATTAAAGCACTAACGTAAACTGACAAAAGCTTAGAAACATTGAGCCTGAGTTGTTGTTTGGCCTCCTGGATATGGGAAATTCCTGCCTTTTGCAGACTGAGTGGATCAGGCCAGCCCAGACTCTATGGCCTAAATGTTCTGTTTCCCTCAGCTTAAATGGCACCAATGAAATGACTTGGTTTCTCATCAAGCAGTGATTCAGCTATGTTTTAATGGTTCAGTGATTATTCTCTGATTTTCAGAATCAAATGAGGTGAATGAAAAGATGGGAAGATAGACAGGTTTTACACAGTCACTGTAACTTCTTCAGAAAAGATCACAAAAGGAGAAATTGATGGTTTGGGGCTACCGATAAACAGGCCGATAGAGCGGTTATACTTCTAGCATCACATGGAATCAAAGTTATTATCTGCACAGATTTAAAAAACAAAAAACTTGTGTAGTGGTTCACACCTGTAGTCCAAGCACTTTGGGAGACTGAGGCAGGAGGCTTGCTTGAGACCAGGAGTTCAAGACCAGTGTGGGCAACAGAGTGAGACCTCATTTCTACAAAAAATTTAAAAGATTACTCGGGTTTGGTGGTGCACAGCTGTGGTCCCAGCTATTCAGGAGGCTAAGGTGGGATTCGCTTGAGCCCAGGAATTTGAAGCTACAGTGAAGCATGATTGCACCACCACACCCCAGCCTGGGTGACAGAGTGAGACCCTATCCCCACCAAAAATACTAAAAAACAAAAAACAAACAAATGAACAGAACAATTTTGGTTCTTGTAAAAAAAAAAAAAAAAGAGGAAGAGAAGGTTAACTGTCCATAGTTTTCCAAAACCAATATGTAACCCCACTGTATGCAGGGGCATGAGGCACAGTGCATGTCTAGGGCATGCTTTGGAAATATGCAGCTGGCGGCTGCAGAGGGAGAAAGGCATTGGCTAAGAAGAGAACGGTTCCTGGCCCGGATCTTGTGACCTTCAGCTAGTCGTTCTGTGGACTTTAGGATCCTCATCTGTAAAATGGGCCTGTTGCACTATATGATTACTCTTATCAGCCAACTCAGTGTGTGTTCGTGTGTGTGTGTGTGTGTGTGTGCACATGGTCATGCCTGTGTGAGCGTGTGTATGTTTGTGATTTTTAAAAGCTTCCCTCCACACCAAATTGCCCCTCCTCAAATTGAGTACCACTGTTCTAAACCATTCTTCCTGATGCAAGCTGGTAAATGTTCCCTTCAGATCCCACATTAAGAATTTTGTTTTGATTACCTTCAAGACTCTTCGTAGCTCTGGCAGCCTCTGAATCTGTGCTTAGGAGGATGAAATGGTCTGTGCTCACAGGCTTTGGAAGACAGAAAACTGCCTCTCTTCCTCCCTTCTCCCCATACTTCCTCATCCCCTGATCCCCACTGGAATCTATCAGCAGCTTTCTGTGAGCCATAGCAATCTATCCCTCTCAGCAGCTTTCTGTGAGCCATAGCATTCTAGAGAAGTCATGCAGTTGAAGAATATAATTCACAAATAGATAAACTGGTTATTGACCCCTCGTTATGTGTCAGGCGCTGTGCTAATTCCTTACATATACATTTCTTAAACCCTATCATAACCTAGTAAACATAATGACGCCATATTATAGATGAGAATACAGACTCGGACAGGCCAAGGAATTTTCCCAAGGCCTCAGAGCTCCTAGTGGCTGAGCCAGGATTGAAGGCAGCTGGCCAAAGAGGCATTGTGGAGCAGACTGTTTTCAAAATATGGGTTATAATCCATTAATACACCATGAAAATAATTCAGGACTTAAGAATAGCATTAAAAATAGAGTAGAATGGATGGAGGCCACCTGTAGTCCCAGCTTCTCAGGAGGCTGAGGCAGGAGAATGGCATGAACCTGGGAGGCGGAGCTTGCAGGGAGCCGAGATCGTGCCACTGCACTCCAGCCTGGGCGACAGAGACTCTATCTCCAAAAAAAAAAAAAAAAAAAAAAAAAAAAGTAGAATGGAAAATATCAGAGTGCATCTTATGTAATATGTAAATACTGTTTTGTGAAATTTTGTGTGTGTGTGTGTGTACAGGGTTGTGACATGAAATCAGCTTCTTACTATGGGTGGTCATAAACATTTTCGTTTATAATAGAGTCTGCAACACTCCAGTCTGGAGAAGTTAATAAATGAGATGGAATGAAAAGGGCAAGGTGTGGGGTGTTTGGGTATTTCCCCTGCAGAAATTGACCTTTTTGTAAATTTTTTTTTTTTTTAGTTTTGTAGTTTTGTCATTTCAAATACCCTCTTTACATCTCTCAGTCTCTTTTCCTTATGGTTCCTTCTTGTTCTGAAATTCTATGACCCTTTGAGAAGCACAGGTAATTAATTAATCAGTCACTGGGCACTGGGAAACTTTGCAGGTTGCTTTCCCCTGAGCGGAGAGGAGGAGGCTGGTTTCTCTGGGCAGAGGGACCAGCACCAGCAAAGGCTGGTGAGCAAAAGCCTGGAGAGGGGACTCCAACTGCTCAGGAGTGGAAAGGTAACTCACAGGTGGGGCAAGAATGCTTAGTGCTTCCCATGCTGGGCAAAGGAGTTTGAGCAAAATATTGCTGGCAGTGAAGAAAAAATGAAATTTTTTAGATCAAGAGAATGGATTGATAAAAGTGCATTTAATTTGGGACTTGCAATGCCTCAGAGGCCAGGCAGGTACCATGAAAGGGTGAAGTGGGCCTGGTAGGGGCTATGGTGAGTTATACATCACATGGCCCCTCTGTGGGGACAGCCACTACTCAGCTCTGGAAGATTATCATATATATATATCCTATGCAGATTTTTTAACATAAGCCAGAAATCTGAATTTTTACATCAAATCCCCTGATTTGCAATGTAGACAACTGTATTAGTTAAGACAAAGCTGCTATAACAAATATACCTCAAAACACAGAGGCTGTAAGAAGATAAAAGCAGTATCCCAGATTGACAGGGTAGCTGTGCTTCACATGGTCATTCAGGGACCATGGCTCCTCCATTTATTGCTCTGTCATAGGGCATTGTCCTCATCTACATGATCAAATCTGGGTCACAGGCCTGTCTGTGTTCCCATGGCTCTCTTGAACTGAGGCCAACCCTGAAGGAGCTGACAGCTAAAGGAGGCCTGCCAACCACACTCTGCAGCTGGGTAGCATGGCCTTCCTTGAAGGGGTATCTAGGCAGCACACTTCTGTGTCTACTGTACTAAATGATCCATGATTTCAACAACTCTATTTCTATACTATCATTTAGAATAGTTACATAGACTTTGGTCATCTGTATATAATCATCTGCTGCCTTGTTTTTGAACTTATAGATCGTTCCCCTTATTTAAACAACATTGTTATGAACAGTCCTGACTAAAACTTCAGACACATCCCTATCATTTTTGTTGCACATATTTCTCTCTCTCTCTTTTTTTTTTTTTTGGAGATGGAGTCTGGCTCTTTTGCCCAGGCTGGAGTGCAGTGGTGCAATCTCAGATCATTGCAACTTCCACCTCCCAGTTTCAAGCTATTCTCATGCCTCAGCTTCCTGAGTAGCTGGGACTACTGGCACCTGCCACCACGCCTGGCTAATTTTTGTGTTTTTAGTAGAGACAGGGTTTCACCATGTTGGCCAGGCTGGTCTCCAACTCCTGACCTCAGGTGATCTGCCCACCTCGGCCTCCTAAAGTGCTGGCATTACAGGCATGAGCCACTGCGCCTGGCCTATTATACATATTTCTGAAGTAGAATGTTGGGCAGAGTTTCAGTCTTTCTGCCTCCAATTTCTTTTTTCCCCTCCCTATACCTCCCTCACTCTTTCCTTCTTTCCTTTCTTCCTTTCTCTTTCCCTTCTTCCTTATCACTCCCTCTTCGCCTTCCTTTGTTCTTTCCTTGTCTTATCTTCCTTCCTTCTCCTTTTATTTCCTTTTGTCTAATAAAATACACATAAGAAAAGTACATAAAATGTACATTGTAATTAATACTGATAAAGTAAATAATCATGTACCATCATCTAAGTCAACAAATATAATATGGTGAGTTTCCCCAAAGCACCCCCATATGACTTTCTCCATCATACAGGTTTTTCTCCTCCATGTCAGAGGAAACCACTATCTGATTTTTGTGAAAAGTGTTTCCTTGCATTTTAAAAAATACAATATTGTCATCTGTGTATGTGTCCCCAAAGAATATAGTTTACTATTACCTGTTTTTGAACTTTATATGAATGAGATAATACTCTATGTTTTGCTCCTTTTACTCAACACTGTAATGGCAAAATTTATTCATGTATTTGTTTATACTCTAGTTCAGGGGTTCCCAATCTCTGAGCTGCAGACTGGTACTGGTTTGAGGCCTGTTAGGAACTGGGCTGTACAGCAGGAGGTGAGCAGTGGGCAAGAGAGCAGTACTGCCTGAGCTCTGCCTCCTGTCAGGTCAGCAGCAGCATTAGATTCTCATAGGAGCGCCAACCCTATTGTGAGCTGTGCATTCGAGGGATCTAGGTTGCGCACTCCTTATGAGAATCTAATGCCTGATGATCTGAGATGGAACAGTTTCATCTTGAAACCAACTTTGTCCTCATCTGTGGAAAAATTGTCTTCCATGAAACCAGTCCCTGGTGCCAAAAAGGTTAGGGACTGCTGCTCTGGTTTATTCTTTTCCATTTTATATTCCATCATTTGACTACACAATGTATTTATTTTTGCTCTTTGGGTTTTATAAACAATGTAGTTTTGAAGGTTGTGGCCTGAGTCTTCTGCACATGTCCACAGATTATCTAATGAATATGCCCAGTGAATAAGGAATAGTGAATGACCCAGAATTGCTGAGTTTTAGGGTATCAAAATTCTCAAGTTTGCTAGGAAATGCCAAAACCATTTTTTCCAAAGTAGCAATAATTTATGATTTTCACCAGCAGTGTGTAAGAGTTCTTATTCTCACTAACAGTTGGCACTGCCAGATTTTTTACATTTTTGGCAGTGGTGTGTGGTAGCTCTTCGTGGTTTTTGTTTTTATTTTTACTTTTTGGGGGATGAAGTTTCGCTCTTATCGCTCAGGCTGGAGTGCAATGGTGTGATCTCTGCTCACTGCAAGCTCTGCCTCCTGGGTTCAAGGAATTCTCCTGCCTCACCTCCCGAGTAGCTGGGATTACAGGCATCCGCCACCACACCCAGCTACTTTTTGTAGTTTTAGTAGAGGTGGGGTTTCACCATGTTGGCCAGGCTGGTCTCGAACTCCTGAACTCAGGTGATCTGCCCACCTTGGCCTCCCAAAGTGCTGTGATTACAGGCATGAGCCATCACATCTGGCCCTCTTTGTTGTTTTTGATTGTACCTCCCTGATTATGATGGATGGTACGATGGAGAAACTTTTCATGTCTATTGGCAATTTCATCTTCTTCCTTTGTGAAGAGCTTATTCAAATCTTTTACATATTTTCCTTTTAGGTTACCTGCCATTTTCTTATTGATCTGTGGAATTCTTTGTGTAATGTGGATAGAAGTCCATTGTTACTTACATGTATTCCAGTATCTTCTCTCATTTCATGGTTTATCCTTCCATTAGTTGTTTTTTTTTTTTTTTTTTTGAGACGGAGTCTCGCTCTGTCGCCCAGGCTGGAGTGCAGTGGCCGCATCTCAGCTCACTGCAAGCTCCGCCTCCCGGGTCTACGCCATTCTCCTGCCTCAGCCTCCCGAGTAGCTGGGACTACAGGCGCCCGCCACCTCACCCGGCTAGTTTTTTTTTGTATTTTTTAGTAGAGACGGGGTTTCACCATATTAGCCAGGCTGGTCTCGATCTCCTGACCTTGTGATCCACCCGTCTCGGCCTCCCAAAGTGCTGGGATTACAGGCTTGAGCCACCGCGCCCGGCCTTTTTTTTTTTTTTTTTAAGAGATGGAGTCTCACTATATTGGCCAGGCTGGTCTTGAACTCTGTCCTACTCAGGCTGTCTCTGTTCTACCCTTTTGCAGTGCTCACTCTGACACAACTTAGGGTCCATATATATGATGGCAGCAGTGGCCCATTTGGAGGCAGCTGCTGCAAAGATGCTGGCCGCAGCAGTGGAGGCATAGACAGGGCTGCGTGCTTAGCAGAGCCAACGGGAACCCTGCCCCCTTTCAAGTTGCTGGGGCAGGAGCCCTGCATTCCTGGGTGCAACTGCAGCCATCCAGCCGTGGCTGCAGACTCAAGCATCCCTGTGCTCTCGGGGGCCTGGGAAGACCTCTGGTGCTATTGCAGGCTTGGAAGTGCCTGCTCCCACTGCCTGGCCTCTCCCTGCTCCTGGCACCTGCTCCAGTTTTGAAGCAAAGTTGTGGCCGAGCCTGGGTGCTGTCATGACCCAACTGGGTGTGCAGGTGCTCGGGGTGGCACTGACATGGCAGCCTCCTGCTACCTTGGCCCCTTCTGGATTTTGGGTGCTGACAAGCATGGAAGGGAGGCTGAGATGGAGCTGAGGGCAGCCTGGCATGGACCTGCAGGTGCCCCTCAGCATGAACGGCCTGGGTGCTCTGAATGGTGGCAGGGAGTAGACAGGCTCCTGGGTGGAAAGGGGCAGGTCCCCAGTGAAACCCCACCTTCAAGCCAGGGATGGCCTGAAGTTTGGGGGCCAGACTGCCAGTTCCATGGACTGGTGTGAGAACGTATAGTGCTTTTTCTGGGCCTGCCCATGGCCACCCATGGACCAATCAGCATGTACTTCCTCCCCTCTGAAGCCCATAACAACCCTGGACTTAGCCAGGCTCAAGCAGACGACAGGACAACCTGCCTGTAGAGAAGAGCTACCCACTGTGTGTCGCCTCTCCACTGAGGGCTGCAGACAACAGGATGACCTGTCTGCGGATAGGAGCTACCTACTCTGGGTCTCCCCTCTTCTGAGGGCTACAGAGCTATTGAGATGTCCTGCCTGCAGATAGGAGCTACCCACTTTGAGTCTCTTGAGAGCTGTACTGTTGCTCAATAAAGCACCGCTTTGCCTTGCTCACCCTCCAGTTTTCTGTATATCTCATTCTTCCTGGACATGGGACAAGAGCTTGGGACCCTCCAAATGGCAGGCCTGAAAGAGCTATAACACAAACAGGGATGAAACACACTCCCCTGCTTGCCATATTGCAGGCAATGGGAAGAAGAGAAGATAGAAGGAGAGAAGTGCTGCGGCCCTTTGGGAAGCCAGACCTAGGAACTCCCCAAGCTAGGGGTGTGACACCCTCTTTGGGGCTCTGTGGTTCCTGGTGTCTTCAAGCTTCTGGGCATCACCACATTACCCAGTGCCCACAGTGGAAGCTGCTTGCAGTATGCCTGGTCCAGCTGTAGCCCTGCAGGGAGCCAGTACCCATGCCAGTGCCTGGAGCTGCCCACCCTGCCACAGCTGGCATGCCTGGCTATGTGCAGTAGCCAGACTGCATATTTGCTCACTCACATACCCATTACTGCCCTGTGCCTGGCTTGCCCTTGGCAGGTGTGGGCTCTGGGCTGGTAGTGCAAGCTGAGCACAGCCCACCAGGCTAAGTGGGTGGAATGAGCCCAGTGGGCCCAAGGAAAACTCAGACAAAGGCGCCACTGGCCACAGAGGTTTCCTGCTGGCAAAGTGACACCCCAAGGATCCTGAGACATATACATGAGTCTGTGATAGAGCTGCCTGGTCTATTCTAGTCCATGGTCAATTTTTTTGTTTCTACACTAATGTCATATTGTCTTAATTATAAGAGCTTTATACCAAGTCTTGTTATCTTAAAAAAAAAAAAAACCTGCTATGGACTGAATTGTGTCCCCTCCAAATTCATGTGTTGAAGTGCTAACCTCCAATGTGGTAGTATTTGGAGATAGGGTCTCTGGGAGGTAATTAGGGTTAGCTAAGATCATGAGGGTGGGCCCCCATGATGGAATTAATGGCTTTATAAGGAGGGAGGGAGAGAGAGAGATAGATCAATCGACTGATAGAGATCGATCGATCGATTGATCAAGAGAGATCTTTTTACCACCTGAGGACAGAGAAGGTGGCTGCCTGCAAGCCACGAAAAGGACTCTTGCCAGGAACTGAATCAATGAGCAGCTTGATCTTGGACTTCACAGCCTTCAGAACTGTGAGAAATAAGTGCCTGTTGTTGAAGCCACCTAGCTTACAGTATTTTGTTAGAGATGCTCAGGCAGACTAATATAGTACCCATGTGACTCTGAATTTAGAAAATAATTGATTATAAGTTATTCTGAAAAGAAGGCCTAGATATACTTAAAAGCAAAGCAAAGTAAGAGTTTTTAAAAGTCTTAATAAAAGCAAACTGTATACATATGTAGTTTATGTAAACATTTCAAAAGAATTCTCTAGTTTTGGGTGCACAGAGATTGCTATCATATTTTGCAATGCTCATGAGCCAGGAATGGAAATATTTAACATTAAGTTAATAAGAAAATAACATGAAAAAGTTGTTTAGTGAGCTGGAGTCAGAGCTCCAGGTTGAGTGAAACTGCTTTAGGTTTCATAGCTGTAAACACAAACCTTCAAGTACAGAGAAGCTAGTGACTGCAGGATTAATATTAGACATACAACCCTAAACCAAAACCCAAACTTAAAAGCCAACTAGTGGCCCCAATAAACAGTGTGGTTCATGACCTAGTGTAAACCAAAAGGATGATTTGGCATGCAAGATGGGAAGTGTAATAAACAAACAAAAAATCCACTTCAGCCTCCATAAATGACCAAACTGACTGCAATCAAATTACATACAAATCAGGTGCTGTCTACTTGCATTGTGTAATTGGAATGCAGCACATGGGAGAAGGAAATCATAGGGCAGAATTTGTGTTGTGCTAGGGAGACACTGGACTGAACCGCTAGAGGTTAATGGAGCAGTTACACTGAGAAAAGGTACAAAATCAATTTTACAGCCAGGATGTTTGTACATTCCTTCCTTCATTCCCTCAACAAATATTTGTTCAGTGCACTCCATATGCAAAGCACTCATGCGAAGTCCTGAAGTGGTTTTAAAGATGTACATGACAGTACTAGAAAATGTTCACATTAATTTGTTATGCAGCAGTATGTCTACCTTTGAATCAGAATAGCTCCTGTAATGCAATACCCTTGTCTTTGAGAAACTTTAAATATCTGGGGCAGGGTTTCTTAAAGACTAGGAACCCTACTACTTACTCATGAGGTAATTTTTGGGAGAATGAGAAATGATTTTCAATTTTAGTTCGGGGTATTCTGTCTTTAATGCTTTCTAAAAGCTAATCTCCCCCTCCTTTAAAAAAATAAAACAAGGAACAATGTCTAAGCCTTTTATAGGCCATAATCAAACTAGAATTTTATAACTTTTTTGGTTACTTTTCATTTCTGGAACACGAAATGGTTTCAATTTACTGTGGTGGTATATGATTTTTATTTAAAATAAACATAAATTAAGTCTTGAACAGTGAGTCAGATGAAAGAAAATACTAAACAATAGGACAAGTGGAGTCGGCTTATGGTGAAAGAGAATAAAAGTGGTAGAGGAATGAATGAGGTTTAGGAATCCATATAAAAGGAAATAAGACAAGCACATGCATCTCTATAATATCAGCTAACTCAGTGGTTCAAACATGAGTTCTGGAAGGAGCTCTGGGCATTAGCTGCTGCTTTTTCCTGTAGTAATTCTGTAAGTCTCCCTGGAGGAGGCTTTCTTTGGGTGGAGATTGGCATGGGACCAGGGGACTTTCCAAATGGGGAAAAGACCATGAAAAGCTGAGTCAAGGTGTGTGCTGCTGCCATGGACGATGGTTCCTCAACTTAAGTGTGTACCAGAATCAGCTGGAGGGTGTCTCCAACAGGCTCCCAGTACCCAGCCTTGGACATGATGATTTATGGGAGGACGGGGAGTGTTCAAATTTCACTTTAAGAAGGTCTTTGGACCACTTGAAAGAGAGTGTGACTCTGGAGAATAAACATAGAATTCGAGGGCAGAAAGAAGCTCCTGAGTGGACTCAGCGTTCCTTTTGCCGTCATTGGCTTGCAGTACCACTGGGCTAGGTCAGTTTATGTATCTCAGTTGTTTATGTATCTTATTTGCCATGTTTATGTATCTCTAATGTTGCCCATGAGACTTACCTGCTTATTTGCTACCAACGAGGTGGCATTTCTGTGGGAGAAATGGGGAGGAGAATGATTGGATGTGGGAGGATAGAGAGGAGATCTTCTTTTCTTCGTTCTCTGTTCGGGTTCTCTGTATGAGCAGTGTTTAGGCATTAAGTAGTCCTTGGGAGACACTGAAATAAAGACGCTAAAATTCTGCTGGACCTAGTTATTTGTGGGCAAAATTAGTACCACGTGTTCAGTCTTCTTAAAATTTCCATCCTTCTCTCATGGGAGATATAAGGACTAGTATCTGCAAGTTGCTTTGAAAGTAAACCATGCAAGCTGATGACATTATCTGCCTTCCTTTGACAGCAAGAATCAGTGATGTGGGAGGTCTTGTAGGTAAATCAAGACTTTGAATCAGGAGGAACCATGGGGTTAGACTAAATGTGAGCCCAAATAAACACAGTGCATATTCAGCACTTTGCCATAAATAACCAGATGGATAATATTCTATTGGGGGATTACACTGTGGGTTATTTAAAAGGATGTAAAAGATTGCTGACCCAGGCTGGGACCATGGGAAAGCTGTGGGCACATCTGCAACTATTGAGCACGTATTTCTAAGGGTTTCCAGCAGAACATAAGTAAATGATTGCCTGCCTGAGTGAAATGGGAGCTTCATAAGGGCCATAAACACCAAGCTGATGGCCATGATGGCTGGCCAAATCCAGCTGTTTAAGAAACAATGCCATTCAGCCAAAACATACCAACTGCCACTGTCTCTCTTAGGTTCATCTCCAACACAGCACTCTATGCAGAAGGGCCACATTTGAGAAATGGATACCCAAGAGCCATGATCTGGTGACACCAGCAAAAAT
This sequence comes from Macaca fascicularis, assembly GCF_037993035.2. Classification (NCBI taxonomy): domain Eukaryota; kingdom Metazoa; phylum Chordata; class Mammalia; order Primates; family Cercopithecidae; genus Macaca; species Macaca fascicularis. Next base: position 45,913,284 of record NC_088376.1, read on the forward strand.
GCTCCAAATATGTAAAGATGTTGTGGCTTCTACATTACTGTGGACAGAGCTAAACAAGCCAGAGATCCAAAAGCTTCCAGAGCAGTGCCATGCATATTAACTGAGAAGAATTAATTTTCACCAGCAGGATAGCGTTTCCTTCTGTCATCAGTGACTACTATTCCTGCTTCTTTGGTGCTGCCGTTCTGCCAAGCACAACACCACGTGTCGTGATGTCGTACATCAAATCTGCATTCTTTGGGCACAGAGTCCAGGCAGTGGCAATGGCTGTACATTTGCATGGCTCACTATAATGAGTATACAATGATTAACTACAATGACAGGTCAAAAGCACACCAGTCTCCTGGTTCTAGGCAGATGAGATACTGGGGAAAAAAGAAACAAAATATCCAGCATTAAAATAATGATGGGAAAATAAATCTAGATGAACCCAGATGCTTGTCATAAAAATCAAAACAGTATCTCACTACAATAAATTCCTAATATATGCTGCAAAAAATTTCATCGAGCCAATTGGATCCTGAAATAAATGACAAATGAGACATTGGCTGGAGATTAAGAAAACAACATATGTTCATAGAAAGGCTAGGCGTTTAGGTTATTTGTTTAATTGGAATTTGACCTGTGGCATTACAATGCAGATTGTCTCCAAAAACTGTAAGTGGAGCATGGATTTGCAGAAGAGACTTTTCTGTATAATAAGTTGTGTCCTAACAATAAAATCAATGCATAAAAATTGACAGCTAACAAGGCAAAGCAAAGAAACAGTGCACAAAATCAACAAAACATTTTGTGTTCTAAAAATGGATGTGGCAGAAACTGTACTTGAGCTGAAAGGTTGTTCCTTTGAAGTAAGTAGAACTACATGTAATGTTGTGACTGAGAAAAGAGAAACCTATAGAAGGATGAAGATATATCATCTGAAAACTAATGAGATGTTACATTTTGAACCAAAATTGCATCTAACTTTTCAGCATGTAACTAGGCAAGGTCTGAGCCAAAGTATAAAGAGTTGACATAAACCTTCGGGAATACGGCTGGGTGTGGTGGCTCACGCCTGTAATCCCAGCACTTTGGGAGGCCGAGACAGGCGGATCACCTGAGGTCAGGAGTTCGAGACCAGCCTGGCCAATATGGTGAAACCCCATTTCTGCTAAAAATACAAAAATGAGCTGGGTGTGGTGGCACATACTTCTAGTCCCAGGTACTTGGGAGGCTGAGGCAGGAGAATCACTTGAACCCGAGAGGTGGAGGTTGCAGTGAGCCGGGATCACGCCACTGCAGTCCAGCCTGGGTGACAGCACAAGACTCTGTCTCCAAAACAAACAAAAAACAAAAAACTTTGGGAATTCAGAAGTCAGCAACTGTGATAGAAGATGAAAGGGGAAAAGAGACTAATAATAGAACTGAGAAGACGCGGAATGAAACCAACTAGATTGAAAGCTACTTTCTTTATTCAGTGTTTTCCCCTGTGGAAAGCTACTTTCTTTATTCAGTGTTTATCCTGTGATGCCAAATGATATCTGTATGAAATTGTACATCCACTTCACTCACCAATACACCATAGGAATTACACACACAAGCATAGAGATCACCTGTGGAAAATTCCATGTCTCTGGAAAATAAGAGTTTATAAGTTACAAGGATAAGAGATAACATTGCCTAGAATAGAATTTGCTTCTGTGTGTGGCAATGTGCACTGTGAGACTCACAACGTGCCCAGAGTGCTTGTCTGTCTTCATAGAGAACCAGTGTCACAATGTGTTGCTACTGTAATGAATTGTGGCTATAATTTCTTTTTCTTTCTGGTTAATGCAAGCAAAGCAGCTATTTCTGTTGCTTTTGGTACATGTGGAGGTTTAAGGTGATGGGCTAATTTTCGGGAATTTTAAAGCATTATTTTACTTATTTTTACAGGCCTCATACAGTTGTACAGGTTATATCTGGCACCAAATATCCAGTGGTGCAGTGAGTGCCACTGAAATCCATCCTGCATCTGCCCTCTGGCTGTGTACCCTGGTGAGGGGCTGCATAAGAGAGAGGAGGGAGACACGTCTCTCTCTCTCGAAGTATTATGAAGTCATTTATTATTTTATATTATTATAATGTCATTATTATTATTATTATTTAGATTGAATTTCACTCTGTTGCCCAGGGTGGAGTGCAGTGGTGTGATCTCAGCTCACTGCAACCTCCGCCTCCCAGGTCCAAGTGATTCTTCCACCTCAGCCCCCTGAGTAGCTGGGACTATAGGCGCCTGCCACCACACCAGGCTAATTTTTTGTATTTTTGGTAGAGACAGGGTTTCACCATGTTGGCCAAGCTGGTCTCAAACTCTTGACCTCAAGTGATCCACCTGACTTGGCCTCCCAAAGTGTTGAGATTACAGGTGTGAGCCACCGTGCCCAGTCCATTCCTTTTTAATTTCAAGCTTTATTTTAGATGCAGGGGGTACATTTAGGTTTGTTACATGGGTACACTGTGTGATGCTGAGCTTTGGGGTATGAATGATCCCATCACCCAGGTAGTAAGCATAGTAACCAATAGGTAGTTTTTCAACTCTTGTCTCCCTCTTTCTCTCCCCCCATAGTAGTCCCTAGGACCTACTGTTGCCATCTTTATGTCCATGTGTGCCCAGTATTTAGCTTTCACTTGTGAGAGCATGCAGTATTTGGTTTTCTGTTCTTACATTAATTCACTTAAGATAATGGCTTCCAGCTGCCTCCATATTACTGAAAAAGACATGATTGTGTTATTTTTATGGCTGTGAAGTGTTCCATGGTGTACATGTACCACATTTTCTTTAACCAATCCACTGTTGATAGGTTCCTAGGCTGGTTCCTTGTCTTTGCTTAGTGCTTTGATGAAACATGAGTGCGTGTGTCTTTTTGGTAGAATGGTTTATTTTCCTTAGGATATATACCAAGTAATAGGATTGCTGGGTCAAATGTTAGTTCTGTTTCAAGTTACTCGAGAAAGCTCCAAGCTGCTTTCCAGAGTGGCAGAGCTAATTTATACACTCCCACTGAGAGTGGCAGGAGGCAGTCAAATGCCTAGGCAGAGAGGGTTGGGTCTCCGGTGAAACGCTGCCTCCAAGCCAAAGGCATTTTAAAGCCTGAAAGCCAAGCTACAAGTTAAATCCTTGGACCAGATTGAGAACTGTCTCCTTATTTGGTGTGCTTTCTTCTAGTTGATCTTCACCCTTCACCTATTTTACATATACCTACCCTTTCCTCATTGCTGTTCTACACAATCATGCCCACCTTTGAGTGGTGTCTTCACTTTAACCATTCTTTTCGTATACTCACAAATCAATCAGCACATACTTCCCATTCTGAGTCCATAAAAGTCCCCAGACCCAGCCACACAGGGGACTTTCCTGCCTTTGTGTAGGGGGCCCACCCCCGCATCCCCTCTTTGCTGAAAGCTGTTTCATCACTTAATAAAATTCTCTGGGGGCTGGGCATGGTGACTCATGCCTGTAATCCCAGCATTTTGGGAGTCCGAGGTGGGCAGACCATGAGGGCGGGAGTTCAAGACCAGCCTGGCCAACATGGTGAAACACCCTCTCTACTAAAAAAAAAAAAATACAAAAAAATTAGCTGGGCATCATGGCAGGTGCTTGTAATCCCAGCTACTTGGGAGGCTGAGGCAGGAGAATCGCTTGAACCTGGGAGGCAGGGGTTGCAGTGAACTGAGATTGTGCCACTGCACTCCTGCCTGGGCAACAGTGTGAGACTCCATCTCAAAAAAAATAAATAAATAAAAATAAAATAAAATTCTCTGCCCTCCTCACCCTTCAATGCCAAGCATATTCTCATTCTTCTTGGGTGTGGTGCAAAAGCTTGGGAATCATTGAACATGGGTACAAGCTATAACACAGGTGAGCTGGGGCATGCCAGAGTGGCCAAATAGGGCCCAGGTGGGAGGTCCCTGGCTTGCAAAGTGACCAAGAAGAAAAATCCTACATTATTTTGGGGGCTTGTCTGGGATACCTGAAGAGCGAGTAAATGTGAACCTAGACTCTTCACTTTTTTCTGAGGCTTCTTGTCCTCAGACAATTTTTCTGAAGGCAGATGAAGCACTGAACCTCTGGTGAGCCCATTAAGAATGAATGGCATAGCTACAGAGGACAGGGTGCTGGAGAGGACCCCAACCCCCCACCCCATTGCTCTCAGGGTTTGGGAATGTTGGCTTTGTTCCAATCCAGCAGTCTTTTCTATGGTATTTTTCTTCTTTTCTGGGGGCTGTCACAGTATCTATTTCTTCTTTTATAATGTTAAGGGTGTTGCATATTGCAGAGATATTACTAGGTAGAATGAGCATTTGGCCCAGCCATCAGGTATGCAATTCAGAACAATGTGGTTTCTGCCTGGCAAGGAGGGTACAGTGATTAAGAGTTTTCCCCTGCTGAAGGAACCCATTTTCATAGATCAAGAGGCTTTTTTCCCCAGGCATCTTCCCTGCTGCACTTAAGTTTTTTTTTTTTTTTTCTTTTCTCCACCATGTCAGGACTTCACATAGCCCTGTAAATACAGGGGTTTTTTTTATGTGAGAGGTTTTTACCTTTTGAAAGGTGTCTTACTAGGCCAGGACCCAATTCATGGGATTCCCTAACTTAATGAGTCTATGTACCCTCCTGAGACAGCTTTTTGTCCCAAACTCAATTCCAAGCTTCAGGTTGAAGCCCTCGAAAGAGAAGCTGGATCTGAGGGATCCAGAGGCAGACAACAACGGAAGCAAAGGGGAACAGTGCAGATGAGTATGACTAATTCCTGCTGATTAGGCACCCCCCTCCATTTCATGGATAGAGGTCGTGCTAGTATCCATGGCATAAATGAGGTCTGGGGAACTCAAAGGTTACCGACAGCATGGGGTACAGGTAGTGCGTGGGTGAGTGCAGATAATTCCCACCACCTGGGCCTCCTGTTAAGATGGGTGAAAGCTGCATTGGCACCCATGGGTGGCACCCTGGTGAGGTCGCCAGGACTCGGGATATAAGGATGGAAGAAAGAAGGGGGATGCCTTTTCTTTCTCTCCCTCACATACCCTGGATATTTGCTGGGAAGAGAAAGGAACTAAGGGACAGTTTCCCCTTCCTTTTCAAATGGGTAAGCAATCATCTTCAGTCTGTATTTCTCTCAAATGCCCCCTGAATCACTGGGACTCCTTTGCAAAAAAGAACTTTTATTTTTTTCCTTTTCTTCCTCTGTCTTCTCTTTGTGGATAGGTAATTGTGTCCCTGTACCAGAGTACACTCCCCTCAGACGCATTCCCCAAACAGGGAAAAGCTAATTTCCCCAAATCTTAAACTGCTTGGCTTAAAAATTGAGCTTGAGGGAAGGGAACCCAGAAGCCTGACATGCCGGCAAAGGGTAAAGGGTTTTTTAACAAGTCGGACTTCTGACCTTTCTCTCCCTGTGCAAACTGGTAAAGGAATGGTAAAGATCACTGTAAAGTTGTGAAAAAAACTAGATGAGGTCTCCATCTTGTTTTACATCCTTGGGCGCTTGACCTTGTAACCATGTGGCAGTACTTTCTTTTGGTCTCTACCATTTTACAAAGGGAATGAGTACTTTCTGGTTAATATCTCCCCTCCATGAACAACTTCTAACTTCCTTTCTTAAATCTTCCTTTCTCTGAGCTACCTTTAAAGATTTCAGATTTTGTGAAAACTGCTTACCACCTATTTGAAAATACCTTGTATGCTCGCAGTTAAGTCATAACCTTAGTTGAGGCTTGTTGGTTTCACCTGTGAGGTTACTTTTGGTAAAGTTCAAAAGCCAGAAATATTGGCCATTGGCTAAAGTTGGGTAAAAAGGGATTTAAAAGTATTTTCTTAAAGAATGTTATAGTTAAAAGCCAGCTTAACTAAAAGTAGATATGCAAGCTATAGGTATATTTAAAAGATCTTCATGTTTTTTTTTTTCCTCTTATTGGATCTTGTGTTGCTGGAAAACGTTTTTTTCTCCTCAGTTGACTGAATTTTTTTCCTCCATTTTGTCTTGCCACTCAATGCACACGTAAGAGGCCCTAAGGTAACTTCTGAGAGCATGGGACTCCTTGGGAAAAACAGAGAAGGCACCACAGACTCTGTTTAGGAAAAAAGACCTCTGTTTTCCTCATGAAACCCCAGGAATTAAAAGCAGATATATCCCTCTCAAAATCTGTTTTTGTCATCTAGCTATACCTGTTTATTAGGCCCTAGAAACTGCATGTTTTCCTAGCCCTGTTTCTTTAAGGGCTCCACCATGAAGTCAGTAATCCAATTAGGAGATTGGGGCAAATGAAAAATCCTACAACTACTGGATCTTCTTCTGTCTGCCTGTGTAATTATATATGTGTTGCATGTGTGATGTTTATTAAAAAAAAAGCTCTAATTCATTGGCCTAAAGAAAAATAAGCACTTAGATCAATTTTTTTGAAGAAACAAAATAAAAGCTGTAATGCCTTTTAGTCCATGTGACTTTCATATTTGAGAAATAAAAACAGCTTTAAAGATAATTGGTAAAAAAACAAATGTCTTCAAAATGTAAATATATGGTGAGATTATGCAGATCAGACACTAGGTTTGCTAAATGTTTTAAGGTTATAAACTGTTTCTCTGGCTTTTGAAAATTTGTTCAACTTGCCTGCTTTACAGTTTGGTAAGGCCTGGGGACATGTGGAGTTAACTACGCCCCCAACTATGTTGGGAAGTGTCAGACTTTAGCTACACCTAGCACATAATTAAAATAACTTACCAGGTTTTATATTAAAATTAAAAATTGACAAGGGTTACCATTATAACATGTAATTGAGACTACTGAAAATAGATTTACATGCAAGGTGTGTAAGAAAAGTAAAACATGTTTTTAGTAAAAATTATAAGAAGGCATGAAAATGTAAATTTTTGCATAGTTTAGAGGGTTACAAGATTGTTTTAAATTAAATAAGATAAAGCTAAAGGCTTAACCAAGTTGTGGAAAGTTTGTAAAAATTAATCTTGTAAGAGAAACTCTGTGAACATATTGACTAAATTCAAAAGGATAATATATGGTTTTTCCATAAATTGAGCACTGAAATAAAAGCACAACAAGATTTTCTTAAGGCATTAATCTGCTCTTTAACAAAAATTTATAAAGGGTTATAAAAAGTCTATAACAATCTCACCTCATGGCCAAACTAGTTAAGATTGGATAGAATTATTTATAACGTTTCATTAAAAAATTGTGGTTGACGTTAATAGCAGACTAACACAAGGGTGAAATCAGATTTCCTCTCTTTTGAACAAGATTTTCATGTAATAGTAAAGGATAATGAAAGGTTTTTGCCTTTTAAAAAATTCTTGAGTCATCATTTTGGCTAAATAAATGACTTGTGGTAACCTGGAATTTTATTTCATACTATCAAGTGTTTTGGACATTTAGCATGTTTGATAGGCTTCCCAAAATCAGCTTCAAAATTGTCTTTTCTAATCCCTAACTTTTGGATGCTACAGAGGGCCCCTGGAGCATCCAAAAGAGAGGTAAACAGGATTATTTGACATGTTTATTTATTTGGGATTGCCAAAATAAAAATAAGGTTTAACCTTCAGGTTATATTTCAGTGAATAATATTAATATATGTTCCAAAATTGTATGGGATTTCTAAAATTCTAATATCTGAGTATATGTTATCAATCATGATTAAGGTTATATTATTGTAAACCATAGAAATAAGCAAATTCCTTTGTCAATCATATTTTTGAATGTGACTACCCAAAGACGTTTTGTCATTCACAGACAATTGTTGCCTTGTTTTGATCCTCTTCAAACTATGGTTTATAATCAGCTATAGGACTTTGATAGGTGATCTCAAATGCAGGTTTCTGATAGCTTTGGATATTGTAACATTGGAATAGAGGAAAACATACAGGACTCATGAAGAGCTGAAATGTTCATGAATATCAAGCCAACAAGAGTTAACTGAATGGACTGAACTAACATAAAAACTGAAGTAATCTTTTTAAACTTTTTTGCTTAAAACATTGCTGATCTTTGTTTTGTTTTTCAGAGCCAAGGAAACTTTTCTTTTGAGCTATCTACAGCTTTTAACAATTGAGTAAGATATACTCCTGTGAACAAAATTTGAGGCATATTTGTTTCTCTCTGCCTGGTTTCTCTAGAATTTGGAAACTGTGAGTATTCTTAACTTACGGCAACATAGCTATTTGCATCAGTGCAATCAATAAGAATCCATTTTGTTTTGCAGCAGGATACAATTGGAGAAACTGGTTGTTTTACCAAGGCTTGGACTGGAAAGGGCATGCTTCCCTTAAAAAAATCAAGCTTGACTTGCAGAGCCAATAAAAGCCCCTTGGGAAAACCGGCCTCATACCTCGTCTACCTAGTCCCTATACAGGATTCCTAACCTGTGGTGAGTAAAGAATGTCACTTTCTAACAGGCCTGGGAGCCCCATGTTATCTTGGGACCTCAAGAAGAGAGAAATTTAGGCTGGGTACAGTGGCTCATGCCTGTAATCCCAGCACTTTGGGAGGCTGAGGTGGGTGGATCACTTGAGGCCAGGAGTTTTAGACCAGGCTGGCCCAAATGGTGAAATCCTGTCTCTACTAAAAATACAAAAAAATTAGCTGGGCATGGCAGCAAGTGCCTGTAGTCCCAGCTACTCGGGAGACTGAGGCAGAAGAATCGCTTGAACTTGGGAGGTGGAGAGGGCAGTGAGCCAAGATTGTACCACTACACTCTAGCCTGGGCAACAGAGTGAGACTCCATCTCAAAAACAAAACAAAACAAAAACAAAAGCAACAAAAGAGAGGAATTTACCCAACTCATAGGTATTTGAGGGTACATACCCATGGCTGGGCTCAGCTTTAAAAGGTCTTATCTGAGATTCCTGAACAGAGTTCCATCAAAGCCATTTTTTTTTTTTTTTTTTTTGAGACAGAGTCTTACTCTGTTGCCCAGGCTGGAGTGCAGTGGTGTGATATTGGCTCACTGCAACCTCCGCCTCCCGGGTTCAAGTGATTCTCCTGCCTCAGCCTCCCAAGTAGCTGGGATTACAGGTGCCCATCACCACGTCTAGCTCATTTTTTTGTATTTTTAGTACAGATGGGGTTTCACCATGTTGATCAGGCTGGTCTTGAACTCCTGACCTCAGGTGATCCACCCGCCTCGGCCTCCCAAAGTGCTGGGATTACAGGTGGGAGCCACTGTGCCCAGTCCCATCAAAGCCAACTTTAAAAGCCTATGTGAAAAATAATTATCCTTATTGTACTTGATGCAAATAATCGGGCCAAGTATAAGACTAAAGCTTATTTTGCAAATAATTCAGTCCTGTCATTTTTTTTTTTGTAACTAAAATGATGACTGGAGAGAGAAAAATTATTTTTTTTAAAAGTTATATACTTGTTATTAAATTCTAGTCTTATAAGTTAAAATTTTGCCTACATTTTAGACTAACTCTGCCTATTCCTGTGAACCAACCAGTGATCTCCGGTTACAGCTCAGAAGAAACAGAAAGGATGGGTAATGTAAAAATCTGGATCAGCCTTCTAGTTCTGGACAATTATCCTGCAAATCCTGTCAGGTGATAGGTGTAAATAGGGTGCAGTACAAGAGCTCAGGAGTGGCCCAACGTGGGCACAAGCTCTAATACAGGTGAGCTGGGGCATGCCAGTGTGGCCAAGTGGGACCTGGGAGGGGTATTGCTGGTCAGAAGTCCCTGGCTTGCGAAGTGACCGAGAAGAAAAATCCTACATCACTACGAGTAAGCATTCCCTTTTCTCTGAAGCCTTACCAGCATCTGTTATTTTTTTGCTTTTGTAATAATAGCCATTCTGGACCTGTCTCTCTAATTTTCACAAGTGCACTGCATGGGCTAGCAGCTGCTCCAGAAGAAGCCTTTACTATGCACCTGATAATCTCATGCAACAGGAAGGTAGGGGGTTCAGTTCACCCACCTGGACAACACTGAGTTATTCACTGTGGAGGTTTACTCGACATTAAATACTATAGTGGCTGCTACCACGCTTCCCAAACTTGAATGTGAACCAGTCACTCAGAGGTCTTGTTAAAATGCAGATTCTGACACAGGAGGTCTAGGCCCTAAGATTCTGCAGCTCTAGCAAGCTGTCAGGTGACTCCAATTCAGCTGATCCACTGACCACACTTTGGATAGCAAGGCCAAGTGGATGTCAAGACCAATGAAACTCACAGGTGAACTGGCTGCGAAGGGCCCCTTCCTCTCTGTTAATCATCGAAATCTCCTCTCCATCTTTCTTCCCTTACAAACCTCAACCCTCCCTGCCCCGCCAAAGGACTTCACCAAACCAAGTCCCCAATGTCCTTATCAAGAAAGGGGTAAAGAAAGTGATATAGCATCCTGTTTCTTGTAGATCCTGAATTCTCCTTTTAACCAGCTTTACCTCCTCCCCAGGAAAAAGAGGCTCTTAGCCCTGGGCTTTCCCTGGGAGTTGGGGCAGGAATTATTATTTCATAACTAGTCAGTGCTGTGACATGACATATGCTTTACTTCTGAGCTCTCTCCAGGTTTTCCTAGCCATTCTATGAGACAGCTATTAGCTCTGTATTACAGATGGGGAAAACTGAGGCCTGAAGAAATTACATATCTTTTCCAAGAACGTAGACCTGGAAAGTAAACCTGTAGGGAATTAAATCTAGGGTTGATTCCAAATTCTGTATGGGAGCCGATACTGTTTCTGAATTTCAAGGAACTTAATTTTTTCTGTCAATAAAGAGATTTTCCAATTGGCAACCCTTTAAATCAGATTCTGTAGTACCTGATGTAGAAGTGACATTGAAGGCATGGGGGTATTACAGTAGACATTGCTTTATTTGTTTTAAACCGAATTCTATTACTGCAGAGCCATATGAATGTCTCTTGGAGTTTCTACTAATGTGACATTTTCTCTGCTTCCTCGTGACAGTTGATTTTGGTGACTGGTTACTTATTTTATTTTATTTTATTTTTTTGAGATGGAGTCTTGCTCTATCACCCAGGCTGGAGTGTAGTGGCATGATCTCGGTTCACTGCAACCTCCGCCTCCCGGGTTCAAGTGATTCTCCTGCCTCAGGCTCCCAAGTAACTGGGAATTACAGGCACCTGCCACCACACCTGGCTAATTTTTGTATTTTTAGTAGAGACGGGGTTTCACCATGTTGGCCAGGCTGGTCTCAAACTCCTGACCTCAGGTGATCTGCCCGCCTCAGCCTCCCAAAGTGCTGGGATTACAGATGTGAGCTACCGAGCCTGGGCTGGTTACTTATTTTTAAAGCATTTGTGATCACCCACTAAAACCTCAGTGTCAAAGCTTCTCCAGGATTTCAAATGTTGTATTTCAAAACACGGCGAGGCTCATCTCTCCTGAGCCATTAGGACCAGGTGGGAGAGTAGCCCAGAAAGTTCACAGTACATGGGACGGCCATCTCTGTGCGTGGGCACAAGGAGGTCTGGCCTCTAAGCACCCAGTCATCAGGGGCAGGCCCCCATGGAGAGAACAGGCTTGTTCCAGGGAAGAATTCCCAGAAGCTGGAGCTCCAGACAGAGGTGAGGGGCAGTGGCCAGAGCAAGGCACACTGGACAGAGCCGACTTCAATCCTATTTGGTGGGTTCATAACTCATGAATCACGGGAAACTGAGGGGAGAGCCCAGGGGAAAATTGAAATAATTTTCAAAATGCTTCAAGACCACTTTCTAATTGAGGGTAGCACAAGATGCAGCTTCTTCTGCTGTTGGGAAGGTTTGGCAGGGAGCTGTGGAAAGAGGTGACAGAAACTAAGTCTCTTGCTTCTCTGCAGGAGTTTCTCCAAGAAGCCTCTTCCTAGAAGCTGGTCATCCCTACTTACTTTGGCATGAAAATAGCTTTGCAAAGCATGCTCAGATGAGTCAGCAGGCCAGACCTTCAGAGTGGTGGACGTAGTCCACACGAAATTGCCTTTAGTGAACTGAGCATTGATGTTATGCCATTTGATTGCATTGATTTTGTTTATAAGAATCAGCACATCCCTAGCTGACTCTACAGTTGTTTTTATTGTAGAGATATATTGAAGGACATAGTCCACTTTCTATAACACATAATTCTTTTATAAGGGGCCAGAGTAAGTCAGTCAATAAATACGTATTGAGCACTTATATACCAGACACTGTGCTATTCCCTTTATTGGGAATAAAGCAGTGAATAAAGAAATCACATGAGTGAAGCTCACATTATTGAAGGAAGATAAGATTTTTTTCTTGAGTCCCTATGTCAGGCAAAGCTGTGAATCTAAGCGATTTTCCAATTTTCCTTCTATTTTTTTTTGAGACAGGGTCTCACTCTGTCATCCAGGTTGGAGTGCAGTGGTGAGATCTTGGCTCACTGCAACCTCTGCCTCCCACCTCAAGTGGTTCAAGCGATTCTCCCATTTCAGCCTCCCGAGTAGCTGGGGTTATAGGCATGCACCACCACGCCTGGCTAACTTTTGTATTTTTTGGTAGAGACAGGGTTTCACCATGTTGGCCAGGCTGGTCTCGAATTCCTGACCTCAAGTGATCTGCTTGCCTTAGCCTCCCAAAATGTTGGGATTACAGGTGTAAGTGACCATGCCCAGCTAATTTTCACTTTTTACTATGATTACTGGGAAACTCAAAGCTGTTTTGTTGTTGTTGTTGTTGTTGTTGTTGTTCACCTCTAGCAAATGCAAAACCTTATGGAATGAATTGTTACACAGACCATACCCCTGAATTTATGTTATTTTCCCTTTAATCAATTTTTTTTGTCTTTTTCTTTGTGAACTACCTCACATACCTACTATCTTGAAAAAAAAAAGATAGAGGGGGCTATAAATAAATAATAGTAAAAGAACCTAGAAAGTCCTTGGGACAGAAATCAGGAGATAATGATAATGATAATGAGATGTGGCTTTGGAAGTAAATCCAATGAGAAGAGTATACTCGTTATTGTAAAGGCAATCCCGGCTGTCAGGGGTCACAAGGGAGCAGCCCAGCCAGTTGATGGTGACAATCAAGTCCAAGGAAAGATGTGAATGATGAGGCCACTGATGTTGATGTGGGGCAGAGACGGAGTTCCTTAGCATGACTGGCTCTCTAAAAACCAGAATTTAAAAGCAGGGATTCAAAGAGAAAGCCCTGTTGTAAGGACAGATGGAGAACAAGGTACAGTGACAAAAGCATGAATGACACCAGATCTGTAATTAGGCAGCGAGCCAGCCTGTCAATTAGATTTTTTTTTTTTTTTTTTTTGAGACAGAGTCTTGCTCTGTCACCCAGGCTGGTGTACAGTGGCACAATCTCGGCTCACTGTAACTTCCGCCTCCAGGGTTCAAGCGATTCTCCTGCCTCAGCCTCCCAAGTAACTGGGATTACAGGTACACACCACCATGTCTGGCTAATTTTTTGTATTTTTAGCAGAGAAGGGGGGGGTTCATCGTGTTGACCAGGCTGGTCTTGAACTCCTGACCTCAAGTGATCCACCTGCCTTGGCCTCCCAAAGTGCTGAGATTACAGGCGTGAGCCACCATACCCAGCCAGAAATTTTTGATTGTAAATAACAGAAATGGATGGTGAGTAACATAAGCAGGAGGAGAAAGGGGTTTGGTCAAGCATTTGGGGTGGCTCACAGACTTTAAAGAAAGAACTAGGCCGGGCGCGGTGGCTCAAGCCTGTAATCCCAGCACTTTGGGAGGCCGAGACGGGCGGATCACGAGGTCAGGAGATCGAGACCATCCTGGGTAACACAGTGAAACCCCGTCTCTACTAAAAATACAAAAACTTAGCCGGGCGAGGTGGCAGGCGCCTGTAGTCCCAGCTACTCGGGAGGCTGAGGCAGGAGAATGGCGTGAACCCGGGAGGCGGAGCTTGCAGTGAGCTGAGATCCGGCCACTGCACTCCAGCCTGGGTGACAGAGCGAGACTCCGTCTCAAAAAAAAAAAAAAAGAAAGAACTAACAATAGTCTTAAAAAGGGTAGGGTCCCTTGTGAGAGATAATGAGCCATTGCTTTAGGGCTCCGCTGTTGGCCTGAGAGGGCAGCAACCATTTTCCTTCTTATGAATCTCTCTGCTAAAGATTCAGATTGCCTGGCACATGTTGGCAGCTCAATACATACAGCATGACTGAATGAGTGACTGAGTGAATGAATGAATGCAACTTTCATGGAGAGAACATCTAATTGGTTGAGCTTGGGTCAGGTACCTGCCCCTTGGGAGGAGGGAAGAAGCAATTTGGCTGAAGGTCCCACCAAATCCACGTACAATGGGGTGTGTTGGTTCAGACACTGTTACCACAGAAAAGAAGAATGGATGTGGGTCAGGAACAACCCAATGGGATGCCTACAACAGGGAACAGAGCAATGGCTGGCGGGCTAGAGGAGTCAGTGGTTCTAGCTGGGGTGGCGGAGCATCTCCAGCTATAACTGGTCCAGCTAGCTAGCTCCTGTCCTCTAATATCTGGAAGGAAAAAACTGCAAGAAGAAGCCACAGGTTTTGTTACCAACCTTCCAGGCTGGGGTGAGACCCCGGAAGTAGATAGCTGGGCTAGGTCTCAAAGGTGAAGATGCAGAAAGGCTGAGGAAGTCCAGGTGGAGTCTGAGGAGGACAGAGTGGTGCTCAGAGACAACACCAGAGCGACACATTTAGAAATTAGCTACATATGTTCTTAGAGAAGCAAACCTGTGTGCCCTTCTCCCATAACATCCTTTTTGTGCTGCTGCTTTTTCTTTTTCCCCTTCCTGCCCCCTGCCACTGCCTCCTCCTCTTTTTTTTGAGACAGAGTCTTGCTCTATCACTCAGGCTGGAGTGCACTGGCACCAACATAGCTCACTTCAGCCTTGAACTCATGGGCTGAAGTGAGCCTCCCACCTCAGTCTCCAGAGTACCTAGGACTACAGGCCTGTGCCATTATGCCCAGCTAATTTTTAGTATTTTTTGTGGAGATGGGGGTAAGGGGTAGTGGGAGGGTATTGGGGGGCAGGTCTCACTATGTTGCCCAGGCTGGTCTCAAACTCCTGGGCTCAAGTGATCCTCCTGCCTTGGTCTCCCGAAGTGCTGGGATTACAGGAGTGGGCCACTGTGCCCAATCTGTGTTTCTCAACAAGCTGCTTTTTAAAGTCTATGTTAAGGAAACCCCTTCAGGTTTTTTAAACCAGGTATACTCCAATCAGGTAGACAGCATAATTGCATTCATTGGGCTAGACCTCATCCCTACTCAGGGCTTCTGCACTTGCAGTATTGTCTGCATGCAATTCTCATCCCTCAGTTTTCATCTGGATGTGTCCTCATTCTTTGCAAGGGTCACCCCCCTCTTTGCAAACCTCACTTTCCCAATTTAAAAATAGCTGCTTCCAGTCACTCTCAATCACATTAATATTTTATTTCCTCTGTAGTACTTACCATATATTCCTGGGATAAACCCAAATTGGTTCTAGTTTATTGTCCTTTCTTCCCCACTTGACTGGATTTTTTTGCTGATATTTTATTTAAGAGTTTTATGTATATAAATTTACAAGAAAAAAACAACCCCATCAAAAAGTGGGCAAAGGATATGAACAGACATTTCTCAAAAGAAGACATTCATACAGCCAACAGACACATGAAAAAATGCTCATCATCACTGGCCATCAGAGAAATGCAAATCAAAACCACAATGAGATACCATCTCACACCAGTTAGAATGGCGATCATTAAAAAGTCAGGAAACAACAGGTGCTGGAGAGGATGTGGAGAAATAGGAACACTTTTACACTGTTGGTGGGACTGTAAACTAGTTCAACCATTATGGAAAACAGTATGGCGATTCTTCAAAGATCTAGAACTAGATGTACCATATGACCCAGCCATCCCATTACTGGGTATATACCCAAAGGATTATAAATCATGCTGCTATAAAGACACATGCACACGTATGTTTATTGCGGCACTATTCACAATAGCAAAGACTTGGAATCAACCCAAATGTCCATCAGTGACAGATTGGATTAAGAAAATGTGGCACATATACACCATGGAATACTATGCAGCCATCAAAAAGGATGAGTTTGTGTCCTTTGTAGGGACATGGATGCAGCTGGAAACCATCATTCTTAGCAAACTATCACAAGAACAGAAAACCAAACACCGCATGTTCTCACTCATAGGTGGGAACTGAACAATGAGATCACTTGGACTCGGGAAGGGGAACATCACACACTGGGGCCTATCATGGGGAGGGAGGAGGGGGGAGGGATTGCATTGGGAGTTATACCTGATGTAAATGACGAGTTGATGGGTGCTGACGAGTTGATGGGTGCAGCACACCAACATGGCACAAGTATACATATGTAACAAACCTGCACGTTATGCACATGTACCCTAGAACTTAAAGTATAATAATAATAATAATAAAAAGTTTTATGTATATAAAAAGGACCAAATTTCTTCTCTGAAATCCCTCTGTAGTTATTATCCCCTTTGAATGAGTTGGGGGAAATATGCCCTCTTGTTCTCTTTTCTGATGGAGATGA
The DNA here is from genome assembly GCF_037993035.2 of Macaca fascicularis. Lineage (NCBI taxonomy): Eukaryota > Metazoa > Chordata > Mammalia > Primates > Cercopithecidae > Macaca > Macaca fascicularis. The sequence goes on from NC_088376.1 coordinate 45,929,781, forward strand.
GACAGAAACAATTTAGTTCTTGAAAGTTTGGTGGAACCCTCCTTTAAATCCCTCTGGTAATAGTGTGGTTATAATTTATAAGTACTGTTTTTCTTCTTTTTCTTTCTTTTCCTTCTTTTTTTTTTTTGAGACGGAGCCTCATTCTGTTGCCCAGGCTGGAGTGCGGTGGCGTGATCATGGCTCACTGCAACCTCTGCCTCCTGGGTTCAAGCGATTCTCCTGCCTCAGCCTCCTGAGTGGTTGGGACTACAGGTGGGTACCACCATGCCAGGCTAATTTTTGTATTTTTAGCAGAGACGGGGTTTCAGGCTGGTCTCAAACTCCTGACCTCAGGTGATCTGCCCACCTCTGCCTCCCAAAAGTGCTGGGATTACAGCCGTGAGCCACCGTGCCTGGCCATAAGTAGTCTTCTTTCTTTTTGAGATTATTAAAGGAAGTTTTTTTTTCTTCCTCTTAGAACTTTATCATTTCATCTAAGTTTCCAAACTAAGTTACTCTTGGAGGTTTTTGGGCTGTGTAATGGGTTCATGCATATTCATTATATTAAAACATAGGACATTTAAAAGGGCCACTCTTGGACTAACGATGGCAGCATATCTTAAATCAAGGATTATAAGTAACCTGAATCTATAATCTCAAGTTCTATTGAAAATGCATATTTGTTCAAACTATGAGGGAGTCAATCTATCTTGGTGCCCAGGGGCAAACATTTGGAAGAAGATCCTTGAAGATCTCTGTAATCTTCTGGGGTACTGGGCCTACAGTACCCCAGAATGTTAGGCCCCCTATTTGTCCAGGATTAAGAAAAAGCCACACCAAGTTTCCAATAGAACATAACAGGCAGCAGAGAAGACAGAGACTGAAGGAGCTCCTGGGGGAGATGGAATTGTGACAAACGAAACCAGTGAGCCAAAATCAAGGCTAGCCCTGTGGCATGACTGGCTCTTGAGCAAGTGACATTATTATGTGACGTATTATATGTCTGGATCATTACTATGCTAAAATAAGTAGATTAAAATGAAAGGATTTTCCAAACAAATGCGGGAAGGAAAGCATTATGAACTTTTCAGATATCATTAGCTATAACAAAGTTCAGAATGAATCATGACACCATGCAAAATGGGAAAATATTTGCAAGCAAGGAGAGGGTGGAGATGCCAGAACCTGTAAATTTACGCCAGCTGAGTACTCACTGTGGGGGCACTTGGCAAATGGATTTACTATTTTGCCAACACCAGTAAAGTGTTACAAAATTGCAACAGAATTTCTATGCAAACAATTGTTTTTTAAAAGGGTCCCTACATCGACTAATGCAATTCAGTTTTTTTCTGGGTAAGTACAAAGCCAGAAACTAAATGAAAAATATTAGAAATTATTTTTCTTGGAAGCATGTTGAATATTAAAATTGAGAATTACTTTCCTCCCCAAATCCCTCTCTCTCCCATCAGTCTTTTCATGCACCAACGTAACTTTAGTTTTCGTGGGAAAAGTGGTGAGTGAATAAGGGGCATGGGCATTTGAGAGAGCAGGCGAAGAGGAGGCTGGGGGATCCAGAAAAGGAAAAGATGGGGAGTCGTTCAATTGAACTCTGCCACCTTCATCTGTTAACAGGGATTCTTGCCTGTCTCGACCCACTCCCAGAGGCAATGTTACATTATCTGAGAAAGCTGGATATAAAATTTGAGCTCTACTGTCCCTGTCCCAACCCCCCTCCCCAGGAGAAAAAATTAGCTGAAATGTACTCATGGCATTACGGGTTTTTCTGGAAAACAAGGATAAATCAAGTTCTTTGAACATTTTTCTCCCCTGAAACTAAATCCATAAAAAGAGCGTTAAAAACCCATGGAAAGCGAGTTAAGTGACTTTTCGTCTTTGTACTCAGGGAATTCTGTAAGACCCACAGAAGAATAATGGCGCAAACAGCAATATTTTAATGTTGGAACGGTCCTCTGAAAAGTCTGCCCAAAATGCTACAAAGATAATTGTGCAGTAACTTTGATAAACTTCTAAAAACTCTGTTGGGACAGGAGGCAACAAAACTCCTCCAGATCAGCGAGCGTTCTGTTTATCCGAGGGTGCTGAGCCTGAGGCCCCGCAGCGATTCCCTTTTCGGCCCTTGGAGGCCTGAACTCAGGTCTAATCTTCCGTGTGCGCGTTCTGATACTCAGCCACCGTTCAATCTCCAGAGGCTGTTACAACTGTCCCCATTCTACAGATGAAGTTGAGGCTACGGCTTAGTGTTCTTGGGGAGGGAGGGAGTTGCGGGGAGAGAGAGAAGCTTTTCCTCATAACCTTAAACAAAAGTACTTAAACCCAAAGCAACTGAAAAATGATTTTCTTTCAACAACGGTGTTTCCTTTGGGGTCAAGTTCTTTTATCTCATCTACAAAACCAAGAAGCGGGACAAGTATTTTACTGCAAATTGGAATGGGGCGTTCCCCTCCCCCATCACCCCAATTCCAGAGGACGTCAATCACAGTGGACGCAGCACCGCGAGCGGAAATGCGGAGAGCATCAGCGTGGGGCACAATGAAACAAGAGCAGCCCCGGCCAGAGGTCCAGTAAAGCGGAAAGACGGCCCCGCCCGCATACCCCTCCGGAAAACTGAAGCGTCTCCTCTGACCCCCAAGGTCAGAAAGATTTATTACTTCCTTCGAGAAGGAGCAGCCACAGACCCGCTAGAGAGGGCTGGCAGGGTGTCGGAAGCCAGAGAACGGCGCTCCGCGTCCTCTCACTGCTCCAGGGCGCGGGGGTGTCCTCAGTGCCCGGAGAGGCTGGCAGTGTCGGCCCTGAGGGAAGCAAGGAGCGGACGGCCGACGGGATTTCTGCCCAAACTTTATCACCAACTCTTTCTGAGAGCAAAAACATGAGGCCGAGTCCGGCAGCTGCACGCAGAATTCAAGCCTCTGGCAGCTCTCGGCACCGACGCGCTCCGAATCCCGCGTTCGCATCCCGGCGCTTTGCGCGCAGAGAGCTACGCCTTCGGACCGGTGGACTGCAGCCCCAGCGCATCGCGGTAAAGCGGGTCACATTTTCACCCCCGAGGCGGCGGCTGTGGGAGCCGGCGCGGCGTTGGGGGCGGGGGCGGGGCCGGCGACGGGGGTGGGCCGCGCGGCGGAGGGGAGGAGCCGCGGCGACAGACGGCGGCGCGCACCAACCGGGCGCCGGCTGGCAGGAGCCGCGCAGAGGCTGGCCCGAGCGCGTTGCGGTCGCCCGGCGTAGGGGGAGTCGGGTAGCAGCATCCTCCCGGGCGCCGCTTTCGCGCGGCGGCGGCGGCTGCGGCTGCGGCGGGGTCTTTCTTTGCTTAGACATCTCGTTGGCTAGAAGCGGCTGGTACTGGGGGCGGGGCGGGTCGGGCAGTGCTGCCCACCTGGGTTTTCTTGCCTAGCGCTGTGTGTTCAGGGTCCTTTGGGCCAGTCGGAGGCTGCGGAGCGGCGGGGGTTGCCTGCGCTGCCCGCCCGGGCATCCTCCTGGTGATGGAAGCAGCCGCCGCCGCCGCTGTGGGGTCGCGCTGTGCCCCATCCACCGCTGCCAGAGAGGTGGGAAAATTCGCCGCACGGAGGCCGAAAGCGAGAGGGGCTGCGCCGCTATGCCGGGAGCTGAGTCCCATATAAGCAGCCCCCAGCCATCGCCCCCAGCCGGCTTCATTCCCCTGAGCGAGGCAGGAAGCTGCGGTCCCGAGAGAGCGAAGGAGACGTCGCTGGAGCTGGGACGCTCCGGGTTCGGTGGAGCGCTGAGCGGGGCTCCGGGCCGGGTGAAAGTTTTTCTTCCCGAGCAGCAGGGCGCCCGCTGCCCGGAAACTCTGCGCAGGGATAAGTCGGCCGACTCCTCCGTCCCCTCGAAGGTGCGGGGACCCACAGCGGAAGCGAGAGGGAGCGAAATCGAGGAACGAGTGACAGCCGGACAGTCCGCCGGGCGGTGATCCGGGGCCGCTCCCGGACGCGCCCTCGGCTCCAGGTGAGCGGAGGAACCGGGCAGAACCGAGGGTGGGCGTTACTTAGGAGGAGAAGGCCGGGAGGGAGATTGAGGCGCATCCGCTCACTCCGCTTCCCCTCGCAGGTCCTTCCCGGAGCCGCTGCCATGGGAGAGCCAGCCTTGGGCGCTGGGGACCAGCCGCCGCGCCCACCTCGGAGTCGCGGCCCGAGTCCCGGCGCCAGCAGCCAGCCCGCTGCGTTGCACCCTTCCCGGGCTGCAGGGCTGCCTCCGCCGCGCCGCCGGCCCGGATTGTGCCTGTGATGAGCCGCAGCCCGCCGCGAGCTCTGCCCCCGGGCGCGCTCCCTCGGCTGCTCCACGCTGCGCCTGCAGCCGCGCCGCGTGCCCTGCTCCCGCAGTGGCCCCGGCGCCCAGGACGCCGCTGGCCTGCGTCCCCTCTCGGAATGAAGGTGTTCCGTAGGAAGGCGCTGGTGTTGTGCGCGGGCTATGCACTGCTGCTGGTGCTCACCATGCTCAACCTCCTGGACTACAAGTGGCACAAGGAGCCGCTGCAGCAGTGCAACCCCGACGGGCCGCTGGGTGCCGCAGCAGGGGCAGCTGGAGGCAGCTGGGGGCGCCCGGGGCCTCCTCCGGCCGCGCCGCCCCGTGCTCATGCCCGTTTGGACCTCCGCACTCCTTACCGACCTCCCGCTGCCGCCGTCGGGGCGGCTCCTGCAGCCGCGGCAGGGATGGCGGGGTTTGCGGCCCCTGCAGGCAATGGCACTCGGGGCACCGGGAGCGTCGGGGACAAGCGGCAGCTGGTGTACGTGTTCACCACGTGGCGCTCTGGCTCGTCGTTCTTCGGCGAGCTATTCAATCAGAATCCCGAGGTGTTCTTTCTCTACGAGCCAGTGTGGCATGTATGGCAAAAACTGTATCCGGGGGACGCCGTTTCCCTGCAGGGGGCAGCGCGGGACATGCTGAGCGCTCTGTACCGCTGCGACCTCTCTGTCTTCCAACTGTATAGCCCCGCGGGCAGCGGGGGGCGCAACCTCACCACGCTGGGCATCTTCGGCGCAGCCACCAACAAGGTAGTGTGCTCGTCACCACTCTGCCCCGCCTACCGCAAGGAGGTTGTGGGGTTGGTGGACGACCGCGTGTGCAAGAAGTGCCCGCCGCAGCGCCTGGCGCGTTTCGAGGAGGAATGCCGCAAGTACCGCACGCTAGTCATAAAGGGTGTGCGCGTCTTCGACGTGGCGGTGTTGGCGCCACTGCTGCGAGACCCGGCCCTGGACCTCAAGGTCATCCACCTGGTGCGTGATCCCCGCGCAGTGGCGAGCTCACGGATCCGCTCGCGCCACGGCCTCATCCGTGAGAGCCTACAGGTGGTGCGCAGCCGAGACCCGCGAGCTCACCGCATGCCCTTCCTGGAGGCAGCGGGCCACAAACTTGGCGCCAAGAAGGAGGGCGTGGGCGGCCCCGCGGACTACCACGCTCTGGGCGCTATGGAGGTCATCTGCAATAGTATGGCTAAGACGCTGCAGACAGCCCTCCAGCCCCCTGACTGGCTGCAGGGCCACTACCTGGTGGTGCGGTACGAGGACCTGGTGGGAGACCCCGTCAAGACACTACGGAGAGTGTACGATTTTGTGGGACTGTTGGTGAGCCCCGAAATGGAGCAGTTTGCCCTGAACATGACCAGTGGCTCGGGCTCCTCCTCCAAACCTTTCGTGGTATCTGCACGCAATGCCACGCAGGCCGCCAATGCCTGGCGGACCGCCCTCACCTTCCAGCAGATAAAACAGGTGGAGGAGTTTTGCTACCAGCCCATGGCCGTCCTGGGCTATGAGCGGGTCAACAGTCCTGAAGAGGTCAAAGACCTCAGCAAGACCCTGCTTCGGAAGCCCCGTCTCTGAAAGCGGGGAGACCTGATGCCCTGTGATGATACCTATAAAGAGGATTGTAGTGTGTTTAAACAAACACAGTCCAGACTCAAACAGAGGAAGCCCACATACTCTATTATAGATATATAAATAATCACACAGACACTTGCTGTCAGTGTTTTGAGTCAGTGCATTTCAAGGAACAGCCACAAAATACACACATACACCCCTCAGAAAAGGCAAGACTTGAACGTTCTGTCCAGGTGCCCCTCTTCTCCTCTCCTTTGCTTTCTCTTGTCGTCCTTCTCCTATTTCTTACCCTGCCCTCCACCTGCCTTCCATTTTGAAGTGGGATGTTCATGAAATCAAGTTCCAGTAACCCAAATCTTGTTTACAAAATTTTCGTGGTATCTGTGAACATGTAAGAGTAATTTGGATGTGGGGGTGGGGGTGGAGAAAGGGGAAGTGGTCCAGAAAGAAAAAGCCCCATTGGGCATGATAAGCCGAGGAGGCATTCTTCTAAAGTCGACTTTTGTGTAAAAAGCAAAGGTTACATGTGAGTATTAATAAAGAAAATAATAAATAATATTCTTTTTTATATTTGCCTCCATTACTTTGGATTCACCTGTGTTACTTGTCCTCAGCTTCAGATAGAATCTCCCTCCCCTCCCTTGTTTCCATTTTTCCAGTCTCTTTCCTGAAAGGCAGCTAAACTGGGTGGGAGCAATTTTTGTCTCCTTGGTAATAACCTGGGGGACGTTTTCTCACATGTAAATCTCAGCCTGTTAGGTGCCCAGGAATGAAACACATCTTTGAATTCTAAAGGCAGAAACCAAACAGGGCAGTGGAAGAAAAAGCACACTCTTTTCTTCAACTTTGAACACAACAAGAAGCAACTCCTTCAGGACTTGAAAGCATTTGGTTTTTCATTCCTCTTCAGTTAAGATGGGGAACCTTGAAGCAGAGACCAATGTTTTGGTGCTGAGGTTGGTTCAGAAAAAGGATTTTTTAAAAAAGTATGTAATTTTTAAAAGTCTGATTATTAGAACACAGACCTCAGAAAGTAGTGTGACCATATTGCTGGCAATGGTAGCAGCTTCTTTGGTTTAGCAAAGTGACAGAAGTATCTGTTTGGAGTGTTTTTCTGACTATGACACGGTATGTGGAGGTGGATGGAAGCAGTGAAGTTTCATCTGAGAACCGTAAGGGCTTTTCCTTTTCTTTCTTGCTTCCCATTTAAATTAGTGCAGGAGAGAATATGAATTTATAATGTTTTACTTGGGATGCCTGTGGAGTATGTTGCTTTTCTTTATCATGTTTCCTAAAAGTAAATTTGCAAAGAAAGTAACATGCTGCAGACAGTGTAAGGCTTCAGCCAAGAGCTGCTTTTAGATATGATAATGAATTGTGGTAAAGAGGAAATGAAAATGAACTAGTGTGTAGGATTTTGAAATTTGGTATTTTCCAAGGAGAAAACCAGTAAATTTTCCTGTAGTGGTTATGATGTTGTGTCCTGAACCCATTTGGTACTGAAACATTCTGCAGAATGTCATAGTATGGGAAAAAATTATGAAGCCCAAATGGGAACAAGAGACAGTGTAGTTGTATATTACAGTAAATACAGTACAAGTTCATTATCATCATGGTTTTATTTTACTATGATTTTTTATGAGATCTCTGAAAGCCAGCATGTATAGGTTAAATGCTGAGAATTTTATTTTAGGGAAAAGATGATAAAAATAATATGTACGTGGGGAATACTTTAACACATGATGATTCTTAAGTATAATTACCATTGCAATGCGAAATCTAGCTACACTGGTAAGAATTCCAAGATAAAGAAGCATAAAGGTTTAAAAAGGGGTGTATTTAGAAATGAATTTTATAACACAATCTAGAATGGTTATTTCTTAATTTACTGAAATAGTTTTTAGTATTGTGTTTCCGAAGCCAGATTACAGCTCTAATACATTGATCATGTTTTCCATATTTTTGTGGTAGTGCCTATGCTGAATTAGCTTCACCAGCAGTAGAATATTTGTAATAGATTTAATTTAAGAATACTTTAAAATTAAATGAACAAAATAATTAATGTCGAATGACTAGATGAAACAGATTTAACAGGAAATTAAGAGAGCAGCATTAAAAAGCAACCACTCTGAATAAAATAACCATTTATAAACAAATTTTGTGTGGCATTAGAATCAGCTCTTATCAATCACAGTGAAATTCATGCCTAATTGTTGAGTGAAGGATTTTCAAGCAGTTGAATTCATTCTTCTTTCAGCCTATCTAAGGACTTGGACTGTGTTAAAGTAGAATTACGATGGTTTGGATCTTGTATTTAAAACAATATTAGATGCTAGATAGAGCCTTTGCAGCTGGCAGAGCATTTGTGGCCTCTTCTCAGATGAAATTTTAAGCTAAACACCAACAGATCCTCAGCTTGCTCTGTTTGAACAGGGTTTCTGTTCGTAATCTCCTTGTTTTGTAGCAGCTGCATTCTCTCCACTCTGCCACTCCTGTGCTCTGTAATTTGAAAAGGTGAATTGTTGCTCCTGGAGATTTGTACCTAGCTGCCTTCTAGGAAAGTGAGACAGGTGTTGTTCCCACTAAGGGCTGATATAGTCATATCAGTGACATTCAGCTTCCGAAGGTTTGAGAAGGAGAGAGTAGCATTTTTGGCGTTAACAAGCTTCTGTCAACCCCTAGTACAAGCAGACCTGTGCTATGACAAATTGCAACAGAGCCTGTGACCATTTTTGAGGCAGCAAATATGAAAGAGATGCTTTCACATTTCCCAAGCTGGCAATATGTCCGTCAGCAAGAGAAAATATCTTTAGAGCAGGTTGTCAGAGTGATTTTCATTTTCAAATTCTGCTCAACTGATAGCACTCCTGACTTACCCCTTGACTTTGGAATGCCTTTGTTAATGAGGAAGCTGTATTTATAAAACAAAGTTTACCCGGTGCATTTGGTCAACAAATTTGAGTTTGGAACAAGGCAGAGGCACAGGCTGAGAGCTTAAATTTCAAGGAGCTCAGAGCCACTCAAAGACCTCATTCAGACTGGCAGAGATACCTTGCAGGCAGGGGCCAGAGCAAATCTATACCCTTCAGTGTCCACCACATAGTGCATGATAAATATTTATTAAATAAGTGAATGAAATATGCAACTACTAAATTTTGAAAATACTTGGAAGGGAGAGAGTGGAAGAATGTATTATCTGTGTGGAGAAAATGCCAGCTTGTTCAGTAAAGTTTGCTGAAGGAAATAAGCCATAGGCTCTAATTAGATGTGGGGAGTGAGCAATAGGAATATCTTAAGGATTTCCAGGGCAACTGTTTATAGACTGTTTCCCACCGATGAATTAGAGACAAAATGCAGAATTTCTAAGTGTGGAGAGGTAAATGTTTGAAGTAAGGAATTTGATTGTTACTGTTTTCCCAGTTGCATGAACACCATAAGGGTGGGGATCAGAATAAACCTGCAGAGCACATGTTGTCTGGGTGTGTAAGGGAGGGCTAAAAAGCTGTTTATTTTTGCAGAAGTCATGTGGCACTTATTGTTTTGAGTGCTGTGAATGTGTAGTTTGATGGATTGTGATGTATTAGGTTGGTGCAAGCGTGATTGTGGTTTTTGTCATTGAAAGTAATGGCAAAAACTGCAATTACATTTGCACCCACCTAATAGATTTTCTGCAGGTATAGGGATGGTTACTTTCAGGAAGTTTGTCCTATTGTGGATGCTGAATGAGACAATGGCTGCCTGTTTCCGTACATTCCCTGCTTGGACACAGCCAGTTCTGTCCAGGATTTCTGTTGCACACAGTACAGTTGCAGCTGGATTATGTGACTGGTTTGAAATTAATGTGAATTTGGAGGAGGTTATTAAATTAATATTCCCTGGGTCTTGAAATCCAGACTCTAGAGATGACTCTAGGAAGAGCAAGAGGGAAATGAAAAGGCATGTCTCATCATGTAGGCATGGTAAATAAGGACAAGGTGTCGCTTACCATCCTCCCCCAACTTTCTCTCTTCCCTACACACAACACACATGCACACACACATACAATTGAATGTATGCATTGTCTTGAAGAGATGTGGATGAGAGAATGTTCTAATTCCAGCTAACAGATATGTGATGAGGCACACTTTTGATCTCAGGCTTCTGGAGAGTGAGTGGTCGGCCAGTTGTTACATTAGAAAGCATGACAGTTCTGTGTCAGGATCCAACGGGGATAGGTAGAAAATGACAATCACAATTTGAGGAATGACTTGAGGTGTATGACGGGATGTCCTGAGGTAAATGCATAGTTTATAGATCCCTTTTGTCCTTCACCTTGAGGAGACCCTTTTCAAATCTGTCACAGCTAAGAAAACAGTTCATTCAAATACTTTCCCCGCTTTCGAGACATTCAGTTGCTACTTTTGCAGTTCAAGTATGAGCCACTGAGCTGCTCAGGAACAGGCTTTGGTACAAGTATTTAATTGAAATTATAGGGCTTGACTTTTATTAGATCTGATGCAATTCTGCACATCCTTAATCAAATTATGCTAAGAAAATGTTAAACTTTGCATAACACATTAAGTTTATAGAATTGGAAACTGTATGAACCAGTGTTTGGGGTAGGGGGTGCTGGTATTGTTTCTAAATGAAGGAGCTTTGAAGGAGCAGGAGCCTGTCTGTACACATGGTAACAGGATGATAAAGGATGGCCATGGATAAACCTTAACTTTTGGTCAAACTAGTTTTATCTGTAATCAAATGTCAAAAGTATTTTTGGGCTGCTTGAACTTTTAGGTTGGTAATAGTCACCCTACCAAGTGAATGGCAATAAAAATGATCACTGGGGCTAAAAGCTATACTCAGAACTAGTCTGTAATGGCTCCCATCCCAGGTGTAAAGACAGGGCTTGAGAGAAATTCACCTTGAAGCAGTTAGTCTTCTAGACAGGATCAACTACATAATTTGCAGGGCTCAGTGCAAAATGAAAATGCAACGCCCTTGTTGAAAAAACTATTAAGCCTTTCAAGATGGCAGCAGAGAATGAAACCAAGTGTGGGGTCCTTCTGAGTGGGGGGCCCTGTGTAACTGTGCAGGTTGTATATCCCTGAAGCTGGTCCTATCTCCAGATGCAGAGGATGAAATGACTAGCTATAGGAGACAGCAAATAATGGTGTCCTACAAGTTCTTGGAAAATGAGTGCAAAGGTATGGGTTATTATGGGTAACTATAATGAAAGCAAACACAAGCTCACTTTGCATGATGGAATTCCAAAGAGGTCAGTGCATACATGACAAATAATCCTTGATGATTGCAGCAAGAGATTGACAATGCCCCCTCAATCACTGGTTGGGCTTGAGAACACTCAGAACTGATCTGGCTGGAGACTGAGAGAGCATTTGCTGTTCCTGGGATTCCTCTCACAAGAACAGGTCAGATGTCTTGCATAAGGATGAAGAACATGGTGTCCTTGTCCTCTGGCTGTTCCCTTTCTTCTGTAACTTTTGTAAGGCTCTCGCTTGATTTGCATAGTATATAATAGAGACAGAAAGTCTATGCATGGAAAAGCAAAAGGTCAAGTCACAATAAGCTCAAGGAGTAAATGTACAAGATGTGCTAAACACTGATATACCTCTTTATTATGTTAAGTATAGTCAGCTAAGTTTTTTTATTATAGGCTTGATATGTCCCATTTTCCTCTGAATAACTTCTCTACACTCTCTCTACTGTACCCCCTGCCTCCCATTTCTTCTTCACTTTGTGAATCTCATTATTAAGACCCTGGATCTTTTTGAAACTTTTATTCATCAGCCCACTCCAAAATGCAGAAATGCCTTTCAGTCCTCTTATTCCCCCTGACTACCTCCTGCATAGATCTGTCAGTGTGTGCTGCTACAGATTGGAATTGTTTGTTTATAGGCCCATTTCCTCTCATGTCTTGGACTTCATATGTATGGGGCAGACAGAAGCTGAAAAAGCAAGGCAAATTAATCTAGACAAAAAGGAATACCAAATAATGCCCATGGAAGGCCTCAAATGTTTTTCCACATTAATGTTTGAAAGAGAGAAACAAACAAATGGAAGGCCCCAAATGAAAGGTAACAACTGAATTACACAGTCCAACACATTTTTTGAGTCAAGTAGGAAAATATATTACCGTCATGTTGGCTGAGGCTGTATTTGTTTCTGACACGTAGAGGTCATGGCCAGTATGATCATCTTTTAACCATTTCAGGAACTGAAAAAATTTTAAGAAACAATGTAGAAGTCTAAATATTACATTTCCATTTTCAGATGTCCCAGTTGCTCTGGCAAACTCCCAGTCTTTCTATGAATGAACTAGCTCCTGGGAGGAATTAAAATCTTTCATTTCTTATATTGGTGCTCAGTATTTTTACATGAAGGATGGTGTTACATTATTCATCTCTAAAGGAAAATAGGAATGAAAACACATCTTCTTTCTGAGATAATGACATTCATATCAATCGTTTTTAGTCCTGTTATTTAACCAGACCTACTTGCTGGTGAGACCAGTATTCTCCCAAGGATGTGAGTTCTGAGTTCACATTATTTAGGTTAGATCTTTACCTCACATAGTTTCTCATTTATATTTACACATTTCCCAAGTGACTTCTTCATGTGCTGTGCTCTTTATAACTTTCTATCACCATTTTCATTTCACTTTCAAATGCCCTAATAGCAAGAATGATGATGTACCAGTCAATGTGCAAAGCATTTTATAAGTGTGATTCCATTGGATTCTCATCACAATTCTATGAAATAGGTATCATTATGGTCCCCATTTTACAGAAGGGAATGTAGAAGGTTCAGATGGGTAATTTTCCTAAGGTCACACAGCTAGTGTGTGGCAAAATCTATTTCTTTTTGCTTAGTACATCAGAGACTACCCTGTTTCCATTTAAGGGATACCAACAAAATAGCAAACCCTTTTTGTGCCAGTCAGTGCTTTCTGAGAAACTTGTCCTAAATGCCTATGGCATTATGCCTTCAGCCAGTGAACAGGTGTTACCGGTATCTTTAGAGATGCATTTCTGTGCAGCAGAAAAAAAAGTAATTGTTAGTTTAAGTGCCTTTGGCCAAAATTCCTCTTAGAATGACTTTTATTTAGCAAAACACTGTAATAGGCTGTTTTAGTGGTGGAAACAAGCTCTGTAAAGAACCCAAACAGGAAATTTGGGGGTTGTGGGAAAGAAAGCTTGAAAGGAGTGGGGGAGAGGTAAAGGGTGGAATAACAGGGAACAAACAAGACAGGATACTGGAACCCAAGAGGGGAGATCACAGTGGCTCTCCCCAGAAGAAAAGAGAATGGCCAGTGACTGGAAGAGCCAGGGCCCATGGTGGAGTTGTTTGCTCAACTGTGCTGCCATAAAGTCACTTTGGTTGCCCCAAACCTCCAGTAAAGGTTTCCACATACCTAGCCTTGAGTGAGTGGTGCTTTGAAAGTTGAAGGGATCAAGGTAGTGCCAAATGGGATGACGTGGGGGCAAAAACATGCCAGTTCCTACATGGAGGTGAAAGGTAGAGAGGTGAATGCAAATTCACCAAAAGGAACTCTGGAGGTAGATTTGGTCCATGGAAGTGTTGGTTTACCCCAAGAGATGTCTGGGAGGGAGAAAAGTTTCTTCCCAACTGTGAGATGATGATTCTAGGCAATCTTGTTTAAATTTTACAGGACAAAGTGGCCTCATCAAAGCTTAAGGAGCAGGGGATGTCCAGGAGGCTAATATATGGCTTGCAACTCTCAAGGCTACACAGGCAGGACTCAGTAAGCAGGTGGAGATGTAGCAAAGTTAGGAAATGTTGGCATGCCATAAAAGCTGTGTGATAGTGTCAGCTCAGTCATGTACAAGTGTGGTGGTGTGGTGTAGGTGTAGAAAGTGAGGTGTAGAAAGGCTGAATGATGTACTCAGTGTCCCATTCCTAGTTAGAGAAAGAGCACAAACTAGAAATTACAGCCTGTGATTCCCAGTTGGGAGCTCTCTGACATGCTCTCACCCTGAGACTTTTTATTTCCTTGGTTCCTACCAGTCTTTTGGTCATTCCAGTGTTTATCAATGTCTTTACAGAATGGGGATCAGAGAAGAAGTGCCCTTTGGGATTCTTGTCAAACTTTAGTAGGAGATGAGGTTGAAACTAAAGCAGACAGCTGAATAGGGTGGTCTGAGAGTGTTAGTTCAGGTTTTTTGGTGCAAAACGTACTCAACTAGATTGAGAAAATCAGGAAATTAGCTGGAAAAGATGGGAAAGCCCACACAATTGGAAGAACAGTTGAAGAACCAGATGGGATACTCTGGTTTCCTCCCTCCCTCCCCAATCCCTCCATCCCTGCCTTCCCTTTTCCTTCCATGTTTCTTTCCCCTTCCTCTTTCCTCCTTCCTTCTCTTTCTTTGTTGTACTTCACACATTTAGAACTCAAAGTCCTGGAAGAGAGAGTTGGATCAGCTGAGGCTGGGTCAGGTGTTTGTGCCTTGGTACCTGAGCAAGGTACCTTGACTAACAGTCCCACCAATCTGCACACAATGTGGACAAGTGATTTTCCATAAGAAAATCAGGCTGCAATTATCAAAAGTAGGAGAAGTGGATGCCGGGTGGTCTTAACCAATAAATGTCTTCTGTATTCATTAATATACTTTATTCTCCTGCTACCTTGACTAATTGGGGGTTATTTTATTTAGAGTCCACTACATACAAGGTTTTTCACTCTGCACTGCTATGTTAAAATGTGGGCAGAGATGTGCCTTAGTAGTTAATTGGGCCACCATGCTTGTTGGATATAAATAAGACCATTCACTTATTTTGTCTTAAGTAATGCAGATAAATGGGACACCAGATGGAATTCATGTAGTGAAATTCATGCAGATACTGTATTTTGTGATATGCCTTCTTTCAGGTTTTAATGATCATGCCGCCTTATACTTTTATAATGCTTCGTAAGTTTACGAAGTATAGCAGATATTGCTGATTCCCCACCCACTGCCCATTCTCCCCTTCTTTCTTATTCACAGAACCTTGATTTTGTTCAGGGAGGCAATATGCTCAGCTAAAAATATTTCCCAGTTTCCCTTGTAGGTAGGAATGATCATGTGACAGCCAATGAGATGTAAATGGAAGTCTGCTGGGGATATCTGGGTAAGTTTTATGTATCTGATATAGACAGAGCTTTTTCTTGCCTGTTTTGTCCTTTTTCTTTTTTTTTTTTTTTCTGGCTGGTCTGCAGATTGAGTACGGAAGTGGGGCCTCTACCTTGTGACTGAGAGGGAGCCAGGGGGTAAAGGCTGCTTGCAGAAAGAGGAGCCAGGGATACTGATGACATCATGAAGCCACTTCATCAGCGTGGGCCACTGGTCTCCAGAATACCTGTGATGTGGGAACAATAAACACTTACTTGTTTAAGCTGTTGCTGCCAACTTTGTTACTCATAGCCAAGTACAGTCCTAATGAATACAGCAAATATTCTCATTAATATTTTATTAGATCATTTGAAACTTATGATTACTGGGCAGAAATAGGATTATGATCTTTCTCTTATGGAAGAAGCTGAAACTCAGAGAAACTAAGTGACTTGCTCAAGGTCACAAAATATGGTATGTATCAGATTTGATGCCCAATTTAATGCTTTTTCTACTCAGCCAGTGGTTCTCAGCTGGATGTAGGACTGTCCTTGCAATCTGGTTGGGGGAAAGATTGGGAGACAGCCTTTGGAATTTTTTTTTCCATGACTAGGGAATGGGACTGGCATTTAGTAGGCTGGAAGCAATAATGCTGAATGTTCTGCCTTGCTCAGGACAATCCCACATAATGAAGAATTGTCCTGCTCCAAATGTTAATAGTGGTCCCCTTGAGAAATACCAAGCTAAATTAAGCCAAAGAAAATTACACACTGACTCAGAACTGAGAATAAGGCTGTCTCATAATGATACTCAATAAATGTTAATAAATGATATCACCAAGGTTGTCATCAGAATCATTATTGCTATTTTGGACATTTGTGGCTATAATGAATTTAAAGGTTGCATGATTTTTTTCTAGCTACCTTCTGCTGCTTTTGTTCAGGTGTGGAGAAGATCGTTGTATGATGGGTAATGGATGGGGAAAAAGTAGGAGAAATATTGGACTGGAACTCTCTATGAGATCAGATATTTGAAATATATGTATGGTTATGGTATGATAGAATGCAGAAATGTAGTGGGGTAAGAATTATTGGAACCTACATTTCTGGGGGTGGTGAGGTTGTCACTGATCAAGAACAAGAGTAGCTGTGTTGAATCAGAGCATGAAGATGATAAGAAGCTGAAAGGCCAGGATGTCAAATGGGTTCCTAAAATGGATATTGAAATCATGAATAATGGTAGAAAGGGTCATGGGGGAGAGGAAATCATTGATCTGGGTGCTCAAATCTTGCAATTGTCCTTGTTTTTGAAGATGGCACTGTCGTATGCTACAACTCGTTTGGTCTTTTCTTGTTCCAGTGCATAAACCAGCTCATTATTGCATCTGTTTGTTCAATGCCTGTGGAAGCTTCTATTCTAGCCCACACCATGCCTCCTTTCTCTGAGCACAAATTAGCACTCAGCTGCACAGTCTTTTATATTGACCTCAAATTACTAGATGTGTGTCAGTCTGGTCTATATGGCAATTTAATCATCTTGGGAGCAATTAAACCACACTTTTCACTTCTTATCTCCTGCACAGGAAGTAGTGAATGAACTATTTCTGAAGTGACTGATTTTGCACCATGGTGGAGGTAGGGGTGGAGGAGAGTTGACTTAAAAGCCCCCAAGAAACCAATCAGCAGTCCTTTCTAGACTGGCGCTGTGTGCACTTTGCCACTTTGCCCTGTATCTGTGGACACACACACACACACACACACACACACACACACACACACACACTCTCTCTCTCTCTCTCTCTCTCTCTGATAGTGTTTATCAGGTACCAGTGTTTTTCTCCATGCCCTCATTGCCCCCTGCTCATGCTTCTAAAACACCTCTTAGCGCTGACTGTGGAACTCTAGCTGCCCAGCATCCAAGTCCTGATTTTCTTTTGGAAATCTGTCTCCTGCTTCTTCGGTGCATGTGGTTCTGTTGGAGCTAACTGCACACACAACTCTAGCATTTGCCATTCTGACTTTCCCAAGACCAAAATGATCGGCTGAGGACTGAGCACATGACCCAATTAGAGCCAATGAGATATCTTGATATTTTTGCTGAGATTTCGGGGTTAGGAAGGCGTTCTTATTTAAAAAGGAGAAGACATAAGGACTGGTATCCATGGTGCCTCTAGAAGAGAGTCAAATTGCGGGAAGCAGAGCCAAGAAATATGGAGAGAGAAACCACAGACTGGTGGACAAAGGGAAGCTAGGTTCTGGTGAAGTCATTTTAGCCCTGCTAAAGTGGATCTGAAGTCAGCCTTACTCTTGGTTTGCAATTAGAGGAGCCAGTTACATTTCCTTTTTGTTTGAGCCACTGTAGATTGGATGTTTTCTTCCTTACAGTGCAAAGAATCTCAACAAATGCAGAATTTACCCAGTGCATTATAAGCTGTTTCTTCTATTATAGGACAAGCTCCTGTGAGGCCGGGCTCTTGTCTTATCCGTGTGCCTCCAGCAGAAGGCACAGTGTCTGGCATGCGGGATGCCTCCAAACCATGTTTATTTCACTGTGTATGGAATGGTCTCGCTTTACAACATTGCTCTTCAAAGTGGGGTCCTTGGAGCAGCAGTATCAGCCCCTCTCTAGACTGCCAGATCGTAATCTGCATTTATTTATTTATTTATTTTTAGAGATGGGGTCTCACTCTGTTACCTAGGCTGGAGTTCAGTGGCATGAACATAGCTCACTGTAGCCTCCAACCCTTGGGCTCAAGTGATCCTCCCATCTGCATTTTAATAAGATCCTCGGGTGATTCCTGTGCTTTTGGGAAGGATTGCTCTACAGACTTATAGTCAATTGCATTTTGCAAACATCTGGCCTGGAGTGGTTGTGCTGGCATAAAGAGCACCACCTCAGTTCAGTAATTCTGGCTGCATTTCAAGACTCTTACCAGTAGGTATCTTGCCCACAGGATTCCATAAATGTATAGATAAGATGCTCAGAAAGCCAGGTGTGGCATCTGCAGTAGTCCAGTCCCACCGAGTGAGGGAAGTGAAAGACCCCCACAGCTTCACCATGGTTGCCTGGACCCCTTCCTGGCACCATGTCCTGGCAGCTTGCCAAAGGACTGAGCATTTGTTTACTTATGAAT
Source organism: Macaca fascicularis (assembly GCF_037993035.2). Classification (NCBI taxonomy): domain Eukaryota; kingdom Metazoa; phylum Chordata; class Mammalia; order Primates; family Cercopithecidae; genus Macaca; species Macaca fascicularis. Next base: position 45,947,846 of record NC_088376.1, read on the forward strand.
ATGTTAACAACCCACTAGATTCTTGGTTTTGGGAGCCTGGAGAAGGCTAAGTGAAACCTGAATTCTGTCACAGTCTAGGGAATAATACATGTTAAAATGAATTCTGGGCTTCCATCCTGCAGCATTTTACCCATGTGGCTGGGTCCAGAATTCGATTCTTAGAGTCTTTTCGAGCATATAATATTAGGAGGGATGAAGGCAAACAAGCGTTGTATAAGTCACATAAAAAGACTAATATTTCCATTTCTGAGCTTGTTTTTGGGTGATGAGAAAGTTTGGTTAGTCAGACCCTCTACAAATTACATTAGCTATAAATGACAAGGTAAATCTATTCTTTTCTGATTTCCGTTTATCCCCTTTAGTAAGAATATATTTCTACCCTAAGAGTTTTACACCCAGCTATAACACATTAATTTTGAGTGAATTTAGAAAAACAGGGTCTCATCTAAGGAACATATATGCATGTTTCCATACATATGCATATTGACATAAATGATTTGCCCAACTTTTAATAATGTGAGGCAGAAAGAATGAGTCATTTCTTCTCTGTAACTTAAGAATTTGCTTAAAAATGCATGTTAGGAAGCTTCAAGCTGGGGGCAGGAGAGGAACACATTCATATCCCTTGTAGCTGTGGTTTGCTCTCCTGGAAGTGGAAGCAATGACTAACAGCATTGTCTCTATGGGGATGTGGTCCCGGCATTGCCATTGACAGTTGCCCTTTCAGGCTTTTCAAACCATTTTCAATAACTTCTGTCTTCTGGTCTTCACTTCTTCCAGTCCCTGTTCTGCAGACTGTGGGTCAGTTCTCTAAGTTACAGTAATGTTGTGATTCCCCTTCTCCCCCCAGAATACCAGAGGACTTCCAGGAGGTCTTAATTGCTTATAGATGGTTACCTCACCACTCTGATGAAAGTATTCCAGTGGTAACTTGCATTTTAATATCCAATATATTACTCTTTCTTTGTTTCTTTGTGGCAGGTTAAGTACCTTCATTTATATAATTTTTGACAGCCAACGTGGTCTATAACTCCAGTAAATGGCAGAGAACAGAGCTACCACATACTAAATAGAACACATTGTGGAAAATACTAGACTTGGGGTATCCTGGAGGAGCACGCATTGGGCAAGAGTAATCTCTACAGTTGGCCACCCTAGCTGTCACCACTGAGTGTGGGGAAAAGTCCACAGAGCATGGCAATAGATGGTTAGCTATCCATTATATCTAGTTCTCTAGACACACACACACTCATGTGTGCACAAACATGCATGTGTGTGTGTATTTGTAAGGAGGCTGTCTCATAGACAAATAGTATTTTAACGTATCAGAGCTGTGCAAGGTGAGGCTAAACAGGGCTCAAGTGCACTTAATGGCCAGCTGGTGCAGATGAATGCAGTTTTGCTCAGGGAGAAGTACCAGCCCTTTTAGATTAGCTAAGATGATGGTTTGTTCACTTTTATTTTTCCCAGACGGAGTCTCACTCTTGTCACCCACGCTGAAGTGCAATGGTGCAATCTCTGCTCACTGCATTCTCTGCCTCCTAGGTTCAAGCGATTCTCCTGCTTCAGCCTCCCGAGTAGCTGGGATTACAGGTGCCTACCACCAGGCCTGGCTAATTTTGTACTTTTAGTAGAGACGGGGTTTCACCACATTGGCCAGGCTGGTCTCGAACTCCCAACCTCAAGTGATCTGCCTGCCTCGGCCTCCCAAAGTGCTGGGATTACAAGCGTGAGCCACTGCGCCCAGTGGTTTGTTCACTTTTAAAAAGCAACTTTATATTGGCAATGAATGAGTCGAAAATATTTTCCTTCCTTTGACATCCAGAGGATGATTGTTTGCAACCTTGATGTAGCGCCCTGCTCTAGCCACTGTGCTGTGCATATATTTAGTCCTCACAGTGACCCTCTAACATAGCCACTGCTCATATCCTTGTCTACAGATGATGCAGAGAGGAGGAGTAAACTGCTTAAGGTCACACAGCTAGTAATTGGTATAGCCAGTCCATTTCATCCCAGAACACATGCTCTTACTATTCAACTTTATTTCCCCGTTAAAGAGGTTAGGCCAGGCACAATGGTTTATACCTGTAATCCCAGCAGTTTGGGAGGCCAAGGCAGGAGGATCACTGAAGGTCAGGAGTTCAAGACCAGCCTGGCCAACATAGTGAGCCGTCATCTCTACAAAAAAAAAAAAAAAAAAAAAAAAAAAAAAGGAGGCTGAGGTGGGAGAATCACTTAAGCCTAGGAGTTTGGTGCTGCAGTGAGCTATGATCACATCACTACTGCACTCCAGCCTGCGTGACAGAGTGAGACCCTGACTCTAAAAAGAAAAAAGAAAAAGAGTTAACAGTTGTTCTTATTTTAGATTGACATGGCTGCATTGCCTGCTGTCAAGTTAAAAACCTAGAATAGGTCTGGTTATTTGCCAAGAAGAAAACATCAGAAAATTTCTCACATGTGGATAATACTAAAGAATCTTTGTTTTTCTTTTTTTCAGTTTTTTCAAGGATACTTTAAGTTATCTAACCCAAATACCCAATTAGGACATAATTTTTTATTTGAATAATTACCACGTATCATCTATATTCTGAAACCAGTGAGCAATGTTAATAGAAATGTCCTATCTAGGGGCATGGGGAAAGCAACTATTTCCATTTTGGTGCAATTTAGAATTAGCTGACATGGAATGATTAGGAAGACTATGTGCTTATTTTCTTAATCAGAAGTACAGCCATGGGACCTCAGTGACCCCATTGTTAATAAAGATGCATACTTAAAACTTAGTCAAACACGGATATCATTTTTTAGAGATCAGGTCCTCAAGGCATTATGAAGACATCCTGTGATGTTCAGAGTAGGTTGGGGAAAATCCCCCCAAAAAACTCCAAACCTGTCATCTTCCACAGTATCATGTACTTAAAAATAAAGACATTGCTTGTGTGTTTGTGTGACAACTATTACTATTTCATGTGATAATTCTGTGCTCACTGTCAAAGGAGACAGCCACAGAGCACAGAGGCTATGCCTCTCTCAGAAAGTACACTGAGTCTCACTGGCCTGTTGAACAGCCAGTAAGAGACAAGAAGTGAGGGAGGTGTTGATGAATAGAAGTGTTACCAGCTGATGACATCGCAGTCTAGTATGGGCCAAGGAACAAGAACGATCTGTGAGCTTTTTAATGTCCTTATGAAAGAGTTCTTGGGTGCTCCTTAACTTTCCCTAAATATTCAGATAAAACATTGTATATTTTTCTTTTTCTTTTTCTTTTCTTTTCTTTTTCTTTTTTTTTTCTTTTCTTTTCTTGACAGGGTCTGACTCTGTCACCAGGCTAGAGTGCAATGGTGTAATCTAGGCTCACTGCAACCTCTACCTCCCTGGTTCAAGCAATTCTCCTGCCTCAGCCTCCCGAGTAGCTGGGATTACAGGCATGCACCACCACGCCCAGCTAATTTTGTATTTGTAGTAGAGACGGGGTTTCTCCATGTTGGTCAGGCTGGTTTTGAACTCCCTACCTCAGATGATCCGCCCACCTTGGTCTCCCAAAGTGTTGGGATTACAGGCGTGAGCCACTGCGCCCGGCTGTATCTTTTTTAATGGCCTCTTTTCCAGATGGTGCTGTCTGATGAGAAGACACTGTCATGTACCAGCTAGTCACTCTGAACCCTGTTTTGTAACCTTTATGTAGTTGGCAAGAAAATTAAATGAGAGGAAACCCCTGATATTGCCCAACACGTAGAATGCTTGGTGTTCTAATATTGAAAGAACTCTACCTTCCTCACGCAAGCAATAGCAAACCCTTAATCCACAAACTTTTGTTTAAAATTCTGCTTTGGAAGTGAGGAAAATAGCATTAAGCAAAGAAACGAGGGTAAAATAGAAATTCTAAGCCCAGTAATAGAACTAGGATTAGATTTCGGATTAGATTGCCTTTAACAGGGCAACTTAGCACATGATTACTTCTCTTTATTCTTCCATATGGGCTTGATATTCTTCTTTCTCTGCCCCTTTGTGGAACTTTGGGTAAGAAAAACAACCAAAAACCATATCCTTCACTCTCCTTACTCAAATAAACAAAAACAAACCTCAAATCCACAAACATAAATTTAGGACTTTGATTTGGAACTAAAGGAAATGGTATTAAGCAAAAAAAAAAAAAAAAAAAATATATATATATATATATATATATATATATTAGTGTTTTGGTTGAAATGCTCTTTCTCCTTGGCTCACACAGTTTTGCCTAAGGCTCATGGGGCACCAAAGGATAAATTAATCTGGAAAAAAAAATCAAAGGCTTTTAACATTAAACGGGCTTTTCATGTTCATAAGCCATCTGTGCTGTGACTTCAACCGGCACAGTCCTAATGCTGCCACACCAACTCTCCTTGCTCAAGAAGTGCACAGGTGCCATCCTGAGTCCAGGGACAGCACCTGATCTGGCTGATTTCCTTGCGGGAGGTGTCAGTGATGGTTCTCTGTTGTCCTCCAGCTCAGCCAAGCAGAAACATAAGTCAGGAGCAGGAAAATCCCAGGTCCACCACATCTGAAGTCCTTTCTCTCATAAGCAGTGGGTCTGATTTCACAGGTACCTTCTCTGTTACCTGCCTGGGTCTGACGTAGAGTGGCCATGTTTATGCTGAGAATATTCTTCCATTGGGCAAAGCTTCAGTAGCTTGGAAATTCAAATATAGATTCTCAAAAGTATGTGCTTGATAATTCAGCAGAAATTGAAAGAACTGTAATGTGCAAGGGACACATAGTCTCTGCCCTCTTGGGATGTATGTTGCAGTAGGAGAGACAGACTAACAGTTCAGAGACAGTGTGACAAATGCCACTGTAAGACAAGTTCAAGGAGGGGGGAGGAGCTAATCCATGCTGGGTGGTGGGGGAGGGATACTCAAGGAGGCTTCACAGAGAAAGTAACATCTCTCCTGGGGCCTGAAGGTGAAACCAGAATTCTCTTAAGTGGTGGGGTTGGGGCCCAGGTAGGGTACCAGACAGAAGGAGCAGCGAGCTCAAAGGCCTGGGAGAAGTCAAGTAGGACTGGCATATAGAATGTGAGTGATCAAGCTGGAGAGATTGGCAGGATTCCTGGTGCCTTCTGAATCGCATTCTCCCCTTCATCTATAGTCACAGGACCACCAAGTTTCAGAGAGGCATGCGACTGCCCAGAATAAAGACTACATTTCCCAGCCTCCCTTGCAACTGGATGTGGTCCATGTCCAAGTTCTGGCTAGTGAGAAGAAAACAGCAGTTATGTGTATATTCTCAGGGCTGTGTCCTTAAAGGGCGTGTCCTTCCTCCTTGTCTTTTCCGCTTCCTGCTGACCGGAATGTGGATGAGGTCAGGAGTCTCTGGGAATGGCCCCACCCAAGACAGGAGCTGGGTCCTGATACTGAAGGCATCTTACAGTCATGGACTGCTCATATTCAGATGTGGTTCTGTGAGAGAGAAATAAACTTCTGCCTTATTTAAGTTACTGGTAATTTGGATCTCTGTTATAGCAGCTAGATCTCCGTCCTAAATAATTCAGCTGGGGCCAGATGTTTTTTCCTTCCATTTGAATAGTGTGCTTGTTGAGTGCCCACTCTGTGAAGGCATTGTGTGAGGGGCCGGGGTACAGTGGTGACCGCGCTGGACAGAGTGCCTCTGGTGAGGGTCTCTAAGCAAAAAAATAATGGTGATGAAGAAGAAGATGATGATTAGAGTAGCCAGCGTTTATCAAGAGTTTTCTCTGTGCCGGAAAAGAACTTTACACATGATTTCAGGTAATCCTCACAATGGCCTTATGACTTAACTGCTATTATTTGCTCTGATTTATAAATGAAGAACGAAGAAGTTAAGTAACTTATCCAAAGCCCCAAGGCTGTTCTATATTTTGAGAGCAGTTGCAAGTAGGGTGGAGTTGAAGCATCTGTGGGTGATATAGTTTGGCTCTGTATCCCCACCCAAAGCTCACCTCCAATTGTAATCCCCAGGTATGGAGGAGGGGCCTGGAGGGAAGTGATAGGATCATGGGGTTGGTTTCCTCCATGCTGTTCTCATGATAAGATCTCTGTTCTCACGAGATCTGATGGCTTTAAAAATGGCAGTGTTCCCTGCTCTCACTCTCTCTTCCCTGCCACCATGTGAAGACATACCTTGCTTCACCTTTGCCTTCAGCAGTGATTGTAAGTTTCCCGAGGCCTCCCTAGGCATGCGGAACTGTGAGTCAATTAAACCTCTTTTGTTTATCAATTATCCAGTCTCAGGTGGTAGTCTTTATAGCTGTGTGAAAACTGACTAGTGATCAAAGGTATATTGTAAAGTTGTCAGGTTAGTGCCGGGACTAGGTTTTATCTGAACCCTTGAACCCTCAAGTCACCACTGTCCCCTATTTGTGGCTGACTTCTTAGCTCTATGATGGACCATACAGTCTGATCTCTACACAGCTGGTTCTAATAACACCCTGACACTAATTGCCAACTCCAAGCATAACCTCAGCCAGAACCACTAGAAACATTTTCTTTATTTTTTAATGCTTGATTTTAAAATAATTTCAGACTTACAAAAAGTTGTGATAGTAAAAAGAATTCTCATATACCTTTCAACCAAGATCCTCCAAATTTAACATTTCATACAACCACAGTAAAACTATAAAATAAAAAAAAATTGATGTAATACTATTGTATAATCTGGAGATCTTATTCACATGTCTCTAATTGTCCCTCTAATATCCTTTTTCTGGTTCAGGTTTCAATTCAGGATAACATGTCACATTTATTTGCTATGTCTCCTTAGTTTCTTTTAATATGTGACAGCCTGCTCCTCAGTCTTTGCCTTTCATGACCTTGACACTTTTGGGAGTACTGGTCAGTTATTTTGTGGAATATCCCTTAATTAGGGTTTGTCTAATGCTTCATAATTATTAAATTCGGTTATGCATTTTGACAAGAACATCACAGAAGTGATGTTGTGTCCTTCTTTGTGCAACATATGAGGAGGCACATGAGACTGATTTATTCTATAACTGGCAATATGAACTCTGATAATTTGGTTAAGGTAGTGTCTCACAGGGTTCTCCACTGGAAAGTTACTATTTTCCCCTTTGTAATTAAATGGATATTTTATGGGGAGATACTTTGAGACCATGTAAATATCTTGTTTTTCATACTTGTGCCCGTTAGTTTTAGCATCCACTGATACTTCCTGCCTGGAATAATTATTACTGTGATATTTGTCAAATGATAATTTTCTATTTCCATCATTCCTTCTACACTTATTAATTAAAATTCTACTGCAAGGAATAGTTTTCCTTTCTCTCTCATTTGTTTATTCAATTATTTATATAAGTATGGATTAATGTATTTTATTTTATTCTATCCTATCTAATATAATCACCAATTGCTATGATTAGTTCTTTTATTGTTGAAATTGTCCTGAGAGACAGGACTATCTGGATTTCCTGGGCTGACTGAGAATTCCTAAGCCTAGCTGGGGAAGGTGACTGCACCCACCTTTAAACATGGGACTTGTAATTCAGCTCACAGCCGACCAATCAGGTAGTAAAGAGGGCTCACTAAAATACCAATTAAGCTAAAAACAGGAGGTAAAGAAACAGTCAAATCATCTATCACCTGAGAGCACAGGGGGAGGGACAATGATTGGGATATAAACCCAAGGCATTCAAGCCGGCAGTGGCAACCCGCTTTGGGTCCCCTCCCATTGTACGACAGCTCTGTTTTCACTCTATTAAATCTTTTTTTTTTTTTTTTTTTTTTTTGAGACGGAGTCTCGCTGGTTGGCCCAGGCTGGAGTGCAGTGGCGCTATCTCTGCTCACTGCAAGCTCCGCCTCCCAGGTTCACCCCATTCTCCTGCCTCAGCCTCCCGAGTAGCTGGGACTACAGGCACCCACCACCGCGCTCCACTAATTTTTTTTGTATTTTTAGTAGAGGCGGGGTTTCACTGTGTTAGCCAGGATGGTCTCCATCTCCCGACCTCGTGATCCGCCCACCTCGGTCTCCCAAAGTGCTGGGGTTACAGGCGTGAGCCACCGCGCCTGGCCCACTCTATTACATCTTGCAACTGCACACTCTTCTGGTCTGTGTTTGTTCTGGCTGGAGCTGAGCTTTTGCTCGCCATCCACCACTGTTGAACTCAGCTGTCGAAGACCCGCCACTGACTTCCACCCCTCCGGATCCAGTAGGGTGTTCGCTGTGCTTCTGATCCAGTGAGGTGCCCATTGCCTCTCCGGATTGGGCTAGAGGCTCGCCATTGTTCCTGCGTGGCTAAGTGCCTGGGTTGAGGTTCGCCAGTGTTGCTGGGTGGCTAAGTGCCTGGGTTCGTTCTAATCGAGCTGAACACTAATCGCTGGGTTCCACGGTTCTCTTCCGTAACCCACGGCTTCTAATAGAGCTATAACACTCACCGCATGGCCCAAGATTCCATTCCTTGGAGTCTGTGAGGCGAAGAACCCCAGGTCAGAGAACAAATGGCTTGCCCCCATGTTGGGAGCTCTGAGAACAAAGACCCACCCTTTAACAGTCCCAGATTTGGCTAGTTAGTTCCTGTGCATTTTGACATACCTCATCATTTTTTCAAGCATTTATTTTTAGAAGCATAATATGGTCCAAGGTTATCTTTTCCTTTCCTTTCTTTGTTTTAGAATCAGCCATTATTCCAAGGAGCTAAATTCCTTTTTATTGGAGAATGGTATTTAGAAATTAACATCTGGATGCTGTGTCTGGTCATTCAACTAGAACAATTATCTCAATACAAGAGGGTTTTGTTAAGGTGTTGCCTTACATTTTTCATTTTTCATTTTCATTCTTTTACATTTTTCATTATTTCTTCTGTTATCTCTTTGTTATCAACTTATTTTTATGGCCTGTAAAGTATCAAGGCATAAACTACTATTCTAATAGAAATTTCAGTGTGTGTGTGTATATATATATATATATATATTTTTTTTTTTACTTACTGTGTTTTAGCAAACATTTATTGAATATTTACTGTTCTAACAATTCATCTATTTACTTGTGAGTACCAACATTTATTGCTGCCACAGCTGAAAAGAGAACAGATTATGGATAATATAACTCTGATTATATACTTGTATGTTTTGGGGTGAATGTATCTATTCAGTTCCTTATCAACTGGTTATCTTAGTCCATTTTCTTAAGCCACTGGTCAGTTTAGTGGAGCAAAAATCAGCTTGGCTAGTTGATTGGCATTGTTAGATCTTAATTATACTTTTTCATTTTTTAAACCATTGTGCTGTTGTGTACATACAACTTTAGTTAAAGATTCAATTTCCCAGTTGGTAATACATCTACCAAGATGGTTGAATCATATCAAATCTCAGCAGAGCTGATATGCTGGAACACCCATTTCTGTGAGGGATATCATAGAGTTATATGCATAGTCAACAGGTAATTTATGAACTCTAAGGCCAAATCTTCCAGTGCAAAAGCTAATCTGTTCCATTTTGGTGAAGGATGTCTCTATTTCATTTTCTATGGATTCCTCATCAAAATCACCCTATACATCAAACAGGAGTGCAGTGAGAAACCCTTGGAACAGGATTCAATCATGTTGATTTAGTCAACAACTTCCCCAGGGCTAATGCAGTTAGAGTAATCATATAAATCAAAACACCTAATTCTTCTTATCTAGAATGTCAAAGACTTTTCTACATTGTGTTCAATGTAGTTGGTGCAAATGATAAAGAAGGCAAAATGCAAGATTTCAAGAGAGATGTTAGGAGGAATTCTAAATATTTTCATAACAATGCATTTTCTTTGGCGTTGCTGTTGCCTCCAGCTAGTTCCTCAAAAGGTGAGCAGTTTCTGAAGTGATCAAACTTGGGTTGTTATAATAAAAGTAGTTACCGTTCAAGGGATACATCTGAATTGGATGTATACCAGACTTTACAATGACACTGTCCTTCCAAAGGGAAGGACGTCTACAACAGGCTTGGAAAAGACAAACAGATATCTCTATTACTTCTTGTGCATTTTGAATGACTCTTTCAACAGAACCATGCTTCTTATGTAGTTCTGTCCTTACAATTGAAAAAAATAAGACTCATTCAAGTCTTCCTCTCTAGGCGCTCAAGACACAGCATGGTATCATTTGGAAGCCAGTTGGGAGCATCATGTCTTCACCCAAGCCCCTGATATAGAAGTCAACTTCCCTCATCCCACGGAGACTCATCTTATTGGCTCCTGCTGCCCAAACTGGTAGTCCTCAGCTCCAATTTCCCTTTGTAGATTAAGGTACTGTTGCCAGCATAAGAGGTATGGGGCAGGGGAAAGCTTGTGACTGACCCAGATCAGCCTACTTGGCAACAGAGTGTATGATTCCTCAGTATTTCTTAAAAACAAACAACCTGATGTTTGCCAAACACCTTCTCAGAACTCCTTACTGCCCTCCTCCCCATGTATGCTTCTACTTTGATTCTATGTGTGGTTGCTGCTTGTAATTGTCCTGGAGAATTCAAAAGGGTGTTTTTGATTAGTTCTTGCACCTAGAAAACCAACACTTATATTTTCCTCCTGTCTTGGGATTCTGTGCCCATATGATCCCCTAGCAGGACGTCCATTTCTTCAGTAAGGTGGCCATTTTCTGTAGGAGAAACATGCCCACATTCTGCCCTGAAGTACTAGACTATCTGTTGGAGAAGTGCTGCCATGAGAAGATCTGATGTGCCATGGACCTACTTTCGTGGTGAAGGAAAGGAACATGGCACAGGCTCATCTCAGGGCCTTTGCACTTGCAGTGCCCTCTGCCTAGAATGCTTTTTACTGAGATCTCTGCATGGCTGTTTCTGTTTTGCCACATGTCTCAACTTAAACATCCTCTCCTCTGAGACCCTTCTCTGACTACATGGGTACTCTCTTTTCCAACCCCCGTTTTATTTTCTTCGCTGTACTTACCATTGTCTGATTTTTTTTGGCTCATTTGTTTACTGGACACATGTGGCTAGAATGGGAGCCCCTTCAGAGCAGGGACTTTGCCCGTTTTGGTCACTAGCATTCCCAGGGTCAGTATAGGAACAACAAATCTGTTTTAGAAGAAGTCTGCAATGCCTGTGCCAATTAACATCAACTTCACCTAGAAGAAACAAGTCTAGGCTGGGTGAGGTGGCTCACGCCTATAATCCCAACACTTGGGGAGGCCAAAAGGGGAGAACTGCTTGAGGCCAGGAGTTTGAGACCAACCTGGGCAACATAGTGAGACCCCCTTGCCCCCTCTCCCAAAAAATTAGCCAGGCATGGTGGCGTGTGCCTGGAGGTGTGTGCCTGTGGTCCCAGTTACCCTGGAGGCTGAGGTGAGGGGATTGCTGAAGCCCGGCGGGTGGAGGCTGCAGTGAGCCATGCTAGTACCACTTCACTCCAGCCTGGGTTACACAGCGAGACCTTGTCTCAAAAAACAAACAAAAAAGCCCTAGGTGCTTCTTTATTGGCACGCCAATGGTTTCATACATGTCTCCAAATTGTAAATCTGCACAATCCCATAGCTGTTTGTCTTCTGGAATCTCATTATCATGATCACCTTCTCTAGAGGTTAGAAAAGTTGGATTTTGGTGGCAAGTGAAGAGTCATTTGCCTCTTGTAAGTAATTCCATAATGCAGGAGTTCGGATAGGGTTTGCCTTACTATGAAATTCCAGGGCTGGCTGCTGCTTCTGAGGGGACAAGGGGAGTCTGTGCTACTCGGCTGCCTCATCATGCAAGCTGGACTGAGGCCTGCCATCTGACATCTCTCTCTCCCCACCCGAATTAATATCATGAAAGGGCCATGTTTATGCAAAAGCACATGCCGAGAGGCCTTTTGCTCCTAATTTAAACTATTAAAATGCCATTAAGAATTGCACAGCACTGTTTTCCTTCATTATTTCTTGTTGAAGAACAACCATGTGGAAAGGAATGCATTTGGTTTCCATGCAAGTGGGGCTCGTTTTTCAGGACGGTTTACAGTACCTACCGGTAGAATTTATAGTCCGCAGTTCAACCCCCCTACCCAGAGATGGAGTTAGCAGATACAATTTCTGACAGCAAAAATAAGTACAATCAATACAAATATACCAAGGCATTTATTTTAGACATTTGGCTGAATAAATCATTGTGGCCACCATGCCGAAGATTTCAACCACCTTCATTTCAACCATGGAGCGTTTTGGAGCCTGTGATATTTCTATTCTATTTGCTTGTTCCTTTTCAATAAAGCATCAGCATTTACTGTACCATGGCAAGTACCTCATCAGAGGTTACATCTGCTGCCCAGATACAAGGCTGGTTATCCAAAGACTCGTTCATATGTCATGGGAAACTTTTCATGAACATAGAGTCTACCCACAAGGCTTGTTATTTTTGAAATTTTGGTCCAATTTACATTTTTTGGAGATTAAAACACACACAGTTTGATCTCAGCTTTGACCTTTTAAATTGCTACAAGTTAATCTTTGACTAAAAGCATGGAGAGCGGGAATAATTATATTTTGTGAAAGAAGCAGGTTATGTGCACAGAGGGTGACCGCAGTTATGGTAATGTGTCTCTTAGACAACGTTTTGATGCTAGAAATGGCATACACAAAGAAAAACAGTATTTTCATGCATTTTCACTGAAAAACTGTATTTAGATTCTGGATGGCTGCTTTGCAAACAAGCTGCTTCTGGGTGTTTTCCTTGGCCTGGCCTTCCTCCGTGAGTGATGGTGTTCCTCGGCAAACACTGCCCACGGCTGCTGTGGCGGGGCGCAAAGATGCGTCCCAGCTCCCGCGCTCTGCATGATTCATTGAGGGAGCCCGTGTGGTTCGTTAGGTCTGAAGTCAGAGTCCCTTTAGGCAATGTCTTGCTGACCTTTGAAGAAAGAGCAATTTTTGGCTTCTCTGCCCTGTTAACTCTCCACAGCTGGGCGGAAGTTACTCCTCTGGGACTCTCCAGCTGGAAGGGACAGAAATAACGGCTGAGCTTGCTCAGTGCCACCACTGTGCTCAAGGCCTTGTTTCCATCAGCTCCTCAGGCCCTGATGCCCACCCCTGAGGCATGACCAGTTACCCCCATTTTATTGGTAGAGGAACTGAAGGTATTCACCTGGTAGGTGGCAGAGGTGGGAGTTGGTCCCAGGTCTGTCTGACCCAGAGCAGGTTCTGCCATTGTGACAGGCAACCTGTCATCTAAGGGACCCAGAATGTCCTTTAATCCCACCATCTGTTTGATTGAGGAAATGAGCAGAAATTCTAGAAATCTCTAAGTCTCTTATGTCCAGGGAAATAAATTCTACAAAGAGTCTGATGTTTTCTCCCTGGGGATAAGAACCACCAAGGTATCACCCAATGAAATCTCATGAGTTGTGACTGTGAAGTAAATCAGCTGTTTTTTTAAACACATGTTGCTGTGGCGTCCCCCAAAGTCACACCTGAGCTGATGGGCTTATTCCAATGGTGCTGCCAATGCCCACCACGTGTTTCCTCTTATTCCTTCATGTCCTGTGCTGGACCATGGAGCTTCTCTTAGAAATGGAGGAAAGAGCACAGTCATAAGATGATGGCTCAAACATGGGCTCCACAGATGACTAAACAAATGACCTCAGGCAATTTACTTAAACTCTGAGTCGTCACTTCCTCTAAATTGGAGATAATTATACTCTTGTCATCGTCTCCAATGATGGCCCAGTCTTAATCCTTTGAGGGTGGGTTTGATGTTTTGGAAGAGAGTTAAAAACCCTTTGCAGAAAAGAGCTGTCGAATGAGGTGAGAGGTCTGCCTGCGAGAAGTTGGGCTGATAAGATGTGACTACCGAGTCATGATGTTCCTTTCCTCTTGAGATTTGCGAAGTGACTCTGTAATCCCAGTACTTGGGGAGGCTGAGGTGGAAGGATTGCTTGAGGCCAGGAGTTTGAGAGCAGCCTGGGCAACATAGCGAGACCTAATCTCTACAAAAAAATTAAAAAGTTAACTAGGCATGGTGGTGTGTGCCTGTAGTTCCAGCTACTTGGGAGGCTGAGGTGGGAGGTTTGTTTGACCCTGAGAGGTTGGGACTGCAGTGAGCCCTGTTTGCACCACTGCACTCCAGCCTGTGTGACACAGTGGGACCCTCTCTCTAAACAAACAAACAAGGCCAGGCACAGTGGCTCATGCCTGTAATCCCAGCACTTTGGGAGGCAGAGGTGGGTGGATCACTTCGAGGTCAGGAATTCAAGACCAGCTTGGCCAACATGGTGAAACCCTGTCTCTCCTGAAAATGCAAAAATTAGCCAGGTGTGGTGGCAGGCTCCTGTAATCCCAGCTACTCAGGAGGCTGAGGATCTTTATTTTCTTTAAGACCATGGTTGAGAGTTTATTGCCTCTTAAGTTTTCTTTTCTTTATGAGGACCTCAGCACTGGATAGGTACTTAATTTATCTACAATATGGTGAAACTTGGTGAATGGGAACACTGACTCCCACTTACTCCTTGTGGTACAACCTTAGTTCACTGAAATTCTTGATACTTTTTCTCATTTCAAAAATGGGAAAAATGTTTCCATCCTTACAGGGTAAAGGATTAAAAATAATTCATGAAAAGCATTCTGCACACTGCTGGCATGAAGTAGGTACTCAATAAACAGTAATTAATGGGACCTGTCAAAATTACATCTGTTGTCATTGAAATTCCTGAGCAAAAAAAGTAACCATTTTTCATAGTTGGTTTTAAAATGTATGTTATTTCCAACCAACTATAACTTTTGCAAGAAATTAAGGACTTTAATGCATTTCAAAATAAACCTTTATCAGTGCCTGTTTTATGCCCAGTTAATGAAGCATTGAAGGAGATCTGAGGTCAGGACAAGTGGTAGGAAAGTGAGGTCAGAGAAAGGAGAAAAAGATTAGTAGGTAAACGTAACTGCAGAATTGGAGAACTATAATAAGTTCCTATGTTAATGTGTCAGGAAGAGTAGACTGCTACTATCCAACCCATTGTGTTGTGGAAACTTCCACAATGTGGATGCAGAATAACATAATGGCTAACATCACAGCTCTGGAGCCATGTCTGAATTTGAACCCCAGCTCTGTGATTTACTGTGCAATCTTAACCTCTTTAAGCCTCAATGTTTTCATCTGAAAAACAGGGTGACAGCATTTGACTTACATGATTGCTGTAAGGTTTAAATGAATTAAAATGGTCAAAGCATTTTGAATCATGCCTAGTAATAACTCAACAAATGTTTGCTTAAAAAATCATTGAACTGACATTCATTTAGCATCTTCTGTATGCCAGGCACTGCTCTGGGCACAGGAGAGTACTGGCAGAGCACCTGCTGTCATCGAGCTTTTAGACACATAAGAAATACATGTATAGCAGCTCCATGAAGGAAAATAAAGGAGGACAAGGAAGCATTGAATGTGTTAGGGAAGGTGGCCAGGGATGGCCTTCTGAGAAAGTGACATTTAACTTGATGTATGATAAATGCTGGGTGATCTTAGAGCCTATATCAACAGTTGGAGGTTGAGAAAGACTAATAGCATTTCAGACCTGTGACACAGTCCTGTGGCCAGGAACTCCAAGGATTATTATGTTGTTCCATAATCATTCCTGTGAATGGAACTGGAAATTGGGTAATTATGGGAGCAAATAATCACAAGTGGTAGGCTGTGGGTAGCTGAGGAGAAAACTTAAATTAGCTGCACATCCCATATTTTAAGGAGTGTTATTTGCCTGTTCTCTGTACCAAATAATTCCAACTCTGCTTAGATCCATTTTATAGATTTGAAAAACTGAACTCCTGACAAATCTAACCCACATACAAATGTATGAGCGTTACACATTTGTGTAATACATTAACATAAAGTGCCCGTGTTCTTCACACCGCTGTCCTGTAGATGACAACACCTGTACTGAATGGCAGGCTCATTGTCTTGGCTGCCGCTTGTAGTTGTGTGTGGTATGGTCAGCTCAGCTGCTGTAGTGGTCTTGCCAGTTGTCTCTCCAATATATATTTTCACTTTAGTAATAGAATGTTGATTTTGTTAAGGGTTGGCAGTATGTCCAGCTAAAAAGGTACACCTCTCAGACTCTTTCATAGCTAAGAGTAGTCATGCGACAACATTCTGATCACCGAATTGTAAGTAGAATGCTTCTAAGGGATTTTTGGAAAATTATTTGTTTTCTGAATACAAATGTTACGCCTTTCAATTTCTTTCTTTTCTTCTTGCCTGGATGTAGATGTGATAACTGAAGGTGCAGCAGCTATTTTGGAAACATGAAGCAATAAGCACGAGGATGGAGGCCTAAAATACAAGGCTCGTGCGGCAGAAAGAAGAGCAGAGCTGGAGCCCTGCTGTCAGTGTTGAGTCTCTGAGCTGTTGCTAAGACTGCCAAACCCCAGACTGCTGCTTGCATAAGACCAATACATATACATTCTTATCTGTTTAAGGCCCTGGAAGTCAGGTTTTCTGTTAGTTGTAGAAGAATACATTTCTAACTGATACAAATAGCTTCTATAACAATGCGCTAGTGAATGCATATAAATTTCTCCTTTCTGAAATGGGCACTAGATTTTATGTGAAAACAGAAGTTGTGTGAGCAGATAATGAAAACAATATACTGTCTAGTTCTCTGTAGAATTGGCCTTTCTAGCTACAGCTTTGTCTTAAATTATGGCATCTAGTCTCCTATGTCTTTTGTTTCTTAAAAATTTAAACTGAAGCAATCTATTGTGAAGAAGCAGATGGGCCATTTGTGTCTCTAGATCTGGCTGGGCTTAGTTCTGCTCTTACTTGGCCTGATTTCTTGTCCTGGCTTTTTTTCTTTCTTGGTCACACCCTCCAGTTCTTCCTGGCTGTATTTGTCATACAAATCAAACACTGCTCTCTCTGTCACTGTGATTTCAGAGCAGTTCTTGCTCCATCATTTTGGCCAAAAGTGACTAGACCTAGAGCTGTGAAAATGACCAGAGAGAGACCATCCGCAGTACTATTTGCTTGTTCTTGGCCCTTTAGAAAAAGGTTCTTGATCAATGCATCCCGAGGTAATTGTTTTTTCTCACCCCAACTCCCCTGGCTTCAGTCCTCAGTTTACTGGAGGAAGAAAAGGGGCAGGGTTTTAGGCAGTTGCAGCCTGGAGTTGGACGCTCCCCTGTCCATCCCTCAGTGTAGCTTGGAGAGAACAATGGAAACAGCACACGCACATCCTTTAGCCATCAGCAAACAAGGACTCTATGTCTGCCAAGATATGATGGAGCCTTCAGGCTCCTCTTTGCTGTGTCCACATCTGTTAGAGATTTCCCACAGAAAAGAAACTTGGACATTTCTTCTCCCAAAGTGGTGATGGTCTTGTGGAGAGAGCATGGGTGAAATGGAGAAGTGAATGTGGTAGTCACGAACTGCTCTTGCACCTGGGAAATCATCTCCCTCTGAGTTCTTCCTTTTCCAGTAAACATATAACTACATCCTAAATCAAGAAGTGCCAGTAATGCATACCTGCAAATACCAAAAATGGTAAAAACGTTAACATGAAAGGGACCTCTCCAAAGCCCTGCTGCTGTCCTGTGTACTCTGGCAACGACTGGCTGCTACAGGAGAGATCACCGTCTAAACTCCTTGTTGTAAAAGAAATATTTTCCCCCCTAGTCTTCAGTTTCATTTTCCTCACCCCTTTGTCCTTGTGTTATTTGTGGGACAAGGCCCAGGAGTGAGTTGCTGAGCTACTTTTCTGCATATGCTTCATAAGTTTTATGAACCTCCATTGAATTTGCTTTTTTGTCTCCCCAGTCTAGGCTGAATAACTCCTTTTTGGAATAGAACCCATCAGCCTGCTGAAGTCAGTGAATATGAAACCCCAGTCCTCCAGTCAGCCAGCCTAGAGCCTTCTCAGTCATTGATTTACTTCATTTCCTGACATGAGGGGGCACCTGAAATTGGGCACCCTGCTTCAGCTGAGGTGAGTGGAAGAGGGCATCTATTGTCTCCTCTGCTTCTCAGCTCATGAATTCTACTGCTCACTCCCTCTTCAGAAGTCAGGTGGCCTCTTCTCTGGGGAGCATCCCTCCCTTACACACTTTGCAAAGTGCTAAGCTAACTCGAAGCGCTCAAAAATCAGGAGCAAATCCATTTGCTAGACCCAGGCAAATGGACAGGCAGGTTGGGGCTCTTGTTTACGAATCAGGCAAAATATGGAGCTGAACCATCCAAGTGTGGTTGCCGTTTGTCACTGAGCACTCTTCTTATTTGATGGAAATGTTACATTGTTGGGGGGTATTAGAGAGAGGCAGGTCCCAGAGACCCTTGATAAAACCAAAAAAAGGGGCAGATACATCTTATTCTTTACTCTTTATTTGCTTGGAAAATAAGATGTTTGTTTTAAGATTTGGAATTTTCAGAGTCATGCAAGGATGCAGGGTCCGCTGGAGGTTAGTTGCAGCAGGCAGAACCGTGTGGCATTGGCCGTGCTGGAGATGACCTCATAACACCCTGCGTGGGAACTTGGCTGTGCTCATGGCTGCCCAGCCTCCCATTCTCTGCCTGTTTTCAAAGCCTAAATCTTCAGTCTTGCAAACAATTCAAAAAGTGTGCACATCATTTCAATATGCCCCCTTTGGTACAGCCTACAACCTTATCTGACACACCAAAGAAAAATTAAATTCCCTCCTCCCTCCCGCCCCAGTCCTCTAGAGCAAAATCATGAGAAACTGGCCTGCTGTTCCATTTCAGTCATCATCTTACCTGAGATGGACACCGTTTCATTTCTCATGTGATAGGAATGTCACTAATCCTCCAGCCCCATCATGATCTGAATTAAATGCAGGTTTGTTTTCTTTAATGCATTTGAGGGAGGAGTTTGAAGGAGGTGACCAGTTACTGATGTTTTTACCACACAAGTAATACATGAACGCATTCTTCTCATGGAAGATTCCAACAAGGCAGGAATATTCAGGGGAAAACATGATAGAGTCCTCCACTGCAGGCCCCCATCACTCTTGCTTTACTCCAAGGGGCAAGCACTATGAACACTGTTTTGCATTTGTTTAGTCCATATATGTTTAAAACACATAAATAGGAATTCTATGAATTTTGCTTTGTGACTTGCTTTTTCAATGAACAATTTGGGATAACTTTCCATAAAGGTTCAATATATTCTTCTAATGACTGCATAATATTTTTATACTAAATTTTACTTAATCTCTTCCATTTGGGAGTTCCTAATTTTTCATTAGTAGAAAAAATATTCTCATGAACACCTTGAATATTTATGTTCATATGTCAATTTTTTTTCTGGAATACATTTTTCTAAAAATTTAGTTTTTTCTAGAATGCAATTACTGAATCAAATATAATACATGTTTACAGTTTTGATAGATGTCATCCAACAGCTTTCCAAAAAGTCTTCACCAATTTACAATCCCTCTAACAGAATGGCCTAGAGCTCAGTCCTGCAGCCCTTTCCATGACTTTATGGGCATCTAACATTTCCGCTTAAAATTGGCAAAGTGTTTTTGATTTCCTGCAGCAGAACTCTGCCCAAGATACTGTGCTATGATCTTATGATTCCTTTGCTTAACAACACTTCTGTGACTACCACACACAGATCAAACTAAAGCATTATATGCTTACCTTGAGCTCCATCTTTACTTAAGGATCCACTACAGCTGCTCTTGCCTCTGCCATCAAGAATGACTCAGCCTGCCTGCTGCGTATGGGGCTCACGCCTGTAATCCCAGCACTATGGGAGGTTGAGGCAGGTGGATCACTTGAGCCCAGGAGTTCAAGAGCAGCCTGGGCAACATGGCGAAACCCTGTCTCTACAAAAATACAAAAATTAGCCGGGTATGGTGGCACACGCCTATAATCCTAGCTCGTTAGGAGGCCGAGGTAGGAGGATTGCTCGAGCCTGGGAGGTCGAGGTTGCAGTGAGCTGTGATGGTGCTGCTGCACTCCAGCCTGGGTGATGGAGCGAGACCCGGTTTAAAAGAAAAAAGAATCCCTCAGCCTGTCTTTCAGGTTTTCCAGAATTTGGCTCCATTCCCTGTTAGTCAGTATGGTTCCCCTGGTTCCTCACATCTATTCCATGCTCCAAATGAATGTGTCTCCCACTGGTCTGCTGTATCTGCAATGTGGAACTATCTGGTACCCACCCAGATATACGTGTATCTTCAGGTCTCTGCCTCTTCCTGTCCTAGGCTCAAGTGCCGCTCTCAGCCCCAACCTTTTCCTTTTTTTTCTTTTTTCCTTTTTTTTTTTTCTTTGAGATGGAGTCTTGCTCTGTTGCCCAGGCTGGAGTACAGTGGCGTGATCTCGGCTCACTCTAGCCTCTGCCTCCTGGGTTCAAGTGATTCTCCTGCCTCAGCCTCCCAAGTAGCTGGGATTACAGGTGTCTACCACCAGGCCTGGCTAATTTTGTGTATTTTTTAGTAGAGATGGGGCTTCGCCATGTTGGTCAGGCTGGTCTCCAATGCCTGACCTCAGGTGATCCAACCACCTTGGCCTCCCAAAGTGTTGGGATTACAGGTGTGAGCCACCGCACCGGCCACCCCCCAGCGTTTTCTTATCTGTGCACACCAAGCTCAGTACAGTCCCACTCCTTTGAAGGCCGCCCCGGGGATGCCAGCTCACATTTCTCTACTTTTGTGTGTGCTGTGCTCTGCTGCACACTGTCCCACTCACTACTGGATCTTAGCACTTGCTTGTAAAGCTATTATTTGATAATTATTTAACATATGTGTACGTTTTGTCCCAATTTAGATTGTAAGGCCCTTATGTGAAAGGTACCATATCTTGTTTTCCCTTTGTAGTGTTAAATGTTTAAAACAAGAGAAAGGAAAGGATATTTATTGAATACCTGCCATGGATTAAGTGCTTTTTTAACCATGACCTTATTTAATATTCACAACAATCCTGGAAAGATATTTTCATATTTCAGAGATGTTAAACAACTTTCCCCTGAGAAATCCCCAAAACTGTTCAGAATTGATTCAGTCCAGTGCCATAGTGCTTCTTAAATGTGATGCCTGGCCAATTACCCTCCAGGCCTTTATATACCAGAGTGGCAGAAGTGGTGGACACTTACTATGGGTAATTAACTAATGAAAAGTGAAAGTATGCCTTATTTGCCTAGAAAGATATTTCAGGACTCCTAATATATTTACTCTATATGCTTTTATTTTCCTTCAGATATTAAAAAAAAACTTTTAAGATCATTTTTGATTTACAGAGGAGTTATGAAAATAGTGCGGAGTTCCCATATACTCCTTACCAAGCTTCCTCTAGCATTAAAATCTTATATAACTACAGTATAATTATGAAAACTAAGAAATGAACACTGGTATAATACTATTAACTAAACTATAGGCTATATTAGAATTTTCTGAGTTTTTTTTTAACTGTCTATTTCTATTTCAACATCCAATGCATCATACTCAATCACTCTCACTACTTCTATTTAACACAGTACTGGAAGTCCTAGAGCAATTAGGCAAGCTAGAACAACTAGGTAAGAAAAAGAAATGAAAGGCATTCAAATTGGAAAGGAAGAAGTAAAATTATCTCTGTTCACAGACGACATAAACTTACAGGTAGAAAATTCTAAAGATTGTACAAATAAACTGTTAAGTCATAAATGAATTCTGCAAACTTGCAGGTTACAAAATAACCACACCAAGAAAACAGCTGCATTTTTACAAACTAGCAATGAATGATCTGAAAGGGCCATTTACATTAGCATCAAGGAGAATAAAATAGTAGGAATACACTTAACCAAGAAGGTAAAAGATTTGAACATTAAAAACTACAATACATTGCTGAAAGAAATCAAAGAAGATGTAAATAAATGGAAAGATATCCCATGTTAATGAATTGGAAGACTTAATATTGTTAAGATGCCCATACTACCCAAAGTGATCTATGGATTCAAAACAATCCCTATCAAAATCCCAATGGCACTTTCTTCACAGAAATAGAACAATTCCAAAATTTATATAGAACCACAAAAGACTATGAGTAGCCAAGTCAATCTTGAGAAAGAACAATAAAGCTGGAGGTATCCGCTCTGAAATATTTCCTGATATTTTAAAATCAGGAAATACTCCTTATGCCTCGCACAAAATTTTGAAATCATGAAATAATTCTTACACCCTGCACAAAAATTAACTCAGAATGGATCGAAGACTTAAACATATGAGCTAAAACTATAAAACTCTTAAAAGAAAATACAGGAGAAAAGCTTAGTGTCTGGATTTAGCAATGATTTCTTGGATATTATGCCAAAAATAGATAAATTAGACTTCATCAAAATTAATTTTTTGTGCATCAAAAGATAATATTGAGAAGGTAAAGGCAACCCACAAAATGGGAGAAAACTTTTGCAAATCATATACTGGTAAGAGATTAATATCCAGGATGTTTAAAGAACTCCAAAAACTTAGTAAAAACCACCACAACAAAGCAATTCAATTAAACATGAGCAAATGGCTTGGTATTGATATTTCTTCAAGGGAGATGTACAAATGGCCAAGAAGCACATGAAAAAATACTCAACATCAGAAATCATTAGGGAAATGCAAATTGAAACCCCAATGAGGTACCACATCACACCTCTTAGGATGGCTATTATCCTCAAAACAGAAAACAAGTGTTGGTGAGGATATGGGGAAATTAGAACCCTTGTGTATTGCCCTAGGGAATGTAAAATGGTGCAGTCACTGTGGAAGACAATATGGCAGTCCCTAAAAAAAGTGAAATGTAAAACTACCATATGACCCAGCAATTCCACTTTTATGTATATACCCCAAAGAATCAAAAGCAGAGACTTGGCCAGACATTTGTACTGTAAAGTCCATAGTAACATTATTCACAATAGCCAAAAGGTGGTGGAAGAAGCTCAAATGCCTATTAATGGATGAATGGATAAACAAATGTGGCATATGCATACAATGGAATATTATACAACCTTAAGGAATGAAGTTTTTATGCATGCTGCAACATGCATGAACCTTGAAAACATGCAAAGTGAAATAAGCCAGACACAAAAGGACAAATGTTATGTGATCCCACTTATATGAAGTATCTAGAATAGTCAAGTTCATAGAGAAAGAAAGTAGACTGGTGGTTAGTAGGAGCTGGATGGAGGAGACAATGGGGAGTTATTGTTCAAAGGGCATGAGCATTTCAGTTCGGAAGGATAGAAAAATTCTGGAGGTAGATGGTGACAGTTGCATAACAATGTGAATGTACTTAATATCACTGAATTGTGCACCTAAAAAGGATTAAGATGGTAAGTTTTATGTTATGTATATTTTACCAGAAAAAAATAAAATAACCATAATTTCACACTGCTACCTCTGGCTCCAATCCAACCCCACAAGGTTGATTCTAGCCATCTTCCTTTCTTTGTTGATAATTTCTTCCTCTAACAGAAAGAAACTTGGTTCTCACTATCTAGAATATATTTACTTATAATGTTCAGCACTAGCACACATACAAAGTAGTTTCAGAATTGCTAACCTGGCACCCCTGTGAGAAACAAATTTACCAACTTGAGTGCAGTATTTATGTACATTCTTTTTGTCTTTAGCCTTATAGTGTCCAGTCAAGTTACTGTTTTCCAAAGTGACTTAGCTCAGATCCTTTCTTCCTCACCTTCTTCAATGTAGTTATGTCATTCATTTGTAATTCAGTTAAGTTCATTTGTCACAGTGCCTACTCGACAGCCAATGAGATCATGCATTTGGAGTGCCTAATGCACTACCTGGCATGGAGCAGGTCCTTAAGAAATATGAGCTGAACCTGAATTTGTGGCACTGATTAGTGCTGTCCATCAGCCTCATTACTTTGGCTCCATGAAATGTCAAAAGAGCTTTAACCAGGTTTCAAGTGTCTGTGACTCAGAACTAAGGTAACTGGCCCACAAGGGTCAAGTCAGAAGTGCTGCCCTCATTAGCATCATGTTCTAGACAGCTGAGTCATTTATCATAGGACAACAAATCTGGGGGTTTAAATGGTGAATAACAGTGAAAGATGTGAATCATGCAAGGGACAGAAGACTTCAGGGGTGTAAAACTGTGCAGAAACCCAATGCAATCAGAGGTGATTCCCTCATGTCCTTGTCTCCTGAAATAGCCTGCAGTTCTCCTCACATTAGCTCTTCCACATTATAGTCAACTCTTGATTTCTGTAGTGGATTCTGATGCAATTCACCAGTGCCAAATGATGCATCTCTCTGGTCACTTGAGATTCAGTTAGGATTTTTTTGGTTGCAGGCAACAGGAACCAATCCTAGCTAACCTAAGGGGAAAAGGAATGTGCTGGAGGCAATGAGGCAGCTCACAGAATTGAAGGAGCAGCTGTTGGATTTTGTTTTAGAAAAACAGTGACTGGGGAAACCCCAGGAAGCACAGTAGCAGGAACCAGCTATCACTGTGTCCAGGGCATGGCTGCCAGGATGAGTCAAGTCCAGAAACTTCTTTATGTGTCTCTTCCCTCAAGGTTCAATTCTTCAGAGTGTCCCTTGGCCATAGCCTGGGACACATGCTTATCTTTGGTGGGAAGGCAGAACACCTTGAATAGAGAGCCGCCAGTGGGAGCAGTTGGTAAACCCCAAACAGCAGATGTTCACTACATTTTATGAGGTACTCGTCTTCCTCCCATTTAATGTGAGAAATAAGTTAATTTATCAATAAAACAACAAAACAATAGACTCTCCTTTTCCTTGTTTCCTACAAGTATTAAATTCCAATCCTCACTGCCAGGGCTGTTATGAGCAGGTGGGGTTGGCTTTGCTGTTGTCTGAGTGCTGCTCCGGGCCATCCTTCAGGGCAGTACAAAACCTATGGTCAGGACAGGTCCCCCAGACATCTATCCCACCTCTTTTCAGCCAGCCCTTTGCCATAGGGCTTGGGTGTTGGTTTGAAGCACTAGGATTTCCCCAATTTCACATTTTATGAAAACCTCAAATAACATCCAACTAGAAATTAGGTTGGGTATGAGAGTCAATTTAATCCAATACCAAGCTTAAGAGTGTGAGCTTTGCAAGTAGAGTGACTGGAGTTCAAATCCTGATGTGGCCCCACACCAGCTGTATGTTCTTTGATGTTATTTAACTTCTTTAGGGCTTAGTTGCCTCATCTGTAAAATATGGAGAGGGTCTAGCAGAGTCAGAGGCAGGAGCAATGGGTTTGGATGCTTGGGTTGATTCTCTGGTGCACACTCATTAGTTATATGATTGTGGGCAAGTTACTTAGTATCTTTTCATCTTTTCCTTATCGGTAAAATGGGATAATAGTAGTGCCTTCATCCAAGATTTGATCTGAGAACTAAATGAAATAATGTACATAAGTTGCCAGTGGTGTTATTAACACTGAGTTTTCTGGAGGATTACATGAGCTTCTGTATGTGAGGTGCTTGTCGTAGTCCTTCCTTGCTAGGGCAAGACCTTAGTAAATGGTGGCCACTGATACTGTGTGGCTTCGTGGCTGTTTGTGAATTTCCTGTTTTTCCTTACACTGGTAAGGAAAAACAAAATCACATTGGTCTGGGTAACTGAGTTGCTTGTATTTTAAGCAAATTGCTTCATATCTGGCAGGAGATTCCCCATTGCTGTTGTTTTCTTCAGATAATTCTAAAAGATTGCAAAGACCTGAGGAGACTTAGAAAAAGGTTTATAGACTGATTTGATTTGACAATCAAACTGCTTCTTGAATTTCTGAAATGGTGAGACTCATTCTTCCCTGCAAGGCTCTTTTTGTTTTTCCAAGGTAGAGCTGAGAATGTAGTCTCGTAATTTAGATGAAGGAGACAACAGACAGCCCTTTTTGAAAAAGTCCAAGTTCTTTGTCCCTGGTTTTCCAACAGATTTGCTGAATTCTCCACTTAACTTTGCTTGTGGAAACAGAAATTCTTGACTGTGTCCCGATACTAGGGGTCACCCACAGATCCCACGAACAAGATTTGGAAGCTCACCTTCTCATTGGCTGTGGAATCAGGAGGGTTTCTCTTCAGGTGACCTGGATTTCATATCTACATCACACGCTCTGCCATTCGGCTTTTTAATTCCTTCTGAGTTGCCGGATGCTGCTGTCCGTCCTCACTCCCCCGTGTTTCTCTATAGGATACCTAACCTCTCCCTGGGGGACTTCGGTCTCTCACAACCGCCGCATGATTTCCTGCTGATGGTGTCCTTGGGATGGAAACTGCTCTAAGGGACAAGCTGTTTTGCAGAATTACTTTAACCTCTCAGTCACTGTGTTACCCCCTTGGTGGGCCCCAGGCCTGTGGCTTTCTGGGCTCCCAGACATTCCCGTCCTCCAAGGGCACTGCTTCTCAGCTGCATTTCCTGGGGTCCTTTGAGCTTCTAGTGTGGACCTCCCCACCCACAGCTCAGCTCTATAAACTTACATCTTCTGGGGAGATTTGCTTTTTAATTATTCAGAACGACATCTTCAGGACTCCTTAGAAGCTGCCTTGTCTGACAGTGCTTCAAGATTCACTCCTCAGTCTCTTTTGTAATTCCTGTGTGTCCAGTAGCTCATACACATTTCATATTTATGACAAAGCTATGGTTTTCTGGCAAATTTAGTTTACAAAGCGGCTCGCACACACTGTCTCCACTGACCCTCATAAGACAGGTGTGAAGCAGGCTGAGCAGAGCTGTGTCTTAGGTGAGGGTTCAGATTCTAAATATAGTACATAAGGTGAAAGTGGCACATGTCCAGAATTGCCTTGGAAAATACTGAAATCATCTGTAAAATGTAGCATCCTTGGTTAGGGTATACAACTCTGTGTGGTCATATGTATATATAATTGTGTGTGTGTGTGTGTGCATATATATATATATATATATATATATATATATATATAAAATTTTTTTTTTTTAGACAGAGTTTAGCTCTTGTCGCCCAGGCTGGAGTGCAATGGCATGATATTGGCTCACTGAAACCTCTGCCTCCTGGATTCAAATGATTCTCCTGCCTCAGCCTCCCAAGTAACTGGGATTACAGGTGTCTGCCACCACCCCTGGCTAATTTTTGTGTTTTTAGTAGAGATGGGGTTTCACCATATTGGTCAGGCTGATCTTGAACTCCTGACCTTTAGTGGTCCATCTGCCTTGGCCTCCCAAAGTGTTGGGATTACAGGCATAAGCCACTGTGCCCGGCCATATATTGTTAAATATAGAAGAGAATCAAAGTACATATGTAGAATATAAATTTATAGCATTTTAATTTTTAAAAAGCATTATTATTTTGCTTAACCTACGTAGTTGGAATTGTCTAAGAAGGGCATGATGTGCCTCTCCTAGGTAACAGCTCCTTTACAAAGGAGAAACCTGGAGCGTGGATGGGTTAAGGGACCAGTGCACAGCTCTGCAATGTGGAGTGGGGCCTTGAGCTCATGCCTTCTGACTCTGATCCTGGTGTTCTTTTTTTCTTCTCTTGCTGCCTCACTGTGGCTGAAGGGGATTTAACTATTATTTTCAAACATTCCTTTTCCTTAACCATTTGTTGTCCATTTCCTTACTTTCCAAGGTTTACATAGGAAAATTCTCCCACATTTGTTGCCAATTTTTCAAAATAAGTCCAGTGTTAGACTTCTGTCCTGAATGCCTCTAAATAGGAAACTGTCTGTGAACTTCAGGAAATGTTGTGTTGGTGAAACCCCATCTCTACTAAAAATACAAAATATTAGCTGGGTATGGTGGCACATGCCTGTAGTCCCAGCTTCTCGGGCAGCTGAAGCAGGAGAATTGCTTGAACCTGGAAGGCGGAGGTTGCAGTGAGCAGACACCACACCACTGCACTCCAGCCTGGGCAACAGAGCGAGACTCCATCTCCAAAAAACAAACAAACAAAAAACAAAACAACAACAACAAAAAAAAATAGAAAAGGAAAAACAAAAAAGAAAAGGAAATGTGTTGTAGGGGAAAAGTCATTGTATTTGTCAAAATATAACTAACTTTAGTTTTGCTTATGAACTATTTGGCAGTTTGAAAGCTTCTTGAAATTCATTCCCTTGGATTTCAAAAATCCACCATTCTTCTGCTAATCTGTAGTATCACCTGGCTACCCAAACAGCTGGGGACACAAACCCACCTGAACACCTGGGGACTGGGGCAATGAGGGGACTGTGCTCTTGTCTTTGGAAATCCTTTTCTGCATCTCCGCCTCAGAGAGCAGCAACTGTGTTCATTTCTGGGTGAACTGAGTCTGGATCTGGTGAGACTTAACCTAAAAGTTAGAGTACCTTGAACAAGGTAGGAGGGGCACAAAACTCACTGTTCAAATGAACACTCACTTTCCCAGTCAGAAAAAGAATTTATTGAGCACCTACTGTGTACCCAGCACTGTGCTTGGTGATATGGAAGACATAAATTTAAAACCTGGCTCTGCTAACTTCAAAAAAGAATTGTTGAAAAGGGGAGAACATGTTTTGGGAGTTGACATAGGAATCAATTAGAAAATGATGTAAGTCGCTGTAATGACCACCATCATTGTAGCTAAATGCAAAGTCTGAGTGCAAGTGGAATTTAGAAAAATGAGGTAGAGGAAGATGAGATATGTTAGGGAAGTCCTCCTGGGTCTTTGAAGGCTGAAGGCTATATAGTATGATGTCTAAAAGGATGGCCTTGATATACAGTAAGACTTGAGTATGAATCACAGCCTCATTTTAGAAGCTGTGTGACATTTGTGAGTCACTTCATCTTTCTGAGCTTCAGTTTCTCAGTATCTAAAACAGGGAGAAGACACTATAGGCTTGCTGTAAAGATTAAGTAGGAAAGCATGGATTGATGGAGGTGCCAAGTTAGTTCAATGGGAGAAAATACGGTGTTTTCAACAATCGGTGCTGTGCATTTTACTGTGTGTAAATTATTCCTAAATAAAAAAAGACAGCATGGGAAAGTACATAGTACATGGTACCTCCTCATTAATGGTGGCTGTGGGTAATACAGGTGTGAACAACAACACTAGGCATTTTAGTTTTGACCTTCTACCCCATGAAGCCAGTGGCTCCGTCAGCCATCTCTCTTGCCTGTCAGGATCCTAGGGGACTCACACAGGACCCTTGCCAGATGCTGTGATGTTCTCATTCTCTTACCCCCAATGATGCACTTTGCCCAGACAGTCTTTCTGGATAATTGTTCAGGAATCAAATCTCTCTCTCATATAGATATATATGCACATAATCATGGATGGTCCCTTCCTTCCTTCCTTCCTTCCTTCCTTCCTTCCTTCCTTCCTTCCTTCCTTCCTTCCTTCCTTCCTTCGTTCTTCCCTCCCTCCCTCCCTCCCTCCCTCCTTCCCTCTCTCCCTCTCTCCCTCTCTCCCTCCCTTCCTTCCTTCCTTCCTTCCTTCCTTCCTTCCTTCCTTCCTTCCTTCCTTCCTTCCTTCCTTCCGTCCTTCCTCCTTCCCTCCCTCCCTCCCTCCCATCTTCCTGTTTATCTACCATCTTTATCCTATCTCATTCCAAAGCCAGTTTAATGTGGCTTATAAAAATATGCCAGCCTTTAGACAAATTAGTATAGGAAACAAATGTAAAACCAAAACCACAAAGAAAGGCACCAGTTGGTCCTGAACCCTTGCTATAGTCAGGCAACAGATTTGGCTCTGAGCTTCCTAGCCACAGCAACAAAAAAGGGAAGTACGATTAGTTGCTAAACAGATCACAGAGCAGATTCGCTTTATCCCAAAGCAGCATCTTGAGCTGGTATCTGTTATTCAGAGCTCCAGGTTTCCAATTTGTTTGCCTGAGTGGTGGATTAGTGTAAGGAGAGAAGAAACTGGGTTTTTTTTTTGTGCTTGGCTCAGTTTTCCTGGCAGGGACACAATGAGAGTTTCCTTCTGGAAGTGAATGGCGCTGGGGTTCTCCCTCCAGCAGAGACAGCATTATTTGTATTCTGAGCCTCTGCTGTCATCCGCTGTGTGGATTAGCTACCTCACTGCACAGTTCATCCTCATGCTGTTTTTCTGAGATCTCAGTTTTGATGCTGACACCTTTTCTTGAGTTATATTCTGGCCAGACAAGCTTGTCACTGAATGGCCGATCCCAGCAGAGGTCTTTTTCATTCTTCTTGGCTGTTTTTCTTTGAATATGGTAGACATACTTATTCCCTTCTCCTTCTCAGAGTTATTTTAGACTTTGAAAACTCATCTTAGGGTTTTAACTGGAGCTATCAAGCACATAGATGGAGACACATTTTAGATAGAGAGCCCTTTCCTAGTGACCCTTCTAAAAGTGAGCTACCGAAGTGTAGGCGGTTGCTGGTCTTGCAATGTATTATAGATCCATCTTCGGCGTGCCTTAAAGAGTCCCTTCCCTTAAGAGTCTGCCATGTGGTAGCTGGAAATGAGATTTTCAGAGAGAGTTCAACGGAATTAAAACTTGACTTCAAAGAAGGGGCAACTTGTAGTATTAAGTACATTGAGGATCAAGCCTGGGTTTTGGGGGAAATGGATTCCAGACTAACTTCTGGATGTTAGGCAGTAAGAGAACCCGTCTGGGCCTGCTTTCCTTACAGTGCAATGGAGGAAGTAATTTCAGAAGATTGATATGAAGGCCAAACAAGATGTAACACTTGACGGTGTTTTGAAAATCCCAGGGTTTTAAATTGTAAGTGTGTAAGGGAGAAGACAAGAGAGAAATATTTTCTAAATTTGAGCACCGGCATTGAATTTATAGTAAAAATGCAAAACATTTACTCGAGACCTATGTGAAGTAAGTGTGTGTGTGTGTGTGTGTGTGTGTGTGTTAAGATTTTTGGGGCCAGAATTGTTTCTTCAATCTTTCTTTCTCTAAATACTGAACTTCTTCCTGTTGACACTGATATCAGGGCATTTCGAAAATGTCTCTTTTCTTACCTCCCTTGAGTAATATGTTTGACATAATGAGAGTTTCATAACTCCTCCTGTTTTCCTCTTTGTGTTGGCTACCAGCAACCTCAGAGCTATATTGCTTTTTCTAAATAACCATGATACCCAAGATGCTTGAAGCATTTCTTTTTTGCATCTTCTTTTTCTTGTCCTGATTTTTTCGTTGTTGGTTTTGCATTTGAATGGCCTTATTGAATATATCTCTTGTTATAAGTTGTTCCAGATCTTTTTTGGAAATACAAGTACTTTATATAAATTAACTTGGAAGTGTAAATAATGTCAACAGATAACAGCACATTACAAACCCTGTCCTGTGGGCAAAATGAGTTCTAATTCAACATCGCTCTTCTTGTCTCAGTGGCTGAGAAAAGAGCTCTCTTGAATTCTAAGGCAGCTGTAGCAATCAATGGCTCCCACTGAAGGAATGGGTGCCAGGTGGGAGGTAGCAGGCACTTGAAAATTCTCTAGATCGGTAGAGAAGGACAAATTTGGGCCAGTTCCTTACCAGCAGCTTGGAATAGTCTCCTCAGGCAGATTTCCCTGTCTCCTTTTGTAAACATGTGTATAGTAAATGCTTGGCACTGAGACAAGTACTAAAACTTCAAAATGCATGTAAATCACCTGGGGATCTTGCTAAAATGCAGATTCTGATTCTTATTTCTGGAGTGGGGCCTGAGAATCTGCATTTCTAACAAGTTCCCAGGTAATGCTGATGCTGCTGGTCTGTGGCCCATGCTTTGACTGGCAAGGACCTAGAAATCACTCAGCTTAATCTGTTGAATGGAAGAATCTGACTTGTTCATGAGTCATACTTCCCAGTTTCAGAAGTGGTCATATCAGTGCATCTGCCTTCCCGTAAAAATCTTAATTCTTCAGAGTTCCTGATTTCTAACTATCTTCCAAGAATTTTCTGCTAAAAATTTATTATCTCTTCTACCTTGCAATGAGCTTCTTCCTTTCTTTCTTTTTCTCTAGACCCACACCATATTCTGAAGTCCATTCCCAAAGAGGATATGCTGTGAGCTGTAGTGTCATTAGATAGGAGTCTAATCTCCCTAGTCTTAGAGGTTGACTGGCTTGTACTTTATCATAGACCTGGGGGATCTCACAAGGCCTTGCACCTATTGGGTTCTTCTTAGATGTTTATTGACTGATTGATAGACCTGTGGTTCTAAATATTTTCAATACAGTCATGTACTGCAAAACGATATTTCAGTCAACGATGGACCATATATGTAACGGTGTTCTCATAAGATTGTAATGGAACTGAAAAATTATATTGCCTAGTGATGTTGTGGCCATCCTAGGGCCACAGCGCAATGTATGACTCACATGTTTGCAGTGATGCTGGTGTAAACAAACCTACTGCACTACCAGTCCTATAAAAGTATAGCCTATACAGTTATGTGCAGTACATAATGCCTGACAATGAAAATCAACAACTATGTTACTGGTTTCTGTATTTACTATGCTGTACTTGTAATCACTGTTTTAGAGTGTACTTTTACTTATAAAAGAAAGGGTAACTGTAAAACAGCCTCAGGCCAGTCCTTCATGAGGAATTCCAGGAGGCGTTGCTATCACAGGAGATGACGGCTCTATGCGTGCTATTGCCCGTGAAGACCTTCCCGTGGGACAAGATGTGGAGGTGGAAGGCAGTGATATGGAAGATCCTGACCCTCTGTAGGCCTAGGATCATGTGTGTGTTTGTCTTAGTTTTTACTTTTTTTAAAAAGTAAAAAAACAAAACAAAACAAATTTGAAGTAGAAAAAAACCTGTATAGTTCAAGGTTGGCTGGGCGCGGTGGCTCAAGCCTGTAATCCCAGCACTTTGGGAGGCCGAGACGGGCGGATCACGAGGTCAGAAGATCGAGACCATCCTGGCTAACACGGTGAAACCCCGTCTCTACTAAAAAATACAGAAAACTAGCCGGGCGAGGTGGTGGGAGCCTGTAGTCCCAGCTACTCAGGAGGCTGAGGCAGGAGAATGGCGTAAACCCAGGAGGCGGAGCTTGCAGTGAGCTGAGATCGCGCCACTGCACTCCAGCCTGGGCGACAGAGCAAGACTCCGTCTCAAAAAAAAAAAAAAAAAAAAAAAAGAAAAAACCTGTACAATCAGGATATAAAGAAAGAAAACATCTTTGTACAGCTGAACAATGTGTTTGTGTTTTCAGCTAAGTGTTATTACAAAAGAGTAAAAAAGTTGAAAAAATGGAAAAGTGTGTAAAACAAAAAATTTACAGTAAGCGAAGGTTAACTTGTTATTGGAGAACGAAAAATATTTTTTATTAATTTCATGTAGCTGAAGTTTACAGTGTTTCTAAAATCTACAGTAGTGTACAGCCATGTCCTAGGTCTTCACATTCACTCCCCACTCCTTCACGGATCCACTCAGAGCAACTTTCAGTCCTGCAAGCTCCAAGCTGCCCTACACAGGTGTGCGCAATTTTTAATCTTTTACACTGTATTTTTACTGTGTCTTTTCCATGTTTAGATGTGGTTAGATACACAAATACCATTGTGTTACAGTTGCCTACAGTATTTGGCACAGTAACATGCTGTGCAGATTTGTAGCTCAGGAGCAATAGGCTATATGGTATAGCCTACGTGTGCAGTAGGCTCTACCATCTAGGCTTGTGTAAGTACACTCTATGATGTTTGCCCAGCGACGAAATAGCTTAATGCTGCATTTCTCAGGATATATCCCCATCATTAAGCAACGCATGACTGTAATTGAGAGGAGTCCAGGAAATTGACAAAAATTGGTGACCCTCCATCAACCTCCCTGGCTTGCAGAAGCACAGGTTAATGTATACTGCAGCTGCCCCAATCTTCTAATAATTTACTGTGAAGATTAAGACCCTAATCTTCAAGAGACCAAGAGGTGAAGATGGGTATTTGTGTTCAAGCACTAGTGAATTTGAGGCCAACTTTCAGACAATGCCCATAATGCTGGTCACCACACATGGGGCAATGGAGACCAAAGGTATTCACAACACAAGGACTATGGCTGGAAAGTGCTAGAATGTATGCTGTGGGGTTGCACGTGTGAAGCCACTGGTACCACCCCCATGCCACATGCTCTTTGCTGTTGCCTTTTCCCACTCTCTTGTTCACCATCGTTTTCCTTCCTGCCTCAGTCAGAGAAGTGAATCAGGGATGCCAGGTGCAATGAGCCAGATTTCTTCCCTGCCCACATTGATATGAGATTTAGTAATACACAGTATTGCTTAACACTGGCATCCTAGAACTTATATATCCCTGTAAATGGACCTCTCTTCCATTATTCCAGTTAGTCACACTGGCATATGATTATAATTGCTTGAGCAAAGGAAGGGCTCCACATATGTAGCAAAGCATCACTTGTGAGGTGTGTCAAAAGAAACTTGTTATTAGTCATGCTTCAAGCATCCAAGTTTGTGAATAATATATTTTAAAACATAAATTAGAGCAGATTCAGATTTCTGTATAATTTCATTCTCTTTGACTTGCATTTGACATGATTTTATGAATGAAAGGGAGAGAAAGGGTTTATTATAAGTAGTGGGTGGTAATCTGTGTATACAACAGATGCTGAATGACACTTTTGCTATCTTGAAAGATTCAGTTAAAGCCCCAAAGCCAATAAGGATTGGAGGATAAGAAGCTCCCAGGGAATTGCTGCTTGATAGGTCCCTGTAACATCTAAGAGGTGACCAAACCAGCCCTGTGATCTTTAGCTTAACAAATATCTCCAACCTGTGCACAGAGAAGATAAAGATTCAAGGGGTGTTATCAAGGAAATGAATCATACACTCTGGGGGAGAAGGCTTTGGTTCTTCCTCCTCAGCCTAGGGTGGGAGTTTCCCGAGGCCACCAAACTGGGTCATAAGAGCACCAGTCAGGAAGCTTTTGTGCCCACTTTGCACCATCATCCTTTTCCCTGCTCCAACCTGGAGGAGTGATGGCTGAAGGTGGAGATGCTGTAAAGGGGCAGTGGAAGTGCAGACCACTCTTTATGTCCATGCGGGTCAGGGCAAGACTGGGTGGGATAGGTTGGGTGTTGAGGGTGAGGAGGCTGAGCATTGAATCCCATGGAATGGATATTTTGATTGAGACTGGAACGGGCCTGAGAGTGAGTCTTGATGACCAGAATGAAGCTTGTTTGTTGAACTGACAGTGACTGGAATGTTTTGGGATTTGTGAAGTTGTGGTCCAGGGGCAGAGAAGGGAAATCTGATAGGGCAGGTCTGAAGGCAGTGGCTGGGAGAAAATAATGAACCCTGATTGATTCAGGCCGTCTGATAAGCTGGTTGTTCTCATGATCCTGGGTGTACCATGGAGTACATCCTGTCAGGGCCCCTCATCTGTGCTGGGTGTCTTAGGGGAAAATGTACTGAGAACCTTTGGGCTACACCTTCTTCACGTGCCCTCAGTAAGCCTCAAGAAATGCCATCTTGGTGTTCAAGGAGTGGTCTGAGGAGTGTATGGAAGCCCCTGTCCTAGAAATGTCCCTTATTCTCTCATTTAACACTTCTCTCACTGAATTAACAGAGATGCTTTGCTTTTAGGAAGTTTTCATTTGAAATATAAATATTTACATTTATATGGAAATAGTCGCTGAGGCTGTATCAGTCAGTGACTTTGTGGGGTTGCTTGATGGGATCTAGTCTCTACCCCTGCTCAGAAACATTGCTGGCTCCCCGGTGCCTGCGTAATTCACTCCGCACCAGCTAGCCTGGCATGCAGGGCCCTCTGGGAATTGGCCCCACTGTCTTCTCACTGGTCTCCTCCTAATTTCTCCACCCTGCCCCAGACATCAATGTATCCAGCTCTTCTGGAGTCCGTGTGCTCTCTGGAGCATGCAGCTCACTCCCTCCATCTATTGCCATCATGCCCTTCTCCCCAGTGCCACATTAGAAGAGTCTACTCTGGGCTGGGTTCTGAGGCCATCTCCTACCATCTTCTGAGGCCATATTCCTTGAGCCTCCCAACTGATTTTTTTTTTCTCCCTTAATATCCTTAATGCAGAAACCAGCCCCTGTCTTGATAAGATGACATTACATATCAGGAGTAGGAAAAAGAGAGGCGGAATTTAGCAAAATGACAGCTCAAGAAGGTTTTACTGGACAAACTCTGGGACATCTTTCAAATATATATTATCAACAACCCCTTCCCCTATTTTTTATTTTTAGGTCTAACGTTCGCCTTTCCCTCTCATATTGAGTCTCATGAGATCTTCCCTGAGTGTTGTGAGGGTGCCCCTGCTGCTGACCCACGAGGTCCTCCCTCAACAAGCCTCGTGTGTTCAGGAACTGGCTGATGAACGCTTGCCTCCTTCTTCCTGCCCTTCAGACCTTCACAAACCACAAGGCTTTAAAAAAAATTCCGACGCCTGTAGGTTTAAGCTTTACACCATCCTGTAGCTTTGTCTGTGTACAAATCTAGCATACCGCCAGCCTCAGAATTTTCAGTCGGCTCCCCCTATAGATTGTATACTTCTTGGCAGTTCCTTCACTTGTTCGTTGGTTTCACACATTCTACTCCATGCAGAGTACTTTATGCTTTGTAGGTGCTTAATAAACATTTGGTGAGTGACAACCCATGACATCTGAACTTACAGAGAAAACATTCCAGAGGGAGGTAAATGAGGATGAAAGGAGGCTGTTGGCAGAGGTGAGGAACTAGGGGCTCTGCAGACCGGCTTCCATGATGCCACCATTTGGCCTGAGATTGGCCTGGAATCAGCTGCACCATTCCCCTTAACATAAGGCTACAGACTTTGGGGAAGGAGAATCCTTCTCCCTGCTTTACCTCTATACATATTCAGGCAGCTGTGTGTGTGTGTGTGTGTGTGTGTGTGTGTGTGTGTGTGTGTGTGTAATATTGGAACAGGCAGCACAGATGAGGGCTTGGCAGTGAGAGAAACTGTAGCTTTGACCTCTTACTACAAAGTATGATGAAGAAGGCTTGAATTTTCAAAGGATTCAACTGTGTCTAATACCAGGTGTGTGGTATAACATTCTTCCTTGGCTGGGTGGCAAAATGTAACATAAATGCCACACCCAGAGCAAAGGGGTAAAAGAGACACACTAGTGTTTCCAGGGTAAAATTCTCCCTTCTCCACAGAGCCTTCCAGATTCACACAGTCCCCTCAAATCTCGCCTTTGTAGAAGATCCTACAGAATTTAATACTGGATGCTGCTCAGTTTAGCCCTCGATGATAGTGCCTTGCTATTTTTGGTTAGTTTCTTTAAAAATATAACTTCTGTCTTCCATTTACTTAAATCTCTTGCACGGCTTCTTTGCTTCTTGTTATGTGAAGCAGTGCTGAAAGAGGAGGAACTCAGTAACTGTTAATTGTTTTACTCTCTAATTAGGCCCGCTATACAGTAGATATTATTGGGTGCTGGTCTTTAGGGGTGTAGGAAAGGAATCGGGGGAGTCATCTTCGAAGATCAAATGCGCAAATCTTAAAAAAGGCTGCCTCTCTCTAGTGGCCTCAGGGACTTGAAGCAAGATCAACTGACTTTTAAAGAAATAAACCACAAGTAGTTAAGAAACACAAAAGTTCAATTTGCATCCGGTGTAACTCTGTGAGAAAATTTCTGCAGCAGAAGGAAGTCTGTTATTCTTGACCTGAACTTTAGTATTCTGCAGTCATGTGGGGCTGCCAAAATACTCCTAATCCTGACAAAGTTACATTCTTATCCATAGATCATAAGTGAAATGAGAGGAATTGAGTGATAACAGAGAAAAAATTTCCCCACTTGGCACATACAGACAGTGTAGGTATATGTGTATATATATCTCTAAATCAAAGTAATTGGTTAGTGTAATGGAAATTTAATCTCAGTTTAAAGTGGTGTTTCTTCTTTATTTGATGTGCATTATTTTAAAAACACAGCAGAGACATAGCCTTTAACCACCTCCCCCATGCCTCTGACATGATTCATACTGGTTTTCAACTAGCAGACTTGGAAAGTGCTTTTTAACTACAGCTCATATCATTAGTGTTTCTGCTGTATAAGCAGAAAAAATTGGGATGAAGCTTAGCAAAAGGCTTCGGGAAAACATAAAATACAAAGGGTAATAGATCTGTTTCTTAAACAGTTTTCCTGTGTAATGCGTACCCTAATGATTTTTTTTTTTTTAATTAAAATATTTTCACCAGTCTCAGAATGAGTAACCCAAGATTATGTTGTTGGGATAATCTGTGTTTCCTGAGATGTGTTAACTTCAGGGTCACTGGTCTTTATTCACTTCTTGCTCTGCCAGGCCACAGACTGCCTCTTTCTCTTCTTTGCCCTCACAGCTTGGTGTCACCTCCTGATTTTGCATCTGAGCTCTAAACCATCAGCTCCCTGATGGACATTTCAGAAATATTCTATTGATATTTCTAACTCAACAAGCCTCATGATATTATCCTTGTGTTAACATTGTTGTGACATCCTCCACACACCCAAGTCAACTTGGACTTATTTTTCTGTCTCCTACAAGCAATGGCTGCTAAGTCCTGTTGATTCTGGCTTTGAAATGTCTAGAGAATACCCTCTTATGTATTCACTTCTATTTCTGTTGCCCTAGTTCGGGCCGCACTCTCTCTTGCTTGCCTGGACCATGACAAGGAGCTGTCTAGTTGGTCTCATGGGCTGCTATCGATTTCCTCTCAAGAGTACCCTTGCAGTTGCCCCAGAGTGCTCTTCGTAAAGAATGACTTGGTGATGTCCCTTTCCTCCTGAAGAAACTCGTGGTGAGTCCCAACTGCCTACCGAATCTGTTTCCAACCTTACTCTTCAGCCTCATTTTCGGCAACTCCCTGTCATCTCCCCACATTGAACCCCAAAAGACAACTCACGATTGCTCGAGGAGATGTCCAATTTCATTCCTTTGTGCCATTGCTTGGGTTGTTTCATGCCTAGAAACTTTAGCAAGAAAACATGCAAATATTCTGCAGCTTCTCTGTGCCCCCTCACACCTGCCTGCTCCAAGCGTCATTCTTCCTTTGCAGTTAAAAAAAAAAAATCTCTTTTGGCAGGCTTTATGCAGAATTTGTTTACGTTTCTGTCTCTCTTACATATGAAACTTGAACTGCTAGACAACAGAGATAATGCAATTTATATCTTTGTTTCTTTAAAGACTCAAGTTAGTGATAGATATGTATTAAGTGCCCAATGAATTCTTGTTGAATAAATTAATTGTTGCCTTCTTTGTCAATCTTTATCCAATTATCTGAAGCAAAAATTATTTTGTATTTATCTTCAAGTTTTTTTCTCTTTGTATTTGGTTTCCAGCAGATTTCCATGATATGTGTTGGCATGTTTTTCTTTCTGTTTATCTTCATGGGGATTTAAGGGCTTCTTTTTTTTTTTTTTTTGGCATACACGTTTTATTTTATTTCTTTTTTTAAAATTATACTTTATTTTCTAGGGTACATGTGCACAACGTGCAGGTTTGTTACATATGAATACATGTGCCACGTTGGTGTGCTGCACACATTAACTCGTCATTTACATTAGGTATGTCTCCTAATGCTATCCCTCCCTCCCCCGCCCACCCCACAACAGGCCCCGGTGTGTGATGTTCCCCTCCCTGTGTCCAGGTGATCTCATTGTTCAATTCCCACCTGTGAGTGAGAACATGTGGTGTTTGGTTTTCTGTTCTTGTGATAGTTTGCTGAGAATGATGGTTTCCAGCTGCATCCATGTCCCTACAAAGGACACGAACTCATCCTTTTTTGTGACTGCATAGTATTCCATGGTGTATATGTGCCACATTTTCTTAATCCAGTCTGTCACTGATGGACATTTGGGTTGATTCCAAGTCTTTGCTATTGTGAATAGTGCTGCAATAAACATACGTGTGCATGTGTCTTTATAGCAGCCTGATTTATAATCCTTTGGGTATATACCCAGTAATGGGATTGCTGGGTAAAATAGTATTTCTAATTCTAGATCCTTGAGGAATTGCCACACTGTCTTCCACAATGGTTGAACTAGTTTACAGTCCCACCAACAGTGTGAAAGTGTTCCTATTTCTCCACATCCTCTCCAGCACCTGTCGTTTCCTGACTTTTTAATGATTGCCATTCTAACTGGTGTGAGATGGTATCTCATTGTGGTTTTGATTTGCATTTCTCTGATGGCCAGTGATGCTAAGCATTTTTTCGTGTGTCTGTTGGCTGCATAAATATCTTCTTTTGAGAAGTGTCTGTTCATATCCTTTGCCTACTTTTTTTTTTTTTTTGAGACGGAGTCTCGCTCTGTCGCCCAGGCTGGAGTGCAGTGGCGCGATATCGGCTCACTGCAAGCTCCACCTCCCAGGTTCACGCCATTCTCCCGCCTCAGCCTCCGAGTAGCTGGGACTACAGGCGCCCGCCACCACGCCCGGCTAGTTTTTTGTATTTTTAGTAGAGACGGGGTTTCATCATGTTAGCCAGGATGGTCTCGATCTCCTGACCTCGTGATCCACCTGCCTCGGCCTCCCAAAGTGCTGGGATTACAGGCTTGAGCCACCGCGCCCGGCCCCTTTGCCTACTTTTTGATGGGGTTGTTTTTTTCTTGTAAATTTGTTTGAGTTCTTTGTAGGTTCTGGATAGATGAGTAGATTGCAAAAATGTTCTCCCATTCTGTAGGTTGCCTGTTCACTCTGATGGTAGTTTCTTTTGCTATGCAGAAGCTCTTTAGTTTAATTAGATCCCATTTGTCAATTTTGGCTTTTGTTGCCACTGCTTTTGGTGTTTTAGACATGAAGTCCTTGCTGAAGGGCTTCTTGAATCTGTGGCTTGATGTTTGTTTGTCAATTTTGAAAAATTCTTGGTCATTACCACATATTGCTTTGCCTCCTTTCTTTCCCTCCTCTTTTGGGATTCTAATTCCATATATGTTAAATTTTTAGGTCCCATAGGTCTTCTATATTTTTTTCTATCCTTTTTCTCTGTGCTTATTCTGAATAATTTCCATTGTTTTATCTTCCAAATTGCTAGTCCCTTTTCCAGTTGTGTCTAATCTTCTGTTAAATCTGTTTATTGAGTTCTTACTTTATAATATCAGTTTAGATTTTTCATTTGTTTTCTTTTTTGTAGATTCTAATTTTCTGGTGACTTTTTTTTTCAATCTTATCTATTTTTATCAACTTATCAATCACAGGCATTTTAAGGTATTTATGTAACTCCTTGGATTTCTAGAGAGTCTATTTCTATAATCTTAAAAAAAATTTCTTGGTCGTGTCTCTTGATATGTTTGTTAACATTTTATTGAACACCAAAGGTGTATAAAAATAGCAGAGATTATGAATGGTAGTTTCTTCTTCCAGGGAAAATTTAAAAAATATTCCAGCGCTGTAACACTGTTGATAGTCCTGCCCAGTTTCTTATAGTCTCAGAAGCCACTATATGCCTCTCTATAGGTGCTTCTTATGAATCAGTAAATACCTCAAGGGGAAAAATGTTTGCCCACATGGTTGGGCTCATTTCTTTCTGCTTCCTTTCTCTCCTGGATCTTGACCCTTTAAGTCCTCATTGTCTTGCTGGCCCTGGACTGTTAGGTGATGAATGATGAAAGTTCCATTCTGCTGTTTTTTTTTTTGTTTTTTTGTTTTTTTTTTTTGCTTCTTAGCAGCTGCTTTCTGCTTGGCTTCTCAGTCCTTCCACACATGCTGCATATGAATCAGAAAATGCTCTGAGGAGAAAAGTGGTGAGTTGGGCTCACCTCAGTGAATTTCTCTTTACTCTGGACTCCTGGCCCTGAAAATCCTGGCTTCCTTGAGTTTCCAACGTCTTCAAAACAGGTTGTTTTTGTTTGTTTGTTTTCCATTTTATCACACCTTTGTGGTTTGTTCACTGGGATGGTTGCACTGCCATAAAGTAGTTTGCCACGGCTAGATGTGGGAGTCTGTGTGTTCTTCTATTGTGATACTTTCTTCTACTATAAATTTCCAGGTGTGTTTCTTTCTTTCATTTGTGAGTTCCGTGAGAGCAAGGACAGTAAATTTATTTCATTTATCTCTTGTAAAATGCCAACTCATTCATTAATTCATTCAACATGGGTTTTGAGCACTTACTATGTTGCCAAGTGCTGACGACAGAGCAGTGAAGAAGATAGACAGTCTCAGCTGTCATAGGGCGCATGTCTCAGCATGGGACAGGGCACACAAACAAACAAATAGCAAGAATATCAAATAGTAAAAGGTGTTGTGTACAGGATTAAATTCAAATGCTGAGGGAGGAGGTGGGTGGCTACTTAAAGCCTTCTCTAAATGGGTAGCCATTAAGTTGAGGTCTGAATGAAAAGAAAAAGTCAGTCATGAGGAGATCTAGGGAATTTCCAGGCAGAGAGAGGAACAAAGGTGAGGGACCAGGGAGTATGCTAAAGTGGATTAAATTTGTGGGATTCTAAATTAAAATTTTTAACATAAGCTTCTTTTTTTAACCTCTGAGACTATACATGTATGTGCAAATATCCTATTTTGGTTTAAAAATGAGAATAATTAGGATTTACATAAAATTGTTGTATTTTTATCAGAGCTCTGTTATCAGTTAAGGTCTTAGCAAGAACCAATCCAATTCACATAGTTCAAGAAACTGCAAAGAAAAGGCTCCTTAAGGGGTGTAGACAGGGTTGAGAGAACAAGCAGCGTTGCTGAGGCACCCAGAGACTAGCAACAGTGGGAGTCATTACCACCCAGAACATTGCAAAGTGCTTTACTCCAGTCTGGTGGGAGCTGAAGTCAGGGAGGGATGTAGTTGCTACCAGAAAACATGGTACAGGGCAGGGTGCGAGCAGGAAGGCAACATCTTCTTTTCTCTTTCCTCCTGCCTCACCTTGAGGGGTCTTCCTTGGCCAAAACCCAACCAAGAGCCAGCTGGTGGTGGAGCCAGGTTGATGTGGTCCAGTGGAGGCAGTCTCCAAGGCTGCACAGAGAGGGGCAAGAATGGGCCTGGGGAGAGGCGCAAACCAACCACACTCGCAGGTGCATTTTTGAGATGACAAGCGAGAATGAATTTGGAAAGTTTATAGGCTTCCTTTGTAGCTTCAGCCTTACTAGGACTTACATGATATAAGGTGCCTTTCCTATATCGAGAATAGGGGGTCTGAAGGGTTTTCAGTCATTCATTATGTCTTTAAGGACAGAGATTTTTTTTGAGGAAACCTGCAAGTAGCTTGGGAGACTATGAGGACATGAGAATATATGGAGTTTTGAAGGAAAGTTTTAAGGCAGAGTCTGGCATTTGTGCTAGTAGGAGGAAGAGACAGACCCAGAGAGAGACTGGGGACAAAGATTTAAGTCAGAGAGAAGTCAGAGAAGAAGGTGCCTGCAGCGGAACATGAAATCCTCAGTGTAAATTCACTGATACCCAAAAAGAGTCCTTTAAATCTACCATATACTGAAAATCTGTCTGCTAACAAAGGGTTCATGATATCCATGCAAATATGGTATATGACCCAGAAATAGCTATTTTTTCAATTCAGCAACTTAAAATAGCAAAATCTTGAAATTTTATTGCCCAGGATATGCAAAAGTACTCATACATACTTGTCTGCATACCCACCTACACAAAATGTCAATGTGTCCCCAGGCCTGGAGACCATGTGCGATTAGGCTAAGTTATATTTAGTTCCTATCTAATATTTTCCCCTAAAATATTCCAGACTGAACAATCTCTCATTTCTACATTTGAATATTGTATAACTCGCCAGTGAATGTTTTTTTTTGTTACTCTCTAAATTTCCACTGTTTCTTTTTCACATGGAAAATAGGACAGTTCTTAGATGGGGAAAGGCAACAGGATAAATCTGTGGTTCAAAGGATATAAGCACTATTTTATTACCGAAAAGTTGAAATGACTTATTATGTGGCATATTATTCTTCTTAAAACCCTCGTTAGTATTTACCATTTTAAG
The DNA here is from genome assembly GCF_037993035.2 of Macaca fascicularis. Taxonomy (NCBI): domain Eukaryota; kingdom Metazoa; phylum Chordata; class Mammalia; order Primates; family Cercopithecidae; genus Macaca; species Macaca fascicularis. The sequence continues at coordinate 45,991,538 of NC_088376.1, forward strand.
AACTTTATACATTTTTAACTTATTAAGTCTCACAGAAACAATGTGAAGCAGATACTAATGTTATTATTGTCATTATACGCATGGAAAGCTGAGAGCTGTGGCACAGGGAGGTGAAATAACCAGCACAAAGCCATACAGTTGACAAGCGAGGAAGTCAGGATTCAAATCCAGGAAGTCTGGCTCCAGAGTCTGTGGGCTAAACCACTACGCCTAGCATTCAATGGAGACTTGAATTTATCATAATCTCGCTGCTGTAGGGTCCAGATTTGCATATTATGAATAGAAATGTGTATAAATGTTCCAACCAATATTTTCTTTTTTCTTCTTCAACTTTTATTTATTTATTTATTTTTTTGAGACGGAGTCTCGCTCTGTCGCCCAGGCTGGAGTGCAGTGGCCGGATCTCAGCTCACTGCAAGCTCCGCCTCCCAGGTTTACGCCTTCAACTTTTATTTTAAACTCAGGGGTACATGTGTAGGATGTACAGTTTGTTACACGGGTAAATGAGTGCCATGGTGGTTTACTGCACAGATCATCCCATCACCTAGGTATTAAGCCCAGCATCCATTAGCTATTCTTCCTGATGCTCTCTCTCCACCACCCCCTCCCCTGACAGGCCCCAGTGTGTGTTGTTCCCCTCCCCATGTGTCCATGTGTTCTCATCATTCTGCTCCCACTTATAAGTGAGAACATGCAGTGTTTGGTTTGGCTTTCTGTTCCTGTGTTAGTTTGCTAAGGATAATGGCCTCCAACTCCATCCATGTCCTTGCAAAGGACATGATCTCATTCTTTTTTGTGGCTGCATAGTATTCCATGGTGTATATGTACCACATTTTCTTTATCCAGTCTATCATTGATGGGCATTTAGGTTGAGTCCATGTCTTTGCTACTGTGAATAGTGCTGCAATGAACATACACATGCACATATCTTTATAAAAGAATGATTTATGTTTGGGTATATACCCAGTAATGGGATTGCTGGATCAAATGGTATTTCTGCCTCTAGGTCTTTGAGGAATTGCCACATTGTCTTCCACAGTGGTGGAACTAATTTACATTTCTACCAACAGGGTGAAAACACTCCTTTTTCTCTGCAGCCTCACCAGCATCTGTTGTTTTTTTGACTTTTTAGTAATAGTCATTCTGACTGGTGTGAGATGGTATCTCATTGTAGTTTTGATTTGTATTTCTCTAATGATCAATGATGCTGAGCTTTTTTTCATGTTCGTTGGCTACATGTATGTCTTCTTTTGAGAAGTGTCCGTTCATGTCTTTTGCCATTTTTTAATGGGGTTGTTTGTTTCTTGTAAATATATTTAAGTTCCATGTGGACTCTGAATATTAGACCTTTGTCAGATGGATATATTGCAAAAATTTCTCTCATTCTGTATGTTGCCTATTCACTCCGACAATAGTTTCTTTTGCTGTGCAGAAGCTCTTTTTTTTAATTAGATCCCATTTGTCAATTTTTGCTTTGGTTGCAACTGCTTTTGGCATTGCATTTGTCATGAAATCTTTGCCCCTCTCTATGTCCTGAATGGTATTACCTAGATTTTCTTCTAGAGTTTTTATGGTTTTGAGTTTTACATTTAAGTCTTTAATCCATCTTGAGTTATTTTTTATATATGGTGTAAGGAAGTAGTCCAGTTTCAATTTTCTGCATATGGCTAGCCAACACTCTGAGCACCATTTCTTAAATAGGGAGTCTTTCCTCATTGCTTGTTTTTGTCAAGTTTGTAGAAGATCAGATGGTTGTAGGTGTGCAGTCTTATTTCTGAATTCTCTATTCTGTTCCATTGGTCTGTTCTTGTACCAGTATCATGCTGTTCTTGTTATTGTAGCCTTGTAGTGTAGTTTGAAGTCAGGTAGCATGATGCCTCCAGGTTTCTTCTTTTTGCTTAGGATTGTCTTGACTATTTGGGCTCTTTTTTGATTCCATGTGAATTTGGAAATAGTATTTTTCTAATTCCGTGAAGAATGTCAATGGTAGTTAAATGGGAATAGCACTGAATCTGTAAATTACTTTGGGCAGTATGGCCATTTTCACATATTGATTCTACTTATACATGAGCATGGAATGTTTCTCCATCTGTGTGCTCTGATTTCTTTGAGCAGTGGTTTGTAATTCTCCTTAAAGAGGTCCTTAACTTCCCTTGTTAGCTGTATTCCTAGGTATTTTATTGTTTTTGTAGCAATTGTGAATGTGAGTTTATTCATGATTTGGCTCTGTGTTTGCCTGTTGTTGGTGTAAAATGCTAGCAATGTTTGCACATTGATTTTATATCCTGAGACGTTGCTGAAGTTACTTATCAGCTTAAGAAACTTTTGGGCTGAGATGATGGGATTTTCTAGATATAGGATCATGTCATCTGCAAAGAAAGATAATTTGACTTCCTCGTTTGCTATTTGAATACACTTTATTTCTTTCTCTTGCTTGATTGCCCTGGCCAGAACTTCCAATACTATACTGAATAGGAGTGGTGAGGGAGGGCATCCTTGTCTTGTGCTGGTTTACAAGGGGAATGCTTTTGCCCATTCAGTATGATATTGGCTGTAGGTTTGTCATATAGTTCTTATTATTTTGAGGTATGTTCCTTTAATATCTAGTTTATTGAGAATTTTTAGTATGAAGGGATGTTGAATTTTATCAAAGGCCGTTTCTGCATCTATTGAGATAATCATGTGGTTTTCTTTTTAGTTCTCCAACTAACATTTTCAAAAGCGCCCAAGATACAAGTTTTCAACTTAAAAATATTGTTCAATATTGTGGATAGCATCATAAGAGAATCTATTACTCTTTCTTTGGGTCAATAAAAGGGAAAGATCTAATCTAGCCTTTCTCAAAATATGTTCCCTGAAAAACTGGCCCTGCAGGATGTTCCCTCTAAAAAAAGGTTTCCATCATCAAATAATTTTGGAGAATATCACATGCTATATCCATATATTTGAGAGTCATAACACACATATTTAAAGCACCAAGACTAGGTGCAGTGGCTAACACCTGCAATCTTAGCACTTTGGGAAGTTGAGGTGGGAGGATTGCTTGAGCCCAGGAGTTCCAGACCAGTCTAGGCAACATGGCGAAACCTCGTCTCTGCAAAACACACACAACACACACACACACTAACCAGGCCTGCTGGTGTGTGCTTGTAGTCTTAGTTACTCAGAAGACTGAGATGGGAGGATCACTTGAGCCTGGGGAGCCCAAGGCTTCAGTGAGCCATGATCACTGGATTGTACCACTGCACTCCAGCCTAGGTGACAGAGTAAGATCTTGTTTCAAAAAAAAAAAAAAAAAAAAAGTACAGAAAAGTACTTAAGTGAAGGTGCACGTTTAGCTTTTTTTCAACCTATAAGTTGATAAACTCTAAAAATAATTCCAAATAATTATTTTTCACAAAGCACTTGTTAACATCCTGTAGACTAGCGTTGTACAATTTTGACCTGGTTACTTAAAGTGAAATCATAGGCTCTGAGATTTGTAGAAGGCAAGTGGAAAGTGCTGGGGGGAAAAAAAAAAGAAAAAAAAGAAAAAGAACTAACAAGGCAAACAAGGCTATAGACTGTCATTTTCTGTCTATGGTGTCTAAATTCACCTTTTAAGCTTTACCGTAATCTACTCAATGCATATTTCACACCATTGAATTCTGTTGCCTTGTCGGATTTCCTTTTGATCTTAGGGAACTTGCAAAGTGAGTTTAGAAATACAGTGTTGAGCCTTACTTGCCCTCACGGTGTGTGCTGCGGATGTCTCCTCATATAGCCCTGCTTTGTTTGACATTTTAGAGTGATTTCTGAATGCTCAAAAAGGGCAGATTCTAAATCCAGATCTGGTAAGAAATGCTGTTACTTATCTGAGAAGAGCAGCCATGGGGTGCACACACATACGTGAAAAGGAGATCTTTCAAAAACACAGAAATATGTGAGGGAAGGAGTGAGGGAGGGAGAGAAAGAGAGAGAGAGAGAAACAGAGAAAGGGAGAGAGAGAGAAAGAGACAGAGAGGGAGAGACAGAATGAAAGAGAGATAGAGACAGAGAGAGAGAGACAGACAGACGAGAGAAGAGAGAGAGAAGAGTTCAAGGTTGATGTGGGAGTTTATTATTTATTGAAGGGTTTGTAGTCATCGTTATAACTCCATGTGCTGATTTATCTATATCTGGGCTGGGGTTCCCAACCACATTCTATGAATATGGTTAAGCACATTGCTTTTCTTCTTCCCCATCATGCCACTCCCTCTCTCTCAGTACCAGTCAGGTTTGGTTGATTGTATTTCTGGACAACTGGTTCTGGCTCTGGTATTGGGACTCTGGCTCTGTTCTCTCTTCCCACACCTTCCAAGATGGCCCTCCCCCCACTTCACTTCCAGTCTTTTGGTTCCTGGTGGACAAGCTAACAGTCCCAAGAGCAACAAGAGAGAACAACTTTGGCTTCTCACAGCCAGTTATTGCTCATGTTTCTCTCTCCCTCAGCTGGGCTCCCGAGGCCCAGGTCTAACAGAAACCACTGTTGCAGGGACCCTCAGTACTGTGCTTCAATTTTTCCATTAGACTTGGCCTGCTCTGGTGGGGAGGAAATTGCTCTCTGGAAGTAAACTTGTGACCTGTGCAAAATGAATTCACTCTTCCACGGCACCAGAGGACCATTTAGTAAATTACGTTCATTGCACAGAATACTACCTTGGTGTCCTGGAAGATGGAATTGGTGTCACACGGGTGAGCTATTTTCTCCCTGAGAAAAAGTGTTCTTATACAAAGGGCTCTGGCGTGTCAGCAGAGCCCAAGTCCTGCGGGTGGGTAGACTGAGGGAGGTGTGGCTGAGGGTCTGCTGGGACGGGGCAAGACTGCCTGAGGTATGCTGCTTGTATTGGGGTTGTGTTTTGTCCCTGAAGGTTCTAGAAAGGGATCAGGAGAGTTCTGTGGGTACTTTAAAACTGAATTCCTGACCACAGTTTGCTACAATTGCTATCATTAACATCAATTAACAACAACAACAACAACAACTGTTTATTTAGCTCCTGTCATGTTCTGGCACAATGGAAGTAGTTCACACATATCATGTCACTTAATTTAGCAACAACAGAATGAGACTTTTTTTTTTAATGTCACCATTTTATCAGTGAAGAAATGTCACTTTAGAGAGTTCAGGTTCCATGTATAAGGTAATACACACAAACCACTGCTATGGATTGAATCTTTGTGTACCCCCAATGTGCTGATATGAGGAGGTAGAGCCTTTGGGAGATGAGTAGGTCATGAAGGCAGAGCCTTGGTGAATGGGATTGGTGCCTTCACAAGAAGAGATGTAGAGCTTGCTTGCTCTCTCCCTGTTCTCCACCATCTGAAGGCACAAAAAGAAGATGGCCATCTTCAAACAGGGAAGAGGGCCCTCACCAGATACCAGATCTACTGGGCCTTGATCTTGGACTTTTGGTTTCTGGAACTGCGGGAAATAAATACCCAGCATAAGGCATTGTGTTATAGCAGTCTGAATGAATGAAGACCAACATGATGGAATGAGCATTAAAATTTATTCATTATTCAACAAATACTTATGTTCTAGATATAGTTCCAGACGCTGGGGATAGAGCAGAAAACAAGCCCTCAAAAAAAGGAGTGCAATGTATCAGGCGATGGGAAGTGTAATAGAGAAAAATAAAGCAAGGTGAGAAGGTAGAAAGCATCTGTGTGGATGACACTTCTATTTTATGTGGAACAGGCAAGGGAAATCCTCTCTAACAGGTGATATTTAAGTATAGAGATAAAGGGAGTGCATAGGAAGCTGTGTACATATTCCAGAGATAAGGAAACTGTAGGTACCAGAACCCTGTGGTAGGAGGGTTCTTGTCATGGCTAGGGACATCAGGCGATGAGTGTAAATGGAGCAGAGAGGATGAAAGAAAAGGGATAGGAGATGAGGAGATAGGTGACCAACTCATGCAAGGACTTATAGGGTATTGTGAGGACTTTGGGACTTACTCTGAGTGATATTGAAACCTCTGGAAAGTTCTAGCAGAGGCCTGGTGTTGATTTACCTTACACTGTAAAAAGCGGATGTATTGAGTATAGATGGTTAGGATGCAGGGCAGGAGCTAAAAGACATACTATGAAGCTATTGTAACAGTCCAAGCAAGAGACGGTGGTGGGTGAGACCAGGGTGGTGGCACTCAATGTGACGAGAAGTGTACGAAGGCAGAGGCTACAGGATTTGCTGAGGAATGGGAAAGGAGAGGAGTTGAGAATGATGCCAAGGTGTTTGGCCTGGGAAACTGGAGGATGCCACTGTCAGATATTGAGTGAGGTAGGAAAGACTGTAGAGGAACAGGTTTTGGTGGAGAGAACCTGGGAATGGCAGATAAGGAGTTCAGTTGGACAAATTAAGTTGGAAATGCTTGCTAGACACCCAAGTGGCAAGACTGAGTAGGCAGGTGTATGTATGAGTCTGAAGTTCAGGGAAGAGGTCTGAGCTGGAGATAACAAATTCAAGATCTGCAATGTATTTTAATCCATGAGCCAGATGAGATCACAAGGGAGTGATTAGAAATAGAGAAGAGAAGAAGTCCAACATGAGAGCTCCAAGCTAGGGACATGAGATGGACATGAACACACGAGACAGAGGAGAGCAGCCGGGGGAGAAGAACCAAGAAAGGGTAGTGTCCTGGCAACCAAGAGCAAAGGTGTATTGAAGAGGAGGGTGGGATCTTCTGTGTTTAATGTTGTTAATAGGTCCAGTTAGGTGAGGACTGGGAACTGACCATGGGATTTATTCATTCAACAACCAGTAAATACACTCAATGCAGAAAATATGGGGTAAGTGTTGGATCAATATGCTTGAGTAGGCAGGAAAGGAGGAGATAATAGTGTGTCCCTGAGGAGAAGCTGGTCTTGGAAATCTGGATGGCTCATCCACTGCAGCAGAAGGCAGGCAGAAAATATGGGTTTGGTGTGGGTATTGATTGGGAGTTATGAGCATGTGGAAATTCTGTGAATGATTCTACTTCCTCAAGGAAATTGTAAGCCAGGTCATCAACAGAGAAGGAGGATGGGGAGGAGGTGCTGGATGTTGGGAGAGAAAAAAGAGGGGAGAAACACAGGAGAGTGGGAGAGTGAGTAGCCTCTGGAAAAGCAGCAGGGATGGCATGGCATCAAAGCCTGTACAAAATGGTCTTGACTTTAAAGTGAGACCTATGGCACGGTTGTGTGTTTTTCTCTAGCCACTACCAGGAGAAGTAGTGGTTGGTATAGCTGATGGCATGCCATTCAAAGCTGGGGGTTTTTAGGAAGAAGGGAGATAGCAATGGAGAGCAACCCCCAGGCCCCATGATATGAAAATTATGAGAGAAAAAAGCCATCAGTTGTGAGGGCTGGAAGGGAAAATGTGTCCTCAGAAGACAGCCAGTTCTGGTTGGAGTAGGGAGATGACAGGAAGGCTCAGAAAAGACATTGAGATTCAGAACTTTGTTAATGTGCAGTGAGTCACAGAGGACACAGTGGGAGAGTTCCAGGAGTTGGGGAGGAGTGGGAGAGAGAATCAGACTAGGGGATGCCTGAAAAGAGAGCTGGGATGTAAGGAGTGACCTGGAGTCATGTGTCTTATGGATACAGACAGGGATGAGAGGTGTGAGGGATTAATCCAGACGGCCTCTAAGGCAGCTAAAGATGTTAAGACTGACAGTGTTGGGGGTGGTAGGAGATGGAAAGGTGTGTGGGATCTTTCCTGGAATACTCAGAGCTCTGGGGCCCCTACTTGTTTCCTGTTAGTGAAGCTGGGGAGATATGAAGCTGTTGACTTCCTTTTCATTCCTGCAAATGGAGGAGATGAACTAGGAGCCAGAGTTTGTGCTTTGCCCTAGGAACGCAAGCTGGATCAGTGGGCTCCTGCCTTACTCCATGGTGAGACTAGACTGTCATATGTGGGTGACCTGGACAGGATAAATCATACCATCTGGGCCAGGCACACTGGCTCATGTCTGTAATCCCAGCACTTTGGGAGGCCAAGGTGGGAGGATTGCTTGAGCCCAAGGGTTTGAGACAAGCCTGAGCAACATAGTGAGACCCATCTCTACCAAAAAATTTAAAAAAATTAGCTGAGAATGGGGATATATGCCTGTAGTCCCAGCTACTCAGGAGGCTGAGGTGGGAGGACTGCTTGAGCCTGGGAGGTGGAGGCTGCAGTGAGCTGTGGTTGTGCCACTGCACTCCGGCCTGGGTGACAGAGTGAGAGAACCACCACCCCCTCAAAAAAATATATATCTCATCCAGACACTGTCTCTCTTCATTTGTTGACTCTGCTTTCTTCTAAGTTGTCTGCATTTTCAGGCAGATTCTCTCTATACGATGATGAAGATGGACCTAGCAGTACCAGCCTTACATCCATTCATATAACCACCTCTTAAGAAAGAAACCTTTTCCCAATGAGTCTCCAGCAAGATACCCTGAGCTCCTCTCTCTGACATGGCTTGGTTCATGTACCCATTGCTGACTCAATCACTCTGGCCAAGAAGATGTGGGGCTGCAATTTTCCAGGTAGGTCCTCATTCTTGGAGTTAGTTTATAAGAATGAGAGTGTAGGAGGGTGGGTGCCCAAAGGAAAAAATTAAAAGGTCTTGTACCAGATTTATTCGGAAGAAATCTGAGTGAGGAGATGGAGGACATGAGGACAGTGTTTGCAGCCTTCCTCTGTTATCCTGAGTAATTCTACATTGGCCTAGTCTTGCATATATGTTCAGCCAAACAAAAGCCCAGCAGTTAGTCAGGCCCACCCATGGGATATGGGCACCTGGTTGAACCTGTAGCCAGCTATGGTATCCTTGGTATGGGCTATGTGTACTAAGAGGAAGTAAAGCCTTTTTATTCCTATAAAACACTGTGTGCTGGTCAAGCCATGTACCTGGGAGACTGCATCAGCCAGAAATAAGTGTCTTTTCTTGATTTGTATTAAAGCAATGTAAAGGCTAGTAATAGTCCTTTTTCTTACTATGGAAGATGTCGACACTTGGTACCCTTTAATTGCTCAGGGCCAGGTGACCCAGCTTCTTTGTCCCTGGAAGAGAATACTCACCCTTTGGGCTTCCATAAATGGATCACTGATGAATGCTCTAATTCTTCACCTTTACAGCTAGAGATAGATAGGAAAAATACCCCTTTACCAACACCACCTCCCAGATACCTTTTAAAGCTTACCTAGGGAAGTGAATTGTCCAGCAGAATAGCCCTGAAGTGGCTCCTGCCCATCCTCCCTACCCACATACCATGTTTCATCACAAGAATGGACACAGCTCGTCCCAGGTCCTCCCACATTTCCCCTTGGGAGACTTTCTAGACCAACCCCATGTGGGTCATTAAGATTTTTGCTTTAATCCTTAATCCCCATTAGATAACCCAACACTGCATGTTCCCTTATCCTCACACTGCTCTGCACATCCTAAAGTCTGACCTTCTTCCATTCCTTTTCATCTGTCCAAACCCCTCCACTATGTTCTTAGGAGCTCATGGTCTGTCACCAGCAGATGCAAAATCTCATCTCTTTCTCTGAATGTCCCCTTTACCTTCTCACTCCAACTGCAACTTTGCTCTCCCCAAGGACACTGCCTCCCTGCAATCCTTTCAGGTAGACACCTTTGATTTTATACCTCATGGACCTTAAAGCCTGGAAAAAGGGTAAGCCTCTTCCTTACTGTCCTTTGCTGCTTCTAATTAATCATTTCTCTTACTTTCAACTTCAAAGACCTCAGCCCCTTTGAAGCACATCATCAGATGTTACCACCTGCTACCCCACCTGGCTGTCATTCACTGACCTTAGTCCTTGGTGCCTCTGGCACTTGCTTGCTGCCTTTATCTCTACTGCCAATGATAATGAGAGTTGGCATTAGCCAAGTGCTTTCTCTTCTCCTGGAACTCTTCTAAGCACTCTGAAAGCATTATTTTATTTAATTCCTGCAATGCCATGAGATAGTTGCTATCATCCTCATTTTATAGATGTGTAAACTGAGGTGTAGGGGAATAATTTGCCTAACTGCATACACAGTTAGTGACAGGATCAGGGTTGGAAACAGTCTGACCCCACGGCATGTATACTGAAACACTATATTAAGCTGCTTCCTTGTTGGTGTTCCTGGCAACATTAACATCTGTGCAGTTGACACCCTGGCCTCTCTGTCCCGTGACCTCCTGGTTTCTCTGCCCTATTACAGCCACCCAACCCTGTGGTCATACCCATGATCTTGTCATCAGTTACAACAGCACCATCTCAAAATACCAATTTCATGTTTTCTCTCTTTGGTGTCACCTCCTGTCTTTACAACTCTTCAGTTGTAGTCCTCCCACTTCAGAAATTCCCTGGCCTTATTGAAAATCTCAAATCCAACAATGCCGTTGACACTGCCACTATTTCACTTTTATCAACAGCCCTGGAACTCTTCATTCCCTTTTAGTGGGTGATGGCATCCGAGCGGCGGGAGTATTTCCTGATCCAGTTATATATTACTATGTAGCAAATCACCCTGAGGGTGATTCCCAACAACAATGATTTTATTTGCTCACAACTCTATGGGTCAGAAATTTGAGCAAGGCTTGGCTGGATGGTTCTTTTTTCTCTACATGGCATCAGCTGTGGTGTTTTATGAGGTTGTAGTCAGATGGTGATTGAAGTTGAAGCATCCAAGATGGTTTCACTTACTTGTCTGGAACCTTGGTGGTGATGGCTGGGATATGTCTCTCTCTGTCGCTGTCTTCCTACGGGGCTGCCTCCAAGTGCCTAGCCTGGGCTTCTTCACATGGCACCTGGACCTCAAGAGTGAGTGTTCTAATTATCAAGGTAGAAGCTGCAGATTGCTTAAGGTCTTTCTCCAGAAGTTACCCAGCATCACTTCTGCTGCATTCTATTTGTCAAAACAGGATACATGTTGAGCCCAGGTCTGAAGAGAGATGAAATATACTCCACTCAAAGACTGTACTGCAAAAGAGCATGTGGAATGATGAGGATTGTTGTGCAGCCATCTTTGGAAACATAATTTAATAGTGACACAGCACTATGATTTCTCCTTGCAAGCACTATATCTCCCTTATCCTCTCCTCTTTCCTACTTATGTGGCAATATTCCTGACCTGGTCAATCCCAAATATCAATAGTCTCCATGCCTGCAATTGAGAAGTTGAATGTTTCCGGAGAAAAATCACACAATTTCCCTAAGTATTCTGACTTTTACATTATTACCAAATAGTCTCTGAAGACTGCTAGACAATCTTATTGGTTTCCTGGATGTTCACTTTCCATTTTACATCTTGTCTCCCTCCTTAAATCCCGAATAGCACTCCACTCCTCTAGCCTACAGTAGTTAACTAGGTAACTAACTCCTCTAGTTAAGCCTACACTGGGGTTAACTTTGTCTCACTATTTATAGAGAAATAGATACAATCAGATTAGAAGTACCTCACTTTTGTACCATTATATCCATCAATTTACGTGACTGCATTTGCAAACTTTGCCTTCTGTTCTGCTGAATGAAGTGGAAAAATAATTTCTGATACCATCCAAGGCAAACCCTCCCACTTAAACATGGTATCCTCCGTCTTTTCTCATCTGACCAAAAATTTAATTTCTACAAATATCTTTCTTCTCTCCAATATCATCAGTTTGTCTCTATGTAATGGATCATTCTCATTGGCATACACACAGGCTTAATATCATCACCTTAAATGAAACAAATGAGTCAAAATAAAACCCCTCTTTGACCCCATGTCGCCACTCAGCTACCAAGACACTTCTCTGCTTCTCTTCATACAACTTCTCCAAATAATTATCTATACTTCCTGATTCTAATTCCTCACCTCCTGTTCCCTTTGCAACGCTTTCCAATTGAGCTTCTGTCCCCACACTGTGGAAACTGCTTTTATCTTACTGAAGCCTATGGTCAGCCCTGTGTGTTCATGTTACTTGACCTTTCAGCAGTATCCAACAAAACTGACCTTCCTGAAGCATGTTCTCTTGTTTTCAGTGGCACACCAACTCGCCTGGTTGACTTCCTACCTCATCAGTCACTTCATCAGAGTCTTTGTTGATTTCCCGTCCTCTTCTGGGTCTCTGAATGTTGGAGTCTCCCTGGTTTCTCTCTGGGCATGTCTTCTTGTTGGTGCACTCTCATCTTGGTGATCACATCTAATCCCATGGCCTTAAATGAAATCCTTCCTCTGATGACTCCTAAATTATATCTCTAGTTAGAGCTTTTCTCCTGAATCCCAGACTTGCATATTCTGCTGCTTATTTCATGTCTCCTTTTGAATGTCTAACAGGCATTTTAAATTCAACATGGCTAAAACAGAACAATGGGTTTTAGCTCCTATTTATACCCTAATTGCTGCCTCTCACCTTTTTGCTTGAGCAGAAGGCCCCACCATTCATGTAGTATCTCTCAAAAATCTAGCAGCCACAGTTGATTCCTTGTTGTTCTCAATACTCTGCATCAATCCATTCTCAAGTCATTTTCTTCTACCTCCAAATGTATTCTAAATTTGACTGTTTTTCCATCTCCGCTGCTATTGCCCTAGTCCAAACCACCACAATACCTGGCTGTCTACGTTACCTTCACTTTCACTGGTTACAACTTACTCTGTTACTAATTGGGAAAGACATTAGGAAGTGGTTAAAATCATAGCATGTGGCATAAGACTGCCTGATTCAAATGACAAACTTATTAAAGTGAGAGTCAACTTACTGAAGTGAATATCACATCATAGTACTCTCTTACTTAAAACCCTTTAATGATTTTGCATTGCAATTGAACAAAATAAAATTATTAATCATGGTTTTAAAGAACCAATAACATCTGACTTCTTGCCAAACTTTCTGGATTCCACTATTGCCTCCCCCTTACCCACTCCATTTCAGCCAACTGGCTTTCTTTTGATCCAGTTGGAGTGTAAATACTCCAAGTTCCTTCTGGTCTCAGGACTTTGAATGTGACACTTTTGCAAAGTTTTGAGTGGCTACTTTCTCTTCATTCACATCTCTGTTAAAATGTCACCTCATCCCAGAGTCCTCTTTTGGTCACCCTGGATAAACTGAATTCCACATGCCCCCTTTTGTAGACACTCTTTATAACATTACCCAGTATTCTTCATAACAATTACTATCCGAAATTAGTTTACTCAATGATATAGTTTGGCTGTGTCCCCACCCAAATCTCATCTTGAATTGTAGCTTCTATAATTGCCACATGTTGTGGGAGGGACCTGGTGGGAGATAACTGAATCATGGGGTTGGTTTCCCCCTTACTGTTCTCATGGTAGTGAATAAGTCTCACAAGATCTGATGGTTTTATAAGGGGAACCCCTTTTGCTTGGCACTCAGTTCTCTCTTTGCCTGCCACCATGTAAGACGTGCCTTTCACCTTCTGCCTTGATTGTGAGGCCTCCCCAGCCACGTGGAACTGTGAGTCTATTAAACCTCTTTTTCTTTATAAATTACCCAGTCTTGGGTGGCTTTATCAGCAGCTTGAAAATAGACAAATACATTCATCAAATTGTTTCCATGTTTACTGTTAGTCTCACTGACCAGAATGTTACCTTTTTGAAACTAAGGACTGAATTTTGTTAATTCTCAGAACCCCAACAAGGCTGGGCACATAGTAGGTACTCCATAAATATTTACTGAGTGACTGAACCAATGCCTTTTGATTTTTTGAATACTATAAATTTCAATTCAAGAGCATGAGAAAAATCTCAAATAGAATCAAGGCATAAAATAAAAAGTAAAGTTATACTTTTGTCTACTTTCAGGACCTCCTTTACCAGGTCCTACTCGCTAGAACTAAGTTGGCTTTAGAAGTTACAGAATTTAGCACTTTACGTTACCCCTCTCTTCTCCTGACATTAAAAACTGTATGTTATTGTTTAAAACGTCTTCTTTGGGTTACTTTATAATCATAAACAGCATGCTTAAACCACTATTTCTTGGATACCTATTATGTAAGAAGAGAACATATATGCCTCCTACACTTACTTCTACTCTTCTCTGACCCCTCCCCCTCAGCTTTGATCATTACTTTTACATGATCAAGGTTTATTACATTTATATTCCAATCTGTAACTATAATTAAGTCTTCTGTGCTTTGACGATAGGTTAGTTTCTTAAAATTGAATGCCATTAAATAGCAATTGGAAATTATGATTATGTAAATATTATTCAGTGGAGAACCAAGTAGTTTGATTAGACTTGTAGAGAAGGAAAAATAATCCTAAATCACCAAACCCATGGCACTCAAAGGCAAAAACTTCAATCTTCAAGGTCAAATGGATTTTCTATTTTCAGCTTCATATTTCTTCTTCATTTGCTCAAAATCATACTGCATTTTAATTTGCTTTGACTTGACATAACGACATTTCTTGACAGCTTTGTTTTGTTTTTCAAAATCTTGAATTGTCTCTCTTTTCTTGTTGATACAAAAAATACAATAATAAAAACCAACATTTATAGAGAAGTTACTGAGAACCAGACACTAAATATTTTACATGCATTATTTCATTTAATAGCCACAATGACCTTATGAAGTATAAATTATTATTATTGTTTTTGAGGCAAAGTCTCGCTTTGTTGACCAGGCTAGAATGGAGTGGCACGATCTTGGCTCATTGCAACCTCCTGGGTTCAAGCAATTCTCCTGCCTCAGCCTCCCAAGTACCTGGTTCTACAGGCATGCACCACCATGCCTGGCTACTTTTTTTTTTTTTTTTTTTTTGTATTTTTAGTAGAGATGGGGTTTTACCATGTTGGCCAGGCTGGTCTTGAACTCCTGGCCTCAGGTCATCTGCCTGCCTTGGCCTCCTGAAGTACTGGGATTGCACGTGTGAGCCACTGCACCTGGCCCCAAAGTATAAATTATTTTATACACATTTTTCAAATAAGGAAACTGAGCCACAGAAAATTTAAGTAATTGCCTAAGGTCACATACGTAGTTTGTGATTTGAGTTAGGCGGTATGATTCTGGAGCCTGAGATTTTCACCACACTGGGATATCTTTACTTGATTAGTAAGCTTATCAAGCTTCTTAGTTATACTATTATTGAAGTAAATATACTATTATTACTTCAATAATAGTATAGCAAGTATACTATTATTGAAGACCTTTTTAAGGGAGGCTTCTGACTTCCTGTTTAAATTTGTACTTCCAGTTTTGATACTGATGCATGGCTGTCATTGTGAGATTTTATTTTATTACACTTCTGGTTGCGTCCATGTCTTTCTCTTTCTTCCATTTTATTTAACTTTTAATTGACATCAAATGACAAATAAGTTTTTCAGAAAAGGTAACTGGGAAGTAAAATTTCCAAGTGCTTGCATGTTTGAAAAGTCGTTCTATTGTCCTCACACCTGATAGATAGTATGGCTAGCTATAGAATTCAGGTTGAAAATGAACTTCTGTCAGAACTCAACCAGCATTGCTTCATCTTCTAACATCCAGTATGATCGATGAAAAGTCTGATGCCAGTTCTTTTGCATACACACACACACACACATTTTAATACACACACATACACATCTATATGCAAAAGAGATATGTATCTTGTTAATTCCCAGAGCCTCGACAAGGCTGGGCACCTAGTAGGTACTCCATAAATATTTATTGAGTGCATATATATATATGAGGCATATATATATATATGCCTCTCTGGAAATTTTACTACTTCTGTTTATCCTTGATGTTTCAAAATCTCATGAGAATATATTTAGGTGTAGGCCTTTGTGTTCAGTAATTGCAGCATCCAAGATGGGCTTGCTACTGCTCTAGGAGTTTTTGTTTTTTTTTTTTCCTATGGGTGTTTTGATTATTTCCTTTCTTCCAACTCCTTTTTTTCCTCATCTTTTGGAACTCCTGTTGGGTTGGTTTTAGAATTCCTGTATTGAAGTTAGAGCTATGATACAGTTTGGATATTTGTCCCCACCCAAATCTCATGTTGAATTGTAATTCCCCAATGTTGGAGGTGGGCCTGATGGGAGGCGTTTGGGTCATGGGGGTGGATTCCTCATGGCTAGATGCTGTCGTCCCAGTAGTGAGTGAGTTCTCACAAGATCTTGTTGTTTAAAGTATGTGGCACCTCTCTCACTTTCTCTTGTTCCTGCTTTCACCATGTGACACGCCTGCTCCCACTTTGCCTTCAGCCATGAGTAAAAGCTCCTGAGGCTTCCCTAGAAGCCCAGCAAAGGCAGGCACCATTCGTTACAGCCTGCAGATGTGTGAGCCAATTAAATCTGTTTTCTTTATAAATTACGTGGTCTCAGGTATTTCTTTATAGCAATGCAATAATGGCCTTATACAATCTATCATATCATTTACGTTTTTCTCTTCCTTTAAAAAAATTTCTTCCTGTTTTTTTTCTTTATTTTTATAATTGGTAATCTTTCTTTGACTTTGTCTTCTAGCTCTTCTATAGATTTTTAATTTTTGTGGGTACATGAGTGATATGTTTATGGTGAAATACTTATTTATATATGTTTGTGGGCACATAGGTGATATATTGATGGGGTACATGAGATACTTTGATATAGACATACAATGTGTAATAATCACATCAGGGTAAATGGGGTATGTATCATGTCAAGAATTTATCTCTCCTTTTTGTTACAACAATCCAATTATATTCTTAGTTATTTTAAAATGTATAATAAATTATTTTTGACTGTAGTCACCCTGTTGTGCTATCAAATACTAGATCTTATTCATTGTATCTAACTATATTTTTGTACCCATGGTTTTTATTTTGACAGTTATTTTTTAATTTGCAAAACATTGTATTTGTTCTCTGTCCTGTGTTGAAGTGTTTGGTTCTGTTTTGATGGCTGTAGTCTCTTTTCAGTCTATACATGCATCCTTGGTAATCAGTCATTCTTTTTGCCTTACGGATTCACTTACAAGCTGTTGATTTCCCTTAAACGTTTGTTAAGCTCGGCGGCTTGTTCCTATTTGTAATAAAAGGATTAGATTGATTAATATGGACCACTAAGGCAGTTTTAAAGTTTTCTTCTGTAGCTGAGTTGATCCATTTCCACAGCAAATCTTACCATACTTCCTTGCTTAAAAAATGCCAAAATAGGGTGGATGTTATTATGTAGAACCACCACTTATGTGAAAAAGTCAGTGTTCTCAAGGCGCTATGGTTTCAGTATTTTTGCCCTCTCCAAAATTCATGCTGAAATTTAATCCTCAATGCAACAGTATCAAGGTGTTGTGGCCTTTAAGAGGTGATTAGGCCATGATGGCTCCCCTCTGGTGAAGGGGAGTCGGTGCCTTTATAAGAGGGCTTGATGGAGGGAGTTTGTTCCTTTCTGCCCTTCTGCCTTCTGCCATGTGAGGACACAGCATTCCTCCCCTCTGGAGACCACAGCATTCAAGGCACCATTTTGGAAACAGAGACAGGATCCTTAGTAAATATCAAACCTGCCTCTTTGCTCTTGGACTTCCCAACCTCCAGAGCTCGGAGAAATGCATCTGTTCTTTATAAATTCCTCAGTCTGAGTCTCAATTTATAAATTACCCAGTTTTTATAGCAGCACAAACAGACTAAGACACAAGGGAAATATTCAACATCTTTATAGGACAGAGCATTGGCTTTATGTGGAGGCCAATCACGTGGCTGACGTGTTCACTAATAAACGTGGAAGTGAGAGATGTAGGAGCTCTGGTTTGGCTGTTTTGTATTCTGCTCTTTAATCACTCTGATTACGGCCCGCAGATACATTTTTGCTCCCTGAACCTTTTACTCTGAGCTTGGAGATTTTCTGTATGTCCTCCAGGAAAAATGGTTCCAACTTCTGCTTGAGCCTTATTTTCTTTGCATTCTGAGATTCAGTTTTCTATGCACCATTAGCTTATTCCCTAATAGAGTCACATCTACTTTTGGCTTATATGATTTCATTAAAGTCTCTGGGCTATATGTATTTGGGGGCCAGTTTCACATTTTATCTAAGTGAAATCAGAATAAAGTGAGTATCATGGGAAGAGTTTAGGGAAAGACATCATGGAAAGTCAACATGTGGCTTGAGGAGAAGATGTGAAGGGGAGTCTGTCTTACAGATGATAGTTCTCCCATGGGTTAATGAGGCCGATTGTAAAGATTGTATACATTAAATACCCTAGAGAAGGTTTGTCCAACCTGCGGCCCCTGGGGGCTTTGAATGCAGCCCATCACAAATTTATTAACTTTTAAAAAACATTATGAGATTTTTTTTGCAATTTTTTTTAGCTCATCAGCCATAATTAGTGTTACTGTATTTATGTGTGGCCCCAGACAATTGTTCTTCTTACAGTGTGGCCTAGGGAAGCCAAAAGATTGGACAGCCCTGCCCTAGAGGGTTTTTAATGGTGATAAATTTTATTTTATTTTCTCCCGCGAACAACAGCAACATGACTATCTCCTCTAGCTGCTGAGTATCTCACAGACTTATTCCCCAGCCATAACCATTAACAGTCCAGTGGACCTCCAGGACTCACAGCGTAGAACAATTGTTTATATCTATATTGACTAGAGAAGGGGCTGGGCATGCTATACTTGGACCAGTTCTGGCATCTTTCTAACTTGGTATTCTGTGTTTATTTTACAATAACATATTTTTCTCCTGTAAATATTAGTTTATTGTGAAAATTTAAAAAATTCAGAAGAGCTAAAATATTAACTGTCATTCAATATTTCTCCAGTCAGAAAAAGGTTAATATTTCAGTGCATGTCTTTCTGATTTTTTGAGAAGAATTGGGTAGCATACAATATATAGTTTTTATTTGACTAAAAAATTTATAGCTCATGTCTTTAAATATTCTTCAAAAACATGATCCTTTATGGTTACATGATATTTTTCACATGGCTATTTATAGTTTATTTAACTGTTCTCTCCTTTTGATGTTTGAAATATTCCTGAAGTTTTTCTATTATGAATAATACTATGAGGAATTTCTTACTCATAAAGCATTTTTGGTATCTTTATTAGTTCATTGGATTAATTCTTAAAATGGCAGATATAGGCTAAAGTGTTTAAATACATTTTGGAGCTTTTGATACATAATGGCAAATTGCCCATCTGTTGAGAGTATATCACTGGATACCCTTTCTGTTAGTGTGTAAGAATCCCCTTTGCCTGAACTAGCATCTAAACTTTATTATCTTAAAAGAAAAGGGCTGGGAAAAAAGATTTTCCATTAGCATGGTAGGAGGAAATATTTTTCAATGTTTTCCCCATGCATTTTTTTATTTTTAGTGAGATTAAACATCTATCTATTTCATTTGCATTTCTTCTTTTGTGATTTTTCCCTGTTCAGATCTTTTGCCCATTTTTCTGTCAGCATTCTTCTCCTTTACTAATTTATTTGTAAGGCTTTTATAGATGAATAATATCGACTTCTGTTTTATACATACAAATAGCTATAGATATACATGTATTAATAAGTATAAACAATTTTTAAGTCTATGATTTTGCTTAGAATTTTAGAAAATTGATCAGCTTAACATTTTTTTTTGCCTGAATACTTTGTATTATGGATTTATTTGCTTTGGCATTTTTGACAGTTAAATCTTTAAAACATCTGTAATTTACCTTTGTGCAAGTGTGGCACAGAGATTTAACTTTATTATTTTAACAAATGGCCAGTTGTACAGGTGCTGGAGAGGATGTGGAGAAATAGGAATGCTTTTACACTGTTGGTGGGGTTGTAAACTAGTTCAACCATTGTGGAAGACAGTGTGGCGATTCCTCAAGGATCTAGAACTAGAGATACCATTTGACCCAGCCATCTCATTACTGGGTATATGCCCAAAGGATTATAAATCATGCTGCTATAAAGACACATGCACACGTATGTTTATTGCGGGACTATTCACAATAGCAAAGACTTGGAACCAACCCAAATGTCCATCAATGACAGACTGGATTAAGAAAATGTGGCACATACATATACACTATGGAATACTATGCAGCCATAATAAAGGATGAGTTCGTGTCCTTTGTAGGGACATGGATGCAGCTGGAAACCATCATTCTCAGCAAACTATTGCAAGAACAGAAAACCAAACACCACATGTTCTCACTCATAGGTGGGAATTGAACAATAAGAACACTTGGACACAGGAAGGGGAACATCACACACTGGGGCCTGCTGTAGGGTCAGGGGAGGGGGGAGGGATAGCATTAGGAGATATACCTAATGTAAATGATGAATTAATGGGTGCAGAACACCAACATGGCACATGTATACATATGTAACAAAATGCAGGTTGTGCACATGTACCCTAGAACATAAAGTATAATAATAATAAAAAAAAATAAAAGTCTAAAAAAAAAACAAATGGCCAGTTGTACCAACATCATCCACTGAATTATATTTTATTTGCCCACCAAATTGAAATGTTATTTTTGAAATATAACTGAGCATTAAGATCTGCTTCAGTGATATCAATATTTTCTAACCTATCCACCTGCTTCTTCCTGAAGCAGTACTATACTCTAATTAATGTATTTTTATAATTTATTTATAAAAATTTATTAATTTATACTGTATTTTTATAATTTATTCTTATATGTGGTAGACTTACCTTTTCCAAAAATTTGAAAGCAATTAGTGACTGCTTATTCTTCTACATAAACTTCAGAATAATTTAACTGTACTCTTCCCTGTCCCTAATCTGTGGAATCTACTAAATTAAGCCTGTAAATTAATTTAAAGAAAAGTAACATGTTTTTAGTGCTCAGTCTTCTCTGTCCAAAATGGTCTATCTTTTCATTTATTCAGATAGTTAACTTGTTTTTATATAATTAGTAAAATATCTGCAATATAATATATTAAATAAACCCATAGAATAATGCAGCAATGTGGTTTGGCCCAAGCAGTCCTGGACTAGAAATCAGAAAACCTGAATTTTTGCCCCAGCTTTACCACCAACTGGCTGTGTGAACTTGGACAGGAAGTATTGTTGGGCCTTTGTGTTTTCGCCTGTAATATGAGGAAGGCTTGATTAAGTTCTCTTAAGATTTCTTCCAGCAACAACAGTCTGTGATTCTATGAATCATGATGCAAAATTTGTATAGCATGTGTCCCCCAGAGGAGGAGTAATGTTACCATAGTTCACTGCACCAACGTCACAGGCATCCGCAGAAACTTGATTGGACGTATTTACTCCTTAGATGAAATTCACCAAGAAACAGAACTGTATATACGATGGAAATAATTGCATTTCGTATATTCAGCTTTCAGTGCAGTAATAAAAACAAATTTAAAATCACCCCACAATGCCATTTTTGCAGTTCCAAACCTTGGGTGAGATGTGAGCTCTCAATGGGAGGAGGTGGGCCTCATGTAGGAGGCGTGAGCTGTCACCATTTTGTAAAGCTCCAGGGAAGCAAAATAAAAGAAACACAATGGCTTTGAAGGTCTCTGCCAAACTCTTCTTAAGAGCAATAGAATTAGGAGGAAAATGTAGCTTCTAAGAGCATAACCAAGAATTTAATACTCCCCCTTGGAGCCTACAAAACAAAAATATTATCATCTTCATCTCATGGTTAAAAAAGAAAACATGAAGCACAGTGGCTTTGCTTGATCTCTTTAATTGGATTATAAAGCTGAGATGGAAATTCTTTTGCAATGAAGTGGCCCAAACGTTATGGCCAGGACAGAATAACTCAAAGCAGAGCTTCAGGTCCAACCAGGACTTTTCATTCCTGGAAAAATGGGATTGAATTTCTACATCGTAAATGGTTTTAATCTGCAAAACGTTTCCTACTGCTTTTTTGAAACAACTTAATTTCAGGAACAATGAAGGCTTGAACTCATCTTGGTTGTGGCCATTAATAGCTCTCATTTGGATAAATATTTTTGGAAGCTCTTTTTTTCTCTTATAAAAAATGAACTGGTGATGCATAAGCAAATACTCAAAGAAGGGTTTAATATATTGGCAGATAGAAACACAGGACACACTGATGGAATGTATTATGGACGTAAGCCATAAAAAATGTTTTCAATTTCTTTTGGTGTTAAGATACGGCATAAGAAACTAGTCAATTTCTGGAGTCTCTTGAGGCAATTTGCATATAGAATGTTTATTGCAGGATGGCAGATGTGACTTTGAATAAGTATAACCAGTTCTGAATTTTGCCTCCCATCTCTGTCCAGGCTACCGGCGTCTGGAGGATGTGGCCATGCTGCATTAAGAAAAATGATTCAGGCCGGGCGCGGTGGCTCAAGCCTGTAATCCCAGCACTTTGGGAGGCCGAGACGGGCGGATCACGAGGTCAGGAGATCGAAACCATCCTGGCTAACACGGTGAAACCCGTCTCTACTAAAAAATACAAAAAACTAGCCGGGCGAGGTGGCGGGCGCCTGTAGTCCCAGCTACACGGGAGGCTGAGGCAGGAGAATGGCATAAACCCGGGAGGCCGAGCTTGCAGTGAGCTGAGATCCGGCCACTGCACTCCAGCCTGGGCGACAGAGCAAGACTCCATCTCAGAAAAAAAAAAAAAAAAAAAAAAAAAAAAAGAAAATGATTCAAACGATTGAGAAACAGCATTAGGCCTTCCTCACAAAATTTATATAATTTTAATTTAAGTTGTAGCAAATTGATGTAACAATGCTGGAGGTTTCTGTGAGATGAGCCCCCTTAAGGAACTCTTTCAAAATCAAAAGAAATTTTTGGTTTTCTTCCAGCCCCAGAAACCTTTAATTTTTTTTTAAAAAGATGGTATAACATAAATTCACTCTGTATACATTGAGATCTTTTCCCATTTTATTGTGAAAGATAGCTTACTGCGAAGCCTCATTTACAGTCAGATTCTAGGAAAGCATTTAATTATATGCCAAGGGATGAAGTGAGGGTTTATGTGGGTAAAAAAGTGACGAAGATCCTATGAAAAGCAATAAGGATTGAAAGAGGTTCATTTGCCAAATTATAAAACCAAACAGATAATTTTCTTTGACTTCATTCCTACCTAAGAAAGATGGAGTGTGAACCAACCTTCCTGTAAACAGAACAATTGTTTTCTCTAGGGGTCCTGGGAAAGGGGAGGAGGGATAGAGAGAGCTCCACAGGTTACAGTTCATTTCGGACTTTTCATTGTAAGTGAAATGGTGGCAGTGGACGAGGTGCACTTTCTCTTCCAGTTGCTTTTGTGGCTATGCCCTAATGCTGCACATGGCCACCAGCCTCTGCTGTGCTGGTCACTTTTCCAGCCACCTTCCATGGGTTCCTAGTGTTTCTCAAGAGCAAATGTTACCTCCATAGGGAGGCCTTCCATGACTTGGTCATGTAAATGAGATGTACCAGTTGTATACGCTCATGACATTTTGTGGCTGTTTCCTTTTCAGTTCCCACCACTGTCTGTAAATGCGCATTTATTTGTGTGCTTAATTGGCTTCTCTGGCCAGGCTGTACATCCCAGTCAGGGTTCACTGATGCCTTTCTAGCATCTGAAACTGGCCTGCCACAGAGAAAGTGCCCAGTAAATCCTTGGGGACAAATGAGTAAGCCTTGTGGTTTTCCAAGGAAGACTGGTCTATCCCCCTGCCTTGTCCAGGCAGAATTTGCCACCAGCTTGATTACCATCTGTCTCCTTTTGACTTTCTCTTTTCCTTTCTATGCCTTTCTTTTCTTTCCCATGTTCATCTATAACAACTTTATTGGTTTCCTTGTTTTTTCTCCCATGTTGCTCTAGAAGAAAACAGATGGGTAGAAGATTTCAGATGAATACTGAATATCACATCCCCATTGATGAGATCATTTCAGAATTTTCTAAAATTATTCTTCACGGTCACATGGCCAGGGAGAAAATATGCCTGGGTTTTTGAGAGTTGGGATGTTACTGTCTGGCTTAAATCATTATTAAAGAGACAAAGGCCCACCAGGATAAAACTGTTGGAAAGTTTTCTCTAGCAGGAGAATACATTCAATAAATAGTTCTCACCTGGAGGAACGTGGGGTGAGAGCTCCTTCTTTCGTGTATGCGTATAATTACTTGTCACTTTATCTAAATGTCGTATCTGGGAGAGCTTATCTTTCTTTAGACATTTATAATAACATTGGCTATGGGACTGCCAACAGATTGCTTGGCCTGGGAAAGACCTTTTAACAGTGTAATGTCAATAGCATGAGATTTTCCCCTCTTCCCTTTATAAAAATGTGGGCAAATGTGTCAGAAGGGCAATGCCATGCCTTGAGCATAAGAAAGGCATTCCAGGGATTATTGCCTGTTTGCTGTGTTTGATTATCTCCATCCTTACTCTCTGGAAAATGAAGTGCATGTGGATTTGGCTCTTCCAGATAAGCAATCTGATCATTGTCAGGGTTAAGCTCATCAGTTGGCTAGCATGATATTAGAAGCTAAGTTGTTGGATTCACAGAGCAAGCAAACACAGTCATAGTACCTGGAAACTGTCCTCTCTTCCTAGTGATGTCCATAGCTATTTGGCTGTAGGTCAACTCTCTCCCCACCTACATCTCAGCCCGAGAAAGGCTGCCCTGGTGCAAAGTCTCAGCATCTCAGTGCAGGCAGGGAGGTCTGTCAGTAACCTAGCAACGTGACAACAAAAGCATCCCCGTGCTGTTCAGCTTTCAAATAATGAAATGATAGTCACAACATTTTGCATTTAAACAGCACAGTTTCCAAGGACCTTAATGTCAGCTGTGAATAGAGGAAAGAAATCACAAGAACCTGCTTCTCCAGGGCTGGCCAACTCCATTATACAGACAGGTAAGCAGAAGCAAACAGGGCACAGAGGGCCATACCATGTGAGCAGAATTAGCGAGGAAGTATACAGAAAGAATTTCTAACTACTAGAAAAAACTAAAGGAAAAGAGCTGTAAGCTAGCCCATTTTTTCTCATTAAACTTTACAACTCTAGGGAGCAGAGATTGTGCTCTTCATCCATTCTGAAAAATACTAACCTTACTGATTGTTAAATTATAGATGAATTCAGTGGGTAGGTGGTCTATCTTACAGCCTAGCTACTGAACAGAGAATTAGCTATAGGAGTCTGCAAGACATTACTAATTTTCTAAATATGTGATTATTCTGTGATCGTTTTCTGAAAATGTAACTAATTTCTGATCCAAAGGTAGATACTGTTGTGTGTCTACTCCTTTGATAACAGTGGTGGTTTTAAGAAATAATTACAATTTTTTGGATACTTTTTCCATTGAGGCATAGGGTCTTTATACTCTCTCCTGGAGTCTGGGTAGGCTGAGGACTGATTCATCCAATAGTTTAGGACTGACTCATCTAACAGAAGTGATGCTATGTAGCTTCCTAGGCTGAATTATAAAAGAGGATCCACCTTCTTCCTTGCTCAATGGAACACTCATATTTGGAGCATAGGGAAACTATATAAAAAGGCTGATTATCATGAGGTTACTTGCTGTTTGGAAGTCCAAGTCACACAGCGAGGGCATGTGTGAGTGCTCCAGTTAACCATCCCAGCTGAGCTCAGCCTTTGAGTAATTCCCACTCAGGTACCAGACATGTGAGTGAAAAAGCCTTGAATTATTCTGCAACCCCCTAGCCATTTTAATCGTCTGATCTGAAGCCCCAGATGTCATAAAACAGATGCCAGCCACCCTGCTATGGCCTTGCCAAATGACCTATGAGCATAATTAAATTGTTGTTGTTTTATGCTGCTTAATTTAAGGAATTTTCTTAAGCAACAATAACAACTGGGACACCAACAGAACCCCAATTGTTCACTTTTCTCTGCATGCTTATGTCCTGGATGAGGGACTGTGGCCTTTTCTCAAATCCTGAGGGCGAAAGTTTATTTGTCTAAGGCAATATGGTCATTTTATTTGTCTAAGGCAGTATGGTCATTTCATTTCTTTTATAACATGTTTATATTGGGTATCAACAGGTGATGCAATTCTGGCCCATAAGACAAGTGAAGAAGTTGACTGGGGCTGCTTTGGGAAAATTCCCTTTAGTCTCAATAAGATTTGCAAGGCGGGATAGATTTCAGTGCTACCTTTGAATGTTACTGTTTGCACATAATGTTTATACCTGTGGTACCCATCTTAGGGCTGTCAGGGGAGCCACCAGTCTAGGCGACAGGTTGAAGAGAAAAATGGAGAAGCTATGTCCTTGATGTTCAACACTGAGGATGCTCAATCCTGGAACTATCTCCACCTTTGAACTTCTTGCTACATAATACAATATTCTAATTGTTTAACCCTTTTTGCAGAGGTAAAGAGATTCAGCCAAAGCTTCATAACTGATCATAGATGTTTCAGAGCATAGGTTCTGGTCCCAGAGAGCTAGGTTTAAATTTTGGTTCTGCCACTTATTAGCTATGAGATTTTGAGTTGCTCTGTCTCTGTTTCTTCACCTACA
Organism: Macaca fascicularis; assembly: GCF_037993035.2. Lineage (NCBI taxonomy): Eukaryota > Metazoa > Chordata > Mammalia > Primates > Cercopithecidae > Macaca > Macaca fascicularis. The sequence continues at coordinate 46,017,878 of NC_088376.1, forward strand.
AAATTAGGATAAAAATGTTTTCATTACTAAATTTTTAGAAAGATAAAATAATTCATTTAGTAAGTACTTACTCAGTGCCTGCTATGTGCCAGGCATCATTCTTGGCACTGGGGGAAATAGCTTTGGGTGAGACAAGCTTCCAACCCTCATGGTGCCTAGATTTGTGTAAGGAAGACAGAAAAAATGAGTAAGTGGGCAAAAACAAGATGGCCAAATAAGAACAGCTCCAGTCTATAGCTCCCAGTGTGAGTGATGTAGAAGACAGGTGATTTCTGCATTTCCAACTGAGGTACCAGGTTCATCTCACTGGGACTTGTTGGAGAGTGAGTACAGCCCACAGAGTGTGAGACAAAGCTGGGCGGGGCATCACCTCACCCGGGAAGTGCAAGGGCTCACGGAATTCCCTTTCCTAGCCAATGGAAGCCAGGACAGACGGTACCTGGAAAATCGGGTCACTCCCACCCTAATACTGCGCTTTTTCAATGGTCTTAGCAAATGGCACACCAGGAGATTATATGCTGCACCTGGCTTGGAGGGTCCCACGCCAACGGAGCCTTGCTCACTGCTAGCACAACAGTCCAAGATTGAACTGCAAGGCAGCAGTGAGGCTGGGGGAGGGGAGTCCACCATTACTGAGGCTTGAGTAGGTAAACAAAGTGGCCTGGAAGCTCGAACTGGGTGCAGCCCACTGCAGCTCAACTAGGCCTGCCTGCCTCTGTAGACTCCACCTCTGGGGGCAGGGCATAGCTGAAAAAAAGGCAGCAGAAACTTCTGAAGACTTAAACGTCCCTGTCTAACAGCTTTGAAGAGAGTAGTGGTTCTCCCAGCACAGAGTTTGAGATCTGAAAATGGACAGACAGCCTCCTCAAGTGGGTCCCTGACCCCCAAGTAGCCTAACTCAGAGACACTTCCCAGCAGGGGCTGACTGACACCTCATTCAGCCAGGTGCCCCTCTGAGACGAAGCTTCCAGAGCAAAGGTCAGGCAGCAACATTTGCTGTTCTGCAATATTTGCTGTTCTGCAGCCTCTCTGGTGATATCCAGGCAAAAAGAGTCTAGAGTAGACCTCCAGCAAACTTCAACAGACCTGCAGCTGAGGGTCCTGATTGTTAGGAGGAAAACTAACAAAAGGAAAGGAATAGCATCAACATCAACAAAAAGGACATCTGCACCCAAACCCCATATGTAGGTCACCATCATCAAAGACCAAATGTAGATAAAACCACAAAGTTGGGGAGAAACCAGAGCAGAAAAGCTGAAAATTCTAAAAATCAGTGTACCGATTCTCCTCCAAAGGAACACAGCTCCTCGTCAGCAACGGAACAAAGGTGGACAGAGAATGACTTTGATGAGTTGACAGAAGTAGGCTTGAGAAAGATCGGTAATAACAAACTTCTCTGAGCTAAAGGAGGATGTTTGAACCCATTGAAAAGAAGCTAAAAACCTTGAAGAAATATTAGATGAATGGCTAACTAGAATAAACAGCACAGAGAAGACCTTAAATGACCTGATGGAGCTGAAAACCATGGCATGAGAACTATGTGACACGTGCACAAGCTTCAGTAGCTGATTTGATCAAGTGGAAGAAAGGGTATCAGTGATTGAAGATCAAATGAATGAAATGAAGCGAGAAGAGAAGTTTAGAGAAAAAAGAGTAAAAAGAAATGAACAAAGCCTCCAAGAAATACGGGACTATGTGAAAAGACCAGATTGACATCTGATTGGTGTATGTGAAAGTGACGGGGAGAATGGAACCAAGTTGGAAAACAGTCTTCAGGATATTATCCAGGAGAATTTCCCTAACCTAGCAAGGCAGGCCAACATTCAAATTCAGGAAATAAAGAGAACACCACAAACATACTCCTAGAGAAGAGGAACTCCAAGACACATAATTGTCAGGTTCACCAAGGTTGAAATGAAGGAAAAAATGTTAAGGGCAGACAGAGAGAAAGGTCGAGTCACCCACAAAGGGAAGCCCATCAGACTAAGAGCGGATCTTTCAGCAGAAACTCTACAAGCCACAAGAGACTGGGGGCCAATGTTCAACATTCCTAAAGAAAAGAATTGTCAACCCAGAATTTCATATCCAGCCAAACTGAGCTTCATAAGTGAAGGAGAAATAAAATCCTTTACAGATAAGCAAATGCTGAGAGATTTTGTCACCACCAGGCCTGCCTTACAAGAGATCCTGAAGGAAGCACTAAACATGGAAAGGAAAAACCGGTACCCGCCACTGCAAAAACATGCCAAATTGTAAAGACCATCGATGCTAGGAAGAAACTGCATCAACTAACGGGCAAAATAACGAGCTAACATCATAATGACAGGATCAAATTCACACATAACAGTGTTAACCTTAAATGTAAATGGGCTAAGTGCCCCAATAAAAAGACACAGACTGGCAAATTGGATAAAGAGTCAAGACCCATCAGTGTACTGTGTTCAGGAGACCTATCTCACATGCAGAGACACACATAGTCTCAAAATAAAGGGATGGAGGAAGATCTACCAAACAAATGGAAAACTAAAAAAGCAGAGGTTGCAATCCTAGTCTCTGATAAAACAGACTTTAAACCAACAAAGATCAAAAGAGACAAAAAACACCATTACATAATGGTAAAAGGATCAATTCAACAAGAAGAGCTAACTATCCTAAATATATATGCACCCAATACAACAGCACCCAGATTCATAGAACAAGTCCTTAGAGACCTACAAAGAGACTTAGACTCCCACACAATAATAATGGGAGACTTTAACATCCCACTGTTAACATTAGACAGATCAACAAGACAGAAAGTTAACAAGGATATCCAGGACTTGAACTCAGCTCTGCACCAAGTGGACCTAATAGACATCTACAGGACTCTCCACCCCAAATCAACAGAATATACATTCTTCTCAGCACCACATCGCACTTATTCCAAAATTGACCACATAGTTGGAAGTAAAGCACTCCTCAGCAAATGTAAAAGAAGAGAAATTATAACAACTGTCTCGCAGATCACAGTGCAATTAAATTAGAACTCAGGATTAAGAAACTCACTCAAAACCACTCAACTACATGGAAACTGAACAACCTGCTCCTGAATGACTACTGGGTACATAATGAAATAAAGGCAGAAATAAAGATGTTCTTTGAAACCAATGAGAACAAAGACACAACATACCAGAATCTCTGGGGCACATTTAAAGCAGTGTGTAGAGGGAAATTTATAGCACTAAATTCCCACAAGAGAAAGCAGGAAAGATCTAAAATTGACACCCTAACATCACAATTAAAAGAACTAGAGAAGCTAGAGCAAACACATTCAAAAGCTAGCAGAAGGCAAGAAATAACTAAGATCAGAGCAGAACTGAAGGAGATAGAGACACACAAAAAAATCCTTCAGAAAATCAATGAATCCAGAAGATGGCTTTTTGAAAAGATCAACAAAATTGATAGACCACTAGCAAGAGTAATAAAGAAGAAAAGAGAGAAGAATCAAATAGATGCAATAAAAAAAATAAAGGGGATATCACCACCAACCCCATAGAAATACAAACCAACCCCATAGAAATACAAACTACCATCAGAGAATACTATAAACACCTCTACGCAAATAAACTAGAAAACCTAGAAGAAATGGATAAATTCCTGGACACATACACCCTTCCAAGACTAAACCAAGAAGAAGTTGAAACCCCGAATAGACCAATAAGAGGCTCTGAAATTGAGGCAATAATTAATAGCCTACCAACCAAAAAAAGTCCAAGACCAGACGGATTCACAGCTGAATTCTACCAGAGGTACAAAGAGGAGCTGGTACCATTCCTTCTGAAACTATTCCAATCAATAGAAAAAGAGGGAATCCTCCCTAACTTATTTTATGAGACCAGCATCATCCTGATACCAAAGCCTGGCAGAGACACAACAAAAAAAGAGAATTTTAGACCAATATCCCTGATGAACATCAATGCAAAAATCCTCAATAAAATAATGGCAAACCGAATCCAGCAGCACATCAAAAAGCTTATCCACCACGATCAAGTTGCTTCATCCCTGGGATGCAAGGCTGGTTCAACATACGCAAATCAATAAATGTAATCCAGCATATAAACAGAACCAAAGACAAAACCACATGATTATCTCAATAGATGCAGAAAAGGCCTTTGACAAAATTCAACAGCCCTTCATGCTACAAACTCTCAATAAACTAGGTATTGATGGGATATGTCTCAAAATAATAAGAGCTATTTATGACAAACCCACAGCCAATATCATACTGAATGGGCAAAAACTGGAAGCATTTCCTTTGAAAACTGGCACAAGACAGGGATGCCCTCTCTCACCACTCCTATTCAACACAGTGTTGGAAGTTCTGGCCAGGACAATCAGGCAGGAGAAAGAAATAAAAGGTATTCAATTAGGAAAAGAGGAAGTCAAATTGTCCCTGTTTGCAGATGACATGATTGTATATTTAGAAAACCCCATCGTCTCAGCCTCAAATCTCCTTAAGCTGATGAGCAACTTCAGCAAAGTCTCAGGATACAAAATCAATGTGCAAAAATCACAAGCCTTCCTATACACCAATAACAGACAGAGAGCCAAATCATGAGTGAACTCCCATTTGCAATCGCTGCAAAGAGAATAAAATAGGAATTCAACTTACAAGGGATGTGAAGGATCTCTTCAAGTAGAACTACAAACCACTGCTCAATGAAATAAGAGGGCACAAATGAAGAACATTCCATGCTCATGGGTAGGAAGAATCAATATGGTGAAAATGGCCATACTCCCCAAGGTAATTTATAGATTCAATGCCATCCCCATTAAACTACCAATGACTTTCTTCACAGAATTGGAAAAAACTACTTTAAAGTTCATATGGAACCAGAAAAGAGCCCGCATTGCCAAGACAATCATAAGCCAAAAGAACAAAGTTGGAGGCATCATGCTACCTGACTTCAAACTATACTACAAGGCTACAGTAACCAAAACAGCATGGTACTGGTACCAAAACAGAGATATAGACCAATGGAACAGAACAGAGCCCTCAGAAATAATACCACACATCTACAACCATCTGATTTTTGATAAACCTGACAAAAACAAGAAATGGGGAAAAGATTCCATATTTAATAAATGGTGCTGGGAAAACTGGCTAGCCATATGTAGAAAGCTGAAACTGGATCCCTTCCTTACACCTTATATAAAAATTAATTCAAGTTGGATTAAAGACTTAAATGTTAGACCTAAAACCATAAAAACCCTAGAAGAAAACCTAGGCAATACCATTCAGGACATAGGCATGGGCAAGGACTTCATAACTAAAACACCAAAAGCAATGGCAACAAAAGCCAAAATTGACAAATGGGATCTAATTAAACGAAAGAGCTTCTGCACAGCAAAAGAAACTACCATCAGAGTGAACAGGCAACCTACAGAATGGGAGAAAATTTTTGCAACCTACCCATCTGACAAAAGGCTAATATCCAGAATCTGCAAAGAACTTAAACAAATTCACAAGAAAAAATCAAACAACCCCATCAAAAAGTGGGCAAAGGATATGAACAGACACTTCTCAAAAGAAGACATTCCTACAGCCAACAGACACATGAAAAAATGCTCATCATCACTTGCCATCAGAGAAATGCAAATCAAAACCACAATGAGATACCATCTCACACCAGTTAGAATGGCGATCATTAAAAAGTCAGGAAACAACAGGTGCTGGAGAGGATGTGGAGAAATAGGAATGCTTTTACACTGTTGGTGGGACTGTAAACTAGTTCAACCATTGTGGAAGACAGTGTGGCGATTCCTCAAGGATCTAGAACTAGAAATACCATTTGACCCAGTGATCCCATTACTGGGGATATACCCAAAGGATTATAAATCATGCTGTTATAAAGGCACATGCACACGTATATTTATTGTGGCACTATTCACAATAGGAAAGACTTGGAACCAACCCAAATGTCCACCAATGATAGACTGGATTAAGAAAATGTGGCGCATATACACCAGGGAATACTATGCAGACAAAAAAGGATGAGCTCATGTCCTTTGTAGGGACATGGATAAAGCTGGAAACCATCATTCTCAGCAAACTATCGCAAGGACAGGAAACCAAACATTGCATGTTCTCACTCATAGGTGGGAATTGAACAATGAGAACACTTGGACACAGGGTGGGGAACATCACACACCGGGGCCAGTTGTGGGGTGAGGGGAAGGGGGAGGGATAACATTAGGAGATATACCTAACGTAAATGACGAGTTAATGGGTGCAGCGCACCAACATGGCACATGTATACATATGTAACAAACCTCCATGTTGTGCACATGTACCCTAGAACTTAAAGTATAAAAAAAGATGCAAAAACAGCAGAATAATAAAATTATTGAGAATGAGAATAGTTAACACATATTACATTCTTTCACTGTGCAAAAAAATAAATGAGTAAGTGAACAAGAGAATCTTAGATAGTGGCAAGTACTATAAAGATTAAGTGAAGTGAGGTATGCAAAATGCTTAGCATGGGCCTGGCACACAGCAAGCAAGCAGTAATGTAACTTAGTTGGGGCTGCTATAACAAAATGCCATAGACTGAGTATCTTAAACAAAAAATGCATTTATTTCCCACAGTTCTGGAGGCTGGGAAGTCCAAGATCAAGGCACTGGCAGATTTGGTGTTTGTTGAGGGCCTGCTTCCTGGTTTATAGACAGCTATTTTCTTGTTGTGCCCTCACATAGTGGAAAGGCAGTGAGAGAGCTCTCTGGGTTCTCTTACAAAGACACTATTCGCATCCATAAGGTCTCCACCCTCATGATCTAATCCCTCACAAAGGTCCCATCTCCTAATACTATCACACAGGAGATTAGGATTTCAATATATCAACTTCGAGGGGACACAAGCATTCAGCCCATAGCATTCTACCCCTAGCTCCCCAAATTCATGTTCTTCTTGCATGCAAAATACATTCATTCCATCCCAACAGCTCTAAAAATCTTAACTCATTCCAGAGACAACACTAAAGTCTAAAGTCCAAAGTCTCATCTAAATATTGTTTAAATCAGATATAGGTGAGACTCAAAGTATGATTCATCCTGAGGCAAAATTACTCTCCAGCTTCAAACCTGTGAAACCAAATACAATGATAGGACCAATGTAGGCTATTCCATCCTGAAAGGGAGAAATAGGACAGAACAAAGTGGTCATAGGTCCTCTGTAACCTGACAGGGAAAACAACATAAAACCTTAGGGTTTGAGAATAATCCTCTCTGGACCCATAGGGTGGTGGTCCTGCCTCCATGGCTATCCGTCATTGGGGTTGGGAGGGCGATCACAGGCCCCTGGCTCTCCAGGGCTTGAGTCTTAAGATAGAAAGGGGTCTATTATTTTTATTGTTAAAGTTAATACTACTCAAGTCATCATTATGGAAAGGGAGTGACAAGGCATGAGTGAAGTTTGACTTTGGCTTAAGGATTATAGAAAAATGAAGCATGTTTCCCCTATTTCCACCCATTAGGATTAAGTAGTTGAGGCCTGTCCTCTGTAATGCACTGGTCTGAATTTTCACTGCTTAGAATCATGGAACTGGCTCTTTCTTTGGTTCTGTTCCATCTCAAATAAGCTGGGGAGAGGAGAGGTGTGTGGCTATCGTTGGGTGGGGCAGAGCCAAAGAAGGAGCTAATTCATGATTCTAAGCATGTGAGGGCTTTGCTTGTTATAAGACTATTTTAGCCTTTGCAGCAGCAGTAGTTCTAAATATTCCAAATACCTAGAAATTGGAAAATAATGACAAAAATAACTCAGTGTGAATTTTTGTAGGAAGGTATGAGCAAGGCATTTATAAAGTATCTTTAAATTGTAGTGATGTCCAGGAAAGGTTAATGTATGAAATGCCTTCACCCCCAGCTAAAAGTGGTACAGAAAATCCTTTTGTAAAATGGTACACTTCTAATCCTCATTGTTGACAGAGCCTGGACCACCTTTTTTCCCTTTTTTTTTTTTTTTTCCCGGCACTGTCTTATTTATTTCTGTAGTAATGTCTCCAACGATGCTTTTCAGGTTTACTTTTTTTCCCCTGATATTCTCAGCTTGTCAGTGATAAATAGTGCTTAAGAACAATTTTAGTACCCACATACTTCCAGCTGAGAGACTTAGTTGAGGGGTTTCTTTGCCTGTGTGTTTTGAAGCATTGCCTATGCTGTGTGCTGGTTATGCTGAAGAATAACTCCTTCTCACATTTCAGTTCTCTGAACTGGGTTGGAATTCAATCTGGGTGGCTTGCTGGGCAGCCCTTTAGACTGGGCTGAGGTCTTCAGGCTGCTTCAAGCCCATGGACTGAGAAAAAAAAAAAAAACCCCAAAACAACAATAACAACAAAAAACAAGTAATGTCTGCCCAGCCCTGGCTGCCAGGCTTTTGAGAACTGCAGCTGTGTGGCCATCATGTCATGAGTGAGAGGCCATGGCCACTGAACTGTGCAAAGTTTCACCTCCAAAACTGCATACACAATCATTTTTTTGTGGTGTGTGCTCTTGATTCTGCTCACTGAGGCATTTCCTTGAAGCTCAAGATGGTGCATTTTTTAAAAAAGGGGATTGCCTTTTCCAAGTGCTTTTTGCAGTTTTGCAAAGAAAACCTGCTGAGTTACCAGGGGTGGCCAAATACTGTGGTCAGAGCTGACATTTGATGGTGGTTTGATGGAGGAGGCCACCTACAGTTTAATCATTCAGGCCTTTGAGAAGGAGTGAGTGGGTTCTTCCTAAAGAGGAGTAGGTAAGTAGTTGCTTTCTGGGATCCTATCTTTCAACCCATCTTTATCACTTCCCTCTTTTGGTTATCAAGAAAATAAATGAGCCCATGAATCAGAGAGATTTAAGCTGAATTAGCCATTTAGATACTGTTTGACCTTGGACAAGTTACTTAACCTCTCTGAGTCTGCCTTTTTTTTTTTTTTTTTTTTTTGGAGAAATGGAAATGAAATAATACTTAACTCACAAGGTTGTTGGAGGATTAGATGAGCTCACTGCATGGCACAGTGCTCAATAAATGCCTCATTTTAGTTGTCTTCTTAGAAAATGCAAGTGTCACATTAAGGATTCCCCTAATACAATGAGTGCTTATCAATGAGTACTCCCTGTCTTAGTCCGTACGGGTTGCTATAATGAAGTACTATAGACTGGGTGACTTATAAACAACTGAAAGTTTTATCACACAGTTCTGGAGGCCGGAAATCTGAGATCGGGGTACCAGCGTGGTCAGATTCTGGTGAGGGTCCCCTTCCAGGTTGCAGACTGCTGACTTCTTGCTTTGTCCTCACATGGCGGAAGGAGCAAGAGGTCTCTTTGGGACCTTTTTTATAAGGGCACTAATCCCATTCATGAGAGCTCCATCTTCATGACCTAATCACCTTTTAAAGGCCCAACCTCCTAACACCATTACCCTGGAGGTTAGAATTTCAACATGTACATTTTCGGGAGACACGTAATGCTCTTTGGTCATCTAATGATAATTAAAACAAGGATTGACAGGAATTGGGTAGAATTCCTAATCAGGTAGAATTAGGGTCCAAGGGGAGAAACAGGATCTTGCAGGGTGATAATATCATATTGGTAATGGTACCAAAACACTGATTTTCTCACCTTACATCTTTCCCTGGGGTCAGGCCCTTTAGAGGAAACTACTATATATATATATTTTTAAATAAATATATATATTTAAGAGTTCTGAGGTGCATACTTTTTTTCAGTTTAAAATCTCTGAATTTATGGCATTCATAATTAAAATGTTTAAATGGTCTGTGAAATAAGAATGCATCTTATAACTGATAAGCATCTTAGTTTTCATAAATATGCAATACTTTTAATAAACAACCATAGTTTCAGGAATCTGGGGCTTTTGTTGGGATTCCTTCGACCTGCACTGTCTAGCCGCGGGCCACACACGTGTTTTAAGCACTTGAAATGTGGCTACTTCAAATTGTGATGTGCTACCGTGCAATATACTCACCAGCTTCTGAAGACTTAGTGTGGGAAAAATAATGTAAATCTATCTCACTAATACTTTCATTGACTACATGTTGGAATGATAATATTTTGGATATATTGGATTAAATAAACTATATTATTAAAATTTATTTTACCTGGCTTTTAAAAATTTTTATTTTTTATGGTGGCTTCTATTAACATTTCATGTGCAGCTCACATTACATTTCTCTTGAATGGTGCAGCCTTAGAACACAGATGCCAAAGATTATCTGCAGTCACTGTGTAGAAACTGGATGGATTCTCACCCAAAATTTGGTTTAGATGTCAAGGCTGATATGCTGCACACATATCAATAGTGTAAGAAAAGGTTAGTTTCTTATATAATGAGGCTTTCTGGAGAGGGCAGGATAGATCCCAAGGAGGTCCCAAATGGCTTGAGAGCAGGGAAAGAAGACTAGCTTGGGTTTTTATGGTGATTAGGGGATGGGGCCAGGGTGAGGGTTCTGACATGTTAGCAGGTGCTTGCATTGCTTGAAACTCCAAGGGAGTACCTGGGCTTTCTTATCAACTTTCTTAGATGGGGGACAGAACCGCAAGAGGGAGGGGGAGGCTTAAAAGCTGTCAGTTTCGAAGGCTGATAATAAGTAAGTCTTATTATATTATCTAACCCTGTGCCTTCGTTTTACCCATGAGGACTCAGAAACAGAGAGGGGATGTGACTTGCCCAAGGTCACATAGCTAGCTAGTGCTGTCCTGGTGCTGGAATCTAGGTCTCTGGAGACCAGAGATTTACCCTGTCCTCCACAGCACTGCATGGAAAGCCACTGGGAAGACAAGAAGATTGTTTCTCCAGGGGCTACTTGCCATATTTTGTGAATCTGTTGAGAAGGAGAAAGTGCTGAAGGATGATGGTCAGGCATAGAGCAACCACCAGGGTCTCTCTCTTGCTAGGCAGTCTTGGGTCAACTTCGCTGATACTGATGACAAGGTGGCTCGAGAAAGTGACTTGAAACTTAAAATACTAACTCAACATAAAATGAAAAGGAAGTCAAGAGTCTGAAAAAAAGCAAAAAACAAAAACAAACTTGTGAGAACAGAGTGGGCATTGTGTACTCATTTCTTTTGACATTAAAGTGGCTTTGACTCGAGCCAGGAAGTTCACACATCTACATCTTGCTTGAGGATTAAAAACTTCCAAGAGAGGTTATTAGTCCAGGGACAGAGATCTCTCATTACAGGAACAGAGCTTAAATGCTTTACAAAGAAAAGAAAATAAACTCATTGGAGTCTGTTTTGATCCTTCCAGGAGAGTCGTTTTGAGAGTACAGTGTGCATTTTGGAAGCCCTGACTGCTTAAAAACACACTTGGGAAGGAATTGGTTTTAAAATCCGAGTCTTTGCCTGGCTCTTGGCTTCTCTGAAGTGTCAGTAGGTTAGTGTTTTGTGTTTATTGTACCACACAAAAATAAATCTGGATTTGTTTTGATTTTTCTGATTTTTTTCTACCCTGGAAGTAGAGGAGATTTCTCAGTGAAAATGACTTTGGGTAAAGTCTCAAATAATTAATTGCTGGTTCCAGCTGACAGTCGCTGGAATGCTGGAACACGCTCTATCCACTGCCTTCCAGGAAGAAGAACAAGGATGGAAGGAGTTGATTGAGAACCAGATAGAGCTTCCTTTACCATGGCCAACCAAGAGAATTTCATAAATACCTGCACATAGGTTCACAATTGTCTGGTGAATGGAACACAATGGACTTAGAAAAGTAAAAGCCATGGACAATACCCAATTATATATATTTAGTTTTGAACTGTCTTTTATTTGGTACTGTCTTTTGAATCTGGGGGATTTTATGGTTAAAATAATACCAACATATATGAAGTACAGATTCCATGCCAAGCCTGTGTAAGGGAATTTCGCATTGGTGATATTATCTCTATTGATTCTCTTACTTACTATCTTTTGTCTTTGGAGGGGAGCACTCACTACTACCTAGCTGTGTCAGTCTGTTTTAGAATTGCTGTAAAGGATTACCTGAGGCTGGGTAATTTATGAAGAAAAGAGGTTTAATTGGCTCACAGTTTTGCAGGCTGTACAGGGAGCATGGTGCTGCCATCTCCTTCTGGGGAGGACCTCAGGAAACTTCCAGTCATGTCAGAAGGCGAAAGGAGCCGGCACATCACCTGGCAAGACCAGGAGCAAGAGGTTGGGGGAAGAGTGCGACACTCTTTTTTTTTTTTTTTTGAGACAGCGTCTTGCTCTGTTGCCCAGGCTGGAGTGCAGTGGCGCAATCACTGCTCACTGCAAGCTCCACCTCCTGGGTTCAAGCCATTCTCCTGCCTCAGCCTCCTGAGTAGCTGGGACTACAGGCGCCCACCACCATGCCCAGCTAAGTTTTTGTATTTTTAGTAGAGACGGGGTTTCACCATGTTAGCCAGGATGGTCTCGATCTTCTGACCTCGTGATCTGTCTGCCTCAGCCTCCCAAAGTGCTGGGATTACAGGCATGAGCCACCACGCCTGACTACCACACTCTTTAATCAACTAGAACTTGCTTGAACCCAGAGCAAGAACTCACTCATTACCTCGGGGAGGGCGCTAACCTATTCCTGAGGGATCTGCCTCATGATCCAATACCTCCCACTAGGCGCCACCTCCAACATTGAAATTCGCATGGGACAAACATCCAAACTATATCATAACTTTCCTTTGATGCTCAATTTATTAACTTTTTGGATTTAATGAAACAATAAGCATTTCTTTAATTATTAAATAACTAATATTCCTCTAAATAAACACACTACTTAACACTTAGGATCTGCCAAAACTTAGGAGTTTGAGATGTTTCTCCCCAAACATTTAAACGCAAATTAGCAATTTATTTAATTAACCCCCTTTCAACAGTTAATTTTCACAGGTCTGATGTATCCCATTCTGTCAAACACTCTAAACACCCTTAAGAAGGAGATAAAGCATGCAGTGACTAAAGATCTTGTGATACGCTCACATCGTGGACTTAAATGTTTTATTATTTTTGTCCTATTTGTGTCCTTATTTTCATTTTCTTTCTCATACCTTCTCAGAGTAGCAGTAATTTTACCCGACTAACTTAGACGTCAGATTTCGGGATGTACCAGCTGATTTTTGGTCTGGACATAGGACCTTTGGTTTTTAAGTTCAAAATCATTTAAACTATACCCCTGCTTAGTGGCCCTGGCTGGGTTCACTTTTTAAAAAATTTGTTTCTTTTAGTAATCATGAGATTTTAGGTTTTTGAGGTTTTTAGGCTTTTGATACTCGACTTTCTCACTGTCCTCAATTGTCGTATGTTGGCTGGGTCTTTCAGTATTATTGGAAACACAGTTATACTTCCTAGTATCTCATTATTATTAATAAGTCTGCTTAGAGGATTAAGCTTGCGTAGTAAATTATCTGGGCTATACAGGTGCCTTTCAGCTCCGTACCTCAGGACTGGGCACTTATTCCCCTAGTGTCCCATTGCCTGCTAATTGCTCATAGCACTGTCCTTTCCCTGAAATTGTCCTAGGATAAAGGGAGCTGCCTTGCAAAGTGACAAGTTGAAGTGGGGGTACATATGCCGATCCGCTGGCTTCAATATGGGACATCTCTGAAGAGCCATTTCAATTTCAGAGCTCCCTATGGGATCAGCTCAGGGGTCTGTCCCACTGCATCACCGTTCAGCTTTCCTCTCTGCTCCATCACTGGCTTACAGGAGCTGTTCCCAAGAGGACACACAAGGAAACCTCCATCTCAGAGTTTGCTTTGAGGGAACGCACCTATGAAGGTTGGTGCCAGGTATAATTTTAGGAAGCAAAATCCAAACTAGGATTTTCAAGTTGGACCACTGACTACATGGTGGTAAATGGCTTGCCTTTTTGGTCAGAGGTCTGAAAGAAGAAATATTGGAAGAATGGGGATAAGGAGGTGCAGAAAAGTGGCACATAAATGGACCTATGGGAATGGTCACAAAGTGTAAACATCTCTTTAATGCATGTTGATGGCAACCAGAGGGTATCCCATGGAAGAAGCACTAAACAACCACGAAGACAGAATGATGTGGTCAGTTGTCATTGGCCATCCTTTTTACTATTTACCTTAGGGCTGACACAATGCTGTCACAGTGATTATATCCACAAGGATGGAGTAGCTGTGGTCACTGAATGGGCCCAATGGCAGGTATTCCCACTTACCATGGCTGATCTAGCTACTGTCACTACTGAATGTGCTACCCTCCCGCAACAGAGACCAACACTAAGTTCCAATATTGTCCCATCCCTTGTTGACAAGTTGACTACATTGGGCTGCTTCCACTGTAGAAGAGGTGGAAGTAATTCATTTTAACTAGAATTTACACGTATTCCAGGTACAGGCTTGCATTTCCCACAGGGCTCAGCCAGCATCACTATCCAAACAAAACTGAGTGTTTTGTTCACTGACATGGGATCTGACATAACAATTCACTGGACTGAGGAGCTCACTTTATAGCAAAGAAAGTATGAGAGTGGGCACATGACCATGGGACCTACTAGTCCCATTGTGTACTGCATCCTTCAGAATCTTTTAGCCTGATAGAACAACAAAATAGCCTTTTGATGGTACTGCTGAGGTGCTAGCTTAGAGCAGATACCCTAAAAGGATAGGGTGACATCCTCAAGGATAGAGTATATGCCCTAAATCAACAGTCATTATATGCTATTTCCTTAATAGGTAGAGTACATGAGTCTGAGAAGTCAAGGGTACATATCATGGTGGCACAGTTTACTGTCACTTCCAGTGGCCCATCTGAGGAATTTTTGCTTCCATCTCTACTCTAGGTCTACAGGTCCTGAGTTTGTCCACTAGGCAACACTGTATAAGTCCCATTAAACTTTAAACTCTGAGTGGCACCTAGTTCCTTTGGAATCCTTATACCAGGAGACCTGCAAGTAAGGAAAAAGAGTCACCATTTTTGCAGAGTTAATTTACCATAATAACCACGAGGAAGGACTAGTGTTTCACAGTGGGGCAGGAAAGAATACGTTTGGCACCCAAGAAATTGAGTTGGTTGACTCTTGTCTGGCTAATTTTGAGGGTAAGTGGTCAAGTGCAGCTTGAAGGCCTAGGAAGAGCACGGTAACCAGGAATTTAGACCTGTCAGGAACAGAGAACTCAAGATTGGCAGCATTGCTAGCTGATGGTGTGGGACATCTAGAATAGGAAGTTGAGGTATCAGTTGAAAGGTTCTGCCAAGGTAACAGCCCTCCCAGTTTGCCCCAGACTATCCTGGTTTTATGACTGAAAATCTTGCATCCCAGGAAACCTCTATGTTCTAGTTGCAGACTGGAGACCAGCTGCAGTGATGGGACCTGTTAAGTTTGCCCCACTGACCTTTCCCTTGCAAGCTTTCCCAGGAAAAGAGACCAGCTGAAATCCTGGAGGAGTTGCTTCTAAATGGGATAGACTTACAAATATGAAGGGAGTGGATTTGAATGGCACAAGGTGTGGAGTGTAGGGAATGCTGTAGTGCACCCAGATCCTTCCTTCCCTATCAAGGAACTTATTCCCCAGAAATGTTGCCTGCTTGTAGCTCATAGATGAGTCCCTCAAGAATTTCCCTCTGGCAAAGGGAAGCTGCCTTGCCCAAGGTCATGATCTAGGATAAAGCCTGATTTAGTAACTGGTAGGAAAAAGCCTGATTTAGTAACTGGCGGGAGTAGGAAAGCCTGGCCTATTACTTCACCGTGGGCCACTTGGAGGGCCATCCCAACTTTGTGATTCCCCACCGGATTGCCTATGGCCTTTCTTGCAATTGTATTTCATTTCAACTTCTTCCACTGTCCTGTTTCTTTCACTCTCTTATGGGAATTACTCCCAAGAACACTCCACAGTAAACCTCCTGCCTGCCATCTCCACCTCAGAGTTTGTTTCCTGGGAAGGCTAGTCTGCAACATGCCATTTCATCATCTTGTTGCACCTGGCTGGACCCTTTGCAATGGGTCACTGTATGTAACCACCATAGTTAACAGATGTGATATATAACAGAAGCTCCCCGTGTCTCTGGTTATGATGCACGGCCACTGGTCCTGCCCCATCCTTCCTGTTCCTGATCTAGTTTCTAATTTTTCCATTATTTTTTGGCTTACTGACAACTTTTTTTTATGTTCACTATTTCCTGCCAACCCACATTAAGGAAAAAATGCATGTATAGTTGCCTTATAGTCTCCAAAACACATTAAAAACACTTAAAACACATTAAAAACACTCAAAACAATACTTTGGTTTTATACTTGTAATAAATCAATACAGATTAAGCATAATTTATCATGTTCACCTTTCTTTTTCATAACAATTGCCATTTTGAATAATTTATATTAGCATTTTTGTTTTGAGTGTTATTGAGAGTTCATGGTCTTTCATGTACACACAAAAACTTATTTAAATTAACTATAAAGTGTGATATCAATCTATGCTCAAATTATTACAAGTTCACCAGTCAGAGTCTCTTCACACAGGTTCCATTTACTTTTAATACTGACCGTAACACTCTTTAAAGCTTCCTTACTTATTCCAGACTCGTCTGAATTTTCCTTTTCACAAGATATGGAATCTTCTACCTTCAAAGGATCCTGATTCTTCTTATAGACCAAGATTTGAGTGCTAGGGGTAATATCTGAGTTGCTGATTGGCAGGATGCAACTGTTGCTATTGGACCACTTTCAGAAATGACAACATCGGAGAAGATAAATTTGTGACCTCAACTTGATGTTACCAATTTGACCTTCTTTACTCATGGTTCCATTGATCACTAAGAGTTTCTATCATATTTACAGCCTTATTTAATTTTTATGACAATTCTTTGAGGTAGGCATTGTTATCCCATTTACAGATGAGGAAAACAAGGCCTATAAGTTTAAGTGACTTGTCTAAGGCCAGAGGAACAAGTGGCTAAGCACAATTGAATCTTAGCTTTTCCAAGTCATACTGTATCTACTGGCTTCTAGCATTCTCCAGTGGCAGGTATTAGAATTCATAACACTTGACACTAAGAAATGACCTCTTCTTTTGAAATTCCTGCCATGGGTGCTGGATTACATACTATTTTTTTGTTCTAACCAGCCTATCTCTATGCTGGATATGGGAAGTGTCATGGATAAATTCAGTTTTCTTTTTATTTCCCAAGCTTTTTTTTTGAGACAGAGTCTTGATCTGTTGCCCAGGCTAGAGTACAGTGGTGCCATATTGGCTCACTGCAGCTTCTGCCTCCCAGGTTCAAGCTATTCTCATGCCTCAGCCTCCTGAATAGCTGGGATTACAGGCGTGCACCACCATACCTGGCTAATTTTTGTATATTAGTAGAGATGGCTTTTCACCATGTTGGCCAGGCTGGTCTTGAACTCCTGATCTGAGGTGATCTGCCTGCCTCGGCCTCCTGAAGTGGTGGGATTACAGGCGTGAGCCACTGCACCTGGCCCTGAGCTGGTTTTTGTCCTGGCTTATGCCTTCCTAGAAGCAGGTAGGCCTTTGTATGCCTAGAGTTAAAATGACTTTCCTGATAGTTTGATCTGAATGTGAGGATAAAACCCCCAGCCTCTCTTCCTGTGGGCTGGGGTAGTGTTCAGATGATTGTAAAATAACTACTCATCTTTTCTTGACCTATTGGCATTAGTATTAAGGTTTGCCCCATATTGTTGACAAAAGTTGTTGTAGCCATTGTTATTAATCCTCACTTGCATAATCTGAATCTTTAATCTATGAAACATGTCCAGAGATGGCCAGGGTCACATATATATTTATATTATTTGAGGTAGAATATCTTATCCTTCTTTTATTGGGACTTGAGGAGCTACTTTGTTTCACTGTCCTCCCAGCTCACAATAACACACTTTCTTGTAGGACTAGACTTTTATTCACAGGGCTGAAGTCCCAGAAACCAGGTTTCCACTTCCAGACCCTCCCTCTCTGGTCAGAGTTGATTGAACCAAGAGTGGATACCTCACCCAAGCTGGACCAACTAGATTTGTTTCTTCCAGGAATGCAGAATTAAGGATATGACCTAGTCAGCCTGGGCTGGTCCTTTGAAAAGAGAGGACGGAGTCTTGGGAGTTGATATTGTTACCTTCAGCTCATATGTGTACAGAGACACATCAAGGCTGGCCTGCAGAAAGAAAACAAGAAGCAGATTACCAGATAGATCTGCTCTTTTTGGCTTCCATCCCTCCCTTATTCCACTTTCCTTTTGACTCCTGAGATACTCCTATATCTTCCTAAACTTCTTTTTTTTCCATATTGAAGCCAATTTGAGTTACTTTTCATTACTTACAACCAATGAGACTTAACCAAGACAGAGGTCCTCTTGTCTGGTCATGTTTCTGGTGCTCAAATGTTGCTGTGAAACCTTTTCTCCCTGTCTCCCTCCTCCCTTCCTTCATCATTTCTCCCTTCTTTCCTCCCCCTTTCCTCTTTTTATTTTTTCCCCCCAAGACTGCATTGTAATTGTGCATTCAGATTACAGAGAATCCCTGTTCTAACCCAAAGCCATTTTCCTGCCAGGAATCCCAGAGCTATAAACCCTCAACTTCAGAGGGAAAGTGAAGCTGAAGAGTTTACCTCCCAGAATATAGCTTATAATCTGTTGTCTGAAGAAAATAAGCAAAGTCATTGTTCTTCCCTAAAGGCAGCCTCCTCTTAGTTAAGTAAGTATGTCTAGTTCTATTTCTGTGGGCGTCTGCAGCTCCTTTCACTGAGAAGGAAATAACAAGCACCTAGAAGACAAGAGAAAACAAGACAGGATTGTGGCCTTTTACATGTGTTTTGTCATCCTTCTTCAAGAGTCTTTAATATGGAAGAAGAGAGACTTGGCAGTCCCTCACTTGTTAGTCAAGAAGAGTTAAAGTGTAGTGGGTTTGTTTAAATGTATTTGGTAATTCCCACTCAATTTCAATACTCTTGCTTGCTGTGGCAAAGGGAAAACAAACAAAAAGAAAACTGGAAATAACCCAGGTTTTTGGAAATAGGTGAATGGCTGGGCAAACTATGATACAGCTGCACTTTAGAAAGCTGAGCAGTTATTAAAAAGAATGATTTACAGCAACATGTATTATAGGAGGAGCTCTATCTGGGGCAAAGCCTGCTAGTTACACCTCATCTCCTAGCTCCTCATAAGTCCACCCCTTTCAGTGATTTTTCACTGGGCACACAGCTACCAGGAAAAAAGACTGCACTTCCCAGTTTCCCTTGCAGTCAGCTATAGCCATGTGATCAGCTAATGAGATACGAGGGAAAGTGAGATGAGCAACTTCTTTGCTGTGTTTTTAAAAGGAGGTGGAGAGTGTGGTGGGATGCCCTTTCTTCCCCCTTTCCTCCTCCATCTTATTTCCTAGAACATGGTTGTGATGGAAAACTAACTTGGGCCATGTGGATGAGGGGTACTGCTTGGAGAAGCTAAACAATAAAATAGAAAGAGCTTGGATTCTTCAATATATGGTGCAGAGTTCCAGAAAGTCCCTGGACTTCTGTTAAGTTAGGCAGAAATAGACTCCTTTTTTAGAAAAAAAAATTAATTTTAATTTGAATTTTATTTTTAGTAAAAATTTCTATCTTGTTCATTTGATTCTGTTACCTGGAACCAAAGCCAAAGTCTAATTAATACCTTATCTAAGGAGAAATAGTAATTTAGTTGTGCAGTAATATGTGTAGTATAGTATCTTTAAAAATATCTGTGAAACAAAGAATCTACTTTGTACATATGCATATATGCCTGTAAACATTGAAATGATCATGAAAATGGTGGAAAAGTATATGGCCAAGTTTCTAACTTTGATACCCTTAGGGGTGAGGAGGGAAGAGGGTGTTCCCATTTTTCTTTGACATCGTTTCTTGTTGTTTGACTTGTTATAATAATAAAAGCTCTTTTAAATTTACAGAAAAACATTATTTCAGGTCTTCCTGAAATAGGAGCAGCTAACATGAAGTTGCTTATTTAAACCATGCCGTTGAAGGCTTTTGAGGCGGAGAAGCCCAGCATGTTCTGCTATGGTAGCGAGCTGCATCTGTCCTAAAGATTTCTATCTGTAAGGTCGTCGTCTCAAACTTGCTTCTAGGTAGAGGTCTTGCTGGTTCTTTTATGTGGTTGGATAAGTGCTATTGGGGGAAGACTGATTATTTTGCATTTAAAAAGAAGAACTATTGTGTTTTTCACAAAATTGTCTCTAGATTTGCTTCCACTGTGTAGTGATTATGGGAAGAGGTGGAGAGAATGAGTGAAGGGAATAATTAAGCTGTCGGAAGGCATCTTTCTAGTGATTCCTGACCAGCTGGCCACATGGCCCAAGCTCAGGGTGAGAAGCTCAGGGTGTGTCACACAGCCCTGCATTTACTGCCTGTGATGAATACAACATCACCTACAGGGTGCAGAGACAGTTGTACCTTTGTTGATACGGCCTCAGTTGGAAATGAAAATTTGGAAATCATAGGCATCTTCCAGGTCAGTATGCAGCAATAAAAGTTTTCAAATGCCTTTTCCAAGCATTGTTAGAAGTGTGTGTGTGTGTGTGTGTGTGTGTGTGTGTGGAGAGAGAGAGAAAGAGAGAGAGAAAGAATACATTTCAGACTTTTAAAGTGTCAGACTCAGTTCATCTCTCTTAGATCCCAGAAAAATCCAGAAAGGAAAGACCCGGCTGCATTAATGTAGATTCTCTACAGATGCAAATTTTCCCCACAAAAGACAGTTTTGCAAGACCACTTCAGTCTGCTGTCAGCCATTTCAAAATATGTCAAAGAAACATGTTTTGGGGTAAAGTATTTTGATTTCTTTCAGTTCCCACTTTGAACTTAAAAAAGTTCCACATATTAAATGCCAACCTGATAGCTTTGGAGAAATTTGAGTTAGAGGTTGTTAGATAGAGGCAAAGGAATGGAAACAAATTGAGATAAACAAAAAAGAGCAGTTTTTTGTTTTGTTTTTGGTTTTCTTTTTGAGACCGAGTCTTGCTCTGTGGCCTAGGTGGGAGTGCAGTGGCATGATCTTGGCTCACTGCAACCTCCACCTCCCAGTTCAAGCGATTCTCCTGCCTCAGCCTCCCGAGTAGCTGGGATTACAGGTGCCTGTGACCACGCCCAGCTAATTTTTGTATTTTTAGTAGAGATGGGGTTTCACCATGTTGGCCAGGCTGGTCTCGAACTCCTGACCTCAGGTGATCCACCTGCCTCAGCCTTCCAAAGTGCTGGGATCTACAGGCATGAGCCACTACACTTGGCCAAAAGAGCAAATTTTAATATATCATCCCACGTCTTCTTTAGCTGGTCTCTTAGTCCTGATAATAGATCACTTCAGTTAAACAGTTGTGTCCCATTCCAGGAGGTGGCATTGCAGATGGGCAAGGCCTTTGTACAGGATGCCGGCAAACAGATCTTTAATAAAAGACATTTCTATAGAAACAATGTTAATGTCTGGAGAAATCTACAGACTAGTATTTCTAGAGTCTCTGAAGCATCTTCAGATGACAGTGGCAATCTAACAGATTCTTTTTGGATTGGAGTTTGGAATTAGGTGTTCAAGTGAACTTTCTGAGAAGTTCATACATTAGTAGGCAAGAAAGTTGTTTATATATAAGTTGCTGTTATTTCTCCTGAAGTTCAAGTTGTATAGCTTCAGTCTGAGGGTCTTTAAGAAAAGCGTAGTTTTAATTTCTAGTGATTTGAAAGGACTATATTTTGACAATGGTTAAAATTGCATTACAGGAGCATAGGAGCAAATTAATTTTCCTCCCACTTTATCAAGGAAAGGGAAACCAGTGGCTTCCTTTGGCATTTTGTTTCTTCATAAAGTAGGAAAAACAAAAACAAAAAAACCCTTGGTTTCTCTTTTCTTCATAAAGTAGAAAAAAAGACAGTAAGAATGGAAGGGTGTGGCTCATACACATTTGGAGAGGTATCTCTTTTAGGAAAAACAGAAGACTATCAAAAAAGTATTAAATGAATTTGAACTGGCATCCTTAATTTTACATTGGTAGAGGTTGTCTGCCATAATAAAAAGAATATGGATTTTAGGATCAGGTAGATCTGGGTCCAAATAGTTAATTTCCAAGTTACATTAGTGTAATAGGATGTAGAAGTAAAACTTTTTTTTTTTTTTTTTTTTTTTTTTTTTTTGCTATTAGTTTCAGCTAGATCCTCTAGACCATGATATAACTTACATTACAAAGTGAGGTATGAGACTGCCGTGCAGGGCTTGAAAAAGGAGGTGTTTAAAACCAGTTTTGGATTTCTTATCTTCTTCAGCCATCAAGATTATAGAAAGGTTAAATAGAAATTAGAAGAAGATTTTTGTTGGGAAAGTTGAAGCATTTTTCTTTTAACTCCAGCCTAGGGAGAAGGTCTTCAATGGGGCAACCAGTGGGCTTGACATGTGGCCCAGTGGACAGGCACATGAGTCATGTTTGAGACATCAGAAAGGCAAGAGACTATTGTTGCTTTGCTTCTCTGAGAGAGCAGTGAAAAGATACTGCTGCAAAGGGGATGACTTCACTCCCCAAGTTGACTGGGGCAGAGAATATATGTTTCCTTTTTTTGCTCATGAAAGAAAACGTTCTACTGATATGCTTCCTTTTGACCAGATGTTGCACAGGAGTGTGAGAAAACTGATGATGGGTTCACTTAAATAGCAACCAAGAACACTGCCTGGAGGGGCAAGTTGAACCCAGCAGAGAATGCTGTTGGGTGCTGCTGAACTCAGTCTCATGGGAGAAATCCAGTACAGTAGGGGGCGGGGTGTCTCTGAAGAACCCACAAAATGCCCCTCAAAGAGTCAGTTGTTTGTAGCTATTAATCCTAGAAAGCACTGACATCAATCACACTAATGTGGCCTTTGGGGCTTACTACTAAAGAAGACTCATAGGACCCCAAATGGCAATACCTATGGATCTATATTCTGTTATAGGAAAAGGATAAAATATAGCATCAGCATTAAAGCAAGGATGTACATCTCGGGCAAAGGCTACCTCCCAGCAAGGGGTCTAGACACACCAGGGGCAAGCTCCAATTGTCTTCCCTCTGTAAGGCCATGGCAGGCTGCACTTGCTCTCTCAGATCAGGAACCACTGATGTGTTCACGGAATACCTAGTAACCAGGGAGCCCAAGGTGGAGTTTCAGCTGGGGTTTCTTATACCCTGCTGATGATATAGGTATATTTTTGCTGTGCAACCAGTTGCAATGGCAGAGGCTTTGGGGCGGGGGGCGGGAGGCACTCTTACTAAGACTAGGTTCAAATAATCAATCCTACTGCTGTCAATAAATAATGCTGACAAGCTGATAAAAAGCACCCCAAAACTCCTTGGACGTGTGGTTACAAAGTGACATTATTAATCAGTTGTTGACCGGAATTGTGCCATGCTGGTACAATTCTTTTGTGTAAAACAGCTCAGGCTTACTCCATGCCTGCTGGGGTTAACCTTCATAACATACTAACTCATGACAGTATCTGTTTAGTAAGAACATTTCTGCTCTTTACTTCTTGCTGCTCTCTAAGCCAAAATGAGGTGAAAGTAGCCTAGAGAACAGAGAAGGAGAATAGAAACTCCAAATGGGGAAAGAGAAAAAGAGTTGACCACACCTATTTTTTTTTTTTTTTTTCTCAAAGCACATCTTATTTGGGGGGCAGGGGGATTTAATTATAAATGGAGTTAAATCTTGTGACTATTGCATAGGGCTAGAAATAAACCTTTTTTTTTTTTTTTTAAACTAGACTGGGACTGATTTTATTATCACAAGTAGCTGGAAACTTTTAAAATTAATGATGAATGACCATAAAACCATGAGACTTGCCTTAAATTTCATCTAGAGGGCAGGGGAAAAATTACCCTGACAAAACAGGTTTGAATGGGTAGGAGGAGAAAAATGATCAAGCCATTTGTTGATTATATCACAGGAGTTTTATCCTTTGAATATATCATTTATAAGATATATTGAAGATAAAATTGGAGCAGTGTTAAGGAATGTTCAAGCAAAATTAGAGATGTTAAAAACAAATAAGTAAATAGATAGATAAAACTTCCCCCTTCCTACTCCCAAACCTGACTATAAACAAGCATTGGAATCTTTTTGCTTTCTTAATAAAGCAAAATGTTTATATACATCATTTGGTCTTAGGGTGAAGGATAAGGGATTAAGGTACAAGTTTCATGAGCTTAAGAGCTGATTAGCAGGATTAAGAGATATCTTGCACAGCTGAGAAGATTGCAGGGTTGAGCCCTGAAATATGCTCTTCTAGGCCATTAAGGCAAGCAACCAGAGGAAAATGTCAGCTACTTTTTTTCCAGCTCCCTTACAGTTAGTTTGGGACTATGTGACTGGGTTCTGGCCATCAGATGCAGGCAGAAGTGGTGTAAGCCACAGACCTTGGTTTTTAAAAGCCTGCTGGGTGGACCCTCCAGATTCCTCTTTCTCTGCTACTGAGACCTCTAAAGGTCATGCTTTTAGATGGAGTAGCTACAAGACAGGAAATTCTGATCTGTATAGGGCTTTCCAAGAGCACGTTAAGCCACAGAAATGTTGGGTTAAACATAGGTTAAACTATCCCGACTATTTCATGGGAAAAGAACGATGAAGAAAAGGAGAAGGAACACGAAACAGTTTTCACAAACAAAAGTCTAAAGGTAGAATCAATATTTCTTTTAGATCAATACTTGACGGAGAGAAAAGGGAATAGGGAAAGAGAGAAGAAAA
Source organism: Macaca fascicularis (assembly GCF_037993035.2). Taxonomy (NCBI): domain Eukaryota; kingdom Metazoa; phylum Chordata; class Mammalia; order Primates; family Cercopithecidae; genus Macaca; species Macaca fascicularis. The sequence continues at coordinate 46,042,581 of NC_088376.1, forward strand.
GACATTAATAACTCTACTTTGTGGTTGTATTGAAAAAATCTTTTAAGGAAGAAAAACATACACATGCATATATATATATATATATATATAAAATTTTCATAAGCTGAACATGTCATGTAACTAGCACATGAGTCAGAAAGCTATAGCCTTACCAGGATCTCAGAAGCTCCCTTCATGGCCCCTTTCAGTCACAGCCCCACAGGAGCACCCACCATCCTGACCTCTAATCGCTATGGCTGCAGGTTGACCTTTGCTTGACCATGTGGTTAAAAAAGAATATCACTCTCCAGCTCCACTTAAGTTTCTGTATTACCCAGAAACTGAGCTTCTTGAAATTTCTTAATTTTTCTAGTTTTTTTTTTGTTTTGTTTTATTACTAGCAGAGAATCAAGTAAAGACAATGAGGAATTAAACAATGATGACACTGATTTTGATTCTTAGTAAATTCTGTTTTAGTTTGTTTTAATTTTATTTTCTTTGAATAAATCTTATACATTTTTGTGTGTCCATAAGAATTTACAAAATTAGTTATACATATTTCCACAAAAGACCTCTTATTACATTTAAAGTTAGAGATTTTATGAGGCAAGTTGTATGGTCATAATGCAATATAATTATAAACAAACAAATACTGGAAAGTAACCAAAATACCGCTACATGGAGAATAAAAATAAATAGATAATACTTTGTCCAACTGGAAATAAAAATGGAATTTACAATCTATTTAAAAGCAGTAAAAATAATACTTTATATAAAAACTTTAATGATCACTGCAAAAGTTAGTCTCATAAAAAAAATTTATAGCCTTAAATATCTTTACTATTATAGAAGAAAGACTACAACTAAACATATTCCCTATCTTAAAAATAGCAAAAATATAAAGTAAACCAAGAAGTGAGGATTACCATATCTCATCAATTCAAGGCCTGCTTTATTTTTTAGTTTGACATCTCTGAAATCAGGATGTGTCCTCAATTTCTGTTGACCACGTAGCAGTGTGACCTTGTTGTTATTGCCTATGCTTGTAAGAACCTGGCTGTCTTTCCTGGTGACATGATTGAAATCCCTTGGCATGTCAGTCAAAAAACCATTTAAGCACTGTTTGGGGAGGGAGTATGAGTACTGGTTGATGTCTGCAATATTTTGAATGACACTTCCAGAAGGAGATAACTAGCATTGAAACTTACAGAGTAAGTATCAACAGTTTAGAATAAATCTTGGATGCAACAGCATAATACTCCTAAGAAATACTACATCACCAGCACAGAGGACAATATTGTGTGTAAAATGCGAACACTGAAGATTGAATCCACAATGATTTAAAAGAGCTGGACTCTCAAGGAGAAGACATTTTAGAAATACCTTAAGCAAAATTATTTTTTCCTTTTATGGATGCACAAAGATGTGATTAAAATGCATGCCTAAATACATCTAAAACAGCTATTCTAATAAGTACAAATAAACATTTTAAATGATAAGGAGGCCTTATGTTCTAGATTATGTGAAAGCACTTTGTCTTTCTAAGCGGTATCCAAAATAATGATGAAATGTGATAATATAGCCAAAAGCTATAGTTAAAGAAATAGAACGCTAAAAGAGTGAGATGCATAAATAAATGTGAAAACTAGTGTTTTGAAAAAGTTAGGCTCTTCATGAGCCTGGTTAAGAAAAAAGTGTGGGAGCAAAAACAGACAAGACTAGGAGCAAGAAGAGAGAGCTACAGATAAGGCAAAGATTAAAACTGTAAGAGCATAGGACGTGCAGCTCGTTGGCAGTCTATTTGAAAATCAAGAACATGGACTGGCACACTTTTTCTGTTGGAGGGTCACGTAGTAAATATATTAGCATTTGTGAGCCAACAGGTAAAATCAAAGCCATTATGTGGGCATTTAAATAACCATTTAAAATGTAATCATTAAACAATTTATAAATCATTCTTAGTTCAGTGGCTGTAGAAAAACAGGTGGTAGGCCTAGACTTGGCCCGTGGGTCACTGTTTGCTAACTTGATCCAGAGAAAAATAGTGATTTCCAGATAATTACCATTTCCAAAAATAACTCAAGAAGAGGTAGAAAATTTGAATAGAACAATTACTGTGGAAGAAATCAGAAAGGCACTTAAAGATTGCCTAGTAAAAACACATCAGGATTGGATGATTTTACAGCTGAATAATATCTAATCTTTAAAGAAAAAATAATGCCAGTGTTACTCCAGATCATAGAAAACTATTAAAGATCATAGAAAAAAGATGAAAATCTCCCAAACTTATTTAACGAAGCCATTAAATTAACATTATATCAAAACGAGTTGTTGCACAAATAGTACACAAAATATATAGACCAACGTTGCTTATGGATAAAGCTGAAAAAAGTAAAAATGAAATATTAGCAAAAAGAATACAGCAAAGTATCAAATGGACGGTACATTATAACCAAGAAGGGAAGGCAAGAGTGATTGGATATCAATAATTGATCATATCAACAAATTGAGAAAAATCATACGGCCAGAGCAATCAGTGCTGAAAGGCATTTGATCAACAAAAACAACAATAAGAGTGGTCCACAGCAGTTATTTATACCAAGGAACTCTAAATGGCAATAAAGACAAACTACTTAAATATGATAAAGACTATTTTTGAAAACAAAATAGAAAATACCATTCTAAGTACTGAAATGCTAAAAGCCAATCAATTAAATTCAGAAATGAGACAGTGGTGCCAACTATTACCTTTATTGTTCAATATTGTTTTGGAGGTCCTAGTGAATATACTAAGGCAAAATAAAATAATACACACAAGCATGGTGGAAAAAGAGCTAAACTGATCATATAATTTTACACCTAGAAAAATAAAGAAACTCTAGTTCTAAACGTTTCTGGAACAGTTAAGAGAATTTGAGAATGTTGGATATAAGCTTTTCTTTATTCTAGAAATAAGAACCTAGAAATAGAAAGGGGAAACATTTTACTTACAATGCCAACAAATATGGCATTTTAAAATATGGATAAGAAAGTTCAGAACCTATGTGACATAAATGATAATATCAAAATGGAAGAATATAAATTAACATTTGAATAAATGGAAAAACTTATGTTCTTAGATGGCAAGAGATAATACCATACAAAATCAATTATGTCAATATTAATATAGAAATGCCATGGGAGGTGGGTAATTGATGATGATGATCTTAAACTTCATATTAAGAAATTTTTCATCATGGAAGAAAAATGCCTGTGAACAGCCAGTAAAAGTGGAGAAGGAAGCATGATGTAGAGGCACCTGCTTTACTAAGTATTAAAACACTAAGAGCCATCATAATAAATCAATATGATACAGGAACAGGAATAGCTCTGTAGATTAGAACACAGATGGACAATTCAGAAATAGATCCCAAACTGTTATGTTATAGTAATAAAACAGCACCAGACTGCCCATGACAAGAGTTCTCTCAGATATTCAGCCTTCTGCTTGAATAAAGGGAACCTGAATATCCAAAATCCTGATTTTTACCTGGGATATTAATGGTTTCCTTATTTTTTTAAGCCCCGAAATATCTATAATATAACTTTATTACAGGTCTCAAACTTATATGAATATTCTCTATATGAAAATGTGCTGTTTCAATTCAGTGGAAGAAGAATGGTTTATTTAATAAATTATGTGAGTGCAACAGGCTATTCATCTGGAGGAAAGTTAAAAATGATTCATGTCTAGTATCATTTATAAAAATAAATTCCAAATAGGTGAAAGGAATGAGACTTGTAGGGTCTGTTTAACCTGGTGGATGTCATATCTTGAAAGTCGGCTTTAACTCCCACGTCTCAAGTTATTCTGTCCCAGATCCTCACAGGCAGAAAGAAGGGAAGCTGGCAGGACAACAAGTGTGGCCAGTCAGAACTGCTTTGCTGTGAGGAGCTGGGAAGTGAAGGGCTTCAGCAAGAAGGAGACAAGGAGACTGGATATTGAGTAGGCGACTGGCGGTGTCTGCTAAAGAAAACCAGTTGTGGAGACAGAGAGAGAGAAAGTCTCTATTGGTATATTTTGGGCATTGGCTGGGATCAATTGCTGTTACTACGAGACAGCATGGTTTACACTGGCTTTGATTTGCTTTGGCTCCTAGCCAGCCCTTTACTGTGGTACCTGCAGCTGCCCCTGGAAGGACAGGAACACAAACTTCTATCTTAGGGACAGTGGGGAAAAAAAGTCCAAATATATTGTCTAGGAATCTCCCTAGCTTTCTAAGTACAGCTCTTTGGCAGGAAAGAAAAAAACCATAATTACAGCTGTCTCTTCACACTTAAGTCTTTTTCAAAAAAGAGACGAAAGCTAGAAAATGAAGCAGAAAGGCCAACCGCTTTCTTCACCCACTCTTAAGAGACCTTAGCCCTGTTACCAGAGACAGGTGCTGGGGTTCGCACTCATTTCCCAGCAGCCTGTGGAGGAGGACCCTCAGGGAGGCAGTGCTGGGAAGGGAGAAGCTGAGACTGGGGATGGCCTGAGATATGTCCAATCCCCTGTGCTTCTGGTGTCTGGCTCTGCGGGACAGTCAGGCCCACATGTCACCTGAGAGAAGCAACGGGCATGTGGAGGATGGCTGTGCGGCAGGGCCCACGAGGCCTGTTCACTGCCCCTTGGGCCTGGTGCTGGCTGGGGCTGCTGGGAGAAGAGCTGGCCTGAGCTGTGGCCTCCAAGGGAGGAAGTGGCACTTTTCCAAGCTGGCTAGTAAGGTGGGGGACATTGAGCTCCCACTGCAAAGCATCAAGCATCGCTGCAGCCACGATGCGCATCAGAAGGAGTAAAAGGTGCTGGGGGGAGGGGGCAGCCATAAGAATGCCCTGCCTTAGAATCCAGGTAACCCTGCCCCAGGCGAGAGAGATGTTTATTTAAAGGTGAGGTAAGTGAGGATGAAGACAAAGCACATCTAGACCCTTCAAGGCCACTGTCTGGAGTTCTCTGACAGCCAGCTCTGAGTGGGGCTGTGTCCCTGGGTGGTGACAGAGGCATGGTACTAACAGCACAGCCCCGTTTCTCTGGTTCTTGCCAACCACTCCCATTGACTGAGCTTCCCCAGCATGACATCCTCAGGGTGGCTGCCCCTCAGGAAGGGTGTCTGAAGGAAGAAGTGTGGCTTTGGGGTCAGACAGCCCTGGGCTTGAATCCTAACTGACTCACTCATGTACGAGCTACCTGACCTTGGGCAGGTGGCCAAGCACTTGAGGCTCAGTTTCCTTGTTGTTAATATAGAAATGACAAGCCCTCAGAAAGCTGTCAAAAGGATTACACAAAACAATGAAATGGGCCAGGCACAGTGGCTTAGGCCTGTAATCCCAGCACTTTGTGAGACTGAGGCAGGCAAATCACTTGAGGTCAGGAGTTTGAGATCAACCTGTTCAATATGGCAAAACCCTGTCTCTACTAAAAATACAAAAATTAGCCGGGTGTGGTGGTGCATGCTTGTAATCCCAGCTACTTGGGAGGCTGAGGTGGGAGGATCACTTGAGCCTGGTAAGTGGAGCCTGCAGTGACTTGAGATCGTACCACTGCATTCCAGTCTGGGTGACAGAGTGAGATTCCATCTTAAAAAAAAAGATAATGAAATAGCCCTGGGCACAGAATTTGGCACAAAGTAGGCCTTGCATCCATGTGAATTTTCTTCATTCTCTGAGGAAGCAAGGGCAGCTCCCAGGAGCCCATGTGGTCCACTTCCCTTCCGTCAGGCTCTCCTGGCCCCACCTCAGGCCAGGGGGTGAGTATGGCTTGGTGAGCTCTCTTTTAATTTACTCTTTCATTACACTGGTGTCTGCTACTTTAAGTGTTTTACTGCTGTATTCCTTTGCCCAGAATAGTGCCTGGCACATAGTAGATGCTCAATCAGTATTGCTGAATGAGTGAATTCATTAGTTTCTTTTATCCTTAGACTACTTTGAGTAAAACCCTAAAAGAACTCGTAATTTTCACCTGAACAGTTATTGTCAACTGGACAGTCATCTCCTTTTTTCAGTTTATAGTTTTTCACAAAGAACTGCCACATTCTAAAGCCAGTGCCAGGCTTCAGAACTCACATCACCTTATATATTATCACCTTATATATGTAGTATCACCTTATATATGTATCAATACACATATAAAGACTGCATCAAAAAGATATATACTTAGATGTAAAATAAGACAAAAATTCTGTATGATTCTTTAGAAATGACTGGCTACTGGAAATTTACTTAATTGGCCATTTGTTAGTCTTCCTTGGCAATCATCATAACTCGCTCAGGAGTTTTGGCAAGGTGAGCAAATCTAACTTTAAAATGGTTTTCAGATGTAATGGACTTTTTATAAAAACTAAACTGAACAACTAATGAGGTTAAAATAATATGATATTTTGACAATAAATATTGATTAATTTATATTTTCCTATTTTCACATGTGGGAGCCAGTGGTTTTATATTGTGGCCTCAAACATTTTTGTAGGTCCCTGAAGAACTCACACGACATGGGCATTGCACCTAGAGTGCCTTGATGGATAAAATAGTCCCGTAGAATTGTAGATGCAGCATGTTCATAATTTCTTCTTACATAGAGTGGTTCTAGGTGTTAAGGACATCTGAGGACACTCTTCTAGCTCTGGCCTCTTCTCCATTGAGTCCTGATTCTCTTTTTCTGTCCTACTCCCGCCTACCATTTTTTAGATTTCACCCTCTATATTGAAACTGTCTAACACATCAAAGGTACAGTTCTCAGTTAATCAGACATACCCATCTGCATTACTAAGTCATTCATTTTTGTATTCCCTTAAGAAGGCAGGTTTGTGAATGTGAGCCTAAGGTCAGAAATAGTGGATGAATTCTTTGCATCACTCAAGGGCATCTTCCCTTCCCAGGTAACCTGACTGTCCCACATGGCCTCTGGTAAAGGTGCTTTTGTCTGGAAATCCCCTCGGTGTCTCTCCTCCTCATTTGGCACTGGCTTCTCATCTCTCCAGTGCAGAGAGCAGATGGCAGAATGAGATTGGAAAGGAGTGGTCAAAGGGCAGGTATTTGAGACTTGGTTACTAACTTCCTTAGTAGATTTTTGCTACTCAGACTATGGTCTGAGGCTAAAGAACCCCTGTACCACCTGGAAGCTTGTTGGAAAAGCAGAATCTCAGGCCCCACCCCAGAGCTGCCAAGTTGAAAGCTGCATTTTAACAAGATTTCCAGGTGAATTTGTGTGCACTTTAAGGTTGGAGAAGCCCCATACTAGATAACATCACTTGGCTGTACCTTAGGCACCTCAAACGTCTACTGGTATGAATCTGACCCAATCATCTACCCCTACAGCTTGTCCCGCCTCCTGAGTTTCCTCTCTTCTTCTGCATATCTGGGGTGCCTTAAACATAATTATATCATAGAATTTGTTTATTGTATGTTATGTTACACTTTTACTGCTTTCTCCTGATTAGGTTATAACCTTCTTGAAGACAGGAATTATGTCTATTAATTTCCTGTCACCAGTGGCTTGCACTGAGCCTGAAATAAGTTTTTGCTTCTCTAGACCTCAGTTTTCCTAAGTATAGGGGCTGGGCTTCATCTTAAAGACTCATTCCAATCTTAAATTCTGTGATTCTATAGAGTGCCTGAAAAAAATCAGAACTTTAAGGTTAAGAAGCACCTTGGAAGTCACCTAGCTCAACACCTTCCTCCACCCATGTCTTGCCCCATAGTACCCTCATTAAAATGTAAGGCCTTTTGGCCACATCCACATCAAATGATTGTCCAACTTAAGCTTGGACATCCTAGTGATAGAGAATTTAGTACCTTTGTAGCCAATACATTCAATTTTCAGAAGGCTCTACATTTTTAGAAATGTGTTCCTATATTTGTGAGGCTACACTGTCAAACTGAAAGGGAATGGGTATTGAAATAAAATGGAATAAAATTCCACAAGAGCCACTTACCAAGTGTGAGTGGGGCAGACACTAAGGTGACCCCAGGGCTTTTGCCCCTGGTGTTACATTATATTACGTGGCAAAGATGATGCCATTCCCATAATTATGTTACATTATATAAGTCTCCATGCCCCTAGTGTATTGTCTTGTTATCTCCAGTGGTGGCTTTAAAGAAGCAAGCTGTCATAACTTCTATAGCCACAGGGAATAAATTCTACCATCAGCCTGAGAGAGCTTGGATATAGTCCCTTCCCCAGGCAAGTCTCCAGATGAAAACCATCTCTGACTGACACCTTGATTATAGCTTTGCAGAGGACCCACTTAAGCCATTTCTGGCCTTTTGACCCACAGAAACTGTGCAATAATATATGTGTGTTATTTTAAGCTGCTAAATTTGTGTAATTTGTTACACAGCAGAGAAAATGAATATACTGTATAATTTTAGGCATGGTTCTTAACTTCACTGACTTTCTGTAAACCAGAGATGGTAACATCTACTACCTAGAGTTGTTGTAAAGATTGGAGACAATTTGGTTGCTGATAGTAGAAAATAAATGGCAACTTTTCTGCTTGTTGTTATTGCTATTTTCTCCTTGCATCTCCTGAGCCTCTTCATAGCCAATGTCATGAAAGAGTTGTCCCCATAAGCCATCTCCACTTTCTTGCCACTCAATCACTGGTCAGCCTTCTCCCCTGTAGTCTTGTCTGTACCACTACATTGAAACAGCTTTTGTCAAGGCTACCAGCAACCTCTAGTTTATGAATCCAATGTTACTTTACTCTGTCATCAATTTACTTATCTTTCAAATGATTTTGCTGTAGCTGACAGACCACTCCTTGGAACATCTGGTTGACTTCCATGATAGCATGCACTTCTGGTTTTTCTCTTTGTTGTTCTTTCTTTCTTCTTTTTCTTCTCTCTGTCTTTTTTTTTTTTTTTAGCTGTCTTTGGCTAACATCCTACCTCTACCCAGTCTCTCGGTTCCACAGGGCTTGGTGTTAAACCATCTTTTTCTTACATACTCTTGCCTTATATGAATTCATCCATTTTTAAAATCTATGTGTTTAAATAGCATCTATAAGTTAATGGATCCCAAGTTTGTAGGTCCTTTTCAGTACACTCTTCTGCGCTCTAGACTCATATATCCAACTGCCATCTGGATCCTCCAGTTGGCTATTTCACAAGCATCTTAAATTAACATATCTAAAATGGAATACTCCATTCTCCACCCTCCCAGACCTTTTCATTCAGCCTTCTTCTTCATGACAAATGGTACCACCTTCTCCCAATTTGTTTCAACCAGAGATTAGGGAATCACCCTTGATTTCTTGCTTTCACTCATTCTGCCTGCCTCTGTCGGCAAGTCCTACGTTATAACTAAAAAATATGTCTTGAAAGTGTCCGTTTTTCTCCATCTCTACTGCCATCACTGCAATTCCTGGAACAGTGATGACATTCCCCTAAGAACTAATTTTCAGACCACAGCCAGTGATCTTTTAAAATTTTAATTTGAATTATTCAACTTTTTAAAGACTTTTCATGGCATGGCTTTCCTTTGTATTTAAAATAAAATTCAAACTTTTAGATGGCTTAAAGCTCTCTACCATGTGGGCCCCCTCACCATTTTCCTGTTCTTTCCTTTCCTCCATGTCCTCATTCAGCCATGCACTCTGGCTGCTTTAGTGTGGCCCAAATGTCAAATGTCAAATTTCCACCCCAGTCCTGTTTCTGTGTGTCTTTTCCACACATACAATAGTTCATTGTTTGATTGCCAATATATAGAACAATATTCTTAGGATCTTATAAATGTCATTGAAACTCAAAACCCATTATTGCAAACATATACTTAACTCAGTTGAAAGGATGACAACATAAACAGTAGTGACCACATTTGCCACTCAGAGGCAATGACAACCATACGACAATTGCCTTGATTCTAAGGCCAGGTTCTTTCTACCTCAGGACCTTTTTACATGCTGTTATGTCCCCTGAAACATCCTCCCTGCTCTCTTAGGATCTTTTCATTGTTTATGTCTCAGTTGAAATATAACTGTCTCAGAAATATCATTTCTTTTTCTTTTCTTTTTGAGATGGGGTCTTGCTCTTGTCACCCAGGCTGGAGTGCAGTGGTGCAATCTTGGCTCACTGCAACCTCTGCCTCCTGGGTTCAAGCAATTCTCCTGCCTCAGCCTCCTGAATAACTGGGATTACAGGTGCCCACCACCATGCCTGGCTAATTTTTGTATTTTCAGTAGAGACGGGGTTTCACCATGTTGGCCAGGCTGATCTCAAACTCCTGATTGCAGGTGATCTGCCTGCCTTGGCCTCCCCAAGTGTTGGGATTACAGGCATGAGTCACTGTGCCCGGTCTAGAAATGTCATTTCTTATTGTGTGATTTACTTTAGAATTCCTTCCCTCTTCTCTCTTACAGCACCTTATTTTATTTCCTCTACACATTACACTTCGTAAGAATTTATTTGCTTGTTTGCTTGTCTTCCATCTGCCCCACCAGATTATAGGTTTCATGAGGGCAGGTTCTGACTGTTAGGTCAATAAACCTTTGTTGATAGAATGTATGAATTACTAGGTTGGTGCAAAAGTAATTGTGGTTTTTACCATTACTTTAATACAAGACTGTATTCTAGTTTTACACGTTGGAGCCATTCAGAAACAATGTCATCCCTCTTATACAGGCTGCTCCTTCAATTCCTGGAAGAGACTCTGCTTCCCTATCCCAAACAAAAGTTGTTTTTCCCACGAGATAAAATATTTTCAACCCTCTCTTTCTCACATGATTTTGATATTACTTTATCATTCTGGCAATTTATTCAACAAATGTATTCAATAAAATTACAAATACCAGATTGTTCTTTTGGACAGGTTCCAGTTGCATTTTGTCAGTGTTTTTCTTAATATGTGACTCCCTCATCCCTCAAGAAACGTGAGGTCCATAGAGTCGAACAAACTCTAGTAGATATTGACTGTCCAGCTCAGTTCAGAGTTGACCATGCTTTCATATTCTTTATTTTAACGTCCATATTTTATTCATTCATCCAAAGTGGGAGTTTCACAAAGTCTAGAGGAGAAGGTGGCTTCGTGGCAGTAGTGGGGACATTGGACTGTATCAATTATGGGTCTTTGGGTGCAAGCAACACAAAACTCAATTACTAACAATGGGCTGAACAATAAAGATGCTAAGTGTCTCACATAACCAGAAGCTAAGGTTTTAGGCTTGGTTAAAAAGTGGCTTAGTGATGTCATCAAGGATCCAGGTCCCCCCTCTTTTCCCTCTCTGCCATCTTTAGTGTGTGACTTGGTTCTTCAGGTAGCCTCTCTCATAGTTTCAAGCCGGCTAAAGTAGCTCCAGGCATCACCAAGTCCAGAGGTAGAAAAGAGGTTTCTTCTCATGCATCTTTTTTTTTTCTTTTTTTAAAGATCCAAGAAATCTTCCCCACCCTCTCACTCTCATCTCTTCTCATCTCATTGCTCAGAACTAGGTTACAGGCCCACTTCTAAAAAACCAGTGGGAAAGAGAAGAGATTGAGATTACCATGATGGGATCAATTCATGAAGATCCTCTGGGGTGGAGAAAGGCCAACTCTCCTCTGAAGCACAAGACCCCTAAGCCTTGAATCAATTCAAAGTTCTGTTAGCAAGAAAGACAGGGTGGCGAATGGCAACCAACCACATCTGCTACAGGGTGGTGATGCCTTTGGGTGCTCGGAACCTAGCTCTATCTCAATCAAAGTTAGCAAGTGGATACTATCTCATGAAATGAGAGTCACCCTTTTACAAATTCTAATGCACTTTAAAGGGAGTTGTGTGTTTTCCTGGGTGTGAAAGTTGTTGTGGTCATACTATATTTCATCAAACCTAAGAAACTATCTAGATGTACTACTACTTTATGAATCTCTAAGATTAAAAAGTTATTTTAAATTCTGACATAATGTCTTAACAGTAGTTCTGCACGACTCTTGAGTCTGTAATACTGGCCCCTTACTGCTTGGAAATTTCTTTCCTCTCTTGTGAGAGACCTGGCAATTACTCTTACTTGCCGTTGCATTGCTTGATGTGGAGCAAATGTAACTGCTTCATTTTTTGTGGACTTTTTTGTGTTATTAGGTGTTATGAAACCATTTGTTGTTGCTTTGTGAGAAAGTATGGAATTGCATTTGTTCCTATAACAACAAATATTTGCCTCACAAATGTAAAATTTACATCCCAGCCCTGTTCGACTTTCTGCATACACAATAGCTCGTTGTTTGAATGCCAATATGTAGGATAACATTTTGAGGAACTTTTAAACATCACTGAACCCCAACACCCATTTTGTAACCACATATTTAACTCAGTTGAAACTACAACAATATGAACAGCGGTGACCAAGTTTGCCACTCACAGGCAATGACAACCGTATCATGATTGCCTTGATTCTGAAGCATATTGTGATTTTAAAGATGTTAAAATGTGGGCAGAAAAGCTTGTTGTAGAATTGATAAAATATGGTACATCTGACAAGCTTGCAAGTCTGTGGCTTAATGAAAACCATTGATGGCTCCATGTCCCTCATGAATGCCTGAGAGAGCATGAGCACTGCAGCATGTGGAAAATGCAGAAGGCAGGTCGCTCGTGGCATGAGTGGTTCTAATTAGATCAGCGAGACGTGGAGCAAGGCTCTTTGCTGAGCTGGTTGTTCAACATGAGTGGTCACCACCAGGGCTTATAATTTTCTTATTGCTAATTGGACACATGCTTGTGTCGTCTGTCACTTCCTGCATTTGTTTTCAGCTTCATTGCACTCTTCATCAAGGCAGTAAGATTGTGCTAGAAAGGAAGGAGTGTGTGTTCGTGTGTGAGACAGAGAGTGACAGAAGATGAGACACACATATACGCAGAGAATGAGAACATGAGACACACACAGAGAGAATATTGGTCAGTCTTGTGTTTAGTGAAGAGAAGAAAAACACTCACCTTAAAAAAACCCAAAAAAACCAAGAAACCAGCTCCTGAGCTGATTGGCTCCATGAACTGATTGGCTCCAGTCAGCCATGTGAAATGAAGGAGGAAAACACAAATCCTTTGTGGGATTCTGTGGAAGGCTGCATCAGCATGGTTGCCCTCAAGGACCCCCTTTCTGAGATGAGGTCAGGCTCCTGCCAAGCCTGTGTCTGAACACTGCAAGCTGTGGAAAACAAAACCAGGCCAAGCCCAGACCTCCCTGCTGAGATACAGATTTCCAGGAAAAAAAAAAAGGAAAAAACATGTGAGAACCATCTTGTCTGATGTCAAGGAATTGAAAAGGCACTTTCTTTTTTGATGATTCGCTGAAGAAAATAAGCCCTTTTGGCAAAGTTCCACCCTGCCTTTAAAGTTTATTGTTCTTCGGCATCTTGGTCCCTGGACCACCCATTCTGCATGAGTCTTTCCCATGTGGCATGAACTAGACTAAAATATCATCTTGCGCTTGTCACATCTAGAAAGGAAGAATCGTACTGACTGACATCTGTTCTCCACGTTGTCCTTTCCCCCCCAGAACACAGGCAGGCTGTGGCCAAGGCAGTTTCTGATGTGATCTTAGTGAACCATGTCTTTTTTCTTGTTTCTCCTAGCCTTCAAATCATTAAGTTTGTTATTTTAAAGTTTCGTTTTAAAAATTATACCACTTTTCTTGGCAAAGAGCAGAGAAAAAGAAAAATTCTTTTTTGTAAGTAGTATGTGGTATTGAACCACCACACATTAGTTAAGATTTGTACTCTGCTGAGTGATAAAATGAAGTTTAAAACCTGGCTCCTTCACTTTGGGCCAGTTAATGCATCACTTTGGTTCAGTTTGTTAAGCTCTATAAATCTCAGTTTTACTTAACTGAAAAATGGGGATAATAATGGAGGAACCCTCCCCCAACCTTGTTTTGAGGATTAAATGAGGATCACTCATGCACAGCCATGCACTGCCTGGCACCTGAAAAATGTTTCATAAATGCTACCAGCACTGGTACATTGAAATGTTTGCTGGGCTTTAAGTTCCTTATTAGGCTTTAGACATTTCATCACTGTCAACCCATATATTCCCAGAAAGAGGATTCTGGCCTTGACCATGTTTCCATCCCACAGACATGCCTTCCATGGGCAATTGCCTCTACCTCCAGCCTGTATCACTAGTCTTGTGCTTGTACTGCTGGTCAAGCTTCACCTCCCAGCCCCAGATTGATAAATTCACTTGCTGATGAAACCCAGCTTACAACTAATACTAAAATTGAACTCATTGATCTTGTCCCAAATGTGGTTTTCCTCTGAGGTTTCTCTCTTTCCATCACTTACCAGTCATTTAAGGCAGAACTTGGGCCTTGCCCAGTCTCCCTTCCACTGAGTCTCCATGTGCTGTGTCCCTCTGATTGTCCCCTGCCCCTCTACCCTCCTCACTCCTGTCTTGGAGACCCTCGATTTCCTTGATTACAGTTTTGCTGTAATGAACATTTAAAAAAAAAAAAAAATATATATATATATATTTATTTATGAGATGGAGTCTCGCTCTGTCGCCCAGGCTGGAGTGCAGAGGTGCGATCTCGGCTTACTGCAAGCTCTGCCTCTCAGGTTCATGCCATTCTCCTGCCTCAGCCTCCTGAGTAGCTGGGACTACAGGCACCTGCCACTGTGCCCGGCATGCCCGGCTAATTTTTTGTATTTTTAGTAGAGACAGGGTTTCACCCTGATAGCCAGGATGGTCTCAATCTCCTGACCTCGGGATCCGCCCACCTCGGCCTCCCAAAGTGCTGGGATTAGAGGCGTAAGCCACCACGCCCAGCCTGTAATGAACATTTTTAACTGGCTCTCATTTCTGTTTTCTCCATCTTCCAATCCATCCCTCACTCCGTGGCTCTATTCATCACACGATGCTTCAAACCTCCAGGGGCTCCACATTACCTTCAGCGTAAAATCCAAACTCTGTAACAGGCCTGCAAAACCCTTCCTGATTTGGTCCGCCCCTTTAGCTTTGCCCATCTCTCTCACTTTAAGTTCTTCATACTGCAGCCCTATTGGAATGCTTGGAAGCTCTTCCCGATCAAAGGACATCCCTTAATATTGTATCAATGCTTCCCTTTAGAATGCATTTTCCCAATTTTTGGGGGGATGGTATTCATTTCTTCAGTGTTCAGCTCAGTTGATACTTGTGTACAGCCTTTCCTGACCCTCACATCTGTGTTAGGCTTCCCTTTCATTGCATTCTAGGCATTCCTTAATCACAACTCTTACCATACTCCCGGAATGAAGGGAATTTGTAGGTTTTTTAAACTCTGTATCCATCATACTTTTCTTCAGTCTGTCACACAATAGAAAACAAATATTTGTTTCCTGAAAGAGTGAATGGAAGAAGGAAGGAAGGAGAGGATAAGATGTTAACCATTGTTTTGATGGGACTAAGTCTAAGAGTTAGATTGTCTACTAAGGTACAATGTCTATACGTTGATACTTGACACGGGGGTCTTTAAATTATGAAATGAAATGCCTTTGCTCCATCTCAGTTACCCGCACATGAAGAGAACTCCAGTTGTTCATTATACTCGTTAGAATCAAAATAACATTGCCCACTGGGGCTAGGTCCTTAGGCCTAGAAGGAATTAACCAGCTTGCTTCCCAGGTTCTGTCCTGACAATGGAGCTCACATAAAGAGTTTAAGTCCACCGGGTGCAGTGACTCACGCGTGTGATCCCAGCACTTTGGGAGGCTGAGGCAGGCGGATCACTTGAGGTCAGGAGTTTAAGACAAACCTGGTCAACATGGTGAAACCTCATCTCTACTAAAAATACAAAAAGAAAAAAAAAAATTACCCAGGCGTGATGGCAGGCGCTTGTAATCTCAGCTACTTGGGAGGCTGAGGCAGGAAAATTGCTTGAACCCGGGAGGTGGAGGTTGCCGTGAGCTGAGATCGCACCACTGCACTCCAGTCTGGGCAACAAGAGTGAAACTCCATCTCACAGAAGAAAAAAAAAAAAGAGTTTAAGTTCACCTTCTCCACCTTCTCAGCTACTTGTCTTAGGAGTACTGAAGATTCTGAAAGAATAAATGCCAGGATGCATTGGTATGTCAACCTTGACTCTAGTCTTTCTCACTGTATATTATTGTTTAGTTTTTTTCCCCCCCGAGATGGAGTCTTACTCTGTTGCCCGGCTGGAGTGTAATGGCGTGATCTCGGCGCACTGCAACCTCCGCCTCCCGTGTTAAAGCGATTCTTCTGCCTCACCCTCCCGAGTAGCTGACACTACAGGGACATGCCACCATGCCCAGCTAATTTTTGTATTTTTAGTAGAGACAGGATTTCACCATGTTGGCCAGGATGCTGTCAACCTCTTGACCTTGTGATCCACCCGCCTCAGCCTCCCAAAGTGCTGGGATTACAGGTGTGAGCCACCACGCCTGGCCTATTGTTTGGTTTTTATGTGCTAGTTTTCATTGTCAAGTGGCTTTGCAATGGTTAATACCATCTCCTCCACTTCAGTTTTATTATTATTTCCTGTTTCTCTGTAACAAAAAAGAAATTTTGACAACACAGAAATAGATCTGTAGATCTGGGGTACTCTTTGAAAACTTGTGGGTTTTTACACTTTTTAACAGATTAAGACTTCTGAATCTTCAATTTACCCTGAACATAATTCAGTTCTGAATATCTCTGATTAGCTTACTTTTCAAAATGTTTATCTTCAGTGCACTGGGGGAACCTTATATTCTCTACCTAGTTTGTTGCATTTCCAGAATTTTTGTACCTTGTTTATTTAAGTAACAGAATTAAAGCAATGGGGAGGGAGGTAAAGGTAGCATTTATTAGGAGGACTTGCCCTTCTCTTCCATTAACTTCTGCTGACTGTTTTTTCATTCAGTTATTATAGCTCAAAAGTTAGTTTTAGATAATGGCGAATACCTTTTGTTTCTTTAAAGGATCTCTTAAGTACCATGAAGGCCATGCTCATTCCTTAAGTTAGTAAACTTGGCAAGGGAGGGTACTAGATGTATCCAAGGGCATATAGCAAATGAGCATCCAAGTCTGGGAAGAGTGAGCATGTTGATGTGTTGTCACTGCAAGATTTTGCTAACTGTACCCGGGTGATCTGATCTTTTATACTTTTTGTGACAAACTTCCTCTATTGGTCATTGTCCTCCTTTATGACTGGACAGAGGTTTTTTGTTTTTTTTTTTTCTCATAGGCATGAAAATTTGACCTCTTTTAAAGCTGACTCAAGATCCTTTAATTCATAAACTCATACTCCTTACATACTCAAGACACGATAAATGGGACTCACAGCTCCTCAGACTTTTTTCCCAGGTGACACCAGCCTGAAGATGAATCATAAATCCTGACTTGGACTCAATGTCCTGAGATCCCCAACATCTTCTCCCAGTAGTTCTCAACTCCTCTGCACACTTGAAAGAAAATTCCGGAACTTAGGCCCCAAATCCAAAGATGTGTGTTTAATTGGTTTGGGGCGAAGCCCAGGCATGGTTATTTTAGAAAACTTCCTTGAATGATTTTCATCTGCGGCCAGGGTTAAGCATATTTTTGGCTATCTTGCCAATTTGGTACAAAACCATTTCATCCTGAAAAGCAGGCTATGTAGAGCCATGGCCAAACAGGTCAGAACTTTGCTCTATTTTTAATTTAAGCCACATTTATTTTACACTGCAGATGCCAAAGCAGAATCCTTGGCTTATCCTTGGGAATTACAGACTGATGATATAATTCGTCTGTAAGGAGACAGACGACGCAAACAGAATCACTCAAACGTCTTCTAAAGCAAGGGGTTGGGTGGAATTTGAACAGAACAAGCTGGCATGCCTTGGGAGTGAGTTATGCTTCTTGAACCTGTCAGAAGTCCTTGAAATAAAGCAGTAGATAAAAGGAACTAATGGGTATAATTTATTTAGTCTTTCCTGAGGCCCTTGGTTGTTCAAAAGAAGGGGACTTGGTAACCATGGAAGGAATTGGAGAGCTATTAGGGATTAAGGGCTGATTAGGAGATGGGATGCTTTGAGTCAGGAATGAATGACCATTTTCAATGTGGTCAGGTTTGGTAGGGGCCCACACAATAATCTGATCAACAAATGGATTTTTAAGATTCTTTTCTTGTTTTCATTATCCATTTTCAGAGCATCCTTTGAGAAACAAGGTGACTCAAGCACGGGGGTTATCAGCTCTCTGACCTCCTTCTGCCCACCTGTCTTAGCCCATATCCTTCCCTTCACCCTGCTTGTCCATGACAGAGCAGCAAGGTCAAATGGCTGTTTGTTTGGCTTAACCCAGACCTTGATTCACACTCTGAGAACGTCAGCTCTTCTAAAGTGCTCTTTATAGCATGCTGTTCTTTATAAAAAGAACCATGGACATTGTAGGAACTGTTTTGAAAGGCTGATGGGTTGTGGTAATCCACTTAATGACAGGCAGACAAAGCAAGAACTGTAACCTGAAGAGCTGCTTAGAAATCACATGTCTCTCCTCCTACCTCCACGGCCTGCTACATTGGCCTGGAGACCTCATGTTGCCAAGCTGACCCAGGCCCCCCTATAGGACCCAGGCCCCCGTCTTCTGGAAGATTTTGCTTCTCCAGCATCTGCTTTTACTTCTTTTAATCCTAGCACTGTTGTTTTGGCAAACTCCTCATCCCCCAACTCTCAATCCATGGAATTCGGATGGGAGCTGACACTACTTCCTCTTCCCCTCAACATATATATCTGAGCTGCAAGGGTGGGCATGTTCCTTGGCCTGGCGAAAGCATACTACCTTCCTCTGGCTAACTGACTGGTCTAGGGCTGGTTACCTGTTTCAAAATGGTTCAGTGAATTTTGGTCCATGGATCTTGTTGGAACTATTGAGAAAGAGGCTCTCTCTGTGCTAAGCTGGTAACCAGGGACCACCTGAGTGGGATAGCTTCTTGACAAAGAGAAAGAGAACAGAGGAAAGCAAAGTAAAGAGATAGAGCAAGACACAATTCTTGACATCTTTTAAATACCTGGATCCAGTCATATTTACCAGATATGCTTACCGGATTTTTCTGTTATATGAGTCAACAAATCTCTCACTCTACCTTTTTCTTGTTAAGCTTGATAAAGCTGTGTTTCTGTCACTCATAGGATCTTTCAATAAGAGGCCCTTAGTAGACATCTTCTTGCACACCTTAGTGTCCTGTCCCATTGGAAGCAGTTTCCCCTGTCTCCTTAGGGGCAGGCTAAGGGCAGGGGTATACGTTGAGATAATCTGAAAAATGAGTCTGTACCTCTGAACCGGCAGAAGAGGGATAGGGTGGGGTGGAGGGTTGTCTCAGGTGAAAGGGTGATTTTGACAGCAGTTTCCTGGAGCCGATGGTTCCCCCTTTTTGATAACCTCAACAGAGTTATTGTGAGGATGCAGGGAAAGAGGGGATTGGGAATGAATCCGTACTGAGCATCTTCTAAGTGTCAGATACTGCGTCAGGTGCTTAACATAAGGTACCTCACTCAGTTCTTACAACAATCTTGTGTGTATCATTATCCCAGTTTCACAGATCAGAAAAACGTATCAATAACAATAGCTACTATTCACTGAATGCTATGCTCCAACATTATTTATAATTCTACTTTATCCATTACAGTCATAATGCAAGATATACTGTAGACATATTTTACAATATAGATTATTATCTGTATTTTATAGATGATGAAACTAATGTTCAGAAGAGTTAAGTAAATTGTTCATGGCCACGTGGCCAAAGAGGACAAGTGTGTATTCAAAGAGACCTAATTTGGAAGCCAAGCTTGATATGAAACAGATTTTGACTTACAGTCTTGTGGCAGATGTGGCTGGAGAGACATTCAGGCTAATGAGGGCCTCTCAGCATGCCTGACATCCCAACGGGAGGCACAGTCAACAGGACTGTCATGTCATGTATGGCGTTGACCCTCAGTGCCACCTCGGACCTTGGCATGGTGACCACCAGCTTTAGTTAGGACCTTTGGTTAGGTTACTTGCCAAACGAGACCTAAAGGAATTCTCTACCTAAGGAATTCTCTACCCAGGACTCCATGAAAACAAGAAGAAGAAATAATTAAGAACACCGTGTAGAACACAGCTTTCATTTCAGTTTATATATTGTAAAATAAAGCCACATAGATCCTAAACATGCTAGGTGCTCTTTATATTTGAGAATCTGGTGTCAATTACTCATTAAAATATCAGATTGGCTGGGATTGGGAGGTGTCTGTTGGGCCCTATTAGTATTCTCTCCTTACATTGCGCCAGTCCTGGGAATTGCATTGGTCCATGTGAATGTCCTGTGGTGACCTGAGTGCCACACTAACGCAGGCCAGCCCACTTCACATGTGTATCTTCTTCCTGAGGCAGAGTTGGTATCTAAATTACAAAGACTTCTCTTGTCTTTGAGAATGCAACCATCCAGAGCTCAGCCTTTAAGGATTAGCAATTGTATTTCAGTCGAGGATTTACTCCTGTTCCCACCCATGGCTATGACACTTGCGGTGGGCTGAATAATGGCTCCCAAAGGTAGCCACATCTAAATCCCTGGAGCCTGTGAATATGTTACCTTACACACTGAAAGGCCCTTTGCAAGTGTGATTAAGGCTATTGAGATGGAACTAGTAGGCTGGAGCATCCAGGTGGGTCCAATGTAACCACAGAGTCAGTATAGAGCAGGGATCAGGTGATCCCAGTTAGTAGTAGGAAGCGTGATGATGGACGCAAGAGGTTGGAACCATGCGAGGAAAAGGTTCTGCGCCAAGGAATGCAGCTAGCCTCCAGAAGCAGATAAAGGCAAGGAAACAGACTCTTCCCTCAGATCCTCCGGAAGGAACCGGCTCGCCTACACCTGGGTTTTAGGTCAGTGAGACTGATTTTGGACTTCTGACTCCTAGCATTGTAAGGTAATAAACTTGTGTTGTTTAAGTACACAGCACATAAGGTCATAAACTTGTGTTGTTTAAGTACACAACACAAGTTTATTACCTTGTAGTAATTTGTTACAGTAGCCATAGGGAACTAAAACAATGCTTCAGACCAAAGCTTAGGTGCTGGAGGAATTTTTGTCCTCCAGCAAATGCCTTCTGCAACCACCTGCCGCAGAGTGTTTTAATTACACCTTTGTGAAGACATACAACTGACCTCCCTTGTTCCAGGTGGATGGGCCTCATGCTTCCCTCTGGCTCTAAGGAGGGAAATAATAACTTTTGGTTTGCATGCATCCTCAGAAATCCTTCCCTTTACTTACGAGGCCTTTACTCTTCTTTTTCTGCTTGAGTTGTTCTAGTAACCACTTCCCCGACCACAGCAGGTGCAGGTAAAAACTGTCCGCTTGCTTGTTCACTGGGTTTTACTGTGATAGAAGGGTTCTTGTCAGCTGACAAATTCAACGTTAACCATGTAATTCACACTTACATGTTGCAATGTGAAGATATCCGTAGAAGCACAGCCAGTGGGTCACTGAGTGTCTTGAAGCGGGGACAAATTTATCAGAGGGCTGGCCTCAGACGGACAGGAGGGTGACTTGACTTGGAATGTATTTGGGTATTGGAGCCAATTAGACTCAGAAGAGACTGATTATGCTGCATTTTATGTCTGCAATTGGACATATTTACTGTAAGTGACTAACATGAATACTTGCCGGTTGGGAGCCTTCTTCCCTTTAGTAGGGGAAGAATTATCAGAAGATTGCTTAGTAGCTATGAAGTTAGGGCAAAAGGAAGGATTAATAGAGAAGACAGTCTTGGAGATATTTAACCCAGGACAGCTATTTTCAGATGGAGGCACTCTTTTTTAAAAAATGAAATGTTCAGTGAAGGACCTGTATGTGCGAGTTATCAAGGGAGAGCTGCTCTGGGTACAGCAGGGGTGGGAGTTCCAGAACAGCCACAGGGTTCCTTCCCCTCACATGCAGTGGCCTCTGAGTGGCCTGATGGTTCAGTCCTGCACCATGGCGGAATAGATGTCCTTGATGTTACGGAGCTGGACAGACCCTGTCGACCAGGGCTCTTTGGGCTCCAGGCCACCCACTCCCCTTTGTGTTCCAGAGTCTGTTCTTAAACTGGGTACAATGAAATTGATTCAGATTTATTTTGCTAAATTACACTCACATTTGAGTTTTGTTTCTCTGAAATTACACCCTGGCCCCCTTGATTGGAGTTTTCAACATTCCCAATCTTTTCAGTCACAGGTTTACAATCTTTTGGTGTATTTCCACAGATGGCTGAACTCATGCATTATGCATGGGTGTTGCTGGTGGTGTCTCAGAGGGAAAATTCATTTTTGAGTGTTTTCTGGGTACCACAGCCACTGCCATGTTTTATGCACATGTGTGGTGATGGTGCCCATTGGGGGCGATGCCTACTCTCCTAACAGGAAACCCACCCATCAGCCTAGCAAGAATGGGGGAGACAGAGAAAACACGTTTCATGTTTTCCCCAAATTCCTGAATGAGGAGGGATTCTAAGTGTTGAAATTAGATAGTGTCAGAATCAAACTCAGCTTCAAGATTTGAGAAACTCGAGTTGTGATTCTCTTTGTTCTGCAGCAGTGCAAAATCCTCATGTTTCTCACAAACCTAAATGAGAAATACAATCTGAACGTTCTGGCACAGCTCAACCGACAGTGAGTGCCAGCGTCTCTCTTCCATATGACTGCACTAACTCAGCTCTGCTTAACATCATACCCATATTCTTTACTCCAATCAGTTGCTATTTCAGCTATAGTTGGTTGTGACTTCTTTCTTGTAATTGTGTTTAATAGAAAATGATGTTGAAGCAATAATTTTCTTTTTGCCAAGTGTCCCTCAGGGGCTGCCCATGTATTACAGCTTCTGGTCTCCCACTTTGCTCCCTCTTCCTTCTGCCCATGACCAGCTCTTCCCATACCTGGTTCAGAATTCCTATGAATGGTGGAAGAGGAACCACCTGTGTCCCAGAGGAGGCATAGTTAGGCCGGCACACACCTATTGTGTGTGTGTGTGTGTGTGTGCGCGCGCGCGCACATGTACATGCATACTTTGGTTATGTAACATATGGTTTAAACTGTTGTCCTGTCTCCCAGGGAATCAATATTTGTTCAGAGACCCTCAGGCCTACCCCTCTCCCCACAGAGAGCTCTCTGCAATCTTAGCAGCTGTGCTACCTGCCTTCAGCACTTGAACTTGACCTGCTAATGCTGCCTTCCAGAAGATCAGCCCAGCATGGGAGATGCGTCAATGGGTTAATTACATACCATGGAGGAAAGTTTACCCCGCAGAGCAGGAACTCTTTTGAGGTTAAAGCCACCATAAGTGCTTGTGAAATGCTGACGCCTGGAGAGAAAGAGCTAATAATTCCCCTGTCATTTCCAGGCCACCAGAGAAAGCCAAATCTAGCTGGTGTTAGAGGGAGGAGCTGTCATTGTAACAAGTGTGATGACTAGAGGTCATCTTAATTGAGCTGCTAAATGCAGTTGTGTGTATTTTGTTTTTCCTTTTTAATGTAGAAGGGTCATTGTTTTTATGGCTGTACTTGTTTCATCTTTCTTATAACTGGCTTGGCTTATTGGCACAGCTGAGTGTTGTGGACTGAAAATTATTAGGAGTATTTTTTTACCTTCAAGTGGAAAGCTGCCTGTACTTCTTCCTAGGCTATCTGTTAAAGGTACTTAGTATAACGTGACTTGTGGTAGGTGGGAGAATGAATTGGATTTGCTTGCAGCTTCTTGGCGTGTGTTTCTCAATGTTAGCACTATCTGAGCTACCTACCAGGAATTTGGTGTACCTGTAGACCGCTATTAGCAAGGGAAAAAGGATTCACTACTTCTTCATTGTAAAATTGAAATTGCTTTTAAAATGTAACCACAATAGTGTTGTGATGGTAAGAAACATGATATAGTTGATGATCTTTCACCGATATGTCCATGCCCTGTTTGGTGGAGAGTGAGAGACACAGATGAGTTTTTCTATCTGATCCGAAGTCGTAATTATATCTTTGGTAATGAAGGGACATGGAGGGTGGCTCTGTCAGATTGTTCGGAGTATCTGAAAAGTGCATGACCTCCAAATTCCAGAGGACTGTCTCTAGTCTTGGTGCCCACCAGCCCTCACTATCCTACTGTAGAAATCTGGATGTTTCAACAAGGAAGGTGATGTTGAATGGATCCCTCATTTATTCTTTGGTTGTATTTATAATTTTTCTTCCAGTTCTATCACATTTAGATGTGGCTTTGAAATATGCTCACTAATAAACCGTATATTTCTCTCAGAAGACAAGAAAATAGTTTTGGCGAATAGCTACTTCCAGGGATGGAGTTGTCTGCAATTTGATTTTTAAAACTCCAGATGTCTTATCCCCAACGTTAAAAATATGGTATCTCAGCTCTTGAAGTGATAGGTTCAGGACACCGAATGTAAACTGTTGTATGTAATGTGAGCAACGCAGTTGAAATAATTAACTTTAAAAAAAAAATGATGTCTTGGCATCCAGCGTCATGAAGTACAGAGTTATATCTTATCACCTGCTTAAACTGTGAGCCCCTTTCCCCTTGACATTTAGATCATTTTGGTGAGTCAATGCCCTGAAGATCTACTGTCTGGGAGGTGGAGCAGGGAGGAGGAGCACTCATCCCCATTGAGATGGCCTCAGAGGACCCAGCCTAGATCGTAGAACTCCAAGTGACACACAGACACATGAGCTAAATAAATTCTTACTGCTCGTGTTGCTGAGATTTTGTGATTGTTACGTAGTTGACCCAGATACCTTATTTCTATTACTAACTCTGGAGTCTATTTTCATGCAGCAGCCGGAATGATCCTTTTAGTCATATTTTGTCAGTTATTTATTGCCCCTGTGATTGACTGAAATTGGTTCTCGTTTCACTATGAATAAAAGCAAGGACTTTACCAGAACCTGCCTGAACTGCCCCTTTCCCCTACTGGCTTCCACTCTGACATCCTTCACAGCTTTCCCCACTGCATACTCTGCTCTGGCCATGTTCTTTCCTTGCTGTCCGTGAATGTTCCACACAAGTCCAGACACATCTCCATGGTTCACTCTCTCATTTTAGGTCTTTGCTCGAATGCAATCTTCTTATAGAGGTCTAAACTGATTGTCCCGTTTCAAATTCCAACTTCCATACCACTTCCTATCCTGTGTTTTCTTACACTGCTCTATTCCCCCAACTCCACTGTGGTGCTATCACTTAGTAATATACCGTATAACTTACTTTATTCATTTGTTTTCACATTGCTATAAAGAACTGCTGGAGACTGGGTAATTTTTGAAGAAAAGAGGTTTAGTTAACTCACGGTTCTGCAGGCTTAACAGAAAGCATGACTGGGGGGCTGTAGGAAACTGACAATCATGGTGGAAGGCGAAGGCAAAGCAAGCATATCTTGCCATGGCCGCAGGAATGGCAGGGGGTGGGTCGGGACGGGACCCCCACCCCCTCACAATTTTAAACTATCAGATCTCCTGAGAACTCACTATGATGAAACCAGCATGGAGAAAACTGCCCCCATGATTCAATCATCCCCCACCAGGTCCTTCCCTTGATACACAGGGATTACAATTTGAGATGAAATTTGGGTGGGAACACCGAGCAAAGCCATATCACTTAGCTACATCATTGTTAAAGTCTGTCATCTTCTGCTAGAATGTAAGCTTTATGTGGGCAGGAAGTGCCTGGCATATTGTAGGCACTTATTAAATATACCTCTTGACCTTTATTTAGTCAACAAATATTGGTGACCACCGAGGTTACTCTCTCTGACTAAAGCAGGGTGTGGAAACACATTTTCATTTGCACAGCAAAGACCTTCCTGGCCACCCTAACAGCACTTTGTCAGGATGATCCCAACACATCTTTCCTGGTCTGTCTCACCAGCACAGAACAATCATCTTCAAAATGGAAAATGTTTTCTTCACGCCTGTAATCCCAGCACTCTGGAAGGCCAAGGCGGGTGAATCACTAGAGATCAGGAGTTCAAGACCAGCCTGGCCAATATGGTGAAACCCCGTCTTTACTAAAAATACAAAAATTAGCAAGGTGTGGTGGTATGCACCTGTAGTCCCAGCTACTCAGGAGGCTGAGGCAGAAGAAGGTTGCAGGGAAGTGGAGGTTGCAGGCAGCGGAGATCTTGCTACTGTACTCCAGCCTGGGCAACAGAGTAAGACTGTTTCCAAAAAAAAAAAAAAAAGTCTTTTCTGTAGCAAGGTGATATGGTTTGGCTGTGTCCCCACCCAAATCTCATCTGGAATTGTATCTCCCAGAATTCCCATGTGTTGTTGGAGGGACTTAGGGGGAGGTAACTGATTCATGGGGGCCAGTCTTTCCCATGCTATTCTCGTGATAGTGAATAAGTCTTATGAAATCTGATGGGTTTATCAGGGGTTTCTGCTTTTGCTTCTTTCTCATTTTCTCTTGCTGCTGCCATGTAAGAAGTGCCTTTTGCCTCCTGCCATGATTCTGAGGCCTCCCAGCCATGTGGAACTGTAAGTCTAATTAAATCTCTTTTTTCTTCCCAGTCTCAGGTTGTCTTTATCAGCAGCATGGAAATGGACTAATACACAAGGGCTTTCAGTAACAAAGAACAAAATGTTATTGTGCCTTTTTACTTCATTTATTTATCTCACATAAGCTAAGAGCTGATTTATACTCATTGGTGGTTTTGTCCAACTGAAAAGTGAAATACTAACTTGCAAACAAACATGATCAAAAAGGCTTTTCAGCTTGAAAATTGAGTCCTGGAGTTCACTTTTGTTTCCCCCCTGTAAGCATAATCTTTAAACTGGTGCAATAGACTTTTTGGCAAAATTCTAGCTTGGCCCATTTTTGCTGTTATACAACTTTGAATAATGTTCCTATGGCTTAGGGCTCTTCAACTTTGGGCCAAATTTGTCAATTTATATTGGAAAGTATATTAGTTCATTCTCACACTGTTATAAAGAATACCTGAGACTTGGTAATTTACAAAGAAAAGAGGTTTAATTGGCTCCTGGTTCTGCCGACTGTACAGGAGGTATGATGGATTCTGAGGATGCCTCAGGAAACTTTCAATCATGGAGGAAGGTGAAGGGGAAGCAGGCATTTCTTACATGGCAAGAGTAGGAGGGAGAAAGAGAAGAGGGGAGGTGTCGCACGCTTTTAAACAACCAGATCTCATGAGAACTCTATCATGAGACCAGCACCAAAGGGGGAAATCTGCCTCCATGATCCAATCACCTCCCACCAGGTTCTGCCTCCCACATTGAGGATTATAATACAATTCAACATGAGATTTGGGTGGGGACACAGTATTATTTTGTACTTGCTCTAGAAAAATTCTACAGTCTTACCAGAGTAGGTAAGAGAAGATTCCCTCTGTGCTCTAAAGATGAAGGCAAAGCTTTACTAACCTCATGCCCACTTCTGGCAAGTTTCACAACAGAGGATGTCCTGTAGGGGAGAGGGGTGTACTGACAATCATGGAGTTCCAGATACTTCACTTTTGTGGTTGCTTATGTGCAGTTGACCTCCTTGTGCCTTCCCCTGCCTGGCCACCAGAATCATAGCCTATGCTCTCACTGAAGTCTTGCTTACTATACACATCTAACATTTTGAATTGTAGTATTTACACTACTATTGCCATCTCTACTTTTATGCGCCAGTGAACTACATTTGAGTCATAGACCCATTTTTATTATGGTCAGTATTAACAACCAAAATGCATACTTGACAAATGTAAACAATGATGTCAAAATAAGGTGAAAGTATATTGATCAAGATTGAGCTGTGCCCTGTTAACTGAAAGATTAGCTGGGACAAACTGACCAACACCATCCTGATAATGCTGGACAAACTTTAAAAATAGAAGGACTGGCTGGGCAAGGTAGTCCCAGCACTTTGCAGGGTCAGGCAAAGAGGATTGCTTGAGACCAGGAATTCAAGACCAGCCTGGGTAACATAGCGAGACCCTCATCTCTACAAAAAATTAAGGTTGCTGGGCGTGATGGTGTGTACCTGTAGTCCCAATTACTTGGGAGGCTGAGGTGGGAGGATCGCTTGAGCCCAGGAGTTTGGGGCTTCAGTGAGCTCTGATCATTTCACTGCACTCCAGCCTGGGTGACAAGAGTGAGACTCCCTTCTCCTAAAATACATATAAAATAGAGGTTTCTGTGAAAATCAGTAATACTACATATCAAATGAATGACATGACTGGATGAAATAGTTCTGTTGCTTTATCTCTGAGACTGTCAAATTGCCTGTAGACCCTTGACAGTTAACCAAGCCTGATAAATACTGCTCCAGCCCAGGGGTACTGGAAGTGTAGTCCAGGGACCAGCAGATCAGCATCACCTGAGAGCTGGCTATGATTGCATACCCTCCAGTCCCACCCAGGGTTTCTGAATCTGCATTTTAACAGGATCCTCAGGGCATTCAAAGGCTCAAAGATTGAGAAGTGCTGCTCTATTTCTGATTATGATGGATAACAGGAGGGCTGACTTACTCTCTTAATAAAGAAAAGCAGCAGGTCTTTAAGGATGGCAGTAAACACCAGCTTAATTGGTAAATCCTAATTGAATCAATAATCATCTCTTCATTTCCAGCTGGTGCAGACTGTGGGGTGAGGCCGGGGGACAGAAGGGGATTCCTGGTCAAGATTTCACCAGGAAAAGGGTGCCCTTTGAAGACCCATAACCAAGGATAACTGAGCCAGGGTTGAGCCAAATTGTGATGCCGTCCTCATCTTTGGATCTGGTGTTAATGAAAGAGAGACAATTGGAAGTAATGTGGTGGATGACGTTGCATGGTCACGGGGGCTTGAAGGGAGCATTTATTTTTTTTCTTCTTTTGTTCAGGCAGCAGCTGTGGCTCCCTAAAATGATATCTCAAATGTGTTGCATGCCAGGGATTTAGAACTTGATGATTCACAGGTTTTGTGAGTTGGTGCTTTTAGAGCCAGACAGTGGTCTCGGCAGTGCATGTAGTTACAGCCTGAGGATTCAGAACTAGAATATACACGATAGCAGCATCTTCATCACTTTGTAGCTACTTTTTAGCCGATATGCTCCTTATTGTCCCAGCAAACATGACAACACCTCTGCAGTCACAGCTTGCTCATCTCTTCCTTTCTCCTACCAGTCCTACCTAGCTTTTGAAATCTGTATAGCCCATCCCAATTACTGGTTCCTCTAGGAAGCCTTTGATTTTCTCCAACTGATATCTCTCTCTCCTGAAAAGTCTCTCTAATTTAGTGGCTCTCAAACTGGCTGCACACTTTAAAATGTGCACCTGGGAAGCTTAAAAAAAAATTTAGGCCACAGCCCAGGCCAGTTAAGTCAGTCTCTGAGTGTGGGGCCCAGGCATGAGTAGTTGCTACAGTGCTCCAGGTGAGTCCAATGTACAACTGATGCAGGATTTTTTGCTCCTTAGTTCAGCTAAATCTGGGGTCTTGTCTCACGACCAGGAAAAATGAGGCAGGCGGACACATTGAAGGGTGAGGAGGGTAGAATTTATTAAGGGAAAAAAAAGCTCTCAGCAAAGAGAGGAGCTCTCCAAGCAGGTTTCCCCCTTACAATTGAATACGAGGGCTCTCACTTGTGAGCTGAAGACGCCAGGCCCCTCCCTTGCATAAGGTGCAAATTCCTGGTGGCTCCATACCATCCTTCCAGTGTGCATGTGGGCCCTTAGTCTGAGCCACTCCACATTGATTTATTTTCCTTACTGCACATGTGTTAAGGGATGGAATTTTTCACCGTGGGCATGTTTAGGAAAGCCCCCTATGCACAATGACCTGGGCAGGTGGGAGATTCTCCAGGGACCCTCCCCTATCTTCCTAGGCATTTGGCTATCTTCTGCCTGTATCACAACCAGGGTTGTAAACCAGTACCATAATCCTTTTCCTTTTGAGCTTCCTTGTAACCCTAACTTGCTATGACTTACATAATTTTTACTTGATCCCTATACCCACACTGAACTCCCAGAAGTCAGGAGCAGATCTTTCTCCCCTGAGTCCCCTGCAGCCTCTAGCACGTGGCTCAGTGCACTTGTACACTGCTTCTCCTTCTGATCATTCACCCCACTGTGGGACCCTCATCAGGGGCTGTGTGGTTCTTGCTGCTCCCATCACCTCCATTTCTGGATTCAGAGATTAGGGGTGGGCAAAGTTAGATGTGGGTATGCTGGAGAGCCTAATGCTTCTAGGAAATTTGTTAAGCAAAGTATTTTACTTTGCTAGAAAAAGCGTCCTTAATGGTATGGATGGCTACAGACTTCTTTTTGTCTGTCCAGGAACTTTTCGTTAGAATTATCTACTGCTACATAACGAACTACTCCCAAATTTAGTGGCTTAAGACAATAGTAAACATTTATTTCATGTAGTTTCTGTGGCTCAGGGATCTGGGAGCTGCTTAACTGGGTGACTCTGGCTCAGGGTCTCTTATAAAGGCGCAGTTGCAAGATCAATTAGGGCTGTAGTCATCTAAAGGCCAGACTGGGTGGAGGACTCACTTCCAAGGTGTCTCACTCACGTGGCTGACAAGTTGCTGCTGGCCGTTGGCGAGAGGCCTCAATTTCCTGCCACATGAACTCCACGTGACTACTTGAATGGTTTCTCCCAGAGTGAAGATCCAAGAGAGCAAGGCGGAAGCTGAAATGTGTTTTATAATTATGAACCATTATCTCCATGTATCCTGTTAGCTACACGGGTTAACGTGGGAGGGAGCAACACAAAGGACTTGATGTTTGCTCACTGCAGGAGTCATGGATGAAAGTGTTCTGCTTGATCCTCCACAGGACGGGCATATGCTGTAGGCTGACAGACCCAGTAGCTGCCCCTGGATGAATATGACTGGTGCAGAGGTGAGCAAGTGACCCGACCTGGCCAATCACTGCAGTCCTAGGATTTGGCTAGAGCAAGAGGGAGAAAGCCACCCCTATGGTGTCATAGTTTGGGGATTATTAACTCTAAGAATAATGAGAGCTCGGAGCTGCTGGTGGACATCTTTGCCACTGCATTGAACCTTTTGAGAATGAAGCCAAAACGGAGAACAGAGAGAGGCACAGCATCTTAATGACCTGGTTTGGGTCTATAAAGACCCAATTCAGCTGTACCAAAGCTAACTTCCTGAACTTGCAACTTATGTAAGCAAAGAATTTCTTCAGTTAGACTGATTTCCATTTCTGCCTCTTAGTATCAAATGAGTCTTGGCTAACCCTGGCCTGGAGGTCGGGGACCTCCTTGCTCAAGAGAGGCCACCGTCCTCTCTTCTGTGTGTGGCCATTCTTCAGTCTCTGGTCTTACCACTGTAAACTCCATAAACCTAGTGTACATCTACCTAGTTCCTTGCCCCAATGCTGGGGCATTAAGGGTTCTTAGTGCATATTGACGGACTTGTGGTAAATTTTCTTGTAGCCTCGTATAGTGGGGAAAACACTGTGATCTTTGGAGCTATACAGTCCTGGGTATAAAACCTCCTCTGTCATTAATCAACTGTAATCTTAGGCCAAGTACTTAATATGTTTCTCACAGGTTGTGTACATAAAGAAGGGCTTATAATCTGATGTTCCCAGGGTGGTTGTGAGGATGAAATGAGATCATATGAGGAAAAGTGAGGCCCGTATCAAAGGCTCAACTAACATTTTTTTCTCTTATAATTTTTCATTTCCCCTTCTGGAGATAGTAGCTGAATGCTACCTAGCCAGGATTTAATTTAATTCTGCTTAATCAGCATATTTTGAACACTTGCCATCTGCTAGATGACTGGACAATGGGGTGTCAGGAAGGGTGACTTGATAATTTTGCTTAACTGAGCACTGCCTGTAGACCACACATGTGATTGATGAGTTTCACAGTATGACTCTGTATTGCTTTTGGCCACATTATTAAGTAGGGGCATTTGAATCTGATTCCTTATGTTAGGGTGTTGCTGAGGTGCTCTTCTCCCACTGACCAGTTCCCAGTGGGGAGTGGGGCATGCAGGAGGATGCTGCTAGGCAGAGACACTGGCCACTGTAGTATTGCCTTCAGATAGTCCAGTCCCTCCTTTACCTATAGGCTTGCTTGTTGGAGCTCCCCTTTCCTCCCCATTCATTGCTAAAACTAATCAATCTGTGTGATGAGGTGGGTCATGATATCTGCAAATTAATGTACTTTCTGGACTCTGTCATTTCTCCTCTGCCCCATCTTCATTTATCCCACTAATGATGCCAGCATCAGCAATTCCTAACCTTGATTATCAGCAGTACATTTTAAGGGTTCAATAAATGTTTCTTGAACAGAATGAATGACAGGTTGATAACAATATTTGAGAGGCATCTGGAACCTTCCAAATTAGGCAAACATCTTCCTTGAACTGCCTGTACACCTAGCCTAACAGTTGCCCTGCCATGAATGATGAATGTACCTGAATGCTTCAAACGCTTCAAGTACTCCAAGATTTTGCTTCAGGGCCATCCTTATGAACATCATTTCTCCTTGAACTGTGCTATTGATAGAGAAGAGGCAGGAGATTGGATCAAACTATAAGTAAATAAAGATACAGCGTGGAATGTGGTTTTAAGAAACAAATTCCTGGAATGTTCCTTTCAAAAACATTTGAATTTGTCAAATCTACTTTTGTTATTTTTGTGAACATTCTTTTTACAGTGTTTACCCTGCTCTAATCTGAAGGGTGAGAGAGGGAGAGATTTATTGCAAGGAATTGGTGGCTTATGTGATTGTGAAGACTGATGAGGGAAGTTTGGTATCTGTAGGGCAGGCTATCAGAAAGGGCAGGCTGGAACTCTCTGGCATGAGCTGAAGCTGCTGTCCAGAGATGGAATTTCTCTTTCTTCCCAGAAATCTCCATTCTGTTCTCACAGCCTTTCAACGGATTGAATCAGGTCCACTCAGATTATCTGGCATAATCTTCTTAAAGTCAACTATCTACAAAGTATACCTCCACAGCAACACCCAGATGAGTGTTTGACTGAATAGCTGGGGACTATATCTTAGCCAAATTGACACATAAAAATGGCCACAATAGGCCACCCTTGTCAACTTGGCACCCATATATGTTGCATTAAATCACATTTAATCTCTAAATAAAGACAATAACAAAGTCATACTTCCTCTTAATGCTACAAGTATCCTGCATACAACTGAAAACACATTAACCTTTTCTCCAGAAGAGAATCAAAGTTCTTGCATAATTTTCATTTTCTTTGGATTTTCTATAACTTATTACTGTCATATAACTATTATTATCTTACGTTAGATGATGGCATAAGAGGGAAGAAAACAAAAGTATTTGCATATTTATATTCATAACAAAATAAGAAATAACTATTAAAGTCCTCATTTCTATAACTGGTCATATTGCTGTAGCTGGTATTTATAATTACCTTTTTCCACTGTCTATTCCATATTCTATTTGCACTCAGCTAGTTGTGGTTCTTGGGCTCACAGATGAACCCCAAACTTCATTCCTGAAGAGTCTGAGTCTTTATCAGTTTTGCCTGAATTGGATTGTTGTAGTTTTCCATTAACTTTAATCACAAGACATGGTAGTATTAATAGATATCCTAAGGGATCTTCATTATTCTTTTTTACCTCCATTGTGGAGTAGGAACCCAAATCTTCCTTAGCAATCAGGATCAATAATTCCAATCAGTACAATAACTCCCTTCTTGGTTGATTCAGATGCATGAAGACTCTAGATTGGTCTGGTGCAGTCTCAGCTTCCAGTGCAGTAGAATCATTGGATCTCCTGGTGGAAGTATTTCTCCCATTAGAACTGACCTCTATGTTGCTGGTAGCGGCTACCTAGGACCCGTGTCACAGACAGTAAAGGTATTTACCAAGACAGTCATAGGTAAAGAAAGGCAGATTTATCAGAGAAAGTATGAAAATATGTTGTAAGGTTGCAATAGGTAGCACAGCAGAGAAGGGGCTATATGCAAAGAGGCAGGGACTGGAGGGAAGTTTTATAGAGCCATGCTGGAGGGGGCCACATGCATTCCAAGGTTGTGTTGCTGGGGCCACCACAGAAGGAGGTCACTGTACATGCAGAGGTTGTTGGGGCTGTTTGATTAGCTATGGGTCAGAACAAAATAACTGTTTATTGTTCTTTCCCACATGGGGCCCTCCCCCACCTGGGGCCACTTCTTCATTGTTACTTTCTTATCAGGGCTCCACACTCTAGACCAACAGAACTTAAGGTTGAGAGAACAGGAAGCAAACCTTTTGCTAGTAGATCACTAGGGATAATAGTGGTAATACTACCATTTTCATCTTGTGATTCCTGGACCCATGAATCCTAGCTGTGGGAGAAACACTGCAGATTGGATGCTGATTTAGAGCAGTCTCCTGGAGGATGGTGCCCTAGCCCTGCAAGGTTTTTTCACATAGCTGAGGTTGTAACTGAGTCTTCAAGAGGCCATTCCTTGAACCTCCATCCCTCTACCACCATGGCTAATCACGGTGGCTACTTTGTTCATGAGATCATTCTATTCCTTGGTAGGTCAAGCTGCTGGCTTCCAGATAAAGGGGGAACAGAAGACCAGTGAATTCCTTGAGCATGAGCCTATTTTTGTACCTCATTTGCTGTGAAGTGAGTTCCTTGATCAGAAGCAATGCTGTGTGGAATACCATGATGGTGGATAAGACATTCCATAAGTCCATGGATGGTAGTTTTGGCAGACGAATTGCTTTCAAGGGAAGGCAAATCAATATCCAAGCAAGTAACTGTCCCAATAAGAACACAGTGCTGCTGGGCGCTGTGGCTCACGCCTGTAATCCCAGCACTTTGGGAGGCTAAGGCGGGCAGATCACGAGGTCAGAAGATTGAGACCATCCTGGCTAACATGGTGAAACCTCGTCTCTACTAAAAATACAAAAAAAAATTAGCTGGATGTGGTGGCACTTGCCTGTTAGTCTCAGCTACTTGGGAGGCTGAGGCAGGAGAATCGCTTGAACCTGGGAGGCCGAGGTTGCGGTGAGCTGAGATTGCGGCACTGCACTCCAGCCTGGGTGACAGAGTGATACTCCATCTCAAAAACAAACAAACAAAACAGTGCTGTCCTTTCCATGATAAAAGTGGTCCCGTATAATCAGCCCATATCAGATACCTGGTTGATCACCTTGGTGAATGGTGCCATTTGGTGTTGGTCTCTGCTACTGGCAGAATGGGCACTCAGCAGTGGTTGTGGCCAGGTTGGCCTTGATGA
Source organism: Macaca fascicularis (assembly GCF_037993035.2). Lineage (NCBI taxonomy): Eukaryota > Metazoa > Chordata > Mammalia > Primates > Cercopithecidae > Macaca > Macaca fascicularis. The sequence continues at coordinate 46,077,667 of NC_088376.1, forward strand.
GTGAAAGTCCATGTTGCTGAGCCCATGCAGAACCTCTATCCCTCTACCACCATGGCTACTTTGTTCATGAGATCACTGGGCAGCCCAGTGGCTGGGGAAAGAGGTGAATGGTATCACAGAAGAGGTTACTCTTTTTGCTTGACTATTAAAATCCAACTCTGCTGAGGTCATTATTTCATGAGCATTCACATGGGACACAATTATCTTTACAATCTTTGTATATTCAGAGAGGTCTATTCACATACCTTTTTCTCAGACTTCCTTGTCTCCATTTTCCAGTCATGATCTTTCTAACTCTTGACCAGCCAAAGCACTGGCCACAGCCTATAAATTAGTGTAGACTCTTACCTCTGGCTGTTTTTCCTTCCAAACAAAATGAACAGCCAGGTGCACTGTGCACTGGGATCCTCTTGAGCTCTGTCTTTTAGGGATGTTCCAGAAAGACTGTAGTGCTGTGGTTTTCTACTTTTGGGTGGTACCCACATATGCAGAGCTATTTGTAGGTCAGATCTGAGTTTTCTTTTCTTCAGGCAACTGCTCCTGTGGAACTCCCCATGAGGCTATTATGTGTAGGCTGGGAGAGAAAAGGTAAAAATAATAGCAGAAAGACTATGGACATTTGGGCCACTTCCTCATGTAAATTATACATGCTTTCATGTAAATTACACATGCCTGCAAGAGCCTGATCTCTTACATATACTATTTCCATTTAATTATGGGGTACTGCTGTACAGGCTCATCTTGTCTCGGTGGGTCAGATAACATCCTGTTCATTATGGGCAGTTCAGAACACATGGCAACTTTGTGGTCCATGGTTAAGTATTCCATCTCTACTAAGGCCGAGTAGCAAGCCTACTAAGGCTCTGTACTATGATTTATCTAAAGTGACTGAGTGCTGGGTGCAATGGCTCATGTCTGTAATCCCAGCACTTTGGGAGGCCAAGGCGGGTGGATCACTTGAGGTCAGGATTTGAGACCAGCCTGGCCAACATTGTGAAACCCCAACTCTACTAAAAATACAAAAATTAGCCAGGTGTGGTGGCAGGTGCCTGTAATCCCAGCTACTCTGGAGGCTGAGGCAGGAGATTCGCCTGGACCTTGGAGGCTGAGGTTGCAGTGAGCCAAGATTATCCCATTGCACTCCAGCCTGAGTGGCAGAGCGAGACTATCTCCAAAAACAAAAACAAAAACAAACAAACAAAAAAAAAACTGACTTACCACAGACTTCAAACAACATCTCAATTTCTACTCCAGTTTCAAGTACCATCAGAACTGCTGGATCATGTCCAAATGTCAGAGCAGTTTGCACTGCACCCTGGATCTGTTGCAGAGCCTTCTCTTGTTCTGGGCCCCAGTCCAAACTAGAAAGTTTTCAGGTCACTTTGTGTATTAGTTTTCTAGGACAGTTGTAAAAAATTACCATGAACTAGGTAGCTTAAAACAATAGAAACTTAATCTCTCATTGTCTTAGAGGCCATAGTCTGAAATTAAGGTGTTTGCAGGGTTGGTTCCTTCTGGAGGCTTTGAGGAAAAATCTGTTCCATGCCTCTCTTCTAGCTTCTGTTGGGTTGTAGCAATCCTTGGTGTTCATGGGCTTATAGCTGTGTTATTCCAATCTCTTCTTTAATTGCCACGTGGCCTTCTTTCCTGTGTGTGTGTGTGTGTGTGTGTCCTTATAAGGATACCAATCATTTGATTTAGGGTCCATTCTAATCCAGTACAACCTCATCTTAACTCGATTATATCTTCAAAAGCTTTATTTACAAGTAATGTTACATTCATAGGTACCATATTTTTTTTGGCAGGGGGACATAATTTAACCCACAACCTTGGTAAATGAGTGGGAGTAGCAAATGAAGAATATGTTGCCTCAAATTTAAAGCCACTATGCATCATGCCTTTTCTGGTTGTAGGAAGGCGGATGCCACAGCTTATTCTTCACCTTAGAGGGGACATCTCAACATGCCCATACCACTGACAATTTCACTGGGGTTGAAGGCCCGTTCATTTTTGTCAGAATTATTTCCCAACCTCTGACATACAAATAAATACCTTACCGGTATGCCTTGAGTAATTGCTGCTACTTCTTGTGAGGTCCAAGTAACATCAATGCAATGGACCAGGCATGATGGTTTGAAGGGAAAAGTGATCAAGGTCCCTAAGGACTAAATTATGACCTAGGACTGGAAAGTTGATACATACCTCTGAAGTAGGAGAGCGAAAGTGTATTGCTAGTTTTGCTAGCTGAAAGCAAATGGTTTGGGTGGTTTTTACTAACAGGTATTCAGGAAAAGTGCATTTGCCAGATTAATAACTGCGTGTCAGGTACCAGAGGATATGATACTTTGCTCAAGCTGGCCATTTGCAACTGGGAAGTAGTGTTACAGGTAGAGGTGTGAGTGGGGCAGAAGAGGGTTCTCCCCGCACCCACTAGAAATGTCGGGTGATGATGTGACATTTATCACACTGCCTCTCTAAAAATGATAATTCTGCAGCCAGGGAGAGACAATCTCCTGATGGTCCATGCCTGTTAACATTAAAAGTGTTGATTGAATGCAGGCTCCAGGGAGAACTTCCTGGGCTTGTGTGTTAAGAGACAAAAATGAGTAAAGTATGATCTTCCAGGGGCTCACTCCACCTGAAAAAGGAAGAAAGCCTCAGATGGGCATGCGTCTACCTCCCTAAACACACTGCACGTGCTCACTTCCCAAGGGTAAGGAGGGCTCTGCGCATGCAGGCAGCCCACCCTAAGGGAAGAATCATGGGAGAGACTTGAGCTTATAAAAGTCCTAGGATCAGGATTAAACGGGGCACTTGACCTTCTCTCTTTAACCTTCATGTGCCCGCTTGCACCTTCCTTTTTCTCCTGTTCTAAGACCTTTTTAAATAAACTTCCATTCCTGCTCTGGAACTTGCCTTGGTCTCTTTTTCTGTGTTATGACCCTCAGTTAAATTCATTCTTCTGAGGAGGCAAGGACTGAAGTTTTTACAGCCCCTTATACATAGGCCACTGGTAACTTGGGGGTAACTCAGATCTTTTCCACTGGTGACAGTAGAGCAGGTGTGTAAGGCCACAAGCACAGCAACAGCAGAAATCAACATTTCTAATTTCCTCCAATCTGTTCCTTCTCTCAATTCCTGTTTAGTGAGTGAAATCATCAATCATCGTCTAGACTTTAAACTTGGGGTAATTCTGGGCCCTTCCAGCTTCCTTAACTTCCGTATGCAATCAGTTACCAACTTTATAGAGTTAATTCAGAAACTTATCTAGAACCTGTCTTCTCCATCCTACCTGATACTGCCTTAGTTGCATCTCTTGTCACCTCTCTCAGGATATTGTACTGCCGCTGGTCTTACTAGCACCCCTTCTCCTGACAAACCATGCAGTTATCTTCCTTGCCTAAAATATTTCAATAGCACCCCATTCTCACAGGATTGTGGCCCAGACTCGTGTGGAATAGCTTATAGGTCCTCTAAGATGCCAGGCTGCTTCCTTCAACTGGAAGGCCTTCACTGTACTCTAATGATCCAGCTCCACCTCCTGCCCCACAGACCAGCACCAGTCATGTCTCCTTGTCTTTCAGAAACTCTTATCATTCAAGACTTCACTCAAATGTGACTACTTCGAAGTGTTTCTTGACCATGCCCCCTTCTCCTTTCCACTCTCCCATCTTGAAGGCAGGACGGCCCTCAGAATAGACAGTTTCTTTCATGGGTCCTCTTTACTTAGACAGAATTCAGCAACAGTGTCCATATTAATCATTTATATTTTTCATACCTTTAAATTTATTTTAATAAGCAGAGAACACATGCATACAGTGTTGTTGTAGAAAATTAAAGTAATACAGATAAACCAAAAAGCATTCTTGATCTAGTTTTCCTAATCCTACACTGTTTGCTAATTAGACTATTATTCCAGTCTGTTTTTTCACCAACACATCTTGGAAATATTGCCATGTAAGTGCGTGCATATAGACCCATTTCTGTACAGAGTATAATTGCCACAGAGTATTCCCTAGTATTGGTGCTCTGTTGTTTACTTAACTTTTCTTCTATTAATGAATATGTTTTTTCTCCTAGTTATTTAAGTTGATAGGAGCTTCATCTCATTTCCATCTGGTGTGTCATTATTCTCTTCCTTCTCTTCTAGTGTTTTGCAGTAACAAACAGTGCCACAATGAATACTGTTTTGTACACCTTCTTATGTATAAATGCCAAGGACTTATTTTCTGGAGATACCTAAAAGTAGAAATTCCGGGTAGAAGATGTACATATTTAATTCTACATATTCTTGGCACAGTTTTGTACTTGGTAGTTTTTTCTCTTCTCATACGTTGGTAAGAATTCTTTGCATATTCTGAGGAATAACCCTCAGTCTGATATACAACACAAAGTGTGTATACATATTTTTCTCTCATCTTGCTTTAAAATTTGGTTTATTATGTCTTTTGTCCTATTTCATATTTTTATGTAGTGAATTTATTGTTTACAGTTTGCATCTGTCTTAGGAAGACGGTCCATATGCCAAGATTTACATTTGTTTTGTTTGCTTAGCTGTTTATATTACTTAGAATTTAGTTTTGTATATGTTAGATGTTATTACCTACTTTTATTTTTCCAAATTGATAGTCAGTTGGCCCATTAATTCCTACCCCAAATTGAAATGCCATTTTAATTAACTAAGTTTCTAAATATAGAAATTCATGGGACTGTTTCTGTACCTCGTATTAGGTTTTTTTTTTTTTTTTGATTTTGTTGCTTATTTCTGGGTCAATACTACACTGTTCTAGTTATTAGAGCTTTATCATCTAGTTTGTTATCTAATAAGAAATCATTCATTTTTTTAGCTGTCTTCTAGATGTTTGATGGATGGGACTGAGTAATTTGTCTGAATTTCATGACTTTTTATATAGTTTGCATCTGTGTATGTTAGATGATATAAATAAACCCAGAAGCTATCGGTGCTGCCCTTTGTATTTTCAGGGTCTCCAAAAGTTTATGACAAAAATAACAGCTTTTCAGGTTTTCACTCCTTTAATAGCATAGTACTTGGAATGAGTTATTTCATAGGAATCTTATGTATTCAGCACCAAATTAAATAATGCACATGTGAATACAAAGCTCAAAAGGTATAAAAGAGAAAAGTCAGGTCCCCTAGTTCTTAAAAGGCAATGATACTACCAGGTTCTTATTTAGCCTGCCAGAATGGTCGCACATTATTCATCCCGTTCTGCAACTTGGTGTTTTCATTTAACAATAATGTCTTGGAAATCATTCCATATCAGCACATATGCTGTTTTGTAAAATGGCTGTGCTATGATTTACTTAACCTGATGGCAATTCAGTTGTTTTAGTAGATACCTTTCATATATAAACTTTCTGGCACATCTAGAATATAAGTTCTGCACATGAAATTGTCGGGTCAAAGGGTATTTAAAATTTCAGCTTGGATTTACATTAAATTGCCCTCTAAAAAATTCCTTGAAATGTCATGAATGAAGACCCTGATGTCACTTGCTACCAGGCTTCAGACTTGCTCAGACATGCCCAAGCACCACAGGGAACATCATAGAGGCTGTAGCTGGGAGCCTGGTAGAGGAAGTGAGTGGAAGTATGTATGCATGTACCCGTGAATGTGTGTATGATGTACATGATAGGAAGTTAAGGGGAGACCTGTAAGTCAATGAATTACAGTCCTGCTTAAAGCTCTAGTAATCAGCAGAAGAATTAGTGGTTTGCATAAGGCTCTTTTGCCTTTATTATTCATTAAAACTGGCAGTAAATAATAGGTTTGAATTTCACAGTCCTGATGCTAATCAAAGCACAGACCTTTCCTTAACATCATAAATTATTATCCTTACAATAGCAGCATAAAGGGAATTTGGTTTTATGAATTGCTAACTGGGACACTAGCCTCTGTTTGGGTCTTGGACTGATACAGAGGGAAGAAGGCTGGCAATCACATCACGAAACTGGAACACTGTCTTACAGGTTGGGTGGGGCAGAGTTTACTCAATCTTATATCGTACCTACCTGAAGTCGGCTGGGATACCTGAACCAGCCCAGATTAAATAGCCCTTCATTGTTCATGTTAGCAACAGCTCATGATGTTCAGAGGGAAAGAGATTTTTACTTCTAAGTAGGAAGAGGGCTTTGCCTGTGGGGCAGGAGGCTATTTTTGCTACACCATCTTAGCAAGTTGGTGCTGGTTTTAGATTGTGTACCCTCCCCTCCCCACTTGATCTCATTTCCATCTGGTATGTCATATTTCTCTGCCTTCTCTCCACTCCTGCCCCCTACTAATGTTTGCCTTTTTTGGGTGGATCTTTTCTTTCCTTGGTGTCTTTCTCCACACAAAGAGAAAGAAAACGCCAAGTTTGCCTCTCTCCCTTTTAGCATAATAGGGACAGAAAAAAAGATGAACCTTTTATCTTTTTGCCTTTCTTTTCTTTCTCCTCTAGTAACTCCTTCCCTTATTTTTGTAGCTTTTGTGAACCCTGGTCATCCCTAGTGAGAAAGGTGGTGTCTGTGCCCCTCTGCTTGACTCAGGTTTCCCTTCTCTGGGATGCCTCCCCAGCCCATCCCTGCTCTCTTCATTCCTTCAGTGACTTGTCCTGCTATCCCCTTGGCTGTTTTTGACCCAGAGGATCCCTGCATCTCCCATACATTAGCTTTCAGTGCCCACTTCAGCCAGCACTCTGAGTATAAGAGCTTAGAACCACCAAGTCACCTGGAAAGAGAAAATGACTTTAAATAAAACATTAGCCAAACACGATCATACTTTATAACAAAAATTTATTAGGATTAAGTCAAATTAGAAAACTTCATGTTCCATCACTTATCATATTTACCTGAAATGACAAAATTATACTTAGCTTGAGTATAAAACAACTTGTGCCCCAGAGATTCTGTTTGGAAAGCAAAACAACAACAACAACAACAACAAAAAAAACCCTGATGCACATAGCAGTGTGCCTGATACCACCACAGTGAATGTTTAAGGCCTAACAGTGGTCAGCAAAGCATACATTACTTTTAAGCTTTGGGTCCAAGGAAGATGTCATTCCCTACCTCCTTCAAAAGCAGACTCATTATAGCCTGGGCACCTAGGCCTGGAGTCTATTTTTTGGAGTGTAATATGAACATCTGGATTTCAAGAGGCGCTAGACTTGAGGTATCTTTATGGCTTAAAAGGCACAGGTCATGCAGCTGAATTAAAAGCTATCTTGTTGGTCTCTGGAATGTAGGCCATGAGCCATGCCTTGTAAGGGGGAGTCCTAAAGGCCTGTCTTTGGCTCCTCAGTGTAACCCACACATCATTGGCTCCGTTCCTGTCGTCCTGCTCTTGCACTGCTCATCAGCTGTGAATGCTGGAATTGGAGGACAGGTTGGGGCTCCTGCACAGTCTGCTGCCAGGTGGAGAGCAACATGGGCTGCAGAATCCTACCTTCCAGCATACGGAGACAGGGGGACCTGCTGCACAGCCAAGAAGTGACTCACATGCAGGCAAGGACGGGAAGCCTTGTTCTTCAGGCACAATGTGGTATGGGGAGAAGAAACCTGCTTTTCTTGGAATGGTCCTACCAAGCTTGAAAGTGGTGCTGCATTTAGTGCAGAGCACACCCGGCCATAGGCAACCCCTTTGAGCGATGGGAGAAGTAGCATAGGAAGGATGCCAACAAGAACAATAGGTTCTTCAACTCAGCATGGACTCTGGGAAGCCATCAGCAGTGGGTACGGAACACTTCTCTGGGCTCTGCCCTGGGGTCACTGAGAGCAAATGGGAGTCAAGTCCTCAAAATAAGAAACTTATCACTTACTAAATAGCTGTACATTCCCTTCAGCTTAGGAGCCAAATGTTTACTCTCAGAAGCTTTCTTTTCTTATTTTTAAACTCTCCCTAGTGGAGGGAATAAAATCCAGAATAGAAGTGAAGGGCCTGGAGAGCTGCATACGCAGCAGAAATGCCCTGAAGACCCAGCACAGCTGTCCCAGCCTCCAGCAGCTAGACTCCTGATACCCCCATCCCCACCCCAGTCAATCCAGTAATCAAAATGGCTGCTGTCAAAAAACTAAATTCATTTGCATAATAGAGAGGGATAATAAATTCTCATTTCTTCAGGCACCAGAGGATCCATGTGACAAGGCTTTGATTCTCTCCAATTTATGCTCTTAATACATTTTCCAGCCTCTCCCCTATACTGCCTCATCAGCTTGGCTTGTATTCCTCAGTGAGCCTTGCATTACTTGTGATTACATCTGTACTCTTCGTGCCAATTAATTCAACTGGGATTGACCCGAAGTTTGCTCAAGCTTGAGTTCATAGCCTCCCAGGCCGAGGTCTCCCTCATAAATGTTTTCCTTGCCTGGCGTCTGGGGTGAAGCTTTCTGGTCCAGACCTAGCCTTGCAGGAGGACTGCAGGGTGAGGAGGCTTGCTCCTGGTAATGTATGGCTAGTTCATCCTGGTTTACAATGCATTCCACATCATCTTTTAGCTGTTCCTGGTTGGGAAAAGAGAGAGAGGTGTCACTTCATGATGAAGGCAGAAAACAATAGCAGTCCTACAATGTGTGTGTGTTTTTTTTTTTTTTTTTAAATAGAATGCATGTTTTTCTTTCTGTAACTGCCCTGTCTGGCTTTGGCCTACGTTTCTGCTGCAGGCATGGTACAGCCTTTCCCTGAGTCACCATTGAATATCTCATGCTGTACAGCCATAAGGGGTCTCTAAGCTTGAGGTAAGAGGTGTTGAAGAGCATGCTACTTACATCCCTCCTTGGGTTAAGGATGTTTCCACCACTGGTATTAACTAGGGTTGACAGGAATTAGGAGTTAGCATAATCCTGTGATCTCAGAATAGGGGAAGATTCTCATGTTGGTTTTGTAACATTCCTATCAAAAAATCCTCGAAACACAGTTATTGCTATTTTTTTTGTTTTTTTGAGACAGTGTCTCACTCTGTCATCCAGGCTGGAGTGCAGTGTTGCGATCTCAGCTTACTTCAACCTTTGTCTCTGGGGTTTGAGTGATTCCCCGGCTTCAGCCTCATGAGTAGCTGGGATTACAGGTGTGTGCCACCACATCTGGCTCATTTTTGTATTTTTAGTAGAGACGGAGTTTTGCCATGTTGGCCTGGCTGATCTTGAACTCCTGACTGCAAGTGGTCCATCCACTTTGGTCTCCCAAAGTGCTGGGATTACAGGCGTGAGCCACCATACCTGGCCTCCTGTTACATTTTACCTTAAAAGTGTGTCTTCTCAGCATATTTCTTGGGATTAGTATCACAAGTCTAGAAATGGCTGGAAGTCACCATAGTGGATAATGCTAGAAGCTAACTGGATCTGATAATAATAATTTTTCCCATACAGAGGTTCCCTTGAAAGAATTAAGATCCCAATTCTTCTTCTATTGGCTTTGGGAAGGCCATACTAAACTACTTGTAGGATGGGCCCTCGCTGGGGGATTTTAGGGCAGTGGTTTCCAACTTTAGCCTGTCCCAGGATCACGTGGAGGGCTTGTTAAAATACAGATCATTGTTCAAGCTCAGAGTTTCTGAGGCGGGGCCTGAGAGTGTGCATTTCTAGCAAGTTCCCAAGTGAGGCTGCTGGTTTGGAGACTACTGTTTGAGAACCACTGCCTCAGGCTTCTGTGCCCTGAACACACCTGAGATGAGTTTTTGTTTGTGTACAGGGGTAGCCAGCTGGACACTTCTAAGGGCGCTTGCAACCCTAAGACTGTGCACTTCTCTAATTCCCTGACCTCTGATTTGTTGGTAATGGTTCTAAGTGCCTCTCAGCATTTTTCATTCCACTCCCTTGAGTCATAAAGCACAGGCCTAATATTCAAAACCTCAAAACACAGCAGTTTGTGAGGATGCTTCTTTTACATTTTCTAAGGTCATTTTATGGTTAAAAATATTGGTAACAATAAAAAAGAATAAGCCAACATCAGCAACAATTGATAAGAGAAATGCTTCCTGGCGCAGTGAATTTTTAAAAAATGCTTCCTCCTCAATCCTGCAAGTAGCAGGCTTTTTGAGGTTCCTGGGCTCATCGATATTCACCAAGTCTGTCCCACAAGGGCTACCTCACCCCAGAGGCCTGAGATTTACTTACCCCATAGGCTTGAGGACTGGTAAGCAGCCTGGAAATTGGACCACACCATTCAGGTAATGTTGTAGTCAGCGGGGGACCAGAGTGGGTTAAAATTGGTTTCAGATATCTGGGAGGGCTGTTAAGGAATACTTGTCAAAAGGGAGTTAGGATTTAGGAATCTCACACAGCACAAACCTTTGTATGCTGAGACAGCTACATTTGCCTTTAAATCCCCTACTCCCTCACTTAGGAAGCAATTTGCCCTGCAAAAATTGCTGTTTATCATCTTTGCTACACATACTTTTCCAGCCTTCCTGATAGCCTTTAATCATGAAGAAATGGTGAATGGTCCATGCTGCATTAGAAGTATAAATGTGCTCTTCTCATCCTATCCCCGACTCAATGTCTCATCTGCTTAGAGAATGCATTCTTAAGAATTACCTTGAACGATAACATAAAAGATTGTCTTTTCTTAAAATTGCACACACACATAGCTTAAACTGCCAGTAAGTTTTACAAAGATGCAAGATGTATTTTACAAAATGTTCAGTTATTTTAGAGCTAGGTAGTGAACATAGATTGTTTTCCAAAATACTTAATTTTCACTATTCAACAGTCACTTTATACTTCATACATCAATGGATTTCTATACAAAATTATGTAAATAAGTTGGTGCTGGGTTTATTCTATCGTCTAGCACCTGTCTTTCTCATCTCTTCATTCCAAAGTGCTCTAACAAGTTAGGAGAAAAACTTGTTCAGCTAAAGCCATTGTTTCCCTCCAGTCTATCAATAATGAAATCCCCAAAGCTGCCTCAGGTTGCCTTGAGTTTTTTTGCTCAAAGGAAAGCAGTGGAATTATTTCACCATTCCATCAGAAATGCCTTTTAAGCTTTATATTACTTCCTCTGCTGGAGAATATTTCACTTCATCAGCTTTCCAAAAAGCTATGGTAAATAGGGAAACGGAAAGAATGGAGAGCAGTGATCACTGGTTGGATCGTGAAGATTGCAGCTGCGCTCAGGCACTCAGGGCATGAGAAGATCTTGGAGATGCCTCTAGTGGAGTCCATCCATAGCTGGATAATTCACATGCCATTCTCATGATGCCCTGAGCATGTGGGCATAGAGGGAAGATGCAGCCCAGTGGAGGCCAAAGAGTCTGGTACTTCTGGCTTGATGCATTTGTCACCAAAGCAGGCCATGCACCTGAATGAAGCCTTGTTATGATGCAGGGAGAGTGACTGGGAAGATGTTAGGAGGGCCCGCCATTCCAACTGCAAATAGAAAAGTTGATCCCTCCTTTCAGATGGGCAGCTGTTGTGCCCAGTTAGGCGAAGATATTAAAGTTCAGAGCCTGGTATTGGGTGTAGTATCTTGTAAATATATCTACAAATCTGAAAAACTCTTGATGTTCTTTTAATTTTCATTAGTGTTATTTCCTTCATTTTAGGTATGCAGGAATTAAGGCCTAAGGATACAATTTTAAATAATCCAAAGGCTCCCTCTGCTATTTGAATCCTCCAGTGTCACCCCTAGAAGACAATTCTCAGGGCAGGGTCATGGTTTGCAACCAGCTGGGTTTTTCTGGAGAGCAAAGCACAAGATCTCACCCCTGCTGGGCAGCTGCAGACTCAGGCTGGGGTATGTGGTCTTTCTGGGGTTTACAGTATGTGTGGGTCAATAAAAATGTCTTTATGGAGGCGAGGTGGACAAGATATATGTACAACTGGAGTACAAATTTAAAAAATCCAGCCCATTTTCTTTCCAGGTGGAAAGATGGAAAAGTGACAGCCAGTAAGCAACATTTTTAGTGATGTCATGTTAAAAGAAAAGAAAAAGTTTATCAAGGCTCTGAGCTTGAAAGAGGCCTGAGCAACTTCTACTGAGAGGCTCAGCACACTGCAAAAGCCAAAATAATGTTACAAAAGTAAAATATAAGTTTAGGATTGTGTAGTGAACACCCTTAAAAAATCCTGATGAGGTTATCTCTTTAAATCTATGCCTAGTAGTGCTCCTTTATTTATGGTTTCACTTTTCATGGTTTTAGTTACCCATGGTCAACCACAGTCCAAAAAAATTAAATGGAAAATCCAGAAATAATTCACAAGTTTTAAATTGTGCGCCATTCTGAGTTGAGTGATATCTCACACTGTCTATTCCACCCCACATGGGACATGAATCATCCCTTTGTCCAGCGTACCCATACCGTCTACACTACCTGCCTGCTAGTCACTTAGTAGCCACTGTGGTTATCAGATTGAAAAAGCATAGTGTATACAGAGCTTAGCATATGTGAGGTTTCAGGCATCCAGGGGGGTCTGGGAACATATCCCTGGCAGATAAGGGGGTACTACTATACAATGCTATTAGAGTAAATGCTTAAAGGCTAAATGTGTAGCTTTTAGTTACTATGAGGACTAAACCAAACAGGATCACTTGGCTCCCTCTGTGCAGGCTCTGGGATTTTGACTCATACCCAGGCATAAATGCCAGCCCTGCCACTTTACTGACCATGTGGCCTACTTATTTATCCTCTGAGCCTCAGGCTTTGTTGTGAATAGTGACTGAAATAGCATATGTAGAAATGGTTTTAAACCTTGATATGCTATAAAAATGCTACTTACTTAAAAAAACTGAGTAATGTTTTCCAGAGAAACTGGTGTCTCATTGTTCGATAATGATGGGAAAATGATACTGAAGGTAGAGATAAGAGCTTTGTGCTCCAGTCAGTTGGTGTGGCACCCAGATTCATGGACTACTAAGTGGATGGAAAATTTAAGGTGGTTCAATCCCCCTAAACAGCTATTTTTGTTAAAATTTATTGTACAGGGGGCTAGCATGAGGTGGTGAGAGGTGGGTAGAATTATTTGATGTAAGACTCTCCTGGGAATTTTGTGGCATCATTTTGCCTGTCCTGGTATCTCAGTAGCTGTGAGTCAAAGGAGGCATACCCTCTGTGGCCGTGAACGGGATACACAGGGCGCCGTCTGCAGCCACAGAAAATGTGGAGCAGAGTCTGTTCTCCAGCATCTTGGTTTGCCCAGTGCTTGCTATATATTATGTGCTCAATGGATGTTTGGATTTAGGATATAGGAAAATATTCAGGGGTGTATGAGGGATGGAAGTAGATTCGGAGGAACAGTGCCAGAGAAGAATGAAGGGGAAGATTACAGCCAACAAATGAGTTTTATGAGTGCTAGAAACCTAAGAAAGGTGAAATCAGAGTTGGACTACTTGGGTCTGAGTTATCAGACAAAAGGGACCTTAGGAAGAGTGGTAGTGGCATAAAATAAGGTGATTTAAAAATCTGTTTTCTTTCACTCACTCATTCATTTGTTCCATCATACACTCACAGGTTTTGTTTCATGTGCCAAGCTAGTGAGGAACAGAGACAAGGCACCCATACAAGGAAAGGAACCATTACATTACAGAATGGAAAATTCCCTTTTCTCCGAACTGTGGTCTCCTGAAGGCTGTCCCTTTCACCTGGATAGTGTGGCACTTCTTAGATACTTAAGAAATAGTAGTTGAATTAATGAAGGCAACAGGCTCAGAGAGGGTAAATAAATTGTTCAATGGAAACTGCTGATTAGTTTATAGCAGAGCTGGGCCTGAATTCAGGGACTCTTCTACCACACTGAGCTATCCTCCTTCTGTTACGACACTGAGTAACGGAACTTGCCTAATTGGATAGCCAATTTGGAATTGGGGACATCCTGACTTCTTCATTGCTGAGCAATGTCTGGAAAGTGGCTGGATCTCCAGGGTTACCTGAATTATTAAGAGGTAAGAAAACTCTTCTGATCTATTAAAAAACCCCAAACTGCAGATTTCGCAAAATGTGTTATTTTTGTCATCAGCTTCCAGAATGGGGAGGGAGGTTTCCCATTGGGAATTTTTAATATGACTAGTTTTGCTTCTCTAATAAGCCAGAAATGCATTGAGACAAAAAATGTTCAGCTCTGGGGGAAAAACAATGACTTTTCTCATCTTTAAAGGGCATAAGTTTGAGAATAGCAGTATGGTTCAGGAGGTGTAAGTAAAAGCTGGAACTCTACCCAGAATTTAACTTGTGTGAAATAGGAAAGACAGTTAGCAAGTGCATTTTCTCCTTTGGTCTGGGCTATCAGCAGGTCCAGAGTTAAATTTGGTGTTTAACTGAGTAACATCCAAAACACCTGGCGACATTGATTTATCTTTTGTTGTTGTTTGCTTTAAATCCTCATGTTTTGTTCATTGTATATTGCTGAAACCAATGGGCGCACAGCTTGCTTAAACCTATGGCTTGTATGGTGTGGCTTTGCATAGATTGGTGAGAAGCAAAAACCCCAAAGATTCAGCTCCACAAATGAGCACCTGGCCCTTTGAAGGACTAAGTCCCATTGCACCTATGTGGACTGAATGTCTGCATCCCCCCACCCTCTAACATAGCTAGGGTTATGTCGAAGCCCTAGCCCTAAGGTGTGATATTTGGAGATGGGGCCTTTGGGAGCTAATCAGGATGGGGCCCTTATGATGGAATTAATACCCGTATAAGAAGGGATGCCGGGGAGTTTGTTCTCTCTCTCCCTCTTCCCACCTTCCACAAAGAGGTCATGTGAGACCACAGCAAGAAGGCAGCCATCACCAAGACCTGACCACTCTATTCTTCCAGCCTCCAAAACTGAGAAAATTTCTGTTGTTTAAACCACCCAATCTATGGTATTTTGTTATGGCAGCCCAAGTAGACTAAGACATCACTTTTCTTGGGCCCTCTTTAAAAATCTTTACTTTTAGAACCCTGTGGAGCTGTGTTCTATTTTTCTCTGAACTTGCCTCATCATGAAAATCATCTAGAACATTTGTTAAAAATTCAGATTTTAAAGACCTCTTTTGGAGATTCTGATTCAGCAGATCAGGGAAGTAAACTAAGACAGTGAATTTTCAGCAAGCATCCCACGCGACTGATCAGGTGAGTTTGGAACACAGTGGTCTCTCTGGAGTATTACCTTCCACATAAGATTCAAATCTTAAATAGTAGACTATGTTCTTTTTGTCTCCCTATGTCCATAAGCCATCATTTTCAGGGTGAGGACAGGTATAAGGCAAGCCATAATCCCATTTGTCTCTGAACCCAGACCTATATAATAGTCTCTGCTAGTTGTTGCATCTTGTCTGAGGGCTGGGATAGATACTTGACTCAACAAAATGAATACTCAATGTTATACTTGGGAGTAGATTAACAAATGATCACATCTCAGCTTGTGGAAGAAGACTTTGTGCCTATTGGGAGCATTTGCAAGTGTTTATAGACTTGATAAATGGTCTTGTTATAAGGATAAAATACTTGTCAGCACACAGCTGTGTAAAGAAGGAAAGCACATTCATCTCCATATAGAATTTTCAGGAATACTCTACCCTATGCCCTTTCATTTATATAGCATTTCCATATGTCTTATTTTCTCTTTACACTTGTAGGTATACAGTCCCATTTTACAGATCAGGAAATGTGTAAACAGACGGCTTTTCTATTCCCTTCTATTCTTACCTCCATTTCTAAAGTGCTTTTTAGCTTCTAATGCCAGCTTGCTACCAGAGATGGTCAGGGATCAGTGCCCGGTGGGTGAGAAGGATAAGCGCATCCTGGAGTGGACACCAATCTTGCTTTCCAAGTCTGTACATTCCTGCACAGTAACCAGGTCCCACTTGCTGTGCCTCCACACTGTTGTTTACACAGCACCCAGGAACAGAGGACACCTGAAATTGTCCACATCCCATTGCTCTTTGATTCCAGTATACAAATTGCACCCCTTCCGTTTTGTTTCTCAGGAAATGTGGCCCAACAAATTGTACTCTCTATCGTCTTTTTGCATATGTCAGATTCTGTAATTGGACATTCACTATCTTGCTTTCTTGGCTAAGGATGTGAGGAGCTATTCTGGTGTTCAGGGGTCAGGTCAGGAAGGCTTTAAGAGTCCAACCAAAGAGCCTTAAGCTCTTCTGTGCTTGGAGAGAGAATTCAGAGAGGAATTCCAGTTCTGCTCTGAGTGCTTGTAGAGAGAATCTGGCTGGGGGTAGAATTCTGTCTTTGCTGCAGCAGCTCTATTTCAAGAAAAAGTTATCAAGATGGCACCTTGTCTTCCATTATCCATTAAGTTCTGGGTTAAAAACAAGGAAAAGGCAGAGACACTAGTTTGTTCACATAAATATGTGAACATGTGCTCCTTTGGCTGATAATTGTTACCTTTGTCATTTTAAAGGAAATTGCTCTAGACAACTGCAGGGGCAGAAAGGAAGCAACCAATGCTGCAATGAACACTGATGGGTGCAGACGGCTGCCTGGAGTAACTGTGATGTGACCCCCTGCAGCCTGGGCTGGGCTTTATTACTCCTATGCCATTTGGAGAATGGCTGTCTCTTCAAGGCCAGGCTGGTGTGTCCCTTCCTCCCAGAAGCCTCTTTGGACCTCCCATGCTAAATAAACTGTTTCAGTGCCACACTGGTTCCAAAGCAACATATATATATATATACCTATCTGACAGCATTGATCACATTGTCTTGAAACTAATTGTTTACCTCTCCATCTACTCTTTTTTTTTTTTTTTGAGATAGAGTCTTGCTCTGTCGCCCAGGCTGGAGTGCAGTGGTGCAATCTCGGCTCACTGCAAGCTCCGCCTCCCGGGTTCACACCATTCTCCTGTCTCAGCCTCCCGAGTAGCTGGGACTACAGGCGACTGCCACAACACCCAGCTAATTTTTTGTATTTTTGAGTAGAGATGGGGTTTCACTGTGTTAGCCAGGATGGTCTCGATCTGCTGACCTCGTGATCTGCCCGTCTCGGCCTCCCAAAGTGCTGGGATTACAGGCGTGAGCCACCGTGCCCGGCCCCATCTACTCTTTAGATTGAGCTCCTTGAGGGCAAGAATGTGATTATATTTTTTAAAAAAATTTTTATTGTAAAATGAAACAGGGAGGCAGGGCATGGTGGCTCATTCCTGTAATCCCAGCACTTTGGGAACCCAAGGTGGGAGGAATGCTTGAGGCCAGGAGTTTGAGACCAGCTTGGGCAACACAGCAAGACCCCATTCCTATAAAACAAAACAAACCCCTTCCCGTTCCAAAACCAACAATGTGGAGGCAAGCACATGAAGTCCTAGCTACTTGGGAGGATCACTTGAGCCCAAGAGTCTGAGGCTGTGGTGAGCTATGATCGTGCCACTATAGTCCAGCCTGGGGTGATGGAGCAAGGCTCCCCCTTTTGTGTCTCCAAAACCACGTTCGAGATACAGCAAACCTCACAAATCCAAATTAAGGCAAGGAAACTACCCAGAGCGGAAAACATAACTTTGCCACTCACTCCAAAAGTCCCTTGCAGGTGTCTTATCCTAATCACAGGTCTCCCCTTGTCCCACAAGAGACTACCATCTTGATTATACCAATTACTTCCTAGAGTTTATATTATAGTTTTATCACACAAATATGTATTCCTATGCACTACAGTTTGGTCTTATCCATAAAAAATGTTTTGTCTTTTAATTTATAAACTCATCCTTCACCCTTTTACTTTCTTTACAATTTATCTGAAGAACCTGGGCTATTTGACCTGTGGAATTTTCCACAGTCTGGACTTTGCTGATTGCAGACTCATGTGCAGCTCAGCATGTTCCTCTATCCTTGGTATTTCCTGCAAATTTCCAGCTGGATCCAGAGATCAGATTCAGGTTCTGGTCTATCCCTTTAGCAAGACTAAAGAAGGAAATATTATCTAGCGGTCTCTTTGTGTGATCTGAGCAGCTGTTGATATGTAATGCTTATATTTGCTTACTGGGAATTGCAAAATCATGGAATTGTAATTAGCTATCGTTTTCTAAGGTAGAATACTTTTGTAAAGAGACATTTTCATTTACTCCATCAGGATATTCAGTGGAACAGTTGATATAGGAATGGCAAGATAAATGCTTGCTTCAGTCCATGTATTTATCAGCCTTCTAGATAACGATTTGTTCCCTATCATTCTCTGAAGATGACTCATTCTTTGACTTTGTTTGAACATGATTGTAATTAATTTCAATGTATTTTATTGCAGTTATTATCATTGTTGATGGTCAAATTGACCCTCTTTGGTCAGTGGGAGTTTTTTTTTTTCTCCAAACTGGCTTGAGTCCTATTGACATGATGCCAATATCATTACAACTTAAAAGTTTATTTATTAGAGACAGGATCTTGCTTGGTTGCCCAGGCTGGAGTGCCGTGGCTTGATCATAGCTCACTGCAACCTGCAGCCTTGAACTCCTGGGCTCAAGTAATTCTCCCACCTCAGAGCTGCCTGATAGCTAAGAAAAGACTAAAGGTATGCGCCACTATGCCCAGCTAATTTTTTTTGTTTTTGTAGAGATAGGGTCTTGCTATATTAGCCAGGCTGGTCTTAAACTCCTAGCACCAAAGTGATCCTTTTGTGTTTGCCTCCCAAAGTGCTGGGATTACAGGCATGATTCACCATGCCTGGCTGTATCTTTATAACTTACCTGTGTGACAAGTTGTTCTAGGCTTCTCATATATTTCTTGTCTCAGACCTTAAGCCAACCATTTCTCCAAAATTTCCTGTTTTTTTTTTTTTTTGTGTGTTTGTGTGTGTGTGTGTGTGTGTGTGAGAGAGAGAGAGAAATAGTACTTCAAAATTACGATCTGGACACTAAAGATTGCTATATACTGTGGGGTACTGGCAAATGGTTTAACAATGGACTCTCTGTTGGGGAAGATAGGCTGGATTTGTAGCAATTCCGGGTTTCCATGGTGTATAAATACTCCCATCATGGCGGATTTCAAGCTACTGACACAAAGTTACTGACCATGGAGTTGAAAAAAGTGTACAAACTGTTGGTGTGAATTGGCTTCACCATGCCACTGGTTCTAGATCTCATGAGTTCTTATGGATATTTCCAATTCAAGTATTTCTGTTTTTCAAGGACACAAAGAATAAAATGAGAATATTCCACAATGATTCATTTGCTTTCTCCTAGATCAGAGACACAGCAATCTCAGAATAATACTGATAAAGCCATCATAATAATTACCTAAAGCATTAAAATATTTTTGGCATTTCCTTGCATTCTGACCTCCCATTTACAAAACTCCTGCAGTATAACTATAGATAGTTGTCATATATTTATATTGTCTGGACATATAGCCATTACAGACTATATTGTTTCCTTCTTAACTATCATTTAGTCCTAGCTAAATGATCAGGTGACTAGTGATCTCATGCCTACCTCCAGGACTTTTGTCAATATCTCTCTAGTCATCTTGATTGTCTGAAGCTTGTTCTTCAGTAGAGTTCTTAGCAAGGGTTCATGGGAACAATATTCTGAGGTGTGTATGTTGATAATAGTTCGTGCCTATTTTGAAAGTCATTTTGCTGGAAATAAAAGCATTGGCTTATACTTGGAGCAAATTAAATATATTTTCTTTTGACATGTAAAGTTGTTCTTGAAAAGTCTAATGAACTTGTGGAACCTTTCTTTCTACCATAAATCACATGCTTCCCCCCTCCCCCCGAGATGCCCAAAGGACTTTTTCTTTAAAGTTCATTACTTTTGTTAAAACTTATCTAATGTTGGTTGTTCAACTCAGGTACACTGTGTGCTCTTTCAATGTATAGTTCCAAGCATGTTACTTCAAGATCGTTTTTAGGAGCATTCTATTTCCTTGCTTTGCGTTTCTTCTTTAGGGACTCCTGTTTTCCAGATGTTCAATTTCTTTACGTTCAGTATGTGTCACTTTGTCTTGAATTATTTTTGTTTCTGATTAATTTTTTTCTTCCTCTTTACCTGGTATTTCTCTTAAGATATTATCCATTGTGCTTATTCACTTTTGTATTCTTTCTAGTGTAAACTTGATTTTTTACATTTTTTTTCTATTTCTGGAGCTTGTTTTTCTAATTCTTTCATGTCTTGTATCATTTTCTTAGTCTCTTAACTTGTTTGATATGTTATAATTTTGATCTATTTTATGAGCATGTCTTTCTGGCATGTTTTCATTGTTTGTAGGAGTATTATTCTATTCCACACCCTCATTTTTCTTATAATAGCTCTGTTGTAGGAATTGATCTCTATTCGTTTCTGTTATTCACTTTTATGTGAAATTCATTTTCCTAAACTTAGAGAATGAGGCAGGATTTAGAAAACGTTCTAAGCTTCAGAGTTCTCTCTTTGGTTGTTTTTTCACAGTGTGAAGTATGGCTGTTTGCATTATGAGCTTTCCTGCCGTTTCCCTGCCTAGCTGATCTGGACCTTGTCTGTCTCTCCCTCGTCTCTACTGACCCTATCCTGCTCAATACTAATTCCTACAGGCAATTTCTCCTCAGTATAGGGCCCTGTCCTAGGAGGGAGCCCATGTGGATCTATTTTGAGAGCTCTCAGGGGCCTTGACGACTCCAGCCTTTGTCTACCTTACTGAGACCCTCTAGTTACTACTGTTAGAGAATGTGATAGCCCCAACTCCAATTTTAAGGATGTTTTGAAAAACATTCCAACTATACTTTTCAGGGAATACTGTTGAGTAATTAGAGGTTTTCCTGTCTTCGGGTCCATCTGAGGCTACTCCATTGCTTCCTTTTTCCTGCTATATATACTTGTGGTATTGGTAGTTTGTCTCCACCCACTTGTAATTTTAGATTTATGAGAAAACTTGCCCCTAGTTTTGTTGTAAATGTGTCTCTGGGTTTTTGGTTTTGTTTATTTAATTGTTCTGCCTGTTTCTATGGTAGGGATTTGGAGGGATTGAAAGACTATGCTTGTGATGCCAGTGCCATCTTCTTTGTTGACTAGTAAAGTGTCTAGCATATTACCAATGAATAGGAGAAACATGGTCAAGTTAGATTTTGATATTGTTTTCTGTAGGGGCTGCTTACGCTGACTAGGAACTGTCCATGAGGCAAACAATGTAGCTTAGAATTATCAAAATGAACTTCCTATATCACAACCAGGTGAGTCAGATGATATCTGAAACCATGGTTCTTAACCTTCACTGGCTGTGGACTTTTGTCAAACAAACAAACAAAAAACTCCAAAATACTGCCTACATGCATATTATTTGCATACAATTTCACATGACATTTCAGAGAGTTTTCAGATGCCTTGAAACCCATCCATAACCTCCTAGAGACCTGAGATAGGAAACTCTGGTCAGGGGTGATTAAGTATTAATAATGAGAGCAGATTAAAGGCTGATAAAGTGGTATGCTTACTATCTTAGTTGTATTGGGAGTTGGTTTTAGCAATGATATCTATAGGATCTACCTATCAAATGTTAGGATAATACTATTTGGCTCTTCAGAGCCAGCCAGACAAGGGACAGAGAAAGGGAAATGGAGTTGGTTGGAAAAGTTAAAGGAAAGAAGGTGGTTCTAGGATACCAAAGCAACCAGCTTAAGTAGGGCGAATGGATACAAGATAAACAAGGGGCCATAATTGGAATCATGAGGCTGGAGGAAACCTGAGAGTTCATCTGATCTATATCCTGGGATCTTAATACAGAAGAAAGTTGAAACCCAGTGTTTCCCTAAGTATAGTCACCTGACCATCTGCATCAGAATTTCCTCTTGTGCTTGTTAAAATACCATTCCTGGGGCCTTGAAGCTGATCTCCTTGGGTAGGACCTAGTAATCTGCGTTTCAACAGTGCGCTGAAAACCACTGGAGCAGAATGGTATCTGGTCTCTTGAAAGGCTCTGAGTTTGGAAGTGTTGCATCTATGAGCTGCATAGTGCCATGATAACAATATAAATTTTACCACTATTAGGTCTTTAAAACTTTTCTCTTTGGACACACAGATCAACAGATTTCCAGGGATCTTTGCCACCTACCAGATACAGATGAAATCTATTTGTGCCATATGGAGTAGTGTTACATTTGGCTCAAGTTGTTTTGAAAGAAAACATTTCTGGAGAAGAATGCTGCTGCCACTTGCATAGTGTGAGTCTTGGCTTTTAGTGGCTTTCTGGTCAGAGGAAGTGCCACCAGACCTAGATGCCCTCTGTTAGCTCATGGTGACTTTGACAACAGGCTTTTGAAGGTCACTTCCCTGACAGTTTGTCAGAGAAATGGACTCTGAGAAGCAATTGTGCTCCTCCATTCCAAGTCTTCTCTCTGGTTTGGGGAGAAATTTCCACCTGATTTCTGCCCCCAACACTGACTGGATGTGGTCCTAAAAGCACTGGAGTTTTAGCTGGCTACCCCAGAGCTCACACTTAAGATGAGGGTGGCAGCTCATCCCATACTCCATGGGCCTAGGTCCACGCTTGGCTCCCAGAATGGAGTGTGTGCCTCAGAAAGGACTGATCCCCTGCATGGGCAAGGATCCCAGGGAGGTGCATAATCATCTCCTACCTCTGAAAAGATGGCAGCCATTATGTCTGCACCAGCAACTGCAGTGTAGGCCCCACAGATTAGGATTGTCAGAGCACTAAGTCACAGAGGAAACTACCTTCAGTGCTTACATGGGGAGGAAGAAGGCAAACACAAAACACAAAGGGCTGAGGGTCTGGCTGTTGTGCCTGCTGCTCAGTTTGAGCAAAAGTCTTCAAAGCTTTATGCCTAGATTTTTCTCATTACTAAGGAGACGCTAGATGCCGTGTTAGATCTGGTTTGGTAATTATTTGGAGATTGTGATTACTTTGTCTATTAGTTTCTTAGGGCTGTACTTTATAAAGTACACAAACTGAGTGGCTTAAAACTGGAAATTTATTGTCTGAGTTCTAGAGGCTAAACCCAAGATTTCTGAAGGCTCTGAGACCAGCAATCCTTGGTGTTCCCTGGCTGGTAGATGCATCACTCCAGTCTCTACTTCTGCCTTCACAGGGTGTTCTATGTCTTGACATGATCACCTTCTTATAAGCAAACCAGTGATGTCAGCTTAGGGGCCCACTGTATTCCAGCCCGACCTTGTCTTAACTACATCTATAAGTGAACCTATTTGCAAATAAGGTTGCATTTGAGGTACAGGGGGTTAGGACTTCAACATGTCTTTGTTGGAAGAAACAGTTCAGCTCATAACACCTTGCTACTTCTAAGTAATCCCAAGTTTTCAGTTTTTTCTTTTTTTTTGTAGCAGTTAAAAGACAAGCTGAGTTTGAAGCATAGCCCTGTACTTATTATCTACAAGTAGGCAAACTTCCTAAGCTCTTTGACATCATAACATGGAAACACCTTGCAGTAGTGGCCTCAATATAGGAGAAGATACACTTTCTAGCACAGTTCTGGGCACATGATAATCATTCTATAAATGTCAGCTAACATTGTTTTCACTGTGTCCCTTGAGTTATAGGTTTCAGAGATATATTTCAACCATCCCCAAGTCAATTTATTAATGTAATACTTTCCACATGCCCTGCAGAATTCATAACATCTCCTCTTCTGGCTTCTGCAGCCCTAGGAAAAATATTGCCAAGTTTCTCCCTGAAGGTTTGCTTCTCTTCTCGGAGCAGTGCCCCACATGGAGGTACCAGGGAGGCACTGCTCATTGTTTCATGACTGATGTCACAGTTTCACAGCAGCAGGATTTCAACTGAGAACTTACATAATTAGGGTCCTGCCATAGGAATGACCCATGTTTCCACACAAGTGAGGTGTTTACTTAGAAGGTGGGTGTCTTCATGTTGGGCATCAGATTTTTAAATTTTTTTAAAATTATACTTTAAGTTCTAGGATTCACGTGCAGGTTACGTAGGTATACGCGTGCCATGGTGGTTTACTGTATCCATCAACCTGTTATCTACATTAGGTATTTCTCCTAATGCTATCCCTCCCCCAATCCACCCCACAAAGGGCCCCGGTGTGTGATATTCCCCTCCCTGGGTCCATGTGTTCTCATTGTTCAACTCCCACTTATGAGTGAGAATATGCATTGTTTGGTTTTCTGTTCCTGTATTAGTTTGCTGAGACTGATGGTATCCAGCTTCATCCATGTCCCTGCAAAGGACATGAACTCATCCTTTTTTATGGCTGCATAGTATTTCATGGTATATATGGATATATGGGGCATTAGATTTTTAATGTCACCTTAGGGCAGCTTTGTTTTTTTTTTTTAAGAAAACAAACAAACAGGGTCTTGCTCTGTCACTAGGCTGGGGTCCAGTAACAATCATGGCTCACTGCAGCCTTGACCTCCTGGGCTCAAGCAATCCTCCCACCTCAGCCTCCCGAGTACCTGGGACTACAGGCATGTGCCACGATACTCAGCTAATTTTTAAATTTTTTATAGTGACAGGGTTTTGTCATGTTGCCCAGGCTGGTCTCGAACTCCTGTGCTCAAGCAATTCTCCTGCCTTGGCCTCCCAAAGTGCTGGGATTATAGGCATGAGTCACCAGGCCCTGCCTAGAACTCCCCTTTCTTATGTTTGTTTCTCCGGTCTCTGGGTGTTCTTGAGGCCACCTTCTAACTTTCCCAAACTCTATGGACTCCTGGCCATTTAGCAAATTCGTTAGAATGCATGCCCTGTAGCTCTTTTAGGAAACATAATGAATACACGCACACTTCCCACCCCAGCAATGTTGACTGTAGCCCACCGAGTTTGTTATAGGAATCCAGGTATGTAACACTGGGTTATTTTTGAGCTACGGAATGAAGACTATTCAGGAGACTTCAGAAACTCTATTTTCTTTGAGCGGACACAAAGGAGAGCCCTTTGTTTTTATAGGGTCACATGTCACAAATCTCTTCTCCTGCTAGACATACTTTTTTCCTCAGATATAGTCCCTTTCAAGCCTTTTAAAAACATCTGGCCTCTACCTAGAACTACATTTTTTTTTTTTTTGGATGGAGTTTCACTTGTTTTTGCCCAGGCCGGAGTGCAGTGGCGCCATCTTGGCTCACTGCAACCTCCACCCCTGGGTTCAAGCGATTCTCCTGCCTCAGCCTCCCCAGTAGCTAGAACTATAGGTGCCCGCTGCCATGCCCGGCTAATTTTTCTATCTTTTTAGTAGAGACAGGGTTTCGCTATGTTGGCCAGGCTTGCTATGTTGGTCTCGAACTCCTGACCTCAGGTCACCTGCCTGCCTTGGCCTCCCAAAGTGCTAGAATTACAGGCGTGAGCCACCGCACCTGGCCAGAAATACATTTTACAATTGCTATTTAGTACATGCCTCAACATTTCCTCAACCACATACATATAACTCTAAAATACTTCTGTGATGCACTTAGATCTATTCTGTTCCATTCCATTTGTCTTCTACTCTGTTTATACTGGACATTGCTAGCTAGTATCTGCCAATATCCAGCTCTCTTCTTTCAGGTACCTGAGTAGGTGCAGCCCTAGGACTAATTCTGGCCATGTGCTATGGTTATAAAGGGATAGCATCACTTCTACACTGAAACACAGGAAGCCAGCAAGCTGACCCTCTCCCTGTTACAATGACCCAGGGAGGCCTCAGGTGAAGGTGGTGAAGCCACAGATCAGAGCTGTTTGGATCACTGAGTTGCTACATGGAGGACATTTGCTCTAGAGAATCACCACATCCTTAGCAGCCTTTGAGAGAAAATAAAACTTTGCTTGATGAGCCACTAAGAGTTTAGAAATGTTTGCCACAATGTAGTCTAACCTATTCTAATACAGTGTTCTATTTCATTAAAAAAAATGCTGGTTCTGAGTTACCTAAATGATTCCATGACCCATAATGGGTAGTCATATACAGTTTGAAAATCATTCTCCCACAGAATCGGCCACATCTGTAGCCCCAAAGTGGAGACAGGGAGCACTACAGAAGACAGCACACACTAGCACTGCCTTCCCTCAGGGTCCCAACTCTCTGGGATGAGTTGACTTGAGGACTACACAGTGTGTGACTATGGAGAGTTAGATTGCGAATGCTTTGGCAGGAGAGGCACCAGAGACTAGTCCAAAACTGAGTGGTGGTGGACTTTGTCTTTCTGTAAATCAAGATTCAGGCCTCATGGATCCTGTGTTTTGTCAATAGGCCTATGTGCATTGAGAATCCAGACTACAAGTGCAACCTACTTTTTATGAAAAGAAACTGCAGTACAAAGGCATGATTGCTACTACTTTGCTCAAGTGGTTGAATTCACAGGCCTCCATCGTAGTTACGTCCTTGGCTAGATACTAGAACTGGACTGTCCTCCACTGATCCTGCCCCACTTACCTTTCCTATCTTATTCCCCACACTGTTTCACAAACTGTAGTTTCTCATAAAGGGGAATCAGGCTCAATGTCACTTGCATTTCACTATCCCTCTAGGCCTTTGCAAATGCTGTTCCCTCCATTTGGACAGCTTTTCCTTTCACCTCAGCACTTAGAAATCCTAAATCCATTCAGTATAGCTCTACTGTGATTGCCTGTGAAGTCCCATTGATCTTTTAGTTACCACTCTCTTAGGATTTGTCACTCTCCCTTGCATTCTAATTATTCAAGTACAGTTCTCTTCCTATTGCACTTTGGACCAGAGCTGCGTCTCTTACCTTTATTCATGGTGGGGTTCCACATCAGCAATAACCACAACACATACCCCCAAACCCACAACCCACTCAGAAAAATAAGATTTACTAAGGTTGACCTGGAAGGCCTTTCTAGACTATTGAGTTTCCAACACCCACCAAATACTTGACAGACTTTTATCTTTGCATGCTTTGTTTCTATTACCAGAGATGTCCTTCTTCTCTTTGTCTTTCTGGGAAGCCCCATTTATTCTTGAAGCCTGTTGCATAGATTGCTACTTACCGATTCAATATCCAGTCTCCCTCTCCTCCTTACAATATAAGCCTGAATCTATGGAGGTGTTCTATTTCCTCAGAATGGGTGGCCAATGAAATAGGAGTTCTTGAGTGGAAATCTAGAGAAGCCTCTCAAAGCATCAATTTTGCCCTTTCTGCCTTCCTGTCTGGAACTGTAATGGACTGCCTGGAGCTCCAGCAGCCATTTGGGGCCCAAGAAGCAAACTTGAGGATAGAAGCTATATAAAAAGATAAAGAAGAAATATAGAATGGTGGTGACATATGGAACTCTGTAACCAGCCATAGATTGTCTAATACCAGACTTCTTTTAGTGAGATTAAATACTGCTATTTTCATTAATCCATAGGATTTTTCTGTTATACCTAGTCAGACAATAATCCTAATGGATACTGGATACATGACCCAATTCAAATAGTACCTCTTCTTTGTCACTATTCCTGTACCCCAAACACAGGATTTCTTCACTGGGGTTTCCACGGACCTTTCTGTTTCCATTGATTATATCAGAATTATCTGACTATATATCTCCTCTCTTGTTAGACTGTGAGCTCCTTGAGGGAGGGGCAAGTCTCATTCCTCTTTGTTTCCACAAGTGCTTAATGCCCAGTAGGCAGAAATGAGTCTCCTCAATGTTTGTTGAATTGAGACTTGAAAGGGATTTAGGGCTTTATGTTAACATACAAATTCTTCTGGGAAGGTATTATCTGAAACCTCCATCTTATTTTGGACTTAATTGGTAGTAATGTAGTCAGGAAGTGGCACAAGATGGTGGCCTTAGGGACAGGGGTGTAAGAGACGGGTGGGCACTGGGCTGGACACTGGAAGGAAAGGTGGGAAAAACGGCAGCCATGGATCTCAGCCTGTCGGGATTTCCCTAGGGCAGGTCTTGTTTGCCCTTATACTTCCCTGTATATACAATCTCACTCCCCCTGGAAAGCCCTAGAGGCAACTACCTGTGCTAGAAATGCTTTACATTGCCCTCCGGCCTCACTGAGAGGCAAAGCTGCTCTCCTGAGACTGGGTATCACAGATAACTGTCTCCTCAGGCATACCTGTGAGTCTCTCCTGCAAGCCTCAACCCTGTCCCCTTGGTCCTCCCAAACCACTTTGGAAGGGTGCGTCACTCTTGAGTTGCAAGATTAAATGAATGTGTGTTTGGATAAGATGCTTTCAGGCCCAAGATCAAAGCCTTCACTGGCTGAGGTCTAGACCCCTTTCAGCGTGAGTATAAAACCTCCCTTTAGGGTGAATTATGGGTGCAAACAGAAAGTCCTGCCCATATCCACCGTATCAACACATCTTCTCAGGAGTAGAGCTCGGATGGCTCCTTGAAAACTGGCATGCTGAGAAAATGGAAAGATGTACTTTCTATTAAAACCATTCAAGTTTTGTTGGCACGAACAAGTATGATCCTTTGGCTAAATAAAACCACTAGAGAGCAAATTAAACCATGACTCATGATATGATCATTCTCTCCTTGTAAAATAATGTTTTGGTAGTTTGTTGTGTGTCCACTTTAATAAATAGTTCCAGGACCTTTTTTTTTCTTTTTATTTGGTAAGGCACAGATCTGGATTTAAGCTGAACCCAGGGCAGGAGCTGTCCTGCTTGCCTTGCCACAGAAAGCAAGAGAAAGCATCGAGTCGTTACACAACTTCACCCTCCTAAATCAAACCTTCCATTTACTACGATTATTTATCATTGCTTTGTAATTGTGAACAGACAGCTGAGTGAAGCTGGAAGTCTATTCATTCTTTAAAGTGACATAAAGTGGCACTTGGAGTCCCAAACGATAATTGTTCTTTTCTCCTTGTTAATATCCAACTGCTGTTAGGAGTTCTGTGAAAGAAGATTCATTTAATGCCAGCTCCAGAAATTTCTGTGGGATTTGGCCCCTTCTATTTTTTTTTTTTTTGAAATCCAATTTCAAATCACCCTCAGGAACTGGGAAGGCTGAATTGATTGTGACCTTCGGCCAGAATTATTCTCTAAATATTTTAGCAGGCTGGAGAATTTTCCCTCATTTGTATCCCACCACTACCGTAGTGGCCATGGGTGGGAAGTATTGACAGTTTCTAAAATATAATTTCTTTGTAGACATTTCCAACTCAACCTGAGTCTTAGGAAACTGGAATTTGGAAAGGAAGCTGGATCTTATGAGATTTCTACTTCAACCGAATAGTACCTCAGTGTCTAGACATTCTCCTAATCATTTAAACACTTTTTAGAAAACTTGAAGTCTTATGGGAAGCAGCCTGCAATGCTGGGAGGGTCTCTGCTATTTAGCCATGCATTCAGGGGCTTCCCTTACCTCAAAATGAAGTTGTCATTTATGGGTAATCTTCCAAGCCCAGCAATACTTGTGACAAAATGATACAGACAGCTCTATATGAAGTTTCAAATACCTTTCATATTCCTATTGATATATCACAAACGGGGCTAGGGAAGGTAAATATATGCTGATATCAATGATCCTTTCCATACTATTTCATCCATACTATGGATGAGGTCCTGCTATTCTCATCCCCAAAGTCTGTTCAACTTTCTGATGTTCTGGCTCAGAACTCTACTATATTTTTAAAAATCTAGGATACATGTGCAGAACGTGCAGGTTTGTGACATAGGTATACACGTGCCATGGTGTTTTGCTGTACCCATCAACCCGTCTTCTACATTAGGTATTTCTCCTAATGCTATCCGTCTCCTAGCCCCCCACATCCCAACAGGTCCTGGTGTGTGATGTTCCCCTCCCTGTGTCCATGTGTTCTCATTAGAACTACACGATTAATGGTGTCTAGCATTTGTATTGCAGGCTCTGTGCTAAGTACTTTACATGAAAAATCTCCTTTAATCCTAGGAGATAGCTTTATCATTATCCTCATTTTATGGGTCTGGAAACTGAGGCATGGAGAGGCAAAGGAGCCAGCCATGGCTACATAAGTAGGAAGTGGTGAAGCCAGGATGTGAACATAGGCTGCTGCACTGTAGTCTAACATGCCCCCTCTTTAACTCGGGAGCTCAGTGCAGCGTGATCCCTTCCCTAGGCTTGAAAAGAGTTTACAGAGGCTCCTCTGAGAAAAGACCTCCACTTTTCTGCATTCCCTGAGGATGCTTCAGCAGCATCATACCTGAAGCTGTTAACCCAGTTGACAATAACTTGGGAGCTCAGTGGCATGATTCATGGGGCTCGGATTGGTTGGGAGCAGAACTAGCTGCAATTTGTTGGTAAAGATTGTCTATGAGAGGGGAGGGGTTATTGGAGACTTCCATTTGCAATGGTGGCAGGGTTAATATTTTTGCCACAGGTGTCCAGGATTTTTAAGGAAAAAGAAGGAGAGAGGACCATGGAATAGGAGCTGAGATCTCTCATTCTCCCCGCTTTCTATTAAAGTTTTGAGGAGGTTCTATTCATGAGCTGGGGTGTTTTGAGCACTTTATTGATTAGAACACAGTTGAAGTACGAGATGTGGCTTATAAACCAGAGCCTAGGAGAGGCTGGAATATCAGGGTTAGTAATATGCCCAGAGCTGAAAGATTCTCTTCTCTTTCAACCAACAAAAGGGAGGTCAAGGTCATGGAAAAGGTGATGGTTTTAGAGGCTGGGAAATTTTCATATTCCATATGCCATCTGCTGACTGAACGCTAGTTATTTTCTCCTAATTGAGCTTCCTTTTTCTGTTGCTGATTTTAAGAGTGCTTTCGAAGGAGGGTATATGTGTGCTCTAGAGGCAGTAGTGGTAGGAAGGGGCAGGGATCTCAATAAACCTTCCCAGGACCTACTTGAGAGCTTTGGAAAGCCGTGGGCCGGTGCACACAGAGTTGGTGGACATAGAGGCTGTGACCTTCCTGCAGATTCGGAGAAGGCCAAGCCAAGCATTCCCAAGCTCCTTCTGTTGGCTTTGCAGGGTCACAGAAGCCCGATGCCATTCAGAGCTCTTGGAAGAAATCTGACATTTTGAAAGGAGTCCAAGGCATTCTCAGTACAGGCAGAGGCCAGGGTCTCCCAGATCATTCTTGTTTACTGCCTGGTGACATTCCTTCCAAATCCCAACCCGCCTTTCAGCTGGGGCCTCACAGAATGTTCTTGCTCAGACTAAAGCTGCCATTGTTTTGTGCTGTGGAGCTATGTTCTTTTCTATTGATGCTTCCCAGTTTGGGGATGCGGCTCTAGATCTAAGCGGAGCTGGAAAGCAATCACACCAGATTTCAATGCCTGCAGATAACCATCAGAATGGCATCTTTTGGTGTTTTCCCCAGGAAGCAAATAACTCAGATTAACACCAAACTTTTTAGCATAATACTTCCTGGTGACTGACAGACTGTGAAACTGGTGCCAGTGCAGGTCACCTTTGGGTCATGATAGCCCATGTCATTAGGAATCTTAAAGCAACACGAGGCTCCACTAGTTCTGGACCTCACGAGGTGCGCGTCAGCAAAACTCTCCATGTCTCAGACCCTTCTCTGTCTCAGAACCTTGGTCACCACTGTCCCTACCTACCTCTTCCTCAGTAATTCAGAACTCAAAGGTTGGATTCTCTGAGACACTTTCCCTCCTCCTTCCTTCTGGTCCCTTGTGTGTATGTGTGTGTGTGTGTGTGTGTGTGTGTGTGTGGAGCGGAGTGCAGAATAACTGCTGGCAAGTGCGGAAGGCCCAAGAATGCTCAGCAAGACAGCTCAAGATCTGCGCTGACTGGTAGGAGGTGGCAAAAGCTGATAACATTTCCTATTTTGTAGTTTGACCTTTGGCTTGGTAAGTTCACATCCTGAGTAAAGGTTTTGCTTTGCCAGTTTAGAAACTCACTAATAAAGCAAACTGATTTATTTGATGACTTCAAATAGCCTATCATGGGGTAGACATCAAAAAGTGCTATGGACAAGAAGGAAAAAAAAAAAAAAAACCACCCAAATTCCTTTACCCCATCTTTATACTCTGAAAGTCACCATTCCACTGCTTGCCTTTGCTAGCTTCTCTTGTCATTCTGTTTCATTTGTATGATTCACAGGTTACTGAAGCTGAAAGAACCTGGAACAGATAGTCCATTGTTCTGAGTTATTCTAGCAAATTCTGTTTCTTTGCCCACACAATGAAGGAGCTGACTATATAGCTATTCCCTTAGGGTTTGGAATAATTCCCAATGCTGCTATTCATGAAGTCCAGTACAATTACTTTCCCATTTTCTGCTCAGCACCTTGTCCTTCAGTGCTAATGGAATAACAGTGAGTTCATAGAATTGTTACACCTACAGACCTTCTCGCTGTAATTAGGAATGGCCTAGGTGAAGAGGAGCATTCACATGAAGTGAACTGCAAAGGGGATTTTAGAGATTAAAAAATTTCCCAAAGATAAGTGATTTGATTTTTCAAGAAGGGCTCAAAATTACACCAACTGCTTACGTTCAAGTATAACTAGGATGGTATTCTCCAGTAGATTCTGGTCTGTAGAGAAAAAAAAAAGTCTTCCTGGAAAAAAAATTAGGCTTTTGATCAATTTGTTTTTATTCAGAAAAGCTGAAGTGGAATTAATTTTAAATGTGGAGAACTGGTCATTGCTTCTACTGCTGACAATACTACAATAGGAAAAAATGGAACATTTCCTTCTGAACGGAATTGTAGTGAATTGAGAACTAAAGAGCTTATGGAAAATAGCCTTCAAATGATTATTTTTGTTTGCTTAAATGCTTGATTATGATGATTGCAATTTCAGCTATACACAGAGCGAGTATGGAGAAAAAAAAGCTAAGCCTAGGCTCCTGTTATAAAAAAAGAACAAAACAAAAAACAAAGAACATATCACATTATAAAATCCAAATGCCCATAGGTTTCTTGGGACTGCTAAGTATAAACACACAGCTCAGGTTCTACTTGTTTGCATTTTCGGGGCCCAAGAGTTCTTTTAGGATCTCTTTAAAAGACTGCCCTTGGCCCTGGGTCATTTTAACAACTTAGAAAGGAAACCTGAATTTTCTTACTTTGTGTACAAAGGCTAGTCCTCTGAATTACAAAAGGAAGACTTTGGGGGGCAAATAATACATCTTCAACTGGCTCAGTTTCTAGACATTGGGCTCATTCTGGTCACTGACCCAGCTGGTTGTAGGGGCAATGATTTAATGATTGCTATAGACAGCAGATGCCTCCTGCTATAGCACCAGCTACCAAGCAGAGCCCTATTGGCAGTGATGGTCCACAAAGACGTTTTTCTTCTTTGCTTGGAAAGAGTACGATTGTTATAGAAATGTGGTCACTTTAATTTCTCACACCATGATCAAGATGAATAATATCAATAAAACTTGAGGCTAAGAACATACGGCCAAAAATGGTCAGATAGAAGACTAGAGGACTTCAAATGACATTGGAAGATCTAAGGACTATCACAGCAAGTTAAAGCTCTAATACCCTCTTACCTAAGGCCAAACAAATCCCATTGCCCCTCCCCTCTTCCAGCCTGCAAAATGCCCCTGGTATGTCTGGTGCACAGGGAAGCAGTGGCAAGTGAAGAGACATGGCTGGTGGGTGACTTAGGGAGCTGATGAATGACTGAGAGCATCCACTGTCAGACTTTAAATGCATTTTAGCCTGAGGCAGGACTGAGACCACCTGATGACAGCTGAGCTGTCAGTGGTAGGGATGACCGAGGCCAAGGGCTCTGTGATTATGGTGGGTGTGAGGGATGCTTACAGGGCCCTTGTCTACACCAGCTCTGTTGTGGGGCTAAACAGAGGAGCTTAGCATTGGAGGCTCAATTCACTGCATCCCAAACAACAGCAGCCAGTGATTCATCGTGCCAGTAACAAGGCTGCTCCGGTACAGTTTGACTTGGCTTTTTGTTTCATTTAGTTTCAAGAATGTTTCTGAACAGTTATTTTTTTAAATGTCCCTTTGTCTTTACCCTTCCAGCCCTTAAGCATTGGCAAAGGCTAAGGACTCTCAGAGATGCAGCACGAGCACTTTATATTTGTCCTGTCCAAAACGAAGCTCACTGTATCGCTTTCTCCCAGATCTGTTTCTCCCTCTCATGTCCCCCATCTCATTGAAAATGTCATCATCCACTTTCATGCTCAAGCATGGGCACTACCTCCAACTCTTTCCTCTCCCTTCTACACAACAGCCAATCCATCCATCAACAAGTTCTGTCTACTCACTTGCCAAAGACCTCCCCTATCCATCTATCCATCTGTCCATCCATCCATTCATCCATCTACTCCTTTTATCCCACAGCTGCTGCCAGCACCCCTCCCTTAGGTGGCTGCAGCCACCTTCCACTGATCTAGGGGCTCTGTTGATGGGGCCAGCTCCCTGCTCCACCTCCCCTCCCATTCATAGCCAGAGAGGTTCTTCTGCAATGTTGACCAGATCATGAGACTCCCTGCTTACAACCCTATCAAAAGCTTCCTGTGGCCCTCAGAAGGAGTGTAAACTCCTTACCCTGAGACCTGTCTCCTTTGTAACTGCATGTGTTGACTCCTCTCTCTGCTCATCATTTGTACTTGCTACTTCTTCCACCTGAGTGTGGACTTCACCACTGTCCCTCGCTATCTTGTCCTCAGTAATTCAGAACTCAAGGGTCAGATGCTCTGAGAAACCTTTCCTGACCCTCCCTTCTCTGGTCTTCTACAGCCTGCACCCATTATATCTCAGGGGGGCGAGGGAAACCATGTAATCTATTGTCAAAACTAGGACAGAGTTAAAGGGGACACCTATACATACCATACATAAACAATAGGCATAAAATGGGATGGTCCAAGGCAAACCAGGATGTGTGGTCACTCCCTGATCATGGCATTTGTCACACCTGCCAGGCCTCCCCTCCCTCACTTGGCAGACTGCAAGTTCCTTGATGACAAGGAATGCCCAGTTTTTAATATAGTTGCTTCCATAGTTTATGTTCAATACATATTTGCTAAATAAGTGAGCACAGGGATGAATGTGGCCGAAACAACAGGAATCTGGTCCCGCGTTCCCAGACTTGAGTCTGATGGGAAGCTATGTGTCTGTAAACGCTGCCTGCAGGCCTCCGTATCTCATGGAGCTAGGCCTTTTCTGTTTTATCTCTGATACGCTATCAGCCATCACACATAGCATAGAAAAGGGATCCATCAGATTGCCTTGCTAACACCCCCTGAATTCTGAATTCCAAAGCACATCTGACTGAAATAAAGCAGACGAATGGGTCCCAAAGTGTGTTCCATGGCAGACAACTACGTTAATAGATGTTAAATGGGTTCTGGGTCCAAATAACTTATGAAAATTAAGCATCTTTCATTATTGCTGAGACCTTTCTAAACACTGTGAAATAAACACTGTTCCTTAAATTTAGATCCAGCACATATCCCCTGCATCTCCCAGAATTCATGTACTATGGAACCTACTTTGAGAATCAGTAAAATCATTTTGCCCGGGCACCTCTATGTTAGGTGACAGCTTGGAGTCTTTCAAAGGCAGGGCCATGCTTTATCTCTTCCCAGTGCCTAGCAAAAGGACCTGACACACATTTGATGCTCAACAATGTTTGTTGCATGTGGCCTGGAATGTTGTACATTTAACTGAGGGCGGAAGTGCATGGGATTGGGTGAAGCCATGCAACTCTGCCAGGCCAGCACTTCAGGTGGCTTAGGAACAGGGAGGATTCTGACTTGCCCAAAAATGACATGGAGAATAGGGAGGTTGATAAAGCTCATCTTTCACATACCGTCACCCTCCCTTTGAGCAGCACTCTCCTTGTCATCATCCCCTGTTCTGTCCCCACCTTCCCAGTGTCTACTCCCAGGTGATTTGGCTGTCAGTTTCTGCTCACCGAAGTGCTAAGCTGATGAGACTTAGCCTCATCCAGCCACATTTCCCTTAGATGGTTCCTGCTGACTAAAACCTTTCTGACCTCAAAGGAGAAGAGCTCAGGTGGTGGAAGGCCGGGAGGCAGGGTTTATTCTAAGCAGGAACCTGCCCACCATACCCTCACATCATCTCTCACTCTACCCACTTGTGAGGCTGGCCTTAATCATATGCCAAAGCCATGGGTTCTCTCTCTCCACCCAAAGGGGACAGTCAGGGGGCCTCTCAGGTCAGCGCTCAGAAAGGAGCAAGAAAAGGCTATTGGGCTGGAGACATCAGGAAAGGACAAACGCAACTTAAAATACCTAGT
This sequence comes from Macaca fascicularis, assembly GCF_037993035.2. Lineage (NCBI taxonomy): Eukaryota > Metazoa > Chordata > Mammalia > Primates > Cercopithecidae > Macaca > Macaca fascicularis. The sequence continues at coordinate 46,113,617 of NC_088376.1, forward strand.
AATGGAGGAGAAAAAGATAACAATCAGAACGTAAATCCAGCTCCCATGGACCAGGTTTAAAACGTCTCTTGAAAGATTTTTTGCAACATCACTTTACTTTTAGTTTTTCTGTCTGAGGTGCCATTCCTTTTTCCGAATTGATTACATGTTACAGAATGACAAAATTCCATAAAAGCACAAGTGGAATCTCTTCCTTTTCCAATGTCCCTTTTCTGTTGTAAAAAGAGGAGAAAAGTCAGGAAATGCCACAGTGAAATTTTGCAGCGGAGCCAATACCAGTTTTAAATGAGTCCAGCTTGGGGGTCTCTCACCCTACACCTCTGCTCTAAGCCATGGGGATGGGCCCGAGAGGAATCCCCCATGTATCCCTGTGCTCTGAAAAAGAAGAGCCATTCTCCGGGCTTGTCCTGGTCTAACCTGCTACTCCAGCTGGATGAGTGGCCATGAGCCAGAAGCTTTAGAACCAGCAGAAGCCTCTCCATTGAGCTTGTGGGATGAGGACACAGAGCCAGAGGCCTTATATTTGGCATAGAAGCCCCTCGCTGGGTGCTGACATGGTGCTTGGCTACCATGGGACAAATAATGATGTGTGTAGCCTCATATTACTTCAGGTCAGGTTTGACCTCCAAGTAATTCCAGTTCCAGTCAGATTTGGCATGAAATGAATTATGAAACACTTTTGGTTTTCAGTACTGTTTGGGTTTCTGAACTACAGATAACAGCCTGTGGACTTACACTACTATTTCCATTGTACAGAAGAATAAACTGAGTATCAGAAGAGTTAGGGAATTTGCCTTGGTTCATATATTTGAGATCTGAACCCAACTTGGCCTAGTTTCAGAGCCCATGTTTTTTTCACCATGTCCTATATCCTGTTACCTCTTGGCCACACTGAGGTCCTCTACTCTCCTGTGTTTGCTGAACAGCCCCTGTAGCTGGAGGTTGTCCTAGAGCTGTAAAATGAGGTGTGTGGATTAGATAATCCCTTCCTATGATAATTAATTAATTATTAAATTAATATGAGGAAGGGACCTTATAATAATATGAGGTCCCTTCCCAACCTCGTTTCCATAATGCTATGCAAACACATATTCTACTCTCTAAGATGGGCTCACAGCTGTGTGGACACCTAGGAAGACAGATATGACCCTTTAAGGGTCTCTTGCAAAATGTAGGACCCTGCTGCCTTTTGGACCAAGTGGCATATATGATCCCTGAACCCTCTGCACCTTGATGACACTGTTCTGGCTGCAGCATAAGTGGTCTTAACTGAGACACATGCCTGGGGCTGGTTAATGCTGCTGCTGCTGGGGACATAAGGAAGACACTAATTGCACTAAGGCTCTTATTTCTCTTTTACTGGGGAGTTGGGGCAGGGCAGTAAGGAGAGAGGGTTGTTCTTTAAATTAGAGCATATGTAGGTATAAGTCTTTCTCCTATCTATCTATATTTTGGAGTGTGTTTAAGGAAACACATTATATGCATTCCTCTCCCTATATACCTCTATGCTTCTATCAATTCATAAATAAAATATACAGCTGCTCAGTTAAAATGTATCACTTGTCTGCAAGATTCCTCCTGCAGGTTAATGTCTCCTGCCAGGGGAGCTGCCCCGGTTTTCATTGACTTTCAATGACCTACTTGTATGCATTGGTTTAGGCAGGGCTTAACAAGCGGCCTGGCAGATATGTGCCTCTGCACGTATTCTTCATTCTTACTTTATTTTAGTATTATATGGCTTTCTTCGGCCAAAAATCAATACTATGTGCACAAAGTTAGCTTTGCAATTATACCTTTTAATATGAAACCTGATATGAACAGAAATTTTTGGAAATGGCTGGGCAGGGGAGACTAATTCACACTGTTTATCATTCCATGGCTGTTCTGATATTGTCATAATTGGCATTTTCCCTATAATTGCCTTCAATATTGCCAGTACTTATAGGAGAGAGGACTTTCAAAATGAAATACACCTGGGGACTGGGTATTATTTTGGAAGTTCACTTTCTGTTGAATATGATCTGAGATGGAGTTTGGAGACTGAATTTTAGTATGTTACTGTCAATCACAGCTTATCTGGGTCTTACTTGGCCTGGAATTGGAAATTCTTGAATAATGTGACACTCAAGCATTGGGTAGTCTCAGAGTCAAAAGCTGGTTTAATCACTATGATCAGATTTTAAAATAAGATTACTACAGTATTTACTAATACTGAAGAATCCCATCTTTTAGCAAAAGTCAATGTTTTGAATGTCTCTGTAACCCTTGCAGAAAGTATTCATTGTTAAAACCAAGCATTCAGTTAGGAACCAGTGTTAAAAAAATGAATCTCATACACATCTATAAAAACAAATAGAACAAATACAATGAGATAATAAAAAACAAATTCATGTAAAATGTTGTAGAATATACTGAGCCCTAAGTCAAGCACTTGGTGCACTAAGAATAATTCTTTTTCTTATAAAGTAAATTACAAAAAGTTGGATTAAAAAATCAATGGACTATTATTTAGGTTCCATTTAATCTAGGTGCTTTAATAATGTCTTTCTGGCCAAATACAGTATTGATTTCTTATTGTTGTGGGATTCACTTAACCTCAAATAAAACTAAACTAAACTAAACCCAAATCGCCTACTCTTTCTTGCAATTGTTGTTTACAGCATGAAAGGACACATTGAATTTAGGCAACTGAGGGAGGAAGGGGGAGCGATTTGGGAGCCTTGGCTTCTGTCTGCTTTCAACTGACAACAACACCTATAGTAGGGCAAGGCTGAAGTTCTTACTGTGCATTTTCAAATCTTGACGAGGCAAGGCACTCAATACGTATGCAACAAGGCAGCATAGAAATCTATTAAAAAGAGCCTGCTTCAGACAAAATGAGGAGTTCCAGTTTCTATTTTACATGAACTTGGTGAGGAAATCAACTGGATCCTAAATTAGCTATCCAAATGATGCAAGAAAATAAATTTATAGACAAAGGAGGGCCTGGAGGGGTAGAGGGTAGGCAGTGGCAACCCCTGGGGGTTTGAGCCAGCTCCCTCTGATAGACCTTGTGTATGATAACTTCTAATAATTGCCCCTTTTAAATCTTACTTCCACTGAAATTCCCAAGTCAGTGTTGCCATTCTGCAGATGAAAGAACTGAGTGGTTAAGTTACTAGCTTTAGGTCACACAGCTCAGGACTGGGATTCCAACCTTGGTGTGCCAACATGCAGGTTCTTTCTACACATAGCCCAGGCAATAAATAGGATTATGTGTAAAGTAACATTATCATGAGGATTAATATTTATAATTTCAATTATTGTTTATGACAGAAAATTTTTATCTGCAAAATGAAGAGCCTGATCAGAAGATCATTGAGGGTCCTGAATAATCTTATTTAATGATTTGGCATTACTGGTTTAGAAAAAACTGACGTTACCTCTTGCATGCCCATGAGCTGAATCTGGTTTGCAGATTACTTTTGTTTTTCCTGTCTGATGTTTCAGATTGTTTTGGCCCAAAGTTAAAATAAACAGGAGAATTTATGTAAAAATCTGACTTCCAGTTTTTCCTGACAGATCAACTGAGACTGCACTCTTAAAAGGTAAGAGTGAGTTCTAAGTAGCAACAATTCACTTTAGATGTCTGCAGTTCTCCCCTTTGCCATAGTTCCCATCAATCCTTACTATACTCTGTTACTTGGTTCTTTTCTTCTTCTCAAAGTTATTTGCATGCCTTCCTTGCCCTGTAGGCATTTTAAGGTGGCTTTCCTGATGCAGACAGCAGTAAAAGCTACTAGAACAGATTTGCATTCAAGAACCTGCCATTTCAGTAATCAGGTCTATGATCTTGGGCTAGCCCATTAACCACTCTGAACCCGATTCCTCTTTTGTTATTAATAGATGGGAACAATGAATGGTGTGGAGATGATTAAATAAAATAGTCCATGAGGTTATACTCAGTAGATGTTAACTGACTCAAGACATTCTTAGAAAAACATTTCTTAAAGGTTGCCCCTATCACCAACCCACAGAGGATGTCATAACTGACAATGAGCCTTCAACCTCTCATATCCATCCTCATAGCTAACCTTTATCATCACCCACACCCTCTTGTAGGTCGCTTCTCCCTTCTTTCCTTCCCTCTCATTCATTTGGCTGAGTGACTTTTAATTGTGCTTTCAGACCATTTCCAATATTCCTGTAATTACATAGCAACATCTTTTCATAATACACAGTGGAAAAAGTGAGCAGAGAAGTATGCAAAGTCTCCTGCCCTCTCCTTAGCACCCTTTTACACAGCTGCTCATGGCACCCCTCCCTTTCAGAAATGAGGCCCCCATACTTCCTGGTATCGTGGCTCTTTCCTGCTTCCTTTTCTTATCACTCCTGTTTAAAGTGCCTGCAATAGCTAATAATGTGGCATTGCCCATCAGAGCTGGATAACTTTTTTCTTGAATTAATTATTCTGGTAAGAATTCTTTTTTTTTTTTTTTTTTTTTTGAGACGGAGTCTCGCTCTGTCGCCCAGGCTGGAGTGCAGTGGCGCGATCTCGGCTCACTGCAAGCTCCGCCTCCCGGGTTCACGCCATTCTCCTGCCTCAGCCTCCCGAGTAGCCGGGACTACAGGCGCCCACAACCGCGCCCGGCTAATTTTTTGTATTTTTAGTAGAGACGGGGTTTCACCATGGTCTCGATCTCCTGACCTTGTGATCCGCCCGCCTCGGCCTCCCAAAGCGCTGGGATTACAGGCGTGAGCCACCGTGCCCGGCCTCTGGTAAGAATTCTTAACAGGAGGCCTACCCTCTTCAGAAATCCTAAGTGCATAATAGTAATATTGTTAACTGTAGACACAATGATGAATGATGAGTAGATTTCCTAGATACTATTCATCTTGTATAACTGAAGCTATACCAATTAAATAGCAACTTACCATTTCTCCCTCCCCAGCCTCTGGAAACCACTATTCTCTCTTTTTCTGTGAGTTTAATTATTTTGGATATCTCATATAAGTGGAACCATGCAGTATTTGTCCTTCTGTGAGTGGCTTATTTGACTTAGCGTAACGTCCTCCAGGTTCATTCTTGTTGTCCCATATGGGAAGATTTTCTTCTTTTTTAAGGCTGAATAATATTGCATTGTATGTATATGCTGCATTTTCTTTAGCCATTCATCCACCAATGGACACAGCTCAATTTCATGCTTTGGCTGTTGTGAATAATGCTGCAATGAACATGGGTGTGCAAATATCTTTTGGAGATTCTGCTTTCAATTCTTTTGGGTATACACCCAGAAGTGGGATTGCTGGATAATATAGTAGTTCCGTTTTCTATTGCAGCCGCACCATTTTACGTTCTCACCAACACTGTACAAGAGTTCCAATTTTTCCACATTTTTACCAACACTGGTTATCTTTCTCTCTTTTTTATAATAGCCATCCTAACTGCTGTGAAGTGGTATCTTATTGTGGCTTTGATATGACTTTCCCTGACTATTAGTGATGTTGAGCATTTTTAAAAAATATACCTGTTGGTCATCTGTACGTATTCTTCAGAGAAACATAAAGTCCTTTGCCCATTTTTAAATTGGGTGTTTTTTGGCTATTGAGTTGTAGGAGTTCCTTATATATTTTGTAGATTAGCCCTTTATCAGATACATAGTTTGCAAATATTTTCTTCCATTCTACAGGTTGTCTTTTCCCTCTGATTGTTTCCTTTACATGCAGAAGCCTTTGGATATAGTCCCACTTGTCTATTTTTACTTTTGTTGCTTTTACTTTTGGTGTCATATCCAAGAAAGCACTCTGTAAACAAATGTCATGAAAATATCTCCCTATGTTTTTTCTAGGAGTTTTACAGTTTCAGGTCTTACATTTAAATCTTCATTTTGAATTGATTTTTGTGTGTGTGTGTGGTGTAGGGATCTGACTTCATTGTTTCGCATGTGGATATCAAGCTTTCCCAGCGCTATTCATTGAAGAGTTTCTTCTTTCTCCATTGTGGGTTTTGGCACAATTGTCAGAGATTAGTTGACTGTATATGCATGGTTTTATTGTGTGAAAACATATAGGCCAGAGGATGAGAAACTCTCTATTTTGGTCCATTTATCTATTTTTATGCCAGCATAACACTGTCTTAATTGCTCTAGCTTTGTAGTATAATTTGAAATCAGGAAGTGTGGTATCTCCAGTTTTTTTCTTTTTTTCTCAAGATAGCTTTGGCTATTCTTGGTCTTCTGTGGTTCCATATGAATTTTGGGATTGCCTTTTCTATTTCTGTAAAAAAATGCCATTGGAATTTTGCTTTGCTAGTATGGACATATTAGCAATATTAAGTCTTCTAATTCATGAACACAGCATGTGTATACATTTGTGTCTTTTAATTTCTTTCATCAACGTTTTGTAGTTTTCAATGTATAAGTCTTTCACCTACTTGTTTAAGTTTATGCCTAAGTATTTTTTGATGCCATTATAAATGAAATTGTCTTAATTTTCTTTTTGGCTAGTTTGTTGTTGTATAGAAACACAACTGATTTTTATATCCTGTAACTTTATTGAATTCATTCTTGACTTTAATAGTCAGCCATGATTGTGATGTATATGCCTGGAAAAGGCAGTGGGAGTAGATCTTGGAATCCTAGTAGTGACAAGTAAATGGTAACTGTTGGGTTGGATGCAGGTTTGCAAGGAATCTCAGGTCTGACTTAACCTCAAACAAGAGGAAAAAAATCAACCATGAAAGCCCTTACAGAAAAACTGAGTTGCATTTTGTTAATGCAAAGAATGGCTTTTTTTCTTGCATGAATGAGAAAGGCTAAGACAAGATTTTTACTTTCCCTGTTGAGTTCTATATTATGTTTAGCCATTTGGACCAAGTGTTGGAAGGGATTCCCCCAGCGTTGATGTTCAGGTTAGCCACTGTGTGTCCATTCCGTGGATGAAGATGGTGATTGGGAATTGGGTGTTGAGAGGTTGTACTCGGGCAAACACACAGGGAAGGAAGTCCATATAGATCTGCAACCTAGCCCATGTAGACCCTCAACCAGGTGTCCATCTCTGCCTACGACTGAGTGAGCCAGTGACCATTTTGTTCTCCTTGCTGGATCATAGTCCAGAGCCTTGATGCATTTAGTGGCATGAACACAAGCTCTTACTGGGGAGGATGTGGCTCACTAGCACTATCTTCATTTCCCAAGTCTGAGGTATGGCAAATATATTCCCTAGTCTTCTAAAAACCAAAGCTCAAGGCTGCTCAGTAGGGCATTGGCAATGCTAGACCTGCTGCCTTGGAACAGATGCTGCTGGTTAAGAATAGATTTCTAAGTGTTTCAGGATGCTCAAGTATAGCTGAACTATTTCACTTTTCATGGCTGGTCTATTCTTATACTTTGAGAGCAGTTTCCACAGTGAAGTGAGAACACAGAACATAACGGCACAGGACCTTTCCCAAAGACAAAGAAGATGATTGAGTTAGGCATCCCTGGGGCTTTGAGTAGGCAGCTCTCTTATGAAAGCTTGCTCTGGGATTTCTGGAATCCAGTCATTCTAGATAGTATGTGTCTTAAACTTTTTACCTTTTCTGCTGGAGGGAAAAGAATGTAGGTGTACAGGCTATGGAACAAATCCTGAGGCCACCATTGCCACTTTGTGATCTTATTCAAGTCACTTCATCTTCCTGGGTCTTAGTTTCCTCACTTCTCAGAGATCATTGTATTAAATGCAGTGATGGGTGAGCAAGGTATGTAGGCCTGTATTATTGTATGCTTGGTTCCTGGCAGACAGTGGGTGCTCAAGAAATGTCAGTTCTCCTTTCTCTTTCTGATGCTTACATTTTTACTGCCCAAGCAGAAAGTGGGTTGAAAATGTGGAAAGAGCATTTAAAATTTTATCTGTTAGCCATCATTTACTTTCTCCTTCCCAGAGCATTACAGCTCTTTCCTAAAGGGTAAAAAAAAAAAAAAAAAAAAAAAAAGACTGTAAGAAGATTAAAACCACCATGTAAATTTCAGCTTAGTTCAAAGCTAAGCCCCTTAAGAAACCTTTATTTGCAGAGCAGCTCTGCATAGGAGCTCTGAGCAAGCGCAGGGCCATCTGGGGCTGCTTGCCTTAGTGGACTGGTTCTCAAACTGGCAACCATCAGAATCACTTGGAGGGCTTTTGTTAAAAAGCTTGTTGGGGGGACCTACAGATTTTTTTTTTTTTTGAGACAGATCTTGCTCTGTCGCCCTGGTTGGAGTTCTGTGGCGCGATATCGGCTCAACTGCAACCTCTGCCTCCCCAGTAGCTGGGACTACAGGTGCCTGCCACCTTGCCTGGCTAATTTTTTTGTATTTTTAGTAGAGACGGGGTTTCACCGTGTTAGCCAGGATGGTCTCGATCTCCTGACCTCTTGATCCACCTGCCTTGGCCTCCTAAAGTGCTGGGATTACAGGCGTGAGCCACCACGCCCGGCCACATATTTTTATTTCTTACAAGTTTCCAGATGATACAAAGCTCCTGGTTATGGGCCCATACTTTGGAACCACTGCTTAGTGGGAGGAGGCATGCAGGCAGTTGGGACCCCTGGGTTCTGAGCCTTATCCTGGCTTTAAAGAGCTGGATGACCTCAGGCAGGTCACTTAAACCTTAGAAGACACAGTTTCTCTTTTGTCCAACAATTGGCAAAAAGTATGATTTGGGAAAAGCATAATTTAGAGCAGCGCTCCCTAATCTTTTTTCTGTAGTGGGTGGCCATCCCAGATTCTGTTTGAGGGCTGAGGGGAACAAATGTCTTGGCACTTGTGGCCCATTTGGAATGTTTGGCACACAGGTTGAGAAAGTCTGACTGAGTGGTTAAAAGCATGTGCTTTTAAGTCCTGGAAGCGTTAGGGTAAGTCCTCACTTTGCCTCTCCAGGTGGTATTTTGGCTGTTTTACCTAGATCTGAGCCTCAGTTTGGTCATCTGTGAAAAGGGACAGAGTATTTGCACCTATATCATAGGGTTGTGGTGAATATCAAGAGATAATGCATGTAGAGCACTTGACATGCATATTAATTCTTATTAGCTGTTTTCATTTCTACTTCTAAAATTCTGTGATTTGCTCTCGTGCCCATTCTGCACCTCACTGGAAGAAGGAGATGAACCTCTCCAGTGTTTGGAAATGTATACACTTTTTTAGGGGGAGTGAGGAGTGCTTTAAAGGAGTGCTTTAAAAGAGTGCTTCTCAATGTTTAATATGCATTCAGATGCCTGGGGATGTTGTTATCATAAAATGCAGATTCTGATTCAGTAGGCCTGGGGTGGGGCCTGAGATTCTGTATTTCTAAGTAGCTCTCAGGTGATGCCTGTGCTCCTGATCCACAAAGCTATGCTTTGAGTAAGGCTATGCTTTGAGCAATGACTCTTAAACTCTATTATACATCAGAATCTTTGGAGGGAACTTTTAATAGCCCAGGCCATACCCAGAACTAAATCACAATCTCTGGGGTGGCATACAAACATTATAGTTGAAGCTTCCCAGACGATTCCAGTGTGTACACTTTGAGTACCATAGTACTGATTCTCAAAGTTGGCTGCATATTGAAGTTTGAAAAAAGAATGATGCTTTCATCTCACTGCTAGAGTCTGATTTGGTACAGGGTGAGGCCTGAGCATCAGGTTTTTAAAATGTTTCTCAGCAGCCAAGTTGGAGTACCACTCTTTAAAGCACTCTTTAATAAAACATGGAGAAAAGTTGAATTGATTTGTGTTCCAGAAGCTGGAAGTAATTAATTTCCCTTCAAATAGGTCCCCTTTTCCCTAGGAGATTTGCACTGAAATATGGCCAAAATAAGAACTTTCAAAACCTTTATTTTAAAGGCAAAAACCTGTTTAACATCTGCATTCAGGAAACTGCTGTCCAGTAGCTCAGAAACAGGCCCAGGAGAAAGAGCATTCAGCCCATAATCCTCTCTGCTACTGCCTTCACCATGACCTTGGGAAATCTTTTCATGTTTATGTTTCCATATTTTCTCATTTGCAAAACTTGGCTAATCCTACAGAGTGGCCACAGGATGTGTGTATGGTCAGATGCAGCTTTAAAATCACTCGTGCTGCCCATCTCCCAAATTGTTCTGATTTGCTTACTGAATTTTGACATTTGTGCAAAATGCATACTCTGTGAGTCTTGGAAATTGGTAATATTTAAACTATAGTCTTCTATCTCTCTCCCTCTTTTAATAGTACCAACTGCTTCCTCTTCTATTCACACACAGTTTAGTCTTAATGTACCCCAGAGCTGCAGAGAAATCAGCAAGAGGGCGGAAATGATTTTTTAAAAGCCGTGGCACGAAGATTGGCCTTGCAGGGTTAGCCTTTTTCTTGGCTCTCTAGTGGAAAAGTCCATCTATACTTGAGGGTTGAGGTCATGTGGATAAAAAGGGTTCAGTAGGCAAGAGTGGAATGGAATAGCTGGGTGTTAGGGCCATCCTCTGCAGGAGATGAGACAGAGGCATTCTCCAGCAGCAGTCCTTACACTTTGGTGTGTATCAGAATCACCTGGGGATCTAGTGGAGCCCACAGAGACTCAGGCCTTTGAAGTAGCGTAGGGCCCAGTCCCTGTGTTTCTGCAAGTTCCCCTAGTGATTCTGACACTGACCGAAGTGTGAGAACCACTGTCCTAGAGTGTTCCGCTTTCCCTTGGTATTTTTCAGTTAGTGTCTTCCCAATCACATTTCTAAACCCACCCAAAGCTGAAAAGCTTTCTTTTTCTGGTATGCAAAATACTAGTTGTATATGTTAATTTTCAAGCCACTCATAATGTCAGTGGAGGTATTTTTTATAAAACCAGGAGAGGCCAACCCTCACAGAACTGCAGAGTGGAAATAAGAGGTTCGGAATCCTCATTATCTCAACTTGTCCTCCTTCACCCTAGGAAGAGTGAGAGGGCTGGGGAGAGAGGTGTTGCTAGCTGCTGGCCTGGTGTATCTTACCTGGCACCTCTGCTAGGGGCTTTAAGACGGTGTTGTCCCACCTTTGTCACAGTGGGCCAGGAACCTTTTGAAACTCTGGATTGTGATGGAGAGGATGAGGAGCACATTGCCTTCAGCATTAAAGCTATGGTGGGCGGGGGATGCTGGAGGCGTCAGCCCACATTTCCTCTGAATGATTGCCTATGCCATAGCATATACAGCCAATAGGCTCATCCATCTTTTCTTCACTAGCACTCAACATACTGCCCAGAATACAGTAGGTGCTTAATGAATGCTTGTCTAAAGAATGAATAAAAGATGGAAAATCGGGTAGCTGAGAAGAGCCAAAAAATGCCAGAAAACAGAAAGAAAAAAACATTGAAGGGGAAAAGTAGGTGAAAATGAGGTGTTCGTATTAATAAATATTAAGAGGAATGAATTAAAGGGCTGAAAAAGTCCAAGAAAGGAGATGCAGGCAAGGCTGGGAGTCCTGAGTGAGGTTTGTGTGGAGTGGGGAGGAGGACAGGGCTCCTGAAACAGCCAGATAAGAAGTGAAAAATAGCAGGAGGGAAGGAAATAAGAGCAGTGATGAGGGACAGAGGAAAGCAGTAAAGAGCCAGGAAGATGGAGAGAGGGAGAGCCGGCAGAAAGGACAGACTCTGTAACCAGCCAGCAGGTTTGGTCTTATTCCTTACAGGGAACAGACAAAATGACTGTGTTTGATGAGGAGTGACTCAGGCTCAAGACAGGCAGAACTGGAGGATAAAGCCAGACGGGTACAAGTGAAGTGGGTCACTGTCAAGAATCATCACGTTTTCTGGAATTGGATGTTTTCAAATTGCATAATCCTCCTTGTTCTCAATTATCCTCCATGAGAGTATGGAGTCCCTCCCACGTTACAAATCCATCTCAGTTAAGCCCCAGACATGCACTTCCAATACCACGGAGGACTTCTTGGCAGCCTTCCCTGCCCGCCTTCTCCACATCCTGCCCTTCCCCTGCAGAGGGACAACTGGCTCTCCAGGCATTTCCCTTCCGGACTTCCAGTGTGACACACACGCTCTGGCCGCTTTCCTGTCCACATAGACTCTTACTCCTGTGGGGCCACTGCCAGCCTAGTCACAGCCTTTGTACAAACTAGAGAGGCCCACCTGGATCATGGGCAGATGAATGGGAGAACAAGGCACAGAGTCTGAGACTCAAAGAAGTAGCTGTGTGTTTGTGTTGGGGCGGGGGAGGGGTGTGTAGAGGAGTGTTCAGGGAAAGTTTCAAATAGAAAGTGATATCTGAACTGAGTTTCCAAAGATGAACAAATGTTTTTCCTGTTCCAGGTGGGGATTTGTCTTTTTCTTTCTTTTTTTTTTCTTTTTTTGAGGGAAGGAGGACAAGGCCTCTTAAGGGGCTAGAACAGCATGTGCAAAGCGGGGGAGGTGTGAAACAGCATGATATCCAATATTGCTGGTCTGTTCTTGCATGAGAGGCAGGAAGAGGAGGACTAAGTGATGAGGACGAGGTTAGACTAGGTAGGAAGGGCCAGGTGTCTGGTTTTAAGCAAGGGAAAGACACAGTGAGACTTGCATTTGAGGCTGATTACTTTGGAAAGATATTATGTGCTTTTTACATATGAGCATACTAAACCTCAAAGAGGTATTTATAAGTGACCTGCTTCGAGTGACACAGTTAATAGCAGAACAAGAACTTTACTCCACCTTGTGCTAAACCAGAGTCTCCTCACCTATGCTTGAGGTCTGGATGACCTCTGAGATTTCCCTTGCAGAACTTGCCAGGCCCATTCGACTCCTCCCAAAAGCCAAAAAAGACTTAGCTTCAGGCCAGCAGAGACACTGCCTTCGGTCCCCTAAAAAGATGACTTAAAACATCTGTTTTCTCCATTTCTTAACAGAGGAACTTTATTCATTCCAGATTAGTCTTTAGAAAGCGAAACCAAAATACTACACTGGACATTTACTGGCATGGATTTCCAGAAAACATATTTATACTGAATGGGGGAAAGAGGATGAAGAGGTCTTTTAGACCTTTGTGGGGAGATGGCAACTAGAGTCACTTCTTAGTCACCCACTGGAATGGTGGATAAGTCAAATTGTATCCATTGTTTTGGGTCTGTTCCTGCCACATAACTTCATGATAGGCCTGCTAATGATAAAAATGTAATTATTTCAGTATTTCTCCTTTTTCTGCCTCTCATACATAGGTGAGATTTCTCCTAGATAGATGGCCTCAGGGAGAAGAGAGGTGAAAAGAGCCATTAAAATCCAAACTCTGGTTGTCTGAGCCATCCAAGAAACACCCACCTTAATGGCTGTGCCTATGAGGCACATACGTTTGACTCCAGAAGCAACGAACACTCTGGTCAGACGCGGGATGTATTCCCGTTAAGACAAGGAACTGAGCGAGGAATCCAAAGGCTCTTGATAATTTTGAGTTTTACAAGAGAGGCACTTTGGAATAGGAGGGGATGTTATTGCCTTGTTCAGACATGGCTTCATCTTGGCGGCATTCAGGCCTTGGGTTAAGAACTTGGTTTTGAGTTGACAGACTTGATAAAAGTCCAGCCAAGGCTGGCTCATAAACGAGACACCCAAGATCTATCTTCAGAAAAGCCAATGCGTTTCTATTATCACTGCTGATAAGACTGAGTCTCTTGAAGTTTAATAATGACTCTTCCAAAAATGTTCCCTCAGACATTCAAAATCCATCTTGTATTAGTCTTTCTAAAGGCTGGTTTAACATCCTCCCATTCCTATTACAACTTAAGTCCAGAGGTATTAAATGCCTCAGTGTTGACACATGGCTGTTTACCTGCAAGCCAGGTGAAGAGCACCACCACCCTTAGGGCTCAGCACCCCCATACACTTTTCTGCAGCCTAGCTCCTCCTGCTGGTGTTTATAACTCAGGGTCAACAATTAATTTGGGTCTATGAATAACTTTGGAGAGTGCTTTTATATTCTGATAACTGATCCTGAACCAGATATCAACATTATTATTAATTTCTGTGATTGAGAAAATGATTCCCTTCCATCTACTAAGGGAGGGATAAGGCAAAATCACAACTTCTATATCAATATCTGTTTGCTCAAGAATCTTAAATGCCAACTGATATGGGGCATTTGGGTAGGCTGAGAAAGGGAGAGTTGAGGGCAACTTTTCGAGAAGCCGTATTAAGCATTTCTTCGTCTCCTTATGTTCCAGCAGGTGACTCGTGTTCCCTCCTCTTAACCCCCTCACTGAATCGCAGTCACTTGGTTAGGCAGCTGCTGCGGATGGGAATAAGCATGCTGAGTGCTAACCCTTTATGTTCGTTACCTCATTCATTCTCCTTGACGATGATAGAAGGTGGATAGCATTTCATAGCTGAGGAACAGGCACAGGGAAGGAAATGTCCTAGAGTCACACAGTTCATAAATGGTGGCAACTAGGATTTGAGGATTTGAACTAGGTCTTTTTGACCTTAAAGTCCCAAAGGCAATATTGTTGCCTTGATAAAAATTCACAACCACTGGGGTTTCAATGTCTTTATACAGGGATGCTATGGGGGAAGTGAGTTGACAGGAAGAGTCTAGAGAAGAGGCTGCCTATGAAAATACAAATATTATCATGTGGAATGGTCTCAAGGAAGTCTTTTGGCAGATTTGACAGATCTGTTTAATGAAGATCAATTCTATTTAAAGCCCCTCATCAAAACTAACTGCCCATCACTTCATTAAAAGAGAAATGACTGAAGATAACAAGGAGTGTGCCTTTGGCCCAGAAGTGGGCTGGCTGGAAACACGGCTTGAGTTACAAAACTGTCTCCTCAGCTTCTTTCCTGGCTTGTCTCAATTTCTCAGCTGTTGAGTGGTGGAAAAGAATGCTTGCTAGTCATCAAATTTATATTTATTTGCCAATGGACAAAACAGTCTAACAATTTCCTTGTGGGATATTCTAATTGACAATTTAAGCAGATTATGAACATTTGATTTTTTCCCCCTTGTATGACCTGAAAAATCATAAAAATGGAATTTCTTTAAAAAAAAACCCTCTAAAATGTGAGACTGACAAATATGAACATGAAGGCTAGGACAATGTTCTTTTTGATGAATCACCAGGGTCTAGCACAGTGATAGGTACGTGACACAAGCTCAATAAATGCCTGTTAAACAAATACATAAAACCTGACCCAGGTCAGCAGCACCTTCTGCTTGGAATCCTGCCATCACCTGATCTCCCCGCTTGCCCTCTTATCCCTCAACACATTCTCCACACTTCAGTCAGAGCGACGGTTCTCAAATACAAGTATGCCTATGGCTTCCTTAGCAGAAAATGCAACTCTAGAATATGGCAAACCTCACTCCTACACTCTCTGGTATTTGTGCTTCTCAGCCCTGTCTTTCCCTGCTCTAGGCTTTTCTCAAACATGCTTTCTCAGGGAGCTCTTCCCCACTCTCTGTCCAAGACACATTGCTCTGTTTTTCTCTCTGTGTCCTTGTCTATGAAACTTATGGTGCCGTAGTTTGTCTGTTCTTTCTAACAGAGGGTTAGCTCAGTGATTGCCTGGTTTAGGCTCTGCAGAGATGATGATGTACAACTCATCCCAATACCGTATTCGGTGCCTCTATGTTGGCAGATTGACATTAGCTGTGGGGACAATGTTTATACCATGGAAACTGGCATATGCTACAAAGCAGTTTTTACTTTTTCTCCAAATAGCTGGTTGTTAAACAGTTACCAGCACACCATTGGTTAATCCCATGAGAGCAGGAGGTATCTCTAATGTGTCCCACAGAGACTGGCTTATAATAGACCTCTGTAAATGTTTATGGATTTAAACAGAAACTGACATGGCCATACTGACAATGATCTTAATGCAATTCTTATTTTTCAAATGAGTACATTTAGGTTCGGCAAAGTGCACGCACTTGCCTAGGTCACAGAGTAAGCTGTAGATAACTTGAACCTGCACGCTGGGTCTTTGCCTGAGCCTATTGCCCTCTGCTCTTGTCTGTCTGCACCTCTGCACCCATATTGTCCCTAGCCTGGCTTGGGTCTCTGAATAGGCCCCGCAGCCTCTCTGTTCCCAGGCTGATTGGTCCCTCTGGCCTCTGTTGCCTGGTCCTCAGTCTTGCAATGATAGCCAGTTGGCTGCTCACCCACTTTCTGCCTGGATCAAGGTCTCTAGCCTGACCTCTGGGTGGGCCCTGCCTTTATGGACGTACATGCAGCCCACTGGGCACAGGACATGGAAAACAGATATGACTGAGAAGGCTCCAGCCCCATGTCTGTGACTCAGCGGTAGGCTAACCAAATCTACCCAGTTTGCTAGGAGCTTTCCTGACTTTACCACTGAAAGGGGATTCCCAGGATTCTCTATAATCCTGGAAAAACCTGGATGGTTGATCACCCTACTTTGCCATGTGACCCATGAGCACACAGGTTTGAGGCCATCAGAAGAAGGGAAATCCCAAAGGGGTTTTGAAATCACAGCATCCACTTAGCCACTATGGTAGCTGAGCAGTGTCTGCCTCCACCTTCACCCTGACTGCTGATTCTGTTTCTGTGTCTCCATTTTGGTGAGTGGCTGGGACCAAGAGTGAGCAATTTAACTTTACATATGTTGACACATATGTAAAATGGAGATAATGAGAATCAGCTACATAATTTGTAGGGGTCAGTGAAAAGTGAAAATGGGGACCCCCTATTTAAAAACTAAGGATTTTGGCCGGGTACAGTGGCTCACGTCTGTAATCCCAGCACTTTGGGAGGCCAAGGCCGGCAGATCACGAGGTCAGGAGATCGAGACCTGGCTAACATGGTGAAACCCCGTCTCTCCTAAAAATACAAAAAATTAGCCAGGCGTGGTGGTGGGTGTCTGTAGTCCCAGCTACTTGGGAGACTGAGGCAGGAGAATGGCGTGAACCCGGGAGGCGGAGCTTGCAGTGAGTAGAGATTATGCTGCTGCATTCCAGCTTGGGAGACAAAGCGAGACTCTGTCTCAAAAATAAAATAAAAAAAAAAAAAAAAAAAAGGATTTAAAGGTGGTGACCACAGAGCATTAAACAAAGCATGGGGCCCTTCTGAATGGGGGTATCTACATAACTGCACAAATCTCATGCCTGTGAAGCTCGCCCTGGTGATAATAATACCCATGATTGAGTTCTGGGGGTTAAATGGCCAAATCATCAATAGCATTGAGCACAGCGCCTGGCCCAGGGTAAACGTTCAGTATACTGGTGGTGGTGATTATTTCTGTGGTTTGCCCTGGCTTCCCCTGGCTTGCTTGGCCTCTTCCAGAACAGACACCTACATTTTTACCTTGACACTGAAGTATATCTGGTTATCTTTTGTAAGTCACTTCAGCTTCTCTTAGGCTTAGTTTTCCCCACTATAAAACATGGAGGTTGCAGGAAATCTCTAAAGAACTTACGAGCTCTAAATCTATTTTGGCCAACTCCGTGACATTTATACACATGAGCAAGGTCTTCATGTTCTTTTCAAAGCAGCTTCTTCCTCCCTAGGCTTGCTAAGATTCTATTTGGACCTCAAATTCCATTCATATCAAAGAGTCTCTACTTCCAACCCTGAATACATAAATCAAGGATTCTTAGATTATTTCTAAAGTTCCTCTAATTCAAAGGTCAACCCACTTTACACATGAGCAGTCTGAGGCTTGGGAAGGTGGAATGACTTGCCTAGGGCCATATAATAGGATAGGCAGATGGTAGGAATCAAAGCCAGGTCCTCCACAGTATTACATTATTTCTTTCCTGGCTAAGGAAACACCACAGGGTACCTTTATGATTGTGCTTTGCAATTATTCTTTGAGTAATTTCTCATAAAAATAAACAGAAAAGCAAAAAAAAGTTACTTTTCATTTGGGGTCATGAGATGATTTTTTCCAAGTATGTCTCCATTTTTCTCAAACCCTGGACACCTGACCCAGGCTTGGTTTCATGATTTCTCAGTAGTTTTTATTTAGCAAGGATAAGGGTTTCCTCTCTTCCTAGTTGAGTGTAGGATTTCCAGACCCTTTCTTCTCATGTTTTCTGTACTTTAGGGTGAATGAGCAGATGTTCCTTTAAAGGGGCATTTTCTTAACCTTTTGTTTCCCTCTATCTCAAGTGGTCTTGTGGGGATATCCAGTCATTCCCTTAAAAGAAAAGGTTGGAAAGAAGTTAGAAATGTTCTCAGCCATTCCCTGGGTCTGGTTCATGTGAATTCCCACTAGGCCTCTCCCGGGGCATCTGGTTATCTGCCTGGTGGTTGGAAATTTTTGAACTTTTCCCAAGGGTGAGAGTGAGAGGGGAAAAAAAGTCTCTGTCCCTTGAAATCCTGTTGTGTGCCCACCCTCGTCTATGTTGCTGTTTTCACTCATGGAACCCTGACTGGGCAATGGATCTGGCTCACTTTTTAAGTGATTTATTTTTTAAGTTTGCACTTTTCACATGAACTGGCTCAGGACCAGCCAAAACATGTGTTGCTTACTTGGGAGTAAGACTGATTTTTTAATTTTTGGGCTTGCTCTTAGTTTAAGCCAGCCTTCTCCTGCTGCAGTGCTGCTGAACTGACACAGACATCAGAGTCAACTGGAAAGGATTTTTTTGGTGCTCCCCTCATCATTCATTGCCATCTAGAGCAACATGCCATTTTCTCCATTTTCAAGCAGCTTAGAAAGGAACACTAAAGGCTCACATTTGAAGGGACTACGATTTTTCAACAAGTTTGAGCCTGCCTGTAAGTGAGGTTTGTAAACCTAGAACAGTTTCCAGTACACACTTTCTTCCTTCTCCATAAGGCTGGGTAATAATCTCC
Organism: Macaca fascicularis; assembly: GCF_037993035.2. Taxonomy (NCBI): domain Eukaryota; kingdom Metazoa; phylum Chordata; class Mammalia; order Primates; family Cercopithecidae; genus Macaca; species Macaca fascicularis. The sequence continues at coordinate 46,132,332 of NC_088376.1, forward strand.
TCTCTAGAAGAAAGTCACGTAAATCTGGGGCTGCTATGAATTTTCAACTGGTGTCAGACCAACATGAGAGCTAAAATGCTCGAAGCGAAATGCGGGGATGGTGTGGCCTTTACAAAACAAAACCAGAAAGCCTTATACCAAAAAACAAAACAAAACAAAACAAAAAAAACCCGAATTTAGAATCTAAGTTTGTACCAATTTTTAGAAATGGAGACTTTATGCTTTCTGCCTACCTTCCTACACAAGAGAGGCATTCTACCTGTAGAACTTTTGAGCAATCATTGAATAGGGTGTGTAGGTAGATGGAGCACACACTAGAGGGACTAAGAAAAGTAATGGGCATTATCCTGTGTGTGCAGAGAAGGCAGTGATGAGAACTGCGGTAACCAGAAAAGATTCTGTTTATGGGCCTCTCCCATGCTCATGAGATTATATTAACACTAATAAGCACAGGTGGTCATAATTTTTGTGAACAGAGAATCAGAAGGAAAATTTAAGTTCTAGAAAGATATTCTGGGTCTAAAATCATTCAGAGCTAAGAGTCAAACTGGATTATTTGGGAGGATGTCTGAAGTCCTCAGGCCTCTCATTTTGGAGATCAGGAAGTGGGTGCCCAGAAAGGTTAAGTTACCCAAGGTTGTAAAGGGAAGAACTCTGTAGACAACTTGATTTCCAGGGAACCTTTCCCATCCACGTCAACCAAGACTAAAACTGGCTTCTCAGCCCACACAGTCAATGGGAGACGGTGGTCTTTTCTTTAAAAGCAAGTCCATTGTGTATCAGTTGGCCCTTGCTCAATGGCTCGACTTGTCTACCACGACCAGGCCTCCTCTTAAGCTGCCCAGTGTCTCTCTATTGGGTAAGGGCGTTTATACTTTAGCAATAAAGGAAGGATTTGTATAGGATTTCACAGTTGGCCAGACTTTTCATACACATCATTCACATGTGTCCCAAACATCTGTTTTGTGAGGTATGTGGTTCCCATTTTAACAGATAAGGAAATTAAAAACATAGGAAGGAATGACTGGCTTAAGGGCATACAATTAAGTGGCAGATGTGGGGCCTGAACCCAGAATTCTTATTCCAATTCAAAATTCTTTTTGCCACATGATAATTCAAGTCGTCCAGGACATGAGAAATTCTTCTCTAGGAGCTAGGTAAAAGCAGATTTCCTTCCTGGGCAGGTTGGGCGCTTCTACTCTAAGTAACTACACCTTTTATCTTGCAGAACAAAACAGCAGTAATGGGGAGAATTAGGACCAGGTACAATTGTATTAGAAGCAGGTGATATGTCAGGTCTCATTACATAAAATAACAGTATTGTGAAAAAGTATCTCCTTTCTGTAAGAGCATATTTTCTCTAGATGCACACGTAATTATGCTGACAAGGGTGGGGAGAAGAACTATGTTCTGAATGTTCTTTTGTCTCTATGTGTGATTCTCACCTACTTTGCTCTCATGTGTACTGAAATCAACATAAGCATTATGAGAATGAAAAGTGAGGACTGTTATTCCACATTTTAGTTCCTCTGAGAACTTCCTAAGGTCAGTCTTAGAAAATATTTTGAAAATCCATTACACTTCCCTATCCAATGGGGAAAAGATGAAATGGGTTAGATTTTTGTGAGATAGAAACATTCTATTTGTCTGTTAGACAGAGAAACAAAGCATTAAGCTCAGATTTTTATGGAGAACAAAACCTGGATGCTGAGAATTTTGTCTGTTACATCTTTTTTAAGTTACAAGGATTCAAAACACTATAGGAAAATAATCAGTTGCCCTCTCACACCATCAGAGGATATGGCATAACCTACTTCTGTCATTTACTGAACAAGAACTGGTGTGTGTGGTGGATGGTTAAAAATGTATTGCCACAAGGCTCAATCCAATAGCAAGTCAAAAGGAGTGGGAATAAACTTTGGAGGAAAAACAAGTGGTTTTTAAATGGTTGACCCTCAATTGCAATGTCACAAAAGCACCTCTACCAAAGGTCTGGCCTTGCTATTAATGCAAGCATGAGCACTTATATGGAAAGAACTTGATCTGCTCTAACATTAATCCTTGACTATCTCTGAACCCAAACATTAATCCTTGACTATCTCTGAACCTGTCCCAGAGGAGAGAAGGAGGTGAGCTGCTTGATGATATATGCCAGAGCAGTGGGCATGGCGCTTCCAAGTGGGACACTGGCTTACCAGGCCAGAGGCTGAGATGGGATCCAGTGAAGCCATCTGTTCCATCATCCTGCTTTGCTTTCTAGTAGTTGAAAACTTACCCTGCTTTACACAGCTGGCAGAGAAGTAATTTTCTACATCTTCCTTCAGGCAACTCTCTCCTAGGGTAGCATCCCCAGCCTTCTCATTTTCAAAGCTGAGTCCCTCATGTCAGAGTTTGGCCACCACCTTATCCTTCAGTACAGCTGATCACGATTTTCTAATCATGTCAGACATTTGAGGACTGAAGTTGTCCCCAGGTTTTGTCTCTTACACCTCTGACCATTGCTTAGGGCAAGATGGCATCCCAGCTCTAACCCTCGTTTTATGTCGCCGATGTAAATTCCCTACTCTTCCATTCCCAAGAACGTGCTCTTCTTTAGATAGACACTTTCTCTCTTTTCAAATATCATCCTTCAGGTCACTCTCTGGGCAAGAAAGCTAACTAATTCCTCTTAGGAGACCTTGAAGCTATAGTATTACACAAGAACAGAACATAGGCTGAGGAAATTAAAAAAAAAAAACTCAACAAAAATACCTATAATTAATCTATCTTTACTGTGGAAAACAAGTACCATGCCAGGGACTCCCACTCATACCATCGAATTAACCCTAATGGAGTCCTTCAAGGTAGGTTTGGCTGCGGCCACTTCTGTGGTTGAGAATGTAGAGCCTGAGTCTGCTGTGGGTGAAGGAACTGCAGTTCACTGTCTTGCAGATTCTAAAGCTGTGGTCAGACTACACAGGCACTCACAGAGGGCAGGGACCCTGGTGATAGGGAAGAGTTGCATCCTGCAGATTAAATCATGTGCCTACCTTGTTTTTTCATTTTTTTTTGTCCTTCTGTAGCCATAGGAACATAGCTCCACAGGTAATTCACAAAACACACCCAGGACCAGTCAGTTTTGGGATTGGCAGAGTCATCTAAGCTACAGCCCTGCTCCTTTCTGGCAGCCACAATGGCTAGAAACAACCTCTTACCCCCTCCCAATCCCATCACCTCCTCATAGCCTTTTTGGTCATAAGATTTCTTTATGATCCCTTGCCAGAATATCAACAGTTCCATTTGCTCCCTGAATCCTGCCTAAATATTCCAAGTTTGATTCCCATTCTGCATATAGAAATACCATGTCCCGAGAGCAATGGAGGACTGAAAGTTCACAATCTTTTTACCTCTTGGCTTTGGAAAACACTCAGGTCTCCCTGCTTCCGCCATTCTGGCTAGAGGACAGGCAGCATCTTCCTCTCTGCCTAGATGCTGCTGGGGAATGGCCCTGGTTGGGGTGCTGGCTTTGCAAACGGGCCTGCCACTCACGGGAAACACCATAGCACAGAGCAGGGAGATCAACAGGGAGTATATTCCACCTCAATTTTACAATGGGCAGAACCCATTTCTAGGAAGTGATCAGGCCAGGCGCAGGCATAGCTGACTATGCCCCCCATAGCTGCCTCTCTGTGCGACTGCAGATGTGAGGGCGTGGGTGGGGTGGAGAGGGAGTTCAGCAACCCTCTTCTGGGCTCCCACTGCGCCTGTACTCATCTCCATCCTACTTAACTCTCTGTATTGTGGTTTTAAGCCTCTGTCTCCCCCATTGAACTGTGAGTTCCTTGAGACTAGGGTCTACATTTTCTCTTTTCCATCTCTAGCAGATGGCAGTTTGCTAGCACATTACTCACTGTTCAGTAAATGTGTATTGGACCAGTGGAAGGAAAAACATTAATACCTTATGTGGATCACGTTCCTTGCTGCCGGGATCACAAACTGCTGTATCTCATCAAATGTCAGGGCCCTGTGCTCCTTCCTGCTCACAATCCTCCCTCCACACTGTGCTGACCCTTCTCCCTCTGACCTGTCCCACAGAGGGGGGTAAGGAAGCTGGCAGACAGAGCCACGCCGACAAGGTTTAAGGGAGGGGCGAGGATGGTTTGAATTATAGTTTTCTAGGGCTTGAAAGGGGAATGTGTGAGTGACACAGAGCAGCTGTTTCCACTTAAAATTGATTAGCAAGTATCGCTACAAATGAACTCAGAATTTAAAACAAAGCTCCATGGAAACGAGTTATTCTAAATCATCCTAAACTGGCTGAAGTAAAGAAGTTTCTCCAGCTGATGACTAAAAAGTTCTCCTTTGGCCCTGCTTCTCCCCACTGGCCAGCCCTCTTCGAGGCTACACAGCAGAGATGGAATGAATCCCAATTCTTCCCTGCTGGCTGCTTGTCACGAATTTTAACTGGCCCCAAGCAAATGCCCTGGCGCTGTCTGCAAAGCTGGAGGTAAAATATCACCTGAGACAGAGGCAGCTGGGTTAGCCTGATTCTGCTTTGGGGCAAGAGCCACACTCTTGGTGATTAACCTCAGAGCCGCCCTTGAGCCTCTTAGAATTGGTCCATCACTGCACTCAATAGTTTGTAACTGATGGGATGGTGGACAGTGCTATTTCCATGAGCCCTGCAACACCTGGGAAGTTACACATAAAATACTGTTTGGTTTTTGAAATGTTCTCATTGGAGAATTAAGAGTCTAATTCATAGAAACAAATAACCCTAAGGTGTGATACTCAAGGAAATTACAGAATCCTTAACGGCATTCAATCGGGCAGTCTTAGAATGTCTGATACAGGAGGTAAACCAAACAAAAAATATCAGTTTTTGGGGATAAATTTAAAGTGCCTCAGCTATAAGCCCCAGTAAAGACAAATTGTAGTATATCTTCTGGTCATCTAACTCATGGAAGTCACATTTTATTCCCATTACACTGGACACATATTAGCAAGCTCTGATCTCTCTAAAATCAGATCTTTGCAGAGATAGAGTTGGCTTATCCTGACAGGGCTGATGGGTGGCGAGGGCCTCTAGCAGCAACATGCTCCATCTGGGCAGATTCTGTTCAGCTCAGCTTTATAAAGTGTTCTTTGTGCTTCAAGAGGTGATGTACTACTATGTGGCATGACAAAACAAAACTCGGTGGCCTACTTATTTTTCCACTTCTGCTTCCCACACAGATTAAGTCCATAGCTGGTCCTAGCCAGACATCCCTATCCTCCCAACAAGAACTCAAAGATGCCATTTAGTCACCTTCCTACGTTTAAAAACATGTGACAAGATCATGGCTCAGGAACCATAGATAATCAAGACCCAGGGGCTTGTATGTTCTTTGGTCAAAGAGATTGAACAATACTCACTCAGAGGCTGTACCAATTTTAGGTTTTTACATTATCTTTTTTAATTGGAAGAATTCCCACTTGGGCAGAGTTAAAATAAACCCAATGTTTAATGCTTCCTTGGGGTAAAGCTAAAATGTGTATTAATTGTGGAACGGTGGCACGAACACAATCCCATGGCCCTATGCTGTGAAGAGCAGAGAAGGAAACATGGCCTGATCTGGAGAGAAAGGTCTACAAATGTCAGCTGGGAAGGATCTTTAGCTGGTGAAAAGAGGAAGCAGAGTGGGGACATGGTGACACCCAAGTCCCCTTGCCCAAAGCTACATCTATAAGGTTCTGTGATAATGTGTCTGGGTTTCTGAGCAGACAAGTTGTATTATACTTGGCTGACACAGCCAGAATTGAGGGACATTAGGGGTGGGGAGTTGGAGGGCTTGGAGCTTCAGATATGCAGAAGAAACGGCCCAGGCGAAAATATTTCCCACATCTTTAGCCATTAGCAACCACCTGTCACTCATGAGATAAATTTGGCCACATGGGCAAAGAGGGTTGCTGGTTTTCTTTCATTTTCGTCATGAATCCATCCAACATTTAAAATATGTCAAGGAGTTTGCCACCAGTGAGGACACAACTGTAATTATGGCATAATCTCTGCCCTCAAACTTGCTCCTATTTTGGGGAAGACAGAAAGTAAACAGGCAGCTTCGATTTCTTGTGCTCAGTGCTCTGAGAGGGACTGGATGGGAAGCTCTGGGAGCATATAGGACTGGCAGATCTTACAAACTTGGTGGCAAGTGGATCTCTCTATATTGTGGTGCTTCCCAGAACAGTTGGCTACAATCAGCAAATATTCTATGCAGTGAATTGCCTTGGGGATATACAGGATGGCACTGACAATGATGTATCACAATGATGTTAAGATACCTTCTTGGCCCCATATCAGGCACATAAATATGAAGTAATGCACCCTGGGCATTGGATAAACTCTGACCTTCTGACATGGTCCAAAAATACAACTCTGGGGAAAACTAGGCCTGCTGGGAATCGGTAGGATATAATCAGGGAATGAGAAGGAAAAACATATTGACAATATTAAGAGCGAATTCATACTGAGCACTTAAGACATTTTACCAGTGTTACTGCATTTGATTCTGTCAACAAGTCACCGAGAAAGGAGTTCTTATTATTTCCATTTCATAGATGAGTAACTGAGGCTCAGAAAGGTGAAGTAGCTTGCACATGATCACACAGATACTATGTGGTGGGCGCAGGAGTCAATTTCAGTTCTGATTCTAGGGTTGCAGTGAGGATTAAGTAAGTTAATACTCGCAAAGTGCTAGGAACAGGGCCTGAAATACAATCAGCACTCAATAATCGTTAACTAACACAGATAAACCTGTCACACACCTCCTCTAAGAGAAAAACAAATGATCTCCCCTCAAAGAACCAATCTAATGTCAACCCCCCCAGTGATTAAAAACACTAATTACCTGCGTGAAAAGGAGTTAAAAAATGAGCCAAGAACTTGCCAGCTCCCTCTCTCCAACCAGCCATCAGGTCCACTGAGAAACGAGAACATGGTCACTGCGGCCAGGGCAGCCCTCGTCAGAGACAAGCTCCTGCTGGAGGAGCCACTGCTCCTGCACAACACGGCGACAGCCCTCCCAGGAGCCCACGGCGAAGGAGAACTCCTGCCTCGTTGCCCCCTCACTTTCCTAGCCGGCTGAATGTCTCAGTGTTACTGAGATTAAAAGACTTTCTTCAGTGAAAATCCTCCTGATTCCCCCAGCAGCAGGAGGGTGTGAGGTCTTTATGGGGGCTGAAAGGCGAGATTTGGTGAATCACACTTTCCCCCCTTCCCCGCCACCCCGCAAGATGTAGATCCTCTGGCTACAGGGATAAGCAGACATCTATTTTCTTTCTTTTAAAGAAAGCAGTGTCTACAAATTTCCTTACGTATTTCTCAGGTTTGAAATGTTCTATGTTCCATTTTCTTTTTTTTGTTTTTGAGAGGGAGTCTCGCTCTGTCGCCCAGGTCGGAGTGCAGTGGCGCCATCTCGGCTCACTGCAAGCTCCGCCTCCCGGGTTCACGCCATTCTCCTGCCTCAGCCTCCCGAGTAGCTGGGACTACAGGCGCCCGCCACCACACCCGGCTAATTTTAGTGTAGACGGGGTTTCACTGTGTTAGCCAGGATGGTCTCAATCTCCTGACCTCGTGATCCACCTGCCTTGGCCTCCCAAAGTGCTGGGATTACAGGCCTGAGCCACCGCGCCCGCCCGGCCTCATTTTCTTCCTTCTCTCCCCATCCCAATCTCTTTAGAGGCCTTTGCATCTCAATGGGATTTCTAGTAGATTGTTACAACCACCAGCAGTGGGGCTGGATGGTGATGTAGTCTTTTTATTTTTATTATTTCTCAAGATGCTTTCAAAAACTACACCTCAGGTTGTTTCACCATTGACTAATAAATGTTCTTAAATACATTTTACCCTTCTCTCAATAAATCAAGGCTAGAATATTTCGACAGGAAAATGAGAAATAAACAACTGAAAACGATATTAGGAAGAAGCTGTCATTCCTGCAATCTTTAAAATAAAATAGATAAGCGAGTATTTTTGTGTTATTTCTTTGAAGAACTCAAAGTAACATTCAATTAACCCTGTGAAATAAATATGAGAGAAATATTAGGTGCATTTTTCTCATGAGAAAAACAGGAAAAGTGATTTGCTTGTTCACAACACACAATGCAGTTAAGCAGAGCTTGTAACTACATACAGACCTCACAATTAGCCAGTAAATGTAATAGCTAACCATCGGGAAGCATGAAGTGGCCCAAATAAGACAAAACAACCCATCTGTCACAAATGGCTGCTATTATTTGTGGGGTGTGAACTTGTTCTCACCAGTTCTCCCTGACATGGAGTGGGGTCTCAGTGGCCATTCCTGGTCCTTTACTCAACCTGCGATACCCAGTTCTGCTACCTGCCTGAAGGTATAAGACCCCCTGTCTACACAAATGTAGATGTTGCTTGAATCTTGGAGACTTGTTGCACGGGACAGAGGCAAGGCAAAGAGGGTTAGTGATGAGAGATGCTAAAATTAACTGAAGGTCTCTTGGGAGAGATGGGCTTGAGCTTGGCCATGCAAAATGTGTTGTCAAGGCGGAGAGGAAAGTAAAAAGGTGTCAGAGAAGGCCACTAGCTCTAGGTCTTTAGGTAAGTCTCTTATCTTGACCTTGATTTCTTATAACAAATAACTTTGATTTATAATAAATAACTGTCAAACTAAAAACAAACCACCCACTAGGTAAAGATAACGGAAATTGCCACAAATTTGGCTTCTTGAAGTGGCAGCTAATAAAATAAATATGGGAGCTCATTCACTGAAGATCCAATCAATAACTGAGTGCTAGTCTAATAACCAGGTCCCTGGTACCTGATTTGACAAAGTCCCTCAAAACAGTTTGAGAATGAAAGCCAAAAAAGAGATTATGGTCCTCAAGGTGTGCCCCGAACAGTCCAGGACACAGGCTTCCTGAGTTCTTTCCTGGGGAGTCCCATAAATGTCCTTCATGACCTTGGCAAACCACTTGGACTGCTGCCTCATGTTTTCTATCTGCAAACAGTAGCTAATAAGTGATACCTTCCCACAGGGTGTGGGATGGATTAATTAGTGAATGTCTGTCATTTGCTTTGAAGACCGGAGCTCTACCTAATGTAAAATGAGAAGTCAATTCCCTGAGAAAAAGAGGCTGCCTCACAGGACAGTGGCTGCTCTCCATCTGAAGGGATAAGATCTTCCCTGCATTTTCATCTGTCAGAAGAAAGGGGTTTGTTTAATTAGCAGGCAATGTTTTTCTGGAACCAGCCTCTGTGAATTAGCAAAGAGGCTGCAACTCCCAGTGTATTATTATCATTTGTCTTTTCTGCCGCTGACATTTGCAGTCTGTTGCAAGTCACAAATTCCTAAAGGATAGACGTACTGGGGGGAAAGCTAAGTGGGGAAGGTGACAAGCCACTAAGGATGTCTGCTGAAATTGAAATTTAAAACCTCGCAATAAACACCTGCAAGCTTCTCTGGGCAAAATGGTAGCAGAGAGTCGAGGTCTGGCAGGACTAGGGGTAAATGCCTTCCCATTTTGTGTTTCTATTTTCCTGACTCTGAAATAGGAATGACAGTCTTCGGCATTTTGTTCCCTTGGCATGTTATATGGGCTGGTGCTGTCACTTGTGTCCACTGCTTCAAGAATTTTGCCACAGCTTGCCCTATAAACATGAGTTGTTTTTCCATTGGAGATAGAGCCCACTTAGTTCCCTGCCACCTGGATGGTGTCTTTGGAGTGGCAGAGATGATGGTTTTTAACCACTGTTATTTTGCTTGTTTGCTTATTGATATGCTGCCACTCTCTACTGCACCAATGGTTCCACGAGGGCAGGCCCTTCATCCATCTTACTATTGTATCCTCAGTGCCTGGAACTAGCCTGGTGCATAGTAGTTGCTCAATGAATACTGTTTGAGTGAATTACTGCCTGTCCTCTGTACACGACTGCTCCAATGACATCAGATTCCTGTTTAGAAGAGGAGGAAGTTTCCATATCCAAAGCATTGTGGGTTGAATTATGTGTTAGTCCATTCTTGTGTTGCCATAAAGAAATACCTGAGGCTGGGTGATTTATAAAGAAAAGAGGTTTCGTTGGCTCACGGTTCTGCAGACTGTCCAGGAGGCATGGCACTGCCAGCTTCTGGTGAGACCTCAGGAACTTTTACTCATGGCAGAAGGTGAAGTGGGAACAGGCACAGCACATGGCAGAGGGTGGGGTGCCATACTCTTTTAAATAACCAGATAGCATGTGAATTACCAGAGGCAGAACTCGAACTTGCTTATCACCAAGGGGATGGCACTGAGCCATTCATGAGGGATCCGCCCCCATGATCCAATCCCCTCCATCAGGCCCCACTTCCAACATTGGTAATCGCATTTCAGCATGATTTTGGAGGGGAAAAACAATCATATGCCCCTAAAAGATATGTTCAAGCCTTAACCCCTGATACCTGTGAATGTGACCTTATTTGGAAGTAAGATCTTTTGCAGATATAATTAAGATAAGATGAGATCATAGCATGGGTCCCTAACTCCAATATAACTGGTGCCTTTAAAAGAAGAGAGAAATTTGTACTTAGAGACACACATACACAGAGGAGAATGCCATGTGAAGACAAAGGAAGGGATTGGAGTGGTGCATCCATAAGTTAAGGGATACTAAGGATTGCCAGCAATTGTCACGGGCTAGAAAGGCAAGGAAAGATTCTTCCTTAGAGCTGTTGGAGGGAGCATGGCCCTGCTGATACCATCCTTTCAAACATCTAGCCTTTAGAACTGTGAGAGAATACATTTCTGTTGTTTTAAGCCACCCAGTTTGTGGTACTTTGTTATAACAACCCTAAGAAACTAATGCATGAAGGTTATCACAGTCTAACAAGAAACCCTTTGGGGGAATGAAACAGGACGCCCTGCTCACCATTGCTTAGAAGCTCAGTTTCTATGACCTCCCCTGCAGGGCAAGGCAGTGTGTTTTTAATCACAGCAGATTTGTCATAGTGGTAACAGATTATGGATAGGAAGGGAGGGAAACAGGCAGAATTATCAAACCTTTCCCTTTGTGCCGAGGAACCTCCCGACCCTTGCTGGTCTGTCTGGTCTTCAAGTATGGCCACCTGAAGTCCTTCCCGCATTTCTCCCAGGGTTAGCTTTACTTGGCACATTCACCACCATGAATACTACCAGCTCTTCATTGGCTGCCTTTCATTTTGAGACTTTGTGTTCTACTTTGTGTGGTCTGTATTCTGTTTCTAGTAAAACCACTGCAGCCTGAGTGACAGTTATGTTTTAGGGTATTTTCTCTTATACTTAATGGTTACATTGTCAGTAAGGTCCAAAGAGTCAGCTGAAATGGTACATCCATTGCTCTGAATTATACTTCCTTTTCTAACTAAGGAATATTTAAGAATTCAATTCAAATATATAGGGAATGTCAATGGTTCTTGGTTCTGATTTTTAGCTCGTTAAGGAAGACTCTATTCACTCTAGAGTAGTGATTCTCAAACTTGTTTAGACTATAGACCATTTGGGAATCTGAGGATGTTACAGAGTCTCTTCCCAGATAAGTGAACACCCACACAGCATCTGGATGAGGCCTTGTGTCCCAAGTTAGGAATCCTTGTTCTACTCTAGCTGGATCATCTTTTCCTTCATCCCAGCTTGGCAAAAAGGAAAGCCACTTGGCCCTTCCAATGACTTCTCAGGAGAAGGGCTAGTTGTTGGAAGACAGAGGAGCCCTGACCTTTTGGTTGCTCTCATCTCTTTTTTCTTTTTTTAGATAATTCAACAGTGTGATTATTAATCTTATGTATTAACTTGACGAGGGACATGAGGTACCCAGATATTTGGTCAAATGTTTTTCTGAGTGTGTTTGTGAGGGTATTTCTGGATGAGATTAACATGTAAATCAGTAGACTGAGCAAAGCAGATGACCATCATAATGTGGGTGGACCTCCTCAGTTGAAGGCCAGACTAGAACAAAGAGACTGAGTAAGAGAGTCTTCAATCTGTCTCGCTTAGAATTGAGGCATCAGTCTTCTGCCTTTGGACTGGAACTTATACTATTGGTCCCCTGGTTTTCAGAACTTTGGATTCAGACTGAGCAACACTATTGGCTCTCCTGGACCTTCAGCTTATCAAGTGTGGATCTTGGGACTTCTCAGTCTCCATAACTACTGTATGAGCCCATGCCTTATAGTAAATGTATGTATGTATCTATCTAATCTCATTGGTTCTGTTTCTCTGGAGAAATTTGACTAATACAACCAGGGAAAGAGGCAACAGGATCTACACCTCATTTTACTTTTGAACTAGTTCTTCTCAGTGGTTCTTGGTGTTTCTTTCTTTTGTGTGTGTTCAAACCAGAAACTCCTATGAATATTTTTGGTGTATTAACTAGTATAAAATAGGATGCTTGCAGATTTTAAGAAAAAGTCTACCAGACTAGGGAGTCTGACATGGTCTTCACACAACTGTAATCATAAGAGGTGGTTTTGTTTTACTTACAGCCAACGGATCTTTGATAAAGCCAATAAGAACTAACATTGGGGAAAAGGCACCCCCTTGAAAAAATGGTCCCAGGAAAATTGGATTGCCACAAGCAGACAAATGAAACTGAACCCCTATCTCTTACCATATACAAAAGTCAACTCAAAATGGATTAAAGACTTAAACGTAAGCTCTGAAACTATAAAACTACTAGAAGGAAACCTAGGCAAAGAGTTTGTGACAAAGACCTCAAAAGCACAGGCAACAAAAACAAAAATAGACAAATGAGACTTCATTAAAAAGCTTCTGCATAGCAAAAGAAATGCGTGAAGATTGGAAGAAAATATTTGCAAACTATTCATCCAAAAGGAGACTAATGTCCAAATATACAAGGGACTCAAACAAGTCAACAGGAAAAAAACCACAAATAATTTCATTAAAAAGTGGACAAGGGACACGAATAGACATTTCTCCAAAAAAAAAAAAAAAACATACAAATGGCCAGTAGATATATGAAAAAATGCTCACTATCACTAATCCCCAGAGAAATGCAAATCAAAACTACAATAAGATATCTTATTCCAGGCAGAGTAGCTGTTATTAAATAGACAAAAAATAACAAATATTGGTGAGGATGTGGAGAAACAGGAGCTCTTATATACTGTTGGTGGAAATGTAAACTAGAACAGCCACTGTGGAAATTGCATAAAAATTTCTCAAAAGACTGAAAATAGAATTACCATTGGATCCAGCAATCCCACTACTGGGAATCTACTCAAAGTAGAAAAAATCAATATATCAGAAGAATACCTGTACTCACCTGTTTATTGCAGCACTATTGACAATAGCAGAGACACGTAATCAACCTAAGTGTTCATCAATGAATGAATGGATAAAGTAAATGTGGTGTATATACACACAATGGAATACAATTCAGCCATAAGAAGAATAAAACCATGTCCTTTGCAGCAACATGGATAGAACTGGAGGTCATCATCTTAAGTGGAATAAGCCAGCCACAGAAAGACAGATACTGCATGTTCTTACTCATATATTGCAGTTTAAAAAATCAATAACATGGAGGTAGAGAGTGTAAAAGGTAGATCATAGACACTGGGAAGGGTGAGTATGGGGAGGGGTAAGATGAAGAGAAGTGAGTTAAAGGGTACAAAGATACAGTGAGATAGAAAAAATAAATTCAGTGTTTGATAGCAGGGTAGGGTGACTATACTTAACAAAAATATATTGTACTCATGTGACGAACACCTAAACATACTGACCTGATTGGTATACATTAAATACATGTAACAAAATTTTAAATGTACTCTATATTTGTACAAATAAAACCTAAAAAAAGATAAGTTATGTTTGCTTTTTTCCCTCAACATACAGCTCCATTTATAATACATACGCACCCTGAGGATACTGATATTTAAAAAATAGATTCTTGAAACTGGCTTCTGTTAGTCTTCAGTTTGTCACTTTAAGAAAAAGGTTACTTAATCTTCCAATTATTTAGTTGGTCATATATACATGGTCCCAATGTATCCATTTTCTTTTCCACTATATTTGTCAGTCTGCTCTTGGCAGTAGAGATGACAATCCAGGTGGAAGTTACTTCCCCCTGAGAAGAGGCAGCTGCTTTTTACTATTATCATCACCACTCTCCTTTACTTGACCTAAAGTACCTGCTCTATTGGGAGGGGGCAGAGGGAGGGGCAGAACAGCACCAGCCTTCCTTGAACAAGAGCCACTGAATTAGTGGGAGCAAGGTGGGGTCATTGCAATGCTCCCCAGGCAATGGATGAGCCTGGTCTAAGTCCAGAAATCTCTCCCTCTCCATTCCTACAGCCCATCCTGAGTCCTGAAGCTCCAACCACAAGCCTAGTGGGGAACCAATCTTGCATCAGACCAATCTAGTTTACAGTTGCAGCCAGAGACCTTCTTCCTACTAGTGTGTGACATAGAACAAGTTCTTTAATCTCTGGAAGCAGTGCATGCCTAGGGCTGAGTGAGGATGACAGTAAATGGAAAGGACTCGGAGGCAGTGCCAATGCAGTGTGGATGCTCAGTAAATAGTAGCTGCTGGTTGGGTGCAGTGGCTTATGCCTGTAATCCCAGCACTTTGGGAGGCTGAGATGGGCAGATCGTTTGAGCCCAGGAGTTTGAGATCAGCCTGGGCAACATGGTGAAACCCCATATCTATAAAAAATACAAAAATTTAGCTGAGTATGGTGGCATGCACCTGTGGTTCCAGCTACTTGGGAGGCTGAGGCAGAAAGGTCACCTGAGCCCGGGAAGACGAGGCTGCAGTGAGACGTGATTGCACCACTACCCTCCAGCCTGGGCCATAGAGGAAACCCTGTTTTTAAAAAAAATGTAGCTAATTTCCCAGCAATCTGCACTAAAACTCTCATGGCAGCCTCTTAAAGGGCCTCCTTTCTCTTCTGCCTCTCCCACCTTGTACACTAATGTCAGCTTAATCTTTTAAAAATAATGTCAGTTCCCTGAACAAAAATTTTCTATGGAAAAATATGTAATAATGTCCCAAATCCTTTACTCTGGCTGGTAAGATTATGTATGCCTAACATTTTCTTCTTTGTTTCTATCTCTTCTTATTAACCAGAAAAAAAAAAAAAAAAAGCCTTCAACACTTTTCCTTTTTCCATCGTAGTGAGAACAGTCCTGAGATCACTCTCTGGTGGCCTTCCTTGAATTTGTCTTTATTGGCTGTGTCACCATGTCACTTACCCTCCCTCAATCCCAGATTCTCCACAACTGTAAAATACAATTCATTACAACATTACAAAGATTGAACGAGACAATGCATGTAAAACACCCAACACAGTGCTTAAGCAATGGAAGTTTGGGCACCGAGAAGCCTGTAATCCTGGCCTTGTTAAGTATTTGTTAATAGATCAGTGGAACATAATCAACTACTTCTCTCTCATTTATTAACCTTCTATAACCTAAAACCTTACCCTTGGCCTCAGTTCAGACAGAGTTCACAGTCAGATAGGGTTTTACTTTGGTAGGGTCGGCCTGGCTGTCCTTGTGTTTTCATCTGTCTCTGACTGCAGGCTTCCAAGGCCATGGCACTGTCTTCCATACCACATGGGCAAATCCAGGAGTAAAGGCGTCCTGAATTTTGTTAAGGGTGAGAGTGTTGTGCATAGGAGAAACTGAGGGCCAGAGACACTCTTGGAAGGCTGTGGCCAGTTCCACAGGACATGTCCCTTTGGGCTGTATGGGGTTTTCAAACCTTTGGACCTCATGCTGGTCAGTACTATGAGCAGCAGCCTTAAAAGGGATAGCTGTGGACTATCTATTGGTGCCTTGTCAGTTACTATTTAAAGGAAGTCCTGCAGACCTGGTCTCTGCCTCTAGGATTAGCTCAGGGCAAACAGAGGAGAGGATCAGGCATCACTTGTGCATCTTCTGGAATGTGCAGACATGCCCTCAATAAGGAGTTAGGCATCATAATATGTCCTGGTTCAGTATATTGTTTGTATCTGTTTTTTAATGGTTGAAACTCTCATATCACTTGGTATTGGTTTTCTATTCATGCATGCAACTGCTCTGTGAGAACTTTATTCAGTTGTATGTGAATATTTGTAGAAAACTCAATAAAAAGTTATTAGCAATAATGGAAAGAAAAAGTATAAAAATCTTGGATGTGCAGTAAAAGGAGATTTTGACTATTTTCAGACCCACACTAGATCTCAAGGCATCAGGATTCCTTGAGGCATCGAGGTCACCATTGTCTCTTGCCTAAAGGAACAGCCTGCTAAGTGGTCTCCCAGACACTACACTTGCTTTCCTGCAGTTCTCCACACAGCAACCAGAGTGATCTGTAAAAAAGTCAATTAGGTCACATTATTCCCTTGCTTAAAACTCTTTGATGGACACTTAGTTCACTTAGAATAAAATCTCCCCCCTTAGCCTTGCCTGCCGGCCCTGCGTGATCTGTCTGCCTCACTGTTTTCTTCAGCCTTCCTTCCTCCCTCTTCTCTTCCTCTCACCATTCTTCAGCCACACTGGCCTTCTTTCTATTTCTTTAATGCACTCAGCTCCCCTGCCCAGTGGGCCGTCTCCCCCGAGGCCTTTGCATGTGCTGGTCCTTCTGCATGGGATGGTCTTCTCTCAGCTGCTCATGAGGGTGGCTCCTTCTCATTTTCACTTTTAGAAAGCCCTTCCCCAACTACCTTCTCTAATGTAGGTCCTCCCCTCCATGGCTATTCTCCATTGTGGCAAATAATGATCATACTGTGTAATTATTCTGCTTGCTTAATTTGAGTTTTGTTCCCCCACCCCCCATACATTGTTAGATTGTAAACTGCATGGTAATAAGGGCTGTGCCTTCTATCCCCAGCGTCTAGTACAGTGCCTGGCACTTAGTAGGCACTAAATAAATATTTGTCAAGTCAATGAAGTGTTGTATCTTTGTGCACTTAAAGTTAATGGTCACTGGAGTCTATCAGGGCACCACTTTCTCTAGCCCTGTGCATATATCTTGAGGTGAAATAAAGTAATCTTTTCCTCAGCGGTAATGATCTCCTTTTATTTGTCAGTAGACGGAGTATATACACTCAAAGATAAGCCTTCTTAGGATAATTCCAGTTGAAATAGCTCATAAATGGTCCCTACAAGTATTGTGAGAGTACAGCCAGGAGACGGAAACACAGTCCTCTAGAGTTTCAACTAGAACTAACTTGTAGAGGCTCTTTCAAACAGGAGAGAAACAGGAAGGAAGTCTAAATTCTCCAAAAATGGCAAATGATAAAGCCAAGTGAAGGCTACACTTCCTCTCTTAAAAAACCACTACCTCCCACAATTAGAGACAAAAAAATCTCATAAAAGTAGACTTGTGGAGGTGGCACAGAGTCAGGGTGAATGAATGGTAAAGGAACTTTCCTCTTAAATGTGGGAAAGAAGAAAAGGAAAATAAACTTAGACACCGGACCAGATAGTCCAAAAAGGAATCCCTTAGCACATACCATATGGAACAATATGAGTTTTAATTCAAGAGGAAAAGGAGACAGATTTTGGCAGTGTTACTTTTCCAGCTCCTTTTACTACTAGTAGATTGATTCCATTTCTTGTGCCCTGAGGCTATTCCTGCTTCCTGTCATTTGAACTTAGAAGCATTTTCCTCTACCCACCCCTGCTCGTAGCCCTCTCCCCTTCCCTATTTTTTGTTCTTCCACAAACATCTTCCGTCTATGGCCACCTACTGGAGATACAGAAATATCTCCTAAGATTGTTCTCTTTCTACATGCTAGGGGGTAATATTCTAAATGTAACAGGATTAACAGACATTCTGACTTCAAAATCTTGATGAATGCATTCTCATACTGTTCAGCAATGTGGTACTAGGTGCAGATTTTCCAGACTAAGGGAAAAAATCAAGTACATGAGATAATTTTTATGAAAAGCAGTGCAAATTCTTTCAAATTCATTCTAAATTCATTGAGCACTAACTAATCTAATTCCTCTTTCATGTTCCCTAGAAGTTGCAAACTTAGATAAGATTTTCTGAACAGTTTGCAACCCATGTCAACAGGGCATTTTTCTATATGGACATTTTTTTTCTGTATGCACAAGTACTATCTATTTTCTCTGCTTACATGTGTTTGATAAAGAATAGATCTCTATAAATCAGAATCTGAGCTTTCTTTAAATAAACAATTACATATGATACTATAATGGTAGATACATGTCATTATAAATTTGTCAAAACCCATGGAATGTATAACAGAACCTCAATGTAAACTATGGACTTTGGCTAATAATATGTCAATATTGATGTTAATAACAGAGGAAACTATGTGTGGGACATATGGAATATATGGCAACTCTGCACTTTCTGCTCAATTTTTCTGTAAATCTAAAACTGCTCCAAAATGTAAGGTCTATTAATTTTTTTAAATATGAAAGTTTATAATCCCTTGGTTTTCAGATATTTGATGATATCAAAGATTGTTTTACTGAACTACTGTAAACAGCCTGAAAACACAGCAATAGTGAACCATAAAGAGGCATGTAAACTTCCACTATCTTAATGAGATGCTGATGTAACACTGAAGCCTGGATAACCCTAATTGTGTCTGACACATTCCCTTCTCCATCTTCCAGATTCAAAACCCTGCACGGTATTCAAAGCCCAGTGCAATGCCATCCCCTTTATCAGAACCTCCAACCTTCCACCTGGAAGTAATTTCTGTCATTCCTACACCCTGGTGGTAATTTGCTTGAACTTTTCCAGCCTTCACATGTTGTACACAGGCCTCTCCTGTTCCTACCACAAGATGTCTTTAGCTGCTAGAAGATATTTGGATTGTTCTCCTTGATTAGCTTGATCGTTCCTCCTAATATTCGCTTTGTTTTGGACCCCAGGGGTTGGTAACAATGCCTGGATCATTCCTCTCTAATAACACTGTTCTTGCCTATCTGCAAGTCTGAATGTTTTGTGATGTTTCATATTCTGCTGTCAGTTTTGCTTGACTATATCTGACCCATTTAGGGATTTTGCCAGAGTCCTGAACATATCACTTATTGCCTACTGTGTGCCCTGAACTTTCCACTCGAGTTGACCTTTGCAAGCAGTACTTGCTCTAAAAGGGTATCAAAGTCAAATGACCAACTTTTCACAATCTAACTACATAAGAACAGGGAGATGTTTCCCAGCCTTAGCACAGCCATAACCCAAACAAAACATTGCTCCATAATGCTCACAATAAATCCTGTATATTGCATAAAGGATGTTTCCCATTAAGGGCAACCTTACAACTCAGGCAATGCTTTTTGTCCATTGAAGGTGAAGGTGTGTATGTGTTTAGGGTGCAGGTGGCGGTAGGGGAGTTAGTTGATGGGTGAGTAAAGAAAACAGATGAGAATGTGAGACCAGGGGCTGATCAGGGTACTCAGTAGAACAAGACGGCCAGAATGAAAAAATAAAGTTGTAGAACCCGTACAGGAAATTCTCTTTTGCATTGGTAGCATCAGATCCCCATTGACATGAAATTTGAAATCACTGGTTAGGGAAACATCCCATGGAGTTCTTGGGGAAGCGGTGCAAATAACATTGGTGAAGGAGGGTTCCCCCTGACTCTGACATCCTCCCATGTGGCAGGTGTGTAGGCCACCTCGGCCTCCTGCGCGATGCTGCTCCTCATGGGCAGCCGCGGTCCGCCCATCGTCCCTGGGGCTGATGGAGACGTGCTCGCCTCTCTGGCAGAGGGAGCTTCACTTCCGTTCCATTCATCTCCCTGCTGCCCAGCAGTTCCTCCTTATAGGTTGCTGTTCCTCTCCTCCTCCGGGGCTGGGAGCCCAGGCCCCCGCACCACGTGAGCCTCATGCCCCGGTGCACAGCAGCCCTGCTCCTGCCCAGCCGTCAGCGCTCACTTTCCTCCCAGCTTTTCTTCCTCACCTTTCCTCCCTACAGGTTCTGGCATTGCGCCCTGCTGCTGACTTGTATTTTTTTTTTCTCCATGATACAGGAGGGAGGGTAATTAGGAGGAAATCCTGAGAAAGAATCTTCAAAATACTGGAAAAAAAAAAAATGCTGGCGGCGCTATTCATGGAAAGTGGAACTTGGCCTGGCTGTGACCCCCCCATGCCTGGCTTAGACTCCCTGGTGGAGGAGACAGATGGTGAGGTGAGGAAAGCTGTGTGACCCGATCACTGCCGGTCAGAGCAATCGGCAGCAGCAGTGAAGAGCAGATCATTTTAAAGCAAACATAGACTTTACAGCAGGAGAGTAGAAGGATAAATCTTTATATATTGGAAACCAAGGCATTTCTGAATGGAATGAACTTAGTAGTTGTATTTTAAATTCAGCGCCAAGAGGTAGAGAGTAAGTGGACTTGACCAGCATCAAATCTCACATTCAACACTGGGGACGGCTAGCTCAGAATCTGAAAGGGACAGTCATGGTCCCTTTCTAAGGAAATGTTCCCAGCAGTTAACTAATCCGATCTGAATTGTGGAATAAATGGTGCTTTGAAATATGTTTCTCATTAATCTTCATTTAAATGTAGACAGCTAAGTGGTTTGGATGTTATTTTGAGACTGTCTCTTTAACCAAAAATGTATTATTAATGGCAAATATTTTAGGGCATGGTTAGCTGAATTTTCCTGGGTGTCAAACACATACTGTTTCCTGAAAAATCATAAAATATCCTCCTTCTGTTCCTAACAGAAGTGACATATCCCAATGTCTTGTTTCCACAATGCTTAACTGTGTTATAACAAATGTCAATAGCGAATTAACTATCCCTTTGAATGTTTCAAATGTGACTTTTAATTAAGCATATTAACCTGATATATCATCATTTGAGCAGCAACTAAAATAAGATTATATGAATTTTAAACTTTTGGATGCCCGCAGAACATGAAAAGCACTTTATGAGGCTTGCATTAATGCATATTTCATTATAATGTAATTCTATATTAGATATTCCATTTATGCATAGAGCCAAAATAGTTTCCACTCTGTAGTGACGCTGATTTAAATGAGTAAATCACAAGGAATCAAGAAATCTTAACTCTTTGGGAAGCTCAGCATTATCATGCATATAAAGAAAGTCTTTGGGGGCAGAATCTTACCTTTAGTTAATAGAGTACAGCATTTTTTATTCAAGTGGGATGGGGTAAAAGAGGATGGGTGAACTATTTCTTCCGTATAACATTAACTGATTAGGGACAATCCTGAGCATTCCCTGAGCATTTTTCATTTACTCCACATACCGCAGCTGATCAGTTTTGCCACACAGAGCAGCCAATAAGGCTGAACTACACATGAGAGGGTTGTGAGGGGCTGGAGGGCTGCCTTGCCCACATGGGTAAGGAGAACATGTGTAATATTAATGCATAAAGAAACTCTGGGAGCTAGATGCATGCTACTCTGCAGGACTGCCTTAAAGCATCCTGTGTAATATTACTAATAGACCTTTTACAATTTTTATAGCTTCCCGAGTTATTTGTGAGTCAGTGCTAGCATTCAATTATTTCCTGTTGAATAGGGAACAAAACAGACCTAAAGACTGAAAGGAAAAGCTGCTGTGGGGAGCGGCCTCTCCAGATGGAAGTTTTCTGGCAGATTGTGATTTGTGACTCAGAATGAGCCCAGATTACTGTGCCATATGGGTGGCAGCAGTGCCTGTAGACACTATTCAGTTACTCAGTAGGCTCCTCCTGAACTCCTACTATGCGTTGGTTACTCGCTGGGCACTGGGAAGCAAAGATGAGTAAGCGATAGTCTCTGTCACCTAGGAGTCCGTTCATTTATTCATTCATTCATTTAACCAACAGTTACTGAGCATCAGTGATGTGCATTGTGTATTAGGGGAGTTGAGCACGTAAACATAGAGTAAATTACCATATGGTGTGACAAAATCAGTTATAGGAAAAAAATGCTATGCAGCTTAGAGGTGGAGAGAGACAGAGAGAAATTGTATTTGGGACAGTCAGGAATCCTCACAGAAAAGGTGACATTCAACATGAATCTTGAAGTAGGATTAGGAAATTATTGGGAAGAAAGAAGGACAAGGTCATTCCAGACAAAGGGAACAGCATGAGCAAAGTCATGGAGTTAAGGTTTCAATCTTGGGAGGAAAAATAAGAAAATAAGAAATTGATTGTAGATATAGCTTTTGGCTCTTAGGGAGGAAATGCAACTACAGAAATAACTTATGCAGGATTTTTTACGTCATGTTAGAGTTTGGCATTATTCTGAATGTTGGGAATGGAAAATCCCAGAACTCCCTCCTTTCTATCCTCATGGCACATATCCCTAATCTGGCATGAATAGTATTATTTCCTGCTGAGCCCAGGCCAACTCTTGGAATCTTTCTCTACGTAGGGTTCTAAAAAGCCTCAACCAACTTACTGGAGTTGGTACAAATAAGAAGTATATTCACCATCTTGGCTACAGGCAAAGGAAGCAAAGGTTTTTAAATAGGGAAATGACAAGTGTGTGCTGTCGTTCTCTATCCTAATTTGATTATTGGGAAGACCATTTGAACCAGTGCACTGGAGAATGAATTAGAGTGGGGAGAATATTGAATCAGGAAAACCAATAGGAAACTGTTTAATAGTTCAAGTCATTGGTTCCTTGATGGCCCATTAAAACATTTGAGATGCTTGTTACAAATGTCTAATATCTAGGTTTCACCCTTGACCAATTAATCCAGAATTTAAAACGAAACAAAAGCGAAGTGGTTCATTTGTGCCCAAGGGTTGAGATCCACTTGTCTGCACATCCAATCATGAAAACATTTATTTATTAGAAGAGGTTTTATCTCTTTTAATGTATACTTGGAGAGGAGAGTGGATGACTTCAGGAAGATGGGAAATCATTTGCTTCCGTTGGGCCTTACTCATATAGTACTACTCATAATGGCTGCTTTCTTGATCATCGTCTATAACTCTGCTGACTTATCTACAGATATTTCATTTAATCCACCATATCAATAGTCTGAGTATGTATTTTTAATCCCCAATTTACAGATAAGGTAACAAAGTGTCAGAGACTTTAAGTAACTTGCTTAATATTATAAAGTAATTGATGCCAACTACAACTGCCAATACATCTACTACTGTAGTTTTTTAGGGGGAAGACTGGTGAGAATGTGAACGTTTCTCTCTGGTTCAAAAAAAGGTCATCCTTATCCATCAGGAACTGTGCATTTCATGTTCTGATTGGCTCACATCCTCACTGTACGCACACTGCACAATTGCCCTGCCTAAGTGTGCTTTCATGCTTGTGATTTCTGTGAACAAACAGTACCAAGAACCACCAGCCCCCACCCCCCGCCTAAATCAAAGACATGTTGGCTCCCTTTAAATATCCTTTTAAAAACATCCATACAAATTGGATTTCTTTCCCGAATTGTTATTTAGCAAGCAAATAATGCTCCATGGCTGCCTAATTATTTGGATTGTTTCAGAACTAGTAAGCAGAAAACTAGTAGTAGCAATAGTATTCACAGTAAACACTAGGTTCTTACTTTGACTGAAACTTCTATTCTAGAGTCTCTCTATACAACCAAGGCAGTTCTCATAGCCAGCACCCATGCTATACATTTAATTCAACAATGTGGGTCTCATTTATAAGCCAGCAGGCTGCTTCCTGACCTGGTGGATAGACCATGAAAGTTTGGCTTTAGGAGGGGCATGCTATTGCAACCAGGTGAGCCGCATGGCTTGCATGGCAACAGAGAATGCCAAGAATAGAATGCACAAGAGTGAAGAATTCCTAATTTTGAATCCAGTGCTTTCAAGTACCAGTTGTACTAATTACTAGAAACAAAACAAAGTAAGAGGTGCTTTATTTACTGTATTTATTATGGTTTATTCTTTTGGCAAAATCTTATGCATTATGTTAGCATCTTCTTTCTTACTTGTCATTGGAAGGAGACTCTAAAACCTTGTCTTCCAGTTGTTTTCTGTGGACCCCAGGAATTCTTAGTGGATAAAGGAAACTTCAGTGTATATCATGGGAAAGTGAAGGTGAAGTTGCACTCAGCTCTACAATTTCCATCCCAACTTCGACTAGAATAGTTTTGCTTTTATTAATTTTGCATTTGAAAAAATAATCTGCTACAATTGGTACAAAGAGCACTGCACTAGACATAAGAAATCTCTGGGTAAAACATTTGCATATGCCAATGTATTGGACTTCTTGTTTTTAATAATTTGAAAATTCAAAATCCAATTTTGATCCTGTACATGTCTGGAAAAAGTGGCATGAATGTAGCCGAAGAGAGTTTTTATAAAGCCCATGAACTTGTCTCTTAGGAGATGTCTGGATCCACCTATAGGTGCTCAGTCATGGCCAGTGGAATTAAAATGAGTTTTAAAGATAAGGTTTCTGATTTTACAATCCTGGTCATTAGATTTCAAGAAAGAGCATATATTAGCAGAGGGCTGTTGGAAGCTGACATGCTGAAAAGTGATAGATGCCACAAGGGAAGATGTGAGTTAAGACTTAGTCACCCACTGCACTGGAGGGACTATCTCATAGTGAGTAGGAGTGTGGACTCTGAAGTCTGACGGATTTTGGTTCATGACCCAATTTGGACCCTTACTTGCTTTGTGATTTTGAGCCTCAGTGTTCTCTTCTGTAAAACGGGCATAGTAGCAACCCTTACCTCATAATGTTATTGTGTATATTAAATGAAATCATGCATGTAAGGTACGTATCAGTTTCTGGAAGACAATAAAGGCTCAGTAATAATGTTCTGATTTTAAAGTGACCTGAGTCATTTTTTTTTGTAGAAGCCAAAAACTGTTGAGGAAAACAGAGCATTATAACTATATATATATTAGCTAACTCATAATGATAGCCCCAACTCATAAAGATATGCCAAGCTATGCCCAATGAGAAGGCTATGTAATACATTTCAGAAAACTTTCCAAATACAATCATGTTTAAAATAATAAATTTTAAGAAACAAGGCAAGGATGTTCATTTTGCCATTGCTATTCAACATAGTACTGGAAGTCCTAGCCAGAGATATTAGGCATGAAAAAAAAAATAGTACCCATATTGGAAAGGAAGAAGTACAATGATCTCTGTTCACAGATGACATAATCTTATATGTAGAAAACCCTAAAGATTCCACAAAAAATCCGTTAGAGCTAATAAATGAATTCAGAAAAACTGCAAGATTCAAGATCAACACAAAAAAGTCAGCTGTGTTTCTATTCCCTAACAATGAACATCCTTAAAAGGAAACTAAGAAAACAATCCCATTTACAATAGCATCATAAAGAATAAAATACTTAGAAATAAACATAACCAAGGAGGAGACTTGTACATTGAAAAGTACAAAACACTGATGAAAGAAATTAAAGCAGGTGCAAATAAATAGACATTCCATGTTTCTGGATCAGAAGACTTAATATTGTTAAAATGTTTATACTGCCCAAAATGATGTATAGATTTAATAACATTCTGGTCAAAATCCCAATGGCATTTTTTACAGAAATAGGAAAAGATTCTAAAATTCATGTAGAATCTCAGGGAACCCCGAATAGTCAAAACATTCTTGAAAAAGAAGAACAAAGCTAAAGGTTTCATAATTCTTGATTTCAAAACATATTACAAGGCTATAGTATTCAAAACTATGTGGTACTGGCATAAAAACAGACATTTAGACCAATGGAACAAAATAAATACCTAGAAATAAGCTCTTGTATGATCAAATGATCTTTGATGAGTCAGGATCACACATGGGGAAAGGATAGTCTCGTCAACAAATGGTGTTGGAAAACTGAATATCCATATGCAAAAGAACTAATTTGGACCTTTATCTTACACCATATAGAAAAATTAACTCAAAATGAATCAAGGACCTAAGTATAAGACCTAAAACTATAAAGCTTCTGGAAGAAAACATAGAGGAAAGCCTTTACGATATTGGACTCAAATGATTTCCTGGATATAGCACCAAAAACACAGACAATAAATGTTAAAAATAGACAAATAGTACTACATCTTCTACGTAAATTTAAAAACTTCTGCACATCAAAGGAAACAGATGACAAAAAAGGCAACCAATGGAATGGAAGAAAATATTTGCAAACCACTGATAATGGGTTAATATTCAGATTATGTTAAAACTTCTACAATTCAACAATAACAAAATAACCTTATTGAAAAATGGGCAAAGGGCTTGAATAGACATTTCTTCAAAGAAGATATGCAAGTTAACAAGCATATGAAAAGATGCTCAATATCGCTAATCATTAGGAGACTACATAATGAGATAACACCTCATATCCATTAGGATGGCTACTATCATAAAAACAGAAAATAGGTGTTGATGAGGACATGGAGAAATTGGAATCTTTGTGCACTGTTGGTGGGAATGTAAAATGGTGCAGCTGCTACGGAAAACAGTATGTATGTTCCTAAAAAAATTAAAAATAGAACTACCATATGATTTAGCAATCCTACTTCTGGGTATATATCCAAAAGAATTGAAAGCAGGAGCTCCAAAAGATATTTGCACACCGGTGTTCACTGAAGCATTATTCACAATAGCCAAGAGGTGGAAGCAGCCCATATGTTCATCAATGAGTAAATAGATAAAGAAAATGTGGTATGCATAATACATACAATAGGATATTATTCAGCTTTAAAAAGGACAGAAATCCTGTCACATGCTACAACATAGACGAAGCTTAAGGACATTATGCTAAATGAAATCAGCCAGTCTCAAAAAGACAAATGCTGCATAATACCCACTTATATGAGCTATTTAAAGTAGTCAAATTAACTGAAACAGAAAGGATGGTGGTTGCCGGGGGTTAGGGTAGGGGGTTCAATGAGTATAGAGTTTCAGTTTTGCAAGATAAAAAAGTTCTAGAGATCACTTGTAAAACAATGTGAATATAGTTGACACTATTGAACTGTATACTTAAAAATTCTAAGATGGTAATTTTTATGTGCTTTTTACTACATTAATATTTAAAATTTTTTAAAAAAATACAGAAAATCTTAAAGTGTTAGCTTCAGTTATCTGGAAAATTGACACAAGGAGCACATTGTTATAGCAGGGACCATGGTTTGCTACACAGTTCATTTTTAAAACTCCAAATTCCAAATTGGATGACTAAACTATAGCTAACCTATATATTTTAAAGGAAACTATTTATGGATAGTATGGGAGAGAATACAATTTTGTTAATAAATACTTGAGTCCCTACCATGAGCAAAGAGCTATTAAATTGCTTGCTCAATACCAAGGATATAACTGGCTTTTCTCTCCCTTGAACTGAATTTTCAACCTCAAAGAGATCAGAAGCTTCCCTCCTTCCACCCCCACCCTCATTCAGAACTGGCCACTGTGGATTTTCTGAGGTATTTATGGCCTTCTCTAAATTGTATTTTGTCATGTGTACTCTACCTGTATGTCAGCTGATAGAAAACATCAGCTGAAATCAGTGATGAAACTGCCTACTTCCAAAGAGTTAAAGATAACTCCTTCACTCCTCTTGCTTGTTTCTTTACTGGATCTGATCATTCACAGGTCCCCTGATTCAGTCAGGCTCAAATCTGGCAGAGCAGCTCCTTCACAGGACTGTGGACTTTCCCGGAGCTTTCCTGATGACCTGCTGTAGCAGAATCCCCTGGGACGCTGGAGAAACATCCGGCTCCCTTGGCCCTATCCCCAGGCTGCTGGAATCCCAAGCTTTAGTGTCAATGAAGTGAACTCTAAGCAAGTGCCCCAGGGGATTATGAACTGCTTCCACCCTTGGAAACCTCCACTTTAGAAGCAGCTTGGCAAATCTGGATGAAGGTTCTTGGGGGAACTAAAGACAGGGAAGGGGAATCTGTAGCCTATGGTGACTTGGCCTTGTGCCCAGACCCTTTCTTCCTAGACTTGTGTCCTTTGTTGGTGGAGAAGCATCTGCCTGGGTTCTTCTTGTCAGAGCTGGAGTGGCACCAGTCATGGTCCCACGAGGGACAGTAACATGCTTGTAGCTATTCTAGCCTTGAGGAAAGAGGTAAAAGAAGAAAGGAGGGATCGCTGAATGCGATTTAAGTGACTTTTGTATATAAGAGACGAACATGCATGTCTCTTTAAATTAAACGCCCCATTAAAACATATACTCACATATCTTTGGAGAGATACAGAACGTGTACTTCTTGTACCAGGCTGAAAAACTGGCTGTGTTATCATAGTGGTCTCAGGGAGTTTCAAGAAACAAAAGAGCTCTCATTGTCACCGCAATATCAAAGTGTTATGGCCATCAACCCAGTTGTGCCTAAATACATTTTAAGAGGATTCATTATAAGTAAAAGTAAATTGTGTTTTCTGTAATATTTCAGCTTGCACAAGGAATGTGATAAAGAGAAGGACATTGTAAATATTTTTAGCCTTATTTTGTCTCGGTATTTCTCTGTGTCAGACTGATAATCCTGACAAGCAGACGGGGCAGTGTTATATTTAACAAACACCTTTGTGAAACCCATGGAGAGAAAGAGGGAGGGAGAAAAGCAGTAAGCAAAAGAGCTAGACAGCTCGGATTAATCGTTTATTTCCGATTAAATCATTCCCAACCAAACTTGTGTGTGCGGATCTTGGGACATAAATACATATATTTAAAAGGCATTGTTTAAAAATAATGCTACACCTGACTGCACCCCAGTGGCCTTACGGGTGCTTGTTTTCACTCACAGTAACCACTGGGTAGAGGAAAAGAATCAGAAAGGTCCAGGGCAAATCAATCATCTTTATGTTAAAAACAACTTAAAGCAGGCTGGGGATTATATATCCAGGCTTCAAAAGTATTACCAGAGTTATGAATGTGAGTGTGGTGCCTGACACTTTCTCCCATTTTAAATACTAGAAAACGAACGGGGAGAGGGGGGCAGTGTGAACCCATGTGTTTTGAATCCATGTTACTCAACATCACACCGCCTTTAACTTATTGCATAAAAGAATGTTATGTGAATTGAAAAATTCTTCACTTCTGTTCTCTGGTAAGCATTCCTGGCTTATTAATAAATTATAGCCGAGGAGTGGTTGAGAAAGCTGGGACCCTTCAGATGCCATAATTTAAATCTTATTGATGTCTCCTACACAAGGCACTGTGTCAGCTGACAGCTTGAGGGATGGAATTTTGGTTTCTCTGTGCCACCATCTGCCACCAATGGTGGCAGTCAACATCAATAATTATTTGTGAGTCTCCTGCAATTCTGCTTTGCTCTATCTCACAATATTCTCATTAGAGCTCCCTCCTGGTGTGGAGGTTCATGGTGTGGCTCCTTGGACAGGGTCCCTGAGCCTCCCTCCCTGCTAGTATGTATTGCCTGTCATCTTTTTCTTTCATAATTAATTGCAATTTGCACAGCTGCATATGAGGTGAGTGGCTGGAGGGAAGAAATGCAAAATGCAGCTTCTAGCTCTCTTGCTTACCTATCCAGCTCAAGCCTTGGTTGAGGATTTTCTCTGCTTGAATCCCAAGCTGCTCATTTCTCACACGGTAGATAGCATCCCTTTTCCCTGCTATCTCCTTTATGTTATATCCCCCCCCCCCCCCTTCTACACTGGCATACTATGTTGTTCCTTAACGTAAATAAATTACTCTTCAGATTCTTTTCCCTGATGTTCTTAAGGCTTCCCGTCACATTATATTGCCACATCATTTGAAAATATTGCAGTAGCTGGTGAACAACAGTTAATGACTAAAAGGGCAGATTGTTGGGAGCTGTACTGTGGAATACTCAATAATCACATCTACTCTGATAGTTTCTTTTCCTGTTCCAAAGCTGAGCTGGGTTGTATTCAGTTCTGTTCATTAGGTTCATGTTAACAACTGTTGCTCAATTCACTGTTTTTCAAAATAATTATTAATACAACTCTGGGAGTGACAAGTGCTTCTGTAAAAGGATGCTGCTGCCTGAATGATGGGGTGCGCTACACACAATTATGCTTCCAAAAAGGTATTAACTGACATAAAAAAATGCAACCAAGTCAAAGACTAGTGCATAGAAGAAATCTCAAAAGCACTAAGAACACAACATGAGAACTTTTTGCATTGTGACACTGTAAACACAATAATAAGTGACTTGGAATCACGGTTGATTAAACTGATGTTAGAAGCCCTCAGTACTATTATACCATGCTTCATCTCCTGAGCACCCTGTGCCTTGTTGTCAGCCAACAAATTATAATTTCATGCCTGACTGGCCTAATACAGTCTTAGGTTCCAGATTCTGTGCACAACCTCACCGGACCACAGAAGTTAAAGGAAAAGCAAATAAATAAATAAAACAGTGGGTAGAGGTCAAAAGACAATGCCCAACACCAACCTGAAATAAAGCAAGTCTCTCACAGGAATACATTCGGGATATTACTATCATTTAACTGAAGGACTATGTTAACTAGACATTTATTAGAGCACCTGCTTTGTGCCAGGCACAGTGGTAGGCCTGGAGGCTATAGTGGGAAAATAAAACAGGTACTAATGAGTCGCTGGAATTTCTTCATGGATAACAAGATGATTCTCTATTGCAACCACTCTATAGCTAGTGGAGGCTTTGAAGAGACTCTTAGAGAGGTTTTAGTTCAGATCTTTCCTGGGGCTCACTGTTGTACCTTCTTCAAGATTTCTCTTGGAAAGGGGCATTAACTCCTTATTCTATCTTAGATGCAATCATATTGAGTTTCTTCCCCTTACCATATTCATCAGTTTATACTTCTGAATATACTCATAAAAGGTCTCCCGCTCAGGTCTTATCTCCACTCAGTAAAGATTCTCTTAGAATCCAGAAATCTCCAGACACCCTTTTATGTGCTCTTTCTAGAGTGACAATGTAAATGAGTTGTTACAAGAAATGTGAAAAAGAGAGATTGGAAATTTACTGAAATTTGCTAGTCATTAGTGCAAAAGGCTTTATTCACTTCCGCATATTTTCTGCAGTTAGGATCACCTGAACTTTATCACTTTTGCTGGTAGCAGAATAATTAAGCTGAATAGGACACTTAATTCTAGGAAAGTTCTAAAGAAATCCTTAAAATTATTAAGACTATCCCTCTCACTATCGTTTAGGCTGAAAGTCTGTCCAAATGTCTTTTGGCACTTATATTGAACATAATAAATTCCTTTCTCTGGATGTATCTCAGGATAGCATTAATTTGGTGTGATCGGGAGGTGAATTTCTTTAGGATCTTTTTCACTGTTCATGTGCTTCTTTTGCAGTTCCTTTGGAGTAGTGGGGGCTTAATGGGGCTTAGCTTTCATAAACTTTTGGTCTTGAGAATATATACTTGAGATAGGGTCAGTTTGGGAGCCTCCAATGTCTGTCAATTTGGGAACTCCAGAGTAGGATTTTCTAAAAATAATCATCCATTCATAACTGTATTGAGTTACAAAGGAGGGCAGGAGAGTCATCCCAGGTCATAGTTGTACAGTGTAAATTTAGACCAAGGGATGAAATGTGTTGGATGAAATGTGCTGTAATAATCATTATTGGGTATCTGTGAATTTAACACACTTTTCAGAAGGGGACAAGTTGCTTGCCATGGTAGGAAAAGCTGTGCCAAATGTTTGAGGAGAAATGTGGAGAGGAATAACATTAGCTTCAGACACCAAATTGCGAATTAAACTTCCTGAGGAATTTCTGAACCCTGTTCAAATAAATTAAAATTTTGTTTACCAAAATGACTCCAATATGCAAATACAGAATACAGTGTTATATAGGTGCTGGGGATTGAAATTTTTTACAATCCTATAATTTGTTGTAATACTCATTATAAGACCATTAGTTTATCATATTTTCCCTATAGTGTTTACTCACATGGACAGCGATAGATCCAGATTTCATGAAGTGAAGTCTGAAGGTTACCTAATTCAGGAGGCCGTTCTTAATAAAAAGAATGCATACTTTTGAATATCAACACTGGTCCCCTACAAAGGACCCATGCAGATGAAGAGCCCTGAAAGCTGAGTTTCACTGATTCCGGGTGAAGCTGCCTCTGGATGTGGAGCTGTGTTATGGGAATCCCGTATCACAGGCAGGACCCAGATCCGGTGCCACCTCAGTAGGAGGCAAAGGTGGAAACGTGGAAACTATTGTTGTAAGGCTCATACTTTACTGACCATCACAGAAGCTGCTTGTTAGGTCCCTTAGGAAGGGATCTCTCAATGAAACAAACACCGGAGCTTCTTATTGTTTTTGAGAGAATGTCTTACTCTGTCACCCAGGCTGGAGTGCAGTGGCACCATCTTGGCTCACTACAACCTCTGCTTCCTGGGTTCAAGTGATTCTCCTACCTCAGCCTCCTGAGTAGCTAGGATTACAGGCATGTGCTACCATACCCAGCTAATTTTTGTATTTTTAGTAGAAACGGGGTTTTGCCATATTGTCCAGGCTGGTCTTGAACTGCTGACCTCAAGTGATCCACCCTTATGACCAGCAGACCCTTGTCTGAGAAGCTGGATGATTCCTCATGAAGTCACTCACAAACCTTATTGCTGATGTATTTCACTTTCTTATTGAACTATCTCAGATTTTAAACACCCCACCCAATTTCACCATCTATGTGGCAACCAGAGCAACACTTACAAATAAAATAACCTTCAAGGCCAAACAGCTGCCTATAGCCAGATTTGTCAAGATTAACTTAAACAAGGTTTTAAAATCAGGCAACGCTTGTAGACACCAACCCCTGGGGGCACCATAAAATATCACCTTATTTCAAAAGACTGAGAAAGCTGAAAATGACCTGCAAAATTCCTATTGAGTGATCTATTTAATCACTCAGGTGGGGTATGGTGTGTCTGGCGCATGTTCAGCCTCAGGTGCACGTGCATGCAAATATACACACTTTTAAACATGAATCTCTCTTTGAAAAGACCATTCCTTCTTTCTTATCTGTATGTGAACAAATTGTCAAAACAACCTCAAATGCTAGATGATATAATCCTCAAATGCTAGTAATATAAAAATGACTGTAATAGTACAAGTGATATCATTGCTATCCATAGCACCACACTTTCACTGTTTCTCAAATCTGCAACTATCTTATTTTCTAGTCTTTATTCCTTTATTCACTGAAATGACTGATATGGGCAGGTTAGACACCCAGAGGAGGAGATAATGGTTTTGATTGTGCTAGATGGTTTGACTCTGCAGAGTGTATCCTATAGACTTAATACCAATAGAGGTCGTGGATATTTTTTCCCCATTTCTTTTCCTCTTTATTGTTAAGGAGACTAATTGTGTGTGAGTGTGTGACAGGAAATGTTAAATTCCTTTTGATTTTTTTTGTAGTGGCAAGAACAGGAGGGCATTCTTTTAAAAATCTTTTCTTTTTCTAGGCAAAGCGTGGGAATGGAAGATGAGAGAGAGTCAATTATCAGAATAAGATGTTCTACCAAGATGTAAAGAGGGGAAGAAAAGTAATTTTCAACAGCTAGGCAAGAACTGCCACAAGCAGTAGTGGAAAAAATCAATGGCATGGTTTCATAATGTGGTCTTGGATTCAACCAGAAAATACCACAGAGAGAAAACTGCAGGAGTCCCTATTTTGTCCCCTTAAAATGAATTAAATGGTCTGGTGGAAGTTGAAGGACTCTGAAGGTGGTGAGTCTACCACTGATTCTTCAGAGGGTGTCAAAGATGATTCCTGGTTAGGTATAAAAAGCAGCACTTTTGTCTGCTATTCATACATTAAAAATGACAGAGAATATACACCTAGAATATTTACCTAGTACTGCTGCCTTGGAAACATAGTTCCAGGTCTCATGAGTTTACCAACAAGGAGTCTTTCTGCTCTTGAGACCTCAACAATGTACTGAGCTGACTACCTCAGCAATATTCTATCTAAACTGACACCCAGGTATAGTGATCAATGGTCTAACCAGCTTGCAAGTTATGACTGAAATAATGGTTTACCTATCAAATCCTTGTAACTCCCAGAATAATTATGATTCCATCTTTTGGGCTGGCAATTATTTAAATAAAACATTATTTACAAAGGAAACAGCAGGGAGAATCATGTAAATTAGATTCATTAAGTGGACAGATTCACTTACAGTTCATTTTGGAATAATTTATGCCAATTTTCTCTGATGTCATCTGTTGTTCAGGTTAACAATTAGCTCATTATTAACTGACAAAGGTTACTTTGTATATTGGCAGAGGAAGGCATATTATTTGGGAAAGCTTCTATGACTATTGAGCTTTCATATGGGTGCAAGAGTTTATTTGCAAAAGTCCAGCTCTTATTTTCTCAAACAATTCAATATCCTGATGCATTTATCTCTGTATTCTCAGGAGACTTTGCAGAGGAATATATTTCTCTTTGCTAGTGTATAAGCAGTCAAGACTAAAAGAGAATAGGGCAAAATATTCATTCCAACTCTGTATTACTCTCTGCTTTGAACTAAAGATAATATTTTCTAATATATTAAGAGACACCTCTTTTACAGGCCAAGTTACAGATCTTTTAAAAAATCCAATATGATGATGCCCATTTACAAAATTTTATGATGAAAAAATTAACTTTAAAACTCTTTTACAACTCTACCAAATGTAAGAAATATATGGCCCTAAGAAGGCAAGGCATTAGTCCATTTAGACCTTTTGAAATTCTTACTGTTGCTTGCAGTCTTTTACCCGTCTCAGCACTGTGTAGTTTAGTGACTCTGACCTTGAGGAGGCAACAGAAATGGTGCCTACTATTAATGTGGGTTTTCTTTTAAAAAACAAAATGTTTCCTGGCATGTAATTGTTTTTTTTCAAAAAACACTTGACCCTGTGCAGTATTTTACACTTACATCATTTCCCCATTTATAATTCTTTCTTGTTTTAGTGTGTTGGAGGAAAAAAAAAGTGTTATGTAGTTCTTTAAAAACATTCAACCAAACAATAATAAACAATCGTAACATTCTGAAGTATTTATCGTGAATGTAAACTCTGAAAGCAGTAAAACTGGTAAAAGGTGATTTCCATAATAACTGGATGAGGGAGGGAGGGAGGGAGGACCCAGGAAAAATCGAGCTTTTTGCTTGCATAACAGAATGAAGGAAATGCTGAACATGGATTAGGTTTGGAAGAGAATTCCTGAGTTTGGTTTTGGATATCATGACTGTGTCTTTGAGTCACACAAGTGGAAATATCAAATAAATTCCATCTATATGACTGAAGTATAAATTTGAGTATAAATTCATTTTTGTTTACATGTTATTGTAATCCAAGTATATAGATGGAATCACCTAGCAATAGAAGACAGAGAAAAGAAGGGGGCCTTGGATAGAACCTTTATTAATTCCAGCATTTAATGGAAAAGAAAGACGAACCTGAAAATGACCAGAGAAGTAGGGGGAAATTCAGAGTGTTGAGTTAGGGGAGATAAGGGTAAGAGTATTACAAGGAGGGAGCAACCAACAATATCATATATGTTGCTAAAAAGACACATCAGAGGAGAACTGAAAAATATCCACCTGGTTTAGCAATATGATGGTCATTGCTGACCTAACAAGCTGCTTTAGTAAAGTTGTTAAGATGGAAACCAGATAAGTAGGTTGAGGAATGAGTAGAAGGAGAGCAAATGGGCTAGGCGCAGTTAAGGATAAAAATGAAAAGAGAGGTAAAGCAGGATAGTTGGGTAGTGTGGGTCTATTTGAAGTTGTTGATCAATAATAAACAAGGGAACCAGTCTCTGCAGGTGTGTAAATCTCTCCAACAGGGCTCATCTATGCAGATATAGTGTCCGAAAAACAACATGTTGGCTTCATCTCTGCTTAGGGTTTTTCCAGATGGGTATAACAAAAAGATAATGGAATCTAGACTGTTTGCAAGGGTGATACAGAAATAAAGGAGAATGGATTCCAATCCGAATAAGTAGGAAGATGGAGAAAGGACAGACATTAGTGAATTGGAGTCCCTATCAGGTCAAAGAAGGATCTCATTTATTCATATGCCATCCTAATACAGCTTGTCTATAGAGGGAGGAAAATAAATGTCCTCTTTAAAGCTACTGCATACAAAGCTTTTTTTTTTTTTTTTTTTTTTTTTTAATTAAGCTAAAGGGCAAAGAGACCTAGGTCCAGTTTTAACAACTCCCTCTTCCCTAGACTTTGTGGGAGGGCCCAAGCACAGACAAAACAAATTTCAGACAAAGCCAGGCATATATATATATTCTTACCTGAATATAGATTTCTCCCAATATGCCAGTTGCAACTCTCTCAGCATAAAAAACTTATGGAAAAAATACTTTTGCCTTTTCACTTGGCTAAAAGAAGATTATTCTATAAAAAGAACTGTAGTCCAGATGATTAAAAAATGGAGGGAGAGGATGAAACCAAAACTTTACTCAAATGGAAACTTCCTTAAGTTTTCCCATTATTCTTAATGAAATAAAGGCTGAGCTAACTGCTAGAGAAAACTGATTATTGATGTTGCAGAAAATAAACTTAAAAATAATCATTCTAAAGTCTTGTTTCTTTTTCTGTAGTATGTGTATTTTCTGTTCTATTTTAATATTGTATCATTTTAATAAAACCTTTGGTTAGGCTGGGTGCAGTGGCTCATGCCTGTAATCCTAGCACTGTGGGAGGCTGAGGTGGGGGGATCACTTGAGGTCAGGAGTTCGAGACCAGCTTGGCCAACATGGTGAAATCCCATCTCTACTAAAAATACAAAAAATTAGCTGGGCGTGGTGGTAGGTACCTGTAATCCCAGCTACTCGGGAGGGTGAGGCACAAGAATCATTTGAACGTGGGAGGCGGAGGTTGCAGTGAGCCCAGATAGCGCCATTGCACTCCAGCCTGGGCAATAAGAGTGAAACTCTGTCTCATAAAAAACAAAAACCAAAAATGTGGTTAAAATGAAAAGGGAAAGAAATAAAATACTAACTATATAGAAAATAAGAGAATAAATAGTGAGGAAGAACTTTATATTCAAACTCTACAAAATTTTTCAGATGACTCTTGTCAATTTTCTTTATCAAATAATAAATAATATTATGTTCCAGAACAAGTCTAACTTTTCTCTATTTTTCAGACAGAAAAAGAAAAGCAGATGAAAGGAAACAGAATTTTCTATTTTCTCCTCACCATCTAAGCCTCAAATAAAAAACATCTAACAATTCAACGATCTTAACTTGGACCTGGTAGGAGACATACACTGAAGCAGTGGCTAGAACTCCAAAATATACCAATCTGTGAGGCTAGGAGATGACAGATCAAATTTTCCTCAGAAGAAACATCCTAGCTATATTTCTTCATTGAATGTGGCCATGTATTGGCCCAGTAATCTTCACAAGCATCACAACCAATTACTTAGGGCTTTAATAAAGAAGGGACCTTATGTAGAGTTTAATCAGATGGCAGTTGTGGGAAAGAAGCAGAAACAGTTTTGTTTGTTTGCATTAACAAATGGATGGTGAGAAAGATAAAAGGGGAAATCAAGAAGATAACCCAAAGGAAAAAGATAAATGGAGGAATTAAAATGAAATTCAATCTTCCCCCAAACAGAATCTGGCATAAGAAAATGCAGGCATTTTTGGCTAAACCAGAAATTAAATGGTAACTACATCTCTTTAAGGTCCAGAGCTATAAAGCATAGGGTGAGGAAAGGGCACCCAGATAGGGGAATCCTATGCACTGGGTTTTAGACCTAGCTTTGCTAAGCCTCCGTTTCCTTACTTGTAAGGAGAAACAAATGCTTCTTGCTCTTTAACAAAAAGACCACCAATGTTGTCCCCTGCCCACACTCATCCACAGTTGTTCTGATAGACTTGGGACAGCTATCTTTTCAACCCTCTCTTCCAAATACTTGAGATGTATTTTATAGATCTATGAGTGAGCAGCTATTTCTAATTCTGTCTTGAAAGGATTATTCCAAAACCAAGACAATGAAGGGGATACCATTAGAAAAAAATATTTGTAGGGTGACAATCAATTTAAATTATCTCATAAAAAGATGAGTTCGTGGCATATCATAAGGGAAGTCAGATTGCTTCCTTGTTTCTATCAGAAATAGGGTAAAACCAGCTCATGTTGAAAGCTGGATAAGAAGTTAAGCAGCTATTTTTTTTTTTTGAGAGGGAATCTCACTCTGTCACCAGGCCGGAGTGCAGTGGTACGATCTCGGCTCACTGCAACCTCCACCTCCCGGGTTCAAGAGATTCTCTTGCTTCAGCCTCCTGAGTAGCTGGGACTACAGGCGGCCAGCTAATTTTTGTATTTTTAGTTGAGACGGGGTTTCACCATGCTGGCCAGGATGGTCTCGATCTCGACCTCGTGATCCACCCAACTCGGCCTCCCAAAGTGCTGGGATTACAGACGTGAGCCACCGCGCCCAGCCCGAAGTTAAGCAGCTATTGATGGCAGTCTGTTGGACTTTATTCCATTTATTTCTTTCGTTTTCACGTGAGCTTTCTGTGACTGAATCCTAGGAAGTTAATATGCCAATGATTTACTTCCTGGGAGTCTAAGAAAGCACGTTTATTTACTATATGCCATCAAACAGAGCTATTACATTTTGTTGAATTTGTAAGGATAAAAACCATGACAAGAGCACCGTATTTCCAGAAAATAGATTCCAAGTGTATAACAGAGGGCTAGGCATCTCTTTCTTTTTTTTCATATAAAACCATGAGTGAATATACACTCCTTTTTTATAGAAGTGTCTTTCGTTTGGTGAATAAAAGGCCGAATTCTTACAGAATACTTTGTTATAAGCACTTCCATGGTGCAATATAGTTTTGGTTGGAAAGGCTAAAAAATGAACTCTGCTTCCCAAGCCTATCAACAAATATGGAGAATATCATATGAGAGTCATGGATTGCCAAGGTCTTCGGAGTTCATGAAATTGTGTGTAGGACACTTTGGGTACAGGGGAATTGCTGTTGTGGTTAAAAAACAAGGAGGGGCATTTCTTTTACTTTACAAATGACACTGGAGCTTAGAGAGATTGGCTCAAGCTCATGTGGCCTGCAAAGCCTGGGCTCAAAATCAGAACTTCTGATGACTAACCTTGCTGCTTTGTGACCGCTGGGGTTCAACCGCATGTTGAGATTCCCAAGAATCCCCTGATCTTGGAGCAGGAGGAAGCCAGCTGCCCCAGGTCTCTGACTACAGCCAGGGGGACCTATTCCCTCCTCAGTCTCCAACTCTCTGCCCCCAGCTACTGGCAGACGGGAGTAACACGCATGTAGCAGTCCCATCTTTGCCTGTTTCTTCTTTGTGAGGGACACTTAGCATTTTCAGACCATCCCTGAGCTGGAACAAAGTAATTTTGTCTGAAGAGCCTGAAGCTGGGCTTAAAGGTGCTTACCAGAAAGGAGACGGGCAGTGATCACCTTCTTGCTCCTAAAGAGGTGGGTCCTGCCAGGTCAGCCCTGGAAACTCCTTTCTTTGGATAGAACCAGGACAAGCCTCATCCCACAGAACTAGGGAAAAGCTTCAGCACGTGGTTGTGAAGGAGGGTGGGGCCCGTTAACTCATGTCCTTTAATAATAATGACAAGAGCAGCCCTTTATCAAGGGCCTAATTTTTCTAGGCCCTATGCTATGTATGTTAATCATGCGGATCTCACAAATATCTTGCAAGATAGGTATTATTGTCATTGTCCCCATTTTACAGATTATGAAATCAAGGTTCAGAGAGTTTAAGCAATTTTCCCAGTGTCACACAGCTAGTAGATGACAAAGATCTGAACCCAGCTATTTGACTCATGCTCTGTGCTGTTGCAGGCGATTGAGTCTGAACTTGATTGGTAGGATGTGGTTATCAATGTTGTATTCATAACATAAGAAACCTGGGGATTAACTTAAGTGAAGTCTACAGACAGAAGACAAGTTGATGAGACTGAATTAGCACAAAATACTAAAATAAGTATTCTGCCTATTTTTGAGTAGGATATAAATTGTAGAGCATCCCCCTATGAGAGAGCCACTCAGAGAAAAACAGGTTCACTCAGAGGTTTACGGAACTCCATCTGTGAGGCAAGGCTGGGCAAGTGGCTTGCTTATCTCAAAGAACTGGCTCAGTAGGTAAATGGAGCAGGTTCATATAAATAGGATTCTACTTGGAGATAGGGAATCAACCACACACATTGTCTCCCCACAAGAGTAGTCTTTCTGCCTTCCCTGTTTCTTTGACTGGCATAAGCAGAATTATAGTCATGAGGGCTGGAACCCCACAGTCACCTGGGGCTCCTACTTCCTCACAACTGGCACCTGCTTGGCCCTTCCTCTCTGTAGTCCTGATGCCCCCAGTAACGCAGCATCAGATTCTATGGATTTGAGGCCAGAGTTTTCTAGCATCTATACTTTTCCTTTCTATTCCCATTGCAACTACCATAATTGAGGCCCCCGTGACTTCTCCCTAATCACTGCTGTTAAATCAATCTTTCTAAGACAAGACTATGTCTACAAATCATCTGATTCCTCATTATCTACTGAGTCAAATCTAGACACTTTCACCTGATACTCAAAATCTTTTCAGATTTCCCTGAACACATCTTGTTAGTCTCTCCTCCTTGGCCAATCTTATATGTGCCAAGCTGCAATCCTCACTTAACCCCAAGCATACACAACAGTTTTCCATATTTGCACCTTTACTTGTGACCTTTGCTTTGTCTAGAAAAATAAAACGTGTATGTTGTGTGTTTTGTACTTCCTAGTGTTCACAGTGGTTTCATTCACCTTTTTCCATTTGAAATTTACAGTTACTCTGTGGGACAGATATGATTATACTCATCTTACAGATTAGAAAATAGTGGCTCAGGGCAGGCCTGGAACCTAGAGTTCCACAGCTGAGGGGCTGAGGGATGACTAGCAGCTAGATCTTCAAACTCATTGCTCTGTCCACAGCTCCATGTTGCTTCTCTCTCCCCCAAATCTGGCCTTTAATTCAGCTCCCTCCAGTTGCTATTAGTAAAATTCCATCTTTTTCTCAAAGTCCAGCTCGAATCCACCAACTGTTAGCTTTTCCAAAATAAACCTAGATTTGAGGGTTCTCTCTCTTTGTGTTCTTATGGCTCCTTGCTCAACTTGCTGGGTGCTTAAAGCAATTAGGGAAAAGGCCTGAGAGTTCCTACACAAGAATTTCATACCAGCAATGATCAAGGTTTTAAAAGCTTTTAGATTATGACCCCATTAAGGCATACATGTTATATCACAACCCAGTGTACATGCACACACCCCTGAAACAAGTTTTATGAAATAAAATTTACTTCTAATTCATCAATGCACTGTGATATTTTCTCTAGTCTACTATTTATTAAGAAGTGCTGGTTAGGAACCCACTAAATTGCTTGTGAGAACCACTAATGAGTTATGATCAGCATTTTGAAAATCCCTGATTTAAATATTATGTCTCTTCTAAATGGCCTAGACAACATTTTCAAAGGTTTGCAAAAGACTGAGCTAGCAAGAAAGATAGGTGCGTTCATCAGGGATTGAATCTGTAGTTCCCAACAGGAACACAAACAGTTCTTACAAAGGCTAGGCCAGGAAGGAAGGGCCTCAGCTGGAGAGCATCAACTTCTGTTTGTTGGAAGGTCAAGGAGAGGGATTCTGGGTGAACAGTTGATGGTGGAGGGGAGTACCCATTCCACAGTGGGATATCTTCCAAAGAGTCGGATTTGTAGAAGCCGAAGATTGAGGTGAGGAAGATTTCTCAATAAGGCATATCTGTGGACTGAGAGGAGACTTATGTGCTCATCATAACCTTGAATATAGCAGGAAATCAGCTAGAATTTAAAAATAATAAAAATGTAATAAAATTCTTTGTTTATATCTGCAAAATGAGTCTGAAGGCCTTCAGGCCTATAAACCTGTCACTGAATTTAGTATCATTTTAACTTTATGAAGCACTTGATGTTTGCAAAGTGCTTGTACAATTACCAATTACCATAATGTTCCTCTTCTGAATATTTCAGATCAGAGAAGGCCTGAGGACTTTAGACTAAGGGGGAAAAAAAGGAAAAAAGTTGGCCAAGCCAATTAAATACCAGACTTCTCAGCTTGTACTGCTAGAGTTGTTTACCATGTGGGGCACTTGCCTAGGGGTACTTTGGGGACATCTCTTCCTTCAGCACCTAGAGTCTGCGGTGCACACAGCCAGCCTTGGTCAGCCACCCCTCATGACTGACACCCACTCGCTGCTCTTGAGCATTCCAGGCGTAATTCTGTGTCTACATGAACCAGTGGAAGGAAAGGCAAAGGGCTTGACACCTGTAACCCAAGGGCTAGTCCGTAGCGAGGGATGTGGGAAGAGGTGTTTGCAGTTGC
This sequence comes from Macaca fascicularis, assembly GCF_037993035.2. NCBI lineage: Eukaryota > Metazoa > Chordata > Mammalia > Primates > Cercopithecidae > Macaca > Macaca fascicularis. The sequence goes on from NC_088376.1 coordinate 46,174,559, forward strand.
TGGGACAGGGCAGTGAGGAAATAAAGCTGCTACAGTCTTTCCTGTTTGAGGTATTAAACACATGTTAAAGGATTAAGGAAAGATTTGCTTAGCAGCCTGCATGAGCTAGAAATCAGTTCTGGCCATGTTTATAGGCAACAGGTCAGTGAAACCTAATACACTGGTAGATTTCAAGGAATTCCAAGGAAATGGCTTCAAGGGATGTCAAAGGCAATTGTTTCAGGATGTGTCTGTTTCCTTTGGAAAAAGGTTAGCTCTCTGATGCTGCTTCTCCTACATGTAAAAGGCCACAGTGCCAGTCACTATTGGCGAGAGGCTGCTCCAGGAAGCTGAGCGTGGCTCAGGGGCTGGTGGCATTCTAGTTTATCAGTTTAAGAACAAAAACAACTTTTTATTTGAAAATGAATTGCAATTCAGATACTTTTGTTAGATTAGTTAAAACCTTTTGTTAGATTAGTTGAAATTCTCCAGTTTCTGACTATGGACAGGAAACTGAAATACTAGAAGACAAGCTTAGAGACTGATCTGGCTTTTTAGCTAAAAAACATTCTAGTAGACCCTGGCCCTAACAATGACACCACTGGATAATTTTCAGTAGTGGAAATTTAAGAATAATCTCTTAATGATACTTTTATATATTAACTCATTTATATTGGGAACACACACTGAATGCTCTAAAATAGTTTTCAAAGTAGAATGAAACATGTTTGTCTACATTTTTATCCACACAGAAAACTGGTGGGTATTTCACGGGGAAGCTGTCCTGGATTGTGGATTATTTTCAGTTTATTCGTCTCCCTGTCAGATCAGCTTTCATACAGCCACCAGTTCTCTGCATTATAACAAACAGGACTCTGTGGCTCTGTGCTTAAAGTGCTGCATTGGTTTCCTGCTGTCAATAACATAAAATCCATTTTCTTAACCGTGACGCATGTAGTCCTACACAATCTGTGCACATGATACTTCCCTGGTTTCACTTCCCACTAGTTGCCCTGAACTTTTCATCATTTTCTGAACACTCTGCACCCTGTTCAGGCTTTTGCCTGAGCTGTTTCCTTGCCACAAAGTCCTTCACACTCTCAGCCCTGCTCCTCACAGATTCTTATTCTTTTATTACCCACTTCCCAAGTCACTTCAGTGTGGCTTCCTGGCTTCTCCAAAGCTGTTTAGTTGGCTGTACCCCTCTCTGGCTTCCATAGCACTTACTGTGGTCTGAATGTTTGTGTCCCCCTAAATTCACAGGTTGAAACCTGACTCCCAAGGTGATCACCTTAAGAGGTGGAGCCTTTGGGAGGTGATTAGGTAATGAGAGTTCTGCCCTCATGAATGGGATTAGTGCCCTAATCAAAGAGGCCTAAGAGAGCTTGTTTACTTTCTTTACCACATAAGGATAGAGCAAGAAAGTGAATCCCGTGATCAGGAAACGGGTCCTCACCAGACATGGACATTGCTGGGATCTTCATCTTGGACTTCCCAGCTTCCAGAACTGTGAGCAATAAAATTCTATTGTTTATAAGCTACCAGTCTAATGTATTTTGTTATAGCAGCCTGAACAAAGTAAGAAAACACTGTTTTGCTCAGAACTTTGTGATAACTCTCAGCATTGGTGGATGGTGCCACCAATCTACCTCATTAGGATGCTGGCAGCTTAAGGGCAATCACCATTTATTTCTTTATCTTTGTGGCTTAGAAGAAGGCAGAAGCCTTTTTGCCCCCTAAGGAAGAAGTATTGAAATTCAATTTAGTTAAAATAATTGAATAAAATATAATAGAATAATTATCTTTTTCTGTGGGAAGAAATAGGAAAACTAACCCAAGCCTCACAGCAGTAAGATCTGTGACAGAAAGCAAACTTGAAAGGATAATTTAGCCTGTACCACATCACTCTACCTTTAGCCATTTGAGTAACCAAAAAAAAAGGTAAAATATTAACCAACAAGAGAGAATTCTGATCACACTAGGCATTGGGAATAAGGGTTTCACGCTTGACTTCAAAGGCTTATTCATTGCCCCTCGAGTCTGCCTCTTTTCTCTCTCCTGTAATTCTGTACTTTTCAGGTGGGTTATTCAGGCTCTCTCGCATCTATTCATGCCACACTCACCACAGGACCTTCCCCATGTCACTCCCTATTCTTGGAAAGCTCTTCCTCCCTTCTGGTGTTTTAATTTCATGTTAGGAAATCCCAGTTCCTCTATGGACCCTTTCCCACATGACTGGAAGAAAAGCATTTATTTCTTCAACAAGCTTTTCCTCTATTAATCACCAGCATAATAATCTCTTTGCCTGCTCTTTCTCATGAGTTGGTTTGACATACGTTGAGAATCACCATCATCTACCTTGTGAAGTGAACCTTAATTAGGGAAGAGACATGTCTGCCCAACACTCTGTGTGATGTCTATCACAGCTTCACATGCAGACAAATGCTGAATAACTGCAGTCTGTGAGCTAGACCCAGGACTGTGTCTCACTGGCAGTGGTAATATGTGAAGCTGGCAGCCATGGCCCATGCTGATAATGTGTCTCTGGTAGCTCATGAACTCGTTGGCGGCCTGCAAATATCTTGGCTCCTACAGTTGAAAAGGAGTGACCAAGTAACAATTAAAGGACATTTAAACATTCTACTCTTTTTTTCATGGGAAAGAAATATTAAAACTAAATTCAATACTGGCAGTATTAAGGTAGTACATATTTTTAAAGCCCTATCATCTTTCCTTTCTCTTTTTTTCCTAATAAAATGATTCAGTACTGACCTAGAAATCTTCAATATAACACCACACTGCTAATAACAAAACACCATGGCTTCACTTGAAAGGTGCAATTGAAAGATTTCCTTTATCACAGTAAGGTACAAGAGGAATAATTATCATCAAAGGCTTGTATTGCTTTCATTGTGGAAGAGAAAAATTGCTGCACTTCTCTATCAAGTCAAAATTGCTATCTGTAGTGTAATTTCCAGAAAAATAACTATGAGATGATGGACTATAAGTTAGAAAAGTCATAAATGAAACAACTGCATGTGCAGAACAGAGGACACAAAAGAACAGCTTAACACCCAGCTCCATCCATTTACTCAAAATCAAAGAAGAAGAATTATGTCTGATTTATAGCCCAAGTGAAACCTTTCCTTTATGGAAACTAAAGACTTTGAAATGGTATTAAAATACAGCTGTTGCAACTAAAAATTATTACAGGTATATAAAATAATGGAAAACTTAGTCACTCAGATAATAAATGACAATATTATACACATTACATGATGCCTCTCTTTAAGACATGTGGAGGTAGAAATAATAATGATAATATGTGTATTGAGCACTGTTCTAAGTGTTTTGTGTTAATTCATTTAATTATCAAAACAAAGCCATGAGGTGGGGACTTCCGTTATCCCCATTTTTCAGATGAGCGATGGAGACACAGAATGGTTAAATAACTTTCCTAAAATTACATAACTAGTAAGTAGATAGGCTATAATAGCAAATCAATAACTTCTGGCCACAGAACAAGACTTTCTTCTGTTTGATGAAAACCACTAGTAGAATGTCTGTGTCTTTCTTTATACTGTAGATGTGTTCCTGAAAAGATCTCCGTAAATCAGAAATTTTGAAACAGAATCATATTGGAATGATAGCTCTGTGGGAATTTCTTTATAGGTGCATCACGAGTGCCCAGGATGGTACCTGGCATGTGGTAGACTTGATAAATGTGATAAATGAATGAATAAATGAATGAGGAAAGTCTAATATGGTGTTTTGCTCTGAGAAAATAATAAATATATTTAATTTGATTTAAAGGAATTTATTTTATCCATTCTACAAGGGGAGGAGCGACCTTCTGATTTCTTATTTGTGTAAATCTAGATCTTCATATCATTTGTGTAAAGTGAAGTTGAAATATGAAAGCATTTTCATTTAATAGAAATATTATTAAAACTTTTCCAGGGAAAAAAGCAAAACAAAGCAGAGATGCCAAAGCTTACGTAGCATCCCAGGATCATTGTACAAAAATCAGTTACCATCTCGGGACCCACAAGATTTTATAATCACAGTGGGGAATCCATTGTGTTTAGGTAACAATTCATAAAGTCAAACGTGTAGTCACTTGTCAGGTCTCCAGAAGAGGTTTATACTGACTAAAGAATAGTGCAATGTATTTAGGCCATAGAGTCTTGAGAAAACTGCACTATTTAACTGTTTTAAATGTGTTGGTTCTGAGAGGCCAGTGAATCAGTTGCCATCAGTAGGAAGCTGTTTTAATAACTAGCCAACTTTTCTGATGGATTCAGCCAAAACGGAGGATAGTATGTATCATTCCTATTATGCGGAAGAAAAAATTATGGAAGATCCAAGTTGTTACCTGAACAAAAGACTGCACGTGTTTCCAGACACTGTTAAAATTCCCCTGTGTTGATTCCTACCCAAAAATCATAAGAACATAGGAGTCCAGGAAGAAGCTGATGTTTTCTCCCAGGATTTTTTAAGAGAGAGAATCTCACTTTGTTGCCCAAGCTGGAGGGCAGGGCAAAATCATAGCTCATTGCAGTCTTGAACTCCTGGGCTCAAGTGATCGTCTTGCCTCAGCCTTCCTAGTAGGTAGGACAACAGGTGCACGCTACTAGGCTCAGTTAATTTTTTTTTTTTTGTAGAGATGGGGTCTTGCTATGTTACCCAGGGTGTTCTCAAACTCTTGGGCTCAATTGATCCTCCTGCTTCCACCCCTTAAAGTGCTGGGATTATAGGGTTGAGCCACTGAACCCAGCCTCTTTCAGGAAGCTATAATCCACTTTACTTAGGTGCTAAGTCAAAGACTTTCTATGAGATTTTTCTACAGCAGCACCCATGAGGATATGGATGACCAAAAGCCAACCTAAATACCCCAAAATAATAATAGTATTCTCGGTGTTATTAACCAGCGGATGGGAGTGATGGCTGCATTGCAGCCCAATGCAAGCTGGGCTCCTCCCTACAGCCAGCTTCCCGGGAGAAGCAGTTATAATGCTATGTGCATATTCATGTGCGGATGCCATCACAGAGTGTGTTTAGGAAGAGCCTTTAGGAAGCTGACTGCTTATGTTTACTTCAAATATTCTGAAATTTCGTTGCTTTCTGAAACTACTTGTGGAGTTATCTTTACATTTTGCAAGTGAGAGTTACCAATGATTTTAATTTTTGGCTCCCCTAAAGAGTTCATCCCCCCATGAAATTCTGATGATGCCAGTGCCTTCCTTTCCTGTGCTAGGGACTACCTGTGATTTCAAAGGACTTTGCCACCATGAGGTACAAAGCAAGACTTTGTGAGGGTCAACCATGACTATCCTCAGTACCTAGTATACTGCCTCCACATAGTGGGCAATCAAAGTATCCATTGAACAAAAGATTACTTACATCCTCTGCTCTCTCTCCTGCTTGCTACTGAAAGTAAAACACACCTCTCCTTCAGACGGTGGGGGCTTTTGCTGAACCATCAAAGAAGTTATCAGACTAAAACAACCAATTATACACTAGGAACACTTATGAAAATGGCATCACAGTCATGTTCAAGCTACCAGAACTCACCGGATGGGCCACCTGAACTGAGATCCTTGGATTGCTTAGGTGGACACAGCCTGTTCTCTGTTGATTACAAACGTTGGCTCCAAGTCCATGAGTACTCTTGGATGTGCCTTTTTCCTCTCTTGGGCTCATTTACCTCATTTATAAAACTGGGATCACAGAAATAACATTGCTTGTTCCTCTGAGAGTTTTTTGTGAAGTAAACTCAAGTCATTCACAATGCCACAGCAAACTACCCCAATAAATAATTCATGGGTGTTTCAGCTAGTCAGGATAGGGAAAAAACTGCAGTACAGGATCATTATTTAAAATGGAAATTGCTGTTCACAATATTCATACCTATGACTTAAAATAAGCATGACTGTGTGGGATATAAAAAATTCTGTCAAGTTTTAGGAGGGGAAGGTTTTTCTTTTCTTTTTTTTTAGTTAAGACTAAAATGCCGTTACATTTAAATCTATTAAATACGTGGTTTCCAAGTATTATTTTGAATGCCCCTGATATTTATGTTTACATTTCTTGAAGTGGATTCCCAATCTGCCTTAGCCTGTACAAGATGGGGTCTGGTACCTGCCACTTTCCTTGCCAGACCCTTTAGGATGGGAAATGCAAGCATCTTCAGCATCCACACGTCCTGCTGTGGGCTTTTGATTTTGTTGGCAATACCTCAGCGCAGCCTTCATTCCAACCAGTGACGGAAAGGAAATCTCCATCCATGTGGCTTTATGTAATTCTGTCACTGTGTCAACTTGCCAATCCATTGTTCTTTGCACTTTCTTTACACTTATAAAATGTTGGCAACCACATAATGAGTCCTTATTTTCAATTGATGTTGGCATACAGGAAATGCTAAAAATGATGTTAGGCTGCCCTTTTTATTTTGGAAAAGGTCATTCTTATCCTGTGTCATTCACATTTGTAGGGCTAATTTATACACATGTTTAAGGGGAGAGATGGTAAATGAGAGAATGGAAAGAGACTCTAGAAAGGAGATAGTCAAGCAACATCATTAGTCACCTATGAATAAGGCAACATGAGGTTCTCATACCAGCTGTAACACTGGGAATCCATGCAAATAGTTTTATCTGATGTCTTAAAATACGAATAAGGGGGCATCGATTTCTTCTTCTTGCTTCCTCATTATAAGAGATTGCTAGTGAGGATGATAAGTGGCTTTACAATTTTGAGTTTGTTATAATAAAATCAACATGACTGGTGAGATAAGACATATGTATTCAACGTCACTCAGAGAATGGCTTCTAAGCCAGAGCTAGGCTTGAATGTGCCAGATCGTTGTACTAATCAAACCTAACAAAGGTGGGACCAACCATAGGAAGGAGGTCAGCTCAAGCAATAGGGATTTAAATCTGCTGTGAGTGGCCGTTCCTGTCTAGGGAGTGAGACACTTAGGCTGGGGGTCTACACAGGGTAGCCTGGATGAAAACATTAATATTATCCACTCTTTCTTGCTCTGCTTTCAGACTCACTTAGCAGCCTTCTCATAATTAATTGGATTTTCCTGCTACATCAATGCCTGAAATGAAGGTGCCCTGGATAGAAAATATTGCTTGCTTGCTTAATTGATTCATTCATTCCTTCAACAAATATTTATTGAGTGTTCACTCCCTGCCAGGAATTTTTCTATGCCCTGATGACATACCAGGGAATGAAAACAGACCCAATTTCTGTCTATGGAAGGCACATATCCTGGTTGCAGGAAACTATTAAAAAAAAGTCCATTCTGTATGAGATGGTGGTTAAGTGTTACGGTGAAAAAAATAAAGCAGGAAGGAGTGAGAGAGTTAGCTCCTGTTAGACATTTAGATATACAGCCAGGAAGGTCTCACCGACAAGCTGAATGAAAGAGGTAAAGAAGGAAGCAAGCAAATGCCTGAGGGAAGAGCCAGTGCAAGGGCCTGGGTGCAGAAGTGTGCTTGGTGTGCCTGAGGAAGGACAGGGTAGCTGAAGCAGAGTGAGCCAGGGGGAAAGAGTAGGATAGGAGGGGCTCTAGGGATAAGACTGTGACTTGAGCCTTCTTATGGCTGAAGAGTATCTCCCCCTGCCCATACTTCCCCTCCACGATGGGGATTTGGCGATTTAGGAATTTGGTGTCTGGTATGTACTACTGCCTCCTTTGAGCTTGGCTACAGTGAGTCCATCTTTTATCAGGCTGAACCACTCTTGGAGTCTTTGAATATTTAACTTTCTGCCCCTAAAAAGTTGAGGATCTGATTCAGAAGTTGGGGACTCCTTCATGGTGGTGCTCTCTGGGTGACCAACAAAAACCTGTAACCTTGTTATCACACCAATATATTGCCAATAAATGTTCAAGATGTGAGCTCTGGACTGTATCATGTAAGGAGTCCTAATTATTCATTGTTTTAATGGTGAATTTATGAACATACTGAGACATGAGGATTTATAGGTAGAGTAAGAGATATCACGGATATAGAATTGTTAATAATCAAGCTTATTTAGGTGTCTTGATGGACTTTAGTGTGAGACTAATCTGGGCTTGAATCGTGAAATTGACCCTCACTAGCTATAGAAACAAAGTTATTTAAGTTATCTGGGAATTTGTTTCCTCCACATCAAAGAGAGTGGTTGTAAGAATTAAAAAAAACAAAAAGAGTGGTTAAATGAAGAGAGCTAAATGAAATAACATGCCTGATGGCAAAGCATCGCTACTCAGTAACATTAGTTCCCTTTCTCATCTCCCCATTTATCAGTGTCTTCTTTGTACTCCATAATTTGGAATTGCTGCCCACGTTGAATCATAATGAACCTTAATTAATCATCAGTTTTGGCACCATAGGCTTCCTTCCAACAGGGGAGCCCCTGTTGCAGCAGAGGCCAACCCAATCAGTAGTACACTTGTGTTGTTATATCTCTAGACCCTCCCAGCCTCCTGCAGAGCTGGGGAGGTGCAATGAAGTAATAAATGTAAACCACTGAACACAGTGCTTGGCATTGTTCATCATCATTGAATGTTAAGTTTTATAACTTTTATTCTGTAGTTTTTGGAAAACTTTTAGGGGAAGGTATGTATGTACTACTTATGCTATGAAAAAGAAAAAAACAAAACTATGTGAGTGACTGGTTTTATTGATAACAATAGTAAATTAAGAGGGGTTTTCTACCTTTGAGTCTGAATATTAAGCATTAATTGAATATAAATTCGGTATGTGACTGTTAGTTTTATGGCTCAACCTGGCTAGACTACCCAGTTATTCATTTAAACTCTAACTTAGGTGTCATTGTTGACACCTAAGGTATTTTGTAGATGTGGTTAATATCTGCAGTTGACACTAAGTAAAGGAGTTTATCCCTCAATACGGTTTGTGGCCTCATCCAATCAGTTGCATGGACTTAACAGCAAAACTTAGGCTTTTCTGAGGAAGAAAGCGTTCTGCTTAAGGACTACACAGTATTAGCTCTTGCCTGAATTTCCAGACAGAGAGCCTGCTCTGCAAATTTTGGACTTGCCAGCCCCCACAACTGTATAAACAATTCTTTAAAATAAATCTATATGTATATGATATGTAAAGCACTTCTGCTGATTCTGTTTATTTGGAGAACCCTGACTGATATAGGTGTGTATAAAGTTATATATTCTTCTTTTTCTTTTGTCAATAATTATTTGTGATACCTCATTTGCATGATTCATTTTTACTGAAATGAAACTTCAGCAGCTCCAAACTACACAGCCAGTTTCTTTCAGCCTTGTGACAATTTCTCTTTGGTTCAGGCCAGCAAACTGATCTCAGGGTGAGGGGCTAATCTCTACACTGGTGGTGGCTGGCATAGCCTAACTTATGAGGTTCACAGGACACACTGCCTGGGTTCTGGGTGAACAATAGAATGATCATAAATGCCAAATGGATAATTTGCTCTAAAATAACAGATATATTAAGAGGCCACATAGTTGAAACTGTTTGCTTGCTACTCTCTTTGTATAAATTCAGAGCATAGCTAAGATACAAAAACTTCATTATCTAAGTGAATATATATTTGTGTAGTGGTGGCAGCATAGCAATTTCTAGAATGAATGTGCAGGAGGATAAACTACCATGAGAAGAGATATGACTGAGAGTGTAAATCTGCTTTTATTTTTGCTAGTCTGTCTATAATCATATGGAAATAAACCCCTAATGAAAAGTGAGACAAAAACTATGACATCATCTGAATTTAGTGTCACTGCCCTAAGCTAAAATTTTTGATGGGCTCCAACTTTTATTTTCTTGTCTTCAAGGTTTTTTTTTTTTTCACTTTATTCCTTTTCTTCATTGTAAAGCTTTCTTCATAGCATTGTCAGAATTTGAAAAAAAACATCTTTTATCTCATTTCTGATTTACCGAGTTCTTTCTGTACATCTCATTGTGTTTACTCTTTAGTCAAATTTTTATAATTTTGAACAAACTGGGTTATCAGATACTTAAAAGCAATGGCAGGGGCAAATTCTGCTTCCAAAGAGAGATCAACCAGGAGCAAAAACCAGCAATAACTTTCTAAGAACTAGATTCCCTTAGAGAGATCAGAAAGTTTTCAGGTAGTTAATGAGATACCAGAACCTTTAAGAAATAATTGATGGCTAAGATGGACTTCTCTCAAGATGGTGGCAACCTACATTTGTCCATAAAACTAAAGACTGAGCAAGAAAGGGTATCTGGCCATAGGTAACAGAGCTATGAAAAAAAGCAAACTCTAACCTCAAAAATCCTCTATCTTCCACATCACCATTTCATAATTCTTGGAATGCTCTACTTTTGCAAAATTGCTTTTTAATTCGCACATTGTTTTACTTTTGCTTATCTCTGCAATCTTCAATTGGTTTCTTTTCACTTCTTTCTTAATTTTTGCTTTCTATTTTCCAGTCATTCCTCTAATTTGCTTTCCTTTCCTTCCTGCTGTAAATTTCCTATATTTCTCTTGCCTCCTCTCCCTGTCCATTTTCACCTCTTTTTCTTCACCTATTCTTTGAATTTCCTTTCCCTATTCTTAATTCTTCCTTCTCTCCCATTGATCTGTTTGGCTTTAATCATTTTTGCTTAGGCACTTAAAATCATCCAGTGACTGACATTTTCTCACTGAAAGGAGAGGGATTTGTGACTGGAAAACGAGCTATAAAGACCCAACACATTCAATTTACAGTGCAGTCCTTTCCTTTCTTCCTTGGAGCTTTTGCCTGGGATTAGAGACAGACTGCTTACTGCAGCTCACAATGGCAAAACACTTCAGGCCTGACTTAGCCCCACGAATCACATTGCAAGGTGTATCTGAGCTACTATATTTACAGTGATTGCCAGATTTTTTAAATTGCCCTTCAGTGGAAAAAGCTTATTCAAGTCTGCCTGGAAAACAAAGCGGTGCTACTTTATGATGAACTCTGATGAACTGGATTCATCTCCTTGGCCCATTTATTTTTGTCCCCTGTCCTCACTCCTTCCCACTCCTTCATTTTTTACAGCATGAAACAAAAGCACACCAATGGCTTCCTGGGAGAAGGGTGCAGGAGCTTTGGCTGGGTTACCCTGGCCAGAGGCTGCTGAAACTGTTCATACAATGCCCTTAATCAAGCGGGCCTATTTGACCAATCTGACCAGAAGTAGGAGCTTTACAAAGGGAAGAACAGCAAAACAGCTTCTTCAGGACTATATGATTTTATCAACTGGCATTACAGTCAGGAAAACACTAGATGAATTTGACTCTGAGAAGTTTCACTTTAGCTCTCTGAAACACTTAAGTATGGACTACCCTGCTTTTTATTTTATGAAATCATTCCTTGTTATAAGTTTGGCTGTGAATTCACTTTACCTTTCGGTGTTTCTTGAAGAGAGTGCACACTTCAATGATTAAGAGCTTAAAGTAATTCTCTGCCTGCAGCAGGATCTGTGAGATCGTTATTATCAAAGGATACTTGTGGTCGAAGCCATACCACATTCTGAAGAGCCGAGCACTCTCTGCTTTCGTCGTGTTTTTATCCAAGTTATTTGCTTCCTGGGGAGAAACAATAAAAAAAGGCAATGGGTAAATAGTCAAACACATTTTAATATAAAAATACATGTCAAACCAAATGAAATTTAACTACATTTAAAAAAACCTTTCTAAGTATAGGCATTTTCATCTAAATGGTGAAGCAGTTGCCAGGCAAAGTAGCTCATAAATCTTGCTATGTGGATGAGACCCTTTTGGAGTATTTCAACATTTACTTTTCTTAATAATCCCAATTTTATTAAATAGCTAAGAAAAGCTATTTTGACATCAATAAAAATGACATTTCTGTCATAGTGCTGTTGTGGGAATTTTACAGTTTACTTGTGTCAAATTTGGATGATATTTATTTATGGATTACCAAAAGGTCAAGGCTAAAGTGAGGATAATAGTCTAATAAGTGTTATGCTATATTTTATTCATTTTATTTGATAGATTACTGCCAAAGGCTATTGGTTGACTTTTGATATATTTCTGCTTAGATTATGAAGATTTTTGAAATAGACATTCCTGATGAGAAGACTGCAACAATTGAATGTGCTTGTCTATCTCTTTTTTTTCTTTCCCACAAGGGCCATAAAGGGTGAGAGGATGATAAGGAATTAAAGACAAAAGAGGAAGAGAAAGTGTTTGATGGGTGTTTTTGTGAGAGAAGAGGATGAAATATGGATAAAAAAGGAAAGAAAGTAAAATTTTGTGAGCTTTAGAGACAGATAAAAAAATATAAGGAGGGTATCCAGTGGCATTTTTACTGTATTCCATTTTGTGTGTTAAGAGAATTTCAATCAGTTGTAATTACCCTCATCACTAAAAACATTTATATATCTTAATGTGGGCTTGGTTGCTATGTCTGGACCCCCCGTTTTCATGCCCAAACTCTGTCATGAATTGCAGTCCAGTAGTAATATGAATAGTCTTCTGAGGATATGACCCACGGAAGACAATGAAAGTCAACTGGACGCTCCACAGACAGCCCTTAGATGAGCTCAAATTGATTTGCTTTTATTTTTTTGTCCTTTTCTAGCCAGTTCCATCATTGGTTAATGATAAATAGCTGGACACAAAAGGTTGTGTTCAACCCCTGAAACATATGTGTACCAGTAGACGCTGCTGTTCTGTCCCCCACAAGAAAGCAAAGGGTGCTTTGCTTTTAGTCAGCCATTTATTCTTTGTTTAAAATGGCTGAAGCAGAGACTCACAATGAAATTAAAACCCAAACTTTTCATTGTCTTTTTCATTGATTGTCTTAAGATCTTTGATTTTTCAAGACTTGTAGTTTACCAGTGTCTCCTAGTGTATCACTGTTCACTTGATGTTGATGGAAATTTTGTGCTAATCATTCAGGAAAGGATGGGGTCTACAGTGTTAAATAGGTTTCTTAAATGGAGGACTTCTCATTCATTGCAGCACTATTCACAATAGCAAAGACATGGAATTAACCTAAATGCCCATCAATGGTAGACAGGATAAAGAAAATGGGGTACATATATACCCTGGAATAATATGCACTCATAAAAAGGAATGAGATTATGTCTTTTGCAGGAACATAGATGGAGCTGGAGGCCATTATCCTTAATAAACTAATGCAGGAAGAGAAAACCAAATCCACATGTTCTTACTTATAAGTAGAAGCTAAATGATGAGAACACATGGACACAAAGATGGAAACAATACACACTGGGGCCTACTTGAGGGTGGAAAGAGGGAGAGGTCAGAAAAAAACAACTAGTGGTACTAGACTTAGTATCTGGGAGATGAGACAATCTATATCACAAACCCCTGTGACACAAGTTTACCTATATAACAAACCTGCACATGTACACTTGAACCTAAAATAAAAGAAAGGAAAATGTAGAACTTCTCAGTCTTTCATTTATAAATGAGCATCGCAAATCTTCAACAGGAAGTGGGTCTCAAAGTTATTTGGTCATGGAATCCATTCCTATTCCCAATCCCTGCTGTGGGACACTGATGATCTTTTCCTGGACATCAGAGTTCCACAGGTCTCTGTTTTCTCATAGGGCTGGAGTGCCATGCCTTGTTATCTATAGTCAGAATTTACGCATATTTCCTCAAGAAAGGAAACCAGGGTGTCTGGTTCAATTTCTGTCCTTCCCCATACCTTTCTCTAAGCATTTCTACCGGAGCAAAGGTGTCAGATTTGCAAAATCACTGTTGCACACAGCGTTTTTTCCATCATCCTCAAATTGTTTCTGAGCCACTGTTTCTCAACAGCATGTTGGGGTTCATCTGGCAAAGCAAAACTGCTCATGTTGAGCTAAACTAGTTATGAAAAGCTCAGGGCCAAGGGTGGGGACTTGCCTTTTTTCCCACCCTTTCCTTTAAGAATAAGGATACACAGATTTTTATCCATCAATAATCATAGGTGATTTTTGAAAGCGGATAATATCTACTGATGACTAGAAAGTCATTTAAAAAGCTGATAAAAAGGAATGAGAGCAAATTTCCTTTTTTTTTTTTTTTTTAATGTAAGGGTGGGCAGTGTTGTGGTGAGCTATACTGGCAATCAGGGGCCGGGATTCTGGTAGACAGTCTGCAGCTGAATGATGTTCCTAATAATGATGGGCCCAAGCTATTGAATGCCCATGAACTCCCAGGCAGAATGCTAGTTACATTATCCAGTCATTAAGTTTTTCAGTCATTATTTTTCAATTCTCACAATACTCTATCAAGGTGGGTAGCATTGTACCTATTTTGCACATAGGGATTTTAGAGAGTCCCAGAGAAGGAAAGAAGTGAGTTCAAAGTCACACAACTAGAAGGTAACAATTGGAATTTTAGTCTAGGACCGCCGGACTTCAGAGAGAATGTTTTTCTGCAGGTTTCTAATTCAGCCTTTAATTCAAAAGCACGGACATTCTATTAATAGGCTACGTAACTTCATTGGGCTGCAGTTTCCTTGTCTGTAAAATGAATTGAGGAAATTGGACTGGCTGGTCTCTTAGGTCCTAATCATATGGAAAAGACTTTTTATTAATGGCAACAGTAATAGCTGTACTTCTTGAACACTTACCATATGTCAGACACCATTCTAAATACTTTTCATACATTAACACTTCAGAGTCTTATAATTATTTGATGACGTGTGGTCTATTATTATTCCTATTTTACAGATGAGGAAACTGATATAACTGGGATACATATAGGTTTCCAAAAATACTGAGGCCCTAAGCAGGCAAGATTTCTCTTATCTAGATGGGGCCCCAGGATACAAATGGAGAGCAAACTAGTGCAAAAGGGGAGGTCAGAACAGTGGAATGCTCCTCCTGCAGGCTGAGATATAGCAGGTATACATACCCTGAAACATAACGAAAATGCAGGGTTCCCCTCAGCTGGGTGAACTGCCAGTGGCTTTGAAAATGTCCCCATAGAAGCTTAACTTTAGTGTTAGGAATTTCTTTAGTCTTCTAGATACTGGTTTCAAGGGTTTCCCAAGGTCTTAGAAATCCTCTCTTTTTCTCCTTTTCCTCTCCTTTTTATTTCCCGAGGGGAATATATCAGAACTCATAAGCACTTCTGAAAGAGCTTATACTCTATTTTTGGCAAACCTTCCAGGGATATTTATGGTCAGCTGATGGGAGCAACATACGTTAGGTAGTATTTTGGAAAATTATTAACACATGCAATCTCCTTTTTAAAAACCTTCATTTTATGTGGGTGACTGGAGATGCTATTCATTTCAATACTTTATGAGGAATAAACTTGGATCTAATTAGAATAAAACACCTGTGAAATATGTTTTCCCAGGTGGGGAAAATACCACTGATAACCCAGCATTGACATTTATACTGATCCTAGATAAAATGTTCAGAATATGTCTTAAATATCTGTTGACCCAGTTCCGGATACATTCGTTTATTTCTCTGAAGTTATTGATGACTTAATAACTTGGTTATGAAAGGCCATCAATAAATGAGTAGAAATAAATGAGTTAGTCTAGTGTGTGCTCTGCTTGTGCACTGGGGGTTGAAGATAAATGTGCTAAGGGAAGGCCGGCCTTTGAAATCACCCTGGAACAGGGAAGGTATCTGATGAGGCAGCACAGAGAGCCAGCCCATGGGAGGGTCCAGATGGGCAGCAGACAGCAGGTAGCATCAATCTATCTGGATTCTTCTGAAGTAGAGATCAAGTCACACCTCAAGGACAATAGATGTGAGCAGTCATCACAAGTCAAATCTGGAACTTGATGGTATTTTTCTTATCATTAGCAATATTTCTTCTCTTTTGAGGATCTTTATTCCAGAGGGGATGTGGTGTGCATGTTAGAACAAGCATAGGTTCCAGAAACTGAAGACCAAGATTTGAGTTTAGTTACAACATTTTAGTAATACTACTACTAATAACACCAACTCTGAGCGTCATGTTTCACAGCTGTAAATGGGAACTGGTGGGTCAAGCATGTGGAATCTCATCTTTTATTTTACTAGATACTCTAAGCAGCAGAATGTTTGATACACGGGGATTTTCTGGCTCTTTTATTAACCTCTTTTTTTTTCTGGGAAAATTTAAAAAATGACTGGGGTATTTGATATCTTTTTCTCCTTAAATAAGGCAATAGACCAGAGGTTGGGAAGTGACTGAGAATAGCAGGCAGTGGGTAGTTTTCTTTTAGGTGATCCCGTAATATTTAACACCCTCTAGAGAGGGAGCAACAGAAAAATTATGATGGTACTCTGTTTTGTGCTTATTTGAACCCCTGAGGGAAAACAAAGGTTCTGGCAAGAAATCTGTGAAAAACAGACAGCAAAGCAAGAAGGGATTGTTTATTGTAAACTTTGATGAAAAAGAACTAGACAAACGTAAATACGTTCCTCTGTCAATATTCAAATATGAGGACTTTGCTAAGTGAACTGGATGAATTCTGCTTTGGGATAATCATCTGGGATTGCTCCTCATTTCAGGGGGATTCAGTGGATTAAGCGAGAGAGGGAGGATTTTCCTTTCTATTTCTGAAGATTTCATATTCAATATTAATGTCAGTGGAAGTTGCACCAAGTAATAACAAAGACAAATAATTACCATAACAAATCTGCAGAGCTCTTTATGGGCTCGAAAGCACTTTTTAGGGTAGTGCATGTGAATAGAATTTGTTACCAATACATTTGCCCTACTGTCTCCTTCCAAATTGGAGTATATTTCTGTAACAATTTCAAATGCATTACCTTGATTTTCTAATTACCAAGGAGAGGATCAGATTCCATGCCTCTAAAGAGAAAGAATTCTGGGTTCTGAAGAGGGAACATAGTATATAATCAAGAGGCAAATAGAAATTTTTTTTCAAATTTACATTTTAAAGGGTGAATCATTAATTCTTAGCCTCTACATAGAAAGCACTTTATAAAAATATTCTCACCATCCTAATGCCCAGTTAAATTCATAAATGTTGCCAGGAAGATACAATCAGAAAATACATGCCTAGAGAGAAGAAAACTGAGACAACTAGCCACAGATGGATAAAACTGTTAACATGACACAGAGATCTCACAGATTGACTACCAGATGGGCTTGGCTCATGCTTCAGCTACAAAGAAAGGGCTTGGTCCAGGTAACTTTTTCTGTATAGTAGATCCAAGTTAATCCAGAGGTAAATAAATTCTTTGGTTCAGGAAAATATTATATGATATTGTGGTGGTCTTAAAGTGTATATCAACACATTCTTTGATACTTTTTCCTTTAAAGTATGGAACTTACCTAGAGGTAGAAAGTAGAATTGTGGTTACCAGAGGCTGGGAAGGGTAGTTGGGAGGGGAGGATAGAAGAGGTTAATAGGTACAAAATTACAGCTACATAGGAAGAATAAGTTCTAGTGTTCTGCAGCACTGTGGGGTGAATATAGTTAACAATAAATTCATTGCATAATTTCCAATAGCTAGAAGAGAGGACTTTAAATGTTTCTAACACAAAGAAATGAGAAATGTTTGAGGTAATGGCTATGCTAATTATCTTGCTTGATCATTACACATTGTATACCTGTATCAAATTATCATTCTGTACCCTATAAGTATGTACAATTACAACATGCCAATTAAAAATTTTAAAATTAAGAAAAAAATCTCTTTGAAGGTTAAAAAAAAAAAAGATGGGGCCTAATTTCTCTTCCTGTTGGGTGTGGGTCATACTTAATGGCTCATTTTTAATAAATAGAATATAGCAGAAATGATGGTGTGTCATATCCAAGATTAGGTCATAAAAAGTCATTGTGGCTTTCTTTTTTGCTGTCTCTCTTGGACCACGTGCTGTGAGAAAAGTTGGCTGCCCTCTTGTGAGGACACTCAAGAAGCTCTGTGAAGAGATCCATGTGGAAAGGAATTAAGTATGCCTGCCAATGGCCGGTAAGGAACGGAGGCTTTCTGCCAACATGGGAGCAAATCCTCTAGGCTCAGTCCAGCCTTCAGATGATTCTAACTTTAGCTGACATCTTGACTGTAATCTCATGAAAGACCTTGCATCAGAAAGACTCAGTTAAGTTGCTTTCCAATTCCTGATCCATAGAAACTTTGAGATAATAAATGTGGGTTGTTTTAAGCCGCTATATTTTAGGATAATTTTTTATGCAGCAATAGAAAATACAATGATATACTGGAATAATAAATTCTAGATGTGAAAGGTATTGAAATACAATTTGGAAAGAAATAATATGTTGAGGCCTACATTTGCATAGCTTTTTACAGTTTATGAAGTGCTTTCACAAAAGTAACATTTGTGGTATAGAAGACATATGTTCCCTCTTAAAAGTATATCAAAAACTATCCTGGGTCCAATATACCCATCTTACAGATTGAAGATTAAATACAAAGACAAAAAGTGATGGACCAACTTAGAGGAGGAAGTTCACAGCATCTCACTGTACCTGCTTCATCATATTCTTAACTAATACCTGACACATTTCATAATTCAGTTAGTGTGATAACTCATATATACATGTTCACAAGAACATGCATGTGTGCGCACATACACACACATGCCCTAACAAACAATTTTCCCTGGAACAAGAAGATCCTGGTTCATGGTAATAACAAAACCCAGAGCCACTACTGCCATAGTAAAGATAAGAGTCTCACATTTAGATTTGTGATTCCATTCTTTAGTATTTTGTATGTGTCTAAAAACAAAGCAAAACAATATGTCTTCCTACAAAAACCACTTCAACATCACTTTCACAATGGCTAGCCATGACAGAAAACTGGATCATAAACATATGATAGGATTCAGGTATTGGATAATTGGCAGCAAAGGACTGTGATCCTTGAAAGAAGGGAACAAATGAGGTGAGCCCGCTATTCTCCTTGACTTGCTGCCTGTAAGTCCTTCCCTTGAAGGTAAGGAGATAGAGTTCAAGCAGAGAACAGCAGTCTCACTGAATTGAAGAACTAGAGATGGGAGTTAGGGTACCGCTTGAGTGGCTGTGTACAGAGAGGAGGAAACTGCACAGAGAGGACACCTAGAAGCCTGTGGAGATGTTTCCCATAGGTCCTTGGTTGAACACTGACCTGTACATGCACAGGTTGAGGTTCACAAAGGCTTGCAGGGAGAAACTCTTGTGAAACTGAGAAATAAATGGAGAGATTGAGATCACATGGTGCTAGGAAACACTGCAGTTTGGTCCAGCAAAAGCCAAAAGTCAGCTATTCTGTTGAGACCTCAGAAAAAAGCATGCTTTATGAGTAAACACAATGTTCTAGAATAATGACCATACCCTAAAACCGAGGATGAAATGAAAATGTATCAAGGAAGGCAAGCATAGAACTAAGGCTTAAAAGATTTTAACTGATTGATTGAATAAAATTCAGCGACCTTTATAGAATACTCCACACTCCATTCAATGTAATATTCATAATGCCTAGCATGTCACAACAACTGCTAGACATGGGAGGAAGCAGGAAAGCATGACCTGCAGCCAGAAGAAATGTAACTTATAGAAACAGAACTTCAAATGGCTCAGATGCTGGAATTAACAGGCAATGGCATTAAAATACTCTAAAAAATATACTAGGGAATTTAAAGACAAAGAGACAATGAAAACACAAGTGAAGATTTCGGCAGGATGTAAATAGTATTAAAAGAACAAAATGGAAATTCTAGAATCAGGCAAGAGGAGGAAATAAAGGGCATCCAAATGGGAAAACAAGAAGTCAAGCAGTTAACTGTTCACTGAGGATATGATTGTACACCTAGAAAACCCTAAAGACCCCTCCAAAAGACAACTGAATTTGATAAAGTAATTCAGTAAAGTCTCAGGTTACAAAATCAATGTACACAGATCAGTAGCACTGCTGTCTACCAACAGTGACCAAGATGAGAATCAAATCAAGAACTCAATCCCTTTTACAACAGCTTCAAAGAAAGATAAAATACCTAGGAATATACTTAACCAGGGAGGTGAAAGATTTCTATGAGTAGAACTACAAAAACCCTGCTGAAAGAAATCATAGATCCAAACAAATAGAAACATATCACATAGTTATAGATTAGAAGAATCAATATCATGAAAGTGACCATACCGCCTAAAGCAGTCTACAGATTCAATGCAGTTCCTATCAAAATAACTATCGTTTTTCACAGAAGGAGAAAAAACAACTCTAAAATTCATATGGAACAAAAAGAGCCTGAAGAGTCAAAGCAATCCTAAGCAAAAAGAACAAATCTGGAGGCATCACATTACTGGACTTCCAATTATACTACTAAGGCTATAGTTACCAAAACAGCATGGTACTGGTAAAAGAGTAGATACATAGACCAATGGAACGGTCTAAATGGTGCTGGGAAAATTGGATAGCCACATGCAGAAGAATGAAAGTGAACCTCTCTTTCTCTCACCTTATTAAAAAAAAAAACTGAAGATGGATTAAAGACATAAATCTAAGACCTGAAACCATAACAATTCTAGAAGATAACCTAGGAAAAACTCTTCTGGACATTGACCTAGGCAAAGAATTAATGACTAAGACCCCAAAAGCAAATGCAACTAAAACAAAAATAAATGGGACTTAATTAACCTAAAAAACTTCTGTGTAGCAAAATAAATTATCAATAGAGAAAACTACAGAATGGGATAAAATATTTGCAAACTATGCATCTGACAAGAAACTAGTATCCAGAATCTATAAGGAACTCAATCGGATCAAGAATAATCCCATCAAAAGGTGGACAAATGACGTGAATAGACATTTCTCAAAAGAAGAAATACAAATGGCAAAAAAATATGAAAAAACGCTCAACATTACTATTTGTCAGGGAAATGTAAATTAAAGCCACAATGAGATACTACTTTACTCCTGCAAAAATGGCCATTATTAAAAAGTCAAAAAACAATAGTTGTTGGCATGAATGTGATGAAAAGGGAATGCTTATACACTACTGATGGGAATTTAAATTAGTGCAATCTCTATGGAAAACAGTATGGAGATTTCTTAAAGAACTAAAAGTAGATTTACCATTTGATCCAGCAATTCCACTACTGGGTATCTACCCGAAGGAAAATAAGTCCATATATCAAAAAGACACCTGCACGTGTACATTTATTGCAATACAATTCACAACCGTGAAGATATGGCACCAACCTAAGTGCCCATTGGCCAATGAGTGGCTAAAGAAAATGTGGTATATATATACCACTGAACATTTCTCAGCCATAAAAAAGAATGAAATAATGTCTTTTGCAGCAACTTGGATGGAGTGAGAGGCCATTATTCTAAATGAAATAACTCAGGAATGGAAAACCAAATAACTTTTGTTCTTATTTATCAATGCAAGCTAAGCTATGGGTATGTAAAGGCATACAGAGTGACACAATGAAATTGAGAGACTTAGAAGAGGGAGGTTGAGAGGAGCTAAGGATTAAAAAACTCCACATTGGGTACCATGTATACCACTCCAGTGATGGGTGCACTAAAATCTCAGACTTCACCACTTTATAGTTCATCCATGTAACCAAAAACCGCTGTATCCCCAAAGCCACTGAAATAGTAAAAAGAGAAAGAAAAAAAAAGCCATTAAAAATTTCTAGAACCAAAAAGTACAATATTTGGAATTAAAAATTTACTAGATTAGCTTAAGGGCAGATTGGATACTAAGAAGAAAGTGTCAGTGAACTTGAAAAGAGATCAGTAAAAATTATGCAATTTGTAGAACACAGAGAAACAAGATTAAAATAGACTAATACCTAAGTGATATGAGAAAAAATATTAAGTAGCCTAATATATATAATATTGGAGGGCTAGAAAGAGGGCAGTACGAACATGGAGAACAAAAATTTTTCAAAAAGCAATAGTTGAATATTTCCAAAATTTGATGAAAATATCAACCGAGAGTTCCAAGAAACTCAGTGAAAACAAATTAGGATAAATTTTTAAAAACCTAGGCATATAGGAATCAAACTTCTAAAAACTAGAGATAAAGATAAAAATCTTAAAAGCAACCAGGGAAAGACGGAGCATATTATGTTCCAGGAAATTAAAAAAAATTCAACTGACTTCTATCTGAAAAAATGGAGGCCAGAGGCCGGGAGCGGTGGCTCACGCCTGTAATCCCTGTAGCACTTTGGGAGGCCGAGGTGGGCGGATCACGAGGTCAGGAGATTGAGACCATCCTGGCTAACACGGTGAAACCCCGTCTGTACTAAAAATACAAAAAATTAGCCAGGTGTGGTGGCAGGCGCCTATAGTCCCAGCTACTCGGGTACTCGGGAGGCTGAGGCAGGAGGATGGTGTGAACCCGGGAGGCGGAGTTTGCAGTGAGCCGAGATGGCGCCACTGCACTCCAGCTTGGGAGACAGCGAGACTTTGTCTCAAAACAAAACAAAACAAAAACAAACAAACAAACAAACAAAAACAACAAAAAAAAAGGAGGCCAGAACACAACACAATGTGATTTTTAAATCGTTGACTTTCAAAGAAGACAACCATCAAACCAGAATTCTATATCCGGTGAAAACATATGAAGCACTATTTAACAGATAAAGAAACAGGAAAATTCCTAATTATAATTGGAGGTTTTATTTTAAATGTTTAAATTATTTTTTAAAACCATTTTTTGTGGGTACATAGTAGGTATATATATTTATGGGGCACATGAGATGTTTTGATACAGGCATGCAATGTGAAATAAGCACATTATGGAGAATGGGGTATCTATCCCCTCAAGCATTTATCCTTTGAATTGCATACAAACCAGTTACATTCTTTAAATTATTTTAAAATATACAATTAAGTTATTATTGACTAGAGTCACTTTATTTTGCTATCAAACAGTAGGTCTTATTCATCTTTTCTATTTTTTTGTACTCATTAACCATCCCCACCTTTCCCACTTCCCCAAACCCTTACTATTCTTCCTAGACACTTCTGACCATCCTTCTACTCTCTAGATCCATGAGTTCAATTGTTTGATTGGAGGTTTTATCAGTAACTGATAAAATAAGTAGACAAAAACAGGTTGACATAATTTGCACTTACTGAGCTATGCCAACTGGATTCTGCAGTTGTTTGGTATAGTATTGAAACAGTTGCAAGAATACACATTGAAGTACACACGGAATATTCCCCAAGATATATCAATTGGAATCAATAAAATAAGTATCAGTACATTTCGAAAGTCTGAAACTGTACAGATTACTATAAGGTCCAAACGGTTTACGTTGGCCCATGTGACCTAATATATGGCAGACTAATTGCATTAGAGGTGCCGTTTTTTTCATCCCTGTATCCACAGCCTTTTCCATGTAAATCTGCAGTTCTTTTGACCAAATAGGAGTCATTTATTCATACATCTGTTTTTTAGGACGACCTTGTAATTTTCTCTGCTCAGCAGAATGTAGCAGCAGTGCCAACATATCACTTCTGATGCTCAGCCTCAAGAAACCTTGCCTGTTTTTGCTTACATTCTTGCCCTCTGTCATGGCCAGGAGAAAGACACACTCAGGGTAGCCCACTGGTCCCAGATGAGATGAGAATCATGTGGTACACAGCTGAGGCACTTAAGTCATCGCTATTAAAGTTATCCTAGATCAGCCGACAGCTCTCCAACTCCAGACATATGAGCAAGCGTAGCTAAGATCAGCAGTTATCTAGCAAATTGTAGCTGACCCTAGATATATGAACAAGTCCACTGTAGAAAAACTGAACCCCAAAGACTTGTGAGATAAGTATTTATTGTTCATGCCTCTGAGATTTTGTTTGTTATGCAGCATTATGTGGCAATAGATAACTGATCGTGTCTGTATCTCTGACTCATAGCTTATAATACTCTTGGTGGCTCACTGTAGCTATACTTGCACCTATGCTATTTCTCGAATAGGTAGGCATGTTCCTGCCTCAGGACCCTTGTCTTGTCTGGTATGTTCTTCCTTTAGACATCTGCATGAATAAGAGCTAAAGACTCAACCCTTGATGGGAGGAAGTAACAAGCAGAGAATGATGCAGGTTGGCCCTCTCCTCCTGGGAGACAGTAGAGCCTGCTGCACTGTGAGTGAAGGATGACACACTTTGCAGTAGGAAAAGACCTCCTAGACAATGGACCCATACTCATAGCTTACTGGGTTTGGGTGAAGGGAAGGATTCCAAGGATGAGGAATATACTCTAGCCTCTTGAAATGAGAATATGCTTGATACTCTCGATAGGGTTGGGAAATGAGGCTGACCAGGAGTTAATGGGGAAAGGATTACTCAAATGTTGACTGACAGGCTATCTTACTGGGAAGAAAGAACACATTTATAGATTGGATGTGGTGCAATGGTGAGAATGAAACAGCTTTGGCCTTTAGTTCTGGTTCAGCCCATCACTGGTTTGTTGTCTTGGGAAAATTAATTCTTTGAACTCCAATTTCATCATTTGTAAAACGGGAGTGATATAGGTATCTTGATTGGTCAAGGCAAAGATTAAATGTGATTATGTATATATACACATATGTATATAATTGTTAATCACTTAATATATAAAAATGCTCATTAAAGTATAGCTACCACCTTCCACTTCTTCCTTGTTATCATTCCTACTTTCTAGAACACGTACTTGCAGGAACTACTGGTAAGATAAAAATACAGAATTTAGTCCTATGCAGTAAAAAGTTAGTAGGGAGAGGACATACTTTTGAATCTAAAATCCATAAGTAAGTATAACCAAAATAAATTTAATGTTGGCCAAGGGAAAACCCAAGATATTTTCTCTGAAATGTTTATTTTTCTCAAAATACCATTAGTTACAATGACATTGGAACGACATGACATTACAAAAACTCTCACCTGGGTCACATCAAATTTTGAGACTAGTATTCTATTTCTGAAATATCTGTGGAAGTGCAGTGTGAAATTTACATTCTATGAGACTAACTCCAACAGCATAGGAGCAATAAACGAAAAAAGTATGGAAAATGTTGACAATTGTTAAATTTAGGGGATGGGTATGTTGAGATTCATTATTATCTTATCTTTCTGTTTATTAGGAACATTTGAAAATATTCACAAAGAAAAATTTTATTTAATGACCATGATGACCCCACTATCTACTAAATTAATCTCTTCCCTTCTTGAACCTACTTATATTTCCAAGTCTTGCAACTCTGGATGGCTGTGAATAAGAACTATCAATTGTGCAGAAGAACAAATACTTCTATTATTCACCCATGGCCTCTTCCAGGCTTCAAAGGTATTCCAGGTTATGGTTTTCTGGGAGTTAGCAAACAAGTCTTCATTCGCTTTACACCTTTCATATGTTTACAGATACTTTGTTGTATCCCTTCTTCGTTCTAGTCTTTCTGATGGAAAAATCCTAATCCTTTTAATCCCCGTTGCTCTGACAGCAGGTCCCTCTGTCAGTTATTGAAGTTGCCCTTCTTCAGACCTTTCTCAGCTCTGCTCACTTTCATGTGCTGCAGTGACCAGAACTGATCCACCCAGGTTACACACAAGAATAAAGGACAACCCAAACCAGAATTTCAATGAAGGGACTTTCAGAAACAAAAGAAATTTGGAAGGTAACATCGAGAAACCATAAAGAAACAAGCATAGTGTTAGAAAATGAAATTGTATGTAAAAAGATGAAAATTATCCTCATCATAACAGCTGGCAGGGTGGAATGGGGAGACATTTTTTTTTAATGGGCTAATTCTATTACTTTCAAGCTCCAAACCAAACCATCAAGGGAGTCTATCACATTAGAAAAAAACTCAAACCTAACACCATGGGCAATGGACTGGCCCCTGCCCCTGTCTGTTTTTCCCACTTTTTCTCCATCCGCTCCCACCCTGCTTACTCAGCTCCAGCCATGCTGGCCTTCCTGCTGCTTTTGTGCACACCATAACCCATTGTGACTCCAGTGCCTCCATACTTGCTGTAGCCTCTGCCAGACCACCTCTCCTCAACCCCTTCTCACATGGATTGTTTCTTCCACACATCATTTGGCCTCTGATCAAATGCCACTTCCACCCTGACCAAGAAGCCTCCTCCCCTGTTCTCTATCCTCTGACCTGCTTTATTGTGATCATGCTTTGAAAGCACAGAATGTAGTTTACCTTTCTCTGATCAGTGTCCCCCATTACAGTATATACTCGGGAGGAAGACAACTTAATTGGTAACTCCTGAATCCTCACATCTAGGTTAGTGCCATAGGAGTGGGTACCAAGAATTACTTGTATGAGTAAATGAATGAATATATGCATGCATCCCAGTTAAGTGGAAACTCTGGAACCAAACTGTCTGGGTTCAAATTCCACCTCTCCCTTCTGTGTGTTCTTGGGCAAGTTTTGTCTCTGTGTACAATTTCCTTATTTGTAAAATGCAGATAATTATAGTACCCACTCAGGGTTATCTTGGAAATTAAGTGAGCAAACGCGTATTAGGTGCTTAGAGCAGTGTTAAGAATAATAGCTAGTGCCCAAAGAATATGGGAATGAGTACGATCAAATGGCAAAAGGGAAAAAGAGAAGCAATACTGGCAGCCTTCCTTGAGTAGCAGGAGTTTTCTATTAAAAGACTGAAGGCAAGTATGGTGCTCCAGTGACAATCACCTACTCTGAAAAGGTGTGCTTTCAAGTACAAGGAGTCAATTACAAGGGAAACTTCCTGTTGTGTGGGAGGCTACCTGAGGGTTTTGTTTTTCACGTTTAAGAGGCATGAAATTCACAACTGCAATATCTTCCAGTTCTCAGATTAGCACGTTTGCATGAAGTATACATCCAGAGTGTAATATCTGCATATGGAACATACTTTCTAAAGCTTTTGTGCCTGGTGCAAATAATCGTGTAACACCATTCACATTCTAAACATATTGTATGGCAAAAAGGAAAGTTGTGACATTAGTAGTTAGCCACAGCTACAAGTTCACATTCCCAAAAGTTATTTTACTTTCCACAACAGAGAGCAAAGAAAAAATTTAAAAACATATTAATATATATAATTTTAAATATATATAATTATATAGTTTATTCTTGATTTTGAGAGTGTATAATCAGCAACAACTATAACTACCTGCAAAATTTTTAGCTTTTGGTAAGTAAGAAGGGTCTTTTGTTTATATATTAAGCCTGCCCATTACAAGGATTAACCTATTTGTTAATGCAAACCCAGTTTAATAAATGCAAATCATGGGGAAACATACAATCCTCCTAAGAATTGGGGTTACATTATATAATCCAACAGAGCAAGAGATGTTGATAAGAAGACAGGTGTTGCCAGGCAAAATGAGAGCAGAGAGGTTCTTGACAGTTTGGAAAGTACCAAAAAATGGTCCAGGTTCAGTGGCAGCTGTGCGGACACTATAGCTTGTTACCTCCCATCAGAGCCCACTGTTTCCTGTACTTGATACTGAAGATAAGAATTATCCCAATATGTGGAGAAAACCTCTTTCTGAAATGTAACTTCTTTGGTAATCAAACATTATCATGAATAAGAACACTTATAGGATACTTCTTAAAAATAAAATAATTTGTAGGTAGCAGCAGTTCAGGAAGAGCCATGCCAATGATAATGCTACTTACTTAACATTTAGATAGTGCTTTATGTGTCCTCTACAGGAGGCCCCAAGTGAGAGATTTCTTTAAAAACATAGTGATGTTTTGTATCACTTGAGGAGAGGGTATGATTTTTCCTTCTAATGATATGAATTTAATAAATTACCAATTATTATTTCTTTATTTCCCCTTTGGCCATCAGAAAGCTTACTTATGGTTTGACTACAGCAAGTATATAAGTCCTTATGATCTGCTTATTCATGATTCTTTTTACCCCTCTAGTTTTGACTATCTGCTCTTATTAATATTTTTTACTGATTTTTTAAATTCTATAAAAATATTTTACTATTATTATATGTGGTGGTTTAAGCTGTCTCCAATCATTCATAAAATGAGATGGGTTTAGCTTAATTAAGTTGGGTCATTTTCATAAACCCAATTTTCCTTATCATAAATAACAGCCTGGAGAGGTAGACGTTATCATTTACATTTTATAGAGAGGGAAACTGAGACCCAAAGGCGTAAACACCTTGCCCAAGACCCCAAATATCACAGGGTTTTCACTGTTCTATGTTATGCTATCCTATTTCTCTAATAAAAAAGTGACTTTTATTGCTACAATATCTTCAGGTAAGAGTTGTTACTGATTTAATAATGAACTTTGTTTTAAAGTGTCACATGAATGAGATAAAATAAAATACATTTAAATTATAAAAGAAAGCATTTAGGCTAGTAGGAAATTTTTACCGATAATGGTATATATGATTGTAGAATATTAGGCATTTAGAAGATAGAGAATTTTATTTGATGAATTTTATAATTGTGTCTTTTCTTCTTTTAAAGAAAAAGGTATGCAAGAAGGACAAAATTTAGATAAAAGTTTTGCTTGAAGGTAGGAGAATGAATTATTTGACTGATACAAGATGAAAATGCTTTTTAAAAATCAGCCACCACCAGACATTACTGACTATTCATTATAGCCCACCAGTGTAAGGAGATGGGCTTTGATCTCCTTTCTAAGGTCACCAGGCTGGCTCTAATCCCAGTGCTTTGGGCACCCCTGCTGTGCTCCATCCTGCAGTTAGGTGTGTTTCCTGGACAATGGAGTCTGTGGAAACTGCCTGGCCTTGGAACACATGTGACAAAAAACCTCAAAGTACATGAGAGCCAGGATCATCACCAACTTAATTTCCCAGCTTTTTCCGCAGAGCACAGGCTCCTTTCTTTGTCTCATCTGTGTGTGCCAGGAAAGCAGTGTCTTGCCCAGGAAAACTCACCAATTGTGCCTCATTGATGGCATTATTGGAAAAATAAGCATGAAATAAAAGAGAGGGAGTCCCTTAGAATACAAATATGCTCATAACACAATTCATTAAGTAATATCACTTATTTATGATATTCTCCTATTACATCTATGTCTGTCTACTTCTAATTTCAGCAAAAAGGTGTAAAATTTCCCTGCATTTGCTTATTTGTGTCAAGTACTGAGTTTAAAATGGCTAGTGCAAAACCGACAATGATAGATTCTACTTTGACGTTTGGTTCAAATTCAGTTTGGAGAATGCATTTCCCCTACTTGAGGTGATATGGTTTGGCTATGTTCCCACCCAAACCTCATCTTGAATTATAACTCCCAAAATTCCCATGTGCTGTGGGAGGAACCTGGTGGGAGGTAGTTGAATTATGGTGACGGGTCTTTCCCATGCTGTTCTTGTGAGAGTGAATGGGTCTCACTAGATCTGATGGTTTTAAAAACAGTTTCCCTGCACAAGCTCTCTCTTTGACTGCCGCCATCCACGTAAGATGTGACTTGCTTCCCCTTGCCTTCTGCCCTGATTGTGAGGCCTCCCCAGCCATGTGGAACTGTAAGTCCATTAAACCATTTTCCTGTATAAATTACCCAGTCTTGGGTATGTCTTCATCAGCATTGTGAGAACGAACTAATATATCAGGGAAGAGCTCATTGTTCTAAACAATTACCCCAAAGGATTTTCAGGTCTCTGTAGATAATTGTTGTTCAATTAAGTCAGGAATGGATCACCTAGACAGTTTCTTGGGCCTCAGACCGGATGAGAAGCCGTCCAGGAGAAATAAGTCAATTTGTTGTTTGTGCAACATGCATTGGACATACTTAGTGTAAATTTCACTGAGTCGGCTAGCTAGCAAGTTGCTGGGTAGGGATTTTAACTATGGAGTGCCTCATTCTAAGAGCCATCATGGTATTGCTTGTACTTTGTAAAGTTTTCAGGCTTCGTGCTGCCATAGAGAGGCTTGCAAGTACATGCTAGTTCTAAGCATTCATATGCTAGAAGTT
This sequence comes from Macaca fascicularis, assembly GCF_037993035.2. NCBI lineage: Eukaryota > Metazoa > Chordata > Mammalia > Primates > Cercopithecidae > Macaca > Macaca fascicularis. The sequence goes on from NC_088376.1 coordinate 46,204,378, forward strand.
ATCAACACCCTGAATTCCCTTGTATTTTATTGTAATCTCATTTGTTTTATCAGCAGAGGAAGCTCCATTTAGAAATAGCTCCTTGGTCACATGCTGGACAAACATGGAACAGCCTATGGAACAGAACAATCATATCTCTATATTCTGTGCATTGGTTTCTTTGACTTGCCTGGTGCTGTGAGGAGGGATCCTCCTTCAAATTTTCATCCAGGTCCACGCCAACTCTGTTAAAGAAAACCGAAAACTGGTCAATCCCCTGCTGCAGAAGGAATGAGACAGTCTTGCGTGTCAGATGACCTAACCCAAACAAAATGTGTATCTGAGAAAAGATTTGGCAGAAAACTATCCTACCTCTACTTGAATCAAAAGAACCTCAGATTTATACCAAAATAAGAACTTGAACAGCTGGGCCTCAGGATGCTGGAGAAGTTAAGCATCAACAGCAGCTCTTCACTACTGTCTTTCCTGGCAAGGTAAGCATCCCTGAAACCTAGGATAGCAGCCATCAGGAAAAAGTCCTCCATAGTCCCAAAAACACACATTCTGGAGAGAAGATGGCCTGGTACCTCGGCAACCACCCATTGACCAAAATGTCCTGGGAATGTGTGTGTCCAGCCTGGAGCAGTGTTTCCTGAGGCAGAGTAAACAGAACGTTTTTCTAGAGACTTCCCCATAGGGAGGATTCAGACTGTGGAGTCTGAGGCGTATACAGTTTGGGGGCTCTCTCTTTAAGGAAAATAATACAAAAATATAAATACAAAATTGGGAGTGAAAGTGACTCTTCAGAAGGATAAGTCACAAAAAAATTACTATGTTTTTAAAGCTGGCAACTGCAATAGACCTCTCAAAGCCCAGGACAAACACAAAACATTTTAATTAATTAACTGTCTGACACACTGCTAAAATAACTTTCTTCTGGAATTTTTGCCTCCTAACTTTGCTCCTCTCTTTATATGATAATGATTTTGTATTAGAGAATAAAAAGATAAGGCAGTCTTTCCTCTAGCAAGACTGATAAAAATTGTTGATAGTTGGAAGGCATTAAGGCACGATTTCTTACACACAGACATGCTTGCTATGTGCCTCACTGCTACAGGGTAAGGTCCCGCAAATGCAAGATTTCTGATAAATTTTATTTTATGCAATTCCCATAAGCAATGCACAGTGTACTTATCAGTGTACATGCTTTGTCATTGAATATATTCCTGAATTTCCATTTTGATGAGGCATCAATGAAAACTGCATTTTATATATCTCATGATTAGAAGAATTTTCAACAGAGTCTCCAGCCTGGCTCAATGCATCTCAAACCTTGTTTTTCCTTCACTACCCACAGACTTCTGATGCCAGGCACCATAGGACACGTTTATATTTAATTCAGACTTGTGCATTAGCCATTCCTACTCTGGGGTGGACAGCAGTGGCTTAGCCATGCACAGAAGTGACTGCAGCCCACACGAATGTATCCCATTCAATCTAAACTAAATTCACTCTCAATTCAGTTTCCCCTTAGTTGGATCCCCCAAATGCCCACAGCTATTCCAATACCATCTGATCAGAGGAGAAGTATGAGGAAAAGGCAGCTGTAGTGGAAAGAAACAGCAGTTGAACCCAACTGTGTTGAAACTATGTATTTTTTTGCAAATCTTACAAAAATATGAGACCATGGGAACACAGTACTGGGGATCTTCCCAGGGCCTTGGAGGGCCAGACCAAGTGAGGGGCCCTGAAACTCAAACTTCCTCTGTTTCCAGGGAGCGTCCCTCTGCCTGCTTCAGCTGGAGTGGGGCAGGGTGGGAGGGCTGGGGGGAGGGCTGGGGAGAGGTCTTGCCCAAGCTCCACCAGAGTCCTTCCTGTGAATCCACATTTGCTAGACATTTAGGGACTTTTCTTCAACTCTTGTTCATCATAAACACCTCTGTAATCATCTTCCAGGCCTGCTGTTGGGGTGGGGGAAGCAAAGCCACATGAGAAGCCTCCAGTCAAGCAAATGTGTAACTCTTTATAAGGAGAACAGTAACAGTAAAGTCCCACCTGTTTAAAATACTTCTGATTCTTCACAGGTAAGTGTCTTGTGGACATGAATAGCCCTGTCTCTCTAACCAAGGGGGGCAAATTCATAGCTATTTATTCTGTGCTGAAGTTTTTGCCTTTAGGGCACTGGGAAGAGCCTCTGGAGGGGAGGAACCTTTGCTTCTTGGAGTAGGAAAACGAGCAATTTGATCTATGTCATCTGAGAAGTAACAAGAAAGGAAAGGGGAGGAGAGAGGGAAAGGATGTCAGGGAGGAGAAAGGAAAGGGGAAGGAGGGAGGAGAAAGGAGAGGGGAAGGGACCAAGGGACGAAGGGAAGAGGGGAGAACAGCAGTGTAGAGAGGGGTGGGGATGGCCTGGCTCTGACAGTGGAACCCAGGTGTAGAGGCTCCCAGCCCACTTCTCTTACGGGGCTAGGCCACTTTCACAGCTGTGTGGTGGATTAGAGCCCTCCGGCAGGTGCTGGCTGCTCCCTAGAGGCTTCATTGCTGGATAAGCCCAGATCTCACGGACGAAGCTGCTGGGCACCCAGGTTGGCAGTGAACTGAAATGAGGGTCATGGGGCTCCCACCACTGTATCTGCTTAGGGCCTTTTCCTAGGTCTCTGTCTAGAAACCTGGAGAGGACAAAAACAGAATTTTACAAGAAGCCCAACATTTAACGTTTGAGGCAGTACTGAGGCCTTTCACTAAAGTGAAAGCTTTTCTTCACAGCAGCAATCACAGAAGACATTCCTGCACAGCTAGATGGGGCGGAGGAAGTGGATGAAATTCTTTCAGTTGATGGGGACTCAGTGGAAGGCATCTCAGAGGCCTGATTGGGAAGAAGCCTGTACCTCCTCCCACATCTCATCTCAGGGCAGGTCCAGAGCAGGACAAATGCCACAAGTGGCTTGAGGAAAGTCAACCTCCATGAAAGGTGCTTCTCTCCTGGGGAACCAGGGTGAACATGGTCCTCGCCTGCACAGGGCATACAGTTTGGGAGGTTCAATGAGGATAATATAAAAAATGTACCACAGCTTAAGTGCCATGAAGGAAACAATGCCTTCTTTCACTTGTGATATTAGGTACTTTTGATGAAAATCTGGCTAATATATGTTTCTTGGCTACCTGCCTCCTTAAATAGGGTGTAAGGGGGATATTCTAATCTTAACTGGGGACTCAATATTGCAACTGGTCCCATAAAGTCTAACACTTGCTGCATTACAATGATTTCCGAGAGGTGTATGAACCTTTTTATGACCACAATAAATGGTCCCTGGCTACTGTCATTTTTTTTTTTTTTTTTTTAATTCTCATATCTGCCAGTTAGATTGCCTTTATTTTTCCTGGCTGTGACAATATGTCAACATATTGTCCCTATGACCCCCACCCCTTTTAATTTATTGTAGGACTAACCCTGACAAATTTATTTTTATTTTATCTATCTATCTATCTATCTATCTATCTATCTATCTAGCTAGCTAGCTAGCTAGCTAGCTAGCTAGCTAGCTAGCTAGCTATCTACCTATCTATCTAATTCAAATATTATAGGAGGACTTACAATCACACACAATTGTTCTTATAATACCCTTGCACACCCTCAGACCAACTTCCATTGCCTTGGAGGGCAATTTTCTGCCTTTTCTCGTTTGTGATATATAAGCTGACATAGACATGCATGGCACCTTCACACAGCATCCCGGGGGTATGCAAACATGCCAACTACATCTGTATCTCTTACTCTCCTCTTCAAGAAAGCAAGTCAGAATATGAAACTGATGTTATTTTAGGGTTAACCATGTGTCCACTCACTTTCAAAAACTTTTTACAGCCCTTTTTAATGCATGAACATCCACTTTTGTGCACAAAAGATCATTTATACATAATGAGTTTTTGAGAGGTTATTAGAAAGAAGACATAATATCGTCCCAGATTGTGGTGTTACATGTATATAGCAGCCCCCTAGGTGAGATCACAGTATGAAGTCCAACCTCCTTAGGTGACATCCAAGGGTCTTTAGCACCTCTCCCTCAATGTTAAGCTAGCTACCCTTTCTGCTCATCTGACCTGGACAGTGTCCTGGATTCGGTAACTGGACTCGTCCTTGTTTCTGAGCCCTGGTACCAAATACAGTCCCTGAGCTCTGGCCAAACGGTAATCTGCCAGTTTCTCTCCCATGGACTGGACCCCCTCCCTCCAAACTCCAGGCTGGTATTTTGGGCCATGCTGGCTACCACTGAACTTGTGAGATACCCTGCCTGAACTCCAAGCACTGTCCTCCCTTCTGTCTGATCACCATCCTGGCCCATCCACCACGATGCCCTTCCTAGGTCTCAGATCTCCCATCACTAGAAGTTACTGAGACTTGGAGTGAAGTAGCTGTACTCCTCCAACTCTACTCTCTGCTCCCAAACAGAATCCCTTCTGGGCACCAGAGATCACCTTGTTTTGTCTGTGGCAACCCTGGCTCACCCTTTGCTCACCTGTCTGGTTATACCCAACCATGCAGGGCAAGCTCTACAGTATACATTGGCCCTAGTTGGAATCTGGCCTTCATGATTACCCTGTAGTTGTTGAAGGGTCAGTGAAACCCAGCTGTCAAGAGGATGGTTTGTAGCCAGACTGCCTGGGTTGAGAAATGTGGCTCTGCTTCTCACTTGTTTTGTGACCTGTGTCACTCACTCTGTCTCCATCTTGGTTTCTTCACTAGTACAATGGGGATAATTAGAGAACCCATTTCACAGGGTTGTGGTGAGGACTAAATGAGAAAATTTAGGACCTGTTATATAGTAAGCTTTTAAGAATGTTAGCAGCTATTATTGATATTATTATATTTCAGTACTTATCAGTGGGGCCAGAGCTCAGTTACTTATTACTTTCAGAGATAAGCCCTCCTAGTACTTGTTTCTGCACTGGGCAACCTTTGAATATATAGCAACAACCACAACTGAGCCACAGGGAGCAGCTAGTGTATAGCAAGGATTTCTGGTCTCATAGCAAAACATTGTTTCTGTTTAAAGAGGGCCAAGTTTCCTAGGTTTTGATTTTTTTTTAAATTTATTTCTTTTGTTTTTGAGACACAGTTTCGTTCTGTCACCCAGGCTGGAGTACAGTGGTATGTTCTTGGTTCACTGCAACCTCTACCTCCTGGGTTCAAGTGATTCTTTTGCCTTAGCCTCCCGAGTAGCTGAGATTACAGGCGTGTGCCACTACATCCAGCTAATTTTTGAATTTTCAGTAGAGATAGGGTTTTGCCATGTTGCCCAGGCTAGTCTCGAAGTGCTGGGCTCAAGTGATCCATCCACCTTGGCTTCCCAAAGTGTTGGGATTACAGGTGTGAGCCATTGTGCCTCGCCTGGTTTTGAATTATTTATAATTTATTGGTAGACTAGTTAGGGTAACAAGGCCACAAAGAAGGAAAAGATGGTGTCTGAGGAGCAAGGAGAAAGAAGAAAAAGGGAGGAGCTGAGCAGAAAGCAAGCAAACAAAAGGAAGGTGAAAAGGAAAGAAAGAGAAAGAAATACATTATTATAAAGAATAGGTGACCGCGGTGGATAAATAATTGTAAAGGTGCATGCAGCCTTAGAAAAGGTGAGCCGAGGGTGGAGGGATAAATAACCACACAGCCCAAGAAAATATAGAGGAAAAAATATAGAAAAAATATAGGGAAATAAAGAACCAGTAAAGAATTAGAAAGCAACTAAAAAGGCTGGTTAAAATTTTATATGATGTTTTGCATTCCTGATGTACCTTTTAATTTTAAGCAAGTTGAGTGCTGCCTCTATGGTATTCAAATGGAAATGAAGGCAAGCTTCGCACATATTCCCAGCTGTGCCCTCATACATCTCACTCCGGGTTCCTCATTTACAACGAGCATCAAGCTCCATTTTCAGAGCACAACACATCTCTTGTGCACCATAATGCACCCTCCCTTCCTATTGTGCTTCCATTCTTTGGTGAGTTTTATTAGACATATTAAAATCTCGGGATGCTCTTATACCCAACCATAGTTTAAAAAAAAATGCCCCAAAGTTGGGTTTTTCTTAGAGGGAAAGCAAGGTAACTAACAAAAGGCTCACTTTTCCCATTAAAGCCAACAAATTCCACTCTGATTCTTATCACTTAGCGCCTCTGAAAGGCACTGAAATACTACTAGGGCTTAGTTTCATCCTGTGAATTCCAGTAGTCTTAGGTGCAGTTTTGATTCTTTTGAGCCCCCTGCTGACAGGGCCTGGGTGGTGGGGAAGATACATTATTTCCTCTAAGACCTGCTTTTGATGGCAAAGTCTAAAAAATGACATTTTCAGTAAGGGAAGAGTGGCTGGATATTGAGCACATAAATTCAGCTTGAAATGGAGGCGTCTGAAAGATACCCACTGAGGTTTGGGGACTATTGCGTAGCCATGAGAATATCACTTGGGGGCCAACATCTGCGACTGTACCCTGTATTATTTGACTAAATAATCCCAGAGCTTGTGTAAGACCAACATTAATACAGTTAATAATTCAAATATTTTAATTTCAATTTGGGAAACAAGAAAATGAACTAAAGTAAGCGGAAAAACTCACTTTGGTTCATTTTGTAATTTAAGTGTGGCACAGTAGTTAAGAATTTGGACCCTGGAATCAGGTTGCATGGATTCAAATTTCACTTCCATTATTTACTACTTGCATAACTTTGAGACAAATTACTTAACCTTTGCAAATCTCAGTTTTCCCAACTATAAGTGGGGATAAGCATGTATCTATTTCATGAGCTATTATAAGGATGAAATGAGTTAATAAAATATATAAAATATTGGCTGCCATCTAGGAAGCACTCATGAAATATTAGTTGATGCTCTCCCTGTTAGTGCTGTTATTATTAGAGAAATGGATGTACCCTAAATTGAGTCATAAATACAATATAGGTTAAAGACAAGAGTGGCTTTTCCATAAATGACAGACGCTAGGATATAAAGGTCAATGATAGGATTCCTGCCATCAGTGACCCAAGATCTAATGGGAAAAACAGATTGGAAGCAAAGAACTACAGTATGGTGTGATAAGCATTGTACATTAATTATTTGAACACACCAACAAAGAGCCCAATCAAGATGAGCTATGGAGCATTTAGGTAAGTTTCATAGAGGAGATGGACACTGAAAAGTTAATGGTAAGAGAGAAGTTTAGGGGAGGGGACTCCAGGCACAGCGTGGGCAAAGGCATAGGAGAACAAAGTAGGTTGGAACATCATAAATAACTCTGTATGGCTAGACTGCGAGGGTCATAAACATGGAGGTGAACAGAGTTGCTTTGGATGACACCAGAAAGTAACATGAGGCCAAATTATGAAGAATCTTGAGTGCTATGCTTAGGAAAGCATTTTTTGTTTCTCTGTAGGCAGTACGGGGTGAAATAATTACATTTATGTTTTAGAAAGATCACTGGAAGTATACATTGTGATATTAAGAAACTGGTGGTTGTCTTCAGGTTGGGATAGAAAAGAAAAAAAAAAGAAAGAAACTGGAGGCATGGAGGTCATTTAGTAGTCTATTGCAATGGTCCAACCAAGAGTTCATTAGGGTCTAACTAAGTTAGCAGTGGTGGAAAAGAAGAGATAGATTTCAGAGATATATACATGAAGGGGTGGTGAGGGCCATTGCACATGACAGGCTCACTGTGGGAAGAAGAGGAGGAAAGTATTGAGGTGTTTCTGAGTTTCTACTCCAGACAGTTGAATGGTTCATCCTACCATTAGCCATATTAAAGAAGGAGAAGCATGTGCATGGGAATTTCCCCCAAGGGACATCCTATTAGAAAGATAAAACTGAAACTCAGGGTCAGTAAGATTGGATCTGAGCACTTCTATTGTGAGTGAAGCAGAGTCAGCTCTCTACATTGTTATCAACTCAAGAAAAATAGCAACCCCCTCAGAGTTTTGTCTAGTTGCTTGTCTGAAGTGGAGATTCTGACCAAAAGGTAAAGTCTAAGAATAAGGAAGGGATAATGAGTTCTTCAAGGTCAAGATAAATGGACTGGGAATATTCATAGAAGCTGGAGAAGGGTGTGGCATGTCAAGTATTTAAAGACACTTTGGACATCTTATTTAAGAAGGGTTAGAGGGAGAAGAAGGAAGAAAGGGGGGTTCTATAATTTGGGGACATGAAGTATGTGATATGATTGTGAGCCCCCCCATAGGAGATGAAGATGCAGAGCTGGGATGCTGCTGAGAGCAGTGGTGCCCCTCTGGGTTTCCACCACTGCATGGACACACTGTCATTGCCTGGTACTCATATGCTTTGCTAGGTCAATTTTTCTACCCCTGGGACTTGTCTACCAAATTGAAAACAGCTGGGTCAAGGATTCATGCACCATTCCTGTCCTGGTATTCCAAGGTTGCCCATATGCCATTTACTTTTCTCTTAGAGATTATGGAGATGGAATGGATTTCATGAAACTCTGTTGGGTTGACTAGACTAAAGAAGGGTCAGGTCTCTCTTTAACTCTTTGCTGACACAGTTGACTGAAAATACTAGGTAACAGCTAAGAAGAGGCACAGAGCATGAACATTAGGAGTTAGACATTCTGACTGGCTGTTCCCATCACTTCCCTGTGTGACTTTAGGCAGGAAACTGTACCTCGGTTTCCTTTTCCACAAAATGGAGATAGGAATGGTAAGTATGTCATAGGCTGTTGTGGGATAATACACGTAAGGGGCTTGGCACAGGATCTGGCCCCTAGAAAATACTTAGAAGCAGTAGCTGTTGTTCTTGTTGTGGTAGTGGTATTAATAGATATTGTTGTCTTTGCTACTTAGGCCTCCTGAATAAAAGATTTAACTGTCAAGATTTCCAGCAAAACAGTTATGTTTTACCCTTCCTCACCTGTGATTTTCCTTGTGATTTCTGATTCCAGTGGAGGCTTGTTTATGATGGAGGTTTTGGAGTGTAAAGACTAAGAGTGGGGATGTTCTGGGTGCAGAGATAAAAATGTGTGGCCGGTGTTTACATGTGTCTGACAATTTAGATATACAGTTTGGAGTGTGTAAGTGTGCTGAAAACATTATGTTCTTTGAAAAATAAACATGAATAAGCAAGTACATGTCACAGACACAAATGCAGATCTACATCCTGTGCTTTATGTTTGGCACAACTTCCCTTGAGTTTGGAGTACTTAGTTCTGCCAAGATGTAAGCTAATTTCAGGCTACAGATAAGAGTCCATTAGAAACTAGATTGAAAATGAATACACAGACTGATTTCTTTTGACCTAAGCTGCAAGCATACTGACACCCTTTGGTAGGAAGACAGATGTAATAGCTTATCAAGGCATCTGGCCTTTCTTCCCTAAGGCTTCACTCTGGGTGGCCTGCCTGGGCAATTAGGGATTTATCAGAGTCAAATGCACATCCCCAGAAAAGCCATCCTTTCAAGTGGATTTGCTTTTTAAAATTCTAGTGTTACTGGGTGGGGAGTCTTCACAATGTCAGACTGAACAAGTTATATGGGAAAAAAGAGGGGCATTTTATTACTGAATATGAAGTAGTTGTAGCAGCTTTATATGTTGGTATGAAACCATAAATGGTTGAAAAACAAATCCCAGGCTGTCAGGGGTCTGAGCAAGAAGTGGAAACCTAAAACCTGAAAATCACTGTGGTTATTTCACAGTTAAATAAACAGAATGATCTAATGCCAGAAGTGGATCTCCTTCCCTCACTTTCACTGTCAAGTGAAACGCTAAGCTATGAGGAACTCCAGGCAGAACTGTGGCCTAATCCCAGCTTGCCATTAAAGACCATGCTTGGCGTGCATCAGGGTCAGCAGTGAGATCTCAGGGTGAGTCTCCACATTGTTGCTCTTTGATGTGCTCAGGCTTCAGTGGGAAACCTGGAAGGGAAGGAGCCTTAATGGGAATGTGTTCTCTTGATGCAAGGAGCATATTCTCCCCATGAACATCATCTACAAAATCACAAGTATATTTTGACAATAAGGGGGGAATGCATGGAATATATATATAATATATTTAAAGAACCGTAAAACTCCTCTATGCAATAATCCAAAATAACATTTAACCCAGCCAAAGCAAATATTTTTGTGGAGTGATATCTTGGAAAGAATCCTTAGAAGGAAACAACAAAGCTTTGCAAAATTGATGGATATGTACCTACAACACAACTCATTCAAAACATAAAATTCTAATGGTTGATGCTGAACTGCCCCCCGCCCCCACTCCCTTACCACCAGATCAGCTTTGCATATTAATAGGGAAAGATGGTTTATAAGATGTTTTGAGAAAGCTTCCTCCCAAATCAGGACTTTCGCTAACTGCCAATGCCTAGACTTCCTTAGCACAGGATAAAACTCTTCATTCCTCATTGAAGATTAGGCCTTACAAGGCAAGGACTTAGGAGAGGTAATATTTGAGCTTGTATTCACACCAGATACAAGTGAATCAGACTTATTCCTGAGAGCAGAAAGAGATGGGAACAAAAGCCTAAGGTCAACAGAGGTATCTCCACCATGAAGCATGGAAGGAAGGCAGCGGGTGAAAAGGGAGCTGGAGACACAACATTATTATAGTAACAGCTAATATGTAGAATCTACATTAGGTAATATTCATGTATTATATAAAACATATGGAGTTTGGGAAGAGGATTTGAAGTTATTACAACACCATGTATTTTAGTTATTAAAAGCAAAAAAAGAAAAATTTATAACCCACTTCTTTAGATTAACTATTAAAAAGCACTTGCAATTGGTTTCTTTAATAATTTTGCACCAGTAAATTTGTTGCTTCAGGCTATCCATCACCAACATCCTGGAGACGGTACAGAATTATTAACCACGTGGACTGAAAACATGAAAAAATAGCCAAAGAAGATTGTTTCACCAACACTAATGTATCACTAAAATTAAAATTAAAACAGCTTTGGGATATATAATGGTTGCCAAAACTGTTGTTTAAGCCCACAATTGGAAGCAGATTTGATTTACAATCTCTACAAATAACTGAAATCTTATTTTCATTTGGAGCAGTTAACATTCTGTAAGACCATATTATATTATAGACCATATTAAGACCAGATGCTACTAATTCACAGATGTTGTATATATATATATATACACACACACACATATATGTACACCCACATATATATCTATATTTCACTTCTATTTTTACTTTAGTGAAAAAAACTTTTTCCGTAGTCCCAGAAGAGAATCAAGTCAGAAATGTCTTAATAATGCATTATCTTGGTTTTTGCTAAAAATGAATAAATATCTTAATTTTAAAAGGAAAGCTGACAGAAAGACAATGGGTAAGCAAGGAAGCTGCTACTGCATGACACATAAAAAGAGAAGAAAATCATTTCAGTTTCTTGCTGAGATGGATTAAAGTAAATCGCTAGAAAAATAATGTTTTTCTCTGGTCAAGTCTGCTATTAACCATTGGGCTGAAGTGCATGCTTGTGTGCATGACTATGTTAAAAAGAAATTAAATATTTAAAATTTTAAAAGGGAAAGAATTTGTGGTTAACACTAGAATTATAATGAAAACTGTACCTTGATTTTGGAATCAATGGTTTAAAATCAGGAAAGTGAATGAAAATTGGCAACAATACTATGGGGAAGAAGCTGTCTTATAGCAGAAGAGAAAGGCAAAGAGGAAAAGAGTAGCAAGAATATGTTGTAAAACAGGTTCTGAAATTGTTATGAAGACTACGGAAAGTGCACAGCATGGAAACAGAATTAGCATTAATTTTGCAGAAAATGACATAATGAAAGTTAATTGGATCCTCGTGGCTAATGTAACATTCAGGCTGTTTTGGCCTATCATTCTGGGAGATCATGATGAAAGCTTAAACAACTATTGTATATGAACTGATATTTTTCCTGACACCACACTATCCACATCCTAAAAGCAGGGCAGATAGACTATTTCATTAATTCTCTCCTTCACTCACTAATTCACCCACTCATTCATTCATGAAATACCGGTTGAGAATATATCAAGACCATTAGTATATGCTAGATATTGTGGTGGACATGAAAAATTTGTTACACTCATATATATCTTCAAAGTACATACAGTAAGTTTCATCAAACCTAGATGTAGTTAATAAGGCATACCATTACTTTACGTACATCTAAGAAGAAAAATGCTGTTAATTATATTTGTGACACCATTGATTATGAGACACACTTGACTTCAAAAATGCTAAAGTGTGAAAAAATGTGCAGCTAGAATAAATGAATACCCACACAAAATAATAAAAATCTAGGTTTCAATAATAATGTCAAGCCATTACACATACTAGCCTCTGGATACTTCATATATGGCTAGTATGTTATTTGCTGTCCTTGGGGAAAAATTCAAAAGACATATTTTGAAATCTTTCAAACAAAATGTTCTTTTTATGCTTACAGATTAAAAGATAATTCATTCTCTACTACTCAGCCACAAAGAAGGAAGGAATTAGTGGCATCTGCAGCAATCTGGATGGAACTGGAAACTATTATTCTAAGAGAAGTAACTCAGGAATGGAAAACCAAACATCGTATGTTCTCACTCATAAGTGGGAACTAAGCTATGAGGATGAAAAAGCCTATGAATGATACATTAAACACTGGGGACTCAGGGGAAAGGCTGGGAGGTGGGTGAGGGATAAAAGACTATAAATTGGGTCCAGTGTATACTACTCAGGTGATGGGTGCACCAAAATCTCACAAATTACCACAAAACAGCTTGCTCATGTAAGCAAATACCACCTGTTTCCCAAAAACCTAAGGAAATAAACAATTAAAAAAAACTTTTGACTGAATTAATGCAAAAAAAAAAAGATAATTCATTCCCTTTTAAAATTCTGTGTCAAGCAACTTTTAGTCATCACTGGGTTGAATCAGAGCCAGGACTAGAGTGAGGCAAGGAAGACATCCTGTCTCTCAGGATCATGCAAGTGCTGAGCATTTTTATGAGCCCGAGAGTGACTGCCTCCTTAGATTTTGCATCCTAGGTACCTTGTTTGCCTCCCCCAGTCCTGATCCTGGGTGAAATAACAACTTTGTAATTGTTTTTACTATTTTACCCTTGGATCTTCCGGACTGCTGACCTTTTCATTTTTCCCTCTACATTTACTCTACTCCCTTTTCTCCACATTATCCTGGACTCTGGAATGCAGACCAATGTAGATGGCATCATTTGGGTTATCGTGCTCTTTGGTCTTGAATTGGTTTAGCCAATAGGAAGCACTGGCAGGATATTGGAAGGAGAGAGGAGAGTGAGACAGGGTATCTATTTCTTCCTTCCTGCCAGGTCACCAGGCTTGTCTGTATTCTTCTATCAAAGCCTCAGCTCCTTAATCCCTCTCTATTTACCCTACCCAGCTACCCTCTCTGGGTTCTGGTAAATATTCCCATTTGGGTATAGGTTGGTAACTGCTCTCCATTGATTCCAGTCCTGGGGTACTGCACTATTCCTTGTTTTCTAAAACCAGCTCATGTAATAGTTCCTTACTAAGTTCCTTTAATTTACTCAGCTTGAATGTGCCATTGTTTTTCCTACCTGGCAACAGACTAATGTAGAAAGCTATTCACATTAGTAAGCATGCAACAGTAAAAAGGTTTCACTTAAACTGGAAACTAAGTTTTCAGGGACTTGAAATTTCTTAAGAAATCCATAAATATAATAAATCTTAAACATAGCTTTGTTTCCAGCCTTAATGTCAGAATTGTGTCTTTAAATGTTTCTCTAAGGTACTTGAATATTCATGTACAACTTGACATAGACTGTTCCTATTCCTAGTCTGGCTCAGGTTTTCACAAGAAATTCACATACGAGTTGTGACATCTGACAATGGCAGATGTTAGGAGTGCAGATCATATCATAAGATATAGTAGGACCTACACAGGAGGAATGAAAGTGCTCCTGAACATAATCCACTTATGATGCCTTAAATCAAAATATGCTTATTGAGTGCTCCAACTTAAACCTATGAATTCCATATGAACCAAGGTTCATATGGTTCATATGTTAAGAGTTCTCAGAAGTCTTTCTAGAAGCTGAAATTCTACCCTAGTGAGGTACATTTCACCATCTCAGATGGAGAAATCTAGATTCTAGAAATCTGGCTTTCCTGATGATTAGCTTGGTGAAATAGTTCATTTTCATGGTGAAAACACCAGTCTCAGAACTGTAAGTGGAAGGGAGCTCAGATGATACCACCCTACCAATGTCGTTTTAAAGATAAGAACACTGAGACCCACAAAGATTAGCTAATTTGAGAAAAGTTACATTGGTAGTAAGCAACAGAAGAATTAAACAGTTTTTAAAAAAATTTTAATTTGACATGCTGCCTACCTTAATGAATAAAAAGAAATTATAAAAATTTAAAAATCCTTTGGCATGAATAGACTTCTATGAGAAGATTTAAGTGTAGAAATTATTGGAACATACTTATTGCTTGAGATGTCCATATATAACAATGCAAAGTGAACTTGAAATCTACAAATATTATTGTAGTGTGGTAGAATGTGGTGTTTCTCAAACTAGCAATTTACTTAGCACTTTTGTGGTTTTTTTTTTTTTTTGGTAGAATTGAAAGATACTTTCTTTAATGTTTTTCTTTTTCTGTCAGTTTTTGTTTCAGGTATCCTGGGACTCTGTTGTTGAGTGCATCTCTGTTTATGAATGTTATATATTCCAAGTGAATTAACCCTTTCATTATTATAAAGTGTCCCTTTTTGTGTCTCATGCTTTTTCATAAGTCTATTTGTCTGATATTAGTATACTACTCCAGATCTCTTGTGGTTATTGTTTGCATGGCATATCTTTTCCCATCCTCTTTCCCTTTCCGTTTCCCTTCTGGATATTTGTATCTTTGAATCTAGCTGAAATTAGTTTTTTTTTTTTTCAATTCAGTCTGACAGTGTCTGCCTTTTGATTACATTGTTTAGTTCATTCACATTTAATGGTATTGATATAATTGGATTTACTTCTTCCATTTTGCTATTTGTATATGTTTATTTGTTGATTTTTTAAAATAATTTTGTTTTTTTCTTAGTGGTTGCTCTAGGGGTTACAATATACATGTCAATTTATTAGACTCTGCTTTGGATTTATAATAACTCGATTCCAGTAAGATGTAGAACATTTGCTCCACTCTTACTTCCTGAATCAGAAATAAGATTTAATAACATCCTTTGTGCTGTCATATATATCACATGTATATGTTATAAACACAATTCAACGTTATTGTTACTTTATATCAATCTTACATCTTTTTAAAAATTGTGAAAAAAGTATATTTACAAAGTTTTTCTTTTAATCTTTTTTACTACTTCTGTTACTCTTTATTTCTTCCTGTGAATTTGAGTTACTGTCTCATGCCACTTCCTTGTTCCACTACAGCTTCCTTTCCTTGCTCCTCATTTGTGCTATTATTGTCAAATACATATCTTTATATCCTATAGATAATTTTATATTGTTTTTAATTTTAAAAAGAAGGGAGATAAAATATATACTTATGCTGTTTTTTATAGTTAATATATAGTTACCTTTGCCAGCACTTTTTTTTTTTTCACGTGGATTTAAATTGTAGTCTGGTGTCATTTCCTTTTATTAAAAAATTTTCCTTAGTAATTATTGTCAGGCAGGTATGCTAACAACAAATTCAGTCTCTATTTGGAAATGTGACTTTGTCTTCCTTTTTGAAAGATAGTTTTGCTGGGTATTGGGTTCTTGCTGTTGGGTTTTTCTTTAAGCACTTTATGTTATCTCACTGCTTTGTGGACTTCATTAATTCTGATAAGAAGTCAGATATTCCTATTATTGGAGTTCTGTGTGTGATGAATAACTTCTCTTATTGCATTCAAGATTTTCACTTTGTCTTTCAACATTTTGAGTATAATTTGTCTTGATATGGCTTTTTGTTTTCCCTACTTGTAATTCATTGAACTTCTTGAGGGTATAGATTGATTTTTAAAAATCATATTTGGGAGGTTTTCAGCTATTATTTCTTAGATTATTTTTTCTTCCTTTTCTCTTCTTCGAAAACTTCCATTACATACATGTTGGTGTTCCAAATGGTATCTCAGAGGTCTCTAATTATCTGCTCATTTTTTCTTCTTGTTTTTCTGATTATATACTTTCTGATGATGTGCCATCAAGTTCAATCACTGACTATTTCTTCTTCTAGCTCAAATATATAGTTGAGCCCTTTTAGGAGATTTTTCATTTGTTATTATACTTTCACCTCAAGAGTTTTTAATTTTTTGTATAATTTTTTTTTCTTTTTTTGGAGACAGAGTCTCACTCTGTCACCCAGGCTAGAGAGCAGTGGTGCGATCTGAGCTTACTGCAACTTCTGTCTCCTGGGTTTGATTCTCCTGCCTCAGTCTCCCCAGCAGCTGGGATTACAGGTGCCTGCCACCATACCCAATTATTTTGGATTTTTAGTAGACAGTGTCTCACCAGGTTGGCCAGACTGGTCTCAAACTCCTGACATCAAGTGATCTGCCCACTTTGGTCTCTCATTTGATAAATTAGCATTATCATACTTTCTTTTACTTCTTTAAACATGGTTTTCGTTAGTTCTTTAAACATATTTCTAATAGCTGCTTTGAAGTCTTCGTTTCCTAAGTTCCACATCGGTGCCCCCTCAAAAGCAGTTTGTATTCCCCTAGCCCGCCCCACACATAATCTTTCTTTTTTCTCTTTATTCCTGTACAAGGGTTGCACTATTCTGCTTCTTTCCATGTATATATATATTTTTGGTAAAAAACTGGACATTTTAGGTAATACACTGTAGCAATTTTGGATTCTTATTAGCCTCCTTCCCCACAACCAGGGCATGTTGATATTCTGGTTTCGTTAGTTTATTTAATGGCTTGCCTAGATAAAGTGTTGAAGTCTATTTTCCTTGCCTTGTGCAGCCCCTGATGTCACTGCTCAGTTTTCTTTCTCCTTTGTTTTTAAGTCTTTCTAAAAGTTGTCCCTGGGTCAGCGTAGCTTAATGTTCAGTTAGTGTTATTTTGGTCATAAGTTATGTTTAACCCTCTTAAGTCAGAAGGTCTTTTCCTCTTTGCTGATGGATCTTTGTGTGGCTTGGGGAATGCTTTCAAAACAGCCCCACTTTCATCCAGGGACTAGCAGCTCTCAGGGGCATCCAAGGGGGTGTAACCTAGTACCATGTGTACAGTCTTTGGACCCCCAGGCATGAATGTGATCCTAGAAGGGCCCTTTTTATCTGTATTTTTCCCTGTTTTATCTGTTGAACTTTGGCTGGTCTGCCTTTTTGTTTGTTGCTAGTTGTTTCAAGTGCTATTAGTCTCCACTTCATTGCTTACCACTGAGATGTCTATTCATTTCAAAACACCTGAAAGCATAAGTTCCTCACTGTTCCATTCCAAGTAAAGCCAACTCTCTTGGCAAGGCTGTGGATCTATAGACCTACCATTTTACCTCTCTTGGAGTGATAATATCTACCTTACAAGCAAGTCGTTGGGGAGAGGATGGTGGGCCCCATCTTCCTGGCTGGGCCTACTTTTGTGGATACTCTACCCTCTGAGCAGAAGCTGGGAGGGGAGGTGACAGCCCCACAGTCTTCCCAGTTTTTCCCTCCTGTAATGGCTCCTCTGCCTATAGGTAGAAGCTGAAAAGGTGGTGATTGGGTACCCAATATTCTCAGCCTGCTGCATGTGGGGTAGAACCTTTATCATATATGTGGGAAAAGGGAGCATTATTTTTTAAAACGGCAACACACTCAGAGCATCTGCAATACAGAGCTGAGGGTGGGATGGGAAACACTGGTGGTCTGCCTCTCCCAGGGTGAAATCAGAGCTCTCTGAAGGGGCACTGGAGGAGTTCCTGTATTCTTGGTTGTATTTACTGGGAATAGTGTTTTCATAACATTGAAAGAGCAGTGGAGGGAGAAGAGCATATTCTGGCACAAATGTCACGAACTTGACATTCTAACTAAAATTGAATAGATTTTCTTGAACAAATGTTTCTGGATTCTCTGTATGCCTTTAGATCAATTTCTAGAGACTTTAAATGTTTTATTTTATAATTTTCACTGGTTTAAATGCCCTTTCTGTTGAGGAGAATGTCTGCCAACCTCCCCACAGAGGCATTCTGGAAGTCTTGTTTAATTGATGTTTTACAAGCTTAGTTTTATTTTAAAAGCAATAATGTGTATGAAATAATGGTTTGATGTGCTAATGTGTTAATACCTCTTAACCATCAGTGTACTATAAGAATTCATTGGGCCTATTTTAGTTTTGGGGTTTCTCTTTTGAGTAGTTCTACTTGTAAGTAAGTATTGATATTTTATGACTTTTAAAATTATTTCCCATAAATCTTTCAAAGCACACAGAGAAAGCTTAGTTATTTAAAACAGAGAATAATACTCATTTTGTTTTGTAATTACCACATAGATCCATTGGACCGTTGTTGAAATCTAAGATACATTATAAAATCTTAGTGATCCTATTTTTCCTGTGTCCTTTTTTTTTTTTGAGATGGAGCCTCACTCTTGTCGCCCAAGCTGGAGTGCAATGGCATGATCTTGACTCACTGCAACCTCTGTCTCCCGGGTTCAAGCGGTTCTCCTGTCCCAGCCTCCCGAGTAGCTGGGATTACAGGTGCTCGCCTTTGTATTTTTAGTAGAGACAGGGTTTCACCATGTTGGTCAAGCTGGTCTTGAACTCCTGACCTCAGGTTTTTCCTGTATCTTAAAAAGTATGCTATTTCTTCATTTTAGGAATTATTTCATCATTACTCATTATTCCCAATGATGCTAAAAAAGACCAAATTAGGCCGGGCATGGTGGCTCATGCCTGTAATCCCAGCACTTTCGGAGGCCGAGGCGGGGAGATCACCTAAGGTCGGGAGTTCGAGACCAGCTGGCAAAATGCTGTCTCTACTAAAAACACAAAAATTAGCCAGGAGAATCCCTTGAACCAGGAGAATCACTTGAACCTGGGAGGCGGAGGTTGCAGTGAGCTAAGATCATGCCATTGCACTCCAGCCTGGGCAACAAGAGTGAAATTCCATTTCAAAGAAAAAAAAAATTAGCTAGGCACAGTGGCATGCACCTGTAATCCCAGCTACTAGGGA
This sequence comes from Macaca fascicularis, assembly GCF_037993035.2. Lineage (NCBI taxonomy): Eukaryota > Metazoa > Chordata > Mammalia > Primates > Cercopithecidae > Macaca > Macaca fascicularis. Next base: position 46,223,484 of record NC_088376.1, read on the forward strand.
GGCTGAGGCAGGAGAATTGCTTGAACCTTGGAGGCAGAGGTTGCAGTGAGCCAAGGTCGTGCCACTGCACTCCAGCCTGGGCAACAGAGCAAAACTCTGTCTCAAAAAAAAAAAAAAAAAAGATCAAATTAATATGAAAATAAAAAGATTAATGGTACTACCTAGATATAATAGTGAAATGAATCATCTTTAGTATCCTTCAGTTTTATTATGTTGCCTAAAGTATCACATCATCTGTCAAAAGGATAAAACAGGAAATATTCTCTTTGTAGTCTACTTTTAGCTTTCACAGAACACAATTGAGAATTCAGATCTCATTTCTCATTTCTTACCTATATGGCAAAAATAAAATTTACAAAAAATCCATTTCAAAATTATTAGACATATGAGAAGACAAATGCAAAGATACAGCAGGACTCTATACTGTAAGGATAGTCAAACTGTTTGGCAAAATCTTAGGCTATGATACTGCAGCTGACAATTTCCTAGGTGGTTTTTTTTTTTAACTCAAGATTCTATGCATCTGTAATACAATTCTAAGAGCAAAAAAGGAAATATGCCATTTCTATCCAGTTATTGAACAAATCTTTATGTAACATTTTGTAATATCCCGTGTTTTTAAAAGAACATATCCATTATCCTTTTATTTTTATGATGCTTTTGTGCACTTGTTCATCTTTAGCCAGGGCCTATGGGTTCTCTCCATTTCAGAGAATCACAAGTTGAGGCTGACAAGGATCTTTAGAATCAGAGTCAGGGCCTAAAAATCCTAGAGCTCATTTCAAAGTCCACTCCAGTTCACGTCTCAAGTTCCTCCCATGGAAAAAGTGATGGTCAGGATAGGGAAGGAGTTTAAATAATGTCATGATCAATATTAACTACAGCAATGTTCTTCCGAAATTTTAATATGCATACTCATCACCTGAGGATCTCGTTAGGATAAAGACTTTGAGTCAGTAGGTATATTAGCAGCTTGAGCTACCATAACAAAATACCATAAACTAGAACTGGATGGTTGAAACAGAAATTTGTTTCTCATAGTTCTGAGGATTGGGAAGCCCAGGATCAAGATGCTGGCCAATTAAGTTCCTGGGGAGGGCTTTTCTTGTGGGTTGCAGATGGGGCCTACTCATTGTGTGCTCACATGATTTTTTTTCTTTGTACACACATGCTCAGAGAGAGAGCACTCTCTTATAAGGACACTAATTCTATCAGATTGGGGCCCAATGTTTATGCTTTCATTTAATCTGATTACCTGTTTATAAGCCCTATCTTTATAGTTACATTGGGCATTAGAATCTGGCTGGGGGATGTGATTCAGTCCATAGCAGTAGGTACTGTTGGGGTCTGAGGTTCATTCTGCATTTCTAACAAACTCTTAGGTGATGTGGATGCTGGTGGTCTTTGGACCACATTTCGCATATTGGGGCTGTGAAGCCAAAGGCCCCAGGTTCTGCTATAGGACAGAGTGAGGGTATTCAATGATGATGGGCAGGACATCTCAAAGCTAGCAATGTTCATAAGGCCTGTTCAGAAATAATGCTGCTGATACTAGCACTGTATAATACTTATATGTAAGATGTCACCAAAGAAAGCATGAAGAGAATCCCACAATGGCACCCAATTATTCAAGAAATAACCCCAGGTGAAACCGCCTTGAGCAGGGTGTCTTTCAGATCTCTGACCTTTTCTAAGGGATGTGAAATTCTCCAGATTAAATGCTCCACTCCTACAAATCTGAAAGTCCATTTCCAAAATCCCCTTCTCTGGAACATTATTAAAAGTATGTTTTCAGCTAACGCAAAGAGACAAAAACATGAGTACTGTAACAAGAGAATAATATTAGCATATAGAAGGGAAAGAAAACCTCGCCTAAATTTCCACAGTGGTACTTTCATTCACTCTAAAGAGGTATGTGCAGCTTAAAAAAAAAAATCAAGAATCGGGCCATTTTGCCATCATTTTATTTGGACTGCTAATGAGCACCACCAGCCAGGAAACATGGGAACTAACTTTACAAAAGATCTGCATAAAAATAAAAGGAAAAGGAAAAGAAAAAAGAACGCCTGCTGGGACCGCATTTTAACAATTTCTTGCAAGAGAGGCTAGTTAATTCTGGGCTCAGAAATACCAGTTTTCTCTAGTGATTATGTCAGTGGTTCTCAGAACTACTTTGGATGTCTGTGCCTTTCTTTTCCTGGAGCATGAATTGGGCTTGTTTGGATGTGAGGTCAAGCCATAGTGCCCATATTCAGTTACCACCACTGGTATTAACTCACAATAAAGCTCTGGAGGCTTCAACTGTAAATGGTGTAATATCCTTCTATTTATTCTAATTGAAATATGGCAGGCATGAAAATAGTTATCTGACCTTCCATGGCTTGAACACAAGATCATCCTTTTTGGGATAATGCACAGGCATTTTCAGGCACAGGTGACATAGCAAGAAGGACTAACTTGAGGTCTCCATATTATAAGCACCTCTGAGAGTCTAGAATGAATGATGGCTTAGCTGCTCAGTCCTTTGTTTCCACAGCCTCAAACAGTACACCAGAGAAGCTTAAAATCTGCTGCCAGTATTCAAAGTTTCTATTTCATTCTGCTTAAACCTTACCAAGGGCTAAGTTAACAAGGCACAAATCAGTGGTAGAGGATTAAGCAAATATAATTTGCCTGAAGCTATCCTTCTGCATCAAAGAGAAAGTCAAGATGGCCTAAGTAGAAACACAGGATAGAAGCGATTCTTTCCAGCATTTTCTCTGCCTGGCTCTATTTTCCAAGTGAATATTATTATTGAGCTGCTGCTTTTCCTAGAAGCTATGCAGGAAGATTAACTTGGATAGAAGCAAGAACATTTGTTACCAGATTTGTTTAAAAGAGTTATCTTAATATTAAGAGATCTTGACCAGCAATTCTTTTGATTCCCAAGATTGAAATTTCCTGGTGATGTGGTGCTGGGGTTCTAGGCTGCAGGAACAGCAGGAGAAGGAGGACAAGGAAAACATAAATTGAGCTGAAGTGCTACAGTTGAATTTAATAGTCATTGAACAGCAACTGAGACTGTGTTTAACTACTTCAGGGACATGTCTCTTGAGAAGTTCACTTGTTTCCTAAGTAGGGCATTTGAGTTGAATAATAAAGCCCATTTGAAGAAATGTTGACCTCGTTTGTTTCTTTCTACCCCTCAATGCCCTGACCCAATCTCCTAGGATAGCCCCTCTGAGTTTAGTAGAGGAGAGGGTTGGAGAGGATAGAGCCTTCTCTCTCACTCCAGGGCCCGCACTGGACTTCTCCATGATCGGCCTAAATTAAACATACAGTTTTTTGCTTATTTGTTGCCTTGAGAGGCTAACTGCAGCCCTGCACTGGTGACACAAAAATCTGGGGTAAGCAGGGCCATAATCAGATTTATAGTGAGTATGGTACCTCTTACAGCCCCCTGCGTGCTTCAGGCATCTCCAACTCCTAATGTTCAAAATTCAACTTGTCTGACCTTTCAAACTTAGTCTTTCTTCTCCATTCTCTTATGTATTAATAATATCACCTTCCACTTAGTTACCTAAGCCCAAATTCTTACTCATCTTCGACTTCTCTTACTTCCTGTTTTCTATTTCCAGATGTCAGGATTATTTCACTTCCAAAACAGCTTCTGCATCTAGCTCTTCATTTTGATCCTACTGCTTCTGTATCTCAGAACTTTATTATATTGCTGCAGAATTATTTCTACTCTTTATCTTAGGGCATTGCTGTCAGAATTGTCTTCTTTTGCACTTTGCTATTCTTCTAATTCCTTAAGTGGGATACATAGTTTTATTTATTTTCAGTCTTTTCTTACTTTCATTTTAATTTCTCTAATATACTAAAAGTATTTAAGACTGTACATTTCCCTTTGAGTACAATTTAGCTGTGTCCTATATACTTTGATATGAAATGTTTTCTTTTTCTGACTCAATAGCATTAAATTTTAGTGAGGATTTGCCTATTATTCAAGAGATAATTTAAAATAATGTTTCTGAATTTGCAAGTAATTAAACCTTTTTTGATAATCATTTGTTGTTGATGACTTACAATACAACTGGATTATAATTAGAGAATAGGGTCTGTAATATCACTCTTTCGTCCTTCCAGACGAATAACACTTTGGCTGGATGTAGAATTTTAGAATTACGTTTTTAACAATCCTTATAAATTTATTAAGAATTTTTATTTATTTCTACAAGTGTCATTTCAGTGTTCTGTACATTCTAGTGTTTTAGATAATCAGTAAGTAACCTGTTCTATCGGAAGGTCTGTAAGATTTTTTTTTTCCCTCTTTGAAATATGGGAATTTCACCAAAGTATGTCTTAAGGTTTGTTTGTTTTTCCTCTTAATTCATCCTCTAAGGCTCAGTGGGCCTTTTCATCTGAAGGACCAAATATTTCTTTAGCTTGGATCCTACATTCAATTTTTCCTTCGACTTTTGGCTTACCACTTTCCTTCCACCTGCTACTTCATACTTTCTGCATTCCCATGGTTAATATGGTACATTCTCTGAATTTGTTCTCCAAGTCTATTTTTCCACAATTTCTACTTTTGAGGGCTAGTTCTGTGTCTTGAGGTATTTAACTCGATCTTCTAGAACACGAACTCTATTCTCAGCAGTGAGCATTCATTTTCTCAATTGGTCGACTGAATTTGAAAAATTCAGAAATATCATTCTTAGTTCTATTAATATCTTCTCTCTTTCCATTAGTTCTACTATAAATAAAGCTGCCATGCCTGGTCGCTCAGCCAGGTCTTTCTTCCCCTGGTTACAAGAGTCCTCTTAGGTTGGTCGCAATTTTTAATTGTCTTTTCATTGCCTACTCATTTTGTGTGCTCCCTCAATACCTGTACAGGTCTGCCTGTTGGGGTCTTCTATCAGACCGGGAAGGGGTCCAGAGGCAGGAGGCATGCCAGAATCTATTCTTGCGGGTCAGTGGTCAATAAGCAGGCAAACTGCTGCCCTTCTGCTGAGACACTGATTGAATCCTTCCAAACTGGGACCAATACTGCCTATCAGGGAAGTCCCATTTCAGTCTAGGAGGGCCAGTAGTCAGTATGACTTGGTAACCTCATCAAATTCCACACCCTATAGTTAGGAGAGATATAGTCCCCTACTAAGGGGCAGACAGATGAGCTCCTTCAGGGAATCACAAAATCTAAGACCTTCTCTTTGAAGAAGGGCGAGACTCCTCCTCTGCCGCTGGCTGCCAGGTGTTGCAAGATGCAATGGAACCGTAAGTCCTGAATTTGCTCTCCCTGACAGGTCCTCTGGACTCTCTAATCTCGCTTTTGTTGATTTCAAGGAAGGAAGTGAAAAGGACAAGGAACAAGGGCTGTGCTTTGTCTCTGGCAGCCATCTTCTCAGAATCCATGTTATCCTCCTAAAGTGCAGGTGTGATGACTCCAACACCCTCAGTGGCCCCGCACCTTCTACAGCATAGCATCTGAACACTAACACTTTTGCCCTCCCCTGGCTGGAGTTATCAGACCAGGCTCCTTCTACTGTGTTTGTCATCATGCCAAGCTCCTCACTTTCCCCAGACCCACACTGCACATCCCTCGGACTCTCTGTGCACAGTCCCCCACATCTGGAAGTCCCATCACTTTCCCTGTCTCTGGCTTTTGGAATTCTTTTCACTCTCTAATCCAGGTGCCACCTTTTACAGGAAGTATCAGTTGGAATTTATTCCTCCCTCTTTAGCACCACCAGAGTTCTTGTTTGTTCCTTAGTGGCAGCACGTCATCTGCCTTTTCTTAGATTTTCTGTGCACCCGTCTCCCTCTTCCACCCCAAACTCTAAATAACATGAAGGCAGGTTCCAGGTCTGGATCTTTCTTCTTTCTTCCCACAGTGTCTTACATGAAATGGGTGCCCAGTCTCTGTAGCAGGAATTGACAATGGCAAGCAGTTACACTGGACATTAGTGGACCAATTCTGATTTTTTCTTACTCTCGGTGGGAGAAAAGGGCCAGGAAGCTCTGGCTAAAGTTTTAAACAGAGGAACTGGTCCTGAGCATCCAGGGATTTGTGGGCTTTCCCTTACAGAAAAGTCCTCTGAATCCTACAGGAGGAACTTCCAATTATTTTCTGCTACCTCATGGTGATGTCATTGAACAGAGAGCAATGGGGTGTGGAATAACAGGGACTGTGGTCCTCTATAGCTGCTGAATTTCATGGAATGCCTCCTTCTCAGTTGCCTGGGAGTGTGAAGGGCAGTAAAGCAGAAGATGGCTGACTTAGGAAAGACCCAGCCCAGAGGTGTGTGCTTTTCCAAAGACTTCACACAATGGACCACAGAAGATGAACTGCAAGGGGGAAATGCCTCTGACACTTTAGGAAGTTTGAAAAGATGCATTATGCTGAGAGGTACAGTCCTGGGGGATGCTCAAGAGTTGGGGGTTGCCATTTCAAAAGAGGCTCATTATACTAAAACAAGACTCAACCACTTGTTCCCGATTACGGAATCCCACCTCAGAGAGATACGCTGGAAACGGTGGTGGGGGCAGTGGGGGCCACTGCACAAGAGCGGTCCTGTGGGAGACGGGGAGGTAGCTGGGGGAAAGAGGAACCACAACTGTAACTCTAGAGAACTCTTCACCTGTCACCAGACCTCTATGTGACTCGGGAATGAGCAAAGGAAAGACTGCTAGCTCTGTCCTTGACCGAGTCTCAACCATGGCTCTCCTTGTGAGCCCCTTGAAGTAGTTGTTCTCACTGTACCATTTTCTTGCTCTTGCTCTGGAAGCCATATTGCAGGCACCAAAATACAGAGATCAGTATTATTAACCGTGTGTGTGTGTACGTGCGTGCACATGCATGTGTGTTATGGTAAAGGTACGTTAGCAGGCTCTAAGCAGCCTTCCCTGGCTGAAAATATACTGGCTCTTTCTGGTGAGGGGCCTGTGGCCCCCTTTAAAAATCCCATTAAACACACCGTCGCCTCAAATAGACCATTTAAAGGCAAGGGCCAGTGCCTCGCCCAGGGCTAGACACATAGCAGGCTCTTGAAAAATGTGCTGAAAATGAAATAGTCAGTGATTGGTGGAAAGGGAGGAATTCAGTCTGATTTTTTTCTTTTCAGCTTTCACATGATTTATCAACTGCATTCCAATTCCTCTTTCCCTTTTCACAATTCCTGTCACATGTGTATGTGTGTAGGTGTGCATGCATTTGTGTGTCAATTTGTACATGTGTGCATCTGTATAAAGTCTGTGTATGTATCTTATGTATGTCTATATATCTGTCAATATGTGCATATGTCTGCATAGCTACGTGTGTGTATCTGTATATTTTCATTGTGTGTGTGGTTCTGTATGTATCTGTGTTCAAGCAAATCTTGTTTTATTAAGTTTTGTTTTCTTGCACTTTGCAGATATTGCATTTTTAACAAACTGCAAGTTTGTGGCAACTGTATGTTGAGCAAATCTATTGGCAGAATATTTCCAATAGAATGTGCTCTTTTCAGGTCTCTGTGTTACACTTTGGTGCTTTTAGTGATATTTCAAACATTTCATCATTATCATATCTGTTATAGTGATCTGTGTCCAGTGATCTTTGATGTTACTGTTTTGTAATTGTTCTGGGACACCACAGACATTGCCCATGAAAGATACCAAACTTAATGGATAAATGTGTGTGTGTTCTGACTGCTCCACTTCCTGGCTGTTTCCCTATCTGTCTCTCTCCACAGGCCAGCCTATTCCCTGAGACAGCAGTATTGAAATTAAGCCAATTAACATCACTACCATGGCCTCTAAGTGTCTAAGTGAAAAGAAGAGTCACATGTCTCTCACTTTAAATCAAAAGCTAGAAATGATTAAGCTTAGTGAGGAAGGCATATTGAAAGCCAAGGGAGCTAGGCCTCTCACACCAAACAGCCAAATTGTGAATGCAAAGGAAAAGTTCTTGAAGGAAGTTAAAGGTGCTACTTCAGGGAACACACGGATGGCAAGAAAGTGAAACAGCCTTATTACCGAAAGGAAGGAAGTTTTAGCCATCTGGATAGAAGATGAAAACAGCTATACCATTCCTTTGAGCCAAGGCCTAACCCAGAGGAGGGCCCTAATTCTATTCAATTCTGTGAAGATTGAGAGGGGTGAGGAAACTGTAGAAGAAAAGTTTGAAACTAGCAGAAGTTGGTTCATAAGGTTTAAGGAAAGGAGCTATTTCTATAACATAAAAGTTAAAGGTAAAGCAGCAAGTTATCCAGAAGATCTAGTTAAAATCATTGATGAAGGTGGCTACACTAAATAGCAGATTGTCCATGTAGACAAAAATGGTCTTACGTTGGAAAAAGATGCTATATAGGACTTTCATAGCTAGAGAAGAGAAACCAAAGACTGGCTTCAAAACTTTAAAGGATAGGCTGACTCTCTTGTGAGGGGCTAATGCAGCCAGTGTCTTTAAGTTGATTCCAATGGTCATTTGACATTCTGAAAATCCTAAGGCCACTAAGAGTTATGCTAAATTGACTCTGTCTATGCTATATAAGTGGAACAACAAAGCCTGATGATGCCACATCTGTTTACAGCATGGCTTACTGAACATTTTAAGCCCACTATTGAGACCTACTGCTCAGAAAAAGATTCCTTTCAAAACATTGCTGCTCATTGACAATGCATCTGGTCACCTAAGAGCTCTGATAGGGATATAAAAGGAGATTGATGTTGCTTTTGTGGCTAATACAGTATCAGTCAATGAATTAAGGAGTAATTTAAACTTTCAAGTCTTATTATATAAGAAATACATTTCATAAGGCTATGGCTGCCATAGATAGTGATTCCTCTATCACTATCTGGGCAAAGCAAATTGAAGATTCCTCTATCTCTATTTGGGCAAAGCAAATTGAAGACCTTCTGGAAAGAATGCAGCATTCTAGATGCCATTAAAAACATTCATGAATCAGGAAAGGAGGTCAAAACATCAACATTAACAGGCATTTGGAAGGAGATGACTCCAACCTTCATGGATGACTCTTGGAGGCGGGTGGGGAGGTGCGGCTCAAGGTTTCAGTGGAGGAAGTAACACAGACGTGGTAGAAATAACAAGAGAACTAGAATTAGAAACGGAGCCTGAAGATGTGACCAAATTGCTGCAATCCCATGAGAAAACTTGAATAGATTAGGAATCGCTCCTTTCGGATGAGAAAAAATGTTCTGCTGAGATGGAATCTACTCCTGGTGAAGATGCCATAAACATGGTTGAAAAAACAAAAAAGTGTTTCGTATATTATACAAACTTGATTGATAAAGCAATGGCAGGATTTGAGAGGGCGCCAATTAGGAAAGAAGTTCTATATGGATAAAATTCTATCAAGCAGCACTGCACACTACAGAGAAATGTTTTTTGAAAGGGAGAGTCAATTGATGTGGCAAACCTCACGATTGTCTTATTTATAGAAATTGCCACAGCCTCCCTAGCTTTCAGCAGCCACCACCTCAATTAGTCAGCAGCCATCAACATTGAGGCAAGACCCTCCACCAGCAAAAAGATTACTACTACTACTCACTGAAGGATTACATGATTAGCATTTTTTTAACAAAGTTTTTTTTTTTTTTTAATTAAGGTCTGGATATATATATTTAGACACACTGCTATTGCATACCAAATAAAATACAGCATTGTGTAAACCTAACTTTCATATGCACTGGGAAAATAAAAATGTTGTGACTCGGTTTATTGTGACATTCACTTTATTGCAGTGGCTTGGAACTGAACCCACAATATCTCTGAGGTATGCTTGTACATCTGTATGTATATTTTTATATGTGCACATGTTACATGTATATATCTGTATATATGTATGCATATGTATGTGTGTATATGTCTACATGCATTTGCACGTGTGTACATATCGGATATCTACTATAAGCGGGAAATCAATTCATTTCATCATAGGAACTAGACTGAAAAGAGTAAATGTCATCTTGCTTGAGTTTATTCCCTGAGTCTTGCAGCATTGCTGGAGAAGGATGGAGAAGGGATAAAGAAGAGGTAGTTATTTTGGTGGGATAGGGTATAGAAGAACATACTGGTATGCTTACATTTGCCAACCAGTCTAAAGGGAGATATTGAGTATAGGAGAGAAGGAAAGGATAGCTAAGGAAAGTGAGTGAGAAGGGAAGAATCCAGAGCTCAGTGGAGGAGTCTGCCTTTGACAGGAGAATGGGCGAGTCTCCTACCGGGTTAGGAAGCTCTTTCCAAGTTGGGTGACACTGCTTCACTGCTCTCAGGACAGTAGAAACTGTAGTGGCAGACTTTGAAATGCCCCTACTATGGACTGAAATTTGCCTTCCCCCCAAAGTTTACATGTTGAATTCCCAACCCCCAACATGCCTGTATTTTGGGATAGAACTTTTAGGACACAGCTCAGGTTAAATTAGTTCACAACAGTAGGGTCTTAATTTGGTAGGACTGGTGTCCTTATAAGAGAGAGGGAGGGGAAGAGAGGGAAAGGGAGAATGGAGAGTGGGGGAGAGGGAGGCAGAGGAGAGGAGAAAGGGATAGATGGAGGGAGGGAGAAAGGGATGGATGGAGCGAGGGAGAAAGGGATGGAGAGAGGGAGAGATCAGCCCCTGTCTCTCCACATGGAAGCACCAAGAAAAGGCTGTGTGAGGACTGTGAGAAGGTGGCTGTCAGCAAGCCAGGAGGAGAGCCCACACCAGGAACAGACTCCACCAGCACTTTGATATTGGTCTTCTCAGACTCCAGAACTGTAAGTAAAAAGTGTCTGTTGTTTAAGGCACCTGGTCTATGGTATTTTGTTCTGGAAGTCCCAGAATACGAAGGCATCCTTTAATAACTTCCCCCATATGGCCATGGAACTATGGAAGAGCATCCTTCAAGGCCTACAGAGCATCTAAACTTTGGGAAAACCACAGATTTCCTTTATCTTATGGCCATAGAGAAAATGGGAGACTCTCAGAGAAAGGAGTATCAGGATTCTGTAGTTCTTGCTTTCCAGCTGAAAGAGCCTCATTCCGTGCACTTCTTGTGGTCTGCTGCCATCTCATTCCACTTGGGTACTCAATCCCTCCATGTACTGCATCTAGAAAGCAGACCTAGCAAGAGAGTCTGTTTTGAGCACCAAAAAGTTGACATACAAATTTATGTCAAAAGTTGGCATACAAATCTCTGGACCAGATGCCCAGATTATCACTCACTAGTCACAAAACTGGTAGGTGACAATCCTGGCATCTGGTCCAGAGATTGAATTCTTAACTCCATGCAGCCTTACCATGAAGACTAGGTAGATGTGGGAGGAAGAAATAAGGAATCATAACCTTAAAGCAGATTAAACTCTCTGTGCCTTAGTTTTCTTGTTTGTAATGCGGGGACAGTAATACTATCTTTTGAGGCTTGTTTTAAAGAATAAGAAAGTTAATGTATATATGGTAAACAGTGTTGGCTCTTTTTTGCTGCCCCTCTCCCTCAAGTTCATTGCAGGTGACCTAAGGCAGTTTCTGGAGCAGAAGCAAGGACATCTGACGTCTAAACATGAGCTTTTAAAAGAAATTACTTCTTGATTGTATCAAGAGAAAGAGATGGGAACAAGTGAGGTTGGGTGGCAGGTTTGATGGTAGAAGGTGAGGGAGGTTATGCCTGTTGGTTTCTGTATTCTTAAATCAGTGTGAAACAAAGTCCTCAGCTGATGAAGAGCATGGAGAAGTGGCCGTGGTTGGTTTGTAAAGGATGGAGAAGGAATAAATTATATGTCTAAGGGAGGGGGAAAATGAACCTTCTAGAGAAACCTAGTAAGCTTGCTGAGCAATATTGAGTGCCAATTTCAGTCTTGAGATCATGAATTTAAAGTGAAAACAGAGGCTTGATTGTGTGAATTTCTTCCAACATCCAGCAGCCCAGGTGCCGGCAGGGAGAAGGCATGGAGTTGCTTTCTGATTGATTGTCCTCGTTTGCAGGGATGTGTGCCCACTGTGTACTGAAGTCTGCTTTTATACACAATGATTGTGCCAATTTTTCATAATGCATTATGTTAATAATGAAGGGAAATATACTAGAGTTCTCACCTTGCTGCAGCTTCATTTTCATTTCCTTGTCCCTTTCCCTTGATACTACATGTGTAAATTACCAGTTTATGGTAATTTAATTTGTGGAATGCTTTGGACTGAGAACCCATTTTCTTAGTTTAAGTGACTTTGGTTACTATATTTTCTTTTCATTAATCTCTGCCAAAGCAACAAAGGCACAAGATGGTCATGAACGCTGATATTTACAAAGCACTTACTATGTGCCAGGCACCGCTCTAAGCACCTCACATAGAAAAACTCACTCATTTCTCACAACAATCCCATTTTGCAGGGAGGGCACAGAGAGCTTAAGTAACTTGCAAGAGGTCACACAGAGAATATCAGAGCTAGAATTCAACCCAGGCAGCCTTGCCCTAGAGTCCATGCTCAGTACTTCTATGTTTCTCTAAGTTACTCTTGAAAATAAGGTAAAACATTTGTGTTTCTTTAAAATATTAACTTCCTAGGAAATTTATAATAGGCCCCATCTACCTCTAACTGTGCTGTCTCCTTCTGTTTCTATCAGTTTATGTTTATCTCCCTCTTCCCCATATCACTAAGGATAAAAATTACCAGTACCAGTACCATCCATCCATCCAGCTAGCCAGCATGTATTTATGAAGGCCTACCCTGCGTTAGCGTGGGTGAGATGAAGTTGACCAAAACACTCTCCTTATGTCCCCAGAACTCACAGTCTAGCTGGGGATCCAGATAAATGAACAGACAAGTTACAACAAAGGATGCAGATAAACCCCCACAGACACAAGGCCCTATGAAAAACAAGATACAAAAAGGGAAAGAACAGGTTGATGATGCTGAATTTATTTCAGCCTCTGTGGGAGTCCTTTTAGTCTCTGAGCAGATGCCAACTCATCTGATTGTGTTGGAGAAATACTGTGGCAACAAGATGCCGAGGACTGTGGTCATTTTGTTCTTGCATTTCCCGAACACAGGGAGTATGGAATGCTGGGAACTAAAAGTGATACTCTGAGGTCATTTTTAGCAATTTTGTCTTTTTGTCTAAATGGGACATGGCCAGAGTTCCATGAATAAACTGGACAGGCTCATGTCCTAAGCGTGTTTCTGGCCATGATGGGTAATGTGACAGTGGGCTGAACAGAAAGAAGGCAGATTCTGGAGTCCCTTGCACATTGGGTCCAATCTGCACCCAGACATTTACTGGCTGTGTGGCCTTGGAGAAGACATTTAAGCTTTCTAAATGGCAGTATTCTAATTTATGAAATGAAGAAAGTAATATCTTTCTTTAGGGATGTAGTAAGGATTAACAATGAGTTTGTAAAGTCCTTAGTACAATAGGCATCCAGTCAACTGAAGCCGTCAATATTTATTATTACACTTAAGCATGACAGTTAAAACTCTATGGCAAAATTTTCTTAAATAGATCCTTTATTGCCAGAGCAGTCAACTACCATCCTAGTTCTACCTCATCTTGGGAATATCAGAAAGGGTGAAAATGCCATCAATATGCAACTTATTATACACAATTCCTATCTTTTGAAGATTATATCACTGGGCTGTACTTAAGAAGTGGCATGATCATTTTAACTTGCGTTAGGCTTTCTGTTAACCTACACGATTACAGTTTATTATTACTATTATTATTACATAATATTCTGGTGAGAAGAAAGGTGAAAGAAATCAACCTTTGATTGTTTCTATCTACAAGACATTGTGCCAAGTGGTTTTACATACATTTAAATATCACAGTTGCCCTGGGAGATTGGTGGTAGCATTATTCACATTTTAAAGATCAAGAAACAAAGCTCAAATCAGGCAGGAGAAAGAAAGAAAAGGCATATGAAAAGAAAAAGTCAAATTATCTCTCTTCACTGAGGATATGATTCTATCATCAGCAAAGAAAATCCTCAAGAGCCAAAAGGCTCCTAGACCTGATAAACAACTTTGGTAAAATTTCAGGATACAAAATCAATGTACAAAAATTAATACATTTCTATACACCAATAATGTCTAAGCTAAGAGCCAAATCTAGAACGCAATCCCATTTACAACAGGTAGACATAGATAAAATACCTAGGAATTCATCTAACCAAGAAGGTGATGTGGGAGATCTCTACAAGAACTACAAAACACTACTGAAAGAAAGCAGAGATGGCACAAATGGAAAAATATTACATGCTAATGGATTGAAATAATATTAAAACGGCCAAAGTGATCTACAGATTCAATGCTATTCCTATCAGACTACCAATGCCATTTTTCACAGAATTAGAAAAAACTATTCTAAAATTCATATGGAACAAAAAAAGAGCCCAAGTAGCTAAAGCAATCCTAAGCAAAAAGAACAAAGTTGAAGACGTCACATTATCTTACATCAAACTATACTATAAGCCTATAGTAAGCAAAACAGCCTGGCACTGGTACAAAAACAGACACATAGACCAACTAAACAGAATAGAGAACTCAGAAATAAAGTCACACACCTACAACCAAAGTCAACAAAAATAAACAATGGGGAAAGGACCCTCTATTTAATAAATGGTGCTGGAATAACTGACTAGCTACATGCGAAAAAGTGAAAGTAGATCGTACTTTTCACCAATACAAAAATTAACCCAAGATGAATTAAAAAATTAAATGTAAAACTTCAAACTATAAAAACCCTAGGAAGAAACCTAGGAAATACCACTCTGGACATTGGCCTTGGCAAAGAATTTATGACTAAGCCCTTAAAAGCAAGCGCAACAAAAACAAAAATTGACAAGCAGGACTTAATTAAACTAAAGAGCTTTTGCACAGCAAACCAAACTATCAACACAGTAAACAGACCACCCACAGAATAGGAGAAAATATTTGCAAACTATGCATTCAACAAAGGTCTAATACCAGAATCTATAGGGAACTTAAGCAAAAAACAAGTAATTCCATGAAAAAGTGGGCAAAAGACATGAACAGAAACTTTTCAAGAGAAGACATCCAAGTGGACAATAAACTTATGAAAAAATTCTCAACATCGCTAATCAGAAAACACAAAGCAAAACCACAATGTGATATTATCTCATGCTAGTCAGAATGGCTATGATTAAAAAGAAAAAAAAAAAAACAAAACAGATGCTGGCATGGCTGTAGAGAAAAGGGAACTCATACACTGTGGATGGGAATGTAAATTAGTTCAGTTACTGTGGACAGCTGTTTGGAGATTTCTCAAAGAACTTAAGACAGAACTACCAAATGGTTAATCCAGCAATCCTGTTACTAGGTATATATCCGAAGGAAAAATAAATTGTTCTACCAAGAAGACACATTCAGTTGTATGTTCATCGCAGCACTATTCACAAGAGCAAAGACATGGAATCAACCCAAGTGCCTGTTGATGGTGGATTGGATAAAGAAAATGTGGTACGTATACACTATAGAATATTATGCAGCCATAAAAAGAATGAAATCACATTTTTGCAGCAACATGGGTGCAGCTGGAGGCCATCATCCTTAGTGAGTTAACATAGGAACTGAAAACCAAATACCACATGTTCTCACTTACAAATGGGAGCTAAACACTGGGTATACATAGACATAAAGATGGGAACAATAGACACTGGGAACTACTAGAGGAGGGAGGGAGAAGGGAAGAAAGGGCTTAAAAGCTACGTATTGGGTCCTATGCTCATAACTTGGATGATGGGATCATTCATACCCCAAACTTCACCTACACTCATGTAACAGACCTGCATGTGTAACCCCTGAATCTCAAATGAAAGTTATTTGAGATTATTAAAAAAAATTATTATTAAAAAAAAGGAAACAAGGCTCAGAGCAGTTGTGTCACTGTTCAAGGTCACACAGCCAGTGAGTATCAGAGCCAGAGTGAACCAGGCCCTGTGCTCTGTCCCTATACAGGCTTCTGAAACAGGTATTATTGTCACAGCTATTTACAGATGAAAAATGGCAAACCCAGAGTAGTTCAAGACTTGTTTAAAGTCATAGACATATTGGAGAGGAGATCCATGACCCAGTCCCTGCAGTCATCAACTTTTTCCTTGAGCCTCCTAGTGGCAGACAATGTAGTAGAATGGTTAAGAACACAGGCTATTGGGTTTCTCACTGCCAGAGAAGGGAGTTAAAAATATGGAAAGGAAAAGACTAGAATGAATCCTGTGGTATTGAACTGGAATTGAAGGTTTTAGAACACACACACAAATATATATGTAGAAATGAACATATGTGTAAATCTCTTTACTTACCCTCCCTACATACATGTACACACATGTGTACACACACACACAGAGTTCCTAATTCTTTTCACCAAAAGGGTCATCCTTGAAGCAGCAGTGAGCACACCTAGCACCAGATCTTGGTTTCTAAATGCAATTCTTCACTTAAAGGAACCAGGGATCCTCAACAAAACGATTGATTCCAAGGTCTGGAGCAAGTAAGGTGCAAGATAAGCCCAAAACATCGTATTGCGCCAATTAACAATAAAAAGGCTTTAAAATGATGAGAACATGTTAAGGGCGGAGCAGATAGATTGAAGGGGCTCCTAGCGGCCAAATTAAAGACAATTTGAACATCAAAATAAATAATCGTAGTTACAAATGAAAGTCCATTGAATAAAATGGAAGAGCATGAGTCCATACTGATATAAATGAGTAAATGAATGACTTGAAAGTTAATAAGGACTGAGATATTTATATAGCTTCAAAGTTCCTTTCTACAAAATATTTATTAATTATGGGGGGTAAAAAGAGTAACTTTACAGCAGAGAAACCTGGTTGACAGCATCTTAATTAAGTGATCAAAATTCAGGTCACCAGTAACAGGACATGTCCAAATCACATGCCAACTGATGGCATGTGACAAGAAGAATGCAGCACTGCTTCTGTTATTCCTGTCAGCAATGTACACTCTGAATGTAATCACAAGGAAGTATCAGACACACCCAGAATAAGGGATCTCTACAAAGTATCTGACCTGTAATCCTCAAAAGTATCAAGGTCATGAAAGTTAATGAAAGATTAGGAACTGTTCCAGATTAAAAGGGACTAAAGGGACCCAAGTAAATGTAACATATGATTCTGAATTTCAGTCTTTTGATTTAAAGCGCTGAGTGAACACGTAAAACTTGAATGATTCTGGTGGTTGCGTTGTGGTTATGTAGGATTCTGGTCTGTCATAATTAGATGTTAGTGTATTTGAAAGTGAACAACTTACGTGAAAAATTCAAGAAAAAAGTACATTATACTTGAAATCTTTTTTTTTTTTTTTTTTTGAGATGGAGTCTTGCCCTGTCACCCAGGCTGGAGTGCAGTGGCGTGATCTCAACTCACTGCAACCTCCGCCTCCCAGGTTCACACCCTTCTCCTGCTTCAGCCTCCCAAGTAACTGAGAGTACAGGTGCCTGCCACCATGCCCGGCTAATTTTTCTGTATTTTTAGTAGAGACGGGGTTTCACTGTGTTAGCCAGGATGGTCTCAATCTCCTGACCTCGTGATCTGCCTGCCTCGGCCTCCCAAAGCGCTGAGATTAGAGGCGTGAGTCACTGCGCCCGGCCTAAAACCTTTTAAAGTTTGCTTTTTTTTTTTTTTACAGTAAAAAGCTATCTTCCCAAGAATCAAAAATCTCAAAACAAAAGCAAGAAAGAATACAGATGTTGAAACAGGGAGAGGAGTGAAGTGGTTAAAAACACAGGCTCTGGGTTTTAATTTTAGCTTTGCCACTTTCTAGCTCTATGAACTTAGGCCTTCGTTATCTGTATCTCCATTTCCTGGTCTGTAAAATAGGGATGATAATAATAGCACCAACCTAGGGTCCTTGTGAATTTAATGAATTGGCAACCACAGAGTACTTAATGGCATGAGTTCTACAATCCATGCTGAATACTGTTTATTGTTTTTATTAGAGGGAGGCAAAATATGGTTCTATGCGATCCATTTTCCCGTCAGGGCATTTGTCATGGAGAACAGTCTGTTGTGCTCCTTCTGACTTGTTCAGAAGAGTATACTTCAGCTAAAGACACTTGCCATGTGGCCAACCCAATTATTCAGCTAGCAGGTTATATATATAGATTCATAAATGGAGGATGTTTAAAATTAACAGATGTGTTTATAATCTTTTGGTGTACACTTAGTTTTGATGTGGGGACCAATGAGGCTTAGCTTTTTTAAAACTATAATCATCATATCAGGACAAAATATTGTATTTGGAATAACCTGGGCATCAGGATGAAGAAAAAGTGATGGTCAATTGACAAGATGTCTGTTAAGTTTTACAAGTATATATGTATGGTTTTTTTTTTTTTTTTTTTTTTTTTTTGAGGCGGAGTCTCACTCCGTCGCCCAGGCTGGAGTGCAGTGGCCGGATCTCAGCTCACTGCAAGCTCCGCCTCCCGGGTTTACGCCATTCTCCTGCCTCAGCCTCCCGAGTAGCTGGGACTACAGGCGCCCGCCACCTCGCCCCGCTATTTTTTTTTTTTTTGTATTTTTTAGTAGAGACGGGGTTTCACTGTGTTAGCCGGGATCGTCTCTCGATCTCCTGACCTCGTGATCCGCCCGTCTCGGCCTCCCAAAGTGCTGGGTATGTATGGTTTTTTATAAAGAATTAAAGTATATCCACTACCAAGAATGGCTGTCAGTTAAAAATGAAAGTTTTTAAATGGTAATTAAAACAATGTACTGGTTGGCATGGAAATATAGACAGCACTTTGATGTCGACTCTTTAAAATTTATTCCTTTTCTGTACTTAATGACGAACTGAAAAAATGAAATATAAGGGGCTGTTTGAGTTTGAGAATGGGTAGTGAAGTTAATATTTTGCAAGTCCTTTTTGATGCACACTTTTTTGGTCCATCTCCACGAATCAAATTGAGTTTCAAGAACCCAGAGTTCTTTTCCAGTTAGCTTCGGTTGACATGAGAACAGATAGCCTCTGACAAGGCCTTCTTGCTCTCTCATTTGACAGTCTTAAAATGTTACTTTAAAACATTTTAGAAGGTTCACAATGACTGTTGCTAACATGACAAGATGTGCTCCACCTACCCCATAGAAAAGGGTGAAAAACTCCATCTGGAGCTGAATTCTGACCTTGACCCAGGGATACATCCTTCTTGACTATGTACCTGCTCCACACTACAGAGCCACAATGGCTTTTTTTTTTTTTTTTCCTAAAAAGACAGAATTTTTTGATGTACCTTCAAGATTCCATTTATATCAGTGACATAATGGTGTCAGCTCTTTGAAGGAAGAACGAACAGGCAGAAACTAGTATTATATCGTTAAGTGCCCAAGAATCAATTACATCCTTGCTGAGACAAGAGGCAATTTTCCCATTTAAACTTCACAGATGTACGGACTGGCAAATTATTGTTGGGTTGTTGCTTCTTTTATTATAATTAACAATTTAAAAACCCATGTTATAATGTAATTAGCTGTTTACCAGCTCTTATTGGCACAGGTTGTAGCAGAGACTTTGCTTTCAAGGATATGAACTACTAAAAAAGTATTTTAATCAACCCTTTTATATTCAGTCACTAATGTGGAACTATTTTGGCCCCTCACAATTAAACCACTGGAAATTTCCAGGCTCATCTGGATTTATAAGAAACATCTTATGGAAACGTATTGTTTCCTTTCTTAAAATACCCAGCTCAGAGTTTATTGATTCTCCATTTCTGGAAAATGTAGTAGCAATTTTTCTAGGCTTTTTCTCCTCCCTTTTGTTCTTGTTCATCCCTAAATAATTTAAAAAATATCAATTTAGGCTCATATTCTTAATGTTTTTCAAATATACACTGCATGCAGCATGCAGCAAAAAACATTTTTGCTCAGGGTCAAGTAGGCATTGTTTGGTCACCCAGTGTCATGCTGGAAAAAGGAAGTAGAAATGGGAATTATTTAGGTTAATAGACAACTGTTCATAATTACGAGAGCTAACATTTACTATGCACCAGGCACTGTTTTAAGTACTATACTTGCTGTTCACATATTAACTCATTTAATCCTCACAAGGATCCTCTGAGATAATTTCTATTAAAATCCACAGTTTACAACAGAGGAAACGGAGCCACACAGAGGCTGAGTGACTAGGCCATGGCTATAGAACTTGTAAGTGGCAGAGCTGGGATTCAAACCTAGGCAGCTGACCCCAGAGCCCACACTTGCAGCCGCTACAGTCTACTGGTATCTACAAGGCATTATTGTGACTGTTAAAGCAAGGCCCAATCAATGTTTGTTTTTAAAAAACAAATCATGAAAAGAAAGTAAAAGTTTAAAAAGCAACTTCTTTGTATGCTGACTATCAGCACTGATGGGATTGTTGAGGAATGTTTCACTTGCTTACTCTGTGCCAGGCTAAAGCATGACATAGGTTAAAATGCCCAGAATATATCCATGGAAATGATGGCAAAACTTACGCTTGTGTAAAGCAGTCACACATAACAGATCACTGAAGTTGCCCATATTGCCTTCTGTGGTCTCAGACTCTAAATCTAAGAAATGATACCACTATATTTTTGCCACATAATTAAAACTATAGAGATACAAATATTTAAGCTACTTTCCAGATATTTAAAAAAACTATTCTGAAATCATCTTTCTATTGCATCAGGGCATCTCATGTAGAGAAGCAAGTGATCTCTAATAATTAGCAAATAACCTACTTCTTACTTGTATCCCATCTTTTTACAAAGTAGGACTTGAGGCAACTCACAAGAAAAGATTTTGAACAAGGACAAGCATTATATGCAATTTTTTAAAAAATCATGGGAAGTGGGCCATACAGAAAATGATGGTTTCAGAAAACTTAAGACTGGACCTAGATACTACAACTGAGCCTGGCATTTCATCCCTAAAGGGCCACAAGGCAATGGTGTGATGTTGGTGAAATGTGCCTTAGGTTTTGATATTTCATCTTTTATCCTTGTTCCCCACCAGGCTGCCAGCACTTAATGCTGATATTTTTCTCAGTTATGTCTCCTGGGGTTGCTTCCCTCAGGGTCTCTTACTTGGCTGTCAGCTCATCTTTCAGAAACCACAACTTAGTGTCTGCGCAAGAAACTACCCCTCCTCCCATGCAGAAGAATAAAACTGGACTCCTGTCTCTCTCCATATATACAAATCAACTCTAAACGAATTAAAGACTCAAATGCAGGACCCAAATTATGAAATTACTAGAGGAAAACATAGGGGAAATGATTCATAAAATTGAGCTGGGCAAAGATTTTTAAAAATAAGAAAGCACAGACAACGAAACTAAAATTAGACAAATAGGATTACATCGAGCCCAAAAGCTTCTGCACAACGAAGGAAACAAAGCGAAGAGAAAACCTAGAGACTGGAGGTATTTGCAAACTATACATCTGACAAGGGGTTAATGTCCACAGTATATGGGGAATTCAGAACACTCAATAGCAAAAATTAATCTGATTAAAAATGGATAAAAGACCTGAACAGACATTTTTCAGAAGAAAATATACAAATATTAACAGACTTACGAAAAAATACTGAACATGCCTAATCATCAGAGAAATGCAAATCAAAACCACAATGAGATATCCCCCAGTTAGAACGCTATTATCAAAAAGACCCCCCCACCCCAGAAAAAGTGCTGGCAAGGATGCAGAGTAAAAGGAACTCTTTATACACTGTTGGTAGAAATGTAAATTTACTACAGCCATTACAGAAAATAGTATGAAGGTTTCTCAAAACACTTAAAAGTAGAAGTACTATGCGATCCAGCAACCCCATTAGTGGGTGTGTATCCAAATGAAATGAAACCACTGTCGAAGACACATCTGCACACCCATGTTTTCAGTGTACTTCACAATAGTCAAGATATGAAATCAACTTAAATGCCCACTTACAGATGAATGGATGAAGACACACACACAGACACACACACGGGAATATTAACCATAAAACAGAATGAAATCCTGTTATGAGTGGCAACATGGATGAACCTGGAGGACATTACATTAAGGTAAAGAAGCCAGACAGTATGTGATCTCACTCATCTGTGGAATCCAAACAGTTGATTTCATACAGGTAGAGAGTAGAATAGTGGCCACCAGAGGCTGCAGAGGGGTGGGGGTGGGCATCAGGAGAGGCTGGTCAATAGGTACAAATGTTAGACTTAGGAGGTTTTGGTGCCCTTTTACACAGTAGGGTGACTACAGCATGTAGCGGTGAAGTGTATATTTCATGATAACTAGAAGAGAAGATTTTCGATGTCATCACCACAATGATAAATGTGGAAAGTGATATGGTAATTATCCTGATTTGATCATACTATGTATACATGCATTGAAATATAACATTGTGCCCCATAAATATGCATAATTATGTATCAATTATAAATTAAAAAAGAAACTACCCCTCCCAGGAGAGCAAAGAGAGTAGATGAGAGCACTTGAAAAGGTGTTACAAATATTTATTGTTAGTATAAATGGGATATTTAACAGAGGAATTGCTTTAGGAACTGAATCAAGTGGTAACTCAGGCAGCTATGGTAGGCTGTGAGGATGTTTGGATGATGTTTGGGGTAAGAGTCCAACTTGAGATGTCATAATATGACTGTGTGAAAGCAGCTTTTGCCTGCCAATAGGAAGAGAAAAGGAGGGGAGAAGGTAGAACAGATAAAAGTTAGAGCCCTGCGGAGCCTATTTGTAAGGAGAAGAGTGGAAAGAGAAGTCCATCCCTGCTACTTTTCTAACCACAGTTCAGGCAGGCAGTACTTTTTTTTTGTTTTTTGAGACAGAGTCTTGCTCTGTCACCCAGGCTGGAGTGCAGTGGCACGATCTTCACGCACTGCAAGCTCCGCCTCCCAGGTTCCTGTCATTCTCCTGCCTCAGCCTCCCGAGTAGCTGGGACTACAGGCGCCCGCCGCCATGCCTGTCTAATTTTTTGTATTTTTAATAGAGATGGGGTTTCACCATGTTAGTCAGGATGGTCTTGATCTCCCCACCTCGTGATCCAATTCTTAAAGTGAAAGGCCAAGTCCTTACAATGGCTTTTAAGGCCCTGTATGGTATTCCCACCCCTCTTACTTCTCTAAACTCAGCCCCTCCTACCCTCCTACATGCTCACCCTTCAGCCACACTGGCCCACTTGATGTTCCTCCAATTTGCCAGGTATGTCTCACCTTACAGTCTTTACATAAGCTATTGCCACAGCTAAAATGCTCTTCTTCCTCCCAGTCTTTACTCAAGAGAGAACTTCTCATTGAGGCCTACCTGGACTACCTAATTCAAATCACAGCCCAATCCTATCCCTATAACCTAGCCTCTATTCTCTCTTCCTCTGCTCTATTTTTTTTTTTCTGTACCACTTATCACCTGATACACTATATAATTTGCCCATGTGTTAAACTAATTTCTTATGGTTTATTTTCTCTTGCCAGAATGAAAACACCCTGAGCACAGGCATTTTTGTTTATTTCAAATGCCCAGAACAGTGCTTGGCATATATGTATTTGTTAAGTGTGTGAATCAATTGATTGGCATAAGACTACTATGCACCGAGTAATTACCATGTCCTAAACTCTCTCAGCTCCTGATGATGCAGTGGTACAGGCCCTGGAAAGGCTCTTAGCGCAGTGAACTGTTTGCCCGTTCCAGTTACCCCAACTAGACTAGGCTCATTAATAGGCACAGGGCAAGTATTATCAAATACAGGAAGAATGAGAACTGCAACACTGATTTCTGAAAAACTGTCTCATTACAATTACATTCCTACTTCGTGCAGAAAAGGAAAACTGGAACGGTTCCAGGTTTTGGAGAACTTTACCCAGAAAAGGTTGTTAATACAAGCAGGCTGCCCTGGAATCAGCATTTGAAGGGCTCTCTTTCCCCTAGAATGGTGGCCACCTGGCTGATCTTGCCCACATTATGTTTTTGAGATGGAGTCTCTGTCGCCCAGGCTGGAGTGCAGTGGTGCGATCTCGGCTTACTGCAACCTCCGCCTCCCAGGTTCAAGCGATTCTCCTGCCTCAGACTCCCAAGTAGCTGGGACTACAGGTACACACCCCCACACCTGGCTAATTTTTGTATTTTTAGTAGAGATAGGGTTTCACCATGTTACCCAGGATGGTCTTGATCTCCTGACCTCATGATCCCCCCACCTTGGCCTTCCAAAGTGCTGGGATTACAGGCATGAACCACTGCACCCGGCCTCTTGCCCGCATTTTATTCCAGCTGAAGGCACTTCTTACCTTTGGCTCAAAACATGCTCTGATTAGACCAATAGCACCAATCAGCCCTGGTGGTGTTTCAAAGAACTCTCCTTCCTTTGAACTTAACATTGAAAGGGAGGTTAGCCTTAACAATGAAAGGTTATTTAGATATATCTTTTTGGCCAACCAACCCTTTTATGCAAATCTAACTGCACTTGATGACAGGAATCAATCTTCATAAGTTTGCTCTTGATTTCATGGAAGGGTGGACAGTTCATGTAACAAAGATTTCTTTAGTTTACTGAAATGTTTCAGGGCAATAAGAAATCCTATTGACTTTGAAGCTTTTTAAAAGAGATGGTTGCTGGGTCCTTTTGGGGGAGTTTATCCCACAAACAGCATGAAGATTTGTTTATTTTATTCAAAAAATTGTGAATTTTTTTTTTGACTCTGCTTATCTCTTCAATGGAAAAGTCCTTTGTAACTGATAAGCATTTCAACAGATCAAGGAGATTCATTACCCTGGCAGTTTTTCATTTTCAGATAGAAATGAGTAGAAATTATCCAATTTCTCTTTTTATAATAACGTCCAATACATTTAGTGTTCAATTTCACACTGTCTCTTGATTTATAGCGTTTGCCAGATTAATCGAGATCTGGTGATATTATAAAAGGTGGGGGTGTTCTCTTAACCCTTTAAGCCCAGGAGGCAGGCATACAGAACACCATGGGAAATACACTGACTCTGAAACATTCTCCAGAAAGCAATTAACTTATGTTCTATTTACTTGTGTTTCCATCTTGTCCTACCCTGCTCCAAATCTTGAAGAAATAGGCAGATTCTTGACAGCAGCAGAGTCTCTCAGAAAGGAGTCTCTCAGAAAACTTTATTAGAACCAACTGGAAAGTAAGTGGGAAGCTGCATATGAAACCTTTAGAATTCTGATGGTTTTGAAGTATAGATAACCTATATCTTCCATACCTTTGCATGCCAGGTTTTCATTGAGGATGACTTGCCTCTCACTGTCTACCTCTCTAGGGGGGCGCTGTGCTTTGGATGAGGCTTTCCTGGCTCCGTCACTTAGTTCCTAACTTCATCTCTCTGGGTCTCAATTTCCTTATCTTTAAAATGGACACAATAAGATGAAAAGTAAAGTATATGGCACATGGTAGCACTGTATAGTAATACCCCCCATACACTAAATTTCCCTTAATTTAGGCAATGTTTACAGCTCATTTCAAGTCCTAGCATCTCTCTCAAGGTGGCTCTTGAACTAAAGGGTGTGATGGTATGCAGACATGTGAATACAGTTGTCTGCAAATATATTGAAAATCATTCAATGACAGAAACTAGGTGTTAAATTGTGTTCCTTTGGTTTCCTACATAATGTAACTGCTTCGTAGATATTTAGTGATGAATAACTTGAAAGAGAAAGAGGGGCAGAAGGAAAAAAAAAGAGAAACCTCATGGGTTATCCTTTTTGCTTATTTGAAAATTCCCTGTTTAGATTTCATTATGCTGGCAACTCGTGCAGTTCCTCTGGGCTGAAGAAGTCCTCATGGAAGAGCAACCTGTAATTTTCCTTTCCAGTGTTCAACGGCAACTTCTAACCACCGTAGCCCCTTCATGCCAGCTTCAGCCAGTCTGAGGGCACAGGCTGGAGAAAAAGAATCCTTTCCACTCCTTATTTCTCCAGAATCTGCCTATGCTGCCTCTGAAACATCTCCTGCCCATCCTCCCCATCTCACAGCTACTGCCCTAGGTCATCTTATCTCACTTGGGTTCAGTCCCATAAATGCCTCTTTCCACCCTGGGCCATGCTAACCTCTGCTGCCGGATCAGTTTGATTCAGGTATAGCTCCTTTGACTGCGGAACTAAATCCCTCAGCCTGGTCCCCATCGTCCTCCATGACCTCTCCATATTCAGCTCTCTCGACCTCACCTCCTTCTCTTCATGCCTTCCGTACTTTATCCTAACCAAGCTCGTGTGGTCCACCCCACGAGCCCCTTCTGACCTCCCTGCCACTGCTCATTTTGACCTATTCCCTGGTTGCCTAAATCGCTCTTGTCTGCAGCCCAGGCCCTGATTTCTTTCAGGCAGGGCTCTCAGGCCCCGCACTCATCAAGTGTTTCCATCCGTCAGCTGGGGGAAAATGGCTTCTGCTGGCATCCCTTGACCTTATCAAGACCTCTTTTAAAGTATTTATCCTTCTCAATTTTGTCGTATAGTTTATAAAATATCATGTAATATTTTATATTACAAAAAGTTGTATTTTCAGATGCCTTTTCCCTCCTACCTGACTATACTGTAAGCATCTTGTGGCCAGAACTCATGACTGGTTTGTTTTGATTTTTAAAGAAGTTTCTTTTGTACTATAAACCCAATTCACCTGATTCTCTGAGTTGGAGGAAAGGCATCGGTTGGTCGTGAGAGCCCTTGGGTCCAATGGCTTTGTGTTTCTTAAGAAGGTAACAAAGTCAAAGTTTTCAAGTAAACAAGCTTTAAATACTTAAGAAAAGTAATTTAGTTCTTCAAAACTATTAAAATGTGGCTTACATATTTTCACTTTCAGATATAGTTCTATGGCAAACTTTACTGTTCAAAAAATTACTGACTATTACAGAAAATAGGGAAACGCAGAAAAGTGGGAGCAAGGAAAAATGTCTTCACCTTGAATCCAACACATTGCCTGACACGTTAGACTTTCCCTACATTATCTCGAAGGTATGAATCAATGAGATCAAATTTTTTGGGTGACATGGGGCTTTGGAATGAGAGGAGAGTATGCTTGGGGTGGGTTTCAGAAGCAGCCAGTTCAGTGGAAGGATTTGTGGGGTGATAGGAAGCCCCACTGAGACCTGTCCCCAAAGCCCCCTAGCTTAGTGCCACACAGTCTGAAATAGTACATAAGTGTCCTCCTCTCCATCTGCTCTGCCAACTCAGTAATACACCTGGAGGGTTAACAGTTACACACAAAACAGGATTGCTACCCTCCCTGCAGAGTCTGGCTGGGCCAATGACAGAACTGGGAGAAACCATGTAGAAAGAAAAATTACCGACACAACAATCCTTTACCCAGCTTTTTTATCTAACCAGTCCCATGGGTCCAACCCGTGTTTCTCTGCCCTTCCTCATCCTCAGGTCAGGCCTTTCCTTCTGCCCTTCTACTCTTCCCTTGCTCCGAGTTCCATCAAATCAGCCCTCACAGTACCTGTCCAGACACCAGGGCTGGGGGTGCCCGCTGGCACAGGGAGAAGTGGGTTCGAGCCTCCACGAGACTTCCACATGCGACCTCGTCTTGTGAGCACCAGGCATTGGTCCAGTCCTACTGCTGGCAGGATCACCACATGGCCTCCTTCCCACAGGCATGCCCCCTCTCCTGCCCCAGCAGGCTAATGAGCCAGACGGTCGCCGGTGAAAATTTATTATGAGAGCACTTAGTATTAGCACTAGGAGGCCCTGTTGCTCATCACTGTTCACAAAGCATTTTGAGGCCTTTAGCTGGAAAGTGCTATAATTGCAAAACAGCCTCAGCCAGATCTTGTTTAGTCCATCAGAAACTGATCGGTGAGTTACTGTTCTGTTCTAACGAGTCCCTTCCAATTTGGTCAGATGATTTGTGAAAATCAGATCAGAGGCAAAGTCTTGCTTTCTTCCTGGTACAGATAGAAGAAGAAACTGTGAAAGTGAGGCTGTCCTGGATTTTGGTATAATACAGCAAAATAAAACATTGCCTTGTTATGGACTGTAATTTGTGGCTAATTAGGTACAAATGCATTCTGGCTAGCCAGCTCTAATCTAAAGGTTAGCTGGTGTGTTTCCTAATGGACCAGCAAGAGAGAAGGCAAATGCTCATCACAGGGAAATGAGCGTCCTCAGCTGGGATGAGTCGGCTGTGTCTTCGTCAGCATTGCCACTCTATCTGGGCGGGGTCTTCCTGAAGCCCTCCTCCTCTGAGTTAACTCTTACTTTTCTTTGATGTGTCCACTCAGAAGTCACTTTGTTCTCAAGGCCTTCCCTCACTCCCTGGATCGTGTACAATCAGGCATTGAGCTAGATTTCCCTGTTGCATCTCAAACCATTATGCACCATTCATGTAAAGCTCATATTAGAGTATTAACATCTCACATTTTTGTGAAGAGTTGATTCAACCTATTTCCCCCACCAGACTTGGCCCTTCATGTCAGCAGGACTAGGTCTACTTGAGTTCCCCACTATTGTCCCAACCACAGTGGCAGCCACATAGCAGGGGCTCCATACATTTTGAAAGAATCATAGACAGCGCTGGAAGAGACACTGAAGCTTCTAGAAGTGACACGATTGGCCCAAAGATACAGTGCTCCTGTGGCAAATTGTATTTTCTTGATTCCTAGTCCCACATTCCTTCCTCTGTTCGCTTGCAAGCCCGTCCCCCCACACCTCAGAAAGAAGGTTGCTCCCAGAACATCCCTGGTCCTTGATCAGACAAGCTCAGATCCCACAACAGTCGTCAGTGGACACAGGATGGCTGGAGGAAGTGGCGCCTGGCAAGGGCCTTGTCATACCCAGCTCCCTCAGATTTTTACTACATCTTGCTTTCTTTGAGGCACGATACTGTATTGCCCTAAAGATCTAAGACTTTAGCCCAGAAAACAGCTGATATCTACTAGAAGAACATTTGAGGCCCGAGGCCACTCAACAGGCAGGAAAGTAGGTCAACTTAAATTCTATACGCAGGGGGATAGCTACAGGTAAATGATGGGAGACACGTGATGATCCCACTGTTAGGGTCTTGGAGAAAGAATAATTCCCCACCCCCAGTCACTAAACTGGCAGTAGAAACAATTAAAGACCTTAGTTACCCAGGAACATCTATTTTGTTCAGAGCAGAAAAATAGCACTTATGAGTGTTCATGAAGTGATTTCAATCAAGAGCAAGACTATAAACTTAACAGCATGAATGGTATAGAAAGATAGAGCCAGGTGCACCAGGAAACACACTGTCTTTAAGTTAAATGGCTAGGCTCTCTCTTACGGTCACTAGAAAATTATAGAGGGGAGTTGTTAGCTTGGCATTTCCTTTTTCAAGAGTAAATCAATGAATCCTTCATTTTTGCTAAATTGTTTTCCTGCCCTCCAGGGAAAATATGACACAAGCATAATGCAGATGCAGAAAGGAAAGGCCAGGCTGGGACAAAACATTTAATTAAATCCCCTTTTATAAAACAACCTTCCTTCAGCTTGAAAAATGGATGAAACAAAATGTGCTTATACAGGCAAAACAATTAACCAGGTCCATAACAGTTTATAACTAGCATGGATCAATCGCAGGTGGTAGTTCATCCTATTGTACATCGTGTGTGTCAGGGCGGTTGGTAGGGGAGGCGGCGAGGAGCTCAGTCTCAGAACGGGGGCCTCAACTCTCCACTCCCCTTACAGAGCAACAGAGGCTTGTGTGGAAGTTGGCAGTGCCCAAAGTTCTGTGTTTAAGGAACAGTGTGGAGACAGGTTCCATCAAGGATCTCCCTGGCGTGTCTGTGTGTGTGTGTGTGTGTGTGTGTGTGTGATGGAAGCTGGAAGAGGAGTGTGGGGGAAGCCTTCTCCCTATTCCAGCCTGAGAAATCTAGTCCAGTCATTCCCAAACCTGTGCCTGAGATTCACCACCATCTGGGGAGGTTTTTAAAAACACAGAAGCCCTATCCCATCCCAGACAGTGGAATCAGAGTGTCCCAGGGCAGAGTCAGAATATTCTACTTTGCAAAGCTCTCAGTCTGGAAAGACCAACAAGGTGTGGGGCTCTCTGCTCCATCCAGCGCCTGCTTTGGCAGCAAAGGAAACCAAGTTTGGGGATTGCTGAAGCCACATGGTTGTTGAGTGGGGAGTGGACCCGAGTTGCCAGCGACTGACCCAGGAGACCTCAGCTGCGTATGCTGCCTCCAGAGCCACACCCCACGAACTCCAGGCATGTCAGTGCCCAAGAGGACTCAGGGTCTTCATGGATCCAAGAGCCCAGGGCTTTTGCTGCAATAATATCCCGTGTTCTTACTAAGGTCTGTTCATTTGTTGATTTGGTCATGTATTCATTTCTTTAATTCTTCAGCATTAAACTTGTATATTTGTCTACTTCATGCCCAGCTGCAGGTGACGGGGTTATAAATGAGCAGTGTCTGTACCCTGGAGAATCATACAGCTTACCAAGAGTGACAGCCTCAGTGACCATGTGCAGTAGATGCTATTGCCCTCATTTTGAAGATGATGAAGCAGATGTGCAGAAAGGTGAACTAACTTGCCTGAAGTCACACAGCTAAGAAGGGGAGGACCCAGGATTAGCACTTTGGTGGTTAGACTGCCTCTGAGCCCATCTTCTTAGCCTTGAGCCCATGCTGCCTCTGGCTCAGCTCACTGTACTTTCAGAGTTCAGTGGGGCACAGGGAGCAAGGGCTCAGTTCTCAGAGGGATGAGGAAAAGACCATGGAGGAGAAGTCACCACACTGAGCACCGGGTAGAAGGCAGGGTAAGATGAAGAAGTGGGACAAGAAGAGCATCCTGAGCCATGGGAGCTTTGGGAGCAAAGACCTGGAGGCACCTTGCTGTGGGTTACCTGTCACACGTGGCTTGAGAAGTCACAGAGCCTTCACACATGTGACTTATCCCTTCAGTGAGGGGCCAGACTCCTAGGATCATGTCATTCTTCCCTGTATCCCCAACTCCCCTCATTCTCCAGAGCACCCGATGAATGAAAAGAGACATGCAAAGAACACAAGGACCTGGGCTCTGAGAGGAGGCTGGAATAGCCTCTTAAGGGCTCTGGGAGGTGGTTCAGTGGAATGTGTGGCCATGAGGATAAAGCGGAAGTTAGTCACGTCAGAGGTGGAGGTGGCCCTTCTAAAGCTCAGGTACTAACCTCTGGGCCTTAAAATAAAGCCCTCAGCAGTTTTATTGCTTCAGGAGTTCAGAGACTGCCCTGGTGCTGAATTCAGCCTGTCTCTGACATTGTTGGTTTTCCAGAGCAGCAGAATTAACCAATGCATACTACATTGTTTTCATGCTCACTTAAGCCACATTCAAACTGTGCTTACAGCAGGTAAGGGACAGTTAAGAAGGAGTGAATGGTGCAGAAAACACAAGGAACATATGCTGATGGTGGCTAGGAATGTATGTGACTTTTGTTTGCCACTCTCTTCTGCAGGGAGACCCACCTAGGGATTTTACAAGTGCTGAAAACACAGCAATTTATAATGTTTCCTGTGGGAATTCAACAAAGTCCTTTAAGGCATTTGAATGATATCTTTAATCTCCACTGTGCTAATGCTGCTTGAGTTCTGGGAGGTTTCCCTTTTGCTTATCATTGGCAGAGTAAGGGGACATACCCTATTCGCTGGGTGCTCTGGAGAATGAGGAGAGTGGGGGATACAGGGAAGACTAACGTGGTTCAAGGAGTTTGGCCCCTAACTGGGGGGACAAGTCGCATATGTGAAGGCTCCGTGACTTCACAAGGCAGAGAAGAGATACAGGTAATCCAGAGTGAGGTGCCTCCGGGTCTTTGCTCTCAAAGCCCACAAGGCCTATGATGCTCTTCATGTTCCACAGGGTATCCCACCGGGTGAATGAAGCTGTATAGGAAACGAGCTGTAGGAACCTGTCGGTGTTAGCCAAGGGCCACGGCAAGCCTGTGCTTACCGATGCAGGTCTTTACTGAATGTAGTGATACTCTCTTTGATGTGAAATTCCAAAATGATAACAGCTTGGTGGTAGAAAGCCAGTTGAACAGTGTACCCCTCAAAGGAGCTTTGTTGGTAAAACTGAAGCTGTTTAAATATGTTCATGGACAAGAGGCTTTAAAGCTAGCCTGACATAACTTTGGGGGCATTGTTATTCTACAGAGCTTGGTCTAGAACTACAGACTTAAAGATGCTGTTCTTGAGAATTCTATTTACTGACTTGAGGCCAACTTTCTTTTGTGACACCAGGAAGTTTGTTCATTTTCTGCGCTGTGCCCTTTCAGACAGGCTTACCCTCCTCCAGGATCTTACTGTGCTGATATATTCTTGTTAACCCAGTTTTTTTCTTTTATCATTCTCACCTTTCCACCCTTCCTCCCTTTCATCAAAACTTACCCATCCTAAGCTGAATTTTCTCAGGGCCCTACTTTTTGTTTGTCAAAGTGGTAAACAGTAACTGAGAATCTCATGAGTATTCATGAGTAAATAGAATGAGCTAGAATTCCTCTTGACTCCTCAACTCCTTCCTCTACTTTGTGGTAGAATATCTGCTTAACAGATATTCTAGGTACTCTTTGGAGCTTTAAAGGGCATTTCAGGCCATGTGAAAAAGGCTGTGAAGCTATGCCAGGGTGGGCGGGAAGTGTACTTATGAATAAGGTGGGATCCTCACAGAAAACCTCAGATAAACACTTTTAACACAAACTAATATTCCTACTGCATCAGATACCTTAGCATGTACTTATAGTCACTTTCTTACTAGCCATTCGTCTCTCTACTTTTATCAAGAACCCAAGAGTTAGTCAAAGGCATCTTGGCAGTTAAACAAGCGCATCCTTCAAGCATTTAGGACAACCTAAGACTGTGATTGCTAATTTCACATGAGCCAGTATCTGCACTTTTTTTTTTTTCCAGAAGAAAACCTTGTTATCTTTCAATGCAGAGTTACATTGAAGTGATCAATGTGTGCTCTGGATGGGCTGTGGTTTCTGTTTTCTATGCCAGCCTCCTTGTGGGCCCTTCTCGCAGAGTTCCCCAACTCTGCCCTGTACTATTAATTTGGCCATATGTAAAGTGTCCTTTAAAATATCCTCTAGGCAGTGTGTCATTTACTCATCCATCCATCCATCCATCCATCCATCCATCCATCCATCCATCCATCCATCCATCTCTACTTATCCATCCATCCAGCCACCTACCCACTTAACCATCCATCCCCTAATTACCCATCCATCCTTCTACCCACCTGACCACCCATATTCTTATTACCCATTCATCCTTCCACCCACCCATCAGCCCAACCACCCCTCCCCTAACTACCCATCCATCCACCCACCCACTCGTTGATCCAACCATTCTGGGTGGTTTGGTCTTAATGAAATGGGAGAGGGAGATAGGTTGCTGAGGAAGGTGCCTGCACATGGGAGCTCCAACTTTTACGATCAATGTACAGCAAAATGAGTATAAAGTAACAATTTTATACAAACAAGATGGGCTTCCTACAAAACAGTTTCTGAAAAGACTCATATACTGTTACAGAGCAACATCTCAGTGGAGATATGCCCTCATGTCGATAAAACAGACAATATATTTTCAGTTCCCAGGTTCAGAATGCTCACCAAGCTCTCACATGTTAAAAAACTGGACAATTATAGCATCGTTGGCTTTTGTAAATTGCTTGCTACCTATGCAAATTCTAACTTTAAACTCACATGGGCTGGGCATGGTGGCTCATGCCTGTAATCCCAGCAGTTCAGGAGGCCGAGGTGGGTGGATCACCTGAGGTCAGGAGTTCAAGACCAGCCTGGCCAACATGGGGAAACTCCGCCTCTACTAAAAATATAAAAATTAGCCGGGTGTGATAGTGGGCGCCTATAATCCCAGCTACTTGGGAGGCTAAGAGAGGGAGAAGTGCTTGAACCCGGGAGGCAGAGGTTGCAGTGAGCCAAGATTGTGCTACTGCACTCCAGCCTGGGTGACAGAGTGAAACTCCATCTCAATAAATAAATAAATAAACTCACATGTTGCAAGTAAGTGTTATTAGCACTAGAAACTGAAATGGGACGGGTGAGTTCAGTTAGTTGAGACTAACAGAGGCTTGCTTAGGCATAAAACAAGACGGGAGAGGACATGATGTTGTGCAAGAAAACTGCCAGCCCATGGGGCCCGGTGGGGTGGGAGCTAGGGATGAATGACAAAGATTTTCCTACTAAGTTGGAAGAATGTTCTCTGAGGTTATGGTCCTTTGATTGTTTCTAGGACTTAAGCATGATCAACTGCCATTTGAGCTACATAAAGTATGACTAAGGACTCCATTTACAGCCTCTGGGAAAGAAAGAGGCTTCTGAATCCTCTGTAGCCTGCTCTGGCTAAAGAGACACATTAAGGTATGGTATAAAACAAGCCACCCCTGGAGGTGAACAGATTAGAGCTTGGGGGGTAGGGGCTGGGGGCCAGAATATTACATTTGAGATACAAAATTACATTGAGAGGAAAGGTTTAAAACCATGGGTCTCACCACATGTTTTCCATTTGTGACTTCTCAAAGCCACAACAAAGGCTCTCCCACTCCTCGCCCACGTGCCTGCTATACTGATAAGGTGAACAGTTTTTCTTTTTCTAAAGGTTTTCAGCATAATAGTGTTTTAAGACGTAATCTCATTTGCTGCTCCTTTAATTGCTGTTTTGTAAGGTTTTATCTATTTTAATTACTATTTTAATGTGCTGCTTGTACCCTGAGGTGCTTCTGTGAAGGGTACCATTTTAAGAAATGAAGAACTAGATAAACAAATAAATCCACAGGTAAGGGATCATATTAGTCTACCCTGTGTTTGAATGAACATTTTTAATTTGCCTGGGATTGAGTATTGACTAGCAATAGTCTCTCTTTCATGTGTAAGTACAGAGGTATGATGTCTAAGGTCCAATACAAAGCATATGTCGAGCTGGGAATAAAAGGCAATATTCCCAAGGGCTGTCCTAATTCCCAATAACTAGAATGTATGCTATCATGTTTAAGTTTGATCGTATGTTCCCAACAATTCTTTAAAAGTAACAATAGCTCTAATGAAGGCAAAAGTATATATTTTCCACTTAACTCTAGTAGCAATTGAATTGTAGCTTTCTTGGCTGGGAAACAAATTCCATAGACCTAGTTCTTAACCTGAGTCATGTTACCCTTAGTCACATACACGACATGATTGCATTCCTTGGCTTACTAAAGCAGGAAATGGACCCGTGGCTTGGGGTTTCCTGACTGGATAAGTAGGTGGTGTAATGACTTAACACCCTTTCACTCCCCCACGGCCACACCCAGATTTTTATTTCCGTATTTAAGCACAAGCAAGGTCAAAACAATAGATGCAATTTAATAAAACAGTAGTAATGACGCCTAAATGTTTTTACTGACTTCCTAAAAATGCTTTGGAATCAGCTTCAGCTGCATTTATAAATGAAGAAGGAAATGAAGCTCAACACCCCAGCTACGAAATTGTTTGGTCCTAAATTGGCCAGATGCCTAGATTTCCTTTACGTAAACAGGGTCAAATGTGAGGCCAGCCAATTGTAAACTAAGATTCTAGCCTCCCATATTCTCATAGTCGAAGATGTCAATGAAGTTGCCAGGTTTCCACAAAGTTGAAATTCAACCTCTTACTATCACGAAGCCCAGGGAGATGCAACCAGTTCAGATAATGACCCAGAAGCCTAGGCCACTTGGAACAAATGTGGTTCGTGGAGTGCAAAAGAAATAACTTTATCATGCCCCACTTTTCCCCAAAACATCCGGGCATACCTGCTTTTTCAGACTCAGGCACGGGGTCCTTGACTTTTTATTACTCTCAGATAGTTGATTTTTAAGTCCTCTGGTTACTTCTAATCACATAAATAGTCTCAGCTTAGTAATATGTAGTAGTAACAATCCCTAAATTTCAGTTGGAGGGAGTCTTCCTCCCCCATCAGCTTGGGCCTGCTGCCAGGGGCGAAGGGGCAATCTTCTTACTTTCCTTCTCTTCCTTACCCCGTTCCTGCTTGCTAGCTTGACTTCTCCAAGGTGAGGGGACAGAGGAAAAGGAAGAGGTAAATGGGAAAGAAAGGTTTCATTCGATTGGCATGACTGTGGCATATCTCCCTTTGGCTGTGGTAGATGTTGGAAGCTGGCCCATGTGGGCATGTGTGAGGTCTCTTCAGGGGCCCAACTACCCCTGGGCCCTCTGATCTGCGGTTTCCTGATATGGACTGTGTGTCCCATCCACCACTGCCTTGGCCCCCGAACCTCTAACTGCATAGCCCCGGTGTTCTTCTGCTGCGGTCTTCTCACCCCTCCAGGTAGCATTCTAGGTCAGAATCTCAGCCACCTCCACAGAGGCTCTCTCCATTACATCACACAGGTCAATCAATAGGAAACACACTCTTTAGATATATTCTTGGTGGGAACGTAGCAACTTCTCAAGCTGTGGCTCTCACTCTGCTGTTGTAGACCACTTCAGCTAGCTTTTGACACTTGAGATTTCTCAGATGTGAGTCAGACAGTGAGTATATCACTGGGTTCCCCAGTCCTTTGAGGACATGCATTAAACTTGTCAATGGTCTCACTGAAGCCGTATCTCATGGGCTTAAGATGAAGACAAACAACTTATTACCCCTTTCTCATAGGAGATGTGATTCACAGGTTTACTTTGACCAAGGGAATGTGAATAGACATGATACATGACATGTCCCAGCAGAAGCTCTTGGAAACTTTGGAAGTTTCAACCTTTTTGCTCCTTTCTTCTTCTACAAGAGAATAGCATGCTCCAGATGGGGCTGCGCCTTTAGCCTGGGTCTAAGAATGAGAAAACAGATGGCACAGAGCTCCAAACACAGTCAAGCCGAGCTCAGCTGCAGATGAGCCCAGCAGACTCAAGCAGATCTCTAGCTGACACCATACTTATGGAATTTGAACGAAACACTGATCTTTGTGGTTGTAAACCACTGTGATATTAGGACTAGTTCCTGCAGCAAAAACTGGCATATACACTAGCCAATAGGTGGCCAGGGAGGTATGAGATTCATTAGATGGAGTGTGTCTTAGCATCCAAGTGAAGAAAGTGTTTCGAGTAAGATCAATTATGTTAAAAGTTTTTGATTTTCCAATGAAATGCAAAGTAAAGTTTGACCATTGGACTTAGCAATGCTGAGGGGAGTATCAAGACAAACAAGAACAGCTTTGGTGGAATGATGGGGCTACAGACTGCTCAGAATAAGTTTAAGAAAGAGTGAGAAGAAAGGATTGGTAGACACTACAAGTTAGAACTCTTTTGAAGGATTTTGCTGCAAAGGACAGCAGAGAATGGGGCTGTAGCTAGAGAGAAATGTTTTATTAAAAAAAATAAAAGTAATTAATCTGGGTTTTTAAATTATTCAGTGAAAAGGACAAAATAATGATGTGAGGGAAAAAAGAGACAAATATGGGAGTAATGTCTTCACTAAGTAGAGAGGATGTGATTAACAGGCCAGTAGAAGGGCGGGCCCTCACTGGAGTGAGGCCAGTTTGTCGGTTGTAATATGGTGGAAGGTGGAGTTTAAGGGCACTGATGCAGGAGGTAGATACACTGGGGACCTTGTGGAAGTTATCTTCTGACTGTTTCTATTCTCTTATGAATTGGAAAGATGATCTGCTTAAAGAGAAGGCTGGGGAAGGGGTGATGGGGCCTTGACGAGAAAAAGTTGGAACCTGTTGCCCAGCAGAGCGGGAAGGTGAATGGGTTAGGGCACTTCAGGATGATTGATGAGCAGCTCCCAAAGGCCCTGAATGCCTACTGGGTGCCAGGCACTGTGCTAACAGCTGAGAGACAGAAGGAAGAAGTCGAGACCTCACTTTTACCCTCAGGAGTCTCACAGTCTAAGGTGGAAAGTTGTCATTCAGATCCATTAGTGAACTCCTGGGGGATGTAATCTATCAGGACAGGAAATGTGGGAATGGCATGGGAGTACAAAGCAGGAAAGTACCTTAGCTGGGGCAGGAGGCTGCTAATGGGTGAAAGGTTCTCAGGAGAGATGAGTGACTCTTAGTGTGAGGCATGGAAGAAGAAATAGGTGGTGTGGCACGTTTGGGGGAAATTAAAGTGCTTCAATATGACTGAGATATAAGGTAGGTGTGTATGTGTGTGTGTGTGTGCATGCACACATGTGCTCACATGTGTGCACACAATCATATGTGTATGTACTCACATGCATGTTTAGAAGAGGGTTATGTGTGTGACAAAATGATTCCCAGAGACACATGTGTTGAAAGTCATGATCAATATTCTGCCTTCCCGTTTCCCTGTGACATGCACCACATACTTGAAACTACCACCTTATCCCCCTCTAAGCCTCATCTATTGCAAATATACCTGGAGGAAGCCCAAGTTATAATGTTGTTATTTATTTTTACAGCATGCATTGGGAGCTATGAGATGCACTGCACAACCCAATGAGAAATTAATATGAAGACGTAAACACAGGCCAGATTTCCATTTCACCTTGGTGCCCAACTGGGTTACACAGACTGAGAATTTGGCTCAGTGACTGAAAAAAATTCCTAAATGTTTGTGTTGAGAACTGGAAGCAAAAATATTAAGTAAAACACAAAACATCAAAAAAATACTATTATATCATTAATTTTACAAAATACATTTACTCCTATAGTCTTGTGTTTTCTTTGTTGCCAGTAGAACAATTTTCTCTCTGAAAACCATTGCCTTAAAGTTAACCTTGAAAAAATAAAACAGGGCAAGTTGTTTTTTGCAAATGCCTTGTATCACTGTTTGAAATGGTTTCCAGTTAGCATTCCCTAATGGCGTTCCTGCTAACTTCCTACTAAAATCCTTTTCAAGGCCCAGAAAAGGCAAACAATTCCAACACTACTGCAAACACTATGCAATGGACAAGCTTGTATAGAATATCACAGGAGTTTTCAATACTCATAATGCTGACAATGGTTATTTTGAGAAAAGCAACCACGAGAATAGAGCATTCTTGTTTGTCTAAAGATGGCAGAAACATACTTTGTTCATAACCCCACTGTCTGCCCCAATTTAAAGAATATGGGCTTTATCAACCAAAAAAACCTTTGACAACACGTCATAGGGCAGGAGTGCAAGGTGAATTACGGACATAGTGTCAGCCACAGAAAGGCAGGGATTTCTATGTTTTATTTCTGTCTTTTGTTCTATGCTTTATTCATTAGCTGGCACACAGTAGAAGCTTAATTAATATTTGCTGAATACATGTAGGAAAGAATGGGGGATGGAGGATGGCATTTTCAAAGACATATTGCATCCTGTGGGACGAAATGTCCCATTAATAAAGTGGTAGCCATGGGTGGAGATCCCAGGAGTAGAATGTGCTCCATTGGCCAGAGAGCCTGGAAACTAAGTGGTAAGTACAGCAGAAAATTCTGTGCAAATAGGGCATAGCTTGAAAGATGAATGTTTGCTAGATCCTGGGCCCTGGGTAATAAATGTTGCAAATTGACCTGCTAGCTATGGCTCCAAGGAAAGAATGTGATGAACAACCAGATGGGCATTGAGGGGAGCCAGGGGCAATCCACACACCTGTCCATTGGCAAATATTGAGTCTGGAAAGATTTCTCTATAGTCAAATACTAGCAAAGACAAGAAAATTAGCACAAAGCTTATCAAGATGTTTTACTGAATGAGGAAAAAGGAACATCTTCCGCAGACCCAGAAAAAATGAGCTTCTGGAATCAGGACAAAGTTTTAGAAAATTGTTAGGCATCCTCAAAAGCATGCAATTATCCTGGACTAATAAGAAACCAATTGGAAAGCCACCAAGGAGAGAATAGATTACATTGCTGGTGTTTAAGTTAACTCAACCTTACTGGAAAGCAATTTGGCAAAATGTATTTTGAACTTTAAAACATATTCTACCCTTTGACTTCCTAATTCCGTTTTTAAGAATCTATCCTAAGAAAGAAATTAGAGATACAAAAATTTTACTTGAATAAAATAATCACAGTATCATTTATAATAGTCTAAAATTATTCTAGTCTAATATGCTTTAATACAAATGTAAATAATTTTGAATTAAAATTTATTTTATAATTTTAAATATATATAATATATAAATTACATATAACTTATATATTATATATAAGATATAAATTACATATAACTTATATATTATAAAAATTATTCTAGTCTAATATGCTTTAATACAAATTTAAATAAATAATTTTTTTTTTTTTTTTTTTTTTGAGACGGAGTCTCGCTCTTTCGCCCAGGCTGGAGTGCAGTGGCCGGATCTCCGCTCACTGCAAGCTCCGCCTCCCGGGTTCCCGCCATTCTCCTGCCTCAGCCTCCCAAGTAGCTGGGACTACAGGCGCCCACCACCTCGCCCGGCTAGTTTTTTTTTGTAGTTTTAGTAGAGACGGGGTTTCACTGTGTTCGCCAGGATGGTCTCGATCTCCTGACCTCGTGATCCACCCGTCTCGGCCTCCCAAAGTGCTGGGATTACAGGCTTGAGCCACCGCGCCCGGCCTAAATAAATAATTTTTACATTATTTTGCTATTCAGTTCTTGAAAACAAACTCAAGATAGCTAATAAGATTAGAAAGTGATCATACTATTTTTAAGTAAAAAAAATAGAATGTCTGAATCTTATAAAAAGCTGATTGCCAATAAAAAAAAATGGCTTTAGAAAAATGTACTCAAGTGTTAACAATAATTATTTCTGTGTGAAAGGACTTCAGGTGAATTTTATTTTTTAAAATAATTTTCTAGCTTTCTCATTTTAGTTAACAAGCATGTATTATTTCATACTCATAAAAATTAAACACTGCTGAAATGCGTCCTATTGGTAAATGAAAAACAAAGATTACTGTTTGAAACATACACACGCCATCCTCCTTTCCTTTGAGAATCCCACTGAAATGATAAAAGGGCTATACAAAATTGAATAGACCCATGGTGACTGAATTAGAAAAGGATGGGCTTATTTTGATGACTAGGTCAGAATAAACTGCCACCCACATGGACACAGGCTGCAGTGGTGGCAGCAGAGCCATAGGGGTAGGTGAAGAAACCCACAGCAGGCTGTGATGGCCATCAGATGGGCTCAGCAAACCCACTCCCAGCACTGCCGCTGAGCTGTCTCAACAAAGAGAATGGTTTATCTTAGGGGGACTCATGCGTGGGTGCTATGCCTGAGAAGAAGAGAGAAAGGAGACCTGAGGGGTCATGAGGTGACCCCTTATGTCCAAATTGCATCCTATAGATAATAAAAGAAAAGCAGACAGTGCCACCAAGAAGAAAACTGTTGGAAATGCTTTTGAATCATCTCTAAACGTGGGGCAGCTTCATTACTGGCCAACTACAATCTCTACTGCAAATCTAGCACCGGGAAGAGTGTTATTAAAAAAAAAAAAAAAAAAAAAAGAGGAAAAGAAGAGCTAATTTTCATCCAAACATTCCTGTAATGTTTTTGCAAAACAGCTAGCTGTACTGAGTACAATGAAATCTGCATTAAAGCACATTTTGCCTCTAATGGGCAATTCCCTGTCTTCAGCAGTTTCTTCCAAGCGACCCTTTATGGTAGAATCCAGCACTTATTTTTAAAAACTTTAGTTAAAATCTCATATTTTGGTTACACAATTAATCTTTAGGGTAGATGCAAAATAGGTGTTTTATTGCAACTCTTTGGATTTTACACAGTCATTTTTTTAAACAGTTTCATTAATGTTTAAAATGCATACTAGTAAGTAAAAGACTGTAATATATTAAAACATAAGGCTTTATGTTTTAAAAGAGAAGTTAACGATCCCAGGGAATTAAATAATGTAATCAAAACACTGAAATCTGTTTCAAAGCAATACTAGATCACCGATAACCAAAAAAAAAAAAAAAAAAAAAAAGGAGAAAAGGGGAAGTTCCCCCTGCTTAATGCTTACAAAAAGGACTTTTCTATATTGCTTTCACACTACATTATAGGTTTCCACATTACCAGGACTAGAGAATGAAAGAAGGGTATGAACATATATGGAGGATATGATCATTTTAAGTTTTAATTATGGGATAAGACATATCAGACTAACTCAAAGGCAAATTTGAGTATTTCCTCTCATAACATGATACGCATAGCCAAATATATACATACAATTAGTAATATATATGATTAATAATATAGAAATGTAAGGCCTTGATTACAAAAAATTATAATGGGAAATTTAACATACTTCTTTCAGAATCTGATACATCTAGCAAAAATATAGGTAAAGATACAGACAATTTGAGTAACATAATCAAGAAACTCAATTTAATACAAAACTGAATCATCCTAAATGTAATAGTTGAATCAGATGATGATTATTGATGGATGCTAAAAACAGTGGGTGAAAGATTGTTAGAAACAGGATATTTATACTGTACTGAAGTATCCTCCCATAGATTAAAAACTAATTACAAAGGTAAAAATATACCTTTGCAACTGAGGTTACCACTGTCACCATATGAACAAACTTAGCACTACCAGTGGTGGAAGAACCTGACCTCATGCGTCCATTAGCACACAACATTATCGATGAATATTCTTGCCAAAAATATTCAACCTGAATTTCAAGCCTTGACCTAATTTCTAGTTTACAGGAAATATAGCACCAAAAAGAATACATTAATTGTTGCTGTGAGAAAAAAAGCAAGTCCAGGATGTGGAATAATGTATGAAACAACTGACCTGGTTTCTTCTGAAAAAACAAAAAAGAAGAAAAAACTGATTAAAAAAAGACCAAATGCAACACATTATCTTGATTGGA
The DNA here is from genome assembly GCF_037993035.2 of Macaca fascicularis. Lineage (NCBI taxonomy): Eukaryota > Metazoa > Chordata > Mammalia > Primates > Cercopithecidae > Macaca > Macaca fascicularis. The sequence continues at coordinate 46,266,167 of NC_088376.1, forward strand.
TCCTGAATTTTAAAATATCTTATACGTTTTTGCAATAACTGGAAAAATTTAAATATGTACTGATAATACTGTCAATTGTTTAAAAAAAATTCTAGGTACAATAACGGTACTTTGGTTATCTAAGAGAATGTCCTTATTTCTAGGTACAATAATGGTACTTTGGTTATCTAAGAGAATTTCCTTATTCTTAGAAGATGCATGCTTTAATATTTAGATAAGAAGCGTGTGATGCCTATTCTCACATTCAAATGGTTCAGTGAAAAATAAAGCAACAAATAAAAAACATTCACATATAATTATATTTAATATATATTAAAGGGAAAGGTAAGAATGCAAAATGGGCAATTTATTAATAATGGGTGAAACTAGGTTAAGGGCATATAGATATTCATTTTACTACTAGGTTGAACCACATGAAATTGCCAATACTTGACCATTTTTTAGCTAAAAATGACAATTTTACCTTGAATACACAAATTACCATAGGAGACACTAGAAAGGTGATAGAAAATATACCATTAAAAATGACTGAAGGAACCAGAAGGCTTCACAGTTGACTTTGATCTAGGTTTTAAAGACTAGATTATTTCTATGTTATGTCATTTCAGAATATGAAAAAATAGAAAATCCTTTAGTTCATGTTATGAATATAGCATATTCTTAATAATACCTAAACCCAGTAAAGATAGCTCCCTCCCCACAAAGGGAAAAAGAAAACTGTAAGACTAATTTCAATTATTATTATACATACAAAATTTTAGGAAAAAATAGTTATCTTGAGAATGCATGGATAATTCAGTATCAGGACATCTATTAACATATTTCATCATACTAACAAATTAAAGAAGAAAAAACTATATGATTATCTCAACATATTCTGAAAATGCTCTCTCTATATAAATAATTCACTGACATTTCTAATCAAAGCTATAAGTTAAAATAGGATTATTTTATGAGTGCTGAGCACTGCTCAAAGGACATTAACATGAATCTTTTCCCATTTAATCTTTATACATTTAATTTCCAGAGATAGATGCTGTTATTATCCCCATTCTACTTTCTAGAGTAACTGCCTAGGAGGGAGAATGCTGGGTGCTATGGTTTGAATGCTTTTTGTCCCCTCCAAATTTCACATTGAAATTTAATCCCCAATGCAACAATATTAGAAGTTGCAGCCTTTGGAAAATGAATGAGATTGGGTGCCCATATGAAAGGGTTTAAAGGAGCAAGTTTGTCCTTCTTGCCCTTCCACCTTCTGCCATGTGAGAACACAGTATGTTTGTCCCCTCCAGAGAAGGCAGCATCAAGGTGCCATCCTGGAAGCAGAGAGCCACCCTCACCAGACAACTGAACCTGCTGGCACCTTTATCTTGGACTTCCCAGCTCCTAGAACTGGGAGAAAATAAATTTCTGTTCTTCATAAATTTTCCAGTCATAGGTATTCTGTTTTGGCAGCGCAAAACAAACTAAGACACTGGGTCATATGGTAATTGTATTTTTACCTTTATAATACACTGCTAAAGTGATTTACAGATTGGCTACATTATTTTAGATTCCCACCAGCAATGTATTCTCTCTAAGTGTGTACTTTCGTATTTTCATTCTCTGAATAGTGTCTTTGGCAAAGTAAAGTATTTTCATGATTTTTTCTTTTATGGATGATGCTCTTCATATAATATCTAACAATCCTTTGCCTAATTCAAGGTCATAAATATTTTCTCTTATGTTTTTTCTAGAAGTTTTATAGTTTTATGTTTTGATCTGTGATCCAGTTTTAGTCAATTTCTTTGTAAGTTCTGAGGTTTAAGTCAAGGTTCATTTTTTGGCCTATGGATATTGTATTAGGTTTCTATTGCTGTATATCACACTACCAAGCCTTAGCAGCATAAAACAACACCTATTAGCTCACAGTTCTGTAGGTCTGATCTCTGGCATAATGTGACTGGATTTTCTGATTAGGATATCACAAGGCTGAAATGAAGGTACTGGCTGGGCTAGGTTCTTGTCTGGAGGCTCTGGAGAAAAATCTTTCTAATCTCATTCTTGTTGTGGGCAGAATTCATTTCCTTGAAGTTGTAAACTATGACTCCCTTTTCCTTTCTGGCTGTCAGCCAGGAATTATTCCCAGTTCCCAGAGGCTTCCAAAATTCCTTGCCATGTAGCTACTTCCATCTTTATGCCATGATGGTGCATCAAATCCTCCTGAATGTATGAGTTCCTCTTCAAAGACTTGCCAGAGAAAACGCTCTTCTTATAAAGAGGTTCATGTGATTAAGTCAGTCCCACAAGGTAATCTTCCTATTTCAAAGTCTACTGTGCCATATTAAGATAATCCATCATATTTGCAGTTCCAAGGATTATGCAAGGCATGTATATCAGGGTGGCGAGGGGCAGAAAATGTTGCGAGTCATCTTAGAACTCTACCTACCACAGATAGACACTTATTCTAATACTATTTGCTGAAAATACTCTCCCTATGCCATTGAATTGTTTGTTAACCTTTACAAAAATCAATAAGCCATAGTTGTGTGGGTCTATTTATGGATTTTTCTTCTGTTTAATTTATATGTCTATCCCTTTGCCAATATCACATTTTTTGGTTACAGAAATGTTAAAGTGAGTCTTAAAATCAAGCAATCTGAGTTTTCCAACTTTATTCTTTTTGAAAATTGTTTTAGCTATTCTAGTTACTTTGCGTTTCTTTCTAAATTTAAAAATCAGTTTGCCTGTATCTACAAAATGTCCTGCTGGGATTTTGATTAGAATTGTATGAACTCTCTGGATCAATTCACAGAAAATTGATGTCTTAACTATATTTAGTCTTTTAATTCATAAACACAGCATACCTCTCCATTAATTTAGTTCTCTCTTGGTTTCTGTTACTGGTATTTTGTTTTCAATACACAGATCCTGCATGTGGTTTGTTATGTTATTCCCAAGTATTTACATTTTTTGGGACTATTAGAAGTGGTATTGACTTTATTAGTTTCTGTTTCCAATTGTTCATTTCTAGTAGTTAGATATGCATTTGATTTTTGAGTACTGACCATGTATCGTAAAACCTAAAATCACTTATTTCTAGAAGTTTTTTTTGGTAGGTTTCTTTGTTCTATATAAACAATTATAAAAGCTGAAAATTGGGCTTTTATTTCTCTCTTTCTATGCTGTATGTATCTTATTTATTTTTCTTGTTTTATTGCACTGGCTAAGATTACCAGGACAATATTGAATTAGAGTTTCTTCCTAAAATTAGGAATATTTGTCTCATTGTTTTTTTTTTTTTGAGACGGAGTCTCGCTCTGCCGCCCAGGCTGGAGTGCAGTGGCCGGATCTCAGCTCACTGCAAGCTCCGCCTCCCGGGTTCACGCCATTCTCCTGCCTCAGCCTCCCGAGTAGCTGGGATTACAGGCGCCCGCCACCTCGCCCGGCTAGTTTTTTGTATTTTTTAGTAGAGACGGGGTTTCACCGTGTCAGCCAGGATGGTCTCGATCTCCTGACCTCGTGATCCGCCCGTCTTGGCCTCCCAAAGTGCTGGGATTACAGGCTTGAGCCACGGCGCCTGGCCTGTCTCATTCTTAATATTAGGAAGAAAGCATTTGGCCTTTCACTATTAAATATGATGTTAGGTGTAAGTTTTTTTAGATGTATTTTATTAGTTTAAGGAAGTTTTCTCTTATTCCTGGCTTGCTAAGAGTTTTTTAAAATCATGAATAAAAATTAATTTTTATTAAATGCTTTCTCTGTATCTATTGATATGATCATGTTTTTCTTTTATCTGCTAATATACATTTCAGTGATTGATATTTACCTACTAAACCAGACTTGTATTCCTGGGATCAGTCCCATTTAGTTGTGCTGTGTAGCCTTTTTAAGTATTGCTGGACTTGATATTCTAGTATTCTGTGCAAGATTTTTGCATCTATGTTTATAAAAGAGGTTGAACTGTATTTATTGTGATGATGTTTTACTTTTGTATTAGGGTAATTCTGGCCTCTTAAAATGAGTTGGAAGATATTGCTTTTGCTTCTGTTTCTTGGAAAAGATTGTTTAGAATTAGTGTTGTATCTTCTTTCAAAGAATTTGCCAGTGAAACCATCTGGGCTTGTAGTTTCTTTTTTGGAAGGTTTTACACTCTAAATTCTATTTCTTTTTGTTTTTTCTTTTCTTTTCTTTTGAGACAGAGTCTCATTCTGTCGCCCAGGCTGCAGTGCAGTGGCACAATATCAGCTCACTGCAACCTCTGCCTCCCAGGTTCAAGTGATTCTCCTGCCTCAGCCTCCTGAGTAGCTGGGATTATAGACACCCACCACCACACCCGACTAATTTTTGTATTTTTAGTAGAGACGGAGTTCACCATCTTGGCCAGGCTGGTCTTGAACTCCTGACCTCGTGATCCACCCACCTTGGCCTCCCAAAGTGCTGGGATTATAGGCATGAGCCACCACCCCTGGCCAATTCTGTATCTTTAATAGATACAGGATGATTCAGTTTATATATTTCTTCTTGAAAGGGTTTTGGTAGTTTGTCAAGAATTGTTACATTTAATCTATTTTGTTGAACATATGTGCAGAGAAAATTGTTTGTAGGATTCCCTTATCATCATTTTAATATGACATTTTAATATGACATTAAACAGATTTTAAAATCTGTCATGATATTCTCCTTTCTTGCTCTGTTGCCAAGGCTGGAGTGCAGTGGTGTGATCATGGGTAACACCGTACGTTATCATTTCTCTTAAATTAGAAAAGGTTTTATGACCTATGCTATTGGTTATTTTGCTGTAATTGTAAGCACTTGAAAAGAATGTGTATTATGCTGCTGTTGGGTAGAGTGTTCTATAAATGTCAATTAAATGTAGTTGGTTATTAGAATAGTTCTTCTGTCTCCTTGCAGATTTTCTGTCTACTTGTTATATTAGTTGCTCAGGGACAAGTACTGAAGTTTGCAACTATAAGTGTTAATTTGTCTCTCTCCCCTTTCAGATTTATCAGTTTTTGCTTTATGTATTTTAAGGCTATATTCTTAGGTGCATACACATATTATATAGTTCTGTCTTCTTGGTAAATAAACTCTTTTATCATTACATAATTCCCTCCTTAATCCCTGGAAAATTTTCTTGCTCTCAAGACTATTTGATTTAATATAGCCACTCCAGCTTCATTTTGATTGGTATTTGCATGGCACATATTTTTTCATTCTTTTACATTTAACCTATCTATATCATTATATTAAAGTATGTTTCTTATAGACAGCATATAGCTGGGTCTTGTTTTTAATCTGCCTTGACAATCTCTTTTAACTGATGTCTTTAGGCAATTTAGATTTAGTGTAATTATTGTTATATTTGTATTTAGATCTACCATTTTATTACCGGATTCCGGTTTGTTTTCTCTATTTTCCCCCCCTATTTTCCTCTCCTGCCTTCCTTGAAGTTATTTTAATTGATTTGTTTTCCATTTTAATTTACCTATTGAACTTTTGACTATATCTCATTGTGTATGCGTTTTAGTGGTTGATCTAGAAATTACAGTATAAGTATATAATTTTTTACAATATATTTTGAATTAATAGTTTACCACTTCAAGTGGAATGTAGAAAACTTACCACTTACAGGTCCCTCTATTCATTTTCCTTTTTGAGAACCCCATAAGACAATGTTAAATTTTTTCCTTCAACAACCATATATATTTTTAAAACCTTAAGAAAATATATTAAACAGATATTTACTATTTCTATTGCTCCTCCTTCATTCCTGCTGTTCCAAGATTCCCTCTAATATCATTTTCCTTTCATATGAATACATTCCTTTGTCATTCTTTTTTTAAAGAGCAGATCTGTTGGTGAAAAATGTCATGCTTTTGTTCAGATTAGATAATTTCTTATAATCTTCAAGTTCACAGAATCTTTCATCTATCATCCTTTATTTTGTTTTTAAGCTAATTAAATGAATATTTTGTTTTGGTCATTGCATTTTCCATTCCAAATTATTTATTTATTTATGTATCTTCTATTTCTCTCCAGTTTTTTGTTTTCATTTTTCCATTTGTTTCCATCGTGTATGCTCTTACTTCTTGGGGCATGGTTATAATAGCTGCTTTAAAGTCTTGATTCATTAATTCCAATATATGTGTCCATATTGGGTTAGCATCTTGTGAAATATTAAAATTTTTCCTGGATCTTGTGAGATATTAAGATTTTTCTGGGTATTCATATGCTAAAAATTCTAGAAATTTGGATATTATGTTAGATAACTCTGGATCTGGGATGTTAAGTGACATAGGATTTTCCTAGGGAGAATGTTGAGATTTTGTTTTATCAGGCAATCAAACCAGATTTGGTCCAGAACGCAAGTTCTTATCTGCCTTCTGTTGCCTGTTGTTCCAATGTCAGTTAAGTTTGAAAGTCTATGCAGTTGCCTTTAGATTTTTCCTGCATATGTGACACCCAGTGTCCAGTTGGGGAGCTGGCTAATGTTCTGACTTATAGTTCATTTCTCAGTGTCTTTGGTGTGTGCTGTTTAGGCTCAGACACATGCATATACAGCCTGATTTTGTGCTTGAAAATTTATAGACAACTTTATAGTGTCGCTTTCTCAAGCTCCCTTCTCTCTACAATCTTCTCTACATTTTCTAGCATCCCAAAGCCCCTTTTCCTGGTCCTCTGGCTAAAATCTCAGGGTTTTAATTTTCCCACACTGCTGCATATTTTCTATGATTTTCCCATAATATTGCACCTGCTTCCAAGGCTAATTGGTGAGAGGATTAAGAGAAAAAAAATACAATGGGAATTCTTCCCCATGATCTTAGGACCAAAGTTCCTCTGATTGACATTTTAGTTGCCTTTGTAAATGTTGCTGCCATCGTCACCTGCCACCTTATGATTGCTAGGATTGGGGAAGAGGGAATGAAGAAAACAATAACAAATCCAAGGCATATGTCCACTCTTCCGACCCACAAATGTCCCTTTTCCTTTATCTTGTTCCAGAAACAAAGAATTTCTCTTCCAGCTCTCTCTCTCTTTCTTATTTTATAATTCTGGTCTCTAAATTGTCTTTGAGTCCAGGCCAGGAGACTCCAGAGAGGAAACAAAATGAAAACTCACCACCAGTTCAATAGTACTCTGAATTCTGGTTTATTCCCTGAATGTCTGCTACCGTTTACTTTTTAGAATCCTCATATAACTGTTACATGCATTCTGTTCAGTGTTTTTCAGCTGCATTCAGAGGAAGAGAAAGTGGGTGGAGTAAGTATGCTTACTCCATTTTGACCAGAACTGGTACCCTTCTCCATAGTTTTTGAATAACAAGTCCCACCTACTGCATTCAAAATCACTTTTTTGTTTTTTCAAATGTTGGCTGTTACCTAAAGTACAAATACATCTATTACTTAAAGTAAGGACACCATATTGGACAATGCTTTAAGATAACAGGCTAGTAAATCTCCTTTAATAGACCAGAATGTCCATTGTTTGGTAAACTTAGTAAATGAGAGAAGCTTATTGATACTGTTATTCTCAAGAGCACCTTCAGAGAAGATGACTAAGAACATGGCTTGTGGAGGATAGCTGGCAGTTGTGGAGATAAAGACTGTTATCTCTGGAACTGAGACAATTTGGCATGCAGAAAGAAAGCGTATTAAGGAACCCAGATGGCACTGAAAGCAAATTTAGGAACTGCTAATTCATAACAATTGTTATAAACCTAGAATATTTTTAGGTTAACAATAGGTTACTACAGTTATCCAATATCTTTAATGTAACAAGTCAAACTAGATCGATTTAAGCAATAAATATTTAGATTTATGAAATGTAGAAGAACCTAAAGAAAACAGAACATAATTTTAAAAGGCAGTACCAGGTATGGAATATGCAGTATAAATCTATATTCAAATGAGTAAACTGGTTTTCCATGTTTCGTGGGAGAGCATATTTCTCAAGTCTGTCGATTGATATAAATTGATACGAAGTATACAAATTTGTACAAAATCACTACAAAATATAATACAATCAATACAGCTTGATGAACTGTTATAAATTAAATATCTAAAAAGTTCCCAAGCAAAGATTATTATGTTAAGAAGGAGATAGAAGCATGTTTTAGAAAGAATCTTTCTGAGCTGTTGGGTGATATGATCCTTTTTGTTAGCATTTTTCTTTATGGCGTTTATCATTTTGAATGCAGAAATAGGAGTTGCCTGTAAAATTGGTGAGTCTCGTTACTAAGGAAAATGGACTAAACTTTCCAGAGACTATTTCTATTTTCCATGTATACCATGCTTTCATAAATATAATTAATTAATAATAGTTTATATGTGCATGGGTTTCAGGGGGACAATTATACAGTATTTGGGTAAGAAAAGGCTCATAGGTATCTTTTGGGTACTGTTATAACAATATTTGTTGAGCACTTACTGTGTGCCCCTAAATTCTGTACACACAGAATACTTAAACCTTATAACGTTCTAAAGTGGTAGATATCCTTATTTCAATTTTACAGATTAAGAAATTTGAGGCATAAAGACATCACATTTATTGCTCAAAGTCCTACAGCTTTAAGAGAGGGCGGCAGGGTTAGGACCTGCTCAGTCTAACTCCAGAGTATGTGTGTGTATTGATAGACTACATTAATACAACAACGAAGCAAACTGTTAAACCCGCATGAAACTTTGAATGCTAGAAAGGAAACCAAACAGAACACAGTTAATATTAAGATAACTTAATGATATATATTCCTCCATCATATTAAATTAACATTTCCTCACCTCAATAATAAAGGAAGTCTGTATGTAAGCAGATATATTTAACTCTGCTATCATTTAAGACTTAAAAATATTACTAAGGACAGTTCTCTTTTTATCTTTATATACATATTTGTGATGGCTGTTATCTTAAAAATTTGTAGCCAATGGGTATAAATGATAAATCACTTGAGAATGGCTTTTCGTCATAAACTAAAAATTGAATTTAAATATTTAACTAAAATATTGACAGTGGGCTCGCGTGGTGGCTCATGCCTATAATGCCAGCACTTTGGAAGTCTGGGGTGGGAGGACTGCTTAAGCTCAGGAGTTTAAGATCAGCTTGGTCAATGTAATGAGACCTCATCTCAGCTAAAAGTAATTTTAAAAAGATTAGCTGGGCATGGTGGTGCACACCTGTAGTCTCAAATACTCGAGAGGCTGAGGCAGGAGGATCGCTTGAGACCAGGAGATCAAGGCTGTGGGGAGCTATGATTGAGCCACTGCACTCCACCCTGGGTGACAGAGCTAGACACTCTCAAAAAAAAAATTAATAGTAGAAGCATTGCACTATCTAAAAGTTGCTCACTCTGCAATAGACGTAAGTCAATGTATGCAACCAAATTTTTTGGTTGATTTGGGGAAGAGGCTGATGGCAGAATAGTTTGGGATCCTGAATAGGATTGGGAGATGAGCGTGAGGGTAACAAATTCCTTTAAGTCCTGTAATTCTAAATTCCTGTAATTGAGGAAGACAATCTTCTCCACTTGGCTATGTTGGACTAATCTCATTTTATTTACCTATAACTGTCCCAGGTCAAAAAGAAAACCTGCACTGAAGAATTTCTGTGTTGTATGAGCCAGTCAGCCCAATCACTTGTGATGGATGAAGATTTCCTGTGTTTGTTTTTAACAGCCCTGTCATGGTTTAAAAAGCACATCTCTTTCTTCAAAGGATTTGTTAATCAGGGTCGATTGCAGGCATTGACAATAAGCTCATTTATCAGGGTGCCAGAAGAATGCACTAGTTGGGTGTGTAGGCTCTAGGCTTAGGCTCGCTGGATTGGATCCTGGTTCTGCAGCCTGATGGTGGTGTAACCGTGGGCCATAGTGGCAGCTACTATCATCATCCGCTAGGAAGCGGCTGCTATCATCATCCCCATGTTATAGATTAGAAGCTGAGTCACAAGGAGGTTATACGCTTTGCATTTTATTATCTGATATCTGGCACAGAGTAAGCACTCATTACAAGTCAGTTATTATTGTTAGAGTGTTTAGAGGTCAAAATTTGAAGCTGTAAAGGTTATCTTGTTGAGGATACTTCTCTAATGTCAGCTAGGAGACAAGGTCTGTGTTACTCTGGCATTCAAGGCCTTCCACACTGTGATTCAGATATTGTGAAGAGATGGGCCCTACATTCTCATTTGGGGAGCCCAGGAAAGGTTTGCACTGTAGTATAGGCTCCTTTCTCATGAGCTATTTGCTGAAAGTTTGTTAGCTCCATGTGGTGCCCTACCCTAAGCTCCATGTAGTGCTCTACCCGAACCCCATTCTTGGCTTAGAGAATGGGGTTACCATCTCGAAGCTTATTATCTGGTGCCACTGCCAGAGAGCTCTGCCCTGTGGTCTTTAATGTTTATTTGTAAGCATGTGCAACCATTTGGTTGATAATCTTGTTTACTGGCTTTTGTAGGGCAAAGCCTAACACCTTTGGTCTTTTTTGTTTCCTGGCTAACAGCAGAGCTAGTCCTTGGAGACTCCTGTTGGGTTTTCCTCACCACCAGTATTAATGTATTCTACAGAAGGGAGGAGATCCGGATTTTAATCAAGAAACCATTCTACTTTATTTTACATGAAAACCTCCAAAACAATGCTGGAGGAGTCTTTTCCTTTTCTCCAGAATTTTAAAAAGCAAAGGTCTGATTTATTTTCAACGCTGCATTACAAACATTTTATGATTATTTTTAAAAAGAAAATACAACAGCCCCGGGACAAGAAATTTGAATGGTGCTTAGGACAAGACTCAATCAATGGAAAATTTGTTTCACATATAAAGATCATTATTTGTTTCTCTAAACATAGGATCATTGCTGTTTTAAAGTCAGTTCCATCAAAGTGCAATTCATATTAATACTATCAATTTTTGCCTTATATAAAACATTTTCTTCGCATCCTACTGTGGTAGTTTGCGGCTGAATGGCAAATTTTATGGGGATAAAAAAACTAATTCAAGTACATATCAAATAATTTCAGAGAAAAAATATAGACTCAAGAAAGGAAGGCCATGTAAAGTAGATAAACAAATCACATTCCAATTGAGGGTGTTTGGGTTCATTCAGTGTTACCTTTGTCTTTGCGTCTCTTGCATTTCTCCATTTATGTCATTTTATTAAAGCTCCAATTTACCTACTTCATGGTGTGTTTGGGGAAAAGTCTGACAGGTAAGTTGGTTAATGAGAGGTAGCTCTGTAAACAAGCAAGGCCTTGCTAAATGGAGTCTAAACGATGGGTGACTAGGAGTTTAAAGCCATAATGGAATTGATAATTTCTTTGACAACATTATAAACCATGGTAGGAAAGTGGAGCATATGATGGTGTCACTACAAGTTACTGTGTATTTGTATACACACAGTGACATAGTTTTATTCTTTATGTTTATTCTATTACGTCCTATTTCCCGCCCACTGATCAGGGCACAGTGACTCTTCCTCTTTAAGTGAGCCCCTCCTCCCTTTAGTATAGGTGCTAAGGAATCTACACTGCAGGCTCAGGTGTGCCTGGCCCTTGGCAACCCCAGCCACATCCGACAGTATCAATATTAGCCCCATCTCCACTAGGGGTAGGAAGTCTAAACCAGCAGTTCTCAAAGTGTGGCCCTGGGACCAGCAACACAGGCACTTCCTGGATGTGGTAGAAATACAGGTTCTCAGGCCTTGACCAAGACCTACTGGATGAGAAACTTGGGCTGGGGCTTAGTAATCTGGGTTTTAATGAGCCCTCTAGGTGGTTCTGATGTTCATTCAAGTTTAAGAGCCAAATTGGTCTTAACTTATTCTGCCCTGTATCTATCTGTCTGGGTTTACTTCCTGGGTACCCGGAAATCTAGGAACTTCAGTTTTTCCCCATTAGTTTTCTCATGAATGGGTCTCTGGTCTCTCTGACTGGGTTTCTGCCCTGATGTCAGATTTATACTCTAGTTTCCAGCTGAGATCATCACCTTGCTCACTAGACTAGAACCCTGTCAGCTCAATTCCCTAAACACATCACAGTCCTGCCTTTACCCATCTCCCTCCTGGCTGGTGGCCAAGTCTGGCACTGAATTGGTTGGGCCATTTGGAGCCAGTTCCCACTGGGGCATCTTCATGACCTGGCCGCCCCATGCTGTGCCCCCTGGCAGGCTGCCATAACACTGGCCGGGCTGACTACCAGGCACTTCACCCCTGGACACCATGGTTCACATTAGTATCTTTCCTTTCTTACTAGGCCTTGTCCTATAATCTGGATAACTATCCTAACCTGTTTAAAGCCCCACTATAATACTCCCCTCTCCCTGCTGAACCAGATATTAAGGGGCTGCATAAGTTATGACACCTATTTGACGTCAGTGGATGCTTTTGGAAAACACTAGAAGAGAGCTAGGTAAATACTTTAGGATAAAACATGTTACTGATTTGGGGACAACTTCTTTTAGGGTAAAAAAAGAAATAGTAGAAAACAAATTATATTTTATTGCTTTAAGGAAATCCTGATATCACTACTTTATGTTCTGAATATTTTAACTCACCTGATAGGGTATTTAGTACTTGTATTTTGTGGGGACCAGCATCCTCTAACTTGGTTTCCAAGCCCTAATATTTCCATGCAAGGATCTACCTACTGAATTTTATTTTCCAGAAACCTAAACACACCACTGTCTTACTAACAGTTCACAGGAGACCCAGTGCTATAGAGTTTAATGCAATCTGTGTACTCATCCATGGGAGCCTACAGGTAACAACCACTGTGAAAGAAATTGCAAGTCACATTTATGTGCTTAGGAAGTAATTCAAGAAGCATTTCAAAACACTCTCTATTCACCTTTAGTCAAAGCCTTTTTTTGTGTTTAGCAATATTCACAGTACTTCAAGAAGCCCTTTTTTCTCAGAATTTGGTTTAATGCATAGACAGTTGGCCTGGTTTGAGCATAAGTTTTCCTATACTAAACTTGTGAGACCTGCAGTAAATAGTGACTGAAAGTGTTTACATTTGTGGTTGTATTCATTTAACTTTTCATGAATTATGTATTCAATCCTACTGTGTGCCAGGCAGTATACTAGGCGCTGTAATAACAGACTCTTGACTGTAAGAATCTTCTTGGAAGTCCTTTTCCAGTCAGATGGATCTTTACGTGTTGAATGTAGTAGGTATAAATTTGTCTTATAGACAATGGGTAGGAACCAGGAAGTGATTGCATGATCATCAAAAATGTATAGATTTGAGAAAAAAAAGTGATTTGCCTAAAGCACTGTTGTTACCTTCTGGAATATGAAAATGAGGACCCAGGTCACAAGAACATTAAATAAAGACAGCCACACTTTAAAATAGATTTACCCATTTTCACAATTGACACCAGCGACCCATTTTTGTCAAAACGTCTGCTCCTCCCATACTTCAGGTTTATAGTAATCATCTTCCAGAACTGCTTACTGGAGGGCCACTGACTGAAGCCTTTACCCTCTTTTCCTGTATGAAAGTGTCTAACTTGCATCTATAGCATCCCTCTGGCTAAGCATATGGCTCACTAAGCAAGTATGTTTAAGCATTTCCTATGTCCCTGTTGTAAGTGCTGTAAGGAATTAAAAAACAATAAATTCACTTTATCCTTCATATTATAGCTTTTTCTATATCAGTCCAACTGGATTGTATCTTGAGGACAAGACCTGTGTCTTATTTTTGTAAACTCCATAGTATACCGAATTGTACTGAATACAGATTGTTGAATGGAATAATTGATAGATGAATAAATAAATTTCTAGGGACAGACTATAAACAGACATCATCCTAGGATTTGGAAGCTTTCTGGAAAAGTCAGTGTGGTTGGTACTATGTCATTCTGTTTCACCCGATGGGTGAAGGTCAACTTGACTGCCGGGAAAGTTAGGTTAGGACCTGCCATTGTACTATTGACTAAGTCAGCAATACCAGAAATTGAACAGCGCAGTCATGCCTTGTAACGATTTCCTTTGCTAGACGTTGTCACTCACCTGATCTGAAGCCAAGTCAGCATGGGGGTTGTTCCTCCTCCAAATACCCAGACAGTGAAGAACACGAGGAGCAGTGTGGTGGTAAACATCATTTGTTTGGGCTGAGATTCTGTGTTCCGAATAGCTAAGGCAAATGCGATCGCTCCTCGCAAACCTTGCAGGAAAAACCAAAGGAGAAAATAAATACCTTGCAAGTGTCTTTTTCATTTCAATGGATTCATCCTTACAATTTGCTGACACAATTTTTTAATTAATCTTTTTATTTTGAGATAATTATAGATTCATAAAGAGTTGTAAGAAATAATACAGAAAGACACTGTGTACTCTTTCTTCAGTTTCTATCAGTTTCAATGATATCATGCAAAACTATATAGCTCAATATCTCAACCAGAATATTGACATTGAGCCAGTCAAGATAAAGAACATTTCTGGCTGGGTGCAGTGGCTCACACTTGTAATCTCAGCACTTTGGGAAGCTGAAGTGGGAAAATCACATGAAGTCAGGCATTTGAGATCAGCCTGGGCAACAAAGCAAGACCCTGTCTCTACAAAAAAAAATTTTTAAAAATTAGCCAGGCATGGTGGCATGTGTCTTTAGACCCAGCTACTCGAAAGGATCACTTAAGCCCAGGAGTTCAAGGCTGTAATGAGCTAGGATTATGCCATCAGTCTGGGTGACAGAGCAAGACCCTGGCTCTAAAGAGACAGAGAGAGAAAAAAAAAAAAAAAAACATTTCCATCACCACAAGGATCCTTCACATTGCCCTTTTATAACCACACCTACTTCCCTCCCACACACTCACTCCTTAATTCCTAACCACCAATAATCTATTCTCTGTTAAGATGATTTTGTCATTTCAAGAAAGTTATATAAATGGAACCATGCAGTATACAGTCTCTTGGAACTGCCTTTTTTTTTAACCCAGCATAATTTGCTGGATAATCATTCAGGTTACTGAATTATTGGTAGTTGTTCCTTTTTATTACTGAGCAATATTCCACAGTCCAGATGTTCCACAGTTTATTTTACCACCTGTCTGTTGAAGGATATCTGAGTTGTTTTCAGTTTTTGGCTATTACAGCAAAGGATGCTAAAATTTACATACAGATTATTGTGTGAACGTAAGTTTTCATTTCCCTGAGATATATGCCCAGGAGTACAATCACTAGGTAGTATAGTATTTCCATATTTAGGTTTTTAAGAAATTACTCAATTGTTTTCCAGAGTGGTTGTAACATTTTACATTCCTACCAGCAATATATAAGTCATCCAATTTCTCTGCCTCCTTGGCAGATTTGGTGTTGTCACTATTTTTCATTTTAGTCATTCTGATAAGTATGTGGTGATGGTTTGTTGTGGTTTTAATTTGCATTTTCCTAACAGTAAAATGGTCTTGAGCATTTTGAAATGTATTTGTTTGTTATCCATATACCCTCTTGGGTGAAATGGCCCTTCATGTCTTTAACTCATTTTAAAAAATCGGATTGTTGAGTGTTTATTGTTGAGTTTTGAGAGTTCTTAACAATTCTATATAATAGTCCTTTGTTGGATGCATGGTTTGCAAATATTTTCTCCCACTCTGTGGCTTCTCTTTTCATCATCTTAAAAGAGTCCTTTGCAGAGAAAAAGTTTTTAATTTTGATGAGGTCTAATTTGTTGATTTTGCTTTTTATAAATTGTGCTTTTGGAGTCATGTCTAAAAACTCTGTGCTTAGCCCTAGATCTCAAAGGTTTTTCCCTATTTTTTTTCTGAAAGTGTTACAGTTGTACATTTAGGTCCATGGTCACTTTGATCGAATTTCTGTATAAGGTGAGAGGTTTAGGTTGAGGTTCATTTTTTCACCTATGGATATTTAATTGCTTCATTGAATTGCTTTTGGAACTCCATCAAAAACCAGCTGGGTATATTTTTGTGGGTCTATTTCTCAGTTCTCTACTTTGTTCCATTGATCTATGTGTCTGTCCTTCTTCTAACAGCACACTGTCTTAATTATTGTAGCTATATAATAAGTCTTAACATTGGGTAGAGTGATTCTGCCCACCTTAATTTTGTTTTCAAAATTGTTTTAGCTATTCTAGTTATTTTGCCTTTCCATAACATTTTAGAATAATATTGACTGTATATACAAAAGAAACTTTCTGGGAACAATTACTTTTTAAGAATCAAATGTGTCAGGCAACAAGGAAAACTAAGCTTATGGACCACTGAAAATTAACTACTTAAATGGCATTTAAAATTACTCTAGAATGATTACATAGTTTTACAAAATCTATAAACTAGTATATTAAAACCTGATTTTTCTTCTTCTTTTACTTCTTCTTTTGTAATAATATGCTAATTGCATTTTTATGAATCCATATTAAATATATTTGCAAGAGGTATTAAAGATGAAGGGCTGGGCATGGTGGCTCACGCCATAATCCCAGCACTTTGGGAGGCTGAGGTGGGCAAATCATGGGGTCAGGAGTTTGACACCAGCCTGGCCAACATGGTGAAACCCCATCTCTACTAAAAATACAAAAATTAGCTGGGTATGGGGGTACACACCTGTAGTCCCAGCTACTCGGGAGGCTGAAGCAGGGGAATTGGTTGAAGTTGGCAGGTGGAGGTTGCAGTGAGCCAAGATTGTGCCATTGCACTGCAGCCTGGGTGACAGAGTGAGACTTCATCTCAAAAAAAAAAAAAAAAAAAAGAAATACTAGAACTTGAAGTTGAAGTGTGATGACACTAATAAAAATAGAAATTTAGACTTGGAAGAAGAGTAAATAAAAGCACAACTAGTAAAGGAAAGGAGCTAAAATGGAAGGTCTCTCTTGGGCAACACACGATGTGCAAGACATTTATAGTCCCTGTTATATTGTGTAATAGGACAAATAAAGATTTATAATGATAGCGAGTATAACCCAAAGAGGTAGTGATTTGGTTATTTTTATTGAAAGCTTTAAATCATACATATACAATTTCAATGATCTACTTTTTATAATATTTATTATAGCATTTAGGTTTCTAAATTTCTAAATCTGTATTCGTACATTAAAGGAATTTTAAAAAGTAGATACAGGGCAGGATGAGAAAAACTATAACCATACTGGTTTTTGTTTCTAGGTTCTCAGCTTAGAATATAATGCTCCTTTCTTATCTCCATGCTGAGACTATTCAAGAGACAAGTGGCATAACACAAGATCCACAGGATTCGACTAGAGAGACTTAATACGTTTTGCCTGAAACAAGGAAATCTCCGAAAGAGAGAAGAACATGCACTCTGATTATAAAATACCTTCAAGGAACAAAATGTAATGGAGAAAGGAAATTATTCTAAATCTCCGTGTAGACATGGAAATGGCCTATAGAAAAGGAAGATACCATTTGAAGTAGATATTAATAAAAAAGTTCTTACACATCAGAAATTCTGAACACTTGAGATGGTTGTACTCAAGAAGAAAAGGCCCCACCAGAAGTACGAGTGCATTCACACCCAGCTGGGGATAAGAGTGGGGATATTAATAACCCTTAATACTGGCAACTATTTTAATAGTGTTCTCACCAGGAAATACAAATGGGATCATTAGGGAATGAGAACTCAAGGAAACAGTCTTACAATAGACTTCTGTATCTGAGGAGAGAATTTATAGGTCAAGGTAAAGCTCCTAGCAGTGTTTAGTCACAGTACAAGATTAGAGCTAGAAAGTGAACTTTCCAGCTGGGGGAGGGGGTGGCTCACACCTGTAATCTCAGCACTTTGGGAGGCTGAGGGAGGTGGATTACCTGAGGTCAGGAGTTTAAGACCAGCCTGGCCAACATAGTAAAACCCCGTCTCTACTAAAAATACAAAAAGTTATCTGGGCGTGGTGATGGATGCCTGTAATTCCAGCTACTATGGAGGCTGAGGCAGGAGAATCACTTAAACCTGGGAGGTGGAGGTTGCAGTGAGCTGAGATCGTGCCATTGCACTCCAGCCTGGGCAACAACAAAAAAAAAAAAAAAAAAAAAAGAAAAGTGAACTTTCCAATTTCTCCTTTCCTCAAGCTCATAGTGATAGGTTCATAAAGCAGCACCATGGCAAAGTACATAATGTCAGAAGTATTAGACAATGAGTGGCTAAGTATTAATAGTTCTCATTGATAGAAATATTTGTAGTTTTTTAACTTTGTGTCTTTGTGACAAAGATGAGAAACTAGAATAAAAATTAAAAGTTACAATAACATGCCTACTATAAACTCTTTCATGCTGGATATTAAGGGCAAGGAGGTAAGCAATCATTAATCTTACTAAGAATGTTTAATAATGTATTGTTATTATGTTAAACTAGGGTAACTATGCTCTTAAATCTAAATTATCTATACATGAGCAATTCTTGGTTTAAAATTATACTCAAATATATGTTATGCTGACTTCTGAAACAACCTATATCTATATATAGAATACCCTATATTTACAGGAGATGCAATGTGGAGATTTCAGAAACAAATGGAAAAGTACAGCCACTGTCTTGTGGCAGGTTGAGAAACATTGTTAATTGGGGCCAAACCCCAAGATGTTGAAAAGAGGATGCCTTCTCAATGTTATAACCACCTAAAAAAACATAGATACAGGGTGGTTTTAGAGATGGGATCATCTGTCCATAGCCCTGGTAACATGTGGCATGCATGG
The DNA here is from genome assembly GCF_037993035.2 of Macaca fascicularis. Classification (NCBI taxonomy): domain Eukaryota; kingdom Metazoa; phylum Chordata; class Mammalia; order Primates; family Cercopithecidae; genus Macaca; species Macaca fascicularis. The sequence continues at coordinate 46,284,796 of NC_088376.1, forward strand.
CACTGTGGCACTGGAAGCACGGGGATGGACATGAGAATGGTGAGGCTGCCAGGTGGACAAAGTGAAGCTAATGTAGAACTCCAGATGAGGTGGACTATTGTCTATGTCCTACTCATTCTTTATGACTCTGAAGTTGCTTATCACACATTTGGAGCCTAGATAAATGTAAAACCAATGCATTCATTGGTTCATTTAATGTACATGTATTGATTACCTCCTATGTGGAGACTCTGGGCATACTGATCCTATCTTCTTTATGCTATGGTTTTGGGCAATAGAGGATTTTAGGATTGAAATAGATTATTAGGGTACCAGCAAAATACTAAAAATGAAAAATGAATATTGACTTAGGATTTTCTTTTTAGTCAAACATTATTTCCAAAAAACACAATCCATTTCTTTTAAAAACTCAAGAAATCTAGAACTTGTCAAAACTTGTATTTTGTATTGTTTTATGGATACTTTGAGTTTGAGTCTTTAGGTTTTACCTTGCTTTTTCTCTTTGTTTTGGCCAACTAATCAAAATAATTTTATACGTTTGAGGGTTGATAGACTATACCATTTCATTTTAAATGGCTTTACTTTGCAGAGATTTTGTCATATTTCATATGCCCAGTTGGAAATTTAGCATCACCTTGGGGAATAAAGGAATTCCCTGCAATTAAATGTGGTTTCATTTAAAATTGGCCTCTAAGGGATTCTTATGTTAATTATGTTGATGTTCTATTCATAACAATAGGAAACTATTGAGCCAAGGAAAGCTATCTGGCAGGCACTCCTGCTCAGAAAATGTGCAGCTTCCTGTGTATCTTTAAAGGGCAAAAGTGAAGCTTTTAATCAATTACAAATTTGCAAATGTGTTCTGAATAGGTGAAGGTCAGACATAGCTAAACTTAAATCACAGGAATAGAAATATTTCTTAGGGCATCTTTATTTAAGGTGCAAAGCAATAAACTAAAAGCATTTCCTGAGCACTCACTACATGCTAAGCTTTATCCCAGACACAGTGCGAGGATGACAGAGTTTGGCTGCTCTGCTCCAGTGTTCATGGTCCTACAAACATGACTCTTTTAAAAGGTAAACTGTAAGAAGGTGTATTAGAGATGCAAAAGAGGATACTTTGAAAGTACATTTTGATGAGGAAAAAGATTGCTATACCTCATGAGGCCCAAATCGTGACCATTGTCATGAACTGATGTGCAGCATTTAAGGCACTGAAATAAATGGTGAGGCAAAAGAGACCTTTGCGCATATAATTTTCTATGCCCAAATCTTTTTTACTCATCTAAATTTTCTCTAGTTCTTTCTCCTGTAACCCTCACCAAAACTTCACCGAATTCCAACCGGTCTTCAGAGCTCAAATGAGACACTGTTTTCTCCAGAAAGCCTCCTCTGACATCTGGGTCTGGGTTAGGCTGGGTTATATTCCTAACACAATCCATGTTTGCCCTATCAGAGCCCTTATTACTGTACATTGCAATTGGCCAGTTCTGTTTAGCTATGACATCTACAGCAATACTAAGCATACAGTAGGCATTCAATAAAGATTTTTCCAACAAATCAATGAATGGACGAATTTTCTGATTCTTCAGTAATGTCAGGTTACATACATAGATTAATGCAATGGTTTCGGAATAGTTTCTGCAAGTTCAATTTCAGCCTTTTTATTATTTATTGAGATCCTTTAAAATCTTATTTTGAGAGTCAAGAGTTCTGGTATCTGCCGTCAGGCCTGCCCCACAGGCTGCATGACCATAAGCAGGTTACCTCATTTAGATTTCTGTTACCTCATCTCCAAATGGAGGTTTACAACTAGACTTTTTTTTTTTTTTTCACTAGAAGTGCACATCAGAATCACGTGGAACTTACAAATATATGTAGTCACTCATGCCAGCATCCCAACTAGAGATTCTGATGCAGCAGAGGACGAGGTACATGAGAGCCCAGCTCCTCTCATTTCCCACTGCACCACCTTGGCCCAAGACCCATCTCACAACCTGCCTGTGCCCCGAACCACTCTCTGGTCTTGGCCTCAAGCCTCTATTCTCTTCTTCTTCCAGTCCATCCTGCTGATGTTCCTCAGAACAGCTTCCTCAAAACCTAGCTTTATGAGGTCACGATTCAACTCAGCAAGCACAACCCAATAGCTTCCCATAGCCCAGAGATACCTTTCACTCAGAACCCCACCCTACTTTTCCTGTATACTTCCTCTTCTCCACTGAGAACTTCCATAAGCAAGACAGGTTTCTCTCCTCCCATAAACTACTGTTATCCCCACCTCTGTACCATGGTGTCACCATCAATTCGTCGCTTTAGTGCTGGGTTTCTGCCTTTCCTTTGTACTTCTCCAAACTTCACCCATTTGAACGATCTTTCTTCCCTCAACCCACTCCTATGAAGTTTTCCTGGAATACTCTAGTCCACTTTGTTCTCTCTTTCTTAGAAATCTAATGAAACATACTGCCCATGACACTTGTATTATTAAATCATTGTCTGAAATGAATCAATACTTTAATGTGGTCTTTTTCTCCAACTCCCAGTTTTTTAAAAGTTTGGAGTTATATCTTCCTTACATAGTTCTTAGGTTTTGCATAATACCCAGAACACAAAACTCAGTAAATGTTTTCAAATTGAACTATTGCAGTGGTTTCAGGCCCTCTAGATATGGGATGGTGATATTCACATATTCATTCACTGATTAATTCATTCAGGTGGCAAATAAGACCTTAATTTAAAGGTGCTTCTAGATTATGTCAGGTGGTATGAAGAAAACCAAAGTAGGGTAAGGGGATAGAGACTATTTACATGTGAGGGGAGAGATGTTAGCATGGTTAGGAAAGCCTTTCTGGTTAGGTGACATTTGAGCAGAGAACCTAATAGAGGGAGAAGCCATCTGGGTATCTGGAGGAAAAGCGTTCTAGGCTTCAGGAATAGTAGGTACAAAATCCTGAGGCAGGCCTATGACTGGTGTGCTTAAGCTGTGGCAAGGAGGCTGGTGTGACGGGAGTAGGATACACAGGGTGGAGCTGGGAGGAAGTAGAAGGAGATAATGCCAGAGAGGTGACATAGCCAAATCATACTGGGCTTTTGAATCGCAAGGCTTTTGAATTTTATTTTGAGACAGAAAACTTTAGGAAGGTTTTAATGCTAGAGAGTGATAGGATCTGTTCTATGCTTAAAAACTCTGACTCTGATAGGAAAACAGGCTGGTGATAGGAGGCCAGTGAGGAGGCTGCCTTTTTAGTCCAGGCAAGAAGTGAATGCAGATCAGACCACTGACGACAGCATGGTAGGTGCTGAAGGTCTGTCAGAGGCTGATGTTTGTTGATGGGTCAGATGAGGGGGATGAGGGGAGAACTCAGCACTGGAAGAATTGGGGAACCTAGCGGAAGAGCATGTTTGGGTGTATAAGGGCGATCAAGGGTTACGTTCCCACCATATTACATCCGAGCTGCCTATTAGTCTTCCAAGCAGAGAGGCTGAGTGAGTAGATATGAGTGCGGAGTTCAGGGGAAAGGTTAGGATCTTTTACTGAAGAGAGTGGAAAGATATGAGGATAGCTGGAAGAATGAAAAATGTAGGAATTGAAAAATGTACGAAGATGAAGTTTATTTTGAACCAGATTTCTTCTTGCCTTGAGGCCTCTGTACTTACAGCTTCTCCCACCCGCAGTGCTCCCCTGAGTCATCCCTTGGCTGTGCCCATCATCTCAGTCCTCAGAAGGGCTGCCCTGACCATTAGATCTAAATGCTCTCACCTTCACCCAGGTTTTTTTTTTTTTTTTTTTTTTTAGACAGAGTCTTGCTCTGTTGCCCAGGCTGGAGTGCAGTGGCACAATCTTGGCTCACTACAACCTCCGCCTCCTGGGTTCAAGTGATTCCCTTGCCTCAGCCTCCCGAGTAGCTGGGACTACAGGTACACACTACCACTCCTGGTTATTATTATTATTATTGTTTTGTATTTTAGTAGAGACAGGGTTTCACCATGTTGGCCAAGATGGTTTTGATCTCCTGACCTTGTGATCCGCCCACCTCGGCCTCCCAAAGTGCTGGGATTACAGGCGTGAGCCACTGCGTCTGGCCGTTTGTTTTTCATTGCACTGATCACCATTGGACATGATCTTGTTTATATTCTAGTCTTTAAGATCTGTCTCTCTATCCTGGAAAGTACGCTTGGTGAGAGCTGACCTCTGGTTTGCTGCCTCTGCTGTGGCATTTCCAGAGCTAGATGGCCCCTCTCATAGCGTAGGTGCTCTGCAAGCATTGGATGAATGCATAAGTGAATGGATAAGAGGAGGTCATTTTTTTTGTTTAAAAGCACAATTGGAACCCAAAAGAAAATGAGCAGTAGATGGACAGGGATGCAGAACTATCCCTGATAAATGGATCTATCTTTTAAAAGAAAAGTCCTTTAGATGCATTATTTTGCTGCCTGTCTTTCCATTTGGGACACGATCCATTGCAATTCCTTTTTTTCCCTTTCACTTCAAATACTCTGAATAAGTTGATTGAAAAGATTTAATACAGTCTTATTATTAATCAAACCCTGGTTTGGGTCTAGAATTGAATTACATTTCATTTTTACCCTTACTGGAATCCTGTGACCTTGCAAAGGTACCTACTTTCAGCAAAAATGTCAATCTGATTTCAAAATGTTCCAGGATAATGCAATCTTGCTATGTGGTTCCATTTTCAGTTTGACATCATTTTATCACATGGAAGTGAAGCCAACAGATTGTTTTCAGTGGGAAAATCTTCTGCATTCAAAAATAAATTGAGTTTCTGGAAACTAAGCCTGTGTTAGACAAGTAGAGCTTTCCCTCATCTCTCTTCCTAAACTTGAATCATTTAAACTTAAGGCTACTAAGAAGAAATGTGATATAACTTCTGTGTATTTTTACATAAAGAGAAGTTTGTTTTTAGAAGCCCTGGGTAGCCAGAAAGGGGAATTGTAAATAGGATTAGCTCTCTCACAACTCTGAAGTCAACAAGCACAGATGCCTCTGGCTTTGGAAGTTTGTTTTTATGTGGATAAGGCGGATGTGATAGTAAACTGTGGAATCATCAGAATAATCCTCATTACTAGCAGAGAGTTTCAAGAGAAAGGCTAACATAGATCAGAAGAAAGTCAACATTCTGGGAGTACCCAACTTATGGGCAGCTTGTATTCCGAAGATCAATTTATCAATTTTCTGTTGAGGCCAGTGGTTTTTTTAACTGGAGTGATTTTGACCCCTTGGGAACATATGGCACTGTCTGGAGATAGTTCTCATTGTCCACAAAGTGGGAGGGAAGAGTGGGGAGGCGAAGGTGCTACTATTATCCAGTTGGTAGAAGCCAGGGATGCTATTAAACATTCTGCAATATACAAGACAGTCTCCACAACAAATAATTATCTGCCCCAAATGTCCATAGTTGCTGGGGTTGAGGAAACCTAGCATAGGTTTCCAATTTGGATCTGGAATTGCTTTTTCCCATGTGACATTATAAATAATGACAATATTCCTACTGCAGAGGGCTATTTTGGCAAATATGGCTATCTATCCACCGAAATCTATTTTTATATGGTCCATGATGTGCTGTTATAACTGCATAAACTATATTTTCTAGCAGCTCTTGCAGCTAGGTACAGTCACGTGACTGGTTCTCACCAGTAAAATGAGAGCAAAAATGATGTGAGTCACTTCTGGTCCAAGGCTTTTAAGCAGCAGCTTCTTATCCTCGGCTTTCTTTCTCCTTTCACTAGCCGCATATAAATCATGAAGTGGTTCCCAAATGTTAGCTGTATCAGAATCACCTGAAGGGCTTGTTCAATGCCTGCCCTTGCCCCAGATTGCAGGGCTCTATTCTGAGAGTGTCTGACTCAGGAGGTTCATGGTAGGTCTGAGAAGCTGCATTTCTGACAAGCTGCCAGGTGATGCCAAGACTGCTGCTCCATGGACCACACGTCTAGAATCCTTGCCTTAGGGAGTTCTGAAGTCATAAGATGGAAGCAGCCTTGTTATATCTGAATCACCATCTGGAGAAGAGGCATCCCCCCGACCCCACCCAGTTCCATGTTAATATCAACCCTGGCCTGTGACATCAACCAGAGAGCAATGGCTACTGTGATTAAACTGTTGAATTTTGGGAATCTGTGTGTCACAGAAGCTTACATTATCCTATGGTTCTGTGTCTACCTATGCTATGTGTCTCTGTAGAATCACAGAATATTTTTTAACAGCTGAGGAAGTAGGTGCTGGTAGAGCACCTATTCCAGGTTATCCCTACTGACTCACCTATGACAAAGCTCAAAAATCAAAGAGTAAGAATGTGAGTTCTAAGGACAGTGGAAGAAAATCTCCTTCTGCTTCCCTAAGAAAAGGGTCAATCCCAGGCAGTGTGCTCAGCAGGTGTTCAGCCTCTTGCCCACTCCTTAACTTTCTGTGTCTTTCTCTTGCTCTAGCTCTGCCCCTTTCTCCAGCATCACTGGCACTTGGGGCTTTCATTTGGCTCCAAGTTCTCCCCAAGCCACCCTAATCTAAAGTGATGTTTTTGACTCTCCAGTGGAAACTTCCAGCTCCTTGGGCAGCCAGAATGAGCTTCATGCCAGGAAGAAAGCAATTGGAAGAAATCTGTTAAGGAAGGATAGCTCACAATCCTTCCTGAGAGGAGTGCATTTTGAATACTTGTTAACACACATGCTTTCACTTTGACTTGTGGAATTTAAAACAGCTTCAAGAAAGTGCAGTGAAATGTTTCAGCCACTGTAGGAAAAGTGGTGCGAGTGACCAGGCTCCTCTAAGAGGAGGGGAAGCCTGTGAATGACAGACAGGGCATCCACTTGCCCTGGGGTCTCCTCCTTCCCTCACATGGAACCCCCAGTCCTCAAAGGTGCTTCTGGAGCAGTCTTCCAGGCTGAGTCAGCAGAAGGCTGGGAGGCGGGGCCGAGATCCTGCTCTACTCCACAGAGGCTGGGAAGGACTTGGCTGACAAAGCAGCATTTGAACCTCTCCAATATATCAGAAATAATGCTGAAAATTCTTAAATTCCTTAACGACCCTATGGATGGATACTTAGTACAAGGCATTTTAAAGTGTAACTGCTTCTTGCTCATTTGCACATATAATTTATTTGAGTCAATTTTACTGACTTCTTTTGAACTCTGTCCACAAAACCTGAGGGCAGAATTAGAGGGATTTGTGCCTGGCACAGATAGACTAATTTTTTGAACAAGGTTTGCTTGCGTTAATAGTTTTCTAAGGTTTTGTCTACCCAATGCCAACACGAGCAAGCAATTAATAAATAAATTCAGGCAGAATACAGGGAAAATAATGTAGTCCATTTGTTTGCCTCTGGGGACATGTTAATTTGGTTAAAACTCTCAGATATTTGTGGTATCTGTGACACCATGGATATCCTAAAAATCTAAATGTACACAGAAGGCTCCTAAACACAGGGAGAGGTGACACACATTCTGGACTGTCTCCTTTTATTACTCAGTTCTCTCAGAGGCTGGCACGTTCCTGTTGTCTGCACCACCTCAATACATAGGACAGTCTATGATTATCCACAAGATATTGCTACTGTCTCACACTCAATAAATGTCTAAGTAGATTGTGACAATTTATATGTGTGAACCAGTAGGGAATGGGGGGGACAATATATTTTACTCACAGTAACTGGTATTTTGAGTCACAACATTTTTTATTTTTTATTTTATTATTTAGAGACAGGGTCTCTCACTCTTGCCCAGGCTGGAGTGCGGCAGTGTGATCATAGTTCACTGCAGCCTCCCACTCCTGGGCTCAAGTGGTCTTCCCACCTCAGCCTCCTGAGTAGCTGGGACTACAGGTGAGCACCACCTCCCCTGCCTAATTAAAAAAAAATTTTTTTTTGTAGAGATGGGGTCTTGTCATGTTGCCTAGGCTGATCTCAAACTCCTGGCCTCGAGCGATCCTCCCGCTTTAGCCTCCTGAAATGCTGGGATTATAGGTGTCAGCTACCATGCCGGGCTTGAGTTACACGTTTTGTTTCATGTATTAATGCCAAAAGTGAGTCACTGCTGGAACTAAAAGTAAAATACCAATGATTGTCCTTAAATGGAGGGAGGAGAGCAGGAGCCATGGGCCTCTGTCTTCTACAGGGACGTCATGAGCCCGTAGCTGTTACCTTAGACTGTCCTCAGCAGTGATTTGACAGTCAAACCTTCTTTGGAATAAAACCCTCAGTCTCTGATAGAACGTTTTTCCTGACACCAGGTGTGAGATTGAGTCCTATCTCTATGAAAGCACTAAAGGCCGTCTTGTCATCTCTGGTGGTTAAAGAAAGTAAAAGAAACTCCCATTTTGAGTGTCTCCTAGGTAGCAGTTCCTGTGCCAGGCATATTTTAAATACAGATTCTAGTTTGGTTTTCAACACTGATCATTTAAGGTAAGTATTAATATCCCCATTTTACAGCCTAGGCCACTGAGGTTTGAACAGGATTCATCACACAGTTCCAGGTGGCTGAGCCAGCTTCAAAGCCTGAATTCACTGTACTTCATCAAAACAGTAGTTCCCATCTAAAAAATATTATGGTATGCCAAATAGCAAAACCTAACTGGCTGGTTAAAAATGCAAGAGCAGGTAATTTTTATTGTAAATTTATTTTGGAGCACAGTGAAGAATGATGATGCTTGGACTTAATAATGGGAGAAAACAAGTGTATGGGGCAGGCCACAGTTCTAAGCTATTTCTCAGATATTCTGAATTCATCATAATCACATAACCTTTTCTCAGCATTGGAAACTATGAGGACTTAATGGGATTTGCAATTCATATGGGTCTACTATAGCTGTCTGCTTCGTCACAGCAATGCTGCTTGTGGTTATTCATTATCCAAGATGACTTTTCCTTGTGATTGCTTGACACAGTTGTTAAAACATTTTTTGTGGCTCATTTCCTGCATAAGCTGGTTAACCCTATCCCATCTGGAGACCTCAGAAGACCTACTCCCATTGCTTTGCTCACTAATGCCTGCTCCAAGCTGCATGGGGCACCACCTGGGAGAGATGGAGGCTTGGGGGGAAGTTCATCTTCTCAAATGGAGAAAGTCCTGACCCTCCGCCCCATTAGTTTGTTAGTGGCCTTGTACTGGTGAGGAAGAGGCAGTGGCATAATTAAAGACACAAATATGCCTAGGGTAGGAAGGAAATGTAGCATGGGAAGGTAAGAGAACACTGGACTCTAGGCAAAGGGGCTGCAAAGAGGAAAGCTTGGACAAAGGATTCCTGACAGCATGATGGTGTCAAATAGGCTAAATCAAGGGAGGGAAGGAAAGAAAAGTCCAGCTTTTAGAGGGTCCCAGACTCTCAGCTAACTCTTGTAGCTACATTTAAAGAAATCTTTTTTCCTAAGCTGAAGTTGAGGTTAGCCTGATTCTTGACTGAGTGAAATGTATAATTTTAGTTAGGTATATCATTCATTCACCTATTTATATACCAAATATTTGTAGACACCTACTCACCTTCAAGTAGCATGCAGGGTGCTAAGGTGTAGAGATAAGCATTTTGTCTTCACTAAGCTTTCAGTCTAGAGGGAATACAGGCAGGCAAACCAAAAATCATGGTACAGTGTGATGACTACTAGGGGAGGAGAAGTATTGGGAGCTATGGAAACAGATGAAAGTGACACAAACCCAGACCAGAGAAGTTACAAAGGCTTCTTATCAGAAGTGATGTCTAAACTGAGATCCAAAGAATAAAACAAACAAAGCGAGTGAGGGTGGGTGCATGTGGAAAGGGTTCCAGGCATAAGGACAGCCTGAGTGAATAGGGAGGAAGACCTTAGCATGCTGAAGGAACCACAAGAAATTCAATAACTAGATAAGCAGCATTATGCTGATCAGATGGCAAATGGAAGAACAAGAGGCAAGGTTGGCATCTAAGAGGGTCTAAAGCCAAACAGAATGAGATGGGAGAAATGTATTGAAGAGAGAGGTTCGGAAGAAAAACCATGAATTGTAACTGTGTTCTGAAACATGCTTCTCAAACTTCCACGTGCACATGAATTACCTGAAGATCTTGTTACAATGCAGATTTGGATTCAGTGCTTTTAATAAGCTTCTAAGGGATGCCAAAGCTGTTGGCCTAAGGACCACACTTTTGGATATCAAGGATCAAGACAGCATGGAAGCATCGCCTTTACATGGGGACTGGTAATTGCTGTGGGACGGTCCTGGTAGCTTAATGGAGTTCCATTAGCCTGGATAGCCATAGACATGGATTCTTATTTCTAGGCACTGCTGAAACAATGACCTTGGTTCTTCACTTTCATGAGTTTCACTTATGTTTCCTTTCTGGCTGTCATTGATGTCAGCTGGATAAGGTCCTTTGGGGTCAATGTCTCAAATTGGATTCTCACCATGGCTTGATCAGTTGGTCACCCAAAAGACACTGGGAAAGGTGGTCTACACCTTGACAGGGGCTCTTAAAAACTGCTTCCATAGAACACTGGGGTTCCATGAGCTGCAGAACAGTGCTCCACAAAACTTGAGTAGCAATGGCAGCCTTTTCACAATTGAGGGGGGAACAAGTACATGTTCATGAAAACATTTTCTGAATTTAAAGTTTGTCTTCCATGCCTTTTTCTTAATCCTTTGGTGTCAGCAGTTATTTGAATGTGAATGAGTGCTAGTGCACAACAAAATGAGTCAGGAACATTAGTAGCAAAGCCTGGCAATAGTTGGTGCTGTTGTTTTATGGCTATGTGAGCTCATGGATGAAGTTTTGTATAAATCCATGTACTGTGGTCACATTTTGCTGGTTAAAACTTTTCGTAGTTTTTGTGATAGGACATTTTGGGATTTCAATGCCTTCTCAAAAGTGCCTTCTCAAAAATAGAAGTCAACGAATTTGAGAAGCAGTGTTCGCTGACCTATCATCTGGCTCCTACAACCTTCCCAGGTGCTTTCCTAAACTCCCTCCTGGTTAGATAAGCTCAGCAGCTCTGCACCGTGGCTCTTTAGCCCAGTAGTTCACAGTACCCAAGTCACAGTGGTTTCAGGAAGGCTGCCAGGGCTAAGTTGGGCTTGGCATTTCCCCTCCTTCCAGCAACTCCTGGTTCTTATTTAGTTTTAAATTAAATAAAAATTGCAGCACATAGATTTGAATTAAAACAAGTGGACTGATCTTTGTAATATGCACCACATCAATAGGGAAGCTAATTTGTGCAAAGCACATCTCCTCCTTTAATTTAAACAACAGAGTGCTGCCTCTTTGGTTTCAAGGGAACTGAGAGCTGAGGCGGGGCTATTCACTCGTGGCATTAACTAGGGTTATGCTCAAGAGCAACAGGAACAGTTTCAGGGGAGCTTAGCATTCCTCTTAAGCCCTTTGTGCTGGGTGTCGCACGATACAGCAGAGCAGTTATGGCCTCCTGGCCTTGAATTTAAAGAGGGTCTTAAAAATGTCTCAGGGTAAGCTCTCCTAATTGACTCTTAACTGCATTGGAGATACCAAGATCAGAATTTGCATTATTAAAAACTTCTCAAGACAGAGGAGACAGATTTCTGACCTTGACACCCATGTGGCATTTTCACGTTCCAAGGCGTCATGTGTGTAGATGAGTAGTCTACAGACAATAAATCAGGTGGGATTCATGCTAGGTGAGTTTCATTGGCTCTAGAGGTAATGGGGTGGAGGCGGGGGTGGAGAGTAGCAGTAGAGTCATCCACCAACAACGTGAGCTTTACTCAAAAACATTACTGAACTGGAGTCATCTACACAGCTTCAAGCCCTTGCTTCAATGCTCACCAAAGGCCTTTCTCACCACCAGGAGATGAGTCAGAAGTAGCTAAATCTTTCTTTTTTCTTTCCTTTTTTTTTTTTTTTTTTTGAGACGGAGTCTCGCTCAGTTGCCCAGGCTGGAGTGCAGTGGCGCGATCTCGGCTCACAGCAAGCTCCGCCTCCCGGGTTTAGGCCATTCTCCTGCCTCAGCCTTGAGTAGCTGGGACTACAGGCGCCCGCCGCCACGCCCGGCTAATTTTTTGCATTTTTTTTAAGTAGAGACAGGGTTTCACTGTGTTAGCCAGGATGGTCTCGATCTCCTGACCTCGTGATCCGCCCGCCTCGGCCTCCTAAAGTGCTGGGATTACAGGCGTGAGCCACCGCGCCCGGCCAGCTAAATCTTTCTTAAACTTTTACATCCAGGTGCATCCAGATTTGGACGCAGGTCTGCCTCAGGTTTTGTGGGGCCTGAAGCTTATAAATTTTGAGGCCTACTTTAAGAAAAATAGTACAAAATATCTTACTTATGCAAACTTTCTATGCTCATCAGAACACACTGGTAGGGCCCCTCTCAGGATCTCGGAAAGGGCCATGTGAAAGGGATCCTAAAGCTGAAGTTTATTAAGTTCACAGAGAATCCACTTCTGCTTGGAAAGCTTCTCTGCCCAGTGCCGAAAGGCATTAAGAAGTTGAGGGTAAAGATAATGGACAAGCATTTATCATATGGTAAGAGTCACTGACTAAGACAGAAATTTTAGGTTCTTATTTGGTCTTTGAACCCCTGAGGTGTGCTGCCTTACTGAATCAAACTGGAGCCAAGCCCAGCTTTCTCTTAAGGGCAGGGCCCTCATCTTTGTCTTGTTCACACAAATACCTACCCAAGAGAGTGCATCAATCAATGTCTGCTGAATGAATGACTATCTGGATGACTGTGAATGAGGAAATAAAGAAATAAATTCACACTCCTTTTTTAGATTGAGTGTCATTGTTTACCTTCTCCAAAGAACTCTTTGCAAAATGTTTTGAGCTATGTGAAGAAAGGCTTCATCTACACTTATTCATGAAGCAGGCCAACTAGATTGTGTCAGAGGGTTACTAAAGTCATTCTCTTATTGGATGAAAACATACTCTAGTCATAGTTAAGAAACATTAAACTATATTTATAATCAAATACTCTTTAAGGGGATTGGCTTTTTCTTCTGGGTTGAGCGGGTTTTGCTCTCACACACCTAGAAAAGGCTAGACAGTGTGTTGTTTGATCTATTTTGTTAACCTTCTCCTCTCGTTTATGTTACCTTAAGTTGACCTTTCAAGTGCTTTGTTTTCTGGCAAATATATTTAAAACTTTAGGACCTAAGTAATGTATAGCTATCAGAATTCATGCAGAAAATCAAAGCTGAGTCTGCAGCATTCTCTTTTGAAGAAAAATACCACCCTGCATGTGATGACCTCACCTGATACATCACCCGATACCTGATGAGGGTCAGTGGGTGAGTGTAGATCCTAAGCCTAGGGCTGGGAGCGGGTGTTGTCCACATATTGGCTTTGTTATGAACTGGATGGGGGTCAGGTTTGCATGAGGGACATGTTAGACATGCTGGGGTTGGCCTGGATTAGAAAGGACGTGATTTTGATTTATCTTTTGTTCTCATGACTTTGAAAGTAAATCTGAGGTTGTGTTATGTAGAAGAGAAGTTTCTAAGTTCAAAATCGAGAGGCCTGGGTTCAACTCAGGGTTAAGAGATTGTGAGCAAGATACCCAAACTCCCCTTGTCTCATTGTTATTATTTTTTAATCTGTAAGAAGAGACCAATAATAGGATGCTGGGAACAGGGCAGAGTAGGAAGTACTAGAAATTTGTTTCCCCACCTAGACAACTATTATACTGGCAGAATCTGTATAATGTAACTATTTTGGAATTCTGGAGTATATTGAAGGATTGCAACTTCTAGGAGAAGGCTTGGGAAGTAATTGTGGTTAATTTTGGTCAATTATAGTTCTTAGCACAGTAGCAAGTATTCCAACCCTCGCCCTTCAGCCCTGTGGCAGGCAACTGTGCCAAGTGTTCCTGGAGCAACTTGTAAACAGTTTGCAGGAGCCAGGGTGAGCAAAAAGGACTCTGTTCTCCAAATATCAAAAATCTGTGCTCTGATCACTGATGCTGGTTCTGATCAAAGAGATGTAGACAAAATCGCTGCCATTGTTATTGCACCTCCCCTTATTGGGAAGCTCCTCCCCTCAGCTGAAGTGACCGTCAGGAGATTTAAAGGGCCAACACCCTTTTAATTTTTTCACCTTTGATTTTCTTTTTCTCCTTTTGGGGGCCTGACATTAAAGATTAGGTCATTAAAAAGTAACTACATATACAGAGAAATTAGGAAGTGACTTTGCAAGCCCAAGGAAAGGCATGGGCTTAGAAAGGACCTGAGGAGACCTTATGTTTATATCTCAGGCTGATTCCCAGAACAGAGACAGTCTATAACAACAAAATCAACAACAACAAACAAACAAACAAACACCCAAATCCAGCAAACCCTGGGAAAGGGGAAATGTGACTTCCAGAGTTACCAAATATTAGACTCAAATGTCAAGTTTTTAACAAAAAATAACAAGTCATACAGAGAAACAGGAAAGTATGGCCATTCAAAGTAAAAAAAAAATAAAATAAAAGAAACTATCCCTGAAAAAGACCTGATGGCAGATGTACTAGACAAAGACTTTTAAGCAGACTTCAAAACAACTATCTTAAAGATGCTTGAAGAACTAAAACGAAAATGTGGAGAAAGTAAAAAAAAAAGATATATAAGCAAAAAGGAAATACCAATAAAGAGATAGACATGAATAGAAACACCCAAGAAGCTTCACAAACTCCAAGCAGATGAACTCAAAGAGATGCGGACCGAAACACTTTCAAACTTTTTAAAGAATGTTGAAAGCACCAAGAGAGAAGGTACTCACACATATAAGGGATCCTTAACAAGATTATCAGCAGATTTCTCAACAGAAACTTTGGAGGTCAGAAGGCAGTAGGCCGATATAGTCAAAGCACTAAAATAAAAAAATAAAAAAACAAAACAAAAACAAAAACCACTTGTCAACCAAGATTTCTATATGTGGCAAAACTAACTGTTCTTCAAAAGTGAGGGAGAAATTAAGGCATTCCCAAGTAAACAAAAGCTGGGGAGGTTTCATTATCATTGAACCTATCCTTTGAGAAATCCCTCAAGAGAGTCCTGCGGGGTGAAATTAAAGAATACTAAGTAGTAATTTGAGCCATATGAAGAAACAGAGAACTCAGTAAAGGTAAATTCATGGACAATTAAAAAGCTAGTATTATTACATGGTTTGTAACTTCACTTTTTCTTTTCTATGTGATTTAAGAGATGAATACATTTAAAAAATTGTCAGTATAAGAGCTAATATTATTATAACTTTGGTTTATAACTCCACAGTTTGTTTTCTACATAATTTAAGAGACTAATGCATATTAAAGAATTATTAGTTTGTATTTTTGGTAACACATTGTATAAAGATACAGTTCTGTAACATTGACAGACAAAAGGGGTGGGGACAGAGTTGTAAAGGAGGCAGAGTTTTTGTATGTTTTTCATGTTAAACTGATGTAAATTTAAATTAGAATGTTGTAGCTTCAGGATCTTAAGTGTAAACTCCATGGTAACCACAAAGAAAATAGCTATAGAATATACACAAAAGAAAGTGAGAAAGGAATTTAAACATTTCACTACAAAGAATCAACTAAACACAAAAGGCAGTAGTGCAGTAAATGAGGGACAAGAATGCTGTAAGGTGTATAGAAAATATATTTCAAAATGACAGAACCTCTTTCTTACCAGTAATTACTTTAAATGTAAATGTATTAAACACTCTAACCAAAAGACAGGTTTGGCAGAATGGATGAAAACATATGATCCAGCTATATGCTGTCTAAAGAGACTGATTTTAGGTCCAATGACACAAACAGATGAGAAGAAAAGGCTAGGAAAAGATATTCCCAGCACATACTGACCAAAAAACAGAAGGGAGTAGCTATACTAATATCAGACAAAGTAGATTTTAAGTCAAAAACATTTACAAAAGACAAAGATTAATGAAAGTTTCAATACTGCAAGAAGATAAAACAATTATAAACAATTATAAACTTTTACATACCTAATGACAGACCACCATAATATATGAAGGAAAAACTGACAAAATGGAATGGAGAAATAGACAATTCTACAATAATAGTTGGAGACTTAAATTCTCAATGATGAACATAATAGCCAGATAGAATATAAGTAAGGGGATCGAAAACATAAACAGGACGATAAACCAACTAGATCTAACAGACATATACAGGACAATCTACCCAATGACAACAACATACACATTCTTCTCAAGTGCATATGAGACATTTTCCAGGATAGACCATAGGTTAGACCACACATTAAGACTCCCTAATAGATTTTTTAAAAATAGGACCACAGTGGAAGTTAGAAATCAACAACAGATGTAAAACTGGAAAATTCATGCATTTATGGAAATTAAATAACATACTTTTAAATAATCAATGGATCACGAATAAAATCAGAAGAAAAATTAGAAAACACTAAGAGGTGAATGAAAAGAAAACACAACATACCCAAACTTATAAGACATAGTGAAAACAGTGCTAAGACTTACTTTAAATACTTACATTAAAAAACAAGAACGATTTCAAATCAACAACCCAACAACCTAACTTCACGACTTAAATAAACAAGAAAAAGAAAAACAAATTAAACTCAGAGGTAGAAGAAAGGAAATAATAAAGATTAGAGATAAATAAAATAGAGAAAATAAAAATAATGGAAAAAATAAATGAAACAAAAAAAATGGTTCTTTGGAAAGACCAATAAAATTGACAAACCTTTAACTAGATGGACTAAGAAAAAAGAGAGAAGACTCAAGTTACTAAAATTAGAAATAATACTGGTGATTTTACTACCAATTCTAGAGAAATAACAAGAATTAGAGAATAACAAGAATAAGAGAGCACTATGAATAATTTTATGCTAACAAATTGAATAATCTAGATGAAATGGATACCTTACTAGAAATACAAAGCTTACCTAGATAAAAGCATGAAGAAATGAAAAATCTGAATTAGACCTACAACTAATAATAAGATTCAATCAGTAATCAAAAATCTCCTCACAAAGAAAAGCTCTGGATTTCATGGTTTCACAGGTGATTTCTACAAAACATTTAAAGAAAAACTAATACCCATCCTTCACAAACTTTTCCAAAAACTTGAAGAGGAGGAAGCGCTTCTTATCTCATTTCATAAAGCCAACATTACTGTGATATCAAAGTCAGAGAAAGATACAATAAGAAAACCACAGACTGCTATTCCTTATGAACATAAATGCAAAGTTCTCGACAAAATGCTAGCAAATTGAATTCAGTAGCATATTAAAAGAACCATACACGATGACCAAGTGAGATTTGTTCCTGGAATGCCATGTTGTGTACAACATGCAAAAATCAATGAGTGTAATACACCCCACTAACAGCATGAAGAAGAAAAGTACGTGATCATCTCAATTGATACAGAAATATCATTTGATAAAATTTAACATTTTATGATTAAAAAAACCAACCAACTAGGAATAGAAGGAAACTATCTTAACATAATAAACGCTGTATATAAAAAATAGCAAATATCATACTCAATGATGAATGACTAAAGTCTTTTACTCTAAGGTCAGGAATAAGACAAAAATGCCCACTTTGACCACTTCTATTTAACATCATATTAGAAATTCTAGCCAGAGAAATTAATCATGAGAAAGAAATAAAGGTATTCAAATGGAAAAAGAAGGAAAATTATCTCTGTTTATAGATAATATAATTTTATATGTAGAATTTCCTAAAGATTTCACAAAAAACCTGTTAAAACTAATAAATGAATTAAGCAAAGTAGCAAGATATAAAGTCAACATGCAAAAATCAATTGCATTGTTATACCCTCACAATGAACAATCTAAAATTAAAATTATGAAAATAATTCCAATCACAATAGCATCAGAAATAATAAAATACTTAGGAATTAACTTAACCAAGGAGGTGAAAGACTTGTACAGTGAAAACTACAAAACATTACCAAAATAAATTAAAGAAGAAATAAATAAAGGGAAACATCTTATGCTTATGGATTAGGAGACTTAATATTGTTGTTAATACAACCCAAAGTAATTTACAGATTCAATGAAGTCCCTATCAAAATCCCAATGGCATTTTTAAAGAAATAGTAAAACATATCCTCAAATTAATACAGAATTTCAAGAGGCCCCAAATAACCAAAACAATCTTGAAAAAGTACAAAGCAGAAAGACCTGTACTTCCAAATTTCAAAACTTACTATAAAGCTACGGTAATCAAAGCAATGTCATATATAAAAATTAACTCAAATGGATCAAAAACTTAAATGTAAGGCCTAAAACTGTAAAACTCTCAGAAAAAAAATAGGACAAAAATGTCACAACATTGGATTTGGCAATCATTTCTTAGCTAAGACTCTAAAAGCACAGGCAACAAAAGAAAAAATAGACAAATTAAATTTCACAAAAATTTAAAAAATATTGGGCATCGAAATACAATGTAAACAGAGTAAAAAAGGCAGCTCATGGAATGGAAGAAGATATTTGCAAATCATATGTCTGATAAAGGATCAGTATTCAGGAAATAGAAAACTCCTAAAACTCAATGACAAAAGACCCCATTTATAAAATAGCTTAAGACTTGAACAGAAGTTTCTCCAAAGAAAATACACAAATGGACTTCTTTTGGAGGGGCGTGCCCAAGATGGCTGAATAGGAACAGCTCCAGCCTCCAGCTCCTAGCATGAGTGACACAGAAGATGGGTAATTTCTGCATTTTCAACTGAGGCACCAGGTTCATCTCACTGGGGAGTGCCGGACAATCAGTGCTGGTCAGCTGGTGCAGCCCCACCAGCGAGAGCTGAAGCAGGGCGAGGCATCACCTCACCTGGGAAGCACAAGGGGGAAGGGAATTCCTTTTCCTAGCCAAGGGAAACTGAGACACACAACACCTGGAAAATTGGGTAACTCCCACCCTAATACTGCGCTTTACCAAGGGTCTTAGCAAATGGCACACCAGGAGATTATATCCCACACCTGGCCCAGAGGGTCCCATGCCCATGGAGCCTCCCTCATTGCTAGCACAGAGTCTGAGATCTAACTGCAAGGTGGAAGTGAGGCTGGGGGAGGGGCGCCCACCATTGCTGAGGCTTAAGTGGGTAAACAAAGCCATCTGGAAGCTCAAATTGGGTGGAGCCCACCACAGCTCAAGGAGGCCTGCCTGCCTCTGTAGGCTCCTCCTCTGGGGACAGGGTATAGCTAAACAAAAAGCAGCAGAAACCTCGGCAGAGGTAAATACCCCTGTCTGATAGCTTTGAAGAGAGCAGTGGATCTCCCAGCATGGAGGTTGAGATCTGAGAATGGACAGACTGTCTGCTCAAGTGGGTCCCTGACCCCTGAGTAGCCTAACTGGGAGATATCACCCACTAGGTGCAGACCGACACCTCACACCCCACACTGCGGGTTACACCCCTGAGATGAAGCTTCCAGAGCAAGAATCAGACAGCAACACTTGCTATTCAGCAATATTCTATCTTCTGCAGCCTCTGCTGCTGATAGCCAGGAAAACAGGGTCTGGAGTGGACCTCAAGCAAACTCCAATAGATCTACAGCTGAGGGTCCTGAATGTTAGAAGGAAAACTAACAAACAGAAAGGACACCCACAACAAAATCCCACCAGTATGTCACTATCATCAAAGACCAAAGGCAGATAAAACCACAAAGATGGGGAAAAAGCAGAACGGAAAAGCTGGAAATTCAAAAAATCAGAGCGCATCACCCCCTCCAAAGGAACACAGCTCATCGCCAGCAATGGAACAAAGCTAGAAGGAGAATGACTTCAACGAGTTGAGAGAAGAAGTCTTCAGTCGATCAAACTTCTCAGAGCTAAAGGAGGAACTATGTAACCAGCGCAAAGAAACTAAAAACCTTGAAAAAAGACTGGATGAATGGATAACTAGAATAATCAATGCAGAGAAGACCTTAAAAGAACGGATAGAGATGAAAACCATAACACAAGAAATACACGACAAATGCACAAGCTTCAGTAACCAATTCAATCAATGGAAGAAAGAGTATCAGTGATTGAAAATCAAATGAATGAAATGAAGCAAGAAGAGAAGTGTGGAGAAAAAAGAGTGAAAAGAAATGAACAAAGCCTCCAAGAAATATGGGATTATGTGAAAAGACCAAATATACGTCTGATGGGTGTGCCTGAAAGTGACAGGGAAAATGGAACAAAGTTGGAAAACACTCTGCAGGATATCATCCAGGAGAACTTCCCCAACCTAGTAAGGTAGGCCAACATTCAAATTCAGGAAATACAGAGAACGCCACAAAGATACTCCTCGAGAAGAGCAACTCCAAGACACATAATTGTCAGATTCACCAAAGTTGAAATGAAGGAAAAAATGTTAAGGACAGCTAGAGAAAAAGGTTGGGTTACACACAAAGGGAAGCCCATCAGAGTAACAGCAGATCTCTCAGCAGAAACTCTACAAGCCAGAAGAGAGTGGGGGCCAATATTCAACATTCTTAAAGAAAAGAATTTTCAACCCAGATTTTCATATCCAGCCAAACTAAGTTTCATAAGTGAAGGAGAAATAAAATCCTTTACAGACAAGCAAATGCTTAGAGATTTTGTCACCACCAGGCCTGCCCTACAAAAGATCTTGAAGGAAGCACTAAATATGGAAAGGAACAACAGGTACCAGCCATTGCAAAAACATGTTAAAATGTAAAGTCCCTCGATGCTAGGAAGAAACTGCATCAACTAGCAAGCAAAATAACCAGCTAATATCAGAATGACAGGATCAAGTTCACACATAACAATATTAACCTTAAATGTAAATGGACTAAATGGTCCAATTAAAAGACACAGACAGGCAAATTGGGTAAAGAGTCAAGATCCATCAGTTTGCTGTATTCAGAAGACCCATCTCACATGCAGAGACACACATAGGCTCAAAATAAAGGGATGGAGGAAGATCTACCAAGCAAATGGAAAACAAAAAAAAGCAGGGGTTGCAATCCTAGTCTCTGATAAAACAGACTTAAACCATCAAAAATCAGAAGAGACAAAAAAGGCCATTACATAATGGTAAAGGGATCAATTCATCAGTAAGAGCTAACTATCCTAAATATGTATGCACCCAATACAGGAGCACCCAGATTCATAAAGCAAGTCCTTAGAGACTTACAAAGAGACTTAGACTCCCATACAATAATAATGGGAGACTTTAACACCCCACTGTCAACATTAGACAGATCAACGAGACAGAAAGTTAACAAGGATATCCAGGAATTGAACTCAACTCTGCACCAAGAGGACCTAATAGACATCTACAGAACTCTCCACCCTAAATCAACAGAATATACATTCTTCTCAGCACCACATGGCACTTATTCCAAAATTGACCACATAGTTGGAAGTAAAGCACCCCTCAGCAAATGTAAAAGAACAGAAATTATAACAAACTGTCTTTCAGATCACAGTGCAATTAAACTAGAACTCAGGACTAAAAAACTCAATAAAAACTGTTCAACTACATGGAAACTGAACAACCTGCTCCTGAATGACTACTGGGTACATAATGAAATGAAGGCAGAAATAAAGATGTTCTTTGAAACCAATGAGAACAAAGATACAACATACCAGAATCTCTGGGACACATTTAAAGCAGTGTGTAGAGGGAAATTTATAGCACTAAACGCCCAGAAGAGAAAGCAGGAAAGATCTAAAATTGACACCCTAACATCACAATTAAAAGAACTAGAGAAGCAATAGCAAACACATTCAAAAGCTAGCAGAAGGCAAGAAATAACTAAGATCAGAGTAGAACTGAAGGAGATAGAGACACAAAAAACCATCCAAAAAATCAATGAATCCAGGAGCTGGTTTTCTGAAAAGATCAACAAAATTGATAGACCGCTAGCAAGACTAATAAAGAAGAAAAGAGAGAAGAATCAAATAGATGCAATAAAAAATGATAAAGGGGATATCACCACCGACCCCATAGAAATACAAACTGCCATCAGAGAATACTATAAACGCCTCTATGCAAATAAACTAGGAAACCTAGAAGAAATGGATAATTTCCTGGACACTTA
Organism: Macaca fascicularis; assembly: GCF_037993035.2. Lineage (NCBI taxonomy): Eukaryota > Metazoa > Chordata > Mammalia > Primates > Cercopithecidae > Macaca > Macaca fascicularis. Next base: position 46,306,792 of record NC_088376.1, read on the forward strand.
CACTCTCCCAAGACTAAACCAGGAAGAAGTTGAATCCCTGAATAGACCAATAGCAGGCTCTGAAATTGAGGCAATAATTAATAGCCTACCAACCAAAAAAAGTCCAAGACCAGACGGATTCACAGCCAAATTCTACCAGAAGTATAAGGAGGAGCTGGTACCATTCCTTCTGAAACTATTCCAATCAATAGAAAAAGAGGGAATCCTCCCTAACTCATTTTATGAGGCCAACATCATCCTGATACCAAAGCCTGACAGAGATACAACAAAAAAAGAGAATTTAGACCAATACCCCTGATGAACATCGATGCAAAAATCCTCAATAAAATACTGGCAAACCGAATCCAGTAGCGCATCAAAAAGCTTATCCAACATGATCAAGTGGGCTTCATCCCTGGGATGCAAGGCTGGTTCAACATACGCAAATCAATAAACGTAATCCAGCATATAAACAGAACCAAAGACAAAACCCACATGATTATCTCAATAGATGCAGAAAAGGCCTTTGACAAAATTCAACAGCCCTTCATGCTAAAAACTCTCAATAAATTCGGTATTGATGGAACGTTTCTCAAAATAATAAGAGCTATTTATGACAAACCCACAGCCATATCATACTGAATGGGCAAAAACTGGAAGCATTCCCTTTGAAAACTGGCACAAGACAGGGATGCCCTCTCTCACCACTCTTATTCAACATAGTGTTGGAAGTTCTGGCTAGGGCAATCAGGCAAGAGAAAGAAATCAAGGGTATTCAGTTAGGAAAAGAAGAAGTCAAATTGTCCCTGTTTGCAGATGACATGATTGTATATTTAGAAAACCCCATTATCTCAGCCCAAAATCTCCTTAAGCTGATAAGCAACTTCAGCAAAGTCTCAGGATACAAAATCAATGTGCAAAAATCGCAAGCATTCTTATACACCAGTAACAGACAAACACAGAGCCAAATCATGAATGAACTCCCATTTACAATAGCTTCAAAGAGAATAAAATACCTAGGAATCCAACTTACAAGGGATGTAAAGGACATCTTCAAGGAGAACTACAAATCACTGCTCGGTGAAATAAAAGAGGACACAAACAAATGGAAGAACATACCATGCTCATGAATAGGAATAATCAATATTGTGAAAATGGCCATACTGCCCAAGGTAATTTATTGATTCAATGCCATCCCCATTAAGCTACCAATGACTTTCTTCACAGAACTGGAAAAAACTGTTTTAAAGTTCATATGGAACCAAAAAAGAGCCCGAAATTGCCAAGACAATCCTAAGCCAAAAGAACAAAGCTGGAGGCATCACGCTACCTGACTTCCAACTATACTACAAGGCTACAGTAACCAAAACAGCATGGTACTGGTACCAAAACAGAGACATAGACCAATGAAACAGAACTGAGCCCTCAGAAATAATACCACACATCTACAACCATCTGATCTTTGACAAACGTGACAAAAACAAGAAATGGGGAATGGATTCCCTATTTAATAAATGGTGCTGGGAAAACTGGCTATCCATAAGTAGAAAGCTGAAATTGAATCCTTTCCTTACTCCTTGTATGAAAATTAATTCAAGATGGATTAGAGACTTAAATGTTAGACCTAAAACCATAAAAACCCTAGAAGAAAACCTAGATAATACCATTCAGGACATAGGCATGGGTAAGGACTTCATGTCTAAAACACCAAAAGCAATGGTAAGAAAAGCCAAAATTGACAAATGGGATCTAATTAAACTAAAGAGCTTCTGCACAGCAAAAGAAACTACCATCAGAGTGAACAGGCAACCTACAGAATGGGAGAACATTTTTGGAATCTACTCATCTGACAAAGGGCTAATATCCAGAACCTATAAAGAAGTCAATCAAATTTACAAGAAAAAAACAAACAACCCCATCAAAAAGTGGGCAAAGGATATGAACAGACACTTCTCAAAAGAAGACATTCATGCAGCAAACAGACACATGAAAAAATGCTCATCATCACTGGCCATCAGAGAAATGCAAATCAAAAGCACAATGAGATACCATCTCACACCAGTTAGAATGGCAATCATTAAAAAATCAGGAAACAACAGGTGCTGGAGAGGATGTGGAGAAATAGGAACACTTTTACACTGTTGGTGGGACTGTAAACTAGTTCAACCATTGTGGAAAACAGTGTGGCGATTCCTCAAGGATCTAGAAATAGAAATACCATTTGACCCAGCCATCCCATTACTGGGGATATATCCAAAGGATTATAAGTCACGCTGCTGTAAAAACACATGCACACGTATGTTTATTGCAGCACTATTCACAATAGCAAAGACTTGGAATCAACCCAAATGTCCATCAGTGACAGACTGGATTAAGAAAATGTGGCACATATACACCATGGAATACTATGCAGCCATAAAAAAGGATGAGTTCGTGTCCTTTGTAGGGACATGGTTGCAGCTGGAAACCATCATTCTCAGCAAACTATTGCAAGAACAGAATACCAAATACCGCATGTTCTCACTCATAGGTGGGAATTGAACAATGAGATCACTTGGACACAGGAAGGGGAGCATCACACACCAGGTCCTATTGTGGGGAGGGAGTAGAGGGGAGGGATAGCATTAGGAGATATACCTAATGTAAATGATGAGTTAATGGGTGCAGCACACCAACATGGCACATGTTGTAACAAACCTGCACGTTGTGTACATGTTCCCTAGAACTTAAAGTATAATAATAATAATAAAAAAGAAAATGCACACATGGCTAGTAAGCTCATGAAAAAAATGCTTAGCATCACTATTAATGAAGGAAATGCAAATCAAAAGAACAATGAGCTATTACATCATACCCATTAGGATGACTACCATAAGCAAAACAAAAAAACAAAAAAACAGAAAATAATTTTTGGCCAGAATGTACAGAAATAAGAACATTTGGGCACTGTTGGTAGAAATATAAAATGGTAAAGTTACGTTAAAACACAGTATGGCAGCTTCTCAAAACATTCAAAATAGAATTACTATATGATCCAGCAATTCTACTTCTGAGTATATATTGAAAAGAATTCACAGCCAGGTTGTGAAGAGATGTCTGTGTACCCATGTTTACAGCAGCATTGTTCAGAATAGCTAACATGTGGAAGGAACCCAAGTGTCCATTGATAGATGAATAGATAAATAAAACATGATATATACATGCAATGAATATTATTCAGCCGTTTTAAAAGGGAGGAAATTTTATAATATGCCATAATATGGATGACCCTTGAGGATGTCATGCTAAGTGAAATAAACCAATCACAAAAAGACAAATACTATATGACTCCACTTATATGAGGATCCTAAAGAAGTCAAAATCATAGAGACAGAAAGAATGGTGGCTGCCAGGAACTGGGAGGAGGGGGAATGAACTGTTTAATGTGTATAGAGTTTCAGTTTTACATCATGAAAAGAATCATGGAGGTAGACAGTGGTGATGGTTGCACATTTTGAATGTATTTAATAACACTGAACTGTATTCTTAAAATGGTTAGGATGGGAAATTTTATGTTATGTGTATTTTACCACAATAAAAAAAATGAAAAAAAAAAGAGAGCATAATGGCTATCCTATCTCACTGTAGCTATGAGTCTCAAAGCAGTGCCAATGAAAGCGTTTAGGAAGGTATAAAGTGACTTTTGAGCATGGCATCAATGATTCCATTACATGTATATATAACATTACTATCTCTTCATTTGAAAGCTAAGAAGACAGCTTTTTAGTGCAAAATCCAATGTTATTTCTACCATGTAAAAGAGTACTATCAATTTTAACTTTTAATAAAACTGACATTAGAAATATAAAGAAGAAACTCAATCTCTTTGATGTTCAGATTCATTTCAATGTGAAAAGTGTACAAAACAAAAATCCAATCAAATACATAAAAGAAGTGTACCTTGGCCCAAGATGATTGTGCCCTTGAGTTCAAGCTGCTAAGTTCTAACTAACAGTGCCGATGCCAGCAGGTGATATGGATGCTCAATATGGAAGACAATGGGTGGCATTCTCTGGACATCAGAGCCATATGTATGTAGCTGTCCTGAAAATTTGGCATGTTGTCTTTTTAAGGATGGGAACTGGCTGATTGGCATTCTCATGAATTAAACTAATAACTACAACCCCATTAATATGATAGGGTTATTTTTTTTTCTCCCAGAGGGTAAGGATACTTCAGAACAGGGCCAGACAGTAATATTTTAGGTTTTATGAACCACATGATTACATATGGTTCACAACTCTGCCACTGTATTGCAAAAACAGCCATAGACAATAAGTAAACAAATGGGTTGGGCTGAGTTCCAACTTAATAATGTTAACCAAATAGCCATGGACCAGATTTGATTCAAGAGCCATAGTTTTCTGACTCCTGGCTTTAGAATACCATAAAGATAAATTCTGGACCTCCTCACATCCCCTGGCTGTATACATCATATAATTGGCCTCTACGAGGTTTTAATGCAGCTACAATCCTATGGTTAAACAAACTTAGAAGGTGCCAAAGCCTGGAGAAACCATCAAGCCAGGTGGCCATTTGGGCAGACAATTCACAACCTAACATGATTATCTAAGGCCTTACATTTTTCTCAAAGCATTGTTTGTCAAATAAAGCAATGTTTAAAATGTAATATTGAAGCTTTGAAAATAAACTGCTGTTCTCCAGAGTAAAGTTACTGATGTTTTGATGGGAAAGAAGGAAAAGTGCTTTCCAATTCCCAGAAATGTTTTGAAAAAATGCAACCCAATGCTTGCTTCCCATTTATGAGTGCTCAAGTTTACCTTTTCCTTTCTCATAATAAAAGTCAACTCATTGCCAAAGTTTATTACTGTTCTAAGTCAAAAATAACCTACCACTCCAACTTCTCACCTTCCTTATGACTCTCTCTCTCTTACCCTAACATGTCTAGAAATGTAAGGAAGTACTGTCAGAGGCCTTCAGTAGGGCAAATTTAATGTTGTATCTCCATTTGTCCCTATTTGAATCGATGACTCACTCTCAGCTTGGCAGCTGCCCCTTTAACCATATGGACCAGTCTACAATGGCACTGAAGGCGAAACAAGCCTTTCATTGCTCTCAGGAATGTGGATTTTGAGACACTTGGTTGGGTTTAGGTGGAATCTCACAGACATCGGTTCAAGAATACTTTTGTTCTTGGCCAAGTTTCATAACCTTTTTGAGATCCTGAACCTCAGTTTCTTCATCTACAAAATGTGTTAATATTTGCTTCATAGGATTAATTAAAAAATAGTGAGTGGCAAATGGCAAATGCTAATAAATGTTCATTTCTCTCACTTTCTCTGTATGCCCCTATGTACCCTAAATTGTATTTGTTCATGCTGACAGCAGGTTTTATTGTAAACTCTCGTGTATCCCCCAATAACTACCTCTGAGCACATTGTAAGTGTACAGCTATATAGGAATCATGTAAGGATCTCTGCAAAAGGTCTTTGAACAGGGAAAGACTGAAGGTAGGAAAATTAATTGACTAAAGATAAACCATAATCCCCAGAGGTTTTCAAGGTCAGAAAATTCATTTGGTTTATTTTCTTATGGAAAGGAGCCTTGAGGTATGGTTTAAGCAATTAGAACACAAATGTCTTGAGAACAGAGACCTTGTCAGTTTCATCAATCGGTGCTCAGAACTCATCTCAGGCACCTGATGAGTGCTCAATTAATATCTGTTTTCTCAACTAACAACTGAGCATTCTTAGGTCTGATTTGCTTTTGTATTAACCATGAGGAGTTTCTGGAGTTTTGCATAAGGAAGGAGCAAGGTTTTTATAGAGAAGGAACATTGAATAAGAGTGGCACCATTTACAAACTATTTACCCTGAGCGTGCACTCAAATTCCCCAGTATGAAAAGTTGATCTGAAATGGGTCAGAGGAAAGTCTAATGTCCACTTTAGGCCAATTTCCGACCAGATATGGTACCTTGAAGCCATACCAACAAGATTCCCTTTAACTTCATTTCCCACGTGGAAAGAGAAATCCTGCTGTTGCTCAGCACTTAGGGAGAATCAGCATAGTGTTAAGTACAGTGGGGTAAAGAGAAGTTGTTTCCCCAAAAGGGTTTAAATTTCCTCATGGTTTTTCATGTTCTGTAAAAGTGTGAGAGAACCAGCAGCAATAACACATAACGTAGTTCACATACCTGAAAACATCATCATGTGCTGAAAGTTCCAGGGGATCTTCTGTTTTCGGCCTAGATTCAGGAGGAAGGAGAGGGGATATATGTTGCAGGCTCTGGCAACAAAAATTGCTAGCTGTAGATAAGCACAGGGAACCATTGAGGAAAATGTTGCTGCAATGATGGTTTGAATCCTTGAGCTTAAATATTATGTCCTTAAGCTTCTCTACATTATGACCCAAAAACCAGAAATAAACATGTCAATTCACATTTGTCCAACTTGCTTTCAAAATTTATATTTCAATGTCGTTATTCCCAGAAATAATAGAGAATTCTGTCTTTCTTTGATACTGGCTTTAAAATTGTTAGCCCAATACCATTTCAATCACTGTAAATTTTCTAATCACATTTATATTGCTGATGACTGACTATCCTCAATTCTGCTGTAAAATGTGAGGCAGAGACCATTCAAATGCTGTAGCATTATCTTCCCAAATGGCACTTTGGAAAGGATAAATGTGCTTCTGTTCATGTTTACCATCTTCCTTCTTATCAGTTTATATTTCCTATATCTAGCAAGCTTTGCATATCTTTTTCTTTTGGTGAATTAATTTTGAGAGGAATTACCTGTCTAATTACATAATACAACTGTTGCTTTATGTGGCAATTTGCTAAAATCAAAGTTTTATAAGTAAAAGTCTTTGAAAATATTGGTGCTCTTCACCTTTCCCTTTTTGTTGTCTTTGACTCCTTCCCCGATGGGCTATTCTAGTTTGTCCTCAATGGGATGGAGTTATTTGGGAAGAGGTAACTTCCGTTTAAAATCCAGGTTTTGGATGAAATTTTAGGGTTTAGCTGAATGCTTAATGAAAAGAGACTAAGAAGCGAATGCAGATGTGTAATTGGAACACAGTTTATAGAGAGGAATTGCCTCTCCTGGCTGTTAGGATTATCTGTGATCCAAGGTGGCCTCGGCCCATCTTCCAAGTGGGAAGAAGGACAACAGTTGCTAACTGTCTTTGGGGACATTCCTAATGGCTCAACATCCTTTTGGATAGATATCCATTCCCACTGGAAATACCTCCTGTCCCAGGCCTAGAGCTAGGAAAAACCCCTGCATTAAAAGTGAGGTCTAGATTTTATCTGTCTTCATAGGAAAGGAAGGGTGCTATCTTATTCAAATGAACCTACATTTGAACAATGCTTATAATGTTGAAAGCACATGCATCATGCTCATTTCATTTGATCATCTGTCCTATTTTTGAAGTCCTCATTGGAAAAGAGATTTCATCATCTTGCAATGAAAACATTTCTAAAGCTGAATAATCCTGAATGCTTCCTGATATACTCTAATGCAGATTAAGTCTGTTTCTCTATAAAGAATACACTGACATAATTTTTATGTAAGTGATTCATAATTATAGTTAAACATATTTTGACTTGAAAAATATCTTTTCCTTTAATTTCCCCCTTTATTTCCATAGTTCTTTCCAAAGTTCTTATCCTGAACCATAATTATTTAATGGAGGTCCAAATTTCTTAGGATGCTTTTCTCCCCTAACTAGAAATCACATATCTGCCTTGTGTCTGAACCTTGCAGAAGAATTTAGGAAACTGCTTTAATAATTTAACAGAATAATCAGTAAAAGTAAGTCATTTGTTATTTTCTCTAATCACCCCATGTTCTGTATTTCAAAGGATACAAAGGCACCAAGTATAAAAAAAGCATTAAAGATATGATTCTGGAACGTGAACAGTGCCAGGCCCATGTAACAGAAGATGACGTTCTCTGCCAAAAAGTTCATAAATTCAAACAACTGAAACAAAACATAAACAGAAAACCATTAATTATAACTCAGGTTTGAGTGCACTTACTTTCTTGTAACTGTATTTGACAACTGGCTGGGTCTCCTTTATCTGGAAGTCCACCCCTTTGGCCTTGTGCTTAGCCTCTGAAGGAGGATGGAGGCCCTGGCTCATGACCCAGCAACAGATGCCATAGCCACATCAGCATCCCATTCTTTCCAACTGTAAGGCTGCCAGAGATACCCCCAGATAATATTAACCAGCGATCCTTCCATGGAACAATTCCTACTAAGATGACAAAATAGTCCTGTTAAAGAAACTGAAGCTAAGTGATTTGCTGAAGGTGTGCTGTAGTAAATGACACAAAGATTGTTTACTCTCTGTGAACATTACCCAGTAGATCCACTTGACTTCCCAGGCACTGGACAACTTTTTTTTTTTGAAGCTTAAACTAAATTACCCTTCTCAGGCAGGCAGGAGGGACAAAGTTGGAAAACTTAGAAACCTGAAATAAGGATGAATGTCAATTATATTTTAACATTAGAGTGATCAGTATATTTCAAACTCTAGACAATAAGACTCATTAAATTGACTGATGTAGGTATATCCATTAAATGTCTACAATTTCTAGCTGCTAAAAAGAAAATGATTAATCCCAGGGATCGGTTTTTGCAGCAAGAACACAATAGATACATCAAATTCAGTCAGAAGAATAGAGTAATAACATGCTATGATGAGGGATGTTCCCAAGAGTTATTCTTAGACCATTAACTAAACAATTTAAGTTGAACATGAAAAACATTCTCCAACTTTCAGATTAAAAGTAAAATGGAAATGTGTCCAGGGGCTACAACAAAGGCTGATTTGGAAAAGACTTTATTTTATGTTCCAGACTTCTCATTTGGAAATTTCTGAGACTTCATTCCTGGACCTACATAAATCACATGTTAGGTAAATATCTCTGGAGGCATTTCTCTTGACTTTTTAAGGACTCATTATTTTTTCATATAATGTATTTACAGCCCCACAAATAATGCCCAATACTGTTCACTGACAGTTGACAGAAAGAAAAGTAGGATCTTGTCAGAAACATTATTTAAAACCAGTAATAGAAAAAAGGATTAAAAAAAAACCAGTCCCTTTGGTACAAGACAGTTTTTTCTGCAGGGGCGGCTATCATCAATTATCCTGAGTGCTTGCTTTACATTCCAGGCTGGCTCACGGAAACAAACACTGTCACCAAAATAACCACAGAAAATTTGAAAACATCAGGAAAAATGTAGGAGATAGGGAATATTTCTCTGCCTCGTTATATCTTTACTTTTTCAAAAAGTGAGATTTGGCTATTGTCTTAATCTCCTCAGGCTGGTGAAATGAAATACCGTAAATTGAATGGCTTAAACAACAGAAATTTATTTCTCACAATTCTGGAGGCTGGGAAATCCAAAATCAAGGTGCCAGCTGATTTGGTGCTCATGAGAGTCCTCTTCCTGGTTTGTAAAAGGCCATCTACTTGCTATGTCCTCACACCAAGGAGAGAAAGATCATCACTTTTGTGTTTCTTCTTATAAGGGCACTAATCCAATTTCTAAGGGTTCTATTATCACCATCTAACTCCCTCACAAGGGCCTCACCTCCAAATATCATCACAATGGGGATTAGAGCTTCAACATATGAATTTTTAGAGAACAAAAACATTCTGTTCTTAGTAGTTATTTAGTTTTTAATATCAATAAACAAATATCAAGGTTAAATTTGTCGCGCCTCTCTTTCTTTTGTCCCCATCCCAACTGTATTTTACCCTAGAGTGAACACTTTGCCACCTGGACTCTATTCAGCCTCTCTTTAATGGCCTTACCCCAATTTCCGCCTGGGGAGCCCACTTCATTCCCTACTCTCAGCCCATGTGTTCATGCCTCCCTAGCTCAAACATGGAGCATATAATTTAGGACTAAACCACTCAAATTGGTGCATTTCTTTAGGCAGCATGTTTGACTCAGAAATGAGTGTGACATGTTTGGGCCCCAAAATATTCCATTTTAATTCAACAAATTTAATGCAGGGAATGCTGAGACAAATGCCCCCACCTTTTCACAGGGTGAGAAATCAGAAAGATGCTTGCCAGGAAGCTGCTGGCAGCCATCTTGGAATCACAGAGGAAATGACTGCTTGAAAGAGAAGCCAGTTCCTGATAACAGTGTTTAATCTTCTGTATTCAATCTCTCCCAAAACAAAATTTACCCTTGGATTTTTGCATTGAAGAGATCACAAAATCACTTTTTGATTTGAAGTGGCATTCTATCATTACTCTTTTACAATCCTGTTTTAGTTAAATGAACAAAACAAAACACTTTTTCACTCCAGACAGATTATAAACAAAAGGGCGTAGGGTCAAATTTTTGTCTCTTTTCACATAATAAGAAAGTGTGTTACCTTTGTCCCCCTCACCTCCACCATCCAATTTAAATCTATGCATCATCTTAAAGAAAGAAAAGAAGTATATAGGAAAAGTCATTTTGTTTTGATTTTTTCTATTTGTTATTGAGACGTGATGGGAATCTTTGCTCAACATTTTACATGGAGGCCCATAATTTTAAATATTTGTTTTAGTGATTTGCTTCCTTTGAATAACCTAGGATTTTAACTTGATTTACTCACTCAACTTATGGATATCTAAAACTTCCCAGCATTACAAGTAACTGTGTACATACACATAGTACAAAAGTTTTGTTTTGCATTTAGGTCCATTTTTGAACCTGCTCTTTGTTCCTGTTGTTATATATTCTGCTGTCAATACTGCACTCTTTTAAATTAATGTGGATCCATAATACATGATAATATTTCATAGTCTAGACTGTTCTCACACCCCACATTATTCAGAATTTTCCTGGTTATTTTTGCATGTTTAAAGAAATGTTGCAGCCTGGCCAACATGGTAAAACACCATCTCTACTAAAAATACAAAAATTAGTCAGGGATGGTGCTGTGTGCCTGTGGTTCCAGCTACTCTGGAGGCTGAGTCAGGAGAATAACTTGAACCCGGGAGGTGGGCGCTGCAGTGAGCCGAGATCACACCACGGCACTCCAGCCTGGGCAACAGAGTGAGACTCTGTCTCAAAAATATAAATAAATAAGAAAGAATGAAAGAAAGAGAGAAGGAAAGAAAAAAAAGAAAGAAATGTGTTTCTTGATGTTTAATCACCCGGGAAAGTTCATACATCATATGTTTATAATTTAAGATTAAAAAATATTACCAGCATCCCAGAATCACTCTTCTCTCTCACAATATCTCTTTCCACAATTTAACTACTATTAGCCCCTCTACCACCACAAATTAGCTTTTCTTGTTTTTCAATTTTATATGAATGGAATTGGACAATACATACCCTTGCATCTGTCATCTTTGACTCAGCAATATGTTTGTGAGATTCTTCATGTTGTATTTAGTTCATTTAATATTAATGTTTCACAACGTACTTATTCATACTACTACTAATAGACACTTAGGTATTTTCTAGTTTGGGGCTATGATAAATTTTGCTGCTAAAAATACATGTTTGCCTTTCTGCAGAATTGTTGGGACATAGTGCCATGCAGTTTCCCAAAGCGGTGGTATCAATTTGCACTCCAATCAGCAATTCTAGTAGCTTGACATCTTGCCAACACATTTTACTGATGTTTTCTGAAATGACACTTTTGCCTCTTGATATTGCCACTTGAACTTAGAAATCAACTTTTCAATTTCCGCAAAACTTACCTATTGGCATTTTAGTTGGAATTGTATTAATTTATAGATAAATTCAGATAAAATGTACTTCTTTTTAATATTGAAGCTTTGGATCCATGAACATCATATATCCTTATAATTATTTTGGCTTTCTTAAATTTTCATATAAGGATTTTTCACATCTTTGTTTAGATTTATTCCTAGATATTTGATGTTTCTTGTTATTATTGTAAATAGTACCTTTTTCAAAGTTCCTTTTCTAATGTTCATTGCTAGATTCACATATACAATTGATTTTTAAAATTGACCTAGTATTCAGGGCCTTATTAAATTTAGTTAATAATTCTCATAGTTTATTGGTCGTTTTTGCTTTCAAATAAGGGTAGGTTTTTTTCCTTTCCAGTCATCATACATTTTGCATCTTTTTGTTTGTTTCATTACACGTGTTAGGACCTCCAGCACAGTGCAAAATACAAGTGAGGTATGGGCATCTTTGTCTTTTTCCCAGTCTCAGAATGAACATTTTCAATATTTCCTATCAAATTTATAGAAATTCTGAACAGACTAAAGAAGTTCCCTTTTGTTCTTAGTCTATCAGAAATAGACCCTAAAAAGGTGTTGGTTTTCATAAAATGTTTTTCCTTTACCTATTAAGATGATCATATGGTATTTGTTTTTTCGCTTTTAAAATGTTGTTAATTACATTCATTGATTTTCAAATGCTAAAGCAGTCTTGCATTCCTGCAATAAATCTTACTTGGTCATTATATAGTAACCTTTTTTATATACCACTGGATTTAATTTGCTAAGATTGTGTTTAGGATTTTTGTGTTGTATATTTTATACAGTTTTATCAGATTGTATTGTTAAAGTTACTTAGGTATCACAAAACAGGTTCCTGTTCTCTTCCTTAAATGCTTAGAAAAATTCTGGGCTTGGAGTTTTTTTGTAGGAAGATTTTTAATTACAGATACAAATATTTTAATAAATATGGGTTTATTCAAATATTCTATTTACTTTTGGATCAGTTTTAGAAAGTTACATTTTTCAAAGAATTTGTCATTCCATCTACATTTTTGTATTTATTGGCAAACAATTGTTCTTAATATCCTCAATATTTGTTTCTGTAGTTATCTCTTTCCCCATGTTATTAGGAAATTGTGTTACTTTTTTTCATTCTGGATGAATCTTGTAAGGTAAGTTATTAATTTTATGAATGTTTTCAAGAAGCAACTTTGGCTTTGTTGATTTTTCTGTATGGTACCCTCTCTTCCCATTTTATTAATTTCTCTCTTTATTATTTCCTGCCTTCAGCATAGCTTAGTTTAATCTGTTTTTATTTAGTACCTTGGTCCTTCAAGTCCTGGATGTCATGGCTGCTCATATCAGACACCTGCTTTTCTGTGTATGACACAGCTTTTCTAGTTGCTTTCTGAAAGAGAGCTGTCCTGACATCTGCAGTCTTTCCTAGCTAGCTCTTCTTGTATGTATATTTTTCCAGGTGAAAACCAATTTTTGTCAGTCCTTCCTACCTCCCAACCATTTTATGGTATTTTATTTTATGTTATTTGTAATGTTATGTATATATAAGATACCATAAATACCATAAATTTATAAAATATCAAAAATACCATAAATACCACAACTTTATGGTATTTATAAAATATCATAAATGCAATAAAATTTGCATTTTATTGTACCACAATAAAAATGTATATCAATTTAGAACAAAATAGGAGTTTTATAATATAGTTGAGAAAAAAGATAGATTGTTTGGAAAGATTTACAGTAAAAGTTGACTACTTTGGGTAAAAATAACCAGAAACCAAAGATGGATTCTAGCTCACTCCTTATACTCAAATTAGAGAAAAATAATCAATTTAAAGGAGAAAACAAAACCTACTTATGAATTATTCAATAAGTCATCAGTAATTTTGTACACATGTTTTCAATCAGGAAATTTTATAAGAATTGTTCATAGTATAAAAATCTGGAAACAAATATCCATAATATAAGAAGTAGTTAAATAAATTATAGTATAATACATTCATATAACAGCCTATATTTTAAGGAGTTCTATATGAACTAGTATAGAAAGATATCTAAGATCTATTCTTAAATAATAAGGATAAATCTAGCTGAGTATTAACATGTACATATCCATGTAACTTTCACTCACTTTGTGGACATTTGCATAATTTTAGTTATAATGAGGATAATTTTAATTATGCAGATGCCCATAGAGTGAAAGTTATATAAAATTTCTTAGATAAAATTCCTGACATGAGTTGTCCTCTGACGAAGGGTATACGTTAATTTTTCTTTTTAAGCATACTAAAAATCTGCCTTTCAGAAAGAATGGACCAATTTGCATCTCTACAAATGGTGCAGAGGGTGCCCTTTTCCCCATGCTCTTGCCAAAGTATTTTTTATCAGTTTTTAAAAACCTTTGACAATATGATAGAATAACTTATTTTAAATTGTAGATGGTTGTTGGCATTTTAAAAAAGGCTTCTTTCATAGCAATGCGACAGTCCTGATTAGCACTCCTTTGTCTATTTATATCATATAACAACATTTCTTTGAATGAACAGGCTTCATAATAATTTCCTTCTTGGGGCATTTAATGAGAATTTGTGGGCAAATTCAATTTTTTTTTCATATGCCAAAATCTCCTGAAGACATGTTTCAAAGGGAGAATCTATACAGCAAGGCCAGCTGACAGAACCAATTTGACCATTAGGACTTTATTGCCTGAGTCTGGCCCGAAGGAGTAGGCGATCACTGAGGGAATAAACTTATTGGTCAATTTTGGATAAAATTTTAAAAAATGAAAAAATTCTTCCACCCCAAAGCCAATAATAATCATCACAAAAACAACACATTTCAAACTAGTCAATTCAGTGTTCAATATAAATAACTTCAAATCTACTTCCTCCCCACTCAGGGTCAGTAAAAAATAACTTGACTCAACTTTTTATTTATCCAGTACAGTAAACATTTATTTTGTTTCCATTACTTCACAGTTTGTGAGCATTTGGAGAGGACCCAAGTTAAAACTAATCTTTGCTTAGCAGGGCTTTTTTTCAAGGGGCAGGGGGGAAGCAAGTTAATAGTGCAAACAAGACTGGGGAAATGTTTAAACTGCATAAGAGGACAATCTGTGTTTAAAAACTCTGAAAGTTCATGGTAACCATTCATATGTTAATTAAGTGACATAATCTAGTTAGCACAAACCATGTTCTCTGAAGACTTACTGGATACTATGCTTTTTAGTCTGAGTTACTGTATTTACTAGAAAGTAAAAGAAAAAGTCATATCTATTTTATAAAATATGTTTATCACTAACTCTCATTGACCTTTTTCTTCTATCCACACAAAAAATGTAATTTTACCATATCATTATGGTTCATAGAGAAATATTACAGCAGTTCAATATACCTGGCTAATACTAATTAAATTCACATGAATTCCTCAAACATAGATTTTATGAGGCTCGACACAACCTACTGACTTTCATCTACTTGTCCATGAAATGCATTGAAATTCATCGTAACTGAGATGTTAAAGAATCTCAAAACTGCAATGAAAATTAAATGAAATGGTTATTTTCTTTAGAATTGTATCTCAGAATTAATCTTGGCTTGTATTTTCATTTTACTTATAAAATTTGTCTTTATTCCTAACTGGGACCTTTCTATACAGAATAGCTCAGATTTCATTTTTATATACTATTAAGTACGTCTATAGCTATTTTGAACAAAGCTGGCATATAGGTGAATAATTTTTATTCCTGTGTTGGGGAATTTGCAAATAAACTTTATAATAAATGCTATTGAAATGATAAACTTTTGCTCCTAGGATTTCATTTAATTAATATTTTGGGCTGAGTATGCGGACTCTACTGATGGTGCAGGACAAAGTGGGACTTTCTAGGCCCCTCCCATTCTTCACCCATTCACAGTGGCATGGAAACTGTGTCTAGAAGGGGAGATTCTCAGTGTGATTGGGGATACTAAGTGGGGCAGGGACTGCACAGCAGCTGAGGGCCTCTCTTTTACTCTCATGTTCTCACTGGGGCTGGTGGTCTAGGAGGCCATGTGGACTATAAGGCCTACCACCCTGTTGCTGTAAGCAAATTCATGGTCATATCAGGAAACGAGCTTGACAAAGTGGTCATTGAGAGCAATGCCAGTCCCGGCATCAAAAGTGGAGGAATGAATGCCACTGTTAAAGTCAGAGGAGATAACCTGGTGCTCACGATGCTCAGGATGCCCTTGAGGGGGCCCTCCAAAGCCTGCTTCACCACCTTTCTGATGTCATCATATTTGGCAGGTCTCTCCAGATGGCAGGTCAGGTCTGTGACTGATGTTGGCAGTGGGAACATGGGAAGGATATGCCAATGAGCTTCCTGGTTCAGCTCAGGGATGACCTTGCCCATGCTTTGGCAGTGCCAGGATATGCGGGGATGATGTTCTGGAGAGTCCTGCAGTCATCACACCATGGTCTCCCAGAGGGGCCACCTACAGTCTTCCAGGTGGCAATGATGGCATGGACATGATCATGAGTCCTTCTATGATGCTAAAATTGTCATGGATGCCCTTGACTGGGAGGCTAAGCAGTTGGTGGCACAGAAAGCATTGCTGATGACTGTGAGGTTGTTTTTGCACTTCTCATGATCTACGTCCATCATGAACATGGGGGCATCAGAGGAGGGGGCAGAGATGATGACTCTTTTGGCTCCCTTGTCTAAGTGAGCCCCAGCCTTCTCCATGGTAGTTAATACACTGGTGAACTCCGCAACATAATCAGTGCCAGCATCACCGCCATTTGATTGGGGTAGGATCTCGCTCCTGGAAGATGATTATGGGATTTCCACTGATGACAAGCTTCCCGTTGTCAGCCTTGATGGTACTGTGGAACTTGCCATGGGTGGAATCATACTGAAACATGTAGCCCATGTAGTTGAGGTCAATGAGGGGGGTTGTTGATGGCAGCAATATCCACTTTGCTAGAGTTAAAAGCAGCACTGGTGACCAGGTGCCCAATACAGCCAAATCCATTTACTCTGGCCTTCACCTTCACTATGGTGTCTCAGGGATGCAGCTGGGGCTGCAAGGGAAGATGTGGCTGTTTATTGAATGGAAGGAGAAGCGAGCTGCTCCTCGGATTTTAATTTTCACTCAGTTCCAAGTACTCAGGAAATGTGTTTGAGGTGAAACCAATAATTCCCATGGGCTGTAGAGGTGGTATAGGAGATGAATTATAATAAAGACCTTTACCATCAGAACATAAGGATTCTGAAGGCTTTTTTGCCTATTAAGGTCACGGTTCCCAAATGAGGTTTCCTCTATAAAGTTGAAGATTTACAGTTACATATAGGTAAAGTGCAATCTTTGGAGATCCTTCTATATCTAAAGCATTATAGTAATATCAATATTACTACTTCTAAAATAGTAACAATGCTAATGAAATTCCTATTTTTTAGGACCTAAACTGTACTAAGAAATGTATTAAAAGCTTTTACATACTTTAACAATTTTTAAAAACCTTTATGTTATAAAGTCAACAAAACCCAGGAATTGGTAATAATATTCCCATTTTACCATTGGGAAAACTACATTCAAAGGCATTAATGCACTTGCATTAATTACACAGTAAAGGGAAGAGGTCAGTTGTCCTGCGTTTTGTCCAAGGCTCACACCATTTCTGCCAGATTAGGCAGCCTCCCCATTGTACAAGATTCAGGCTCTCAAGTGGCAAGATGTTTGAATATTTGTAACACTTTCACGTTTGCAAGGCATATTTTCATACATACATCTTGTTTGATCATCGGAACAAGTCAGGGGTTGGCAGGAAAGATATCAGTGACTCTGACCATATTTTTCCCAGGTTAAAAAAACAAACTTAAAAGGTAAATTTCTTTGTACCCAATTAGTGGAAGCAACAGGGTGTGGCTTGAGGCAGGGGATACTTATCCTCTCCCAAATATTTATCACCACTCACCCATCCAAGCCAATCCCTCCTACACTCATTCTCTCTCCCGGCTCCCCAAAGGCAAAACCGAAGCTCTTGCCATGTATTTGAAGTTTTAAGACAAATTCCTTTCCAAATAACCCTCTTTTCAACCCAATTTCTTCTTCAGAGAAGTTCTGTGTTTTGCTCTGTGCGCTACAGTAACATGATAATGATTATATATAGCTTTATATATGCA